>NC_050574.1:422105786-423484953 GCF_011100635.1 Trichosurus vulpecula
AAGCACTTTTCATGCACATTCAATATAGAAGCCTTTATCAAAGGGCCCCGAAATTAGTTTCAGCAAAATGATATGATATCATGATATATTACTCAGTTTAGTCTCTGAGCTCACATCTTCAGCAGCATCATGCTCTAAAGACTTCCACAGGAAATCCAAATGAGCCTTCAAGTTTTGTTTTTGTTGTTTTGTCATTTTTCAGTCATTTCCAACTCTTCATGACCCTATTTGGGGTTTTCTTGGCAAAGATACTGGAATGGTCTGCCATTTCCTCATCCAACTCATTTTACAGATGAGGAAACTGAGGCAAACAGGGTTAAGTGACTTGCCCAGGGTCACACAGCTAGTGAGGTTGGGTTTGAACTCAGATCTTACTGACTCCAGGCCCAGAACTCTAGCTCCTGCACCACCTAACTGCCCTAAGTATCAGTATAGGTACTTTCTCCAAAGGTACAGATTATAGCTCATTCATGTCTGCTCCTTCTGTTCTATTACTGTCCATGTCATCCCTTAAGTTCAAGGTAGAGAACACTCTGACCAAGAAATAATGGCATCTAGTCAAAGGGTTGTTTTGAAAATCAAATGAAATAATCTATATAATCTTCTTTACAAATCTTAAAGTTCTATACCAATATGAAATATTTCTAGTAGGTGCTTTCTTCATGGTAAAATTAAGAGAAGTACTATATATTTAGAGTTGAATGGGACCTTAGTCTAATCTAAAACTCTCATTTTTAGATTTTAAGAAACTGAGGCCCTGAGAAGTTAAGTAGCTTGCCCAAGGTCACACAGGCAGTAAGGCACTAGCATGATATCTTTTTAAATATGTTTATAGCTTATTGTCCCTTGTAGTTTGTTCTGATGTCCCAGGAAATTGTTTTGGATCACCAAATTATCCCCACTTGGTTTAGTGACAGAAAAAAAGAAAATAATAACTTGTTCCTTTTCCCTGAGGAGCATATTTTGGGTGAATAATAGTTGATAACTATGGCTTCCTAAAAAGAAAAGCCCATAGACCTATTGCTCAGACCCAAACCCAGGTCAGGAATTTGCAGAGCTCAGACCAAAGGAGCAGCAATCCAACTTTTGCCTTAGATGAGAGCATTTGGGGAACACTGAAATGTTACAAACCCCTAGTCTGAGCCATCCCTGAGATCCTGCACTCAGTACCACAAGAAAGCAATAGCAAGATCAGCACAGATATTCCCTCCAGAAGTGACAGAGCCCAGCACTAACATAAGGTCCAAAGCCATCAATTAGGTTTTAAGAATTGGCAAACAAAAACAAGAATCCCACTACAAAAGATATGATGGTGATAGGGATGCTGAAGACACAAACCCGGAAGAAAAGAATGACTCCAAAATATCTACAAGCAAAGCCTCAAAGAAAAATGTAGCAGGCATAAATTCAACTAGAATTCCTAGAAGAAATAAAGCAAGAAGTTGTTTTTTTAAGAGTTAGAACATTTTAATAAATGAAATGAGAGGACTAAAATAGAAAGGAAATGTAAGCTATGGAGGAAAGAATTGGAAAAAGAATTAACAGTTTGGCACAAAGGCGTACAAAATCTTGCCTCAGCAAGAAAAGTTCCCTAAAAAATTAGAATAGACCAAATATAAGATAATAACTCCATGAGATAACAAGAAATATTAAAATAAAACCAAAAGACTAAAAAATAATAAGGAAAAATATAACATAACTTATAGTAAAAACAACTGACCTAGAAAACAGATCCAAGGAGAAAAATTTTAAGAGTCATTAGGCTAATTTAAAACTGCCCAAAAAGGTGGGGAGGGGGGGAGCCTAGACATTGTATTTCAATAAATCTTAAAACTTCTCAGATGTTTTAGAACCAGAGGGCAAAATGGAAATAGAATCCAACACTTAGCTCCTGAAAGAATTCTCAAGGAACATCATAACCGAATCCAGAGCTTCCAGGTCAAAGAAAAATGATTGCAAGCAACCAGAAAGAAAGAATTCAAGTACTGAGGAGCCACGGTCAGGATCACACACAATTTAGTGGCCACCACTATAAAGGAGCAGAGAGTTTGAAAAGCAAAGGTTGTGCTTATAATCAAGAATAACAAATAATAATGTAACATAATAATGTAACATATATCATATTATAATAATAGAGTAATATTACTATGATGTATAATGTAATAATAATAATAACTAACATTTATGTGCACTTACTACATGCCAGGTACTGCACTGAGTGCTTTAAAATTATTATCTAAATCCTGGAAGGTTGGAGCTATTATTATTCTCATTTTTACAGCTGAGGAAACTGAGGCAAACTGGAGTATAAATGTATGGGTGGAAAAAGACCTTTAATGATATAGAAGACTTCCAAAGTATTTGTGATGAAAAGACCAGATCTGCATAGAAACACTAAAATTCAGGATTCAAGAGAAATATAAAAAAGTAAATATGATTGAACTATCATAAGGATCAAACAAGGATAAACTGATATGGGATGTATCCCATTAGAACTCTATCATCAGGGGTCATAAAGGGAATCTAATTAGACAGAAGGTCTGGGAGTTATTCTGGTAAGTCTTGATGATTTTAAACAAGAATGAAAAGATAGTGGAAGAGAAATACAATATAGTAGGAAAGAGAGAGGAAGGCTGGCAAAAATTATCTCACATTATTGAGGTATGCAAATACAGGAAAAAGGGGCAGGGGGCACAGCTGACACTTGGACTTCACTCTCATCTGAAATGGTCAAAAGAGGGAAAATGCACATACAGAGTTGGGTACACAAATACATTTCACTCAACAGGGAAGGAGGAAAAGGAGAGTACAAGGGGAAATTAGAGGGAGAAGAGATTAACAGAAAGAATTGGTCCTAGACGAAATGAACTCTAAGATTATACAAAAATATTTATAGCTCTTTGCAATGGCCAAAAATTGGAAACTAAGGGGGTGCACATCAGTTGGGGAATGGTTGAACAAATAATAAAAATATAATATAATGTGATATGATGTGATGTGATATAATATAACATAGTAATAATATATGATACAACATGACATGACACAACAAAGCATAATATAATATAGTTTAATATGGTATATACTAATATATTTATATCTATAACTATATATAAGATAAATGCAATTGATCACTATTGGGCTATCAAAAACTAACATGAAGGGGATGATTTCATTGAAACCTGGCAACACTTGTATGAACTGATGCAGACTGAAGCGAACAGAACCAGGTGAACCATGTACACAACGACCACAGTGTAAAGACAAACAACTCCGCAAAACTTAGGAACTCTGATCAGTGTAATCCCCAACCACAATTCCAGAGAATCGATGATGAAACAAGCTATCGTTATCTTCTTGACTCCAAGTACAGCACTCTATCCACTTCCTTTCATCTGCAAAAAATGTTATTACATCGCTTTTATATTTCCCACATCAGGAAATGAATTTTTTTCATCCCTTGCAATTCAGAAAGACTTTAATGTAGAGATGGGCTGTGATTCGTGGAAGTGGAAGGAGCAGCTACACCAATGAAATTATGGACCTTTAAAGTGTCTGTGTTCTGTTCATGCTGATTTTCAGAAGGAAATAGGGTGCTGGAGATATCAATTTAGATTCCCAAGAAAAGCAAGGAATCTTCCATTACTGGTACCATTGTATTTTTGCAAAGTCTGAATCCATCCCTAAAATGTATCTTTGCCATGAACAGCCTGCCAGTAACAGATAACAAGTACCTTTAGAGGTTGTTCCACTTGATTGAAATGACATTTCTACCCCAAGAAGAGATGTCCTTACAGTCAGCCAGAACTTCCAGAAAAGAGTAAATAGGAGCTGCATAAAAATATGGATTGTTATGGCAGCTATACTTGCAAGAGGATTGGAGATTAAAGGCTTTGCTCTCTCATATTTCTCATTCTAACTCTGGTTTACAGTGATAGTAATTAAAATGAGTGGTTGACATTTCCCTGGCATGAAAATAAGCTAAAATTTACCCAGACAGCTGAATCCTGAAATTTTATGGAAAGAATTCAGTTGAAAATATGCTTTTTATGATAATTAAATTTGGTTCCTTTTCCTGATCATATTTTATTATTCTAGAATTTATTGTTACAATTGACTAGGAAAACTCCACTCTCCATGTTTGGGCCTTACTGTCGGGTGACAATGTAAGGAGAGGGAGTCTTATAAGCCATAGGATTTAAAGATGAAAGGGATTTAAGAACTTATCGGGCCTAACCTCCTTTTACAGATAATGAAATTGAGGCCCAGAGAGTTAAAGTGACTTATCCATATAGGTAATAAGGAGACCAGCATTCTTTCCATGTAACAAGCTGCTTCTCATGGTAGAATTCTAGAGATGTGTGTAGGGGTTGTTGTTGTTTGTCCTTCATTTTCGAAGAGGACCAATGACATCATGGGTGATATCTTGACTCCCGTGTGAATTGGATTTAAGTGTGGCAGAGTTGTACAACCTTCACACTCACTCTCTTCCAGTCATCAAAGTCCAGTGGCAAGGCAAAAGTATAGGGGATGGAGGTTCAGGGAGTGAAGTGGTCCGAAGTTCCAGGTGGTTTAAATTTCACTCTCCCATTTAGATTAGGTCCAGACTCCTTTGGAGTTACCCTCCTGTTACTTCCCCTTCTTATCGTGTCGTGTTCTTCTTTTTCTTCTATTCTGTCTAATTCCACATCCATCCTCAAAAAAAAAATCCATGGAAACAAAAACTACTAACTGTAAACTGTTTAAACTTCCATATAACTAAGATACAGTGCCAGAAAGCCAGCAAGCAGTCAGGCTTACAGTACAGAGATGGTTGTGGGAGTTGTTGCTTGTCCTTCATTCTCAAAGAGGACCATGGCATCAGGAAGGTGGTGCCATGACTTGGAGTGAATCGGATTCAAGTGAGGGAGGGCAGCTGTGCAAGGTCACCAGCCTCACTTTCTCCTCCAGAGCTATCCGTGGCCAATGGCAAGATACAGATCAGGAGGACTGGACATGGCCCCTGGTTGTAGTAGTGGAAAGTAACGGACATGACACATTTCAAACAATAGCTATGCTTTAAAAAAGGAGATGGATGGGCCAGTCATGTAATGAGAATATGGAACATCCAAATGGATAGCCCGTATATGCCATTCTTATCTGCACAGTGTCAATAGCTTTAGAGCAAGGGTCCCAGAACATGAGGTGATCCCCTAGTAATGGATTTATGGAAGTGACGTGGTTAAGGGGTGTTAACATGGTTTAGGGGTGCTGGGACCCCCAATATGTCAGGGTACAGGGCTACATCGCTTGAATGAATTCACATACTCAAGCCATCTTCCAGTCAAGTGACAAAGTTTTGTAATGACAATCAGGCCACAGAAGTTCCTTAGGGAACTTGCAACTTAATGGGGGTAATGCTACTGCTTATATGGAAAAGAGACAATGAAAAGAATGCCAAGTATGCTAATTAGGTGATCCTGGGGCAGGATTAGGGAGTGGTCAGGAAACACAGGTAGTCTGAGTGCTGGGCTTCTGGAAAGTATGGGAAAACTCAGGGAATCCACAGAGAGAGCTTTGTTGAAGGAACAAAATAGAAGGGTGTGTCAGTAAGCAAAATGGGCTCCTTAGCACTTAGTTCAACAAGTGCCCTTGAAGAGTTTGGTTTGTTTCCTTTGAGTAATTCAGTGTATTTCATTGAGCCTTACTAGGTGCTAAGCCCCAGGCCCAAACCCCTATTAGGTGTAAAACCTATGTGGGTACAGATTGGTAACTAAAGTGGGGCCCAAGGCAGGGTTAACTCAGGGGAGAGCCTAGTTTACAAATCAGTTTGAGTGACAGGTTTGGGACATCAGAGGCTCTTAGACCACATGGGTTTAAGTCGCCTCTTTGTGACGATTTTAGGTCACGTGGGTGGGTCGCATGTGTGACTCACCCCTGATGCTGAAAAAGGTATAAAACCAGGGGTTGGCCTTCTATTCTTTGGAGCTCTTACCCACAGCAGTGGTGGCACATGACTCTGGACCAGCCCTTGTTCTGAGCTCCCAGGCTGAACCTAGATGTTGGTAACTATGAATTGTATTGGGTCTGTCTGTCGATGTTTGTAATTTGTTTGTATTTTGTTCTGAAGTTCTGGGTGCTGCCTTTTTCCCCTGAACTAAGTGAATGATATTTGTATGCTGAATTAAAGTAAGCTTGTCAAACCCCTCAACATAGCTTTCCTTGGTTAAGCAGATCAAAAGAACCTGTGCTTTTGCAGCGTGCTGGTAGCATTCTTGTTGTTGGGCTTTCAACCCCACAACAGCTGCTAGCCAGATTGTTGAAACAAAGGGTTGCCAGAGTATGGTCCTTGGGCAGGCACCTTGAGTTTGTACTGATAACTTTTATCTAAGGAATTACAGGGTCAGGTCTGCATGTGCTTCTAACAAGGAAAGATTTTCTCACAGGGGCTTGCTGGGATTCTGGGTTGCTTCCAGAGACATGGTCTTTGCCTTTTGGGGTCCAGGTCCCACCACCCCATCAGAAGGACATGGACAGGAATCATACAGGATTACAAGTCATGAGTGAGTTACAATCAATGTCATAGGAGGAAGAAGCTACAACAATGATATTATAGACACATTGAAGTATTTTCTTCCCTAGAGCCCTGCTTTGTTGCCTTATCAAGGTGTGATCCTACAATCCTAAGTGGGATATGAAGGACCCAGCAGGAATAGATGCCATGTGGAATGGTTTCTCCCCATTTCCTTCTCCATTTCATTTTACAGATAAGGAGACTGAAGCAAACAGGGTTAGGTGACTTGCCCAGGGTCACACAGCTAGTAAGTGTCTGAGGCCAGATTTGAACTCACAAAGATGAGTCTTCCTGACTCCAGGCCTAGAGTTCTAGTCCGTGTGCCACCTAGCTGCCCCATCATCATCATCATTGTCCCCACCAATCAATTACCAAATCCAGTTAATTATTTATTCAAGGCATTTCTTGCTTCTAACCCTTTCTTTTCATTCCAATTACCATTCTAGTCATTCCCTTCACCATCTCCTACCTGAACTATTACAAAATCCTCCCTACTTCTCTTTCTGTCTGCAGGTTCCCTCCTCTACAATCAATTGTATATATGGCAGCTGGATTAATCTTCCTTAAGCACTACTTTTACAATGTCACTCCTTTGTCAAAAAATGTTCCATGAGTCCTCATTGCTTAAAGGATGGATATTTGAAGGAAGTTTTCCATTGACATATGAAATTAATACTACATTCAGCAAATACTTTCTCAGTGTATCCCATTTATAAGCATATCCCCAAGCCTTAGTATGCATTTTATCCCCAATTCCCTCTCAGTAACATTCATAATTTAAGCATCTGCCCTGCCCATCTGTATGCCAATATGATTTAATTCCCATAAGCCAATCCCAGAAGGGAAAAAAAATTCAAGGATATAAATGAATGTTCTTCAAAGTGTGGCAAAACCTAATCAGCAAAGAAAAATGCTTCTCCGTGTCATGCATATGAATGCATATATATGATTAAAATAATTCCGATAGCCCTTTTAAAAAACCCATTCTCAAAGTTTCATCACCATGCTGTGCTAGTTATGACACATGCTCAAATCATGGAAGAATTTTAAAACTTTGAAATCAGGTCATCCACAGAAACAGATTTTCCTCATTTTGCAGTTAGGTGAAGGGGAAGGGACTAAAATTAAGGATTGAAAGACAGGAAAGAGTGAGTGAGTGAATGAGGGTGTTTGAGTACCTAGCAGGATTGTAACTCAACAGCCATATTTCATGTATACTTATTCATAATCATTGCACTAGAGCTAGAAAGAATTTTAGAGATCATCTAACACAACTCCCTCATTTCACAGAGGAGGACTCTGAAGTTCAGATGTTAAGTAATGGGTGGTAGAAGCAATTAGGTGATGCAGGGGACAGTTCTAGCCTTGGAGTCAGACACTCACTAATTGTGTGACTCTGGGTAAATCTTTGAATATTTCCTGGCAATAGGGCAGCTAGGTGGCACAGTAGATAGAGTGCCAGGCCTGGAGTCAGGAAGACTCATCTTCCTGCATTCAAATCTGGCCTCAGACACTTACAAGCTGTGGGACCCTGGGCAAGTCACTTAACCCTGTTTGCCTCAGTTTCCTCATCTGTAAAATGGACTGGAGAAGGTTTCAGTATCTTTGCCAAGAAAATCTCAAATGGGTCACAAAGAGTCAGATTGAAAACTGACTGAACAACAAGATGGCAATTTGATATAGGTTATATATGCACATTCATATAAAACATATTTCCATATTAGTCATGCTGTGAAAGAAAACACAGACCAAAAAAAAAACCCAAGAAAAATAAAGTTTAAAAAAAATACTGTTAAGTATATTCAAACTCCATCAGTTCTTTCTTTGGAGGTGGATAGAATTTTTTATCCTAAGTCCTTCAGAATTGTCTTGGATCATTGTATCACTTAGAATAGCTAAATCATTCACAGTTGATCACTGTAAAATATTGTTGTTACTGTGTACAATGTTTTCCCGGTTCTGCTCACTTCACTTTGCATCAGTTCATGTAAGTCTTTCTAGGTTTTTCTGAAAGCACCCTGCTCATCATTTCTTATAGCAAAATAATATTTCATCACAATTGTATACCACAGCTTGTTCAGAGGTGGTATCTGAATATATTCATTCCAGAGTTGGTGCTTGTTGTAACAAATTAGGCTGCTTCCTCTATAATGAGAGTTGGATAACACATTGTTACTATGGTCAAATGACATATATAAGTGCTTCACAAACCTTAAAGGGCTATATAAACGATAACTAGTGTTATTAAGTGACAGAATTGGGATTTGAACTCAGGTCCAATGACTGCAATTTTAGTACTCATTTCACTTCACCACCGTATTCTAGCCTACAGGTTCTGTGGGGTGTTGATTTTTTTTCTTTCATTCCGTCTGCATTGCAGTGATTCAGAGTGACAATAGCAGAAAAATTGATTTACTTTCCCAACTAGAGGGAAAGCATCAGCTGCCCCCAATATTAGCCCACTCCATTTAACCCACAGTGAGTGGCCCCTCCCATGTTTTGACCCTGTGACACCAGCACATGGAATTTTTTCTGAAAATGTGAAAGAAGGAAATTGGTTAAAACCTCTCTGTGGTGTCAGCTTGTTTGCAGAGGAAAATCCATATAGTCCATAATTGCATGTCTGAGTCCTCCTTTCAAATGTCCTCAATTAAACCTTTATTAAATTACTTCCTCATAATTGAAGTTGAAAACAAAGACTACCTGGCTGGTGAAATTGAAAATACTCATTTATCAGATTGTTTGCTGTTGTTGTTCAGTCCTGTCTGACTCTTCATGACCCCATTTGGGGTTTTCTTGGCAGAGATAACGCAGTGGTTTGCCATTTCCTTCTCCAGCTCATTTTACAGATGAGCTACTAAGGCAAACAGGGTTAGGTGACTTGCCCAGGGTCACACAGCTTGTAAGTGTCTGAGGCCAGATTTGAACTCAGGAAGATGAGTCTTCCTAACTCCTGGCCTGGCACTCTATCTACTGTGCCATTTAGCTGCCCCCAAAATCCATATAGTCCATAATTGTATGACTGAGCCTTCTTTTCAAATGTCCTCAATTAAACCTTTATTGAATTACTTCTTCACAATTGAAGTTGCAAACAAAGATGACCTGGCTAGATGTCCACATTTTTTGATTGATTTTTAAACCAAACCTTACCTGACTTGAGCAAGAGCCAAAGATCCATACCCAAATCTGAAATAGGATATGGACTCAAATAGTGAAACTGAAAATATTTAAAAGGCCTCATTTATCAGATAGTACAAATGGCACAAAAGAGAGAAGACCAATGGGAACAGACCGAAAATAATTATAAATTTTTTTAATTCAACACTTTAATCAACCTTTGGCAAATGATTTCAAAATACTATTTCATATTTTTAAACAATTTTTAAAATCAGCTAGAAGCCTTAATAACTTGAATCTATTTGTTGACATACTGATCAAAAGGGTGACTGCCAAAGAATTCAGAAGGGAATCATTAATAAGAGCCAGAGTAAGGTAGGAATTATAGTACTTGTCCTGAGATATTCTCATCTATTATAAATGATATGCCAGAAGTAGGGTCTCATATCTTTCCACCTCACACAACAATCTGTTATCCAATTCTCATTACAGAGGAGGCAGCCTAGCATGTTACAAGCATCAACTCTGGAATGAGAAGATACATTCAGATACCACCTCTGAACAAGCTGTGGTATACAGTTGTGATGGAATATTATTTTGCTATAAGAAATGATGAGCAGGGTGCTTTCAGAAAAACCTAGAAAGACTTACATGAACTGATGCAAAGTGAAGTGAGCAGAACCAGGAAAACATTGTACACAGTGACAACAATATTGTACGGTGATCAACTGTGAATGATTTAGCTATTCTAAGTGATACAATGATCCAAGACAATTCTGAAGGACTTGGGATAAAAAAATGTTAATCATCTCCAAAGAAAGAACTGATGGAGTCTGAACGCAGATAGAAGCAATTTTTTACTTTTTTAATTTTTCCTCGGGTTTTTGTTTGGTCTGTGTTTTCTTTCACAACATGACTAATGTGGAAATATGTTTTATATGAATGCAGGTGTATAACCTATATCAAACTGCTTGCTTCACAGTGAGGAGGAATTGGAGGGAAGAGAGTAAGGGACAGAATTTGGAACTCAAAATTTTTAAAAATGAATGCTAAAAGTTATTTTTACATGGAATTGGAATCTTTCTTAAATAACACCTCCGGCACTCCATATATACATGACCTTCAGCCAGTTGCTTGAACTCTTCCAGATCTATATGTATGATCACAGACCTGTCACCTTGTGCTAGGTAGAGATCCTCTAGCCCAAAATCACCCCTTAAACTCCATGCACACCAGACATCCCAGGACCCTGCAATGTGCAGGCAAATGTCAAAAAAACACCATTAAGGAAGATATCCAATTATTGACCTTCAAAGGGCCTTCTGCATACTATAAAAGAGTTATTAGAGGGGGAAACAAAGGGTATAGGGTCCAGACCATTGATACCTTTGGTTCAGGAAATTACTTGTGAGGAAACTCCCTCTACCAATGTCTATTTGTAAGTTTTCTGTGATTTAATCTATTCAAATTGACTGGAGCTCTAAGAGTTGCCTGTGACTTGATCAGGATCAGAGCCAGTGTATGTCAGAGCTGAGACTTGAACCCAGGTATTCCTGACCACAAAGATTACTCTCTTCTCCACAATGTCTCTCTTACAAAAAAATAAACAGTTTAGTCCCTCACCACCAACTCAAGTTTTTTGAGCTATTTGCTAATAGTGTATATGTACCCCATACAAGAAAGGAATCTATAATATATATAATCTTTATATAGATTATATAACATATAACTATATATAGTTACATATTATATAATTCTGTATATAATATATAACTACATCATATAACATATAACTATCTATAATATATATACTCTATAATCTATAACTATAACATACCCAACAAGTAGCTGCCCAGCCTCTCCTTGAAGACCTCCAAAGAGGGGGAAGCCACCGTCTCCCTTAGCAGCTGATTCCACTTCTGGACAGCCCTAATTTTTAGGAAGTTTTCCCTGACGTAAAGCTTAAATTGGCTTCTTTGGCATTTTTACCCATTTTTCCTGGTTCTAATATATGTCCACACTATATCTAATCCCTTCTCTATACAATAGCCTTTCAAATACTTGAAAACAACTCTCGTCTCCTGCCTGAGGATTGGTCCTGTTCAGATAGAAGAACAAACAGCAACAATCTTCTACAAGATAAACATTCTCAATTCTTCTCGCTGATCTTCATCTGTTATGGACTCAAGACCTTTCACTCTCCTATTTTCCTGCTCTTTGATTTATCAATGTGCTTCCTGAACCATGGTACCAGGAACCCAACACAATACTCCAGCTGAGGTCCAACAAGGGGGAATTTCCCCGTTCTTCAAAGCTGTGCCTCTCTATTAAAGCGGAACAAAACTGCACTAGCTTTTTTTAGCTATTTACATTACATTGCTGACTCATATGAAAACATCAGTCCTCTAAAAACCCCAATTTTTTTTCAAAACAGTCTCCTCTCTCCTGGAATCAAGAAGATGTGAATTCAAATCTAGCCTCATACATTTTACTAGCTATGTGACTCTGGGCAACTCACTTAACCTTTCCTAGCCTCAGTTTCCTCATCTACATGATGGGGATAATGATAGCACCTTCCTCCCAGGGTTATTGTGAGATGCAAATGAGATAATATTTATAAAATGCTTAACACAGTACCTGACACACAGTAGGTGCTTATTCCCTTCCCCCTCTACTTGATGACCATAGCCTCTGTTTAGTTACTTTTCATCTGTCTCAAAGGTATGTGTGTGTGTGTGTGTGTGTGTGTGTCCCCTTGTACATACACACACACATGCACACATACACATACACACACACACATACATACGTACACACTGAATATCTTAGAGAAACAAGTTTCTTTTGAAAACAAATGGCAAACATAGAAAGTGAACAGATTCTTTGCTGCTGTTCGTCCTTTGTTCTCCAAGAGGACCAATGACACCACAAGTGTGATGTCTTGACTTGTGCATGAATTGGATTTAAATAAGGCAGAGCTTCACAAAGTCATCAGCCTCACTCTTTCCTCCAGAGTCATCAGAGTCCAGTGCTGAGACAAAAGTCAGGAAGACTGGCAATGGCCCCACCAGGTACTGGGAAGACAAAGATAAAAAGGAGACAGACCCTGCCCTCAAGGAGCTTATGTTCTACTGGAAGCTAGTCTTATCTGAACAGACTCAAGGAAATGAGGGGTGAGATATGGGTTCGGTTTGAGAGCAAGGTAAGAGACAAAGAGGGGTTTTACCAGTTCTGTTCTTGACAAGGCAAACAGCCAGTAGGCTTCTTCACTGGCTCCAGGTAGTTCCATGTCATTCAGCTACATTGTTTCTCCTGCATCTTAGCCCCAGTAAGGTTGGCAGCAGCACTTTTACTGAACACTCCACCCAGCTCACCAGTCACCGGTACTCTTTTGCAATCCCTTGTGCTCAGTGAACATGTTTCCATACACCTTCCTCACACTGGTTACATCATCAGGTTCCATATCTTGGGAGATTTCAACTTCCTTCTCTCTCAGGGTAAGGGGGGAAAAAACACTGTCTTTTCCTACATGCTCACAGACCTCAGGTAGGGATTTATAGAGTTCATGAAAGCTGTGTTCAAATATTAAAGAATTTCAGAGGAAGAAGGGCCATCAGCGGCTATCTAGCCCAACTCATATCCTAAACAAGACTGTCCACTTTGATGGACATTTGTTCTTGAGACATTTTTCAGTCGTGTCCAACTCTCTGTGACCCTATTTGGGGTTTTCTTGGCAAAGATGCTGGAGTGGTTTGCCATTTCCTTCTCCAACTCATCTTACAGATGAGGAACTGGGGCAAACAGGGTTAAGTAACTTACCCAGGGTTACACAACTAGTGACTGTCTGAGGCCACATTTGAACTCATGACGATCAGTTTTCCTAATTCTAAGCCCAGTGCTCTATCCACTATGCCATGTAGCTCACCTATCATGGACATTATATGTAATTTATTCATCTTCATGTATAGATTAACTTGATGACTTCAGAGGCTCCTTCCAACTGTGATTCTAGAATAGGAGCCAAGATGGCGGCTGGAAAACAGAATAGCCTCCAGCTGGTGTTGAGGGATTCCCAAAAGAATCATTGCTTCCAAATGCCCCAGTCTGATCATGTGGCAGTGTTAGGGAAGACCAAAAAGTACAGCACTGAACATGTGAGACTTCTTGGGTGGGAACAGGGGAAGAGAAGAGGGGGACAGAAGAAATACTGGTAGAAATGGAGAAAGAATCCATGATGTAAAATGCTCTCCACCTCCAGGTGGAGAACTGATGGACTCAGAGTGAGAGATTGAAGCATATTTTTTTCTTTATTTTTGTTGCTTTGGGGTGGGGGTGGGGGGACATAGCTAAAGCAAAAATATGTTTTGCATTATTGTATATGTATAATGGACATCATTCTTCTTGCTTTCTCAAAGAGTGGGAGAGGGATGAAGGAAGGGGAGGATGTGGAACTGAAAAATAAAAAAAAATTTTTAAAGAAATGGAAAAAGGAAAAATGTAAAGAATAAACTTTGCCTGCTTCAAAGTTTCGCGTCTGGTCCATCTGTGAATTAAAAGCAGGAGTGTGGGAGCAAGAAGGAGACACCTATCTAAGAACAGCTGTAAAATTCCATATGATTACAGTAGTCTTCAGACTAATTGCAGCTGTATTTTAAAGTCTTACTCAAACCGAACAAAATGTGGGGAAATTGCTCTAGGTTTAGCAAGATATTAAGTCATGTTAGAAATAAAATGTTAACCCATGTTTATTTCATACACCAACTAAATCAGAAGGATCACCGGATTTGTAGCTGGAAGGGACCATCAAGATCATCTCGTATCACCTTCTCAGTTTCTAGATGTATAAATTCAGACCCAGGGAGATTAGCTGACTTGCTCAAGGTCATATAGGTTAATAAGCAGCAAATCCAAGTCAAACTCAAGTTCTCTGTCTCCAAATCCAAGACTTGTTTTCACTGCATATAAAATGGACTTTATTATCTTTCTTTTCTATCATTTTTTTCTCCTATTCAAGAAATAGTCCTAATGATCTCTGCAGTCCCTCCTAATGCTAAAAGTTTTTGATTCTATGAAATTTCAATATTCACCAAACAATTTTTAAATGACCAGTCACATACTATGAGTAAGGCATTATATGCTATCCTCCCCACCTTGGTTCCTGGTTGTCCCTCCTAAGTCCCCTCCTGGGGTCTGTGACCATGTCACAAAGGCCAGTCTTTTTTCTCCTCTGACCCTAGGGAGGAAGGGAAGAGGACTGAAATTTTTCCATATGAGAACTGAGGAGGCAACCATGGGAAGGAAAGAGGGAACGAGAGGGGCAAAGATGGTAAGTTCCTTGAGAACCCAGATAAATGCAATATCAGATGAAGTATAATAGGAAAAAAAATAGAATGAAAAAGTACTCTAGGAAGGTTGGCAGAAGGAGTCATTATTGCAATGACATCTTCCATTCTCTGAGCAGTCTAAATGGCCAAGAAGTCACTTCATGTTCCTTCTATTTCATGGATTTCATTATCTTCTAAATGGCATTTTATGATCCAGAGTAAAAGAGGCCATTTCTAT
The DNA here is from genome assembly GCF_011100635.1 of Trichosurus vulpecula. NCBI lineage: Eukaryota > Metazoa > Chordata > Mammalia > Diprotodontia > Phalangeridae > Trichosurus > Trichosurus vulpecula. The sequence goes on from NC_050574.1 coordinate 422,121,019, forward strand.
AATTCATTGATCCTCAGAGGAATCTTCACCTTTAGGACTCTGAAACTCTGTCAGAGTTATGGTTAAAAGAAGTCTTTAACCTCTTTGTGTGTTAACTACGATTTTGTTGCCTGCTGTCTGCTAAAATTCATGGGTCAGAAATAGGAAAAAAGAAAAAGAAAAAAAATGTTTTTGCTACCATGCAACCTCAACATTCTGTTTACTTTAAATGTGCTGAGTAGGAAGCGCAAAGGTAGAAAAAAAATACAAAGGCATTGGGGAAAACGATTTTAAATCAAAATCACAATTACTTCTGCAACTAGAGAGCCAATCTCCATTTCTTCCCTGATATAATTTTAAAGCATTTTCCTTTATTCCTTTGCTGTGTGCTTAATAAGTTAGGCAAAAATCATATGTGAATAAATCAAATCATTTACAATATAGTCAGCGAACTTGCTAATTAAAATAATTCTTTGGTGAATAATTTTGTAAAGTAAATAGTCATCCCATAATTTATATTTTGGATAAATCCACATTTTTCATCTGTCAGGTCTATTTAAAGGAAGGTACAGTTCCTATCATCTTTTGAATAAGGTTGTAGTGGGCACTAGGTAGCTAGGTGGTACAGTGGATAGAGTGCCAGGCCTGGAGTCAGGAAGATTCATCTTTCTGGGTTCAAATCCAGCCTCAGACCCTTACTAGTTGTGTGACTCTGGACAATTCACTTAACCCTGTTTGCCTCAGTTTCCTTATCTGTAAAATTAGCTGGAGAAGGAAATAATAAACCACTCAAATATCTTTCCTAATAAAACCCCAAATGAGTTCACAAAGAGCCAGATATGACTGAAACAACGGTACCACAAAAGTAATGGGTAGAGAAATAAAAACAAGGGGGCCGAACAGAGGGAAAAAATATGGAGAGAAGAGGACAACAATGAGAAATCAACAGTAAGTGTGAAATGAAGAGGGGGGAAGAGGAAAAGGAAGAAACAAAGGACAAAAAAGCCACAGAAATTATTTACGTGTATGTTGTCTCTCCCATTAGAATGTGAGCTCCTTGAGGATAGAGATTGGTTTTGCTTTTTCTTTATATCTCCAGGACTTAGCACAGTACCTAGCACTTAATAAATGTGTGATGATTAGTTGGTTAAAATTGTGTCTTATATATTTTATCTAGCTGGGATTTGCACCAGATAAGCATCTACCTAGTATTATGCCAGATAAATACTTTGTATTTGTATTTAAAATGCAAATGTGTATTTCAAATACAAATACTCTTAGGGAAGATAACACTGAGTTGTATCCTAAGTGGAGAAAGATAATGAGGTCACTTGATATCTGAGGAATAGAAGTGGTATAGGGAAGCCAGGCCACAGAATCAGGAGGTCAGAGTCAAAGATAAACGTTACCAAATTCACCCTATTAACAAATAACCTCTTCTCTTACTACCAGGTTGTTTAGTCATAGGGCTTTGTTCTCCAAACAACAAAAAGATGAAGCGAACACAACAGAAAAAAAGGAGAGAACAGTAACAAGAGGGAGAGGGGGCAGGGAAAAAAACAGATAAAATCTATTGCCAAGGCCTGGAGATTCAACCTCTGAATTATCTTTTTCTATCCATCCATTCCTTCTGTGACCATCCTAATCCATGCCCTGCCCTGTCCTTTTATTTTTTTGAAGGTTGGGGAGGGGAAGACAATCAGGTTAAGTGACCTGGTCACACAGCTAGTAAGTGTCTGAGGCTGGATTTGAACTCAGGTCTTCCTGATTCCAGGGCCAGCATTCTATCCACTGCACCACTTAGCTGCCACCTAATCTATATCCTCTCTACCTTTCAATTACACTATTACAACAGCCTCCAAACTGGTCTCTTCCTCCACCAATATACCCCATAAAGTGCTGACATAAATATGTCACTAAGAACCGTTGTTTCATGTTCAAGTTGCCAAAAGATGTAAACAGACAGTCAGAAGAATTGCAAGTTGTAAATGATTTCAAGCAAGCTGCTCCAGATCACTGATATTTAGAAAAATTAAATTTTAACAAAATTAACAACTCTTCACTTTTACCTCGCACCATGTAAATTTGAAGCGATGATAAAAAAAATGGCAATGGTCAATACTGGAAGACCTACTGTAGGAAGACAGGCAAACTGAACTACAGTTGATGGAGCTGGGAAGTAGTCCAACCAATGCGGACTTTAATTTTGAATTATGCAAGGAGGGTAACTAAATTGTCCCTACGCTTTGACCCAGCAATCTCACTACTAGGCACATACCATAAAGCAAGACAAATAAAGAGGTAAAGGGCCAGTACATGCCACTCTATGGAGGTGACAAAGAACTGTAAATAAACCGATTGATTGGGGAATTACTGAAAAATGTCTATAGTACAAGAATATAATAGAATTCTACTTTGCAGGAACAAATGATCAATATGAGGGATTCATGGAAGAAGTATATGTATCAATTGATGCAAAGGGAAATAAATAATCAAGAAAACACTTTATGTAATGACTACAACACTACACATTAAAAGGAAGTTGAACTCTGAATTACAGAAAAACCAAAGAGGGTCCCAGAAAAGAGATCTAAAAAAACTTCTTCATCCCTCACAACACTAAGTTAGAGAACAGAATATTATATACATTGCCAGACAAGGTCTTTTTATGCTGTGTTTTTACTTAATTATTTTCCTTTGTCACAAAGTGGGGATTAATCTAGAGATAAGCAGAAAATACTTGTGTCATAGTGACGAAAAACATCAATAAATCATTTCTAAAAGAGGTCATTGAGCCTTCAGCTTCAAGAATGAACCATAAAGTCATAGATCTGGTCAACTCTCATTTTACAGATGAGCAAACTGAGCCTCTCAGAAGTCAGCTTATTCAGAAGTCACCCAGGTAGTTAGTTACAGAGCCAGGATTCAAACCTAGGTCTTCTGACTTCAAATCCCATACTCTCCTCCCTATATCACGCTGCTCTTCACTTCAAACACAGCGTTCTTTTCTGTATACCATGACTGGTAATCGTGTCATCTGATTTGGGTTTTTTCAGTGTCCCTATCTACCTGTTCAGAAGAAATAAACAAAATTACTTTTATCATGGTTACTCACATATGAAACAGGACTTTTCTTTTTTTCATGTATCATTTAATATTTTTAGTTTTCAACATTGATTTCCACAAGATTTTGAATTACAGATTTTCTCCCCATTTCTACCCTCTCCCCACTCCAAGATGGCATATATTCTGATTGACCCATTCCCCAGTCAGCCCTCTCTTCTGTTACCCCATTCCCCCCTGCATCCCCTTTTCCCTTACTTTCTTGTAGGGCAAGATATATTTCTATGCCCCATTGCCTGTATATCTTATTTCCCAGTTGCATGTAAAAACAACATTTTTTTTGAACATCTGCTTTTAAAACTTTAAGTTCCAAATTCTCTCCCCTCTTCCCTCCCTACCCACCCTCCCTAAAAAGGCAAGCAATTCAACATAGGCCACATGTGATCATTATGCAAAACATTTCCACAATATTCGTGTTGTGAAAGACTAACTACTTTTTGCTCCCTCCTATCCAGTCCCCCTTTATTCAATTTTCTCCCTTGACCCTGTTCCTTATCAAAGGTGTTTGCTCTGGATTACCTCCTCCCCCTATCTTCCCTCCCTTCTATCACTCCCTCTTTTTATCTCCTTCCTCCTTCTTTCCTGTGGGGTAAGATACCCATTTGAGTGTGTATGTTATTCCCTCCTCAAGTCAAATCCGATGAGAGCAAGATTCACTCATTCCCCCTCACCTGCCCCCTCTTCCCTTCCTACAGAACTGCTTTTTCTTGCCACTTTTATGTGAGATAATTTACCCCATTCTATCTCTCCCTTTCTTCTCTTTCAATGTATTCCTCTTTCATCCCTTAATTTGATTTTTTTTTAGATATCATCCCTTCATATTCAACTCACCCTGTGCCCTCTGTCTACATATATGTAAATGTATATTCCCTTCAGCTACCCTAATACTGAGGTCTCGTTAATTATACACATCATCTTTCCATGTAGGAATGTAAACAAAACAGTTCAACTTTAGTAAGTCCCTTATGATTCCTCTTTCTTGTTTACCTTTTCATGCTTCTCTTGATTCTTGTGTTTGAAAGTCAAATTTTCTATTCATCTCTGGTCTTTTCACTGACAAAGCTTAAAAGTCCTCTATTTTATGGAAAATCCATATTTTGCCTTGGAGCATGATACTCAATTTTGCTGGGTAGGTGATTCTTGCTTTTAGTCCTAGCTCCATTGACCTCCGGAATATCATATTCCAAGCCCTTCAATCCCTTAATGTAGAAGCTGCTAGATCTTGGATTATTCTGATTGTGTTTCCACAATACTCAAATTGTTTCTTTCTGGCTGCTTGCAGTACTTTCTCCTTGATCTGGGGGCTCTGCAATTTGGCAACAATATTCCTAGGAATTTTGGGGGGGATCTTTTTCAGGAGGTGATCAGTGGATTTTTTCAATTTCTATTTTACCTTCTGGTTCTAGAATATCAGGGCAGTTCTCCTTGATAATTTCTTGAAAGATGAGATCTAGGCTCTTTTTTTGATCATGGCTTTCAGGTAGTCCAATAATTTTTAAATTATCTCTCCCAGATCTATTTTCCAGATCAGTGGTTTTTCCCATGAGATATTTCACATTGTCTTCCACTTTTTCATTCCTTTGGTTCTGTTTTAGAATATCTTGATTTCTCATAAAGTCAGTAGCTTCCACTTGCTCCAATCTCATTTTGAAGGTAGTATTTTCTTCGGTGGTCTTTTGGACCTCCTTTTCCATTTGGCTAATTCTGCCTTTCAAGGCATTCTTCTCCTCATTGGCTTTTTGGAGCTCTTTTGCCATTTGGGTTAGTCTGTTTTTAAGGTGTTAAGGTATTTTTTGGGGTCTCCTTTAGCAAGTCATTGACTTGTTTTTCATGGTTTTCTTGCATCACTCTCATTTCTCTTCCCAATTTTTGCTCTACTTCTCTAACTTGCTTTTCCAAATCCTTTTTGAGCTCTTCCATGGCCTGAGACCAGTTAAGGTTTTTCTTGGAGGCTTTTGATGTAGGCTCTTTGACTTTCTTGACTTCTTCTGGCTGTATGTTTTGGTCTTCTTTGTCACTAAAGAAAGATTCCAAAGTCTGAGTCTGAATCTGAGACCATTTTCACTGCCTGGTCATGTTCCCAGCCAACTACTTGACCCTTGAGCTTTTCGTCAGGGTATGACTGCTTGTAGAGAGTACTTTGTCCCAATTTTGAGGGGTTGCACTGCTCTTTTCAGAATTATTTCTACACAGCAAGCTCTGCCACTCCAGCATTCCTCCTCCCCCAAGAACTACCAATCCAGACCTCAACTGAGATCCAAGCAAGCTCTGCACTCCCACTCTGATCTACTGCTTAATTCCTCCCACCAGGTAGGCCTGAGGCCAGAAGTAACTGCAGCTGTAGCTCTGGAAGCAGCCTCAGAGCTGCACCACCTCCGCCACCCCTGGGGTGATGGCCCACAGTGAACACCTTTCACTCTGTCCCCACAATTTTTTCCCACTAACCTGTTCTGTTGTCTTTGGCGTTTGTGGGTTAGAAGTCTGGTAACCGCCACAGCTCACTGATTCAGGGCACTAGGGCCTGTTCCTCCCAGCTCCCGGTCTGATTGGTCCTGGCACGGCCCACGCTGGGCTCTGCTCCTCTCCACTCCCAGCTCTGGGCGATAGACCTTACCCAGTGACCATCCAGGTTGTCCTGTGCTGTAGCCCTCTGCTTCCCTCTGCTATTTCATGGGTTCTGCAGTTCTAGAATTTGTTCAGAGCCATTTTATAGGTGTTTGGAGGGACCTGGGGGAGAGCTTTAGGCAAGTTCCTGCTTTCCAGATGCCAGCTTGGCTCTGCCCAAAACAGGACTTTTAACAGGCTTGAAAGTGCCCATACCTGATAATCTTGTTATTGTTGTTAAACCTTCAATTTTCAGTTGTGTCTGACTCTTCATGACCCTATTTGGGGTTTTCTTTGCAAAGATATCGAAATAGTTTGCCATTTTCTTCTCCAGCTCATTTTACAAATGAGGAAACTGAGGCAAATAAGGTTAAGTGTCTTGCCGAGGGTCACACAGTTAGTATATGTCTGAGACCAGATTTGAACTCAGAGCTGCCTGACTCCACACCCTGCACTCTATCCACTGGGCCACCTAGTTGCCTTTCTTTTCTCTATTCTATGACCTGTAATCTAGCAATCTAATTTGGGTTTTTTAGTGGCCCTCCCCACCTCTTTGGAAGAAATAAACAAAATTACTTTTATCACATTTAGTCATACATGAAACAGGGCTTTGAACAAGCTTGAAAATGCCCACACTTAATACCTGCAGCATTAAATCTAGCAACAAATATTTTTGAGCATGTTTTCACATAGTTTGTGCCTAATTCTATTCTATAAAAATCCAGAAGTCACTCACTTCATTTTAGTTTTTTTCAAGTTATCAGTCTAATCAGTAGTCCATTAATTAAATAATTCTACAAATGCCACATTAAAATTAATCTCTTTAGGAAAATCTCAGTGCACTTTAATTTAGAAATTTCCTGACTGCTCCATTTTATTAGTTTACAGTGAAGGAGCAATCCTCTGCCTCTACTATTATGGATCCCTAGATGGTATATCTTTGTTGGATTAACTACTGCCTGCAGTGTTATTATTTTCTCCTATCTCTTTGGAGATCTCAGAACTGATATACAGGGTCAGCAGAGGTCCCTAAGCTTAATAACTCATACATATGATCAAATAAATGGGAAAGAGCTATCATATTTTCTTATATTCTATGTCACTATCTCTTTTGTATATGTGTAAGCACATATTCATAAATATTTTCTGCTTTTAAGAGGATATTTAAGAGTTAAATTTGTAGTGGGGGAGGGGCGGGATAAAGGTATCTCTTTAAAATTTATCTTGAATAATTCTATTATGAGGCTATTAGGTGTCACAGGGCCTAGAGTGCCAGGCCTGGAGTCAGAAAGACTCATCTTCTTGAGTTCAAATCTGGGGTCAGATACTTGCTAGCTGTGTCACCCTGGGCAAATCACTTAACCCAGTTTGCCTGTTTCCCATCTGTAAAATGAGCTGGAGAAGGAAATGGCAAAACCACTCCAATATCCTTGCCAAGAAAACCCCAAATGGGGGCACAAAGAGTCAGACACAACTGAACAACAAATATGTTTTTAAATGTTTGGCGTAATTACCTATCAATCTCAGTAATGAATTCAGCAGGGAATGTCGCTAGCACAACTATCCACAATTGTACATTCCATTTTCCAATCTGTAGAAGTGACTTTTTCACTGTATAGCAAAGCACATGGAGTACTTTTAGCAGATGGGATAAAACATCATTGTGCTATAACGTTTAGAAAAGTGAGATCAATTAAGGATGCATCGGCTTCTCTACTAACATGAATACTAGTACCATTTTATTATGGCTAATATTCAGGCTATACGGTGTAGCGGACCAAGGGCCACACCTGGACTGGGGAAGAACTGGGTTCAAGTACTGCTATGACACATGCTAGTTCTGGACAATTCACTTAACATCTAAATGCCCCAGGCAACTTCTAAGAAGATAAGTTACAGAGGGGCTCCTGATCTGTGTTGGTTCAAGGTGTTTCAGACTGATGAAATCACAGGTATAGGGAAGAAGAGTAGAATATTTGTCCTGTAAGCCTGGGTTTATCAGCTTTCTGGGCAATGACTTGGTCCCAACACATTGTTCTCAGTCATGTCTGACTCATCGTGACCCTATTTGGGCTATTGTTGACAAAGGTACAGCAGTGGTTTGCCATTTCCTCCTCCAGCTCAATTTACAGATGAGGAAATGTAAACAGGGTTAAGCAACTTTCCCAAGGTCACACAGCTATTAAGTGTCTAAGGCCATATTTTAATTCAGGTCTTCAGGACTCCAGGCCTACTGCCCTATCTACTTGTGCCACCTAGTTGCCCTCTCCAACACATTACCAAACACTAAGAATCAGGAAGTAATGGGGGCACAGTGGATAGAGTACCGGGACCGGAGTAAGGAAGACCTGAGTTCAAATCTGGCCTCAGACACCTACTAGCAATGTGACACCAGGCAAGTCACTTAATCTCTGTTTACCTCAGTTTCCTCTTCTGTAAAATGGGGAAACAGGATTATACAGGGTTCTGTAAGCAGATGATCTTTAGGTTAACAGGGTTATGTATGCAGGGTTGTTGTGAGGATCAAATGAGGTAAAAAATAGTAAACACTATATAAATGTTGACGATGACGACTACGATGACAATGATGGTGATGGTGGCGATGAAGATGATGATGACGATGATGAAGAAATTACATAGCACTTTAAAGCTTTCAAAGTGACTGTAAGTGATCATATCCTTAATTTTGTTTGAATCTCACAATAACCTCAAGAGGCAGGAACTAAAGGCATAATTAGACTCATTTAATGTATTAGGAAATCGAGGACCAGAGAATTTATTGACCTAGCTATGGTCATATAGCTAGTAAGTGCCAAAGTCAGCATTTGAACCCAGACTCAAAGTCCCCCCACTCTCCCCACTCCTACTACCCTCTGTTTATGCCCTTTATTACTGACTCTTCCAGGGGTTTTGTGGGGTTTTTACATGATGATATCTTCTTTCTGACCCCTACCAGACTGTTAGTTCCTTGAGAATATTGATTATGTTTTATTTATTTCCGTATCAGGGTCTGTCACCAAGAGAAACGTTAATTGTATCAAATGTATTGAAGACACAGGGAAAAACGGGAAATAGCAAATTCAAATAATAGGAAATCATATGGAGTCTAAGACCAGTGCCTTGAAGGCACTTTAATCAGTATTCTACTATACACTATGAATGATGCTCCATGCCAAAGACATTGCTTGCAATGTTTCTCTCCAAAAGGACCCTAAGACAGGTAACTTCTATACATGCATACACACAGGTAACTTCTATAAATATGCATTTCCTACTGCTTGGCACATAATAGGCACTAAATAAATGCTTATTGACTGACTGACTGAGCTATGGGCAAGGAAACACACACACTTTCTAATAACTAAAAAAGCCTTAACTTTCTTATGTCATGATAAGGAACACAACAGATTGTGGCACACCTGCAGTGCAGCCATGATGTATCGTAAATATTCAATAGCTTGACTCACAACATTGCCAATGATGGATTGTTCCCATTAAGATAAATGAAAGTAGCAAGTCTCCAGAAGGCACGCTGAGAAAACTAAGTGGTACTAGAGCTAAGGAGAAGGGGCTAAGGGAGATGGCCAGCTGCTACACAATAAATAATTCTAGATAACACAATTTAACAAAAAATCCATGGGTAATTATGCTGAATAGATAAAAGTCTTCAAAGCAAAACTTTTGTGGCATAACAACACAACAAGTTATTGAATGCCTGCAAATGTGCGCAGCACTATGCTAGACACTGGGGGAAACACAAAGTTTATCTAATGCCTGATACTTGCCTTCAGGAAAAATAAGGAAAACAATTATATGGTGTAATGCACTTCTAAGAGAAATCTATGAATTTTAAAATGAAAAGCCTCTCATCGAATCCACACCGGAAAAGTAGAATCCCCTTCCTTGATTAAATGACAAATAAATTTAAAGTGACATTTAAAGGAAACTGTCAAGAGACATGGGCATATCTGTGTGATCCCACTTTCACTTGGGGGCACATGCAGGAATTATATTCCTCTCTAACCCTTACCCCTCCCAAACCTAGACTTCATCCTCAATATGTTCTCCAGTGTCTTCACCCCTCAGTACTTTCCCAGGCTGCCATCTCTGATCTGATCTCTTCTTCCCTTCCTAGTCTCCATGTCTTAGAAAACCAGTTCAGCTTTACACTGTACCCTGGAATCCCTTGCTATACTCTGGAATCCCTTGCTCCCTTCTCCCTTTGTCAGTCCTACCTTGCCAAAGCCCAAACCTGGATTACTTCCAGAATTCACTTCCTTTGTTCCAGTTTATGTGCTGCCGATTGAGAGGAAGTTACAAAACCATGCTGAACTGGTCCGTCACAAATTTGTTACCTAATGTCAACTAGGTAGGTCCTCACTGCAACAACGTAACCTTTCTATTTATCCCCAAGATTCTCTATCACACTCACTACTAGATTCTGGCGGCAATAGGAAACCACTGGTGTTTGTTGTGTAGGAGATGGCTATTTGCACAGTAATGGGAGGGGAAACAATTTTTAAAGACCTCAAGATTTTTATTAAGGTAGCAACCAATCGGTAGTTCAACACACTGATAACAAAATATATCTTGCCCTTCTTGGTTAAAAAAAAAAAAGGAGGGGAAGACTACCAGAGACATAGAACTAAATACGTATTCTCAGATATGATTTGGGGGGTTTGGGGGGGTTTTGTTTTGTTGTATTTTGTTTTTTGCTTTGCTATATACATTTGCTTTACTATATACATATATATACTGTATGTGTATGTATATATACATATATGCATATAAATGTACTATATACATTTGTTATAAGGAAGTACTTTTACTTGGGGGGAAGTTTGATGGTTAATGATAGATACAAAAAAAAAAAGATGCATTGATCGAGGATGCACTTTTTTAAAATGTTAAACCTCTGAGGCAGGAGTTGAACCCGTGTCTTTAATGCTCCACAACTCCACAAAGTCCACAACTCTAGCCACTATGCTATATCACCTATATGCAATATATATATAAATTTATATTGTTATTCTTGTTGTTATTAATCAAATGGTCCCCTAAAGAGTAAGCTGGTCTATTTTTTCTTGCTGTAGTTTGGAGAATGATTCCTTATACCCTGAAAATAAAATTGTTGCCTGTGATTTTTTTTAATCTCCAGTTTTCTATAGTTTCTTACAAACTATGCTCCCTAAAACCCTTGGGAAATATGGGTACAATTTTCATTTCCACTCTTTAGCATCAAAAATGTCACTGGAAGAACTAGATTCCAATTTTTAAAAATCATCTTCAAACATTTACCTATCTTGGGAACCAATATATGCAAATACAGTAAATGATTGCCTTGGTTGACATTTTTAGACTTTCCTCTATCATTCTGATATCTCTTTTTAATATTTAAATAGCTAACTGTAAATTGTATGCTAAAGAAATCTGTTGATTGAAAATGGTATACTGCAGGAGAACATCTCAGAAAAGTAAGTTGTCAGAACAGCACTACAAAAAAATACAGTTATTTGATAAGTATTGCAAAAGAAAATCCTAGGATTTTGTTAGAAATCACATCTGTTCCAATTCCATCTTTTTTTGAAAATTGAGTGTGTAATGTGGCATTAGTCAGAACATCATGGTCATTCTAACCCAGAGGAGTTTTAAAATAAATGCTGGACCCTGTCTCTTTCCATATGAACTTATGATTGGATTGCTTGCTGCATAACCATAGCCCTGGGGAAACACTGTTCTCTTGTGTGGCCTTCTCATTTAGGGGAGTCTGATAAGAAAGAAGAAAAAAAAGGTAGGGAAGAGAAATAGTCATCCCCTCAAGGTACAGTAAACACTGGCCACTGCTGCTTTGATTTCCCAAAAGTCCCACTTCCGTCATGAGTATCACCCCCTTGGAGAAAGTTGCTGTGAAGTAGTATTGGAAAAGAGCTAGCCCAGGTAGTTTGAAATACAAATTACATCATAGCAATAACTGAAATTAAGTCACAAATTAAATGACCTGGCAAGACCATTGTTTGAGTGGAGGGATGGAAGTGTTGCCAAAATTTATATTAAAGTGCTAAGTAGCAGAAATCCTTTATTCTCACATTGTAAGTGCTATATAAATGTTAGCTATTATTGTTTTCTATATATTTTTATTTATTTTGTTAATTATTTCCCAACTACATGTAAAAAATTTAACATTCTTTTTTTAAATTTTGAGTTACAAATTCTCTACCTCCCTTCTGGCCCTCCCCCATCCCTTGAGAAAGCAATTTGCTGCTGTTGGCATTATTATTTTTCTCCTTCTCCTTCTTCTTCTCCTTCTCCTTCTCCTCCTTCTTCTCCTTCTTCTCCTCCTTCTTCTCCTTCTAATTCTTCTTCTTTACATCTTCGTGAAGTTACATGCCTCCATCTCTACTACCATATCCTTATTTCTACTACTACAAGTCTAGCTCATGTCCTCTGCTCCATTTGTGTGGACTATTACAATTCTCAACTTTATTTTCTTCTCCATCCCTCATGCCCTCTCCTCAATCCTTCATACTGATGACAGAACAGACATAGATTAGCAGTCCACAGAGACATCCATCATTTTGATACCTCTCCACAGACCTCCTTTGGGACCTGCCTTCTCTAGACCCCTCCCCTCTGGGGAGTGGTTTCTTTTTAAACTCACCCAGCCGGTTAGCTTGGTGCATTCTTCTGGACTCATTTTGATGCCCAGAGAAATACTGGTGAATGTACACTCTCTGATGTAGGAAGTTACTGAAATAAATAGATAACTTTCTCCTTCAAACAGAAGCCCTCAGCTTGAAATCTATGACTTAAATATCTGGCAGACATATCACTGTCCTTTTCTCAGTTGTTCCCAAATGCTTCTCCCCAAACTGTGCATTCAGGCATTAGCACACATATTTTAGCCCTTAATCATGGATTTTATAGAGATTAAAGTGAACTCAAATCAAAGAAACTTCCAAAGACTAGAGACTTAGCCAGTCAGCAAGGTTACTTTCACTTCCCAGGAAGTATGAAAAAATGGAGTTGGAAGCAGGGAAAGCTTTGTTCTGTGGGCTTAAAGGAACCCTTTACCACTAGATATACAATGTCTCTGCTCTGGACCATGGCCTGTCTCCCCATCCTGCTGAGGTTCTATTTCATTACACTAAGAACACCACAGGGTATTGCTCCTTGCTCTCCTCCATTGCAAGATCAGAAACCAATTTGCTCTCGGTTCCTCCAGGCATAGTTGCTAAAACTTTCAGTGCCACTGTGTTTTGTTGTTACCTAGTCCTCCGTCTGGTGCTTCACCCAAAAGAAAGCTCCTCTAAGCCCTTCATTATAACAGAGACAAACAGAAAGTCAGATCACAAATCAGAAACTTAGCTGCTCTAGAAAGAGTTCCCCGCACCCTTCAATTAGGTCTCTTTCAACATAACTTACACTGCTTTTTCTTCCCAGTACCTTCATTTCAAAAAAAAAAAAAGAAAAGAAAAGAATAGAGTCTGCAAGCATGGACCAGGGAGCATGATTTCTATTCCTGGAAAAAAAATGGTAGAATATATAACTAAAGGGTTATTTAGTGAAAATACAGAATAGGAAGTAGTGATAACGAAGAGCCAGAATGGCTCTCTCAAGAGTAGGTGAGCCAGTGGTGGGATCTAGCCGGTTAGCATTGGTTTGGTAGAACTAGTACCTAATTTTAAGTTTAGTTCCCCGGTTGTTAGCAGGGCGGGGGGGGAAGGGGGGCTTGCCCCTTAGTTTGGTTCCCTGGAGAACCGGTTGTTAATTCATTTGAATCCCACCACTGAGGTGAGGCCACACTAACCCCATTTCCTTTTCTGACAACATTACTAGATTGGTAAATTAGGAGAATGCTATAGATATAGAATGAGGCAGCTATCTTCCTGAGTTCGAATCTGGCCTCAGTCACTTGGCAGCTATGTGACCCTGGGCAATTCATTTAACTGTTTGCCTCAGTTTCCTCATCTGTAAAATGAGTTGAAGAAGGACCACTCCAGTATCTTTGCCAAGAAAATTCCAAATGGGGTCGCAAAGTGTCAGACGCAATTATGACTGAACAATTACAACAAATAGACATAGAATAGTTACACTCCTTCCCCAACTTACATTCCCACTTACAAGTTGGAGTCACCACAGGTTCAATTGACTACTACTACCAAGGCTTCTGAGATAACCTGGAGAGAGTGAGTTTCTAATATTGTAGCTCATGAACCTCTACCAGTATGTTTCCCATTGATTATTAGCCAATAAATTTTAATCAAAGAGTATTTACTAAGGTGAAATAGTAAGGACAATTATGGAGGTGGAACATCCACCAGTATTACCCTTTGCGCAGGTTTTCAGAGTTTTTCAGTGTATTAATCAGTTGTGCTAATTTATTTCCTCTTTTTTTCTCTTTAGAAATACAATTTATTATATCAACTGGTCCTCTGGGATGGGAAGGGGACAAGATATTGGGAATCATTATAATGATGTAAAAAAAGAAGACACCAATAAAACTTATTTTTAAAATATGCATAAGGAGGGACATTGTCATATAGGAGTCAAGGGCAATAAAGGTTATTACTGATTCTATGTTCAGCTATCAAAGGGCTCTAGACAATAGGTGCTCTCTAAGAACTATCAAGTAGTCATTCCAGTGGAGTTAGACTAGGTACTTTTCCATTCTAAATTTATGATTGTATGAGTCCTGTATTATTTAATATTTTTATCAGTGGCTTACATAAAGACATAGATGACATGCTTATCAAGTTTTCAGATGATACAAAAACCTGGGAAGGAAAGTTAATATACTATATGACTGTCATAATTAGAATAGTCTAAAACATTAGGATGAATCTAATACTAATACAGCAAAATTTAAAAGGGATGACTGTAAAGTCTCACACATCAACAAACTAGCAATGGAATAGTTAGTGAAAAAGATCTGGGGATTTTAGTGGAGCACAAGTTTAATATGAATCAACAGTGTATTACAGCAGTCAAGAAAGCAACTGCGATCCTGGGCAATATTGAGAGGCGTTGTAGCATTGGACACAGGACTAGAGAGGTGAAGGTCTCACCATATTCTAGGGTCAGTCATACCTTGTCTAGAGTATTATTCAGTAGTAGCCATCACATTTTAGGAAGGATGTTGTTAAGCTGGAGAGCATCCAGTCAATAGCAACCAGGATGGCTAAGTGCTTAAAGATCATTCCATGTGAAGGTTAGTTGGAAGAACTAGGGTGTGTTTAGCCTGAAAAAGGAAGACTCAGGGAGGACATGATACCCACCTTCAATTGTTTGAAGGGCTGTCACTTGAAGAGGGTGTTCTGCCTGACCCCAAAGGGCAGAACTAGAAGTAATAGGTGGAAGTTTCAATAAGCAAATTGTGGCTTGATGTCAGAGAAAAAAAACTTCCTAATTAGAGCTGTCTAAAAAGTTGAATGAGCTTCCTTGAGAGGTAGTAGGTTTCTGCTCATCTGCTCTTCAAGCAAAGCCTAGATGGTCATTTATCAGGTATATTGTAGAGGGGATTACTATTGAGGCACAGATCTGACTAGGTGACCTCTAAGGTGCCTTCTAATGCTGACATTCTGAGATTCTGTGATCTTTGCTTTCCCGTTATCTCAGTGTTTGCCAGCTTCTCTATCTGTCACTGTGTGTGCAATGAGACTGCCCCTTAGGGACTTCAGCTCCGTTTCCTCTGTCAAATCCCTCAAGCCTGCTTTGGGATATATGGGGCAGTTTCCTGTGAATCAGTGTCTTAAAAAGCCCTTATAGGCTTACTTTCTGAATGGGTCTTCCATGCAATTCTAGAGGCACTGGATCTAATGCAATACATTCTGTAGTAACCCAACAAATATTTGTGAATGGAGGAGGGAGAATCAACCAAATCTCATAATATTCCAGTATTGGAATTGTTTCTCTCATAGGCCCATGATGAAGGTAGTTAAGGTCACAGATTTAAAGCTAGAAGGGACCTTGAAGGTCCTCTCATTTTATACATGAGAGCACCGAAGCTCGGAGAAGTTAAGAAACTTCACAAAGGTAGCATATCTAGGACTCTAACCAAGGTGCTAGTTCCCCAAATTCAACCCCCTTTCTACTGTTCTCATAATGTTTCTTAGAAGAAATTTATTTTGTTTTGTAAACACTTAGCTAGTTTAATATTAATTGTTCTTTGTTGATACTTTTTCATATCACAATTCTATTTCTAGATCATGTTGTGTCTAGCAATATCTTAAAAAGAGGTTAATTGGCTTGGAACTAACTATCCTCTATTCTCATGAACATGAAGTCCCAAAGAGCAGTCCCATCAATGTTTTACTTAATTCAGAGTTTTGTCCTCTTTTGTCTCTGGAACAAATAATAGTAAATGAAAAGCTATATGAAAAGAAATTGACTGTCACAGAATCACAGAATTAGAGAGCTCAGAGAGTTCACCCATGCCCCAAAGCAATCCCCACTATGATAGATAAACTCCACAAGTGGTCATCTAGCCTGTACATGAAGATTGGATAGCTCTAATTAGCCCAGTCAAGTAATCAAAGAAGAAACAGAATGACTTTATAAAAGGTTGCACAGGACTAGTTAGATAGCCTATTCTTTCTACTCTAGTAAACAACATACAGGATAGCTTAAAATGTGGGGAAAGACCATCAATCATTGAAAGTCTTCAGAGAAAGCAGGAAGGAAATGGAGTGTCCCCTATCCTGTCAAAACTAAGAAGCTAAAGTGTAGGGAGGACAATGGAACGAGGTTTCAAAGTACCAAGGCATTTGTTAGAATATGCAAGGTAAATAGGAAACAGAAGGTTTGTGCTCTAAATATAAGAAGTTCTCAGACTAGGTTTTCCTATTTGGCTCAGGTTGGAAAGTTCAAGACAGTCAATCAGCCCAATCCCACTCTGATCAGCCTGGGAGCTTTGATCAGCTCTGTTTCTGACTTCGGCTAGTTCGCTCCTTAAACAACCTATTGGTCCTCCACGCAGAGGCTCACCATGTGTCAACGCCAGATAGACCTAGCCCACTTTAACTGAAGACTCCTGAGCTCAAGAAATCTCAGCCTCGAAAGCAGAAGGGATTACAGGCAGATGTTTCTGATCATTTTTAAAGGCTTCTCCTAAGCTCATCCCTGATGAAGAGATGATGCAATGTACTTCTCCCTTCATTGTAGAGGTGAAGGATTGTGGTTGAAGAATATCGCATATGTTGTCAAACTCAGTTGATATGTTGGTTAGCTTTACTAACTGGTTTCTTCTTTTTCTTCACTATTTTTCATTTTTATTAAAAAGGATGATTGACGAGGGGAAGAGATAAATTCAAAGATGAAAGTGACATAAAATATCAATAAAAATTAAAAATGAATGGGGGAGAATTTTGTTCCATTCTTCTAAGTTGATCTGAAAGAACTGGAATGATATAATACCTAGCTTGGTTGCCAAGGCATCACCATACTACAGTCAAGAGTCTCCATTACGAATATCTTCAGTAGTCTGTTTCTATATACTATACTCAAAGAGTCGTTGTACTAATTTAACTGTTAAAAGAAATATGATCCCTAGAACATAAAAAAGCATTTAATATGGTTTCACCTTATCCCCCAGGACTCTATGTGCTTCTAATTTTTTTCTGTAGCACAATGATTTTTCTACTTATTGTAAAACTAGAAGCCGCACAAAACTCCTAAATAAATAAAAGTCTCATTCTCACCCTAGCTTTGAGTTGCTACTAATCTCAGAAAACCTGGATTGAAATCCTGGCTCTTTTACTCAGACCTTTTTACTCAGCAGCCAACCTTTTACTCAGACCCATGTAACCTTAGGCAAACTCTTCTAGTTTGAACTAGAACTAGATCTTTTCTAATCATCAATTTCTTTATCTATCTAAAGAGGGAGTTGGATTACATGATCTCTAAGTGCCTTGAAGTTATAGATCATATGAACCTCTATATATGAAGCCTATTTATATAGTTTACAGGGTCTAGAGATCTTCTGCCAACCTCTCAGGTGCCCTGGCAGTTTGCATCCCCAGGATGAGGCTTCATACATCTCTCCCCAGGCTCCTAAGGTTAGCACTAAGATGTTGTGGGTTATCTCTTGTGTTAAAGTTGACAAGAGAGTTGATTGTCAGTTGATACCAACTAACCAGACAAATTTAATTAGCTTTTAGAAAAGGATATTTTACTAAGGTGGAACACTTAGTACAGAACATTTCCCAGAAATCTGTGGTATGCTTTCCCAGAAAAACATAGATGGAACATCCCCTTCCAGGGGAACTGAGGCTCAAGTTTCAAAAGTATGTGTGGCAAAGGGTTAATGCACACATTCCTAATTGCTAAAGTCTTTTTCTCCCTCTGTGGAGTACTCATGAAGTTGACCTTAGGCATAATGTAGCTCTTTTATTGGGATCCTTGTAAAGACATCAATTTTCTTTTCCTTATCACATCCAGTCTATCCTTGGCTCCCAATGTAAATATAACCACCAGCTGTTACTGAACCAGGGATGGGGCTGGGATACAGATGAAAAGTAGAAATACTCTTCTTCAAAGTTCACAAGGTCCTCTTCTGGTCAAGGGGGTGTCAAAGGAAGGAGGATGCTGGGGCACTCTCCTCACCCCCAAGTGATTGAATCCGTAGGGCTTGAATACATGTATGTTGATTGATTGACATATATATATGTCTCTATATCAATCAATAAACATTTATTAAGCACCTACTATGTGCCAGACACTGTGCAAAGTGCTTCACAAATATAATCTCATTTGTTCCTGTACAGTATTGCATTTGAACCTTACAACAACCCTGTGAGAGAGGGACCACAGCTTTTATTTCATATTGAAGAAACTGAAACTTATGTGGCTTGCCAACAGTTGCACAACTCCTGACCAAATCTTCTCAGGAAGATTTTCAATGGAAAAATGCTGACTTTTAAACAATGAAACATTTGAAGAAAGAAATAGAAAAATACAAGCATAAGTCCTTTTTTTAAAAAGCATTTCACATGGAAAAATGTTATCAGCACCACCTTAAAAGGTTTAACAGTCTCTGACAGCCTCAAGAGGAATGATAGATTCACTCTCTTACACTTAGGCTACAAGGACAATTTTTTTAAGTTCCAATAAACAGAAGTCCTTGAGGTTCTGGCAGGCTTTATTAGTGGCAGTCAATATGGTTTAAAGAAAAGAAGGTCACGTACTCCTCTTTAATGTCCCAAGACAATCAAATGGAAAACAGTCTTTGTTAGGTCTCTTTAAAAATAAATGTCAGAGCAACTTTCTAGTTCAACACCACAGGTTAACTTCTTCTGGAAATGTGAACTATGAAGAAACAGCCTGTAGTTTTGACAGAAGTAGAACCACAGGCTATTCACCATAAAGTAAAACCATCATCTGCCTAGAAGACATTTATTAGGGAGATCATTTTAGAGTCAAGATTACATTATAACAATATTAGCTAATCTTTTTTTAATAGTGTGGTGTCACTAGAAGATATGCATTTTACAAAGAAGGAAACTAAGACTTTAAAAAGTCCAAATGACTTGCCCACAGTTCCACAATTAGTGAGTTTTATGGATGATATTCTCATAAGTTTTCCAGCTACACGACAGTGGGTTTCAGGTTTTCTATATACACTCAGCTGGATGGTATTCACAAAGTCCCACACATCCCCATGATGCCAAGGGCCAGCAAACCAGTGTCCTTCCTGGGGCTGATCCATTTGCTCCCCCAAAATGAAAACTGTCCAGGTTACCCTTTAGGCAGATACCTCATTGCCTTTGGACTGGGACTAACCCTAGATACATGGAGATAAACATGGGGATCCGTGGGGAAAAAATTCAAATTGCTTGAGAAATTATAAAATGGCACTTTCTACTCAAAAGACATAAACATACTGAACCTCATTTCCCAAACCTTTTCTTTTTTGCTCACTCTTTTTCTTTGGTCATTGTCCCTATTTGCTGCCAGACAATTCTGACATTTACTAGTTGCACAGCTGGGGGCAAACCACCTTTAAAGCCTCAGTTTCCCTCTATAAAATAAAAGCTGTGGTCCCTATCTCACAGAGTTGTTGTAAGTCTCAAATGCGATACTGTACAGGAACAAATGAGATAATATTATGAAGCACTTAGCACAATGCCTAGCACATGGCAGGTTCTTAATAAATGTTTATTGATTGATATATATATATATATATATATGTCAGTCAATCAATCAACATATGTTTATTAATGTGTAATTAATTATTTAATTATTTTAATTAAATTAAATTCTTTATATATAAATAATTAAAGTAATTATTAGTTTATTAATGGGAATACAAATACAAAGCATGAAACTCTCAAGGAATTTACATTGTAACAAGGGAGACAAAAAGGGAAAGGAAAGGGAGGGAGGAAATGGAATAAGCATTAATTAAGTTCCTATGTGCCAGGTACTGAGCTAAGTGAATTACAATTATTATTTTATTTGATCCTCATAGCAACCCTGGGAGGTAGGTACTATTATCCCCATTTTACGGTTGAGAAAATCGAAGCAGACAGAAATGACCTGACCAGCCTGAGGCTGGATTTTAACCCAAGTGCTCCTGACTCCAGGTCTGGCACCCTATATGTCCACTGAACCACCTGGCTACCTCAAATTACATATACAATTATAAGAAGTTCAAATATAATTACGTACTGCATAAATATAAAAAGAATAAATAAAGTGGAGAAAACACTAGCAGATGGGAGGAATAGGAAATCTTTCATATCAAAGATGGTCAGAGCCCAGTCTGGAAGACAGAGAAGAATTCTAAAGGGGCAGACATCAGGAGAGAACGCAATAATAGCAGCAATAGCAACTGACTACAGTGAATCCCAGACACCACAGTCAGGAACGTAACTTTTTAAAGACTAGAGGCAGAGATAGCCATAAGTACTACAAACTATCGAAGGGGCCACAAGGAAAAGCTGGGAAAATGACAGGAGAAGAAGAAGTAGGGCAGCATAGATAGCCAAACAAGCAACAGCATGGTTATCAAGACTGTGGTGAGGACCAAGAAATCAGCAAGGGTAAATGAGGAAGCTATCAGACAGGTCAAAGGGAATAGCCAGAAATGACTCCCAATCAGTCAACTAGCATCACCTGTTATGTGCCAGGCACTGTGCTAAGTTATGGGGATACAAAGAAAGTAAAAAAAAGTCCCTGCTCTCAAGAAATTCACAGGGAGACAACATGTACAAATAATTTATATACAGGATAAATCAGAGATAATAAAAAAGAGAGACTAGCATTAAGGGGAATCATAAAAAGATTCTTAAAGAAGGTAGGTCATTAGCTGAGATATGAAAGGAATCAGGGTAGCTAGGAAGCAGAGATGAGGAGGAAGAGATTTCCAGGCACAGGGGACAGCAAAGGAAAATTCCCAAAGCTGGGAGATGGGTATATCATTATAATTGAGTATGTGGCCAATTGTCGCAGAAGAGTTTGGCTAAGTATTAATGAATGGCATTACTGGGAAATGAACTAGGTAGTGATATTCTGTGAGAATATGCCAGCAATAGCATGCAGGTCATCCTCTTTTTACCAGAGTGAATAGCTTGTAATCTCCTAAGCATCTAGCTTTGGGGTGGTCCATTTTAGATTTAAAGGTGCCCAATCCATCAGGAAAATGGAAAGAATGGTTCTGATTGTGTGGTAAGGTAGCATTATCATATCTTTTGTCCCAAGAGTTCTTAGAGTCTGTCCTAGGAAGTGGTGCTGTGTTCTCAGAATAGATTGGGGGACTCCAAAGCAAGCCTAATTCAGTGTATAACCTGGCTCCTACACAGATGATGTGGAAGAAGGATAGCCCGCCCTTTGTGTCATGTATATTTGAAAGGAGTTATAACTTCTGGTTGACAGAGGGAATGCTGATCACAATGCTGCTTAGAACTTGATTGAGTTGATTTGAGACACTATTCATGAGAGATACTTTGAGAAAGAAGCTCTAGAGAGGAAATGGAGAGAACCTTACTCTCATCAGAATTAGCTCAAAGAGGGAATAATATACACATTCAATTGGGTATAAAAAACTATCTTACCCTGAAGAAAAGTAGGAGGGGAAGGGGATAAGACAAGGGGGAAGAGGTGATAGAAGGGAGGGCAGATTGGGAAATGAGTTGTCAGAAGCAAAACACTTTTGAGGAGGACCAGGGTGAATGGAAATATTGTGTGCCCCCTCTTTTCCTACAGGGGTAGGGAGTGCCTAGTGGGGAGTCACCTGGGTCAGGATTATTGCCCCATTGTCACTTTTTCAAAAACAAAATGCCCTTGTTTGTAAACCCTTCTTAGAAGCTTGAAAATAATAATAAAAACCACCAATAAAATAAAATAAGCAAAGATTCCCAGAAAAAGGAGGTGATATTCTACCGAGAGTCTACAAGCCATGGAAAACCATCAGAAACTTAAAAACAATATATCACGGCCAAATGCTACCAAATTTTCTGGTGGTCAGAAGAACAGAAATTATGTAGAAGTATCTATGCAGATGTTTAAAAAGGTCCCATCCACCATTCACAGAGAAACTATTGGAAGAAAAAAAATGGCTCATATGGGACATATCTAGGGACTCATTTGTTTGAAGAGGAAATTCTGTTTTGCTATCTTCCTGGGCAGTCAGAGAAATCAGGCAATCTTGCTGCTTTGGCACTAAGGGATTGGGAAGAGGGTAGGTAGCTCCTGTGCAATTGCTACTTTGCTATACATTATCTTGTGTGAATTATATATTCAGTCTATAGTATATAACTTTGCTATGTACTATTGATACATGTACTATTTCTACATTTTCCAGTTCATTGAATGCAACTTTAATGTAGATGGTATCTAATTTTTGACCACATATGTTGGGTATGTTTTACGTAATTGCCTGTGCCTATGTTATCTGCCAATTGATTAGCATTTATGATGTACAGTTATAAACTGTACCTCTGCAACAGAGTGAGATTTGTAGGGCCTGTAAATATGTTACTAGAAGGAGAGTGTAGGGAAGGCAGTAATTTAAGTGCATTTGCAGGATACCCCACTTCTCCAGTTTGGCTAAATTAAGCTTCAAGTTAATCTGTATGATCCTGGCACTAGTGACCAGGGGTATGATAACAGCTGAAAGGAATTTGCCCACCTCAAACCAAATGTCAATTAAGTCTAAAGGAGTTTCCATTGAAGAAAGCAAGTTATTAAAAAGAAAGATGACCTCTTGAACTCTTGCTTGTGTTGCTTGAGAGCAGCTATGGGTCTGACTCACAAAAGTGCTGAAAATGCTCAAAGTCTATCTATAGAAGGTCTCACCAACAACAAGAAATTTTAAGAATCTGTAAATACTCCTCTTCCAGTGAAAGCAATCTCTAGCTAAAACACATAATCAGCAAGATGTCAGAAGAGTCATTTTCCTCAAAACTCTCTAGCCCCAAAACCTCAGAAAAAGAAATTATATACCAGATATAGATTAATTAAAACTGAATCTACAAAGTTAAAAGACAGAAAGTAGGCTAAAAATTTGAATGACATGAGTATATATAGAAATCACACTTAGTGTCCCTACTTCCCAACTAACTTCACATGCCAAATACATCAAGCACATGCAATCTTGCAGTCTTATGCTTTTGGATATGGTATGGCTACCTGGTCTCCCAATGGAACTGAATAAGCCTGAAGTTCTTCTTACCGTACAAGGAGAAGCTGATGCTAGATCTACCTAATCACAGAAAAGAAAGGAAGAGCTAATGATTTGGGAAAGGGTACAAAAGACAATATAAAGCCAGTTAGAGAGGTAAAAGAACTTC
The DNA here is from genome assembly GCF_011100635.1 of Trichosurus vulpecula. Lineage (NCBI taxonomy): Eukaryota > Metazoa > Chordata > Mammalia > Diprotodontia > Phalangeridae > Trichosurus > Trichosurus vulpecula. The sequence goes on from NC_050574.1 coordinate 422,144,511, forward strand.
TGTGCCCAGAGAAAAAGGACTGGAAGACCACTTGAGTTCTATGTAATTATAATTACCACCAGGATAAAAATTGAGAAAACATACCCCCCCTTCCTTCACTGAAGAGGTGAGAAGTATAGTTGTAGAATATAGTATATGCTGTCAAACATGGTCACTGTATTGATTGGTCTTGCTGAACTGTTTTTTCCTCATCCTTTAAAATATGATACAAGTGACTATGGTCACGTTGGGAAAAATAAGTTGAATGTATTCAGAAATAAATGTGAGGTAAAAACAAAAGGCATTAATAAAATTATTCTTTAAAAAAAGAGTGAGCAAAAGAGTGTGAAACATCTCATAAGAAAAACAACTGATCTGGAGAACAGATCAAGAGAAAACATAAGGATAATTAAAACTACCTGAAAGCTATGATTAAAAAAAAATAATCTTGATACAATAATACAAGAGATAATTAAAGAAAATTGTCCTAAGCATTAGAAGAAGAGGGGAAAGTAGAAATAGAAAAAATCCTCCAATCATCACCTGAAAGAGATCCTACAAGGAAAACCCACAGGAATATAATAGTTAAAATCTGAAACTCCCAGCTCAAGGATAAAATATTATGAACAACAAAAAAAAAACAATTTACATATGGCAGTGCCACAATTAGAATCACACAAAACCTAGCAGCAGTAACACTAAAAGACTACAGGTCTTGGAATATTGAAGAGCAAAATAACTGGGGTTCCAGCTGAAAATATCATAACCAGTAAAGCTAAGCATAATCTTGAATGAAAAAAAATGGATATTTGATGAATTGTCAGACTTTCAGGACTTTGTTTAAAAAAAAAACCTGAACTTAATAGAAGATTTGGCATGTAAGAGTCAAAAGAAATGTAAGGTATCTACCAAAGACCAATTACAAGGGACCCAATAAAAACAGACTTTTTACCTTTTATATATGTAAAATGTATGTCCAAGGTTGTTATTAGTAATTGGGTAGTTCATAAGAAAGATTGGGGTAGACATGAGCATGATATGACTTCAAAAAGTAAAACTGTTCAGAAACAGCTAAAAAGAGTAATTATCTTATACAAATGAAGTGCGAGAGGAAGAACCGATACAGAAGAATTAAATGGGGAAGGACGGCTGTTAGTTCTGGAAACCTACTTTCATCAGGAATGGGTTCAAGAGGGAACAATACATATACATCTAAAAGAGTGTAAAAGTCTTCTAAATTTAGAAAGAAATAAAATGCTAAGGGGATAAGGAGGGGGTAGAGGAGAAGGGAGGGATCTTTAGAGGGGAGGGTGAGAGAATAGGTCAAAGGGATGTATAAAAAGGGTGTTTAGATTTATGGGAATAGAAGAATAAGGGAGGGATGTTGGGGAGGGGCTTAGGCTAAGTAATAAGAGGGCAAGGTAGCAGATAAAAGTAAAGTACAGGAGTCAGGAGGGATAGTAAATAAGACATAGGCACAAACATAAAAACAAAGATTAAGAGTAGAATCTATTAGGGAAGTATATGTTTATATATGTATGTAAATGTATGCATATATCAATATCTATATATAAATATATCCACACTTAATTGTAGTGGGGCAGGAGGAGGTTGAAGGGGGAAGGTAGGAGGAAAAAGAACAAAGTAAAAAGTGTGAGTAAAAAGCAGAGAACAAAAGAAAACCTGCAAGGAGGCAAAGAAAAGATGGACAGCTTTCAACACAATGCATAGTATTTAATATATAGGCTTTCTTGAAATGGAAATTTATTGCTGTATATCTTGAATCCTCTCTTATGGTCTGCTGTGCACATGACATGGTTTTTTTCTATTCTTATTTTATATCTAAGTTTATAATGTTTCTTTTCTTATGTATTTTAGTTTTAGTATTCAAGTCTAAAATAAAATATTTAAATAAATAAATAAAGGAATGAGCAGGGGAAAAAAGAAATTTACATGATGACTTTATTATATATTTAAAAGGAATAGCTAGTTGTACATAATGTAGTTTCATGTGAAATCATCTTCTTTATTATACTATGTTATGGAAATGCTTGTTTTATTTCATAAATTAAAGATAAATAAATGTTGGGGGGAAAAGAAGAGTGATAAGGGAAATAGTTTTTGTTCTGAACCTGCCATGTTCATAGGCCAGAAATACTGAGAGGGTAGCAAATAGATATAATTATAGCCTGGCATCTCTCTTGGAGATTTAAGGAATAATTACTTAGCCCTAGCTGTCCCAGATCTTGCGTGCCTTTCCCCTCCAGCTAGCATGCTGGCAGTACATACATAGCCCTCCCTCTACCCTCTGATGGCTGGGCCAGACCTTAGGTAATGTCTAGCCATGTGACTTGTAATCTGTATTTATATGTTAGGAGACTTACACAAACATACTTGTACATGTGGGCACATAATATTAGAAGTGCGAAATTCCCCCAGAATTATCATTATCCAATTCATTATCCACTGTTGGGGAACAGTTGTTCTGATACCTACAATCAATGTTAAACAATGGCAATCTCCAACTCGATGGGAATTCTACAAAGGGGCTGGATGAGCATGCCTTCGTACAGTCTTATCCAGACCAGGAAAGGACAATTGTTTGTTCCAAATCCAGGTACAAGGAAACACAGATAAAAAAAAAGCCAGATCCAAGGAACTGAGGTAGAAACAGACACCCTGGGGCAGGAGGAAAGATTCAGATCAAGAGATATGTACAGATCAGTGGCAAAATACATGGAGTTTCAGGAAACTGACTGCTTATCTAACTCCCCTGTTTCCACAAATTTGATCCACCCAGCACTGAGATATTACTATGGTCACAGGTCACAAAAAAAAAAAAACTGATTCACATGAGCTAGTAAAGCTGAATTACAAATTCAGGTGCACTGAGCAATGTCCCAATGTGATAGGAACACACCTTGCACTGCAAGGGAATTGACTTTGGGTATTGCACACCCCAAGTCCCAAGTCCTCCTTATGTACATAATCCACAGGACTTCGAGGAGTTAATCTCAGTGCCCTACTCAGCTTCCAAGACGAATAATTACATGAAGCCTCTTTACGTGTCTCTCTTCAGTGCATCTGACTGAAATATTCTATATCCCTCATCCTACACAGTAAAGAACATTTTTGTGGACCAAGGAGCCCTTGTGTTCCACTCCAAGAGCATTTGCATTCGGGTGGAGTGATGTGACTCTAGTATGCCGATCACAATGCCTTCCTTTCTCTGCATTAGCAATATCAGACATTGTGTGTAATAATCAGTTCTGTCCTCCAGGAAGAATGATATACATTATGTACCAAACTCTACAAAGTTAAAACATGGCATGACATAGCAGTAAGGCAAAATTCATGACCTCGAAGAGGGCCATGGACATGCCTGAGTTATTTGGAATCACAAAGTATAAGGAATTCTATAGGTAGAGGACAGAGGAAATATAACATTTATTTAGACTCCAGAGGATCAGATCCAAGGACCAATGCCCCCATTTTGATATTGTAGCCATAATATTCCAAAACCGATAAGCCCACCTCAGTGTAGTAACAAGGAAATTATAACAAAATATTATAGCAAGGAACCAAGCCATACTGTAGCTTCCCCTGTTAGGGCCTTCCTATAAAAGATCACTCTCGAAATCCTAAACCTCTACTCAGCACTCTCTCCTGCAGCTCTGCTGACTCCAAGTTCCTTGATCTCCACAACTCTCTCTTGTTCAGCACTCTCCCCTCTGCCCTCTTGATGCTGGCTCTCTGCTTCTGAACTCTGCCCCTCTCAACTCTGTTGCTCCCAGTCCTGCCACTCAAAGTTCTGGGCTCTCTTTTTATACAGTCCTAGCCATCATCTGATTGACTAGAACTCAGGGCACATACCATTGGCTCTGGTCTTAGCAACTCCCCTTAGGGCCCTGAGGGCTTCACACCCACATCGGCTTAGCACCTAGAAAGTAGGGGCTTTAGGCCTACTTACAAGCAAAGATATAATCAGGCCTTCCCACCTAGGCCCACCAGCCTTTGATCAGATTAATGCTACAGGTGCCTATAAATTGGATTTAACCGAAGGGTTAAAACCAAATTAGAATACTGGAGACAAAATAACTGCTGTCTAAAGTCACTCCACTCTGTGCCATATGTCTGTTTCCTCTCTCATCCTGGTCAGATCCATTCATTCATTCACCATCTATCACATGCAGGGCACCATGCACGCTCTGTACTGTGGGACATATAAAGAAAAGATAAGAAATGGCCCTGACCTCATGAAACTTAAAATCCAGTAGGGGAGACAATAAAGGGATACAAGTATATAAAGACATAGTAAGAGACATAAAAAGTGGTGTTTGGTTGAATGTAGGAAGAGATCCTCTGGTATTGGAAAGAACATTGAATTTGGAGTCAGAAAATTAGGATTTGAATCTCTCCTGTGTTCCATCAATTCTCTAGGTCTCAGTTATCTGTAAAATGAGGGGGTTAGACAATCACTTAGCTCCAAATCCTATTATCTCTGACCTATGGCTTCTTCTAGAGAGGAGTTGGAGAAGGTCTCTTTGAGGATGACATTTGGGTAGGAATCAGGTGGGTAGAACTAAGGGAAATAAGAATCTTCAAAAGAAACTCATAAGGTGAGAGCCTAGCTAAGCGGAGGAGAGGGGGTGTGGGAGGCTGGGCTCACAGGGCTGGCCGGCAGCACCCCTCACCCCCTCCCAGCCCCTACCCGGGCCCCTGTCCCTGCCTTCAGGACTGCATCAGACAGAACAACAGCTGGGGCCCAAACATAGTAGGATTTGGGGGATCACAAAACCAACCAAGTTTTCAGTTTGGTGTAACTGTGACTTAATGTCACAGAAATTATAAAGCAGCTGTCCTCAGATGTGATGATGCCCCTCTGAGGTGGGGAAGAGACTTCTGAATTCCCTATGGGTCTGACAGCAGAGCTGGGCCTCCCCTGACCATTTCCATCCCCCACTGAGATTATGGGAGCTGTGAGCTGTAGTCCAGACCTGGGACCCACCTCGATGTCCCAGTTCTACAGCCACTAGCTGGTGTCAAGTGCCCCCAGACCACACTGCCTTCCAGGGGACCAGGAGCTGGGGAGTGACTATGCGGCTTGGACTGTCAGTGGTGGTCCTCACTCTGAGCTGGATGCATCTTGCTGGCAGCAGCTGAGGGTTGAAAGGGAAGAGGCAGAGGCAGATTAGCACAGAGGGAAGTCAGGCCTGCGCCAAGGGCTGTGAGCTGTGCTTGGAGGTCAACAGTTGCCTTTGGTACTCCCCTAAACTCTTTATCCTGCTGGAGAGGAATGACATCCAGCAGGCTGGCATCTGCCTGCCATCCTGCCCGCCTGGATACTATGATGCCTGCAACCCTGATATGAGCAAGTGTATCAAATGCAAGACTGAGAACTGTGAGGCCTGCTTCAGCCACAATTTTTGCACAAAACCAAAGGAAGGCTTATACCTTCACAAGGGCCGCTGCTACCCAGCCTGTCCTGAGGGCTCCTCAGCGGCCAACAGTACCAGGGAATGCAGCAGTCCTGCACAATGTGCAATGAGTGAGTGGTCCCCGTGGGGGCCATGATCCAAGAAGAAGAAGCTCTGTGGTTTCCAGAGGGGTTCAGACGAACTGACCCATCTTGTACTACAGGCTCCCTCTGGAGACGGTTCAGTCTGTCCCAGCACTAAGGAAACCAGGAGGTGTACAGTGCAGAAGATTCCATGTCCTGATGGACAGAAGAGACGGAAGGATGGGCAGCATCGATGGGAGAATGCCAATGAGAACCTAAGCAGGAAAGAAAGCAAGGAAGCCCGCCCCGTGGTGGTCAATCTTCTGGTAATGGGTCTCTCTGCATTTAATCAGGGTTGATCATTGGCTAACAGAATACAGCCCATCATCAGTCTCATATTTAAGACCTTTCCATCTTGGTAGGACCTATCAGAGCTTATGCCCTGCTGGCATATTATTAAGAACTCGGGAACTCCTCCATGCCAACATGAGACATCAGAGTAGAGTATTTTTAGGGTTTTCAAAGAATCTGAGTATGCTAACATCTCGTTACCTTATAACTTTCCTAAACACAATTCAATCTTTATATGCCAGTGAACAAGACATTTTGGTATCTTCCTGTTCTTTGGAGTTATCATTATGAGCTTCAATTATTATAATACAACATTTAAAACCAAATATGATTATTTGAGCTTTCTAGTTGTTTGGATTGCAGATGAGCAGTGGTTTATTATATTTAAAAATTAGAAAGCACATAATAATTTAAAAGTATTTGTGGGGGGCAGGGCAATTGGGGTCAAGTGACTTGCCCAAAGTCACACAGCTAGAATGCGTCAAGTGTCTGAGGCCGGATTTGAACTCAGGTCCTCCTGACTCCAGGGCTGGTGCTCTACTGCGCCACCTAGCTGCCCCACACCCAGTTTAAAAGTATTTCACAAATATTTTCACTAGTTACTATCTGCGGTGAACATTCCCTGGAATATTTTTAAAGTTTGAGTGAAGGATCATTTTAGCTGAACAACAAAACATAAAATGTAAGAAATAGAGGTTAGTTATAATGAAATAGAATCTACAGCAAAGTTAATATGATACTTAATTGTATGAATAATAATTATCTTACTGTGTGATAATTCAGCATAAATGATAAACATTTCACGTGAATGACTGTAATTCTTTAAGACTTCAATGGGTGAATCAGTCATTTATGTGACTCTTGCTTGCCGTTTTTGCTCAATCAGTTATTAATCAAACCAAATGGAATCGCTTATGGATCCAAAAGGAGCCCTACCCAACCCAGTACCTTACCTACACACATACTCGTGCAACCATCACCAACACAACCACCTTTCCTTATCCCTTTCTTCAAAAATACATAGGGATTCACCTACCCTATGCCCTTAATTGATGTTAAGTTCCAATATTCTCCCCAAGATTCTCTCTTTCAAGATGCAATTGTGTCCTCCTGACCCTAAATAAGTATACAACCCTTTTAAGCCTTCCACCAGCTGCCTCCCTGAGTCACAGATTAGTTCCGGCATTAAGATCCCCCTCCTTCACCTGCCCCCAATGAGAAAAAAATAATAAGGACTCTCTGGGACTTAAAGATGGTTCTACCCAAGGTGGACCTCTTCCTGAAACTGACATCTGTTCTTAGGAATGTTCAGAATGGTTAATCTAGCAAAGATGGGCTCTATTAAAAGAACAACGCTATCTTTTCTGCTCTTCTAAAATGCCTAAGAAAAATTATTTATCACATGTACTTGGCTGTATAAGAAGCCACAAAACCTTTTTCAAAAGCCAACGTCCAGATTTATACCTTGGTTTGCCCCTTTTGTTGGTCATGTTCATTATTCAGATTTTATAACAGGAAACTGGTCACTTTTTGCTAACCTCCCAGAATAGTTTATTATTCTTTGCACTCTCTCCTTATCAACCATATTTTTGAAAGAATTCTTTCCCTTTAAATGGAAAATTATCTATTTTGAGATATCCAAAATAGAAACAAAAAGATTCTAGATGTCATTAATAAACTGCCAGAATTTCTTTGCTTCCAAATGATTAAAAAAAGAAACACATTTTTCCCCATTAGAACTCTGTCCCATGCATCTCTTCAAGAAGACGATGTTCTGTGGGCATATGAACAACTAAATGAAAGTTCTCAATCCTACTCATACATACTTTTTTTTAATCTATTGCTTAACTCTTATTTCCATTCTTTAAAAGAATTGTAATTTTGCCCTTTCAGCTAAAAGCTCCTCCTCCAATTCAGATTGCAGCCCTTTCATGTCATAGTAAATCATTTCCAGAATTGCTCTGGCCTAAGAAATTTATCATTCTCCATTGCCCTTTTCAAACTTAGTCCACGTATAAGTAGAAAGGAGTCAGATGTGAGAAATATTATAGAAGTAGAAATGGCAAGATTTAGCAGTGATTAGACATGTCTAGTGAGGGAGAGCGAGACAGTAGAGGATAATTCTAGGGTTACAAACCCTAGACTGGGAGAATGATAGTACCTTTAACAGAAATAAGGAAGTTTGGAAGAGTGAGTTAGGGAGAGAATGACAAGGAGTTCTATTTTGGACCTGGTGAGTTTGGAATGTCTCTGGGACATCCAGTTTGAAATGCCCATGAGGCAAATAGTGATACAGGACTGAAGCACAGAGGGGAGACTAGGGCCAGAGCCATACATCTGGGGCATCCACACCACAATGAAGCATTATTTGAGGACTGAATTAGAGATACAATCCTATGGACACATTGCTTTCATATATAGCAACCCCATGCTGCTACAGAGCATTCCATGGCATTTTATAGCCCTTTCTGGCTTGGGGTCTTGCTCTATGTCTGTAGGGAAAGAAATAGAGTAAATTAACTTTCACAGTCTCAGCTAGCCATATGACTTCCTTATTGAGTTCTTCACCATGGGCGATGGCTAGGTCAGTTTTATGATCTGCACTTTACAGATATGTTTTTCCTTACTAAGCAAGAACTTTTTTCCATTCCCACAGAGGGCATCAAGTTCACAGCTTGGAAATCTGCCTAGATAATTGATCTGTCAGTATCAGAAATATGCTTTGGTTTGCTGGAAATCTGCCATGGCTTATATTCTTCAGTCTTTATGTCTCACTACTGTATTTCTCAAATGAATGCATCAATCAACTGTTTATTGAGTACCCACTATGTGCCAAGAGCTATGGTAGCCAGTTTGATAGCAATCTTCCCCCAAATGAGAAGCCGGTAAGTCATATGGAAGGACAATACATATTCATAACAGAGAATAGAACCATAGTAAGGAGCCGCGCAGTAAAGTAAGCAGAGTGTTAGAGTCAGGAGACCTGGTTTTGAATCTCCTTTCCAACACTCATTGTCTACAAGTACTTTATTAAAGTATGATCAAATATGAGAAACAAATGATAGATGAAACATGGTTTAGATAAGAGGGTCATGTGACCTGAAGTTATTAAAGAAAAGAAGGGTTGTGTTCAGTCATGTCTGAGTCTTGATGACATCATTTGGGGTTTTCTTGGCAAAGATACTGGACTGGTTTGCCATTCACTTCTAGTAAGCCTCTAAGGTTAGATTTGAACTCGGATCGTCCTGACTCCAGGCCTTGCACTCAATCCACTGCATCACCTAGCTGCCCATAAGCTGGACCTTAGAGGATCAGTACAATTTGCATAGGCAAAGGAAGAATGTTCCATGATGGAATAACATTGGTAAAGTCACAAAGTCAGGAACTGGCAACATTCTTTCGAGCATGGGAGAGGTTTGGATGCGGGAGGAGAAAACTGGCGTTGGCCTGACTAAAATCAAGGATTTTTGACCTGACCATGTGATTCTCCTATTTGACCCAACTCCAGTGGCTTTCTACTGCTCCTAAAATCAAATATAAACTACTATCTTTAGGTTTTTAAATCCTATGCAGTATGGACCCAGGCTTTCTTTCCAGACTCACTAGACATTTTTCATTTTGATGTCTAAGACATAACCAAACTGACCTTCTCTCTGTTCCTCATTCACGAACCCCCAGTGGCCATATCTGTGTCCTTGAACTGGCCATCCCCTAAGACTAGAATGCACCCCTTCCTTATTTCTACCTCTTAGAATCACTCTCTCCCTTTAAGATTCAGCTCAAGTTTGATATTTTGCCAGATGCCTTTCCTGATCTTCCCAACTGCTACGGTTTTCTTTCCCAAACTACCTTGTATTTGTATCTTTTGTGTATGTTTGCATTAATTGACTTCATATTTATGATATATATATGTATTTCTATAATAAGTATATATTTATATGTATGTATAGTATATGTATTTATATGTAAATTATTTATATAATGTATATTTGTTTATATATGTACAGTGAATACGAGTGCTGAGCCTGGGGCCAGGAAGCGACCTGAGTTCAAATCCAGCCTCAGACACTTACTATATGACCCTGGACAAGTCACTCAACCTCCTTCTGCCTCAGTTTCCTCAACCATAAAGATAATAACAGTGCCTACCTTGAAGGGGTTTTATGAGGATTAGATAATATTTGTAAAGTGCTTAGCCCAACGCCTGGTACATAGTAGGCATTCTATAAATGCTAGCCTTACCTCCTCAGTTAGTTTCTCCCCCATTAGAGTATAAGCTATTTCACTCTTTATATCCCTAGTACCCACCACAGTGACTAAAATAGAATAGGTGCTTAATAAAGCTTGTTGTTTGATCTGTTTTGGATTATTCTCAGTTGTTCAGTCATTTTTTTCAGTTGTATCCAACTCTTCCTGATCCCACTTGGGATTTTCTTGGCACAAATAGTGAAGTGGTTTGCCATTTCCTTCTCTAACTCGTTTTTCAAGTGAAGAAACTGAAACAAACATGCTAAAGTGACTTGCCCAGGATCACACAGCTAGTCTCTGGGGCCAGATTTGAACTCAAGAAGACTCATCTTCCTGAGTCTAGGGCCAGCACTCTATCTAATGAGCCTTCTAACTGCCCCATTTTGTACTGTAACCCTATCTAAATATTTCATTTCCATTTTCTGCATGTGTCTGGATTATGAGATTCTGAAAAGCATCCATAGTGTGAAGTGGATGCCCATTGATGGGGGAATGGTTGAACAAATTGTGGTATAAGAATGTAATGGAATATTATGATACCACAAGAAATGGTAACCATGAAGAATTTAGAAAAATTTGGGAAGACTAGTATGAACTGATGCAAAGAAAAATAAGCATAACTCAAAGAAAAATGTATACAATGACCACAATAATATAAAGGAAAACAACAATGAAAGACTTCCAATCTTTGATCAATTCAATGACCTGTCATGGCTTCAGAAACTCAATAGGGAAGGATACCTCCCACCCATCAGCAAAGAGATGAAGGACAACAGATGTGGAATGAAGCATACATTTTCAGATCTGACCAATACGTTATTTGTTCTGTTTATCTTATTTTATCTGCTTTTCTTATTGTAGCAAAGAAGAATTCTTTGGGTGAGGTCACTGGGAAGTGACTGTGATCTTTAAAAAAAAAAAGAAAAAAAATCATCCAAAAAATATGTTTAAGTATTCATAATAAATACCTCTGGGTGACTGGGAACAAGTAGCTCTTGAAACCATGTAGAAAGATTGCATGTGTCCTATAGTTTCTGAAATGTCAAATGAAATGTGAGCAATTTGGTCCCTTTAACCACCTCAATTCAGGATCTAGGAGATTTTTTTAATCAAAATGTTATGGATTCTTTAATGTAATTTTCCAGAGCTATGGGTTTTGCTACTGGACTGTTGACCTATAGAGGGTGTGATCATTCTAGTTCTTGTGTGCCTTTCCTTCTTGAAGAGGACCAATGACATCATGAGGGTGATGTCTTGACTTGCATGTGAATTGGATTTAAGTGAGTGAGGCAGAGCTGTGCAAAGTTGTAAGCCTCATCCTCTCCTTCACAGTCATCAAAATCCAATGGCAAGACAAAAGTCAAGACAACAGGATGCAATGGATGACCTTGGCCTTTTAAATTTAGGTCTTTCCCAGGCTTCAGTTTGTCTAAGGCAATAAATGTATACCTTGCAACTGTGTGAATGGGGTCAAGTATCAATTAAACTAATCAGTTCTTATCCGGGATTGATTTTTATTTCTGGAAAAAATTGTTTGTCACCAGAGAACTTTGTTACACAAGGGCTATTAGGAATGATTTTTTTCCCCAAGATATAGCCGTCCAAGTACTTAGTTGTAAGTGTTATCTCATCTTCAGATTGCAAAGGCAGCATGCCAGCCAAGGATGGGTGAGGGGAAGGGCAGGGAATAAGGGAGGATGATGTTCTAGATTCAGAGCAGAAGACAGCTCTGAGCTTTGACCTTTGTCTCCATGAATCAGGTGCATAGTCATAGCTGTCATATTTTCCAGTTCACTCTAAGAGGCTGTCCTTGAATACTGCTGGATCTTTTATTTTCACCAGCTGGAACTTCTGGGCCACCCATCATGCATTTCAGTTCAAATTACACCTGTAAAATATTTTTATATGTTTTTCTTCATGTGTGGTTCCACCTCCCCTGCAAAATCCCTAATTAGAAAGCAGTCTTCTTTCTCCCTTCATTAAATTGATTATCTGTTTTTATTTAATTTTATTTTATTTATGTATATATATATGTATGTATGTATATTTGTGGGTTGTTGTTGGGGGTACTGTTTTATTTTGTTTCACTTTGTCAGTATCATGGAGGGGAGGGGAATCTGAACTTGAAATAAAAAGACCCAGGTTCAAATCACGTCTCTAACACTTAATAGCTGTTAAGCTGTTCCCATGCACTCTACAATTCACCAGTCCAATGGCCAAGCCTGCAGTGATGGAAAGGTATATCAAAAAGTCCATAAATCTGTTCTATTTTTTAATTCCTCAAAGGAATAGCTAAACAAGTTGTACTATATGATTATAAGGGAATATTACTGTGCTGTAAGAAATAAGAAGTAAGCTCATTTCAGAAAGACCTGGAAAGACTTACCTGAACTGACACAAAGTGAATCAAGCAGAACCAGAAGAATACTGTACACAGTAACAGCAATATTGTGCAATGATCAACTGCAAATGACTTAGCTCTTCTCAGCAATACAATGATCCAAGATAATTCCCAAGGACTCATGATGAAAAATGCTATTCACCTCCAAAGAAAGAACCGATGGAGTCTGAATGTAGATTAAAGCATACTATTTTTCACTTTTTTATGTTTTTTTTTCCTTTGGGTTGATGTCTTCTTTCATACCATGACTAAAATGAAAATATGTTTTGTGATATTGCACATGTATAACATATCAAACTGCTTATCCTCTCAGGGAGGGGGGAGATGAGGGAGGGAGAAAATTCAGGATTCAAAAATAAATTGTTAATGAATGTTAGAACTTGGCTTTACATTTAATTGGGGGGAAATAGATATTATTTTTTTTAAAAAAATTCTTTTGGTAACAAAATTACAGTTGAAAGTTCTTAGAGAATAATTTATGTATAAAGAAATAATTAATTCATATACTATGATCATAAAGAAAAAAATTCTCCAGAGTCTGCATTGAGGTGGCTAAAGCCACCAAATTGCTTAAATTTCATTTGACAAGTTTCAGAAGTCATAGGACACACATAATCTTTCTACAGAATTTCAAAAGATAATTCTTCCCAACTACCCAACAGGTGCCAATTTATTATGAATATATTTTTAAAAAAATTTTTGGATGATCTTTTCTTTTTTTAAGATCTCAGTGACTTCCTAGTGACCCATAGAACCCATCCTTATTATAATATGTATAATAAGCAGAACAAAGACACATTGGCCACATCTTGGGTTCTCTGAGCCTCAGTTTCTTCTCACGTAAGACGAGAGCAATAAGAACAGCAATAAGTATACCTCAGGGACGTTGTCAAGACTAAATGAAGTCACTCGTGTAATGTGATCAGTAATGATAAAGAACTTTCTAAATATGAACTATTATAATTTAGTCTCCCTCACTAGGGTTTTCAACCCTGTTCTTGCTTTACATGTCACCTCTTCACCAGTTCACATAACTTGCCCTTCCTTGTGAAGGGTTCCCACTCACTTTTCTCAGTTTGTTCTACAGGCTCAGGCCACCAGACCAATATTTCCTATTTTGAACCCAAAAGGCTTGGAAATACAATGACTTCAGACCACTAGTCATGCTCCCAGTCCCCTGCCACCATCGCTGAAGAAAGAAGTCACTATGGAGAAGGGGCTCGCCTTTCTCACTATCAATAAAACTAACTGTTGACCAACTGTCACCAACAAGGTAGGTGAGTCCAAGAGGTCTGAGGGTAGCAGTACCATCCAGACTACCAGTCTACAGCCATAGAAGCCATCGTTCTGGAAAGCAGCCTCCATGGATATGGTAACCACTTCTGTGGGTAATAATAATTATATATATATATATATATATATATATATATATAGTGCCAATTTGCCAGGTACTTTATTATCTCATTTGATCCTTATAACAGCCCTCAGAGGTAGGTGCTATTATCACCCCCCACACACACTTTATAGATGAGGAAACTGAGGCAATCAGAGGTGAAGTGACTTGCCAAGGATAACTTGCCACATAGATAGTAAGCATCTGTGGCCAAATTCAAATCCAGGTCTTCCTGACTCCAAGTCCATTGTTCTATCCACTGCACCACCTAGCACTGACTTGGCAGTGCACCCTAAGTACCATGAGCCCTGTCTAGACCTCCCCTATGTATTATCCTCTTATTAAAATGTGAGCACCTTGAGAACAGAGTTATCGTAATTTTTTACTTGTATCCCCAGCACTTAGCACAGCTCTTAGCCCACAGTATGCACTTAATAAATGCTTTTCATTCATCCATTCATGCTACGTGAAAGGCTCTGAAGATGCAAAGACAAAAAAAAATTCCTCCCTCATGGGGTTGTTGTTCAGACATTTTTAAGTCATATCCAACTATTCATGATCCCATTTGGGGCTCTCTTGGCAAAGATACTGGAATGGTTTCCCATTTCCTTCTCCAGCTGATTTTATAGATGAGGAACCTGAGGAAAACAGGGTTAAGTGACTTGCCTAGGACACAGCTAGTGTCTAATGCCAGATTTGAACTCAGTAAGATGAGTCTTCCTGATTCCAACCCCAGCGCTCTCTCTACTACACCACCTCCTCATGGGATAGAGAATGCTATAATGTTCCTATTCAGGTACATGTCCTTCTAGCTCTAAGACTCGGTGGCTACATTTCTTAGTAAAACAATCCTGGTCTATTTTCAAGAAGATTGGGTGTTGATATGTAACATCCATGTAAAAATAAATATGCATCGTCAATTAATAGCATCGTTTTAAGAAATGTGTTCTTCATGGTATGCTAGTAGACCATAAAGAAATACAAAAGAAATAAATGTGGTCCCGATTACAGACACACGGTATCTGTAAGGACTGACTTGGATAGACTTGACTCCTCTCATCAGTACAAAGCTCAAAGACAGCTCCAAAAGACTCATGATGGAAAAAGCTATGCACATCCAGAGAAAGAATTGTGGAGTCTGAATGCAGATTGAGGCAAACTATTTGCTCTCTTTTTTTCTCCTTTTCTGGCTTCATTTCTCCTTTCTCATGATTCATTCCATTGGTTATAATTCTTCTTTACAACTGGACTATTCTGTAAATAAGTTCAATGTGAAGGTAAATGTAGAACCTACATTGGATTACATGCCGTCTTGGTGGGGAGTGAAGAGGAGAGGGAGGGAGAGAAAATTTGGAACCCAAAAACCTGTGGAACTGAATGTTTTAAACTAAAAATTTTTTTTAAAGAAATTTATTTAAAAAAAAGAAAGAAAGAAATGTGGTCCTTTCCTGAAAGGTATTTACTTTCCTATGGTAAGGATTCAGGAAAGTAAAAAAATCACATGAGAATATAAGTATTAATTAATAAGAAACAAAAGGGAATTGTGTCCAGTGACATTATCTCTGACCATCACTATCGGATAGCCTAGGAGTCAACTTAATCTGAAGCAACCTGCGGGCAGGGTGCTCAGATTAAATCTAGCTTAGATTGAATCTGGCCCACGTGTCAGACAAGCATCACAAATGGTGAGATTTCTTACGACTCTACCCAATATGGCAAATCTTTAATAAACTTTGTTTTTCTCATTAGCTGTAAGAAGGCTTGAGTCGAATTCATTCGAGCAGGACCTGGAGTGTCAGTATTTTGGGGTCCCCTAAACTCCTAACCTCAACATATGGTTCCCTAAACCTCATCATTTTGATTTTGGTTCCCTGAGACTGGGAAAAACTGCTAATCTCAAGTTCTTCTCCAGCCAAGACTGGAAGTTAGAGTTATACTGTCACCAAAAAGGAAAATGGATAGAAGTTTCCTACATGATGGCCTTCATTGAGCTCTCTTGGAACCCCGTTGTGTGGGGTAAGAACACCCGCCAGCAATTAATTAAAAAAAAAAGTCAGAGGTCTCTCAAATTTAGAAACAGAAAAACTTCTTTATTACAATCCCACTGGAAAGGGCAAGGGTGGTCCCCACTGATAGACAAATGGTAGGGAGAGGCAGGGCCCAGAGGGCAGAATTTAGCTTTATATTCTAATGTATACAACCCCACCACCACCACCACCACCACTGGCCTTTTACTCTCATTGGTGGAGTCCAGGCTCACAATTTTGCAGAAATCCACTACCCCGATACAATTTAGCCAATGCCAAACTCTTAAAAACACTTTTTTCCTTATTTGGAGAGGACACGGTTCAGGTGATTTTTGCAACTCTAAACTTAGGCCTAGCTGTCAATCAGAAGTCCTGAGCCATGCCAAAAGGTCCCCACCCCCATTCATTCCACTCAACTCACAGAAAGGCCGAGATCCAGATTCCATGAGAGGGCTTCACCATCCCGCTCACTGTCCTCAGAAAAGATTGTAAGTGGTGGCGGAGCCAAGACGGCCACTGAAAAGCAGGGACTAGTGTGAGCTCCCCGCCGAGTCCGTCCAAAAACCTATAAAAAAATGGCTCTGAACCAATTCTAGAACTGCAGAACCCACAAAAGAGCAGAGGGAAGCAGGGCTCCATCCCAGGACAGCCTGGATGGTCTCTGGGTGAGGTCTACCCTGCACGGAGCTAGGAGCAGAGTGGAGCAGAGCCCAGCATTGGCTGCGCGGACCAACCAGACCAGGAGCCGGGTGAAGTGTGCCCTAGTGCCCTGAATCATTGACCTGCAGCAGTTACCAGACTTCTCAACCCACAAACACCAAAAGACAACAGAGAAGGTTAGTGGGAAAAGCTGTGGGAGTGGAAGGAGTACATGGTTTGGCTACAGCCCCGGGGGCAGAAGAGGTGGGGCAGCTACAGAACTACAGCTGCAGTTGCTTCCAGCCCCAGGCCCACCTGATGGGAGGAATTAAGTGGCAGATCAGAGCAGGAGTGCACAGCCTGCTGAAGATCTAAGTCCAGTCCGGGTTGGGGCTTCTTGGGGAAGGAGCAGTGCTGGTGTGGCAGAGCTGGCACATCCCCCCAAGCATGGAACATAGAACTCTTTAGTCTACAAGCTGTCATACCCCACTGAAAAACTCAAGGGTCAAGTTAGTTGGCTGGGAATATGGCCAGGCAGCGAAAACACGCCCAGATTCAGTCACAGTCTTTGGAATCTTACTTTGGTGACAAAGAAGACCAAAACATACAGAAAGAAGAAGTCAACAAAGTCAAAGAGCCTACATCAAAAGCCTCCAAGAAAAACCTTAACTGGTCTCAGGCCATGGAAGAGCTCAAAAAGGATTTGGAAAAGCAAGTTAGAGAAGTAGAGGAAAAATTGGGAAAAGAAACGAGAAGGATGCAAGAAAATCATGAAAAACAAGTCAATGACTTGCTAAAGGAGACCCAAAAAAATGCTGAAAAATACACTGAAGAAAATAACACCTTAAAAAATAGACTAACTCAAATGACAAAAGAGCTCCAAAAAGCCAATGAGGAGAAGAATGCCTTGAAAGGCAGAATTAGCCAAATGGAAAAGGAGGTCCAAAAGGCCACTGAAGAAAATACTACCTTCAAAATTAGATTGGAGCAAGTGGAAGCTAGTGACTTGATGAGAAATCAAGATATTCTAAAACAGAACCAAAGGAATGAAAAAGTGGAAGACAATGTGAAATATCTCATTGGAAAAACCACTGACCTGGAAAATAGATCCAGGAGAGATAATTTAAAAATTATTGGACTACCTGAAAGCCATGATCAAAAAAAGAGCCTAGATATCATCTTTCAAGAAATTATCAAGGAGAACTGCCCTGATATTCTAGAGCCACAGGGCAAAATAGAAATTGAAAGAATCCACCGATCACCTCCTCAAATGGATCCCAAAAAAGAAATCTCCTAGGAATATTGTCATCAAATTCCAGAGCTCTCAGATCAAGGAGAAAATACTGCAAGCAGCCAGAAAGAAACAATTTGAGTATTGTGGAAACCCAATCAGAATAACCCAAGATCTGGCAGCTTCTACATTAAGAGATCGAAGGGCTTGGAATATGATATTCTGGAGGTCAATGGAGCTAGGATTAAAACCTAGAATCACCTACCCAGCAAAACTGAGTATCATGCTCCAAGGCAAAATATGGATTTTCAATAAAATAGAGGACTTTCAAGCTTTCTCAGTGAAAAGACCAGAACTGAATAGAAAATATGATTTTCAAACACAAGAATCAAGAGAAGCATGAAGAGGTAATCAAGAAAAAGAAATTGCAAGGGACTTACTAAAGTTGAACTGTTTTGTTTACATTCCTACGTGGAAAGATGATGTGTATGATTCATGAGACCTCAGTATTAGGGTAGCTGAAGGGAATATGCATATAGATATATATATATGTATATATGTATATGTATGTATATATATGTATATGTGAGTGTATATATATGTATGTATATATGTATGTGTATATATATAGAGAGAGAGAGAGTGGGCACAGGGTGAGTTGAAGATGAAGGGAAGATATCTAAAAGAAATAAAATCAACTTAAGGGATGAGAGAGGAATATATTGAGAGAGGGAGATAGGGAGAGATAGAATGGGGTAAATTATCTCACATAAAAGTGGCAAGAAAAAGCAGTTCTGTAGGAAGAGAAGAGAAGGCAGGTGAAGGGGAATGAGTGAATCTTGCTCTCATCAGATTTGACCTGAGGAGGGAATACCATACATACTCAATTGGGTAACTTACCCCACAGGAAAAAAGGAGGAAGAAGAAGATAAAAAAGGGGGGGATGACAGAAAGGAGGGTAGATGGGGGTGGAGGTAATCAAAAACAAACACTTTCAAAAGGGGACAGGGTCAAGGGAGAAAGGGGGATAGGTTCGGAAGGAGCAAAATATAGTGAGTCTTTCACAATATGAGTATTGTAGAAGGGTTATACATAATGATACGCAAGTGGCCTATGTTGAATTGCTTGACTTCTTAGGGAGGGGGTGGGAAGGAAAGAGGGGAGAGGATATGGAACTCAAAGTTTTAAAAACAGACATTCAAAAACAAAAAAAATAAGTTTTTGCATGCAACTAGAAAATAAGATACACAGGCAATGGGGCATAGAAATTTATCTTGCCCTACAAGAAAGGAAGGGAAAAGGGGATGGAAGGGGAGTGGGGTGACAGAAGGGAGGGCTGACTGGGGAACAGGGCAACGAGAACATACACCATCTTGGAGTGGGGGAGGAGGGTAGAAATGAGGAGAAAATTTGTAATTCAAACTCTTGTGAAAATCAGTGCTGAAAACTAAATATATTAAATAAAAAAAAAATGAGAAAAGATTGCAAGATGCCTGTAGCTAGAGCCACCCCACAAAGGGGCAATGGGAGTCAACAGGACATTTTGGATGACCCCCTTCTTATGGCCCCCAGGGCTTCAGCCCCAGCCCCTCCTCCTGCTCCCCAACCTTCCCCCAGCCTCCTTTTATCCCATGCCACCCCATCCTTGGCCACCCCCTCTTTCCTCTGGTTTCCCTTCCCTTTTCCTCTAGCCCAACCCCCCTCTTTTCCTGCTTCTTTCACTGTCCATGTCTCCTACCCTGCAGCTCTGGCACCTCCCCCTGCCAGGCAGCCACTACTCAGGCTCTGGCCTCAGGGCCTGCCCCTACTCCAGACCCTACAGTATCTACCATTTACCCAGTGGTGAGATTCAGACGGTTCACACCAGTTTGGCAACCCAATTTTATGTTGAGTTTGGCCAGTCAGTTGTTAAAATGGCACTTGTAATCAAGGTTCTCTCTAAGTTGGGAGCCTGGGCAGCCGCCCAGTGTGGAAAACACAAATTTACATTCCTTATTCTTTTTTTAACATTCATCTGTGCAACAGTATTTTCTAAGCGCCTGTAGTGATGTTCATTCCATCCATTCGTGAAAAAAATTGACAGAACTATGCTTGTAATATTTATTTATTCATTTCTTAAAACTCATTATACCTTTGATGAAATACTACATTTTAATTCCCTCATTCTTGTTACTTCAGTAAACAAACATATAATGTAGAGAGAAAAAGTGCCAAACAACCAGGGGGTGACAAGCTGTCTTTTGTTTCTGCTTTGTGTTACACCCAAAATTCCCCCAAGATATTATGAGTGCGCTGGTGTTCCCTGATTGGTGAAACCAATAGGAAGCTGGAACACAATGAACCAACAGAAATATAGATTTCAAGGGATATCTTCTCTCCCATTTCAGAGGTCATGGAAGTAGAAGAAAAAAAGAGTTAGAATAGGTAGAATGAGTTTTGGTTCTGTGTATGTTCCAACATTGGCTGCTGTGGTTACGTGGCTGCTTTCACTGCATAAGGATACGTTTTTGTCGGGTATTATTTAATATTTTTCATTAATATTTCAAAACTCTTATAACATGATTTAGTTTTGTGTACCTCTTTTATTGTTCTTATTTGAATATTAAATGCATGAAATATTAAACTACCTTTCAGTATATCTTTCTGTATACTTAAAACGGTCATTAAAGCAGAGAACCAGTTGTTAATTTATTCGAATCCAGCCACTGGCCCTACCCCTGAGGCAACCGCTACTCAGATCTGGGCCTCAGGCCCCATGGCAGTTTCTGGGGTATCTCCTCCTCTGACCCCTTCCCCTCCTCGGATACCAGCTGATCTTTTCCCTTGCCAGCTGATCCCCTGACCTTGCAGTCCAATACAGATCAGCCAGCATTCCCCAGCCCCTCCCTCTCAAGAAGTGGGACTTCCTATCTCTCTCCCCAAGCTCTCATCCCCACGGCACCTTCAGGGCTTTTTTCTCTGAGGGAAGTGCCTGCCTCACTCAGTGAAACAATCAGAGGGCATGTTTCTTTCTCCGTTTCAGATCTCACTCAAGTTAAAGAGAAATTGGGGAGATACTCAGAAGACCCCACTAAGTTTACTGAAGGTTTTAGGGATCTATGCCTACAATTCAAGCTTTCTTGGGGTGATTTGCATATCCTCTTCTCTACCTATTGTACCACTGAGGAAAAGAGGAGAATCTGAGAACAAGCCTAAAAATTTGGGGATCATTTGGCTAGTGATGACCCCACAAAATATCCCCCAGGAACAGCTGTTGTTCCCACTAGTAACCCAAGATGAGATTATCGAAGGAGTGAGGATAGGAGAAAGAAAGACCATGTGATAATTTGCCTGTTGTTAGAAGGCCTAAGCACTGCATTTCAAAAGCAAATAAATTTTCAAAAAGTTAGGGAAATTACTCAGGGAGAAAAGAAAAGCCCTGCCCTTTTCCAAAATAGGTCAGTAGAAGCTATTAAAAGGTATACAAATTTGGATCCTGATTCTGTGGAAGGCGCAGCGATCCTCAGCATGTATTTCATTAATCAGTTATCCCAAGATATTAGGACAAAACTGCAGAAATTGGCAATGGAACCCCAAACACCTCAGGCCCAATTACTGGAGATGGCTTTTGGAGACTTTAACAACAGAGACCTAGTTGCAGCTGAGGAAAGAGAACACAGGAAAAGAGCTACAGACAGAGAACATACTCAATCCTTGGCTGCTGCCATGGCCAGGAAAAGGCCCAAGGAGCGCCCCTCCAGGGAGCCCCCTGGCCACTTGGGCAGTGGGGAAACCTACTTTCAATACCACAACGAGGGTCACTGGTCCAAGGAGTGCCCTGGCAGGGCACCCCCTCCCTGCCCCAGGAAGCCCCCAGGACCATGTCCAAGTTGTGACCAGGAGGGACATTGGAGGAAGGATTATCCCTGAGGATGGAAAGGTGGTGGAGCCACCCCCCAGTACCCTGTCTTCCAGTCAAGATTCAGAATGATGGGTGTAAGAAAGCAGGGGGAGGGGAGGAGTTTTGTTTCCAAAGAGTTGAAAGTATCCCCCTTCCTTCCCCTCCCCCCACCCAGCTTTAGGCCTCTGGTCAGTCAGATGACAGGTTAGACGCATGTTTAAATGAGCCATTTGAGGAGGGTGTGATGTAGACAGTCAGGGGTTTGCATCTGGCCAATGAAGAGCCTGGCAGGAGATTCGAGGTGAGGGTCAATAAAAGGACTGACATCCATCTGAGTCCTTTGTATTTTCTCCTGTACTCTGTTCAAGGGATGTGCCCATTTATTCAGGAGGAATAAATGTAAACTATAATTAAAATGTTCCTGGCTTCCCTACCAGTATTGTTTATTCCTAGACAACGTAAGTAGTTTCTAACAATGGGGGAGCCTGGGGCTTGGCAGCGCTCACTTTCTCCACTATTCTCACTGAGCCTTGAGCAAAATTCAAGGTAGAAGGTAAGGTTACCTACTTTATTATGCCCACATTCTCTGTTTTAACAATTACTCTGGCCCTACCTGCCCCTCACTGACCCATCGGGTCAAGGGCATTGAAGGGGAAATTAAGAGATGTCTCCAGACATACCCCCTCCCCTACCTCATTGAGGATCTGTTGGTTGAACACTCCTTCCTTATGCTCTCCTCTTGCCCTTATTGAGAAGGCACCTGATGCTGACATTGGGGAGCCAATTTTCTCTAGTTAAACCTCCCATCTCCGTTTTCCCTCTGTTTACCAGATCTCCCCTTGTTCCCCTGGAAGTGTGGGAGATAGTTGAGCCAATTGTTTGGGATCAGGGAATTCCTGGGAGAGCTACTTCTGCCACCCCAGCCACAGTTCACCTACAAGATCGTAAAGTGTTCCCCCATCTCCTTCAATAACCAATTAAGCCCAAGACTTGGGACTGCAACCATTAATTGCTACTGTGAACCTGGATGTTGGTTAAAGGAAACAACAGACTAGATAATAGAAAAATTTGTATTATTTATGTATTAATTCCCATAAGCATAGCTAACAGACATACATGTACGAGATTGATCCAGAGAATGTCTGACTGACTTGTACAGAAACATGAACAGGTTTTATATTCTTTTAGAACAATAACAATTCAGCATGTTACTCAAATTTATGATTCTCAGGTATGTTTAACCATAAGACAAGGATTTCCCTTAATTGAATAGAGTTGTAAAGGATGTTGACAAAAGTCAGTTGAAACTACAGCCCAGCATCTCTGTGTCTCATTACATTCCATAACATAGTATATACCTGTAGAATATTAAGCAAGGTGATCTCTCTCGGGGTTAGGGTCTCATCCTTTAATGACTAACAAGGGAAAGAATATCCTTAGGTCAGTCTAATCTGGCCTTGTTGACAGTGGTAAGGGTATTGCCTGAGCAAACTTTTAGAGAGAACAAAGAAGCCCAGGTCCTGGATCTTCATCCAGTTACTCATTAATTCAGGCACTGGATCTAGTTGAAATTAAAAATGATATAAAATGGTATAATATTTTCCATACTACTCAAAACCCTGACTCACTCCCTCTAGAGTGGGGCCCCAACCAAGCTAAAGCTTTTCAGACCGTGAAAACTAAATTGACCACCATTCCAGCATTAGCTTTACCTAATCTAGAAAAACCTTTCACTCTATACATTGATGAAAGGAGACGACAGGCTTTTTTTCCTCTCAGCTTCAGTAGACTCCTGTGTAAAATGAGAGGATTGACTGAGATACCTTCTGAAGTTTCTCCCAACTCTTAAATCTATGATCTTACAATGTGCAGTATAAACTGGGAACCAGACAGAAGGTGGGCGCTAAGCGGATGTGGATCATACAATGGTAAGACAGAAGAAGGCTTTTTGTTGTTTTGTTTTTAATATAAAAGTATTAATATTTAAGAGCCTTTGTTAGTAAAATTAAAAGTTTGCCCTAAACCTGTACCAATTCAACAGTAAAGAAACATTCTTCTTAGAACTTACAGATGGAGGGAGCATGGGGTAGATACCCCATTACTCCACATATATAAATAATTTCCCAGGAGCCTACAAAAAAACAAAATATACTGTTGAAAATTTTAAGCTTCTCCAGAAGGAAGGCAAAGAAGCATTCAGAATCACATAGGGTGGAGAAAGCTGTTTTGGAGAATTCATTTTGCTTGCTCAGAATCTTCTATATTGAGAGAAATCATTATTAAATAACCAATTATTGGGGAGATCTGAGGTTTTTTTCCCTTCCTAGCTTCCCATTCTCTACAGAGTCAAGTCAGCATTTGAAGGATATTGCTATTAATGAGATTAGATTAATTTTCTCCTCAGTCTTGTTCGGACCTCACCCAAGTGGGGTAGCCCATTGTGTTCTACTCAGGCTCAGATGGGTGGAAGGAAGTAGATCTTTTTCAATGCTTCTTAAACTGTGGGTCACAACAGAAGCACTGAAGGGGTCACAGATGGAAAAAGAAGCCTTGGAGATTGCCTAAGTCTGGAAGTGGTCTAGGGGCTAGAGTGATCAAAGTCACATCCCCCAGCTCCTCATTAGAATAGGTCAGCCTCATTATAATATTCATTCTTCTTATTAATTGTTAACCAACCAGAGTTGATTGCCACTCTCAGGAAATACTCACTCTTCTGAGGGCATATAAGCATTGACTGGATTTCATGAGGGGTCTTTGGCATTCAAGAGTGCCACTGACCCCTTTTATTAATTTTCCACTAGCATAATTAATAAAATGACTAATTACCCAGAAATTATGTCTCAGATGTTTTATACATCGCAACATGAAGGCACTGGGCTGGGAAGGAGGAGTAGGCATGTAAGTTCATAGGCACAAGGAATTCCCCAGTGGGGAAACTCCTTTTACCAATATAGGCCAGAACCTTTTCATATTAGAAAATGGCCTAAAGCAGTAGTGTCAAACTCAAATAGAAAGGAGGCTACTAATCATACAAAAGGTACATAAGGATCCCTATGGGTCACATATTGACAGTTTTAAAATGTAATGTTACCTGTGTTTTATTGAAATTTTATTTATGTTGTTAAATATTTCCCAATTACATTTTAATCTGGTTCAGTGCACTTGGCAGTGCTGTGGGGCCCAGTATTTGACACCACTGGCCTGTGATGAGGGCACAGTCTCTGGGAACCCTCTTGAATCTGGAATACAGTCTCTGGGAGCCCCCTTGAACTGTCCTTGAATTTTCCAACTAGATCTGGCCTTCCCCGGAGACTATAGCCTCACATTCTCACATTATCATTAGGCCCAAATCTCTACCTAAACCTTGCCCTCTATTGTTACTATAGATATGCATGCCTTCAGTTACTTCCCAACCCTGATATTATCAATATCCACGCTTTCAGCTACTTCCAACCCTTAATTCCATTCTCTTGGTTCCTGGACTCTGACCTCACCTGGTCCACCTTAGATTACTCCTCAAGACCCTTCCTAAACCCCTCCTCTAGTCACCCCAGACCACCCCTCAATCCCTCCTACAATCTTTGTGTATATAATCTCCATCTTGCCTGCATGAAGGGGCTCAGGTTCAATCTTGCTCAGTAGGTTGAATTTGGCCCGCTTGTGAAAACAAGCGTCACAAAGGGTGGGGTTTCTTAAAACAGCCCATTATGGTGAATCCCTAATAAACTTTGTCTTTTCCCTTGGCTGAGAAGGCTTGAATCAAATTCTTTTGGCAGGACCCGGCATGTAGGTACTTTGGGGTCTCGAGCACCCCTAGATCATCACCCCTACAATCATCATTTTTACATATAACCTCTTCAGCCTGGAGCCCTGAGAGTAACTTGCTTGGGGTCAAACAATCAGTCCAAGTCAGAACAGGACTTCCTGGCTCCAAGGCTGGCTCACTGTCCACCACACAAGGCTGTCTCTTACTTTCTTCCTGTTCTTTCTTGTTGCCTCAAGTTGCTAACAACTATTCTTGTCTCTTGTCCCTTTTAAGTGGCTTCACGAGCCACTCTCCATACTTGCCTCTCTATTATAGAGATATTTCTCCTCAAAGGCTCTTTTTAAAATGCCCATTCTTAAATCAAGGTGTAAGAACTACTTGCTGACTGTTTTGCTATATTCTGCTCTGTTTAAATTGTTTCAGAAATGTTCCAGAAGAAAAAAGATCTTACTTAGGCATTACAACAGCTATAAAAAGAGAAGATAGTTCTCAAAGAGTTTACGAATCTCATTGCGGAGAGAGAAGATAACCTCAGAAAATGACAAAACTGAGTGGTGCAAATAGACAATATTATCTATGGAGGATTGTATCTATTGGGCAGCTAGGTATCAAGCACTGGACCTGGAGTCAGGAAGATCTGAGTTCAAATCTGACCTCAGACACTTACTAGTTGTGTGACCATGAGCAAATCACTTAACCCCTATTTGCCTCAATTTTCTCATCTATAAAATGAGAGTACACTAGAGAAGAAAATACCAAGCCATTCCAGTATCTTTGCCAAGAAAGCCACATAGACAAAGTCCATGGGGTCACACAAAGTCACATACAGCTGAACAACTGAACAATCATCTATGGAAAGTCACAGTGGGAGGAAATTCCTGTGGACAAAAGTGATTGATAAAAGCTTCCTAGAGGAAGTAGGACTTAAGTAGGGGTTTGGAGGATGAGCAGGTTTGGAATGACAGAACAGAGCAATGATAACTATCGATTCTTGCTCTTGGGTGTGAAACGACCTCTCAAGTCAATTTCGTAATTCATAATGTGAAAGTAATTCAAGAAATAACTAAGAGAAATTCAGTTGGGCTCAAGGAATAATTAAATTAGCTACTATAAATGGTTCATAGATGTGATCTGGTAACTTTCCATTTTAACCAAGTACTAAGCTCAGTTGTTTCTAGCTGCCAAAGAAATATATGTGTTAAATTTTGGTACCTCAGGAAGAGAAGTGAATTGAGTATTCTAGAATGTGAAACATATAAAGGCAAGAAGGTAAGAATGAACAAAGTATGCTTGGGAAAATAAGGAAACCAAACCAAATGAAGCAGGTTTTCTGTAAGGCATTAGGAGGAGAAAAACCTGGATAAGGAGGATGGAGCCAGATTGAAAGGGGAGAAGAAAAAGAAAAGAAGAAGAGGTAGAGAAGGAGGAAGAGGAAGAAGAGGAGGAAGAAGAAGCATTTCAATAGAAGGGCAATCAGTAGGAACCTTTAGGATGATGCTTAAGAACAGTTTTGCCTCTCCCAATTATTTATGTTTGCATAGAAAGATAATGTCTGTTATCTTTCTATTGAGAAAGTATCAAGAGATGATAGAGTACATTCTTTAGGCAATGGAGAGCCACTGGAGATTTTCTGGCATACTAGAAAGAGGGACTTCTGGTAAACAACTATCAGAAAAATTAATGGGATTGCACTCAGAAAGAAAGAGAGGAAAGAAAAACATAAATAATTGAGAGAGGGAAAAGTGTTCTTAAGCATCATCCTAAATCCTCAAAGTTCCTGTTGATCATCCTTCTATTAAAATGCTACAAATATTTTCAGTCAAAGTGTACTGATAGTATTGTTTGCCTTTTCAATAAGTCAGGGAGATGTTAGAGGGGAGAGAATTTGGAACTCAGAATTTTTTTAAATGTTAAAATTTCTAACTTTAAAATTTTTTTAACTTAGCTTTAAAGGGAACAAATGAAGTATATTGGCCAATATGGGCCTGAAAGAACCTTCCATTTTTAGCTTCCATACTTAAAATTACTTTTCTCCATGGATTAGTGATTCCTCTTCTGGCCTTTTGTTTCCCCCCCCCAAAAAAAAGGTTTGCCTTGTATTTGTTTTGTACACAATTATTTATGTACATGTCTCTTCCTTTGTTTGAATATAAGCTCCTTAAGGGCAAAGACTATTTCATTTTTGTCTTCATATTCCCAGAGTCTAATATAGTACGTGGCATATCACAGGCACTTAAAAATGCTTGGTAATTGGTTGATTGATTGACCAATGTTCTTCTATTTTATTTCATTAATATAGAACCATCTGTTTCAAACTAAAGGAAAGAGAAATAAGAGTTGTACAGAATGGGCAGGCATGGAGTGGGTGAGATCTGCACCACTAGAGGGAGCATTCCCATCAATGAGTTTATAGAAGTATTGGAGAATTAGAGTGAAATGTCATCTCAGATGGATTCCATAGGATTTATTTTAAGGTGCTTTGAACTTTACCTTTAGCCAAGTCAAGATGACAAACATTTATGAAGCACCTATTACATGCCAATCACTATGCTAAGCATGGGGGATACAAAGAAACAGTTGCTGCTTTTAAGGAGCTCACAGTCTAAAAGACTGTGGAGACAACATGAAAAAAACTAGGTACAAACAAGATAGAAGCAGGATGAATTGGACATAAACTGATAGGAAAGGCTTCTTGCAGAAGGTGGGATTTTTCTGAAATTTGAAGGAAACCAGAAAAGTCAGAAGGCATAGATGAGAAAGGAGAGCATTCCAGACATGGGGGACAATCAGGAAAAAAAATGCCTAGAACTGAGAGATGAAGTGTCTTCTTCATGGGACAGCCAAAAGGCCAGTGTCACCAGATCGAAGAGTATGTGGTAGAGAATAAGTCATAAGAATCCTGGAGAGGTAGGAGGGAGCTAGATTATGAAGGGTTTTTTAATGCCAGAGAGTTTTTCTATTTAGCCCTGGAAGTAATAGCTTGAACTTTTAAAATTTTCTTACTGAACATTGACATGCCAGCTTTCTTTTAAATACGTTTGACAAATTTATTCAGTTTTCAAAAATAGGGATTCAATGACTGCAAAGCCCCATGAACTGGAACATCCATCAGTAATGAGATTCTGCTTTTCTTACCATGTAAAAAGACAGCCTAGGTACTATAAGTTCATTTCTGCAATCTGTGTGTCTTTCTTTGTTTACCTGAATTGGAACTGACAGCTTTGTTGACAGCCTTTTCCAGAAAGTTCACTTCTGCCAACACTTTTTTTTGTCCAGATGAATTTATAGCATCTTCAACTATCATTCCATCTGGCAGCTCCTTTAATCCATTCAAACAATGACCTATGCATCCATGCAGTGTCTTTTGCCACCATATTGTGTCCTGCATATGTATCCATGGCCCCTGATGTCTCTTGCAATTAGTCCTTGGGTAGCTCTAAATCTTTTACTTTTCTTTGTTCTATTAAATGTTTGTCTATTTGGGATTTTGGGGGTGGGGTGGGGTGGGTGTAAAAGGTTTTTTTGTCATTAATTCAAATCATTCTGTATTATATGAACATTTCTTAAATTCATAGCACTTCATAAAAAGCAATTTAACATCTTTTAAAACCCTTAAATGTTGTTAAATGTTATTATACTCAATTGACATAATGACAGAGGAAGGGAAAATTCCCCTAAAGTCAGAGGTGAACACTCCCAACCCAGTGTTTTAGTCATTTAACTTATAATGCAGAAGATAGTTAGTAATAAACTTACAGTCAAAGGAGATGATCCTTCACTGATGGGTTTTCCTACACCATATCCCTTAAAAAAAACAACCCTTTGCTTTTTTGTGTACAGTAAAACCTCATCAGTGTCATTTAGATTATTTGGAGAACACCTGTCTTTATTAGTGAAAAATATGGATTATGGAATTTTAAAATTCAGGTGTGCTACATTCCAGTACATATACTAACACCAACTATGTGTTTGGTGCTGTAACACTTTTATGACTGCATCTATCTGTCGTCTGTCTGTCTATCAACAATCATGTATTAAAAGTCTACTATGCCAGCCATTGTGCTAAGCTCTAGGAACATCAAAGCAAAAAATGAAATAATCCCCACTCTTAAGAAGCATACATTTAGGAAGGAAAGAAACGTGTGTGGTCATGTATACATGTGTGTATGTGTGTATACATATATGATCACATGTATCGGGTTGTATGTGTGTACAATAATACATGCTATATACATACATGCTATCACATATACACATTTATACAGAATAAATGCAAAATCAGTGCAAGGTACCTAGGGAGGAAGGGCACAAGCCTTTAGGGGCAATCAGGGAAGACTTCATGTAGAAGGGGGTGCTTGAGGCTGTGTCTTGAAACAAGAGAAGGATTCTATGAGGCAGAGGTGAAAAGAGGGAGTATTCCAGGAATACAGAACAGTCAATGAAGAGACAGAGAGACAAAGACTCAGATATGACTGAAACAAATGAACAGCAGCAACAGATAGACAAGCACATATCTGAAATGAGGCCAAGGAGACCTTTATTCCACATAGACATCACCCCACATATCCATTGCCCCGGTACTTGCTGTTTTTCAATGGCCTGGAATTACCTGAGTTTAGTACAGAGTGAACAAAAATTAGTTAAAATTCAGTTCAAACATCCAGAGCTCAACCCTATGTAACATTGGTCAAGTCATTTAATTTTTCTGGGCCTCATTTTCCTCAACTCTAGAGGAAACTTCTAAACTACAGTGCTGTAATCCTGTGATCCTGGGCAAACAAGACTTTTTCTTCCCTCAAATCTGTGCTACCTACTTCACAGATTATTTTGAAGAGCATTTTGTCATTGTTCAGTCGTTCTTAGTCATGTCCAATTCTCCATGATCCCATTTGGGGTTTTCTTGGTAAATATACTGGAGTGATTTGCCATTTCCTTCTCCAGCTCATTTTACAGATGAGGAAACTGAGGCAAACAGGGTTAAGTGACTTGCCCAGGGTCACAAAGCTAGTAAGGATCTGAGGCTAGATTTGAACTCAGCAAGATGAGTCTTCCTGATTCGAAGCCCAGAGCTCTATCCACTACATCATCTATCTGCCCTTAAGAGAACAGAATCACACAATTTCAGAATTGGAAGAGGTCTCTATAGCCCATCTAGTCTGCCTCATACTTGAAGAAGCTTCCCAGTTACAATATATCTAGTAAGCAGTCATCTAGCCTCTGCTCAAAGAGCTCCAAAGTCAAGGCGCCTAGGTTGTCCCGAAAGAGCTCATTCTTTTTTTTGGATGTGTCTAATTTCTATAAAGTTTTTCCTGTCATCAGCCCTAAACCAGTTTCCCATTGTTCCTGGTTCTTCATCTTGGGCCAAAGACAACAAGCACATCTCTCTTCTATGTGGCAGCATTTCAAATCCCTGGACCCAGCCATCACGTCTCCCTACCTCACCTTACAAGTATCTCCTACAGGCTTAACAGCCCCTGCCCTTCTGCCAGTTCTTAGATGGCACAAACACAAAGCCCTTCACCAGCTTCTTCTGGAACTTGTCCAACTTATCATTATCAACTGAGATAATGAATAGCAAAGGTTTTGAAAAGTATAAAGTACTATGCAAATGTAAGGTATTATTAATTCAGATAATGTTCCAGTCAGAGTCAATATTCTGCAGGGTGCCTACCCTAAAGTCATCATGGTGATAGATGGTTTTTCAAACGGGTTAGAAGGTGTTATCATTCTCCCTAACCTCTAGCTCCTTTTCTTCCCCACTCTGTGTCAATCTAATTTCAAACAGTATGTGCTTTGTATTCTGCTTTCAGAGCTTTTCTCTAATCCATTATCCCTTCTCTATTGCCACAGTAAAAATTATTATTCAGGCTGATCCTTTTAGCTGTAGTCCTTGGCAATCTCTTCTCTTATCACTCGTTCCCCAGCTATACCCAGAAATGTGACTGCCTAAATCAGCTTCCATTCCCTCTGATACCAGCTCTGCCCCCTTTCCTTATCTTAGGACAGTCCCCTATGCAGTGTGATTTGAGGACTGACATTCACAAAATAGAGTTACTCTGTGGGATGATGACATTGTTTCCAGTGAGCCTCTATTAAAACGTACCCATTAAAACATATTTAAAAATTTTAAATGTACTCATTGTCTGAGAGGAGTAAACCCTCAACTCTCATTCAGATTCATTGATAAGATAAGGAAATGAGACAGAGCATGAGATGATACTTGGAGAGGAGGTATAGGTGTATCTTGATCCTCCTCCTACCTGTATGGCCCAAGTTTTAGTTTCCTTTGCTGGATGTCCTGCACCTAAATGTGGTATAGGCCAAGTCTCTGTACTGGGCCCTTTTGTCTCTATGCACTCACTCTTGGTGGATCTCAGCTCCTATGGCTTCAATTATCATTTCTAAAGATGTGGTTCACAGATCTGTATATCCAGTGCAAGCCTCTCTCCTGAGCTTTAGTACTAAATCACCAACTGCCTGTTGGACAACTCCAGCTGGGTGTCCATACTCAATATGTCTTATGAATTTACTTATTTTTGTCAAGGGCACAATCATCCTTCCAATCACATGGGTTCATAATACTGGCATCATCCTCAACTCTTCACTCTCCTTCCCCTGCTACAGCCAATTACTTTCTGATTCTTGTCGATTCTACTTCTGCAACATCTCTCCCAACCATACCCTACTCTCCACTAATATGCCCACTATCCTAGTTCAGGCCCTCGTCATCTCTTGCCTGGACTGCTGAAATAGCCTCCTAATTGGTCCCCCTGCTTCCAGTTTCTCCCTTCTCCAAACCATCCTTCACACAGTTGCCAAACGGATATTCTTAAAGCATAGGTCACTATCCTGACCGGAAAGTTTTGGTGGCTCTCTATTGCCTCTAGTATAAAAAAGAAACTCCTATTTGGAATTCAAAACCCTTTATAATCTGGCTCCAATCTACTATTCCCTTTTGTTCACTCTATAGTCTGGCTCTGGAGGAGGAGAATGAGGCTGGTGACTTTGCACAGCCCTGCCTCACTTAAATCCAATTCACTTGCAAGTCAAGACATCACTTTCCAGATGTCATTGGTCCTCTTTGAGAATGAAGGACAAACAACAACAGTCTTTAGTCCAGTCAAACTGGCCTACTTATGTTCTTACACCTTATCCTCTGACATGTCCTCCTCGATCCAGTGACATTGGCCTCCTGGCTGTTCCATGAACAAGACACTGCATCTCTTCAATACTGGCATTTTCTATGACTGTCTCCCATGCCTAGAATGCGATCCCCCTCCACTCTGACAACTGACCTTGCTTAAAGTCCCAGCTAAAATTCCACTTTCTATAAGAAGCCTTCTCCAATCCTTCTTAATTCCACTGCCTTGCTTCTGTTGTTTTTTACTTATTCTGTACATCTATTGTATATATGTGTTTGCATCTTGTCTCCCCCATTAGATTGCAAGCTCCATTAGGACAAGAACTGTCTTTTGCCTCTTTTCATATCCCCAGTTCTTAGCACAGTGCCTGGCATATAGTAGGCACTTAATAAATGTTTATTGATTGGTAGATCATATAACATTCCATCTCTTTTCTTCATGTCTTTGCACAGGGTTTCCTTTGCCTATGCTGAACTCCTTCTTCATCTTTTTTTCTTGGAATGTCTAGCTCCTTTTCAAGCTCATCCATCTCCTGAGGCTCTTCCTGATCCCACCAGCTACTCCCACCCCACCTCAAATTGTTATAATGACAAAGATATTCAGAGAGAAGCATCAATAGAGTGTAGTATTCATAGAAGCCAGAAGAATAAAGACCATCAAGGAGAACATTATCAATATTGTCAGGTGCTACAGAGGGCTCAGCACTTAAAAAGAGTCAAACCCAACTGAAATGACTGAACAACACCAGAGAGTATTCAAGGAAGTTGAAAACTGAGAAAAAGCTGATGGATCTGGTGATTGAACTGCTGATTGACTGAACAAAAAGTAACAGCTAACACAGGCACAATGCTTTGTACCTTACAAGCCACTTTATTTCATTATCAGATGTGATTCTCATACTCACCCTGCCTGGGAGAAGTAATCCAATATCCCCATTTTACAGTAAGGAAATTGTGCCTCAACAGGGTAAGTGGCTTGCCCAAGATTACAAGTTAGGAAGCAGCAGAGAATGGTACCTAGATCTTTGCACTCCAACTTAAGTGTTCTATCCACTACAGCACTGATACGTTTATGGAGATATGTTTTCTGCCACATCATTTCCAAATGGTACTTACTTGGTGTCTTCCATCTATTCATGCTGTTTCTTCTCATTCCTAGAAAGATTTGCTCCCTACTTCACTGGCAGCCTTTTACCATCTGGTTTTTTCCACATCATACATTAAATCTCACTAGTTTACTACATTCTAAGCAAGAGTCATTTCTAAAACAGTTTAATTTATGTCAAAATTTCTAGCATTTTTTTTTTTTTTAGATTTTAAGTCTGAGTGCTTGGATAACAGAGAAAAACTATATGAAGAACAATCGTACAATCACATTGTACAAGATTGTTCTTATTTACAATGCCTGCTGCTAACAGAATTTCCCCCAACAATAAAACCTTGTGGGGATTTCCTTTGTGCTCTGTTTTTGTACATAGCCTCATCAAGCAAAAAAGTTCATTGATTTTTTTCCCTAAAATTTGCTCCCCCTATCTAAAGAAAGTCCATATTTAAAGAACTTAGTAACTGTAGGTGTCCATCAATATCTTCTTGCTGGTTCATTTCAATTCAGTGTTTACTGAGATCTAATCTGTGCCAATGGTATACTGCACAAACATGAATAAGACATACTCCCTACTCTTATGAAACTTATGGTCTAGTAAAAAAAAAAGCCCTCATAATTCTTTAGAAGACTACTGTTTAAAACCTGAAAGTGGGCCTATGGTGGTGTGGATATGCCTCTCATCCAATGGTGGGATTCAAATGAATTAAGAACCAGTTAGAGCCAAGGCACGGCCCCTATCACTGACATGAAGGCATAGGCCCCACCCCCACAACAACCCATTTGGGGAAACCAACCTAAAATCAGGTACCAGTTCGAGCAAACCCCTCCAAATCGGCTGAATCCTACCACTGCTCTTATCCATTCTAGTAGGGAGGCTGAGTCTGGTAGAACTCTTACACTTAGGAGTTCTGAGCTACAGTAGTGCAAAAGTGGATCTTATATCTTCACCAATATGGTGAGCCCTCAGGAGGAGGAGGCCACCAGGTTGTTTATGAAGGATCAGAAGTGGAGCTGGCCAAAGCTCCAAGCCAATCAGTAGAGGGATTGGATCCATGAATGACTGCTATGCTTCCAGCCTGGGTGAGATAGGAAGGAAGGAAGGAAGGAAGGAAAGAAGGAAGAAAGGAAGGAAGGAAGGAAGGAAGGAAGGAAGGAAGGAAGGAAGGAAGGAAAAAAGGAAGAAAAAAGACGAAAGGAAGAAAAAAGGAAAGAAGGAAGGAAAGAAGGAAGAAAGGAAGGAAGGAAGGAAGGAAAGAAGGAAAAAAGGAAGAAAAAAAGACGAAAGGAAGAAAAAAGGAAGGAAAGAAGGAAAAAAGGAAGGAAAGAAAAAGAAAGGAAGGAAGAGAGGAAGCGAGGGAGGAAGGGAAGAGGGAAAGAAATGTTACTATTTCACAAATGAAACTGAAGACCAGAAAAGTGATGTGATTTTTCTAGTTCATTTAGCTAAATGGTTACGTCAAGACTTGAGCTCATGTCCAGTGCTCTTTCCAGAATTCCAAGATTCCACAAAGCACTGAGAAATTTGACAAGGGGAAAAAAATGTGTCTTCAAATTCAAATTTAATAGAACCTTTTTTTTTCTTTTCACCCATAAATGCCAACACCAGTGAAAGAGACTAACTTGTTTGATTGAGGATAACTGGAATACTGGTTCTTTTGCCCATGGGGAGAGAAGTAATTCTCATACCATTTCGTCAACATATGCAATGCAATAGCCATTATACTACAGTAATTATGCCAGCACATTCCAATGATTTCAACATAACTGCAACACAAAATTAGAAAGGAAACAATTTTCCAGTAACTAGATATAAGAATGGTGCTTTCTGTCATAGAGTACCCCAGTATTCAGGAGCTTTTGGTAGGTTTAACAGGCCATAGCTAAAACAGAAGAGAAGCCATTACCAAGAAGATTAGAGAGGGAAAGGGTTGAGGAAGGGGAGAGAGAGAGAAATAAGGAGAATAAAGAAAATTGAAGAAGGATAGAAGGATTCCTGACCAGGGAAATTTAGGAATTTTCATTAACAAACCCAATCTCTGTCCCAAGAATCAACA
This sequence comes from Trichosurus vulpecula, assembly GCF_011100635.1. Taxonomy (NCBI): domain Eukaryota; kingdom Metazoa; phylum Chordata; class Mammalia; order Diprotodontia; family Phalangeridae; genus Trichosurus; species Trichosurus vulpecula. The sequence continues at coordinate 422,180,226 of NC_050574.1, forward strand.
ATAAACAGAATCAAGGTGTGGAGGTGAGGTTACAAACACAAGTTTGCTCACTGAGCTCCCCTCTGGAGACTAGTAGTGTGCCCTGGTGCTACCAATTCCAAAACTCTGCCCCTCTTCTGCCTTAGCTACCTCTTCCCAGACTTGGATTCCAACTCTCTATTCTTTGATGCAGGGGAACCTTCTGGGGAGGAGACTCCCTTTACTATTCAAAGCAGCACCTGCTTTGCTTTTTTATTAATTTAATTGAATTTATTTTTATCATTTTATTTTAATTTTATTTCAAGCAATAAATTGCTTTGGTGAATTATTTCATCTCTCTATCCTTCAGTTTTCTCATCTGTCAAATGGGGGAAATGATACTTTTACTATTTACTTCACAGATAAGTAATGCAATTATCATTTTGCATTAATAATTTTTGTATTATTTAGTTGTATTATTTGTATTACTTTAAAATATTTGTTAAGTTGGTTATATAATTCTATATCAAATAATATTTGTTTTAAACTATTCTATAAAATATTTACATAAACATACTAAAATATAATTATATTGCAAAACCCTGTTTGCCTCAGTTTACTGATCTGCCAAATGAACTGGAGAAGGAAATGGCAAACCACTCCAGTATCTTTGCCAAGAAAATCCCAAATGGAGTCACAAAGAGATAAACATGACTGAAATGAGTGAACAACTGGTTTCTATGCTCCAGCTTATATATTACTTATAAATAGCAAACACAAAATATTTTATACATTACACAATGTAATATAAGATTGGTAGTACAATTATTATTTCAAAGTGGCCCTTAGAGTGCTAGGCTAGTTTTGGGATAAGACAGAGGGTAATTCTGAGTTCTTCTATTATTTGAATTTTTTTCCTTCATTTCTTCACATCTAATATAACTCTCATTTAAAAATAAAGTACCCAGAGGTGGAGCCAAGATGGCAGCTGGAAAACAGGTACTTGCATGAGCTCCCCACCAGGTCCCTCCAAACACCTATAAAAAATGGCTCTGAACAAATTCTAGAACTGCAGAAGCCACAAGATAGGAGAGGGAAGCAGGGCTCCAGCCCAGGACAGCCTGGATGGTCACGGGGTAAGGTCTATCACACGGAACTGGGAGTGGAGCAGAGCAGAGCCCAGCGTAAGACGCATCTGGACCAACCAGACCTGAAGCCAGGCAGAACAGGCCCTGGTGCCCTGAATCATTGAGCTGTGGCAGTTACCAGACTTCTAAACCCACAAACACAAAAGACAACAGAGAAGGTTAGTGGGAAAAGCTGATGGGACAGAGTGAAAGGAGTTCCCAGTTTGGCCACCTCCCCAGGGGCAGCAGAGGTGATGCAGCTCTGAGGCTGCTTCCAGAGCTACAGCTGCAGTTGCTTCCAGCTCCAGGCCCACCTGGAGGGAGGAATTAAGTGGCGGATCTGAGTGGGAGTGCAGAGGCCGCTTAGATATGAGTCGCATTCTGGGTTGGTGGTTCTTGGGGGAGAAGTAGCACCGGTGTGGCAGAGCTTGCTGGGAGCTGGGAGCTGGGAGCTGGGAGCAGAGCAGAGCCCAGCATAAGCTGCTTGAACCAACCAGACCAGGAGCCGGGCGGAGCGTGCCCTAGCGCCCTAAATCAGTGAGCTGCAGCAGTTACCAGACTTCTCAACCCACAAACACCAAAGACTGCTGAGAAGGTTAGTGGGAAAAGCTGTGGGAGTGGAAGGAGTTCACAGTTCGGCCACCGCCCCGGGGCAGCAGAGCTGGGGCAGCTACAGCTGCTGTTTCTTCCGGCCTCCGGCCCACCTGGTGGGAGGAATTAAGTGGCAGATCAGAGCAGGAGTGCACGGCTTGCTGAAAATCTAAGTCCAGTCCGGGTTGGGGCTTCTTGGGGAAGGAGCAGTGCTGGTGTGGCAGAGCTGGCGCATCCCCCCCAAACGTGGAACATAGAACTCTTTAGTCTACAAGCTGTCATACCCCGCTGAAAAACTCAAGGGTCAAGTTAGTTGCTTGGGAATATGGCCAGGCAGCGAAAATACACCCAGATTCAGTCTCAGACTTTGCATTCTTTCTTTGGTGACAAAGAAGACCAAAACATACAGAAAGAAGAAGTCAACAAAGTGCAAGAGCCTACGCCAAAAGCCTCCAAGAAAAACATGAACTGGTCCCAGGCCATGGAAGAGCTCAAAAAGGACTTGGAAAAGCAAGTTAGAGAAGTAGAGGAAAAATTGGGAAGAAAAATGAGAAGTATGCGAGAAAACCACGAAAAACAAGTCAATGACCTGCTAAAGGAGACCCAAAAAAATACTGAAAAATACACTGAAGAAAACAACACCTTAAGAAATAGACTAACTCAAATGGCAAAAAAGTTCCAAAAAGCCAATGAGGAGAAGGATGCCTTGAAAGGCAGAATTAGCCAAATGGAAAAGGAGGTCCAAAAGACCACTGAAGAAAATACTACCTTCAAAATTAGATTGGAGCAAGTGGCAGCTAGTGACTTTATGAGAAATCAAGATATTATAAAACAGAACCAAAGGAATGAAAAAATGGAAGACAATGTGAAATATCTCCTTGGAAAAACCACTGACTTGGAAAATAGATCCAGGAGAGATAATTTAAAAATTATTGGACTACCTGAAAGCCATGATCAAAAAAAAGAGCCTAGATATCATCTTTCAAGAAATTATCAAGGAGAATTGCCCTGATATTCTAGAGCCACAGGGCAAAATAGAAATTGAAAGAATCCACCAATTGCCTCCTCAAAAAGATCCCAAAAAGAAATCTCCTAGGAATATTGTTGGCAAATTCCAGAGCTCCCAGATCAAGGAGAAAATACTGCAAGCAGCCAGAAAGAAACAATTTGAATATTGTGGAAACATAATCAGAATAACCCAAGATCTGGCAGCTTCTACATTAAGAGATCGAAGGGCTTGGAATACAATATTCCGGAGGCCAATGGAGCTAAGATTAAAACCTAAAATCACCTACCCAGCAAAACTGAGTATCATGCTCCAAGGCAAAATATGGATTTTCAATAAAATAGAGGACTTTCAAGCTTTCTCAGTGAAAAGACCAGAGATGAATAGAAAATTTGACTTTCAAACACAAGAATCAAGAGAAGCATGAAAAGGTAAACAAGAAAGAGAAATCATAAGGGACTTACTAAAGTTGAACTGTTTTGTTTACATTCCTACATAGAAAGATGATGTGTATGATTCATGAGACCTCAATATCATAGTAGCTGAAAGGAATATGCATATATATATGTTTATGTATATATACATATATATAAGTAAATGTGCATGTATGTATATATGTATGTGTATATGTATATGTATATATGTATATATATGTATATATGTGTATACACACACACACACACACACATATATATATATATATGTAAAAAGAGAGAGAGAGCGGACACAGGGTGAGTTGAAGATGAAGGGAAGATATCTAAAAGAAATAAAATCAAATTAAGGGATGAGAGAGAATATATTGAGAGAGGGAGATAGGGAGAGATAGAATAGGGCGGATTATCTCACATAAAGGTGGCAAGAGGAAGCAGTTCTGTGGGAGGAGGGGAGAGCAGGTGAGGGGGGAATGAGTGAATCTTGCTCTCATCAAATTTGGCCTGAGGAGGGAATACCATACATACTCAATTGGGTATCTTACCCCACAGGAAAGAAGAGGGAAGAAGATAAAAAAAAATGGGGGGATGATGGATGGGAGGGCAGATGGGGTGGAGGTGATCAAAAACAAACACTTTCGAAAGGGGACAGGGTCAAAGGAGAAAATTCAATAAAGGGGGATGGGTTGGGAAGGAGCAAAATATAGTTAGTCTTTCACAACATGAGTATTGTGGAAGGGTTATACATAATGATACACATGTGGCCTATGTTGAACTGCTTGACTTCATAGGGAGGTTGGGTGGGAAGGGAAGAGGGGAGAGAATTTGGAACTCAAAATTTTAAAAACAGATGTTCAAAAACAAAAAAAAAAAAGTTTTTGCATGCAACTAGAAAATAAGATACACAGGCAATGGGGCATAGAAATTTATCTTGCCCTACAAGGAAGGAAGGGGATGGAAGGGGAGTGGGGTGACAGAAGGGAGGGCTGAATGGGGAAGAGGGCAACCAGAATATATGTCATCTTGGAGTGTGGGGGAGGGTAGAAATGGGGAGAAAATTTGTAATTCAAACTCTTGTGAAAATCAATGCTGAAAACTAAATATGTTAAATAAATAAATTTTAAAAAAGAAAAAAAAGAAAAAGAAAAAAACATAAAAAAAAAGAATGAGGTTAGACAATTAGAGGTCTTTATAATCCAAATTAGTTGAACTTTGGTTAATATAAAATGTCCTGAAAACATTGAAAGAATTGTAAAGGGAAAAATAAATAAGGACAAGTACATTTTTATTCCATAGTTATATCCTAAATCAAAATGCCTCAAATTACCACATGTGGTCTCTTATTCCCACCCACTCCCACCCTTTGTCGTCACTTGTGCTTAATAAAGTGCTTTTTTACTAAATATTAAAAAAAAAAGAAAAGGGACAGGGTCAAGGGAGAAAATTGAGAAAAGGGAGATAGAATAGGAAGAAGCAAAATATAGTTAGTCTTTCACAACATGAGTATTGTGGAAGGGTTTTACATAATGATATGCACGTGGCCTATGTTGAATTGCTTGTCTTCTTAGGGAGGGTGGGTGGGGAGGGAAGAGGGGAGAGAATTTGGAACTCAAAGTTTTAAAAACAGATGTTCAAAAAAAAGTTTTTGCATGCAACTAGAAAATAAGATATACAGGCAATGGGGCATACAAATTTATCTTGCCCTACAAGAAAGTAAGGGAAAGGGGGATGGGGAGAGTGGGGTGACAGAAGAGAGGGCTGACTGGGGAACAGGGCAACCAAAATATATGCCATCTTGGAGTGGGGGGAGGGTAGAAATGGGGAGAAAATTTGAAATTCAAACTCTTGTGAAAATCAATGCTGAAAACTAAAAATATGAAATAAATAAATTAAATAAATAAATTTTAAAAATAAAAAAAGAATATGTTAAATTGAAAAAGAAAAAAAATGAAGTACCACTTTTACCAGTCAAGATGGAAGTGTGAAAGGTTAATCCAAATTCCTCACGTACCCCTAAAAATAGTGAATAACCAAGGAGAAGAGAAAGAGCTTCCAAACTACGTGTTGTAATACAGATTTTACCAGAAAAGAAAAAGGGCAAAGTGGGAAAGAATGTTGTCAGTACAATTTTCAGAATTTGAAAGAACAACTGAAATAGTCACAATACCAGGAACAACATAAATGGATAAAGAAACAACACAAAGAATCCTGTAGACATTCTCAAATAGATAGACACATTAAAAGAATTTAAAGGAAAAGGAATGTGGGCAACAAAATCACAAGGAAAAGTAATGGAAGAGTTTGTGGACACTAAAATACCATGAGAGACATTAAAGCTAGATTTAAAGGTAATTTAAAAGAGAGGGGGAAAGATCAGAAGGAAATAATGACAAAAAATTACCCATATAGAAAATGTAATAGACACCTCAGTGAAAAACCAGTAGGAACCACAAACAACAGACACATTAGAGCAGAAAATGAGGTTAGAGGCAATGTAGACAAAGTACAAAACAAAATCAAGAAATAACTCAACTATTGAGAAAATTGAGCAACATATAATCAGTAGACCCAAAGGATAGGTGGAGACACAGCAATCTCAGGATCACTGACATTCTAGAAATTTGAAAATAATAATAATGATAATATTTTTGCAACTACATTCCAGGAAAGCATTCAATAATACTTCCCAGAATCACTTTTTTTATATGTACTGTAAGAAAGAACGTACAATGCCCTTACATAGAGAAACTGAGATTGTACTTCCAGTTAAGACAGAACAAAAGAAGTCCAGAAAAGCCCATTTCTCTCACATATACTCCAGCAAACATGAAAAAAAAAGGAACCAAATTGAATAATGAGAAAGAAATCCAAAAAGAAACAATAATAAGGTAACTTACCAATCAGAACTTCATGAAAAGAAGGCAAAACACTATGGGTGCTGGAGAGGGGGTCTAGCCTGGGAAGCCAGGACTAGCTCAGGTAAAAATGCCTGAAACCCCCAGCACCTTTCTGACAGGGTACACCCCCAAGGAGGCTGGAAGATCCCAAGGCTTTGACTGGGGACACGTAAGGAGTAATGAAAGAATACAGAGCTCTGACCAAGTACATGAAAGCTTTCCAGGGCCCTAAGTACAGACAAATCAGGGGAGGAGGTGGCAGAGACCCAGAAAATCGAGGACAGGATTAAACAAAGTCCTGAAATAGAAGCTGTAACTATAGATATGAGTTAACAGACGAAAATACAGAACACAATAGGAAATATTATGGATCAAAAGACTCCCAAGAGGTAACACAGAAGAAGAGAGTAACTCCATAATCACTATGAGTCTCAGGAGAATAAGAGGCTTGGCCACAAAGACTCTAAGAGTTGCTCTTTTAAGAGCTTTTCCCTTTAAGCCAGAACATGGTTAAGTGCTGACGTCTTCATCTGGTTAGAAGTCTCCATAGCCACAGAACTAACAAAAAGAGGCATAAGAAACAGCACAAGAAATTCCATTTGAGCACAACCCTTCTGAAGGCCAACCTATTTGTAGGAATACCCCATGCAAAGGGGATTGTCTTGGGAAAAGTTGATGTGGAAGTCAAGCAGCCCAATTCTGCCATCAGGAAGTACGTCCCAATACAGCTATTTAAAAGGAGATTAGCAGAGGAGAGGGGAAGAGAGGAATCACTGCTTTTGTTTCCAGTGAGGGTTGTTTGAACTTTATTGAAGAAGAAGATGAAATTTTGGTTACTGGATTTGGTCATAATGGCTGTGCCAATGAAGATGCTCCTGGAGTCTGATTTAATGTTGTGAAATTCACCAGTATTTCTCTTCTGGCCTTTTACAAAGACAAGAAAGAAAGACGAAGATCATAAAAACTACATGATATTGTTGTCATAATAAAAAATGTTCATGCAAGCTCAGATTCAATCTGGCCTGCATGTATTACTAGAGTCACAAATTCTCAGACTAGTCCACGCATTATGGTGAGTCTATAATAAATTTTGTTTTTCTTTAGCTGAGAAGGTTTAAGCCAAATTCATTCAAGCAAGACGTGGTGCATCATTATTTTGGGGTCCCCTAAACCACAGGTTCCCTGACCAGGAAAACTGCTAATTTCAAATTCTTCTCCAGCCAAGACTGGAAGTACTCTGGGAAGAGCTTAGAGGAGCTGGGAAAAGAGAACGGAGCCAATGACCTTGTTCAAAAGTTCCAGGGGGCTTTTTGGCATTCCATTGCTTGAGAATCCACATTTACTGCCAATGAAGCACTGATATCTTGAGGAGCAATAAGGTATGACTGCTTTCAGAGCGGAGGGTGCTTTGTCCCGAACTTCAGGAGTTTTGTGCTGCTATTTTCAGAGCTACTTCTATTCTGAGGTGGTATGATACTCCTCTCCTGGCCTGTGCTCTGGTATGTGAGTGATCTCAAACACACTTTTCTGCCGTGTAACTACCAGGAAGACTCCCTCTCCACAGCCACCACAAGGTCTGCCACACCAGCACTAACTTCCCAAAGGACCGCCAACCAGGACTAGAACCCAGATCCAAGCAGAGCAAAGCAAGAGAACCCTGCCTCGCCTCCAGCAAAGAGATCTTTGCAGTCCAACTCTGATCAGCCAGGTCTCTCATCCAGGTCTAACAGTTGCCACTGACCTGCTAAGTTGTCTCAAGTTTGTGGGTTGAAGTCTGGAAACTGCCCCAGCTGCCAGTGATTCAGTGCTCCTCCCAATCTACTCTGGCCTGGTCTCTGCAGTGGCTTGGAGACTTGTTGCATTCTGTCATTTTGTGGGTTCTGTAGCTCTAGTATTTGTCTTTGGTTTTTTTGAGGGGGGAAGGCAGGGCAATTGGGGTTAAGTGACTTACCCAAGGTCACACAGCTAGTGTGTCAAGTATCTGAGGCCAGATTTGAACTCAGGTCCATCCTGACTGCAGGGCTGGTGTTCTACTCACTGCGCCACCTAGCTGTACCCTAGAGTCATTTTTACAGGTATTCCAGAGGGATTTGGGGGAGAGCTCAAGGGAATCCCTGTCTTCACAATGCCATCTTGACTCTGCCTCCAAGCTATTAGGTATTTGACATTTTTATTGGACTGATTTTTATCACCCAAGTAGTACATAAAATTCAACTGTCCTTTTTTCCCAATTCCAAATTGGGAATTGGATATGAACTTGTGATTTTTATAGCAAATACCTAAGAAATCTATTTGGAGTAATTGTAATTTTGAAGACTGAACCATGCTGATATAAGAATGATTCCACATTTAGGAACCTAGCATTGTATTTTATTCCTGTTAAAATAACTTATACATAAATTTTTACTGAAAAAAAATGTTCATGCAACAAATGCACGTGACTTTTCTACCATTATAAAAAAATGGTTCTTTACAGTTGGAATATCTATTTTTTGTATTATACCTGTCTAACTTTGTGAGCAAAGCTATTTAATAATGAGTAGTGAGTTGATATATATCAATCAACAGGTATTTTATTAAGCCCTTACTATGTGTTTAGGATACAAATACAGAAGCGAATGAGTTCCTGCCTTCACACACACATTTTTGATCCAAGCCAAGCTTTTACCTTTGGAGTATATTAATTCCATTAATTAATTAATTCCATTATTAATTAATTTTAAGCAGATATCCCAATCATTGTAACATGAATATAGTTATTTGAACCAGACATATTAATCTGCTCCCACTCAGTACAAGGGCAGAATACCTGAGAAACTGAGAGCTTAAATATTTACTGAGTTACTTTGAATAAAAAGACTTATTGAAGCTAAATTTTAAACCAATTCAAGTGAGAAGAATATAAAAACATAGAGGAAATAGTGTGGGGAGCAAGCATCTTATGACCCCATTCTTTTCTGAACCCAGTAAACAAGGGCTCCATACACACACACACACACACACACACACACACACACACACTCAGAATTTAGTGTAGAAATACAATAAACTCAGTACAGATGCAGGTAAAAACAGGGAAAAGAAAAAGTCTGAGAGAGGTACTAGAGTCATGGAGGGAATAGTCACACGAAAAAATAAACTTCATTTTCTGAGACCTGATCATGAAAGATGATGAAAGAGTAGGAAAAAAAGTATAAGACCTAGAGATCAGCATCTAGTCTTGCTGAAAAGAGGAGGAGAACAGGAATAAGAATTGACTTCAATTATAGATTGTTAGTGTTCATCTTCCTCTTACTCTATCCCTCTTCTTCTTTGTAAAGTGAAGAGAGAGGTCAAAGAGGAATGCTGGAGGAAAATAAGCAATTAACAATCATAATAGCAAACTTAATGAGAAGGATTCACCCATGAAAAGGAGGAGGGTGTGTGTTGGTAAGCAAAATGGGCTGTTAGCACTTTGTTCAACAAGTGCCCTTGAAGAGTTTGGCTTTGTTTCTTTCGAGTAATTCAGTGTATTTCATTGAGTCTTACTAAGTGCTAAGCCCCAGCCTCTAACCCCTATTAGGTGTTAACCCAACCTATGTGGATGTGAACCTTCCAGGGTCCTAAGGGGAGGGGCTAACTCAAGAGCCAATCATAGCAACCTAAGTTCTGGTCATTCAGAAGACGTTTGATGATGTCTGAAGCCCTATAAGAAGAGAAGACAGAGCCATTTGCACAGGAGCTCTCACTTGAGATGGTGTTGATGCGGAGACCCCGGGCAGCTGCAGCTAAGGGCCCTCCAGCTTGTAACCTGGATGCTGAGACTTTGTTAAACTCTGGTAACTATGTATTGGGATTTGAATCAGACAAGGTCTGTCTGTTGATGTTTGTAATTTGTTTGTATTTGTTCTGAAGTTCAGGGTGCTGGTTTTTTCCCCTGAACTAAGTGACTGATATTTGTATGCTGAATTAAAGTAAGCTTGTCAACCCCTTCACATAGCTTTCCTTAGTTAAGCAGATCAAAAGAACCTGTGCTTTTGCAGTGTGTTGGCAGCTTTCTGGGTGCTGACTGTGGGTGGATCTTACACCCCCACAGAAGCTGCTAGCTGGATTGTGGAAACAGGGTGGCAGAACATATTATAAAATAGAATCCAACAATTTGCCATTTACAAGAAACAAAGTCAAAACATAAAGATCAACACTAAGTTGAAATAAGAAGCAGAACTAATTGTCAAGCAAATTCATATTAAAGCAATAGTACTAATCATGATCTCAGACAATGCCAGAGTAAAAAGAGATATAGTTAAAAGAGACAAGAGAGGGAAACTATATCATGACACCTTTGCAAAAGGTGATAATGAACGATGGCATAAAAATGTCAGAAACCAATACAGAAAAAGGAAATATTAAACACATCCTTTAATTCTCATAGCATAATAAAAATTATAATCAGCAAAGGGTCTTTGAAGAAATGATTCAAACATATGGAGAGTAAATAATTTCATCCTAAAGAATAGGTAGGTCAAATCATAGAAACAATAGATAATTCCATTAAATTAAAAAAAAACAGTGAGACAACATAGGATAACTTTTGGCATGCAGCCAAAGCAGTCCTTACTATAGAAATTATAATATATATCTATACACTTTCATCAAGAAGTGAAAGCAAATATCAATGAATTGGGCATAAAACTAAAAGAGCAATAAACTAATACAATCCACATGATTATATCAATAAAAGCTGAAAAGACATTTGACAAATACTGTCTTATTTTTGTTTAAAAAAACACTCAAAAGCATAGGAATAAATGAGATGATTCCTTAATATGATGAGTTATATTAATCTAAAATCAATAGCTAGTGAGATCTGTAATGTAGAAATGCCAGAGATCTTTCCAATAAGATTAGGGAAAAAGCAAGAATTCCCATTCTTGACATTGTTATCTGAAAAAGTCCTAGAAGTGCTACCCAGAGCAATAAGAGAAGAAAAAAAAAACTCAGAATATAAGCATAAGTGAAAACTTGATTATCACTTTTTGCAGATTACATGATAGTTTACTTAGAGAACCAAAGGATCAACTAAAAAGGAAATGAAACAACTAACAACTTGAGTCAAGTAGCAAGATATAAAATAAGCTCACAAAATTCATCAGCTTTTTGATATATTACCAAAACCCAACAGGAAAAGATTAAAAAAAAAGTAATAATTCAAAAAAAGCCAGTTAAACCAAATAAATTTTATATGCCAATAAAATGTTGCCTTATCTTTAAAAAAAAGTAACTACAGAATATATACGATGGCTAGAAGTCTAGCAACCAAGATATACACAGTAATGATGTGAATACAACTATGAAAAAACTTTACAGAAGTAAAAACAGATGAATATTTGAAGAGTTACTACTTGCCCAAGGTTGGGCCATGTCAATAGACTTTAAATGACAATACAACCTAAATTGATTTACTGATGCAATATAATGCCAATCAAAGACTTCCAGGGGTGGAGCCAAGATGGCGGCTGGAAGGCAGGGACTTGTGTGAGCTCCCCACCACATCCCTCCAAAAACCTATAAAAAATGGCTCTGAACAAACTATAGAACTGCAGAACCCACAAAATAGCAGAGGGAAGCAGGGATCCAGCCCAGGACAGCCTGGATGGTCACTGGATGAGGTCTATCATGCACAGAGTGGAGGGGAGCAGAGCTCAGCGTGGGAGGCAGCAGGACCAGCCAGACCAGGAGCCAGGCAGAACAGGCCCTAGCACCCTGAATCAGTGAGCTGTGGCAGTTACCAGACTTCTCAACCCACAAACACCAAAGACAACAGGGAAGGTTAGTGGGAAAAGCTGTGGGGGACAGAGTTAGCAGTTTGGCCACCACCCCGGGGGCAGCGGGGGAGATGCAGCTACAGAACTACAGCTGCAGTTACTTCCGGCCCCAGGCCCACGTCGTGGGAGGAATTAAGTGGCAGATCAGAGCAGGAGTGCAGAGTCTGCTGAAGATTTGCATCAGGTCCAGGCTGGTGGTTCTTGAGAAAGGAGGAGTGCTGGGGTGGAAGAGCTGGCTGTATAGAAATAGCTCTGAAATCAACAGCACATCCCCTCAAGCTTGGAACAAAGTACTCTTTGCTCTACAAGCAGTCATACACCGCTGAAAAACTCAAGGGTCAAGTAAGTTGGATGGGAACATGGCCAGGCAGCGAAAACACACCCAGATTCAGTCTCAGACTTTGGAATCTTTCTTTGGTGACAAAGAAGACCAAAACATACAGACAGAAGAAGTCAACAAAGTGCAAGAGCCTACGCCAAAAGCCTCCAAGAAAAACATGAACTGGTCCCAGGCCATGGAAGAGCTCAAAAAGGACTTGGAAAAGCAAGTTAGAGAAGTAGAGGAAAAATTGGGAAGAGAAATGAGAAGGATGCAAGAAAACCATGAAAAACAAGTCAATGACTTGCTAAAGGAGACCCAAAAAAATACTGAAAAAAATATTGAAGAAAACAACACTTTAAAAAATAGACTAACTCAAATGGCAAAAGAGCTCCAAAAAGTCAATGAGGAGAAGAATGCCTTGAAAGGCAGAATTAGCCAAATGGAAAAGGAGGTCCAAAAGACCACTGAAGAAAATACTATCTTAAAAATGAGATTGGAGCAAGTGGCAGCTAGTGACTTTATGAGAAATCAAGATATTATAAAACAGAACCAAAGGAATGAAAAAATGGAAAACAATGTCAAATATCTCATTGGAAAAAGCACCGACCTAGAAAATAGATCCAGGAGAGATAATTTTAAAATTGTTGGACTACCTGAAAGCCATGATCAAAAAAAGAGCCTAGATATCATCTTTCAAGAAATTATCAAGGAGAATTGCCCTGATATTCTAGAGCCAGAGGGTAAAATAGAAATTGAGAGAATCCACAGATGGCCTCCTCAAATAGATCCCAAAAAGAAAACTCCTAGGAACACTGTCACCAAATTCCAGAGCTCCCAGGTCAAGGAGAAAATACTGCAAGCAGCCAGAAAGAAGCAATTTGAATATTGTGGGAAAACAATCAGGATAACACAGGATCTGGCAGCTTCCACATTAAGGGACCAAAAGGCTTGGAATACGATATTCCGGAGGTCAATGGAGCTAGGATTAAAACCAAGAATCACCTACCCAGCAAAACTGAGTATCATGCTCCAAGGCAAAATATGGATTTTCAATAAAATAGAGGACTTTCAAGCTTTCTCAGTGAAAAGACCAGAGATGAATAGAAAATTTGACTTTCAAACACAAAAATCAAGAGAAGCATGAAAAGGTAAACAAGAAAGAGAAATCATAAGGGACTTACTAAAGTTGAACTGTTTTGTTTACATTCCTACATAGAAAGATGATGTGTATGATTCATGAGACCTCAATATCATAGTAGCTGAAAGGAATATGCATATATATATGTGTGTGTGTGTGTGTGTGTGTATACATGTATGTACATATGTATGTGTCTATATATGTATATATGTAGGTATATATATATATATACACAAAGGGCACAGGGTGAGTTGAATATGAATGGATGATATCTAAAAAAATAAAATCAATTTAAGGGAAAAGGAGGAATATATTGAGAGAGAGAGAAAGGGAGAGATAGAATGGGGTAAATTATCTCGCATAAAAGTGGCAAGAAAAAGTGGTTCTGTAGGAAGGGAAGAGAAGGCAGGTGAGGGGGAATGAGTAATCTTACTCTCATCGGATTTGACCTGAGGAGGGAATACCATACACACTCAATTGGGTATCTTACCCCACAGGAAAGAAGGAGAAAGAAGATAAAAAAAGGGGGGATGATAGAAGGGAGGGCAGACAGGGGGAGGAGGTAATCAAAAACAAACACTTTCAAAAAGGGACAAAGTCAAGGGAGAAAATTCAATAAAGGGGGATAGTTTAGGAAGGAGCAAAACATAGTTAATCTTTCACAACATGAGTATTGTGGAAGGGTTTTACATAATGATACACATGTGGCCTATGTTGAATTGCTTGCCTTCTTAGGGAGGGTGGGGGGGAAGGGAAGAGGGGAGAGAATTGGGAACTCAAAGTTTTAAAAACAGATGTTCAAAAACAACAACAAAAAAAAAGTTTTTGCAAGCAACTAGGAAATAAGATACACAGGCAATGGGGCATAGAAATTTATCTTGCCCTACAAGAGAAGAAGGGAAAGGGGAATGGGAGGGGAATGGGAGGTGACAGATGGGAGGGCTGACTGGGGAACGGGGCAACCAGAATATATGCCATCTTGGAGTGGATGGAGGGTAGAAATGGGGAAAAAATTTGTAATTCAAACTTTTGTGAAAATCAATGCTGAAAACTAAATATATTAAATAAATAAAAATAATAATGCCAATCAAACTGCTAAAAGGCTATTTTGCAGAAGGGGGCTAGAAAGGGGGATAGAGAATAACATTCATATGGAGAGACAAAAGCTCAAGAAAATCAAGAGACATTTGAAAAAAAAGTGGGAAAGAAGGGGTCATAGAAGTATCAGATCTCAAACTATACTATAAACAAATTAACACTATTTGGTCATTTAAAAATAGAAAATGAGAAAAAATTGAAAATATTAAAAAATAAATAAGTTCATCAGTGGGACAAGTTTTATCCATAAGACCCAGGAACAAATGAATATAGGAACATAGTATTCAAAAACCCACCTAGGGCCGCTAGGTGGCACAATGGATAGAATGCTGGGCCTGGAGTCAGGAAAACTATTCCTGAGTTCAAATCTGGCCTCGGTCACTTACTAGCTATGTGACCCTGGGCAAGTCACTTAACCCTGTTTGCCTCAGTTTTGTCATCTGTAAAATGAGCTGGAGAAGGAAATCTCTAACCACACCAACATCTCTGCCAAAAAAGAAAAACTCCAAACGGGGTCACAAAGAGTTGGGCACAACTGAAAAAAACTGAATGACAACAACAAAATTTTAAAAACTGAAGGGTTCTAAGTACTGAGATTAAAAAATCAGTATTCAACACTTTCGGGAAAACTAACTGAAAGAAATTAGACTTAGATCATCATCTTACCCTACATATCACAATAAGCTCCAACTGAATACACAATATAAATATAAAAAGTAACATCATAAATTAAAAAAGCAGTGACAGAGATGACTCACAACTAAGAATGGATGAAGACTTGTTGACCAAATGGGATAGAGAGGATCATAGGAGATAACGTGCATGATTTTAATTAAATAAAATTAAAACTTTTCTGAACGAAAAGTTCAGAATTTGGGAAAATTTACAGCAAGTTTTTCTGATAAAGATCTGATATACATGACATATAGAGGATTGATGTAAATATATAAGAAGGCCCAATCCCCAACTGATAAATGGCCAAGGAGGTGAACAGGCAGTTATCAAAAAAAGGAAAGCAAGTTATTCACTACCAAATAAAATAATTCTCCAAATTGTGAAATGCAAATTAAATTTATACTGAGATTTTATCTCTCACAAATCTGATGGTCAAAGATGGCAAAAAGGGAAAACAATGACTATTAGGAACTATAGGAAAATACTGTGATGAATAAAATGATTAATGGTTCCATTTCTTTTTATATTAACATAGGCATTAAATGCCATAAATTTCTTTCTGAGTGCTGCTTTGGCTGCATTCCACAAATTTTGATATTTAGCATCTGTAGTGTCTTGTTTTTATGTACTCTAGCAATTTTCTCTTTCATCCAGGTATGACAATTAATAATAAGAGAAGACTGAATGCAAATCACCACCTCTTCACAGAGAAGCAATGACTTAGAAATGCAGAAAGAGTGGAACGAGCACTTTTCGACACTGCCAATGTGTGGATTAATTCTCTGTGGCTATACTTGCTACAAGGAAAAGGTTTTTTTTTTTTTTCAGGGAGGAGGGGTGGAGAGAAAATTATAGTGATAAAAAGAAGGGAAGAAAAGTAAGAAAGGAAAATCTGTGAATCATTAAACATAAATAGAAGAGAGCAAAGAAAAATTCAGAAAAAGACTCTGATGACAATGTTGAAACTACCCTCTTAAACTGGATTTATTTTTAAATGCCAGGCTTTATGCAGTTACGGAATGGGGAAGGGAAAGGGACAAATTGTACATAACAGAAATTCAGTTTCACACACATTCCCTATTTTTGTTTTAATATCAACTGAATAAACTTCAACAAATAGAACATCTCATTTATTGTTTGTTGGTGCTTATAAAGTTCATAACAAAAAATAAAAAATTTTAAAAGAAAAACTTGAGATTTAAACTCCTTGAATGCATTTTAGTTAAATTCTTGAACTACAAGTAAATAATTCTTCAAGATGCATGAATAAAGACAGAAGCAATGTATCGTGAAGCATAAATTAGGATTAAAAACAGATTTCTCAAGAATGACCAGGATCAATTGGTAAAATGTAAATATGTATGTGTATATATATATACATATATATATATGTATGTATGTATGTATGTATGTATGTATGTATGTATGTATGTATATATAGAATGAAGAAACATAATTCATGAATCCAAAATTAGGTATCCAGAAGATTTTAGTCTGTGGTATGAGGCAGAAGATCACCTTTTGCAAAGCATTTGGATTTCAGAAAGTTTGTATGATTATGAACATTTCAAGGAAGTTTTTTAATAACCAAATCTTTGAAAAAGTCATTTTTCTCAAATCAAGATAAGCCAGTTGCAAATTAGATTTAGAACCTTTAAAGTATTGTATTGGCTAGACTACTAAACATTTCAGAAAAGTATATTATTTTATTGACTAAACCACTAAACGTTTCAAAAAGGTGCTTCTGAAACTGTAAATAAGGAGAAAACATGAGGAAAGAAAGGGGGAGAAGGTGGAGAAGCAGGATAATTTCATAGTAAAGTTCCTATCATTGATAAAGAAGAAGTTCAAAATTAAAGAAACCTACATAGTAAATAAATTAACATAGGAGTGACTAAAAGGTATAGGCCCACATGGAAACTAAAAAAAATTCCATTACATGAATTTTCTTGCAGCATTTTAATTAAATATGGGTTAATAAGGGTTATAATAGGAATTTTAAAATGTTTTATTCCCTTCTAATAATTGAAGGGTTATAAAATAGATAAGTATATATACTGCATTATGCTAAAATGTTCTATTCAAAAAGGAATGTATCCATTTTAAGTATATATAAAACTAGTGATTCTATAGCAAAATGTATAAAGAAAATTTCACAGTCTAACTAGAATAGTTACAACCATGCTCTAAATCACTAATAATTAGAGATATGCAAATTAAAGCAATTCTCAGTTTCCACCTCACATCCTCACACCTCACAGATTCACATACATTGAAGGGATCTTTTAAGCTGACATTTTGCCCTACTTTTTTTTGTAATACACGCTAAGTACAGAGAGATCTTTTATTCTCTGCACCCTTCATTCAATTTTGTGACTGTAAAGACATGATATGGTATAGAAAACCTTTTGTGAAACCTTCCTTTGCTTTTCTTTCCTTCACCAAGAATGAATATGTAGGTTGATGGTTTTCAAATTTTGTAAAAATATGAAAGTAGACATATGAGCCAATAATTGCTTATACTTTTTTCAATCAGCTATTTTTTTAGTAACAATATCTCCTTTTCTTTCCAAGTACTTGGTATCCTCTTTTCTTTTAAAAGTTTCAAATTTTGATCCTTCCAAGTCCTCAGAAGCATAATACTACCCCACCCAAGACATGACCTCTGTAATCTAGTCCATTTGCTCTTTCAATTTTTCTTTTCTTTAGTGCCTTTTCCAATCCTTCTTCCCCAAGCACATCAAGGACACATTTTTAGATTCAATGTGGTCACTGAAAGAGAGAATGGTTTATTACAGTAATCTTGCCATATCTTTTCCATTTTTTGCTGTTTATTGCCTTTACTCCAGTTTCATATTTAAATGCTCTTGGGATGATCTGGCTTATAATTGGGCCTCTCCTCAAGTTTCTACAAACTTGTCTTTTCCTTCTGCTTCTCACTGTTTTGTCAAAAGATATTTATTACATATAATCTTCTACCATCCTTCTTTTTTTTAATTTTGCAGAAAAAGTTTGTATTTCAACCATTTTTCCTCTTAGTTGCCATTTCAATTTCATTACAGATAATGACAACAATGAGATAATACACTGAAATTTGTTGAAGGCAGCCAAAGCAGTATTTAAGGGAAAATTTATATCTCTAAACTCTTTCATGAATAAAAGAGAGTAAGAACAGATTAATGATGTATGTAACTAAAAAAAACTAGACAACCAACAAATTAAAAACCTTCAATTAAACACCAAAATAGAAATCTTCAAACTCAAATGAGAGAATAATGGAATTAAAAGTTAAAAACATTTAATTAATAAATAAAACTAGGAGCTGTTAAAAAATAAAATAGATAAGTCATTAGCTAGTTTGGTTAAGAAAAAGGAAAAAGGAAACCAAATTGCTAGTATGAAAAAAATTCACAGTCAACAAAGAAGAAATTAAAGCAATTATTAGGATCTATTTCACTTAACTATATGCACCAATCTAAATAAAAGGTATAAATATCTACAAAAATATAAATTGTCCAGATTAACATGGGAAATAGATTACTTAAATATTAGAAATATTATAATATTAAAATTATTATTAGAAATTATTAGAAAAAGAAATTGAACAAACCATAAATGAATTTCCAAAGAAAAACACCTGAGGACTAGATTATACCAAATTCCATCAAGTATTTAAACAATTCCAAAACTACATAAACTATTTGAAAAAAATAGAAGGTATCCCTCCAAATTCCTTATATGATACAAATATGGTCATGATACCAAAGCCAACTAGTCAAAATAAAAAAAACTTTGGACCAATTTCCCTGATGAATACTGATGCAAAAATTTGAAAGAAAATATTAACAAGAAGACTGCAGAAATCTATTTCAAAGATCATACACTGTGAGAAGGCTGGACTTATATCAGAAATACAGGGCTGGCTTAATATTAGGAAAACTAGAAGCATAATTGACTATATGACATAACTATAAACAAAACCAAAACTCTAATCATATTGACCATAAAACCAACAAAAATAATATAATTATTTCAATGGATGATGAAAAATCTCTTGACAAATACAACACCTAATCCTATTAAAAACAATAAGAAGCATGAGAATAAATGGAGCTTATTTAATGAGAAAGCAACATCTATCTAAAACCAATAATAAACATTATCTGTAATGGGGATGAGCTAGAAGCTTTTCCAGTGAGATCAGAAGTGAAGTTAAGATTTCCATTAACCCCTTACTATTCTACAACTAGACATTCTAACTATAACAAGAAAAAGAAATTGAAGGAAATGATGGAGATAATTTCTGGAAAAACTTGGGAAGACTTGCATAAACTGATGCAAAGTCAAGTGAGCAGAACCAGAAGACCAATTTGTACAATAATAGCAAGTGTAAAGATAATCAACTTTGAAAGACAGTAATTCTGATCAAGATAATGAACAAATACAATTCCAAAGGACTAATGATAAAACATATTTTCTACTTTCAGATAGAGTGCTGTTGAACTCAATGCAAATTTTAGCATATTTTCATCTCTTTTTCTTTTCTTGGAGATGGTTAATGTGTGAATTTGTTTTGCATGACTATACATATTTGTAATGGGTTTTGTTTTTATTGCCTTCTCAATGAATGGGGGTTAGGGGTAGAAGAGAATTGGAAACTGAAAATGAAAAAAAATTGATTAAAAAAAAGAATTTTGCCACAAAAGATAGGGCATAATGGAAGCAACCTCTGCCATGTAGGGTAGGCTTATTTCTCCTTAAAAGGCACTGAAACCACCCTCCAAATTAATTGGTTTAGGGCCTAAGGTTCATCTACAAGGAATCAGCAGCTAAGGAGCTGCTGAGAAGCTAAGGCCTTGGGCTTTTGATCAACAAACCAACAAAGCCAACATTAGTTAGTTGTCAAAGTTAGTCAGTAAGCATTTATTAATCACCTACTCTGTGCCAAGCACTGTGTTAATAATCACAGAGGCAGGAAAGCTACACCCAAATGAATATCTTTTCCCTGCTATGGAGAAGTATGCCTCCTTTTTTAACTATTAAAAAAATCAAATGCTTACTGGCTACGTCAATTTATAGGTTTTTCTGAACTAATTGTGAACAAATGAATGCGTGAATGAATGAAGACAATCATAGCCAGCTCTTCATTCACCAAACAGCAAATCAGCTGCAAAGCCTATGCTTTTTCCTGTAAAAACAAAGAGGACAGTGGGGAGCAAGAGGTACCACTGAGAAACTTCACCTCTCTCAAACTACATAGGTGGTGCTAGAGGACAATTCAGCCATCTTCCAATGAGTTTCTTCATCCCTTATCCAGCCCATTGGGAAAGAGCAGCTGAAACCTTCTCGAAAGTTGATTTCCTAACACCACATCATCAGAGTTGGCTTTTCCATCTGTGGCTGAGTTTTTATTCTCCTGTTCCTTTCTCTTCTCCTTCCTGTTTCTTCACCACTCCAGCCAGATTCTTCACTACTTTCAATAGCTCAAATCAGGGCCTTCTGGCTTTCAGGGACTTTTATTATGAAGTAAAAACCCACAAACTCCTCTTTTTTCCCCGGTTGTGCTAGGACAATCCTGGTTTTCACCTTCATGCCTCAGATTTTTGGATATCCTAGAAAAAGCATCAGATGCAAAATGAAGTGAACAGAACCAGGAGAACCTTGTACATAGTAACAACAATATTATACAATGAAGAACTTTGAATGACTTAGCTATTCTCAGCAATACAAGACAATTCACCTCTGAAGAAAGAACTGCTATTGTTTGAATACAGACCAAAGCATACTGTTTTTCACCTTCTTTCTTTCATTCTTTTTCTTTTATTGTAGTCTTCTTATACAAAATGATTAATATGGAAATGTTTTACATGATTGTACATGTATAGTTTTTTATATATATATATATATGTATATATATACATTATACATATAGATATCAGATTGCTTACTGTCTGGGAGGGGAAGGCAGAGAGGGAGAGAGGAATAGAATTTGGAACTCAAAAAAATTTTTTAAATGTTAAAAATTGTTTTAACATGTAGTTGGGGGAAAATAAAATATATTACTTTTAAAAAGAAAAAGCACATCAGGTAGAGTTTTAGCTTTTTGAGGAATAAGACAGGGACAAGGAAGTAGGAAAGCAGAACACTAAATCAGGAGGAAACAAAAGTCCAAACCAAGTGAAGGTTTCTGTTGGTTGTCAGGGGACTAGTCCCTAAGGTCACTAACAGGAAAATATGGATCAAACCCTGTACTAAAAGGCTTCATGCTCTGTCCCTTATTTGTTTAGAATAATTCTACAGATTCCTTAAGGATAATTTCAAGTAGCATCAATCCAAGAACAAGAGAGATATAAGTTCCTGCCGTTGTACTGACTACCTCATAAATGACAGTCATCCCTTCCACATCAAGACTTTCCCCATCTGTAGTTTCAGATATATTGGGGTTGGCATAAGAAATTAAATGGGAATTTTGGGGGAATTTTACAGAAGCTACAGATGACACGTGAAGGCCAGCAGATGACACAGAGCCTATGACCAAATATTTAGCCCAAATTTTACAAAAAGGCACTGTAAACACCCCATAAAAGAAAAAGAAAAAATTCAGACTTCTTCTCTGGTGTGAACAGAGGGCCAAAAAATTTTATGCTGATTTTTTGGATTTGGGGGAGGGGATTGGGGCTGGGCCCCAACCCCTGCAATGTGGAAGGGATGACTGTAGTGCCATCCTTTTGTTAGACACTAAAGTCAGTTCCACACAACTGGTCTCATAAAACCCCTTCTGCAATGTAGCCTGTTTGTAAGCTAAGGAACTTATTTAATCCTATTCTGCCAGGAACCTTAGGACATTTTCTAAAGATCTCATCTGTACCTGATCTTAACTCCCAAAGCTTTACAATAGCTTTTAGCCAAAAGTAAAACAGTTTTGTCCTGACCTGATTAGCCTGAAAATGGCAGTGGTAGGAGTTTTTTTTTTTTTAATCCAGTTATCTCAGTTATTACAAGCCAAGAAGTAATTAGGAAGAAAGAAAAGGTCAAAAAGTGCTTAAGAAGAGACAGAAAAATACCAGAGGCATAAGTATAACTATCTCCTATACAGACCTCATTGGAGCAAAGGTTCCCATATGCCCCAAAGAAAAAGAGAGTATTTCTGTAGGATACTAGCCTGGAAAGGAATTCCTCTGCAAAATCTTACTTAAGGCTGGGAATTTTAATTTATACCACCAAATAAAATGGCATCAGTGAAATTAAATCAACATAATAAGAGTACATAAAATCAAAATAAACCTGAAATAGAAAACTAAATTGTAGGATTTGAAGATTAACATGGGACTGATATGAGCAAAAGAGTTACTTTTTTAATGTTTGTTTGCTTTTCATTTTTTTTAGTAGTATTTTTTTTTCCAAATTATATGGAAAGACAATTTTGAGTATTCATTTTTACACGATTTTGAGTTCCAAATTTTTCTCCCTCCCCTCCCCTCTTCCTAAAAATTATATCTATTATATATATATATATATGTGTGTGTGTGTGTGTGTATAATATATATGTGTATGCATACATATATATTTGTGTATGTATGTTTTGATATAGGTTTTCTTTGTGTGTGTGTGTGTGTGTGTGTGTGTGTGTGTGTATACACACAATCATGTTAAACATATGAGTCACAATGTGAAAGAAGAAACAGACCACAGGAGAAAAAAAAATGAAAAAAATATACTTCAATCTGCATTCAGATTCCATCAGTTCTTTATCTGGATGTAGATAGCATTTTCTTTCATGAGCCCTTTGTAATTGTCTTACATCATAAAAGAGCTGAGTCATTCATAGTTGATCATCACACAATGTTGCTGATACTGCGTACAATGTTTTCCTGGTTCTGCTTATTTCATTTTGCATAAATTCCTACAAGTCTTCCCAGGTTTTTCCAAAATCTGCCTACTCATTATTTCTTATTGCACAATAGTATTTCATTACATTCATATTCTATAAGAGTTATATATTTTTAATGGCAGCCAAAATAAGGTACAACCATAAGGTAAAAGAAAAAAGGAGAAAAAAGACAGTTACAAAAAAGTTTCAGACACTGCTGAGGAGATACAGAGAGACAATCACTTGAGACCAGAAGTAGATTCGAAGAGTGTGATCCCTAGAAGCAAAGAAGAAAATAGTCTATCAACTCAAAAGAGAACAAACCCTAGGTTCATAAATCAAAGATGAACAAACTGTAGGAACACATTTAAGCAGTATTCTGGTGTAGACACTATACCCTGGGGCGTGGGGGGCAGGGGGAGGTTTGTGAGGACTCTACTAGAAGGGAAAGGTTCTCAAAGTCCAGCAATACCGGAGAAGTCAGTCAGTCAGTAAACATTTAAGTGCCTACTACGTGCCAGGGACTAGGGGAAGTACAAGGAATTGAAATTTTAAAAAGACAGTCCCTGCCTTCAAGGAGCTTACAATCTAATGGGGGAAGACAACACACAAAGAAAGCTGAAAAAGAAAGAGACAAGGTTTCTGGTGCAGTAACATGGTAGAGTATAGTCAAAGGACTATAGCTGGTGGGAAATGAAGAATTGGTTGGTCTGTGAGTTCCCTTTAACTGGAAGTTTTGGGAGGAGTTCTTCACTCTGCCCTATAGCCTGCCAATCACAAGTTTAATGAATGCCAAGGATACTGAAGAGGTGTAAGTATCAAAGCTGATGCAATCTTAAAGGATAATGAGTTTCCTGGTGAAGAAGTTTCCTGGGAGTGTGATGATGGCAGAGTCCGGTCTACAGAGTGCAGTTGTATATGTTCCCTAAGTATTTGCATCACTGCTATTATACTCTAAGTTTGTGCCCACTCTTCTCACAGGTGCCATATGTATTTGTGAGAATGTATCCCAGATTCATCAGGAAAATGGTTTATCACTACTATTCTTAACAATTCTTGCCATCTCCTTTGCTAGGAGCTAAATGTGTCTATTTGCTGACTGTTAGTAGGGAACTATACTAACCAGGGGTTTATGAGTTATAGTGTTTAAAGTGCAGAGCTTCAGAATATTCTAGAATCCAGGGTAGTTGTTGTTCATCTTTTGTTTTTGAAGACGACCAGTGATATCACACTCGGAGTCAGAGTGTTCATCTGTGGCTGATCAATCCAATATAAGTATGGAAGGCACTACCATAAGCACAAATGGTCTTATTAGAACATTTAAAGTGGAAGTCCCTCTAGATTTGCACAGCTCTCATTTCCTTTGTGCTTCTACAATTCTGCTTTGCTCATGAAGTACAGCACCTTCTTTGATGTGGGCATGCCATGCTGAACAGTCCTGTGCCAGCATTCCCCATATCTCACAGTCAATATTAAAGTTCTTCAGAGATAGCTTGAGAGTGTCCTATTACTGCTTCTTCTGACCACCACGTAAGTATTTACCTTGTGTGAGTTCTCCATAAAATAACCTGTTGGGGAAGTATGCATTTGGCATTCAAACTATGTGGCCAGCCCTTCAGAGTTGTGCAAAAGAGTTTGAATGTCATTTCAGCTCTAAAGATGACCTCGGTGTCTCATACCTTATCTTGCCAGGTAATCTTCAGGATCTTCCTGAGACAATTCAAATGGAAGTATTTTGGTTCACTGGCATAGCACTAGTAGACTGTCCAGATCTCATAGGCATGTAACAGTGTAGTCAGCATGATGGCTCTGCAGACCTTCAGTCTGATACGCAGCCTGAAACTTCTTTTCTCCCACACCTTCTTTTGGAGCCTTCCAAATGCTGACCTAACTCTGGCAATATATGCATCAACCACATCACCTGGAAAGTATACTGACAAGGTAAGTGAACTATCCACAGTATTTAAAATGTCCCCATTTACTGTGACCAATGGTTCCACATAAGGAAAGTTGGTGCTGGCTAGCGGAGGACCGTTGTTTTCTTGGTATTGATTGCCAAAATTAGCACAGGTGACAGAGAATTAATCCATATTCTATTGCATCTCAGGCTCATAGGCTGCACTGAATGCATAATCATCTGTGAATAAAAAGTCATAAACCAACTCTCCCTCCATTTTTAGTATTGGCTTGTAACCTTTTCAAGTTAAATAATTTCCCATCATTGCAGTAGCTAACCTTGATGCTATTTTCATCCTCATTGAAGGCATCTGACAACATCATGGAAAACATCATGCTGAAGAGAGTGGGAACAAGCACACAGCCCTGTTTCATTCCATTGGTGTCTGGGAAACATGAGCGCGTTGTCCTTCATCCAGAATCTGTGCAAGCGCGCCATCACAAATACTGACAAACTTTTCAAGGCAACGTAGTGTTGCCATGATCTTCCACGGGCCCTCACGTTGGTTGGTCGGTTGCTGTCCTACATTCTTGAAGAGGCCCAAAATGACAACACTGTGTTGGAATCAAGATATAGCGTGTCCAACTGTGGTTCATCGGACCAATACAAGCTCAAAACACTCTACCCACTCTACTACAGGTTGGGCACAAATAGTCCATATGAATATTTGAAGTAGAATCTCTAAATTTGCGTGTCTCACATTTCTTTTGAGCTAATGAAATTCTACTTTACTCAGAGAGCACAGTGCCTTCTCACAACTGACAGTATCAGAGGCCTTGGTCAGGTTGACAGACATTGTATATTGACTTCTGTTCTGTTCCTGGAATTTCTCCTGGAATTATCAGGCAGCAGACATCATGTCAACCATTCTATGGTCCTTTCTACCTTACTCTCAGGCAAGCAACCATCTTCCAGAGGATTGATCAGCTAATGAAGGAGGACTCTGGCAAAGACCTTGCCAGCAATAACAAGGAGAGAGATCCCCCTGTGGTCATCACGGGACAGCATGTTCCTTTTTCCTTTATAGAGATAGACAATGGAGGCATCCTTGACCTCCTAGAGGATAGCCTCCTCTTGCCACATAATCCAAAAGATTTAAGTCAGCTTCTTTATAAGCAATGGACACCCTACCTCGTAAACGTCTGCTGGGATGGAATCAGCACTAGATAATTTGCTGCTTTAGAGGAGCATGATGGCATTCAGTACCTCTTCTTCTTTTGGTCATATGGCTAGAGAGGAACTGATTACGACCTGAGGCATATAATCAGTGGCTTCAGCATTGGTTAATGATAGTCTGCTAAGAACACTATGGAAGTATTCAGCCCATCTCTCCAGGATCATGTCCTTGTCACTGATCAATGTGGCTCCATCAGTACTGAGTAGTTGAAATGCAACAAAGATCTTTGGCCCATAAATAATCTTCAGGGTATCATTCAAGTACTTGGGATGTTTCTGTTGGCAAAGAATTGAATCTCATCTGTCTTTGCTGAGCCATGAATCCTGCATCTCTCTAAGTTTCACTTAGTCTTTGCTTTTGATGGAAGTAAATGATGCCTTCTTGGAGATGAATAAGTTATCCTATGATAAACCCTGTGGAGCTCTCAATTCTCATTTAGCAGCTTCTGAATTTCCCCATCATTTTCATCACATCAATCCTGATATTTACAGGTGTTCTGGCCCACATGAGCAAATGCAGTGCA
Source organism: Trichosurus vulpecula (assembly GCF_011100635.1). Classification (NCBI taxonomy): domain Eukaryota; kingdom Metazoa; phylum Chordata; class Mammalia; order Diprotodontia; family Phalangeridae; genus Trichosurus; species Trichosurus vulpecula. Next base: position 422,206,800 of record NC_050574.1, read on the forward strand.
ATACACCAAGTCTCTGAAAGCTGCCCACTCCTCTTCTCTTCCACTGTTGCTGATTATGTGCTGACTCAGCTTTCCCTCCAGGTCAGCAATAAACTGTTCATGCATGGACAAATGCTCTAGTCTGTTAATACTGAGTCTCCTGACACTCATCTTGCCTTGAGGCCACTGCTTTTGCTGAATGCAAATATTTAGCTTGGAGAGGATGAGTCTGTGATTGGTCCAGCATTCTGTACTATATATCACCTTTGTCACTCTCACATTCTGCCTGTCTCTTCTCCTAACAATGACCTAGCTTATTAAATGCCAGTGATTGGCAAGAGGATGCCTCCATGATGACATTTTATTGTAGTTAGATAGGGTAAAGCTAATTGTGTCCATTAGCTGGCTGTTGGTAGGGAATTACACCATTGGGGGTTCAAGAGTTATAGTGTTAAAAGTGCAAAGCTTCACAGTATTCTAGAACCCAAGGTTCTAGAACCACCATCTGGAGACCCCACCTGCAACTATTAGGGTAAGTTGGGTAAGTAGCCCAAAGTAGATGCTACACAGGAAAAGGATATATGATGAGAAGCAGTGTGGTACCGTGGAAAGAATGTTGACTCTGAAGTCACAGTATCAGGGTTCAGATCCCAACTTTGACACTTATTGCCTATGTAACCTTGAGAAAGTTAATTAATCACATTAAATTTCTTCATCTGTAATATTACAGAGCTGGACTAGACACCTTCTATGTTCTATTCTGGCTCTTAATTTATGATCCTATGGGTGTGGAGGTAGAAAACACACAGAGTATGTCATTCAGAAAATAGTAAAAAAATCTAGCTTGGGCTGGAGTAGAGAGTTCTATAGGTTTGGAGAGAGGTAGGGTGAAATTAGCCTAAAAAAATAAATTGGACCCAGATTGTAGAAAATCTTCAATATTAAGCTGGAGAATTTGAACTATTCAGGAAACAGTGGGGAACTCTTAAAGGTCTTTGAATAGAGAAGTGACATGATCAGAAGAGGGTTCTAGAGAAGGAGGGGGGTAGTCTAGGCATGATTATACAGAGGCATAAGAAAGTTCAATATGGCAGCAGTACGCAGAGGCAGAGAGATAGGTTAAGAGGATATTATAATTGTTTAGGTGGGAGTTAATGAGGACTGCACTAGAATGAGGCTGTAAAGATAGAAAGGAGGGAACAGAGAGAAGGGATTTTCAAAAGCAAGTTTTACTAAGAAACTAAATCAGAAAGGCATCCTAGATACATAAAAGAGTAAGTTACTGCACCAAGCTTAAATAAAGTTTGGCTACGATGAGATATGCTGGTATAGCTTAACAGGGTGTCTGCCCCTAACCCCACTTGTCAAATCCTCTATAGTTCCCCCAATAATCCTTAATGTTAATGCTCCCCAGGGTAGATTATGAATTTGGAGGTCAGGGCAAATTCTCAGCATAGACAGTATCAAAGACTTTTGGGGGGTTCTTGACTCATTCCTGGTTGGAGAAAAAAATGTACATGTCATCAGCTATACATTCTCATATTGGAATCAATCCAACACTTTTCAACCCTTCTGAAAGTTGCTGGGCCCACTCTCCCAAAAGAAAATTAGAGGAAGGTTGTCATTACATTTGACAGTGAGATCCAAAGAATAGGATAAGGAGCTATAAAAATGTATAAGAGTAAACTGAAATGACCTTGAAGCTATTCAAGAAAAAAACCAAAGAGAAATAAGAACTTTCAAAGTGGAGGAAATAATACAAAATATTGGAACTGCTATCATAAAACAAACAAACAAAAACCCTAAATGATTTGCTTCAGTGAAAAGGCAAGATGGCTTATTGGGTCTTTAGCCTATCCATAGAAAAGCCATACTATAAGACATCAGAAAATTTTAATTTAATTATGAGTCTGGAGGCAACTATCTTTCTGTCAGTATTATTTCATCATTCATTTATCTCTAGGCATTGGCCAATTATATTGGGAAGTTTCATAGCCTGAGTAACTCTGTTCCAAGGATAAGAAGTTAATTCATTACATCCAGGATTTAAATTAATATTAAGGTCTGGTTTGTAAATCCCAAATACATTTAAAGCAATTAAATTATAACATGGAAAATTGCTGAGCCCAATTAAATATCTAATTTATTTAATATACTTTCCCCATCTCTGGAAGTGGCAAATGTTTAACATGTGAGCAAAATTCCTTAGACAGTTACTTAAATGCAAAAGTTGGGGGAAGGCATTTCTTTTCACAAGAACCTTTATGCTGAAGTCCATATGCTGAAGAAAATAATTTGTTATTTTTACAGTTAGATCTCCGCTTTCTCAACTATCAGCAGTTTGTAGGCATGAGCTTACCTGCCTTTAAGACCTCATAGAATAGGTCCCTGATGGCTAATCATAAAAGATCAGCTACAGAACCCACCTTACTGCTAGCAGGGAGCATATGCACTTGACACAGACATTCCCATACCCACAGGCAGCTTTTCAATCTCTGTGTATACCAGTGTCCTTCACAGCTCAGATATCAAAGCCGCTTTGGAGGCTATGAGACCTCTCAAAGTTAAAGGTCTAGATTATGTTATCCAATTTATTTTGCCTTACAGATATTTTGGTTTTGTTATATGGTTTTTTTTTAATCCATGAAGACTGCTAGATGATAAACACATTAGAGAGTGGCAAGGTAATGCAGTAAGTGTTTGACATCGGGTTCATAGATGGTTGTCCTTCCTTCTCCAACACATGCTACAATCCTACACTCTTTAAACAAATGGTGCAGCTACCTTACTTGAATGAAGAAAATTATTTCAACAGATAGGAATGTGTTCTGAGTGCATTCCAGGCATGGAGTAGTAGCCTATGTATTAAATTTTTGATCTTACTAGACATGGAGCTCTATGAAGGCAGGGACTATGTCTTATTTATCTTTGTGTTTCTTCAAATACTTAGCACAGTTCCACAGATAGTAATGGCTATAGGGCAGTTAGGTGGCACAGTGAGTAGAGCACCGGCCCTCGAGTTGGGAGGACCTGAGTTCAAATACGACCTCAGACACTTGACACATGTACTAGCTGAGTGACCTTGGGGTTTGCCCTGCCTTCCCCTCTCCAAAAAATATAAAATAAAAAAATAAAAATAAAAAAGTATTGACTACATTTTGGATATTGATCATTTACATGATCATGTTGATTTGAGAAAATTTTTTTTTCTTTCAAAGTCAAATGTTGTTCTAAACCACCTTAGACAGCAGGCTATTAGTACAATATAAGAAAATTATCGCATTTCCCCCCACAATGCATATTTACAGAAGAAAAAATTTTATTGCATTTCTTTGGGTTTGCCACTTGTTTTTAATTTCAAAAAAAGCAAAAACAATTGCATATTTTTTTTGCATCTAATTCTTTAGTTTGCTCTCCAGGAGTAAAGAGCAGTGTTGCATAGTGGATAGACCTGGAGTAAGGATGATCTAGGTTGAAATCCTTTTTCTGACATTTGCTAATTATGTGGCCCTGGACTGATACGATAACCATTTTTAAGTATTTAAGAGAGGACTTTCCTTTATTTTTCTTGGCCCAAGATCTAGAACTGGGAATAATGAGTAGAAATAAGAGGGTAGTTGATTTGGGTTCAATATAGAGAAAAATGCATTCACATTTAGAACTTTCTAAAAAATAAAATAGGAAATTGAATCTGAGAAAAATTTAATTACTTATTCAAGATCACATAAGAGCAGAGCTGAGAACCCAGGTCTCCTGATTCCCAATCAAAGTATTGTTTCTACAATATCTCACCCTTTAATGGACCTGGAATAGGTTGAATTTAAGTGCACTGACAGACACATGTGAAGTGTTCATGTCAGTTGCTGCAGCCACTTACCAAGAGATACCCAACCACCTTTTATCACAGGAAATAGATGTTTTTGCCATGTTTGATTTATATTCAGTTCAATTATAACCTAGTGATATAAATGTGGGCTATACTTATAAAAATAAATAAACTCAGCCTTTACAAAACTTAAGTCCAGCCCATAACTGTACTCTAATCCTATTTGTTTTTTCTACGCCACTCATAGCAACCTATGGAAAATGTTGGCAATTAATGGCAAAATTTGAAGTCAGTGCACAAAGGATTCTTTTTTTTTCCTTTTGAGCAATAAAGATATATATCTATATCTCTCTATATATATACATATGTATATATATATATATACACACACACACACACATATATATATATATATATATATATATATATATACCTTCATATTTATTAACTGTTTCTGCTTGCAGCTACTGCAGATTCCAAGTCTTGGTTCCACAAAGGACAGCTCCTGACTAAAATGTAACCTTTTTTCCTTCAGTTATTTTCCATCATATCCAACTCTTCCTGACCCCATTTTTCTTGGCAAAGATACAGGAATGGTTTGCCATTTCTTTCTCCAATTCATTTTTACAGATGAGGAAACTGAGGCAAACAGGGTTAAGTGACTTGCCCAGGGTCACACAGCTAGTAAGTGTCTGAGGCTGGATTTGAACTCAGGAATATGAGTCTTCCTGACTTCAGACCCAGTACTCTATCCCTTCACTACCTAGATACCCTATTACTCTCCATTTTGATATCCAAACCTCAAAATAATACGTACATGTGTGTGTGTTTCTGTATGTGTCGGTATGTATGGATTAGTGTTTGTGTGTGTTATATCTGTAGCTCTGTCATAACTTCCTCGAGTCTCAGTTTCTCAACTATAAAATAAGGACTAGGGTTATACAAGATGATTTCTAGATCTAACATACTATTTCTTTTCCTTCTTTTTTTTTCTTTTGGGCAGGGTTTTGGGGTCCAATCCTATGATTTCATTAGTGTAGGAAACTCCTGAACATGGAAACTCCATCCACTGTTGCCTAAAAGTTATCGTTTTGGAGATTTGCCTAGGAAACTAAGAGGTTAAATGATTTGCCCACAGACACATTTCTAGTAAGCTAGTGTGATACCACAGAACAAATCCAGCAACTGAACTGAAAAGATCTGGATTCAAATTCTAGCTTTGCCACTCCCTACCTTTGTGACTTAGAGAAACCACTGAATCTCTGCTAGCCTCAGAATCCTTATCTGTAAAAAACATGGGTTTAGACCCAATGGATTTTTAGGTTTCTTCCAGTTCTAGCCCCTATGATCCTGGTATATATCAGAGGTAGGTCTTTCTGACTCCTATACTTATCTTTCAACAGTTCTATAAAATTCACTTTCATCATAGACCACGTTTTCACAAAGTTCGAGGAGGAATTAGAATTTCCTTACTTGTCTAGCACCAGAGAGAGAAATGGGCAAAAACAACTGGAGATAAAGGGGAAATGATTATTAACATAATAAACTTTTCCTAGCCTTAAGTGCTGGGCTGAAATAGCTACTCTTTCTCTCTTATTTTCCCCCTTAGATTTTCCCTCTAAGAGAACTAAGATCTCCATAACATGATTAGGACCCAATAACTTTGGGATTTTTACTACAAAAATTTAATCAGTAACCGCTTTTTGGCTCTGAAAGCCCCTACATAATAGAAAATTTACCTTACTCTCTTTTTATCTACCAAATAGGCAATGAATATTGTCTCTTGAAAAGATAGATTTTCTAAAGAACTTTATATTCTTCTGCTTCCATCAAACAGGCACAGTTGTCTGCCTTTCATTGTACAATAAAAATGCAAAGGAATTTTCAGAAATGTCTTCCCATTTCCCAGAAAACTCCTCAAGGACTTACCATCCCCCTCAGGTTTTTCCCTGCCTTTCTCTGCCTTTCAAATAAGACCACTCTGAGCCTGTTCCATAAAGAAAAGTACAAGCAAAAGGGGTTTCTATGAGTCTTTGTTTTTCTCTTCCTTGCAAAGGACTGTAATACCCCAAAGGAAAAGGGTTATACTGCTCCTAAGAAAATCATCTACTTCATTAAGTTGTTTAATAGGGAAGGCTGGACTGCCAAGAGCAAAAGCCCATCAGGTACATTCGAATGAGCTCATGATGATATCTACCATGTAAAGCCAATGTGTGCAGCCAAGTTATGCAATTATCTTTTTATGGTGTATTTTTTCTTCTTTCCAGAGCTCTTACCTCACTGGTTATTATTGGCTGAAAATTAGGGCAATCTCTCTTTGACTTTTGCACCAGTGTCATAAGCATCACAAAATTCTTGTAACTGTCATTCTTTAGACTTGCAAGGGTTGTTGTTTAAAAAAAAATAATATTTTTATATAATTGGTTTTCTTTGTAACACAATATATTTTGTTTGATTATTTAAAAATATTTTTAAAAAATATATTATTCTGAGGAGGCACCCATAGACTTTACCAGAATGACTGTCAAAAGTATTGGTGACAGACACACACACACACAAAAGTTTAAGAACCCTTCTTAACAAAAGGTTAATTAATGCCTTCTCAACTCTCTCAGCCTCCCCTCTGCTCTGATTAGGTAGCAGGAAGGTAGAATACTACACTCCTCCCAAAGCCTCAGAACTTTCAGAACATTCCCAAATAATTCTCAATTTTCCATTGAAGTGAAGAAGACTCATCTCCCTGAGTTCAAATCTAACCTCCAACACTTACTAGCTGTGTGATCTTGGGCAAGTCATATAACCCTGTTTGCCTCAGTTTGTCATCTGTAAAATGATCTGGAGAAGGAAATGGCAAACCACTCCAGTATTTTTGCCAAAAAAAAATACCCCAAATGGGTTCACGAAGAGTTGGATACAACTGACAAAAATGACTGAACAATTCATCAATATCTTTATGTGGTTTCAACTCCACAGAACATCATTCCCCATCCCTCTGGTGGCCTCCCTCTCCCTTTTCAGCTTTCTTTTGTGTAACTGAGTACAGGCTCCTTGGGAACCTGGATAGAGACAGCTAGATGGAGTAGCATGTAGAGTACCAACTGGGTTTAGAGTCAGGAAGATGCAAGTTCGGTTCCAGTCTCAGACGTTTAATAGATGTATGACCTTAAGCAGGTCACTTAACCTTTGTCTGTCTCACTTTGTTCAACTGTAAAATAACACATTTTAATGGCACAGGGTTGTTGTAAGGATCAAAAGAGATAAATGATGCCTATAAGGTACTCAGCACAGTGCCAGACCCATAGTGGATAGCAAATGCTAAAAATTCACACATGTGAGTACACACACACACACACACACACACACATACTAACAATAACAAGGAACTGTAATAACAGCTAGAACATTCTGTTAGCAGATTTGCCCTTCTGCCCTTTGGCAAAAAAAGTAGGGGGAAGAGTCAGCCCTGGGGCCCGATAGAAAATGGGACATATGATCCTCCTGCTTTTACCAGGAGAGCCTAAGGGACTGGTGGACAGACACCCATTGAAGCAAAGTCACAGGCTACAGGCAAGATTTATACTAGATAAAGCAAAATAAAATAAAATAAGATTTATAGTAGATGATGTGGTTAAAAATAACAAAATAAAATAAAACAAAATAAGATTTATAGTAGATGATCTGGTTAAAAATAACAGCCTATATTTGAAACAATAGGCTATATTGCTATAAAACTATTTCTGGCATGAGAAAAGCAGTAACTAGCTTTACTGCCTATCAAGTATTGTGGAATCTCTGCCTCTTATAATGAAGTTGGATTTGGGGGATTGGCTTCTCTTACACCTTTAGATATTTGGGTATTCCTTGACAGGTGACCACTAATTAAAATATTTACTTGAAGAATAAAGTTTAATCTACCAGCAGAGGGCATTCATGGAGTTTTCAAAAATGGCAACATGGTTGGTGGAAAGAGAGACTGGCTCTGAGTTCAAATCCCACTTCTATGCCTTACTACCTGTGTGCAAGTCACGTCACCTCCCTAAGCCTCAGTTTATTCATTTGTAAAATGGAAGGATTAAACTAAACTATGTCTAAGGTTCCCTCCAGCTCTAATTCTACAATATTATGACTTCCTGACATAGCTTTAAAGCTCAGAGAACTCATTGTAGGCACATGGGATTAATCATTTGGTCGATTATCTGGAAAACAAAGAGCCCAAAATGTATTAAATCTGACTTGATGAGGCCATGGCTTAACCTCCATCTTCACCAAATAAGTGAAAAGAAAAAAGGGAAGAAGACACTTTTTATCATGTTGATGTCTTTGTAAACTCAACATATGACAAACACACTCAGTGCGCTTATGTATGTACATACATTGCTGACATTCCAACATTGCTACTTGCAATAGATTATGCGACAGTTTTCAAAAAAACAGTTTTCTGTGAGGCAATGACTATGGAATATTCCTAATTTTTATCAGAGAAGATATTGGAAAGTGTTTCCTTTTCATCCATAAGTAAGAACTTGAACACATGGGCAAAACACTCTTTCAAAAACTGCCTGGCAGACATCCCAATCCTTCCCATTGGTGAAAGGACTTCTTAAATTGGACTCCTTGAAAGGAAGGGCTATTCCATTGTGGCCTTTTGATCCCCAGCACAGTGCTTGGCACCTGCTAAATGTCAACAAAATTGAATTAGGTGCTCTGGGCAGAGGGGGAGGGGTATCTATTTTTGAACCACATTATATAAAATGAAATAAACTATCATTTCTACCCTCTAGAATCTTGGATGGAAACTTAATTTCCCCCAATAACAAGTTCTCATTTACATGCCCCCTTAAGTCCTGCAAAGCATCTTATAATCTTACTTGATTCTCACAACCCCATGAAGTGGTTGCTAGTATTGTCCCCATTCTACAGGTGAGAAAAGAGAGACTTGGAGGAGTTATTTGTCCAGGATCGCATAGCTAGTGAGTAATTTGCTGAGGGCTACAGCCTATAAGTGTCTGGGGCTGAATTTGAACTCAGGTCTTCCTGATACCAAGCTCAGTGTTCTATCTATCCTGTCTTGTTAGCATGATTAATCATTTTTCATAAGCTTTTTGTTGTCGGGTTTTCCCCCAAAGACAGAATCAATAGCCTGTGCAGTGAAAGAATTGCTGCTTGATGAAGGCAAGTTAGATCAGTCCTCTTCATTATGAGGAAGAGCATGTAAATAGAGACAGAGAAAGTGATTGATGAATATCCATAGAACAGCCCCTGGCTCTAAAGGAATTCTTTTTTTTTACATGTCAAACTGAGATTTGGGGATTTCTTTTTCTTTTCATTAATTAATTTATTTTTAGTTTTCAACATTCACTTCCTCAAGATTTTGAGCTTCAAATTTTCTCATCTCTCCCCTCCCCGCACCCCAAGACAGAGTGTATTCTGATTGCCCCTTCCCCCAATCTGCCCTCCCTTCTATTCTCCCCTCCTTTCTCTTATCACCTTCCCTTCTATTTTCCTGTAGGGAAAGATGGATTTCTTTACCCCATTGCCTTTATATCTTATTTCCCAGTTGCATGTAAAAACAATTTTTAACATTCATTTTTAAAGCTTTGAGTTCTACATTCTCTCCCTTTCTCCCTCCCCACCCGTCCTCATTGAGAAAGCAAGCAATTCGATATAGGAAGCGTTATGCAAAACACTTCCATAGTAGTCATGTTCTGAAAGTCTAACTATATTTCCTTCTATCTTATCCCATCCCCATTTATTCTATTCTCTCAACTCTGTCCCTCCTCAAAAGTGTTTGCTTCTGATTATCCCCTCCTCCCATTTGCCCTCTCTTACATTATCCCCCCCTCTCTTATCTCCTTTCCCCCTACTTTCCTGTAGGGTAAGATGGGTTTCCATACCCAATTTAGTGTGTATGTTATTCCCTCCTCAAGCCAAATCCAATAAGAGTGAGGTTTACTCATTCCCTCTCACCTCCCCCCTCTTCCCCTGCACTTTATAGCTTTTTCTTGCCTATTTTATGTGAGATAATTTACCCCATTCTACCTCTCCCTTTTCCCTTCTTCAAGTACATTCCTCTCTCACCCCTTAATTTTACATATTTCTGTGTGTGTGTATGTGTGTGTGTGTGTTGTATGTGTATATTCCCTCCAACTACCTTAATACTGAGAAAGATCTCATGAATTACAAGTATCATCTTTCCATGCAGGAATGTAAACAATTCAACTTTAATTAGTTCCTTATGATTGCTCTTTCCTGTTTACTTTTTCATGCTTCTCTTGAGTCTAGTATTGGAAAGTCAAATTTTCTCTTCAGCTCTGGTCTTTTCATCAAGCAAGCTTGAAAGTCCTCTATTTCATTGAAAATCCATATTTTGCCCTGAAGTATTATACTCAGTTTTTCTGGGTAGGTTATTCTTGGTTTTATTCCTAGCTCCTTTGACCTCCGGAATATCATATTCCAAGCCCTCCTATCCTTTAGTTTAGAAGCTGCTAAGTCTTGTGTTATCTTGATTCTGTTTCCACAATACTTGAATTGTTTCTTTCTTTTTGCAATATTCTCTCCTTGACCTGGGAACTCTGGAATTTGGCTACAATATTCCTAGGAGTTTTCCTTTTGGGATCACTTTCAGGAGGTGATCAGTGGACTCTTTCAATTTCTATTTTACCCTCTGTTCTAGAATATCAGGGCAGTCTTCCTTGATAATTTCTTGAAAGCTGCTACCTAGGATCTTTTTTTGATCATGGCTTTCAGATAATCCAACAATTTTTAAATTATCTCTCCTGGATCTATTTTCCAGGTCAGTCATTTTTTACAATGAGATATTTAACATTGTCATCTATTTTTTCATTCTTTTAGTTTTGTTTTATAATTTCTTGATTTCTCATAAAGTCATTAGCTGTCATTTACTCAATTCTAACTTTTAAGGAATTATTTTCTTCAGGAAGCTTTTGGACCTCCTTTTCCATTTGGTCAATTCTGCTTTTTAAGGCATTCTTCTCCTCATTGACTTTTTGGACCTCTTTTGCCATTTGGGTTAGTTTATTTTTAAGGTGTTATTTTCTTCAGTATTTTGGGGGTCTCCTTTAGCAAGCTGTTGACTCTTTTTCATGATTTTCTTGCATCACTCTCATTTCTCCCAATTTTTCCTCTACTTCTCTAGATTTTCAAAATCCTTTTTTGAGCTCTTCCATGGCCTGAGACCAATTCATATTTTTCTTAGAGGCTTTAGTTGTCAGAGCTTTGATTTTGTTGTCTTCTTCTGGTTGTATGTTTTGATCTTCCTTGTCACCAAAGTAAGATTCTATAGTCTGATTTTTTTCTGCTGTTTGCTCATTTCTCAGCCAATTACTGGACTTTTTAACTCTTTGTTAAGATAGGACTCTGCTTCCAACGTGGAGGGCGTACTGTCCCAAGCTTCAAGGGTTTTGTGAAGCTATTTTCAGAGATGTTTCTAGGGACCTGTAAATTTTCAGTTCTTCCAAGGTTGCATGATCAAAGGAGAGGTGTTTACACCTCTCCGGGTCTATGCTCTGATCTGTGACTGACCACAAGCACTCTTTTCTGCCTTGGAACTGTGAGGAGCATTCCTTCTCCATTGCTGCCACAAGTTGCACCATGCCAACAGTCCTTCTTGCCCCAGGACTGTCACCCAGGACTATGACCCAGATCCAGGCATGGGCAAAGCAAGAGAATCCTGCCTCAGCACCAGCAAAGAGATCCCTGCAATCCCCCTCTGATTAGCCTCTCAATCTCCCCACCGTCTATGGGCTGAGAGCTCCAGAAGCAGCTGCTACCACCACTGCCACTACCCTGGGGCTGGGGCTGGACTGCCCTCCTCTCTCACCCAGGTCTGATAGACATTTCCTACTGACCTTCTAAGTTGTCTTTGGCATTTGTGGGTTGAGAAACCTGGAAACCATTACAAACACCAGTGATTCAGTCCCCTGGGTATGCTCCGGGTTTGCTAGGTCCCGGTCTGTGCTGGTGTGGCCCATGCTGGGCCGTGCTCCTCTCTCAGACTGGTGCAACAGACCTTTCCTGTCAACCTTCCAAGTTGTCTTGGGCTGGACATTTGTTTCACTCTGTCATTTTGTGGGTTCTGCTGCTCTAGAATTTGTTTAGAGTCATTTTTACAGGTTTTTGGAGGGGTTTGGAGGACAGCTCAAGCAAGCTGCTGCTTTTACTCTGTCATCTTGTCTCTGCCCCACCCCCAAAGGAATTCCACTGACTCCTACTTTTAACCCAATCTGACTTACTCATGACTGGTCTATTTGGCTGGAATTTGCATATCCTAGATTACCCAATTACCTTTGTCTGTTTTAGTATAAAATCATACAGCACCTAACATATGCATGCCAGCCAGAATCAGTCAGCAAGCAACTTGGACCAAGTTGGTTACCTGGATTTTGACAATAAATTCCTAAGGCATTTCCCTAAATCATATCAAAGCAAGGGCCCCAGGACAACAATGAAACAGGGTATACCCTTTCATCTTGTACCCTTCTTATGTCAGTAAACATGTCCACCAAATTGCTTTGTAAAGCTTTTTATAAAACCCACATAGTATAATTTGGTGTAAGGCTATATCAATATTCCTAGAAATCTTGAACCTGGAGAACATATGATTTTATTTATATTGGAAAGCTGAGCCATCTGTCTCAACACCACAATTTGGAGATGTCATAAAACAATATGGCAAAACTGCATGATTGTGTGTTCACAGTGAAACCCTCCTGCCTGAGCCAAACTTGACAGGGAAAAGTTGTTGTTGTTGTTTAGTCAATTAGCTGTGTCCAGCTCTTCACGAAACCCTTTTAGGGAATTTCTTGGCAAAGATACTGGAGTGTTTTGCTATTTCCTTCTCCAGCTCATTTTATAGATGAGGAACCTGAGGCAAACAGGGTGAAGTGACTTGCCCAGGGTCACACTACTAAGCTACTAAGTATCTGAGGCCAAATTTGAACTCAGGCCTTCCTGACTCCAGGCCCGGAATTGTATCCATTGTGCCACCTAGCTGTCCCTATGGGGAAATTACTTCATGTTTTCTTATCAAAATATATGTCATTTCCTCCAATCATGTGTTCCTTGAAAGCAGGTACTATTTTGACTTTTTTCTTTGTGTGCCCATCTCTTAGCACAGTTCTTTGCTCATAGATGCACTTAAATGTTTATCAAGTAGATAAATGAATGCCTGGATCACTATATGTCAAAGAAATTTACAGAATAATATTTGCTAGCAATGTAGTCCATAGTATATAGGGAGGGAGCTCTTGCCAATACAATTATCTGGAAATGGGAAATGCATGGTATAATAGCCATCAATGGCTTTAAAACACCATGTTCCAAGGAAAAAATATTTGGGAGCTTAAGTATCTAATCAAACAAGGTATTCTTAGTTCAGTTCTACATGCCAGTGGGGTAACCCAATCATTCCTACACTGAAGCCTGATGATGATTTGAGGCTTTGTAGAAGTCATCAGTGAATCAGGCACTGAAGTAGCACCCATACTTAGGGCCTGCAGTCAATCAGCTCCTTACTGTTCTTGCTAGGAAAAAAGTCTTTTCAAAATTTGACCCAGCCCAAACTTATCAGTAGAGGAATGATGGCAGTTCTCTTTGTGGTAGCAAAGAATTGGAAATTGAGAGAATTCCCATCACTTAGGAAATGGCTGAACAAGTTGTGGTACATAATTATGATGGAATACTCTCATGCTATAAGAATGATGAACAGGATGGTTTTAGAAAAACCTGGGAAGACTTATATGAACTGATACAAAGAGAAGTGAGAAGAACCAGGACCCCATTGTACACAGTAGCGGCAATATGTGTGTGTATGTATATGTATATATGTATATATATATATATATATATATGTACATGTGTTTGTAGATGGGTATATGTGTATATGTACATATATATATACATAAGGTACAATACCTTCCCACATACACACTCAAACACAAAGTAGATGCTTCATCCCTTCCAGTAACAATTCTGTTTCTACTAATTTTTCTTCCACAGACCACAATGAAGACTGAATAACTTCATTCCTTACTAGAAAAAGGCTTTCAATCGTGTTTAGATTTGTTTGATTTACCAGAATAAAGAAACTTTTCAGATTAACAATCATTGACTACTCACTAGTGCTGGCACATCACAATAAATAAAAGCTGCTGCTCCTTGTCACTGATGCTTCTTTGTGGCACTGGAACTGGATTTTTTCCCAAAGCATCAGCTGGCACTAAAGCATGTTTGCTACTCAAGAGTGATGCCATCTATAGAACAGACCTGGCACAAATTGGCAAAGAAGCCCTTGCTGTCATTTCAGGAATCAAGGAAACCCATTGTCGCCTCTATGGATATTGCTTTACAATTTTTAGTTACCATTAACCCCTTAGGAAATTAATTTGAAAAATAATCCTACATCCTTAATTAGAAGCAGGGAGGTATTGTGGAAAGAACACCAGATTTAGTCATGGGTTCCCAATCTCTCTCTCTCTCTGTCTCTGTCTCTCTGTCTCTGTCTCTCTGTCTCCCTCTCTGTCTCTCTCTCTCTGTCTCTCTCTCTATCTATCTATCTATCTATCTCTGTCTCTATCTCTCTGTGTCTCTCTGTCTCTCTCTCTCACACACACAATTATTACCTACATGACCTTTGATAAGTCATTTAAGCTTTCTGGGTCTCAGTTTCCTCATCTGTAAAATGAAGTCTTGAACTAGACAACCTTTAAAATGCTTTCCAGCTCTAAATCTATGATACTGTATGGGCATCCTCAAAATCTTTTGCTCAGAACTAATGAATACACTTGTAAACAAGCTTAAAAGAACAGTATCAGGTGCTAGTACCCTTGAGCTTTCTGACAATACAAATCTCTGATTATGTAGCTCTATTTCTGTTGAATATTTGAATAGTAAAAGACTTCTTTAACCCACATCATCCAAATGATCAAATTAAAAACTAATTGAATCTCAGATTGGCTTGAACAAAGTATGATAAAGGTGACTAGAAGAGAAACTGCCCAAGGAATTAATGTCGTTCGTAAGCCATCAACACAAATTATGTGTTCGTAAAGGAAACTTTTTTGTGTAGAAAAACAATTGTTATTCCAAAAATCAGTCTTCATGTCATCTTACCATGTTGCGTGCAAGACCCATGGTAATTGCTCATTTGAAAGCACTGGCTAAAAGCTATGATGGGCTAGAAGGTGGTGAATTGATGCAGCTATTTAAATTAATAAAGAAGCAGTGTAGCAGAGGAGAAAGAGGGCTGAGCTTCATGTCAAAAAGACCTGACCTCAGATGTTGTTGCTCAGATGTTTCAGTCATATCTAACTCTTTGTGGCTCCCTTTGGAGTTTTATTGGCAAAGATACTGGAGTGGTTTGTCATTTCCTTTTCCAGTTCATTTTATAGATGAGCAAACTGAAGCAAATAGTGCTAGGTGGCTTGCCCAGGATCATACAGCAAGTAAGCATCTGAGGTCAGATTTGAATTCAGGAAGATGTCTTACTGACTCCAGGGCCAGCACGCCGCTCATCTGCTTGATCCTTGGCAAGTCACTAAACGTCTCATGCTCATTACGGTTCTCTAAGACTACAAGACACAGATGAATCACCAATATGTATCAGTAAGCGACTTCTATGATCAGAGATTTCATCACTGATGAAATTACAGATATGGATTGTCCAGAAAATGTTTAATACAATAAAAACAATAATTTATTACTGTTAACATTTAAATAGCACTTTACAGCATACAAAGTTCTTTCCTTACAACAACCCTGTAAGGGTGTAGTGTAAGTATTAATCCTAGTTTATAAATGAGGAAACTGAGTCTCAGAGAAGTTCAACGATTTGCCAAAGGTCATGTGTTTAGTAAATATCAAGGCTAGGAGTCAAGCCAAGGTCCTCTGAATTAAATATTATTGCTATTTATTTATACTACATAAAACTGTCTTCCGAAAGACATTGTCAAGTAGTATAATTTGTGGCACCCTACTCAGCACTCACATATATATGTGTATATACATCTATGTGTATACATATGTGTATATATACATACCTATGTATACATATATATATAATTGATGACATCTGGGAAGTTTTTTTAATCTCTTAATCATTTCTCAGTATACATCTCCCATTCCTAATGAATAATCTACAGTAATAAAGAAAAATAGTTAAGTAAAATAGCACAGTGACATAGATCTCTATCTCTCTATCGACAGGCAAAAAGTGTGTTTTAGTATCTCTTCTCTAGGACCAATACTGTTCATTGCTAATACTATCAGTTCAACTGCCTTCACATGTTGTTTTCCTCTGTATTATTATAGCCGTTGTTTTCTTTATTCACTCTATCTCTTCATACATGTTTTCCCATATTTCTTTGAATTCCTCACATTCATTGTTTCTTATGTTGCAATAATATTTCCTTATATTCATATACCATGACTCATTCAGCATTTCCCCAAATGATGAACTATAACTTTTTCCAGTTTTTTGCTAACAGAAAGTACTGCTAAGAGCACTTTGACACATAAGAGACTCTTCTTTTCTCTCTTCAAACAACTCAGGATACTGCCCAGCGGTAGAGCCACTGACTGGATCAGATAATGCAAACAGGCTAATTGCTTTTCTTGGATAATTCCAAATTGTATTCCAAAACCACTGGACTATTTCAAAGATCCATCAGAAATATATTAGTAAACATGTCTTCCCACAACATTGACTGTTTCTCTTTTATCATCTTCACCAATTTGAAAGATGTAAAGTGAAATCTTGGAATTTTTTTCACTTATTAGTGATTTGAAGCATTTCTCATATGGATTATGATAGTTTGCATTTGTTTGAAAACTATTTGTGCAAATCCTTTGACTATTTGGGGGGAACAACTCCCAGCTGAGTGTGGTGTGTGTATATTCTGAATGTAACTTGCCCCCAAGACTGGGGTATTTTATGTTTCTTATATGGAGATGTGACTATGGATTAGTGGAAAGAATGCTGAACACAATGTGATTGTGTACCTGTATGGGGGACAGAGTGGAGTTACTGAAAAAGATTTAGAGAAAAGAGACACTTTCTTTGGAAGAGGATACGTATAGTGCCAAAGTCTCTTGAGGACTGACTCCAAATATGTAGAAAGAGAAAGAGAAAGACATTGGAAGTTATCAACCTGCAGGGGAAGCTAGTTCCTTCTGAAATCCCTGATTTCTAGTTGCCTCCCTAGAGACTTTGGGAATTTCCCTCTGAGTGAAAATGGAGCCTCTCTCTGTTGAGCTGAAATCTCATCTCAGTCCCAGCAGGAAAACTCATTCCCTTTCTGTATTTTCTGGAATATTCTAATTTGTATAACATCTCAGATTTCTGTTTGCTTAGATAAATGGGTTTACTCAGTATTTACTATTTGTGATAGTCATTTGTTTAACCAGCATCTCTGGTGGGAAGGAGTAAAACTGCTGAGTATAAAATAAAGGCTAGTAACTAGGGAAGTAGCTTCTTGTTTTGAATTTTAAAATCATACACATATATCAGAAATATTTAGGTTGGCAGATAGATCTAAATCTAGCCCAGTACCTCTCACAGAAGCAGCCAGCTTCATGAACTGTCTCCTGATCCCCTGAAGTCAGTCTCCCTTAGACAGGAGTGGACAAGATTCATTAGGTAGGAAGGAAGGAAGGAAGGAAGGAAGGAAGGAAGGAAGGAAGGAAGGAAGGAAGGAAAGAAGGAAGGAAGGAAAGAAGGAAGGAAGGAGGGAGGGAGAGAGGAAGGAAAGGAAAGGAAAGGAAAGGAAAGGAAAGGAAAGGAAAGGAAAGGAAAGGAAAGGAAAGGAAAGGAAAGGAAAGGAAAGGAAAGGAAAGGAAAGGAAAGGAAAGGAAAGGAAAGGCAGGAGGGAGGAAGGATTTGTTAAGCAATTACTGTGTGTAAAGCACTGAGATATTTGTCAATACCTCCTGCAAACCACACTTATAAAATTCATGTGGACATACTTATACATACGCAAATCATCTTACACATATATCTCAAAGATTAAACTTTTATCAGATATATTTGGCGCAAAGTTTTTTTCACCCAAATCAGAGTTTCAATTCTTATTGTAACTGAATGTATTTGTGGAAGGATTTTCCAATTTTATGTAACTGAAATTATCAGTTGTATCTATCTTATGATCTTCTCCAAGGCCTCGCCTTGATGACTTATCATAGAATGGAAGAATATCTGGGTTTTTGAAGGCTATATAAGGACAGCATTAACTCTGAGAGATTATACAATCAGATCACAAATCTAGAAATGGAAGAGACCTTATGTAACCCAACTTTAAAATCATCCATCCCAAACCCCTCATTTTACATATGAGGAAGTGGGGCACAGGGAAGGTGTGACTTGCCCAAAGTCATAATAAGCAACAGAATTGGAGTTATAACTGCACATTCAAAAAGGACCATCCTAAATAAATATAGAAACATGTATTACCAGTTGGTGGGTCATTTGGTGGTCATTTATTTTTAATTTGTTGTCTATAGCAACCTGTAAAACAACAAAAAAAATACAAAATGGACTTCAGTTCTTCTCTTGGTTAAGAATCCTTCTAATCGTAGATTAAAAAGGCACTCCCTTCCATTCCCCTCTCATTTTTTAAATGATAGGAACTTTTGTATTTAAGTCATTTATCCATTTGGAGTTGATTGAATTTCTCAGAAGTTCTTGTTAAATGGTATTTTTTTTTACTCTTCCTCCTGTTTTTTGTTGGTAATATGCAGAAAAGTTAATGATTCTGTTAATTTGAATCCTGCTATTCTAATGAAGCTATTGTTTCAGTTAATCTTTTCATTCACTTTTTGGGGCTTTCCAAGCAAAACATCATACTCAAATATTTAAATGTGTCTGTGATTTCATCAATTTGCAAGTTCCTTCCAATGATTTCGATCACAATTCATTCATGGCCTGCCCATCCTGTGCAACTCTTGAACATGACCCCTCCTAAGTTTACTTCCCAACATTCTCAAGACCTTCTATATTTTCTCCTGAAATTTTGAGAGTACCAATGGAGCATTATGGCTGACCATGTATCTCTCCTTCCTGCCATGGGAGCGATCTATCATCTCTTTCTATTATATAATTCCTTGATAATGTACTTTATTTCTAGTCTGCTCTAGAGCTGAGTTATTTAGCATACTGCAACCCAATCAAAATACTGACTACTTATATCAGTAAGGCAGAATTCATGACTTCGGAGATAACCATGAGTATGCCCGAATGGTCCAGAATCATAGGATATAAGGAATTCTCTAAGTAGAAGGCAGAGGAGTTAAAGCATTTATTGAAACTGAAAAGTAGCAGACCCACGGACCAGTGTCCCCAATTCGACATCCTGGCAAGAACCTTCCAAAAGCAGTATGCCCATCTTACAATAGTGACCAGGAGGCTACAGAAAAACATTATGGCAGCAAGCCAAGCCATATTGGTGCTTCCCCCCACCACCACCTCCAATGCCAGGGCCCTCCAGCAAGAAGACCACCCACTGGCCTCAAGCCCCTGCTCAGCACTCTCCGGTCTCCACGAGGGTCAGTCCTGCTTTTCTTTGTAGCACCTGCCGCCATCGCCACCACTTCTGCCGCAATCTCCAAGCTGTATTCCAGCTAGCTGACTGCTTCCTCTCTCCTCCAGCTCTTAACTGCTCTCTCCAACTGCCTCACCAACTGCCTCTCAGCTCTGCTCCAACTGTTCAGCAAGCTCCTCCCACCACAGGCTTCCATTGGCTCCAGTCCTAGCCACTCTCCCCAGGACCCTGAAAGCCTTGCCCTCAAAGCCCACCGAAATGGGCAGGGAAGATCTTCCCATGCCTTTACACTACTTTACACTACTGTCTTTATTACTACATGCCTGTCTTTGGCCCTCTGGTCAATACTTATTTTTAATTCCCCAACAACAGCTGTATTCCATAATTTATTGTCATACTTCAATACTGGTTGGATGTTAGCACATGTGTGCAGTATATGTTGCTTATGTGTGTTAACACAGGTTTTCTAAATGTGTCTCGTTGAGACAGATGTGAATAGATAGAGGATAGATATCTCTGGAATCTTGCCCATCTCTCTCTAAGGGAGATTGTGATTTCTGTGCTGAGGTTAGGGCCTGGCCTCCTTTGGTAGAGGATGTTTCTTCATCTGGGAGTTCCCTATATCAGCAAAATCATAGACCCAGTTCCTATTCCCTCTACAGTTGTTCTAATATTGGATCATCATTGCATTCCAGGTGTGTAATTGGTTATAATTGGTCCTTCTGCCTATAGTGTCTCCCTTCTCCAATTCATCCTCCACACATTTTCCAAAGTAGCATTTCTAAAGCACAGATCTGGACAACTAACTCCTCTGCTCAACAAGATTTCATTGGCCCCAGTTGGACTTTTAGGATAAAATATAAACTGTTTGGCATTTAAAACCTTCAAAATTTGTCTCAAACCTGTCTTTACATAATTCACATTTTTTTCCTCTCACATATTTCTTCCCCTTCAAGAAACTTTTCCCAGTCCTCCTTGTCCTTAATTTCCTCTGAAACTGCCCCCAATTTATTCTGTATAGATATTGTTTGTCCATAGTCATTTGCATGTTGTCTTCCGTATTAGACTCTGAGCCCTTTGAAATCAGAGGCTGGTTTTCGCCTTTGTTTGTATGCCTAGCACTTAGCAAGCACTTTTAAAAAATGCAATTTTACTGACTCACTCACATATTCCATGTTGCAGGCAAATTGACCTGCTTGCCATTCCCAAAGTACAACCTGCCAGCATCTCCCGCAAATCACTTTATATTTGCTATCACTATATTTTGTATTGACTTTCTCTGAATATATTGTTTCTCCTCATAGATGGTATATTCCTTAAGGGTAATGGCTGCTTCCTTATTATCTGTGTAACTAGCACCTGGCACAATGCCTTAGGAGTAGTATGCATATAATAGATATTTATTGAATTAATAAATACAGTTAGATCCAGATTCATGCAAATAATGAATCTGCTGAAGTGGTTACAAGAACTCAAAATCACACTATTCAGACTTACAATTATGTAAAATATGGTCATTGGTTCCACTCCAAAGGAAATACACAGTGTAAATTCAAATAATGTGACCATTTCAGAGGATTGCTGGTTTACATTAATTGGGTCCCAGTTGTAAGAGTCTCTGATTTTTTTCTCTTTTTTTCCTCTCCTTCTAATGTGAATTTCTTCTAATTTTTTAACCAATAAATCAATAAGAATTTATTAAGCATCTATTAGGTGCCCAGAAATACAAAAATAAAAATTAAATAAACCCCATTTTCTAGGGATTGTGGGATACAATTAAAGCAAATCTTAGGGAGGAAGGTGGAGAAAAATGTACATATAGTATGTACAAGATAAATATAAGGTGAGGAGGGCGAGAAAGTATTAATAGTTGGGAGGAGATCAGGAAAGCCATCATACAGAAAAGAGGGGGTGCAAGACTTCAGTCTTGAAAGAAGTAAGGAATTCTATGAGGTAGAAGCAAAGACAAATGTATGCCCAGACACTGGAGATGGACAATGCAAAGACACAGAGATGAAGATGGTGCAGGGGAAGGGGAAAGTGGATTGTCATGTGTGAAGAAAAGACAAAAAATCAGCTTAGCTAGCAAAGTGATAATTGGATTACAATAATTTGATCCCCTCATCCTCTCTTTCTCTCTGTCTGTCTGATTGTCTCTTTGTCCTTCTCTGTCTTTCCATATATATGTATATGTCTATTTAATTAATCAATTTAGCTCTATTCATAATTTCACCATTCTTTTTGTTTGCAGTTTGACCTCTTCCTGGATTTTTAGGATTCCTACTTTCATACTTGTTTGGCAATTATTAATTTGTTGATTTTTCAGGGTTTTTGTTTTTAGTAAAGTGCCCAATTTGTTCAATGTTTCCTTCTCTCCTTTGATTATATACCTGCTTAAAGTTCTCCCTAACAACTAATTTAACTTGCATCACAAATTTTGGTATGTTGCCTCATTGTTATTATCTCTTTAATATGATTATTAGTTCTATGGTTTGTTTTGGTTTTCACACTCCTCTGATCATATTTCCCTTATTGGTTACAAATTGTTATTGTTTTATAGTCTGTGAATTATGTGCTTAATATTTCTGGCTTTGAATTTTTTATCTACTAGCAAATTTCTACTTACCTATTCTATAATCAGGTTGTTTGGTTTTTAGACTGGGACAATTAGCTCTTTTGTCTCATGTAGTTTTAATTTATGATTTCTTGAACTATAGCTCTGGAAAACTAGTCATCAGCCTTACTCTCTCTCCTCCTCAGACATCTGGGTCTAGTGGCAAGACATAGGAGATGTCCCCAAATGCAGTGAGAGATCTTGTTGGCCAACAATAGATTCCAGCCTAAGACTCACTTGCTCACTGTTTGGGTTTTGATGGCTCAGAGTGAATATAAATAGTAATTGTTTTTGCTCTAGCCCGAAATTCTGCATGCCTTACCCTCTCAGATCGATTTTTTTGAGAAGGCAGACCAGGCCATATTTTGCCTCAATTCTTACTTAACCTCAAATCATTGAATGGATGTTGCCTCAGACAAACTGAAACCTGTGGAAGACCTTAGCTTAAAAAGGCCAAGGTTCCCCATTGCATACTGGGTCATCACCAGTCATTCTGCCTATGTCTTGCCACTGGACTCTGAAGACTCTGGAGGAGAAAATGAGGCTGATGACTTTGCACAGCCCTGCCTCACTTAAATCCAATTCACATGTAAGTAAAGACATCACCTTCATGATGTCATTGGTCTTCTTTGAGAACAAAGAACAAACAACAACTTGTACATCATCAATTTCTACAAAAGTTACATGTAATGATGAAAGCTAGGCATATACTTTAAGTTTCCTACTCAGTAATTGCTAAAGGTCTATTATCTCTAATAATTCTATCCAAAGCCTTTACTTCTTTCTTGTTTACCTTTCTATTAAATATGTATAATTCTGAAAGATGACTGTTTAAGTCCCCAACAATTATTAACTTTCTATATAGATCTTCTGTAATTCCACTAACTTTTCCTCTAAGTACTTGGATATGATGTCAGTTGGTGCATATATATTTAACATTGAAATTGTTTCAATATCTATGAAGATATGTTAGTCATCCCTACTTGTCTCCCTTAATCTATTTTTATCATTACTTATCTGAGATCATGATTGACATTCCTTTTTTAGATTCTGCTGAAGCACAATAAGGTCTGCTCTAACCTTTCATTTTAACTCTTCATATTGTAAATCTTCATGTTTGAAATGTGTTTCTTATAAACAAAAAATCCTGGTTTTTATCTTCTAATCCACTCTGCCACCCTTCTGTATTTTATGTGCAAGTTCATTACATTATTTTTCATAGTTGTGATTGTCTTTTGTTTTTCCTCATTCAAATTCTGTTTGAAAATATTTCTCTTCTTCCCAACCTCACTATCCTCCTTTAAAAGAAAAAAAAGGCACCAATCTAATTCCAGTCCTCTCCCTCTTCTTCCAATCCAGACCTAAATCATTGTCATGCCCTTTTTAATCTTTTTTTTAGTCAGATTATATATATGTTTGCTAGAGGCTATCTCTTCTCTTACACTACCCTCCTTCTCAAACAAGAACCTATTTTTCCATGGGAAATAGCTAAAAGGCCTTGGGGAAGAGTTTGTATTGATTTTACAGGTCTATTCCAGAAAAATAAATTAGTGATTGTTTTAGAGTCCTTGAAATGACTCTAAGATCTACCTCAAACCTCTATTACAACAACCACAAATCAGCACTGCCTATTTGTCACACGCAGGTTGCCAGACACTATCTTTTCTGATAATGGGGCTGTATTTACCTCAGTTTCATTTAAGTAATTTGTGGGCAAGTTTCATATCTGAGTTGTCACCATCGCTTCTCACTATATCAAAGAGAATAGATTGAAAAGATGCTGCATATAGACCAAAGAAGTCAATGATAAAAGAAAGACTGAATATACACCAAAGTACTTATAGCAGTACTTTTTGTTATAGCAGAATAACTAGAAACAGAGTAGATGCCCATCCATTAGGGAATGGCTAAACAAGTGGTTCATGAATGTATTGGAATACTAGTCTACTGTTTCTTCATTATAATAAGAAAAAATGAAGATCGAGAATAAAGTGAATCCCTATATAAACCTATATCAAATTGCTCACCATCTTAGGGAGGGGGGAGGTAAAGAAGGAAGAAAATTTGGAACTCAAAATAGTATTTTTAAAAGAATGTTAAAAATTGTCTTTACAAAATACTGGAAAAATAAAATACTATTTTAAAGAAAGAAAGAAAAACAGAAAACAATTAAAAAGATTAAAGTGAAGTATATGGATGCATGAACAGATACAAAGTAAGGCAAACAGAATCAGGGAAACAATCAACATGATGGCTGGAAAAATGAGAAATGGAAAGAACAGCAACAATAAAAATAATTAAAATTGAATGTCATGAAATTATAATGATCAAACTTAATCCTAAAAAAGAGATATAATAAAACACCTCCCTTCTTTGCAGAGGTAGGAGACTATAGGTATGGAACAATACAGATGTCAAATTTAACAATACATGGTTTGTTTTTCTGAACTTTTTCTTTTCTTTCTCATTGTTACTAGGGAGGGCTCGCAGGACAGGGGAAAGGGATGCTTTGGAAAATGTAGATGATGTAACAACAGAAGATATGGAAAATATTTTTAAAAAAAGAAAGAGCAGAGCCAAGATGGCAGCTAGAAAGCAGGGACTTGCTTAAGTTCTCCCCCAAATCCCTCCAAATACCTGTAAAAAATGGCTCTGAACAAATTCTAGAGCTGCAGAACACATGAAATAGCAGAGGGAAGCAGGTCTCCGGCACAGGGGAGCCTGGACGGTCACTGGGAATGGTCTATCACATGGCGCTGGGATCAGAGTGCAGCCCAGCCTGGGCTGTGCCAGGACAGACCAGACTAGGAGTTGACCAGAGCAGGCCTTAGGGCCATGACTTATTGAGCTGTGGCAGTTACCAAACTTCTCAACCCACAAACACTAAAGACCACAGAGCAGGTTAGTAGGTAAACTTCTGGAATGGGTGAGAGAGCAGTACAGCCACCAGCCCTGGGTGTGGGGAAGGTGGTGCAGCAGTGGAGCTCCAGTGTCAGGGGCTTCTGGAGTCCCTGGCTCATGCTGTGGGAGGAATCAAGCAACAGACCAGAGCAGGAGTGCAGGGCTTGCTTTGCCCTTCTTGGATCTGGGTTGCAATCCTGGTTGGCAGTTCTTGGGGGAGGAGGAGTGCTGCTGTGGCAGAGCTGGCAGTAGCAGTGGGGTAGAAGTAGCTCTGAAAACATCAGCGCAGCCCCTAAAGCTTGGAACAAAGCACTCTCTATTCTACAAGCAGTCATATCCTAACAAAAAGCTCAAAGGTCAAGTAGTTGGCTGGGAACACGAGCAGGGAGAGAAAAAGAATGCAGATGGAGACTCAGGCTTTGGAATCTTTCTTTGGTGACAAAGAAGATCAAAACATACAGCCAGAAGTCAACAAAGTCAAAGAGCCTACATCAAAAGCCTCCAAGAAATATATTAATTGGTCTCAGGCCATGGAAGAGCTCAAAAAGGATTTGAAAAAGCAAGTAAGAGAACTGGAGTGAAAATTGGGAAGAGAAATGAGAGTGATTCAAGAAAACCATGAAAAAGAAGTCAATGTCTCACTAAAGGAGACCCCCAAAAAAATACTGAAGAAAATAACACCTTAAAAATAGATTAACTCAAATGGCGAAGGAGCTCCAAGAAGTCAATGAGGAGAAGAATGCCTTGAAAAGCAGAATTAGCCAAATGGAAAAGGAGGTCCAAAAGACCACTGAAGAAAATACCACCTTAAAAATTAGATTGGAGCAAGTGGAAATAAGATATATAGGGAAAGGGGTTGGGGGGGTGGGGAGTAGGGTGACAGAAGGGAGGGCTGACTGAGGAATGGGGCAATCAGAATATATGCCATCTTGGAGTGGGGTGGGGAGGGTAGAAATGGGGAGAAAATTTGTAACTCAAAATCTTGTGGAAATCAATGTTGAAAACTAAGATATTAAATAATAAAATAATTGTTAAGAGGAAAAAAAGAAAGAAAAGATGTTGCAGACAAGGGTTTTCTGATGCTGTATGTTGGATCAGGTTAAATAACACTTGAGAGGTTTCATATCACTCAATCAGCTGGTAGAATGAGCCAATGCAGGAATTGATTAATTCAAGGTCCACCTGAAAAGAACCCTTTAGTGGAATGCTATAAGGGTTTACCATTGGACCTGTGGTTTCCAACATTTTTAACCTCTTTCTACTTAACTATTTTATCCCAGGAATGACTGTAGCAGGAAACCGTCTGTCAAGTTCCAGCTGCCTACATGACCCACCAACATCTCAAAATCTTTGAAAGTGAGCATGTCATTTTTTCCAAAAAACCCTGCTTATGTGCCTCCTCCTAATTTCTATCAGCAATGTCCCTATTTGTCAAGTTTTCCATGTTCAATGCTTCCAGGAAATTTTTGAATCTTCCCCCTCCCTCACATCACAAAGGCAGTAAGTTACCAAATTGCTTTGATTCTGTCTCTCCATTATCTCTTGTATCCATTCCCTCCACTCTATTCCCATTGATATGAACCTAGTATAGACTCTCATTGTCACCCACCTGGATTATTAGAAGAGCCTCACAATGTATATTCCCATGTCCACTCCCTCCCTACTCCAAACCATCTTTCATATCATTGCCAGTTTCATTTTCTTTATTCTAGACCCAGGTCATGGCATCCTTTCCTTAAAGTAAATTTCAAAATCCTTTACCTGATATTCAAAGCCCTTCACACACTGGAGGCCATTCTTCTTTAGCTTTGTCTCCTACTCCAAGCAAACTGGACTTTTCCATCCCCTGAATGTGTCCCAGGCTACCCCACCCAACTCCATGTCTTTTTTCCCCTATGCCTGCAATTCCCTACCACTGCCACTGCTGGTTTCCTTCCTGCCCAGCTCAAGTGCAATCTCCTCCTGGAAATCTGTTCTGATCTGCCTAATAAGTAATAACATTCCCACCCACCCATCCTTAATTTGGACTTCACATACACTTTACTTACACCACTTACATCTATTTGATGCACTTTTCATACGTTATTTTGTATTTTGGTTATTTGTATATGTCTATTTTTCTATTAAATCATAAACTCCACATGAGCAAGGATCATGTTTGATTTAAACTTTGCAGTTACTTCAACATTTAGTATTGTGCCTTGAATATAGTAGGTGCTTACTATTTGCAGAATTAAATTGAATGGAGGCAGATATAGCATGACTTTCAAATTTTCAGATGACATTATATTATATACTGATGAAAATAGTTACTGCTCCAGCTACGGAGCAGAAAGCCTGATTCTAAAAATATTCAATTGGATAATTTTTTTGAAGTCCTAAAGTTAGTTTTTTTAAATATCCATACAAGCACAGATTGGGAGGAACCATGGTGTGAGAAGACCACTACCTACCAAGATTCACACACACACACACACACACACACACACACACACACACACACCCCTCTATGGGTTAGACTAGTTTTTCTCTGATGGGCCACAAAACTATTCCTGAATTTACTTGATCCAGAGAGCTATGGCTTCAGGCTGCACTTACTTTGACTTAGCTTCCTGACAGCAAATGACTATTTTGGTATGACCTATTGGATTGTTATTGTTCATTTATTTCAGTCACGTCCAACTCTTTGTGAACATATTTAGGGTTTTCTTAGGAAAGATGGTAGAGCAGTTTGCCATTTCCTTCTCCAGCTCATTTTCCAGAGGAGGAAACTGAGACAAATAGAGTTAAGTGACTTGCCCAGGGTCCACTTGGCAGGTGGCAGATGTCTCAAGACTATATGAGTCACCAAACACTACCCTGCTGATCAGAAGATTTCTATATGGAGGTGAGGTGAGAGCCACATCCACCCTAGCTAGGTGCTGCAGTATTCTTGTTGAATATCCTTTCTGGGCTACAGTTAAGTAAACCTTCTCCTGTTAGTTGATGACCTTCAAGTGTCTTGTTTCATTCTAACACCTAAACCAGGGGTGGAGAACCTGTGGCATCGAAGCTACATGTGGTCCTCAGGGTCCTCAAGTGTGGCCCTTTGACTGAATCCAAACTTCACAGAACAAATCCTCTTATTAAGGGATTAGTTTAGGTCCTAAACTAAACTAAAAGGGTGTAGACCTAAGTCAGTCCTACCCATCGCACATGCTGTAGGCAGCTAGATAGACAGTCAAGAATCTGTCTGATTTTGAATCCTGCCCCAGACACTTTCTAGCTGTGTGACCCTGGGCAAGTCACTTAACCACTCAGTTTCCCCAGCTATAAAATGAAGATAATAATGCACCTATTTCACAGGGTTGTTGTGAGTATCAAGTGAGTTAATGTATATGTAAAATGCTATATAAATGCTGGCTATCATCATCATCATTACTGTCATATATACTGTCGTATATATGGAAAAGCCATGAGAATTTTAGTGGCTTATAAATTCAATAAGAGTCAGCATGATATGAAAACAAAGTAAGTGAATGGGGTATTAGGCTACTTTATATTCCGAATGAAGGAGATGATAGTACCACTCCCACAACTCAGACCGCACTTGAGAGTACTGTATTTACTTCTGGGTGCAACATTTTTAAGAGGTACCATGTTGGGAGCTTGGGTTGCTATGGTACTGAGAGGAAAAAAGAAGTAGCTTGTTGCCCTCTGCAGGAACATCTGCCCATCTCCTGAATGTTACAGTGATATAATGGGCAACAAGTCATTGCAAATCTGAGGTAAGAACTCTTAGAATCTCATTTCCTTCAAAGCTCAGCTCGGGTGTCCTCTTCTGCATGAAACCTTTCCTTATCCCCCCAGCTGTTAGTGTTCTTCCTTCAAAAATCACCTTGTATTTATTTTGTAGATTCTTAGGTCTCGTTACATGTGGTCTTGTCCAATGTAGTTTTGTTAGCTCCATGAGGCAGACTGTTTCATTTTTGTTTCTGAATCCCCAGATCCTAGCACAGAAGTTAGGTTATGGTAGACTAGTGGGTGATCAATAAATTTATTAACTGATTGATCAGTCGGTTGGTTAGGAAAATCAGGAAATGATGGGAGCATTGGTATATTTGTTTTTGAGGACTTGGGAGCAGGCCTGAAAGTTGTGAATGCAGTACCAGGAAAGGAGAAGCAATTGCTTCTACGAGAGTGTGTTGACTCACCCTCTCCGCTCATGTGTAGAATGCATATTCTATAGCAGTGTGTTCACACTGTGGCTTCATTCCCATGAGGGTAGAGGGTCAGTAAAAGAGTATTGAAGCTGAAGGCTTCAATGTTGGCAATATAGTTAAGAATTATCCAAAAAGAAATCAAAGTGAGTGAGAGTCTAGGAACCTTCCTGTGCTAAAGGACTAATTATTAAATGTCTTGCTCTATATGAGTATTTTGTTGGGGGTGCAGGGGAAGGGCAGGGAATAGAACTTAAGGCCTCATTACTTGGGTTCCCCACATAGTGGAGTTTGCCCAGGGTCACGGAGCTAGCATTTGAGGTATGATTCAAACTCAGGTCTTCCTGACTCCGAGTCCCATGAATTATCTATTATGTCACCTAGCAGCCATGCTCTAATGCATGGACATCATTAAATGAAACACACTGCAAAAATTTGTCTGCCTGTCATATTCCTGAACTTTTAAAACTTCCCAGTTCAAGGCCCCACCCTATAGGATTCTCTGTGTCTGTGTGTGTGTGTGTGTGTGTGTGTGTGTGTGTGTTCATCAAAGACAGAGATATACACACACAGGCCTAGAATACATGTATAGCACATCATTGGATCAGAGGCCAGTTGAGCCAACTTTATTTTATGAATAAGGAAACCAAAGCCCAAAGAAGTTAAATGACTTACCCAAGGTCACATAAGCAGTGTCAAAGTCAAGGTCCTCTGACTGCAGAGCCAGGACTCTTTCTACTGAACGACATTGCTTCTTCTATGATAACTATTTTTTAAAGTCTCAAGGAAACTACTATAGAAAGCTCAACTTGTGCCAAGCAAATGGAACCCAGAGAAGTCCCAAATCACAGGTAAAAATGGGAGAGCATAGATACCAATTAGGATAAAAAAGGAAAAAGAGCTAAAGCAGTCAGATTGTTCCACCTTCATCCACTGAAACTTGTGCTTGGTTTGGGCATGTTACTACACAGAGCTGGAGATGTGCCTCCTGGGGGAACCTGAACCAGTCTGTGGTGGGACAGAGAGGAACAGTAAGTCAAAAGAGCTTCCTCTCTGCCTCCTCACAACTGGCTGAGCTATGGAACATGTATGCTTGGGGGTCCTGTTGAATAAAAATAAAACCAAGGAAATATAAGTGAGAACAGCACTGTATTATTTTCTTGGTGGGGGAAACATAGTGTCTCTACTCAGAGGGAATGATTACCCCGCTCACCTTGTGGAAGCCCAACATTTTGTTTGCCCATTGCCCAAATGGTATGAACTGTATACATTGTATTTTAAGCTCCCTGAGAGCAGGGACTGTCTTTTACCTCTTCTTGTATCTCTAGTGCTGAGCACAGTGCCTTTAATACCGTTGCTAGACCAAAGCAGTTGTCAGTTCTGAAGCAATTCAAAAACCATCCTGTTGAAAACCTCATCACATGTTTGTTTCACCACAGGCACTCTGAACATAGGAGCCTAAGAGTGTAAATATATTGCTGAAAGGTCCCTCAGAGGCAATCTAGTCCGATCTCTTCTTTTTACGGATGAAGAAGCTGAAAACCCAGCAGGTGAAATCACTTGATCATTCTCACAGGTAGTAAACATAAGATCCCAACTCTACAGCCAGTGGCTTCTCGACTCTACAAAGATGCCTCCATCCTAATAAAAAAAGGCTTTCTTTCTTTCCTTCCAATAAACCAATCCTTCATTTCTGACAACTTGGCATTTTCTCAGGAGACCTTTGAAAACTAATTAAGTGGGAGTTATATTCTTAAATTGTTTCTACAGAGAGTTTATCGCTGAGGTAACTGTGGCACCAAGTTGGCCTCACGCTGCTGCTTTTAAAGCCTTTATTAGTAGATTAATCAGTAATTAGGACAATCTCACTTTGACCTCCCTGTGGCTTTCATGCACAGCAATTCTTCCCACCCACTCAAAAATCCCAAGGACTATCCCTAGCTTGAGAGCCATCATGAAGACTCAGCCATTTGAAACAGTTCCCAACACAAACATGCTCTGGCAGCAAATAATAATAATAAAATAATAAAAGTAGTCATTGACACAAAACAGGCACTTTCTTGCTGTTCCATTTATTAAGAACCTCAGGATCCGTTTGCAAACTACACATTATAAAGTTTTAAGTGCTACCCCTTATAATTAAGCAGCAAGCCTGCTATGACTGTAAAGAACATCATATATCTAAATATAGCTACCCACACCCACCCCCTCTGCCCTGTATTAGAAATTCATTCTGTAATAAGAAGATGGTTAAAAAAAAAAAGTAACCTTGAATCATACCAATGGAAACTTCATGGTGTAATATAAGGTGTGCTGGGCTTGAAGGAGAGATCTGGGTTTAAGATCTGTTTCTAAAACTTACAAGCTACAAGGCATTGAGAAAGTCATTTAATCATTCTGACCCTCAGTTTCCTCAACGGTAAAATGTGGAGTTTGTTGCAAAGATAAAACAAGAGGCTGTGTATAAAACACTTTGTGAACTTTGTAAGGAGGTCGACAACTATAACAATAATGTTACTTGCAGCTGCTGTAGAGATGTAAGACCAATAACATTAACACACAGGAGGAGGCTTTGATCTGCTTTTCTAAAGGAAAGCAACTTTAAAGGGGCCAACAATCTTACTTTAAACATATACACACATATACATACACATATACACACACATACATATTCATACACGTATGTACCTTATACATACATATACATGCATGCATGCATACACACACACACACACACATGTATGCCATTCACTTAGTTCAGGGGGAAAGTCAGCACCCCGAACTTCAGAGAAAATACAAACAGAAATTACAAGCAGAAATTACAAACAGAGAAAATAACACAAATCAGTGGACAGGGCTTCTAATTGTCTGTCCATAGCAATACATACATAGTTACCAGAGAGAGAAGCACCAGCATCTGGGTTTTCAAAGCTGGGGGGCTCCTTAACGCCTACCCAGAGTTTCATCCGGCTACATCACACAAACACTCTTCCCATGAGTGAGCCCCAAAGCAAAATGCCAACCTGTGAGTACATATAAACTTCTTCAGGGTCAGAGAGCATCACAACCCTCGTGACCTAGGCTCATGTGACTTAGGTTCCAATGTGACTTAAACAGGTCACGTGGGCCTATTAATGGATGGGAAAGATGTTCCCATCAAACAAAAATATACATTAACAATACAACAACTCTGACTCGTCTCTGCCAAGGCCATCCCATTACATTTTCCCCTTAGAGTTCTCAGATACCCTAAGGGGTTTGGGATGTCTTTTTCTCTACAATCAGCTCAAACCTGAACCAGCTGTATTCCCCCCATTTTTAGGAGCCAGTGACTAGAACTTCAGTTCCATTTAAGCATAGGTTGGCTTTTACTGAGGAATATTTTTGTTGTTCAGTCCTGTCTAACTCTTTGTGGCCCCATCTGGGGTTTTCCTGGCAGAGATGCTGGAGTGGTTTGCCGTTTCCTTCTCCACCTCATTTTACAGATGAGGAAACTGAGGCAAACAGGGTTAAGTGACTTGCCCAGGGTCACACAGCTAGTAAGTGTCTGAGGCCAGATTTGAACTCAGGAAGATGAATCTTCCTGACTCCAGGTCCAGCATCCTATCCACTGTACCACTTAGCTACTTCAGGAATATTTAATTCGCAGATAGAGCATATGAGCAAACATTTCTTCCAACACCTAGGGAGTAGGGAACACAATTCCTCCCTATACCAACTCAGTCTCTGATAGCAGATCAGTATTATAATTTAGCTTAGTTCCTACATAGCATTGGTCCCACCAAGTTCACTTCCAAAGATGGCATCACTGTCAGTTTCTGCTAGACTAGAGTCACAGATCCTTGCTCATTGCTCCTGGGCTAGCTGCATTACCCAGCCTAGATTCCTAGACTCCCCAGATCTCATGAGCTCCTTTGGAGCTCTTAGTCCAGTTTACTCCTTGAATCTATAAAGGGAAAAAATGCTAAAGGCCCTCGCTCATTTCTTGGGGGTCATATGGCCTTGAGGAAGCAAGGGAAGCCCAAAGGCTCTTTGGAATACTTAGAAGTTGGTCAGACATCAAAGATGCCAGGGTCGTCCACTGTATCCTGGACCACTGCCAGTCATCTTGACTTTCATCTTGTCACTGGACTTCAATGACTCTGAGAGAGGCTGACAGTTCACATGACTCTGCCTCACTTAAATCCCATTCATGTGCAAGTCAAGACATTACCCTTCTGATGTCATGGACCCTCTTCAAAACAGACAAAAAACAATGTCATTGGCACATGATCCAGTAATATAAATAGTGACCCATGTGTCCTTTCTAACCCTCTACAATTCTTGTCTATGTTTCTTCTATAAACCTGCCATGGAGAATCTAATGTGCTAGAAGTCATCCTCTGGATTTTTAACTATTTTGTGGAGGATAGTGTAGTGTTTGAGAGTCATTGTGGTATAATAGAAACAATATTGGACTTGGGGCTGGGAAAGAACTGGGTTCAAATCCCACCTCCGGATTTATTAGGTGGGTATTCATGGGCCAGAACCTGAATTTCTTTGAGTCTCAATTTCCTCACCTATAAAATGGGGATAATAATGAAGATTGCCTACCTACATAGCTGTTATAAGGATTAAATGAATACTATAAATTAAAAGTGCCTTATAGCTGTAATAATAGTGTGAAACAATATAAATAATGTAAAAATAATGTAAAAAAATTTTTTTTAGAAATTGAACCCCACTCCACAGAGCATGCAGAAAATTGCCTTGTTTGTTTTGAGGTGACTACATGTTCAGCACTGAAGAACTAGCACTTGCAACTCCCTTCTTTGTCCCTTAGCCCCATGACAGCATTGGGGAAATGTCACATCAGTTTATAAAGGAGAAACAGCTTCTGGCTCCCTCTCTTCCTTGGACTTTTGCATGCAGCAAGTAGCTCTCTTTCTCTAGACTTCCCTTGAGGGGAGGTGGGAGGAGCAATGACCCTCCCCCACCCCAACCCCCTACCTCCCACTCCACAGCAGCAATTCATCTGCCACACATGGCAGCTAAAGCCAAGGCTCAGCTAAGTGAGCTAAGTCCAGGCCTCGGGGTTCCCAGCCGATTATTTTTTTTACTTTGTGTTTTCTTTTCTGCACATGGATGACTAAATAGCAATAGCCAGATGGATGTGTCCATCTTGTATGTGGTCTTGTCGATTCAAGAAGTTGGGAGATCACAAGTCCCTTGGTTAGGGGGAGTTTCTATGAACACAGGGAGGTGTTCAATCTTTGACCTGACTTGCCAAAAGACATGGACCTTGAGACAATTGTTTGAATAGTGCAGAGTTGAGGTAAAATTTGAATTATTAATTTAATAATCCTACAAAATTCTTTATTTTTTGATGGTTTAACGTCTCAATCTCCAGTATAACAGTAGTTGTAAATTACTGGATTCTATTTGTGTCTCTGTCAATGTGTACTTGTGAATCTTTGTGTTTAGCATTTCTTTTGTGTGAACAGAATAAATAGCTGTCTTACATCTGATTCATATTGGACACTAAGTAGCTTTCCACACCCTTTCCCTTTAGGGAAATGCTAGACATGAGCCAAATTTCCCACTTAAAATAATTTTTTCCAGGGAGTAGAGTCAGGATGGGAACATAAAGAGTCAAAGAGCACAATAAAAAGAGTCTGATTCTTTCTTTTAGGTAGTCAGGTTGCCTCAGGACTGAACTCCAATAGGTTTGGAGAAGAGGGTTCTATCACTAGAGAAGAGGGTGCAGTGCCCCTGTACCCTACGACTAGCAGCAATACTGTTAGAATTATCATCATCATCATTATCACATTATTATCTCCCCTTGTTCTTCTAGATCTCCTTTTCTGTTCAATATGTCATAAAGGATGGGATTTTTTAAATCATCTTTCATACACAAGTCAGAGTAGATAAGATGTTGTTGCTTTATTTGCACAATGTTTCTTTCCATTGCTCTTTGAGTAGCTTTTAATTATGATTCTTCAGAGATCACAGTATTCTATGATTGCTATCCATACAGTCCAGCATAACATTACCAAAAGACTGTTCATGTTAAAATGAGCTTTGTAAGCAAGGAGCACCTTGGGATCATTAAAAGCATTGTTCAATTTTGAAAATGGAATCTAACCTGTTCTCTCCTCTGCCTCTTCCATTCTGTAATCCTTAAAGTACTATATAAATCTGAGTTATTATAATGTCCAATGTATTGTCTATATTTCTAAGTATATGTAGAAATAATAATAATATCCCAAATTGACCCCATAAAAACAACGCTTAGGTAAAATGCCATTGTGAAGGAGTTATTTCCCTCCACAAAGAAAGTAGAGATGAACTGGAATCATCCTGGTCAAGAATGGGGAGCAGTGGGGCAGGATTTGAAGTAATAAGGGCAGGGAGTTTAGAGATTATTGTTGGGGTATAGTATAACGTATGCAAGGGCTGGTGTGTGCTAATGTGTTTTGCCCACAGAGGGTAATGTGTGTCCACATCGATCTATCTAGATGTGGCTTACAGAGAGGCACTGATAAAAGCCTCTAGAGTTTCTTCTATCCACCCTTCTCCCAGGAGGAAGAATTTGACTCTTTCCAGGATGGAAGCAGGAGAATGGTGCCAGAAGTTTGGCCACTCTGCTCTCCTCAAAGAGAGAGATACCAGACTAGAAGTATATCAATTCATGATGCTAAATATTATTAGTGAGACGGAAATCATTTTTAGGTTTATACTGTGCTCCTAACCACTATCCCTTAATGGAGAAGGAATGTCCCCAAGGTATATCTTCAAGGCTCAACTCCCTTCCCATCAAACACCTGTTACACAATGAACACATGTAGACAATAGCAAATAAGCCCATTAATCCAAGTCTATAGTAAACAGAAATGAGAAAAGGTATGAAAGATGAGAATGTGCCAGAAAACAGGAGCTCTCCTACTGGGAGTGAGATATCTCAGCCCAACAGAAAGAGAAGAGAGATCCAGATATTACCTCTAGGGGAAATTCTACAGTCTCTAGTGTAACAAGCTAGGGGTAGGGTTATGCTATGCACAATGTCCCAAGAATGCTGACTTGGTACCTTTACAATTTAGCCTCCTCCCAGAGTTTTTCTCTCCCTTCAGAGACCTGTCCCTGAAAAGAATCAGGACAAGCTGTTTCACAATTCCCTCTTATGGGTCATGGGGGAAAGGACTGTTAGGCCCTGGCCCCCAGTCACCAGTCTCCTTGAAGGTAGCTCCAGTCACAGGGAACCAATCAGAGAAGTTCCTTGTATCCTCCCAGCAATGCATTAGGGTGCATGTGGACCTCTATGTAAGGTGATCTTCCAACAAAATTCCGTACTCCAAAACCTTATGGCTTCAGGGACACTCCTGGTCATTCTCATTGCATAAAATTTAATATTTTCTGCATTTAAAAATCTTTTATCACTGTTGGTAAACATCCTTCTATTTTTAATAACTCACTATAAAAAGGGGGGTTGCTTAGCAACAACATGTATTCTGTGTTGTATTCCAAGTAAAGACCAGTATGTGCCAGCAACTTCCACAGTGGGGAGGAGGGAGGTTTGGAGTCTTGAAAGGAGTTAAGATCACTAAAGACCCAGTCTGTTACCTGAATGACTGCAGGGTACAGATAGCCAGTAAATCAGTTCCCAGTTAGAGTGCAAAGCTGAGGAAGAGATACAAGATTTGAAGCCAAAATGCAAGCACAGGGAGAGAATACTTTGTCCAAACTCAATCTATTTCCAGGATGCTTACACACACATTTGTGCCCTATCCTGGTTGATGCTGGGTCACAGAAATGCATTTTCTTTCATACATCTAGCTCCAGCCAGAGATAGGAAGGATGGAAAGCCGCCTCTCTTGTAAGGTGCCTGGTGACCATCATTCTAACCTTATTTTGACCATTTTTTCAAAGGCAGAGTTTGCCTAAAAAAACTGATGTCTCCTCATTCCCCATTCCCTGTTCCAGACAGCA
This sequence comes from Trichosurus vulpecula, assembly GCF_011100635.1. Lineage (NCBI taxonomy): Eukaryota > Metazoa > Chordata > Mammalia > Diprotodontia > Phalangeridae > Trichosurus > Trichosurus vulpecula. The sequence goes on from NC_050574.1 coordinate 422,243,835, forward strand.
CAGGAAATCTCTAGTCAAATTTATGAGAGAAATGTTTTGTGATGATCTTGGAAAAGGAAAAGGAAGAAACAAATCATATCAGAAATAAAATCTCCAAACACCTACATACTGGACTCTCAGACCAAGAAGACTTGAGAAGAATCTAAGAAATCCAAAATAGATGGATTTTGAATTCTCAAAAGGAGCTCTAAAAATGCAAAAACATGTTTGCATATGTGCATGTGTTTGAAGGCAGAAACGGGAAAAAAGAGAAAGAGACAGAGATAAAGAGAGGGAGGGGAAAAGAGAGGCAGAGAGAAAGAGAGAGAGAGAGAGAGAGAGAGAGAGAGAGAGAGAGAGAGAGAGAGAGAGAGAGAGAGAGCCCTGAAACTGGGAGGGAGGGACAAGAAAAGGTGTTCTAGGAAGGTGTTCCTCATTAATCCCAAGTAAATGCTTAAAGAGTTATGGAAGTCAGAGATCCTATATGCTCCCTCAGTTCCTTTGCCTAACCAATTAAAGGTAGTCTTTATCTCACCTGAAACATTCTTCCTGTAATTTAAACCAATTTTCTGTGGTACCCTTCTCTTCATCCTCCATCAAAGATCTAACCAGAACTGAGTAACTGATAGGAAGTATCTTCTGGTTCCCCATGGGCAAAATTCTCATGCTGACACATATATGCAGTATACTCTTTTTTAATTTATTTTTTGTACAATAACATTACTATGCAGACTTATCATCAGTTTGAAATCTACTAGGTCTGCCCAAACCATTCAAATAATATTTTTAAAAGATATAGATTAGATAACTTCTTGTTGTTTGGTTGTGTCCAGCTCTTCATGACCTCATTTGGGATTTTCTTGGCAAAGATACTTGAGTGGTTCACCATTTCCTTCTCCAGTTCATTATTCAGATGAAGAAACTGAAACAACAGGGTTAAGTGACTTGCCCAGGGTCATACAGCTAGCAAGTGTCTGAAGTCAGATTTGAGCTCAGGAAGATGAGTCTTCCTGACTCCAAACCAGGCAATCTATCTACTGTGCCACCTAGCTGCTCCATAAAGAACAGCTTCCCATGCTCCAAACCACCAGGCACTGTCTGCTGTGCCTTTTATACGCTCTTAGAACTATTTCTAAAGGATCCTTAAAACCTAATGAGCATTGAGCAGGAAAAGTAAATAATAAACATGTTGGCAGGAACTGGAAATACAAGTGAGATTTGATTATTATTGCTCCAAGAGGTGATGAATAAAGTTTAATTCCACAGTAGCTTTCCACCATTTTGACAGCTTAATTAACAGGCTGTGTTTTATCACATTCTGCTTTAACTCAAAACCAAATTCTTATTGATCCATAGAAGCAAAGGAAAAACCCATTAGTACAAAAGGGAAACAGTATCTGTAAGGTGGGATTTGATTCTGATTTCTTAGCTTTTAGCAGAATGAAATTTTGTTTAAAAAATAAACCATCATACTACATGATTCATAAACCAGCAGGCTGGTCTGTAAAAGTAATTTAATCTCACTTAATATCCCACTTAATTCTATAGCAATATTAATAATGAAAGCAATGCCTTTTCCAAATAAAATTAAATATTATATATATACATATATATGCATTATATATGTCTCTATAGGTTTGGACCTTCAATATTTACTCTTAAAATGTGAAAATTAAACAGGTCAACTAGTACAGTAACCCTACAATAGATATCACTCCTGGCTAAGACAAAGAAAAATCACTTTAAAAGTCAGGGTTTGTCTTCACAGATTTCTCACCTCCTCTTTCTGTGTTACTTCCCTACCTTACTAGTTCCCAGATAAAATGGACCTTTATCCAGCCTGTTTTGACACCCTGATCAATATTATCTTCCCCACGCAGTACTCTACACTCCATGCTCCTTCCTCTTCTCCTCCCTTGAAACATCTTCTTTCCTGGGCACCCTATTTTGTCAGGAAGGTTTTTTCCCCTTAAGTTTTTTTTTTCTCCTTTGTTGAATTGTGTTTCTGCCTTTTCTTCAAAAAGCACTCTAGCAAACAAAAACAATGGGCTTTAAATTAAAAGTGCAGGAAAAGTCCACTCTTTCTATGAGGGAGAGGTACGTCTTTAACGAAGGACTCCAGGTGAAACAAGGTGGAGACACTCCGTAGCTACTTCTTCTAGACATCCATTTTCTTCTAATTATTCCCGGTTCCTTCTAATTAGCCATCCAATCAGAGCTAAATGCAGCAGAAGGTAAGGATACTTATTCTTAATAACAAGCTAATTGTCCCCAATTCCCAAATGACATGAACTCAAGGTCCTTCATCCTGATCACCCTTTTCTGTACATTCTAGTTGATCAATGTCTTCCTAAAATGTGGTTTTATTGTTCAGTCATGTCCAACTCTTCATGATCCTATTTGGGGTTTTCTTGGCAAAGATACTGGAGTGGTTTTCCATTTCTTTCTCCAGCTCTTTTTACAGATGAGGGTACTCAGGCAAATAGGGTTAAGTGACTTCCTGAGTGTCACACAGCTAGTAAGTGTCTGAAGCCACATTTGAACTCAGGAAGATGAGTCTTTCTGCAGACCCAATGCTCTAGCCACTTGCCACCCAGCTGTCCTGAAATGTGCTGCCCAGAACCAAACATAACGCTCAAGACAAGGATAGAGAAAACAATTTTCCCTTGTAATTCCTATAGCATTGTTCTTTAGGTCAGAAGTAACATGGTATAATTCAGGGGTGGGGAACCTGCAGTCTCAAGGCCACATGTGGCCCTCTAGGTTCTCAAGTGTGGCCCTTTGACACAATCCAAATCTCTCATAAAAGGATTTGTTCTGTGAGGTTTGAATTCTGTCAAAGGGCCGCACTTGAGGACCTAGAGGGCCACGTGTGGCCTTGAGATCACATGTTCCCCATCCCTGGTTGAAAGAGACCTAGATTGGAAGTCAAGAAAGCTGAAATCCCCTCTTGTGGTTTCTCTCTCTGATTGGATTCTCTCTCAGAACTTCCATTTAAGAAGGCATTGAGGCCAGCCTTACCATGCCCCAGCTCTTCATCCTGAAGCCCCATTCCAGCTGTGGAATTCCTACACTGAAAGTACTCTCCGGCCACTCATGTCTCATTCCTCTGTGGGTTGCACTCAGGACCCCTTCTACTCCCCATGCCTCTTCCTTGTGTATCCCTCTCCATTTCCCTTTCAGCTTCCCTTTATGTGTGGTCTCCCCAATTGGAATGAAAGGCCCTTGAGGTCAAAAGACACTCTTTCTATCTGTATCCCCAGCTCTTTCACCTAGGATTATTGGTACAATGCTTGAATGATTAGGTCCTGGCTCCTGCACTATCTATGAGATACTGGTCAAGACATGTGCCTTCTCTGGGCCCCTTTTTCATCTGTAAAAAGTGGAGAAGTGGAGTGGGATGAGGTGGTCATTAAAGCCTTTTCCTGGTATGTGATCCTACAAAATGATTGGCTTCAATGTACCAGTCAGTCTCAAATCATTACCTAGCTGACCACCACCCCACTGCCACCAGGCCATTTTCCTAAGGCTCCAGCCAATCACTTGCACAGTCAGCACCACCCCCCTTACCCTGAAACAGTCATAAGCCTCCAGGGAAATCAAAGGTAGCTTCTCCTCATGAAAATCTGAGACTCACCAATCAAGACATTTTGCTGATTTTCATGAACTCCCTTTTTCAGAATCTTCTCTGACTTCTGTGAGCTCAGCCACAGAAAGTTTAAAAAAAATTATCATGTCACTCCTTCAAAGTTGTTTGTTTGGTTTTTTTTAAGCTTGACTGCTTAATCATAAGGAAGGTGATCTATCTAGCACAGAGTAGTCCATTGTGAGGGAAAACCCACAGCCTGCTGCGGCAACCCATTCTACCTTTGAATAGCTCTAATTTTTAAAGATCTAATATTTATCAAGGTAAGCCTTCCTCTCTGCAGCTTCCACTCATTGTTCCTAGTTTTGCCCTTTGGCAGCCAAGCAGAAGTCTTGTCCCTCCTCCAGTCCTAGCCTTTCCCACACTTGAAGACAGCCTTCATTCCCTCCTCCCCAAAAAATCTTCTCTTCTCCAGACTAAACATTCCCAGTTCTTTCAAGTGGTGCCAACGTGGCACTCAGACATAAGTAAGAAATAGTCTAAGAGTTGTGAGAATGAGTCGCCCACCAGATTGGAGGAGGTGTTGAAGAGTGGGATCAGACAAATATCTTCCTGGAGTGTGTTTGGTAGCCGTCCTAAATGATCTTTTGGTGTCTGGTCCATCTTTATAAAGGCTACCCTCATTTTATGTATGAAAAAATTAAATCACAGAGGAACTTAACTGAATTACTCATAGTCAGACACCAAATGAGGGTGGGAAGATCAATCTCTTTCACAGGGATATGGTGAAGATTAATGAAACTACATAAGCATCATGAGCTCCCCCAGGGAGAAGTGAAGTGTAATTGAAAATTCACTGTGATGTGATTGCCAGCAGGAAGGACACAGATTCTGAAAGCTGAACTCCAGTCTAAGCCAAACCAATGTCTCTTCATGCCATGAAGTGATCTGCACTTATGAAATGCTATTTAACGATCAATCAGACAACTATTATTTAGTGAGCAACCACTAGATGCTTAGAACTAATGATAATGATGATGATTGAGCTGGTATTATATTCTTTGCTTTCTCATAATCAACTAGTTTTTCAAGTTTAGGATTTAATCCATCATCTTTAATGAGTGCCCTTTGGCAAAGAGCATCATGTCTGTAATTGGATACAAAAACAAGAATTTGGAAGTCTAAACCGATGGCATAATTTATTCAGATAATCAGAGCATATCAGAAATATTCTCATCTTCCTTTTTAGAAAATTTTCTATGTAGCTTTCCAAAATTCCAAACCCTTTCTCCACATGCTTTCTTAGTCTGGGTCAGAATCCTTTACCAGATGAAGACCTTCTAGGTGTCAATTCTGAAAAACAAGTGACCAAAGAGCCCACAGAGGTTATAGCAAAAAGCTTTCCACTAACTATTAACTCTGAAAAATAAATAAATAAATGAATGAATGAATGAAATGAAATACCAAAATATCAAAAAATATCTTTTCTATTTCATTGGACGAGAGAAACTAGAAACATGGCCAGGGGCCTGGTTGAAGAACAAGGAGCAAAGCTAAGCTTGATATATATAGAGGTAGATGTAACAGCAGCAGCAAGAAGTAACGGCAACCATGTGGCAAGTCTGCCTGCTGACCAAAAAAATCCATTCCCAGCAGGGCTTCATGACTAGAATGTGGTTCCTGCAGCTGCTTGCCTATGCTCAGGGACCACAGCCCATTCTGTGATTAAGCTGCATCAGAGTTCATCCAGGAGGTGAGCACAAAGGACTGTTGTTATGTCAAGCTCAGGACACAGCTTGGTTGCTGGGCCTTAGCTCTGGAAAACAAAGTGTCTCCTAATAATAAGAAAAAAGGAGTGAAAAAAGAAGAGTGATCTTGGCATGGGGGTCCTGACATAGAGGATCAAAAAAAAAGCCAAACTTATGTTGTACTCACTCTCCTCTTCACAGCTCTAAGGGAGTCTTAAAAGAAAGAGAACTTAGTAAGCAGTTGTCCTCCTTATTTCCTCTTTCAATGTCATCCTCTTCTATCCCCAATCAGTGAATTTAAATTTTTACATGTCACTACTATGATCATCTGATCCTTTTGGAAATCCTCAGTGACAAAAGGTAGAAAACCCTACACTAAGATATAAAGATTGGGAAGGAAAGTTGCCACAAGATAGTGCTACATATATAGTAGATTATAAACTCCTTGGGTTGGTCAGTCAAACATTCATTAAACCCTACTATGTGCTGAGCACTGCTAATTGCTGGATACAAAGAAAAGCAAAAGACAGTCTCTGCTCTCAAGGAGTTCTCAGTTCAATGGAGGAAACAACTTGTTTATACAAACAAGACATATACAGGATAAACTGGAGATAATAAAGAGAAGGGACTAGAATTGAGAAGCATCAGGAAAAGTTTCTTGTAGAAGGTCAGATTTTAGCTGGGACTTCAAGGAAACCAAGGAAACCAGGAGGCAAAGGTAAGGAATATTCTAGGTATGGGAGACAACCAGTGAAAATGCTTGGAGTTTGGATGTGGAGTCTCTTGTTAGAGAAACACCAAGGACACTGAGACTGGCTTGTAGAGTATAGAGGGGATGCGGGAGCATATAAGAAGACTGAGTGAGAAAGATAATTTGTGAAGACTTCACAGGGTAAGAATATAGGGGCTACTCTATTCTCATATTTCTGGAATGGGGAATGTCTGAGGGAATAGGAGAGGCTTGGAATTTAACCTTGTAGTTGTAATACTGGAAAAATCAGTTACTGTTAGGAACCCCTGAGAAACCCCCTAGCTACTGACAAGCACCCCCAGAAAGAATGGACTCAGATTTCTTCGGCATTTAGCAGAAATCCCTGGGACCCCGTGACTCCTCCAAGGAATGTCAATAGATAGGACCATCCCACTGAAGGATAACCTGGCAGACCCTTTCTGTCTAGTAGATATACCTGGGGCTCCATGACTCCACCAAGGAATGGCAATGAGATTATCCCACTTTTGATCAGCCAGGACCTTTTGTTCCTGTTCACCCACCCTGTGACCTGGCCTGTAGGTTCCAGAAGATAATTAACCTCTGTACCCCGTATTTCCTATATAACCCACACCTTCACCTCAAAACAGGGCCATTGATTTGGGTAGCACCCCGATGGCCACCGGCTAATAAATTCTCCATTTAAAACTTATACTCTGTGGAGTGTCTCACTCGCTTCTGGTACAACATAGTGACTTAGCTAACTTCTAGAAAGTCAGGGCCTGAAGGTGCCCCTCCCTTCCCTCTCTCTATCTCTCTCTCTCAGTGCTAGCACAAGAATTTTACCAAATAGGGAGATAATGGACTACCTGTGAGCTGCTTGTTCTCTGCTCCAGGAAGGTCCCCCTCTCCTTCCTCATTCCTTCTCTTTAGCCATATCATCACCACATTAGTAGCCAAATAAGAGAAGTATGTATGGATTGGCTCTGTATTTTCGAGCCTAGATTGTCAGTCCTCCTCCCAGCCAATGGTGAGAAGGGATAGAGATGGGCCGGAATCTTTTCATTAAGAGTATAACTAGTGCTACACTTCCCTTTTACTTTGCCTCCCCCACTAGTTTCCTAGTGGAGGGCGATGCCCAAATCTTACAAGGTTTGTAAAATAAATTTGCTTTGCTTCTCCTAAATATGTCTCTTCAATTATTTGATTTTTCCATCCCATACAGCTTGGAGGTCCCACCAAGATCTGAGCTCTCCACATGGACAGGCACTGGACTTCATGCTGGGCCAGGGAGCACTGGAGAGATTCCAACTCACTGAGTGCCTAAGGGCGGGGCTAGTCTCACCAGAGATTCCAAACTCGGAGGAGAGGAACTCCAAGAAGCAAAGTGAAAGGGGGAATTTGATTGAGTGCACTACAGGCCTCGAAGTTTTCAGTCAAGAAAGTTGTATGCATATGACCCAGCAGTAAGTCCTCAGTGTTTTCCCTTGTCTGCCTGACCCCGGGGTGTCACTAATTATTGGGTCACAGACCAGGAATTGAGGTGACTCATTCCAACCAAATTTAAGGGCACTGAGAAGATACCTGGGTGACTGTGCCAAGATGGCATGTCTTGGAACAACCAATCCACCTGACCCCAGAGTGTCAGGGATTGGTAAATCTCAGTGCTTAGGCAACCCTGGTGTGTTGTCCAAAGTAGAAAGGAAAAATGGCCATAGAAAAGAGCTCTTAAAATATTTGACTCGGGTGGGGAGAATGGATTTCTCCTGGTGCTTTGAGGAAAGGCACTAATGGGTTGACCTGGAGGGAGGGGAAAGAGATTTGGAAGCTTGAATAGTAAAAAAAATTCTCTCTCTGGGAGGAGTAAATTGATTTGCATTTCAACACCTTTCACTGCCTCAAGGAAAGGAGGTTTGTAGCTTCAAGGGGAGATGTGGAGCAGGAAATGTATTTTTAATTTAACGCTTGGGATGGGTCTGAATTCGAATTTTAAATTGTTTGTGTGAAATGTCTCTCTAATTAATGTTTTGTCTGTGTTTGAGGAAAGTTTTGTTCTATGTTCAGGTGAAAATTTTTAACTCTAGGAGACTGAAATGGGCTCCTTTGGTATGCAAATTGTTAGATAAGGAATCAGAGCTGAAGTCACCTGCCTCCAGGAAGAGGGCTGGGAGCTCTGAATTAATCTTTGGTTAGATCCTAAAGGTAAAAAAAAGAAAAAAAAATCTGTGTATTTTGTACAAGTGTTTAAACTATAGAAGAGAAGTAAAGGTGTCTGTATGAAAATTGGATGATCACTTTAAGAGGTTCAGTGGTCCGCTTAGAATGTGATTAAAATTGTTGGTCATTTAACTTTTAAGTTTCAAGGTAAAAGCAACTGGAAAAAGAGAAGCTTGGTAAGTATAACACTCTCTTTTCATTTACTTGAAATGCTTGAGGTATTTTGGGTCAAGATTAAGGAAGAAAGATTGAAATTGGAATGCAGAGGGTAAAAGTTTCAGTAAAAAATAGAGAAAGAAAGAGGATAGAAGCTAGAGATAAGGGATTTGGGTGGGGGATTGTAGGATGGCAGCTTGAGACCACATGGCATTGAGTCTATGTGCTGCTCTTAGCTGCCACGTGCTCTTGGCCACCCCCTTCCCCCACCCTCCATATTGGAAGACTGTGGGGAGCTGAAGCTAAAAGACACTTTCAGTAAAATAAGGCTGATTACTAAAACCTTAGTGATCCAAGGCTTTATATAAAATTATACTAGTAGCTAGGGATAGGAATTAAGTTAGCCCCCTGAAAATTAGCATATCTAAAAGGCAGGCTCCTTTGTTCTCAAAGGGGCTGCCAGGCCCAAATGTAATCCACCTAGGGATAATCAGGTGCTCCTTTTCAACTTGGTTGTCAATTGCCTTTAGCAACCGAAAGGAATTTTCCCCTCTGCTTTAATCTGAGGCAGCAGGATGAAGGGGAAACTAAAATTATTTTAGCTTGGTATAAAGAATGAGTTGGGGAGCTGTAAAGCCATGTGCTCCTAAAGACCACTCTGTCCTCATCTTTCTTAGAGAACAAAGGTTTTTTTTTGGAAGAGAAGTGACCGCACACCCCCCCTCAAAATTCTTAGAATCTTTAGGCATTTTGTTAATTGCCAGTATGTATAAGATGAGGTTTGGAGAAAGCAGGGTGCCAAATTCAAATCTGGATGGTTCATAAAAGCAAGTAATGATATGAAATAAAATTTTCTTTTTTCTAAGTTCATTCATGGCCAGGCAAATATTCTTAATACCTGGGCCAGAGGCAACAGTTGGCTAGGAGGAGCTGTACAGTGCTAAATAAATAAAGTGTATTTAAGATATTAATGTATGTTATGTATGTATTTATATATATTAATGTATTAATACAGAAATACCAGAAGTAATAGGATCAATAATCTGAAAATGTAATTGCAGTCATCCTATTTCCAAATTGTATTTTTAGAATTCTCATAGACTATAAAATCTGAGAGACCCTTGTGCGTTCTAATTTTGTCATATATATATGTGTGTGTGTGTATATATATATATATATATATATATATATATACACACACACACACATACATTCATATGTATTGATCTTTTGAAAAGGGTATGATTAAAAAAAAGTGATAGTTTGAAATTCACCTACTTAGCTGGGTAGTTTTTAAATACATAAAAATGTTTAAAGCATTAAATCTATATGGTTCAAACAATACATTTGTACGGTTTAAATGTTAAGAATTGTAAAAAAAAATTATGAATGGGTTAAAGGCTGTTATTGTTCAGTTAAAATTGTTTTGCTATCACTTAATAGCATTTGTAAGATTATTAATTAATACTGTGTGAGAATCTCCAGGTGTAATTGTTATATACAAGAGGTTTTATGAATAGAGAATCTGGAAACTTTGTGATATCCAGAAATTCTGTAATAACAAAGAATTGAGTTGTTATAATACTTTGAAAAATATAGGGGTGTGATTTTCAAGCCTGTATTATCTAAAGATATATTTGTGTGTGTTAAGCTGGAGGTTTATGGACTAATTTGTGATGGCACTTTGGGAATTTGTGAATGAATCCCAATGTTTAAAGGTTATTTTGCTTTAAGGAGGAGAGAGACACATATCATTTTAGAGCTGTCCAAATAATTTTCTTCATGAAAGTTTAGTGACAATCCCTTTTAATATCAGGATCAATTTTAAACTGTTTTAAAACAAGAGAAAATACTTTTGAAAAATGTTTTGTAAAATCATTTGTATATTTTTCAGAAGGCCTGCTGAGTTTCCATTTGTGAGCTAATTGGTTGCAGTTCAAACCTATTGTGAATTTTCAGAGTTTCTGGGTGAGAACCTTATATCTGGGGAATTAAAGCTTATCTAGCGGCTTCTATAGAGGCCTTGGGGAGAGGGTGGTTAAAGATGGATGACAAAATAGGGGAGACCAGGAGTTTTATGATTCAAGATGAAGGGGAAGAGACTCTGGGCCACCTCCAGGTTAGAAAATAATCTAGGAAAGAGGGCCATTTTTAACCCTTAAGGGATTGTTTCCTCATGTGTTTTAAGTACCCTAAGAAAGGCCCATTCAATGCCTTATTCTAGATTTTTGAGTAAGGAGTTTTGAAATAGCAGTCTGTGCATTTCTTACTCCTCTCTTCCCCTTAGTTTAGATAAGAATAAAGAGTTTTACCTTTCCCCACCTGACAGAAAGGAAGGAAGGGGGAGGAGCAGCAGTTACTGGGATCTGAGTTTTACTGAAAAAAAGAGAACAGTAGGGGTCGGAAGCCAGCCCACCTCCAAACCTGGCTTCTTAAAGTCAGCAGAACTGATTTATGATAAGATTAGATTTTGAGACAGGATTTGGTAGTTTTCATTAGTAAAGCTTGCCATCTGATAGAAAAGAACCCACCCTCAGGGGAGATGATATGGCAGGTTTCTGTAATAAGAAATAAGCAGGCAGTGACAAAAGGGAAAGGTATCTGCCAGAACCTGTTACCGTTGTGAAAAAAAGTTGGTTTTATGGGGAGAAATGGAAAATTGGATAAATGCAAATATGTGAAATCTTGTTGTTTTTAATCAAATGACTGGTTACATTGGTACTCTTGTATAATCATATAAAAGATAACATTATTTCTAAATATTAATGGGAATAATTGGGAAAAAAGGAAAAGAAATTTATGAGATAAAGATACAAGTGTCAGGTTGAATCATTATCCCATAGACTAAGGCTGGGATTTAAATTTACATTGTATCTATGTGGGACAGGGTCCTTAGATGTTTTAAAGTGATATAAGAGCAATTAGGTATTAATACAAATAGTGTAATTAATTACTGGAACTAAATCAGAGACATCTTCAGTTTAGGGAAAAAATTTCAATGTAAATCTGTTTAAGAGAGATAAGTTGTAGAATATTTTTGTATTGATGGGAAAAGTTAAATGTGGCTGTTTGAATTTGATATCATTCCATGGTCTAAAACATAGAGATAAAGTTAATATATGCACTTCTTGAGGAATATCTCATTCTTTCAGATCAACCATAGTTAAAGGAGAATAGAAAAGCCTGGAAACAGCACAAGCTAGAAAGCAGCAGGAGGCTAGAATGTAAAGTGTATCCAACAAAATTGAAGTGTATCAAATTGGTAAACTTTGTATATGGAGTTACTAAGGGAGGAACTTGATTAGCTGTGATTAGTGAGATTTGCTGTTTAAGGCAAAAGGCACTTGGGACCATAACTAATTTTCTTTTGAATTTAAATTTGGGTATAGTTGTCTGCATTAAATCAGTATCTGAGAGAAATGCCACAAGATAAGCTACTCAGAGGGAATGTGATCCTGTATTGTTAACAGGTGGAGGTCTGTATTCGAGAACAGCCCAGGGGACAATCTTAGCCTCAATCTAGGATGGGATCCTCCTGGCTCAGTTCCTCCCCGCTGTGTTCCTTTGGAGAGGAATATTTTCCCATCTGACTATTCCTGAGTTTAGCTATAGAGACAGATACTGAAGAACTGTAACTATATCTGAATTTAAACAAAGCCAAGGATGTTTTATCCTGTCATATTTGGTACATCACATGTCCCTGCTTCCTTTCCTTCTATAGCAAATTTCTGCAATCAGAGCAAGTAGTCAGTAAAAGATATGAGCTCTTTTGTGTTATCTTACTGAGCAGTCTAATATTATTTTTATCTAGAACTAGAACATGTGCAAAAATTTATGCAAACTGCTTAAGGCTCACCCGAAGATGTTACCCTTTGTTTAAAGGGATTCTAAGAGCAGTAGTTTTTTTTCCTGTAGTACCATAGGACTGGGACTAGTGTTCCTGTGTGTGGTCCTGTATAAGTTAGGGTAGTTTATATTCTTGATAGTGGTATGGAGACAATTATTAGGTCAAGGGCTTGTGAGAATGTTATTTTGCTATTTGGTTAATATCAAGCTTGTCTAGGGTCTTGCTGAAATTAATAATGTTAAAAGAAGAATGGCTTGTGGTTTATTTTGTAAATGCCATCAAAGAAACGTGGCATGACAAAAGTATATGTTATACGTACTGTGTTAAGAATTGGTTATTTAATGTGTTTATGTATGTACTGAAGCCTGTTGTTAATTCCTTAGTGAAATATCATCTTCCTGGTGAGGAAATTAATAATGAGTTAAAGTAAAATATAAGAAACTGGGTTCTGATGTGAATTTCTTAAACAGAACGATTGGTCAAGGTTCCAATTTTGAATTTATAAAAATTATCAGGGTTATAAGGATTAGAAATGGTAACTTAAAATTGTGCTAAGGTGACTTTTATAGGAGGATGGACAGAAAGCTGGTTCCTACAAGAAGACAAGAGGAAGATGCTGGGATGCTGTGCTGGAGATGGCTGGAACAAATGCCAAGGACCAGAGGACTTCATTCCCTGCCAGACAGCTGTATGGGAAGAGACTTTTGAATCTTAAAGGGACAATTGCATCATCGTTTTCTTTTGGGTCTCTGACCCTCTGTAAATTGCTAGTCCTTCTTCCAGGGCTAACCTGCTGCTTTTGCATAAATAAAGTTCCCAATGGCTACAGAGAAGGTTTAAGTGAATTCTTTCATATTTGAACCAGCTCTCCCAACTCTGACCTCATCAAAAAATATTTTTTAAAAGAACTTCAAACACCTCCAATTAAGCCTGAGGGTCCTAGTAGATCACTATGAAAAGTAAACCCATGTTTAGCCATACTGATTCTATAAAGTGAGCATTCACCTTCAGAAATACAATTCCAGGTATCTGGAGACTTTTGAATAAACAAAAATTGGCCTCAAAAAAATTCTATCAATCCCATTCAACAAGAATGTATTAAGTGCCTACTATGTTCAGGGCACTGAACTAGGTACTAAATGCCAAAACCAAGTGAAAACAGGTCCCTTCCTTCAAAGAATTTACATTCTACTGGAGGGGAATGGGAGAAGGAAGTAGAAGATTCAACATTTGAGCAAGTAAATAAATGCAATATAAATGAAAGAAGAGAACATTCTTAACTGAAGGAATCAAGAAATGTTTCCAGTAGGAGATAATATCTTTGTTGAGCAATGTAGGCAGTGAAGGATTCTAATTAAACAAATGAATGAACAAAACTTAGTATGTTCAAAGCACTGTGCTAAGTACTATGGATACACATTGAAAAGCAAGACAATTCCTGTTCTCAAGGAGCTCCCATTGTAACTGGAAAGAAAATGCATATGAATGGTTTTGATGAGGGTTTGGGGAGAGAGGTGCTCGACACCCCAAAGTACCGACACGCTGGGTCCTGCTGAAAGAATTCGACTCAAGCCTTCTCAGCCAAGGGAAGGGATAAAGTTTATTAAGAGTTAGCCAAATAAGCCTGCCCCGAGAGATCCCACCCCTTGCGACACCTGTAAGGAAAAAGGGCCAGACCCATCTGAGCTAGATTGGTTCTGACCCCTTCATGGAGGCAAGATGGAGATTATATACACAAAGGTTGTGGGAGGGATTGAGGGGTGGTCTGGGGTGACCAGAAGAGGGGTCTAGGGAGGGACTTAAGGATGAGGTCAGACTCCCGGGTGGGGGAAATAGCTGAAGGCTATATGGAAATGACAACCCATCAAGGGCTGGGGTAACAGAGCTAGGGTATAGATATTTTGATCAGGATTAAGGATGGGAAACAGGATTAAGGGTGGGAAACAGCTGGACAATAGAGGACTGGGCAAGGTAGGCATTTGGGCTTAATGGTTATAGCCTCAGGCCAAGGCCAGGTCGAGTGGCAAGATTCAAGGAGAGTTCAAGGGTTCAAGGGGTTCCCAGAGACTGTGCCCTCATCAGTTTCAGAGGCAAGTCAGGTGGAAAAGTCCCTTAGGGTATAATGACAAAGCAGATTTTAATACTTCTGTTTTAATGGCATTTCCTCTGATAAAATCTTATCTTTTCTGATGTTGAACCATTTGACTTTGGTAGCAAGAACTTTCTTTGGAACAATTACTCCACTCTCCCACAGGGATTGCTTCCCAGAATGATGGCTAAAGGCACTAAGCTGGAAGCTTGGGTTGAGGATTCCAGTCCATCCCCATTAGAGTCTGAGGGGAGATGGTGGTCAAGGTGATGGTAGTATAAGAAACGGGGTGGGGGGTGGGGAGCAGTTTTGTTTCCACAGAAAGTATCCCTCTTCCTCCCCATCCTCCTCAGCTTCAGCAGAATGTAAGTCAGGTGACTGGTTAGAACTAGTTCTAATCAAAGCCCTAGGGCGAAAGGTTAGAGGCTTGTACACATGGTTAAATGAGCCATTTGAGCAGGGCATGACATAGGCAGTCAGGGGGTTGTATTTGGCCAGTGAAGAGCCTGGTGGGAGATTCGAAGGGGGAGTCAATAAAAGGATTGGCGTCCATCTGAGTCCTTTGTACTCTCCTGCACTCTGTTCGGGGGATGTGCCCATTTCTCCAGACCAAATAAATGTAAAATATAATTAAAGCACCCCCAAACTCTACCACTTGGGTGGCACCTTTGCTCATGAGAAAGAATAATAAATGCCTTTTCTGATTTTGGGCTTGGACTCCAAACACTTTATTGTGTTGTTGCACACAGTAGTGGCTTGGTTTGCTTGCAACATGCTGCCTCCTGCCTCTCCTTCAGGGTGCCTTGCTGCTTTACCTAATCTAGTTTGCCTGCGCTGTGTTATAGCAGTTGGTTGACAGTTGGTGGAGATGGCTGGTCGCTTCTCCAAGGCAGTTGCTTCCTTTGGTAATGGCTATGAGGAGTGGCAGGAAATAGGACCAGCAGTCTGGACATGCTGCTACTCTTAGGTCTCCCAGCCTATCTGCCTATAGATGGTAGTCGGTCAACAGTTGTCACTGGTGGTGACAATTAACTGTCCCCTCAATAATTACCATAGGGGCTGGGATAGAAGCAAGTCTGATGGTTTGGGAGGAATTGCCACTCTCAAGGCTCTTAAGCTCAGGATTCTGGGCTGTTTCCATCAGGATCTGAAAAGAAATGGTGGTCAGGTAATGGTGATGGTTTGATTTGCTTGGCACATGGCACCTCTAATCTACCCAAAGACATTTTAAGAGGCAGAGGTGAGGAAGAAGTATATTCCAGGCCTGGGCAAAAACCTGTGCAAAGTCATCAAAGCAGAAAATGAAATTTTAAGTTTGAGGAACAACTAAGTCAATTTGCTTGGAACATAAAGTGTATAAAGGGGAACAATATGAAATATCTCAAAAAGCAGGCTGGAGCCAGACTCTGAAAGTCTTTAAATGCCAAGCTGCAGAGATTCTATCAACTTATTTGTTTGCCTTTCCCCTTCACCAATAAAACTATTCATATAGGTTCTCAACCTATGAGCAAAAGAACTTGTAGTTCCAATATTTTCTCCCCAAGTCCCTTTGTTTTCACTCATCTGAGCCCATCTAGGTCACTGTAGTGGTAATTAGGGCAGGATTTGTTGCTGTTCTTCTCTTAAATGACTTTGATGAGTCTGGCCTTTGTTTGAATGGGGAAGGTAAAGTGGGATCTTTTTTGTCTTGGAATGTTTCTCATCACTAAGACCATTGAATTGTATATGATGCGGTGCTAGTGGTTAGAGCTTTCCCACACTCTGGTTTTAGTGATTTCCCACACCCTACATGGTGAGCCTCGAGCCTTCAGGGTTGTGAACAGGGTATATGTACTGGAAGGTTAGTGTTTGACTTTTTGGGGTACACTCATTGAAAGAACGTGGGTGAGGAGACTCTGGGCAAGCCATTGAAGCCGCACTCCGCCCCCAGCTTTGTAACCCAGATGTTGGTGCTTCTCTGCCCACTATGAATTGTGATTTGAATTAGACAAAGTCTGGCTGTTGATGTTTGTAATTTCTGTTTGTATTTGCTCTGAAGTCCAGGGGGCTGATCTTTCCCCCCCTGAACTAAGTGAATGATATATGTATGTTTAATTAAACTGAGATTGTTAAGCCCTTAAAGTTGCTTTCCTTAGAAAGGCAAATCAAAGAACCAGTGTTGGCAGCCCTTCCTGTGTTTTGTTGTTGTTGGTCTTACACAGCCACAGTATCTGCTAGCAACATTGTCGCTACAGTCAGTTTAAGAAACATACATCCATGAACTAACTTTTCCAGGTTTTTCTCACTCCCCAATTCTACCAGAAAAATCCCTATTCTAATTTATAGCCCAGAAATACATTAGTGACATGAGAGGAAATGTGCCCAGGAAGCATTGCTATGATTATTCACAAACACAAAACAATCTGACTGTACAACAGCTAAAATAGTAAATGGAATATATCTAGTAATGTCTAGGCAGCTAGGTGGCTCAGTGGATAGAAGACTGGGCCCCGAGTCAGGGACACCTGAGTTCAAATCTAGCCTCAGATACTTACTAGCTGTGTGATCCTGGGCAAGTCACTTAACTTCTGATGGCCTTAATTCACTGGAGAAGGAAATGGCAAACTGCTCCAGTATCTTTGCACAGAAAATCCCTTGGTCTATGGGGTCACAAAGAATTTCGTATGACTGAAAAACAACAATGTTTATTTCTGTTAGTAAATAGAGCAGAACTCCATTGTTACATACATAAAGACATGAGGGTCAAACCATATTCTGCAAAATATTCCACTTTTATGTAGCTCGGCTCAGTCTGATATGTACTCAGTTTGACAAGTTGACTTAGAATATTTACAAGAGATTTTAGTTGCTACTGAGACACATTGTCCCCATTTTATCTAATTTGAATGATCCCAAGTGTCAAGGAACATAAGTTGAGGACAGAGGTGTTCTGTAGCCAGTTTAGATGAGCTCCAAGAGCCAGTTGCTAAATTTCCAGAGCATTTACACCTAGAAAATCAGCAAATGATACAAATCAGGGCTTGATTTATTGTTTTCTTGATTATCTACACTTAATAAAGTAATAGTGGAAATGTTATTATAATGCAAAGTAAACTTGAAAATGTATCATGCTTCTTAGAGAGTCAGTTGTTAAACATTTGCCTGACTGGGAAGTAATAGGTGTCTTAGCTCTTGGGCCATGGGAATTGTTTCTTAGAGGAAGTATACCTCTTGTTATTGAAAGACAAAATCTCTTTCAAAATTGAAAGAGATTTTGTGTCAAGGAAGAGAGTTATAATTCAGTTTGGCAGATATTATATATGCAAGGCAGGATATTTATTACATGCTGTCATATACAAGCTGTGTGACCCTGAGATAATCACTTAACTCCTCATCTCCTCCAAACAACCTTTAGGAGTATATGTTGCAGATTAATTACTGATCAACATTAATAGAGATGCCTCACTGGAAGCTCCATATACAATGAAAAATCATGCTTCTAGAACAGAGGTTCTTACCATTTTCTTGTGTCATTGACCTGGGCAGCTAGGTGGCTCAGTGGATAGAGCACAGAGCTTGGAATCAAGAAGAATCAAGAAGACTCCTCTTCCTGAGTTCAAATCTGGCCTCAGATACTTACTAGCTGTGTGACCCTGGGCAAGTCACTTAACACTGTTTGCCTCAGCTCCTCATCTATAAAATAAGCTGGAGAAGGAAATGGCAAACCTCTCCAGTATCTTTGGCAAGAAAATCCCAAATGGGATTACAAAGAGTTGGACACAACTATAAACAACTGACAAACAACAACAGTTATCAAGTTAACCCCAGGTTAAGAATCTCTGGTCCTAGAGTCTACTAAACTCTCCCCTCCCCCGTCACAAAAAAATGTGCAAGGCGACTGTAAGAGATGCTGAAGATTCAAAGACAAAAATCACTCAATCAATAAGTGAATGGATGAAAAAACAGATGAACTAACAGGAAGATAAACAGATGGGTGGATAGAGAGAGAAAAAAGGGACGGATAGACAGATGGATGATAGATGTTGTTCAGTTGTTGAGTCATGTGCAACTCTTTGTGACCCCACAGGCCATGGCATGCCCTTCTATCCTCCACTATCTCTCGAAGTCTGTCCAAGTTCAATTTGG
Source organism: Trichosurus vulpecula (assembly GCF_011100635.1). Lineage (NCBI taxonomy): Eukaryota > Metazoa > Chordata > Mammalia > Diprotodontia > Phalangeridae > Trichosurus > Trichosurus vulpecula. The sequence continues at coordinate 422,262,291 of NC_050574.1, forward strand.
TTGTTTCCATGGTACTATCCATCCATCTCATTCTCTGCTATCCTCTTTTCCTTTTGCCTTCAATCTTTCCCAACCTCAGGGTCTTTTCTGTCTCCTTATCATGTAACAATTTAAGCTTCAGCTTCAGTGTTTGACCTTCTAGTGAATAGTCTGAATTAATTTCTTTAAGTATTGACTGATTTGAACTCTTCGTTGTCCAAGAGACTCTCAAAAATCTTCTCCAAGTTTAATGTGAAGGTATATGTAGAATCTATATCAGATTACATGCTGCCTTGGTGGGAGGGGGGGTAGGGGGGAAGAAGAGGAAGGGGGAGAAAATGTGGAAGTCAAAAATTTGTGAAACTGAGTGTTATAAACTAAAATAAACGAATGATTGAATGAATGAATGAATGAGTAGATAGATAGATAGATAAATGAATGAATGAATGAATAATCTTCTCCAGCACCACAATTCGAAAGTGTTGATTCTGCAGTGTTCAGCCTTCTTCACAGCCCAACTCACAGTCATACATCACTACTGGAAAAACAATAGCTTTGACTATATGGACCTTTGTTGGCAAGGTGATGCCTCATCTTCTTAGTATGCTGTCCAGATTTACCATAGCTCTCCTTCCAAGGGGTAAGAGTCTTTTAATTTCATGGCTATAGTCACCATCTGCAGTGATCTTTGAGCCCAAGAATATAAAATCTGATCCTGACGCCTTCCAACCTGAGGGGTTCACCTTCCAATGTCATCTCTTTTATCATTTTAGTATTGTCCATGGGGTTTTCTTGGCAAAGATCAGTATCTTTTGGATTGCCATTTCCTTCTCCAAGGGCTCACTTTTTGTCAGAACTCTCCACTATGACCTGTCCATCCTAGATAAGCCTGGCATAGCTCATAGTTTCACTGAGCTGCAACAACAAGGCGGTGATGGGGGTGGGAGAATAGATAGATAGATAGATAGATAGATAGATACATACATACATACATACATACATACATACGTAGATGCTTACATAATTGATAAGTCCTTGTACCGAGGAGTTTACATTCTGCTCACATTCTGCTATAAGACTTTGATCCTATGTCTCTTATCTTTGGGTACTAAGATGTTTTAGTTCAAATGTACCAGTATGAGGATGCCCCCATCACTAGGAGCAAACCTGAAGCCTTTCCAGCATGATAGATCCTATCAAAGCTTGTGAATCATTGGCATAGCCTTCATGAACCTAGAGTCCTCTCCTTGCCATTGTAATACTGAGTATTGCTATGGAAACCATTTAGACCTCTTTAATGGATATGTGATTCTATCAATGTATAAACTCCCTCTACTGACATAAACCATAACTTCTCCACTGTAGCCTTTTTATCCATATGACCTAGGACAAATCACATGCTCAGACATCAGATCTCTAGTTGGAATAAATGAACTCCAAAGTACTTTCCAGTTTCAATGTTATATGACAATGACCTTGGAAGTTAGAATCATTCTGTCCCTAAAAGAATTCACATGATTAGTTTCCAAGAGACAAGAGGCAGGAGAAGGTTCAGGGAAATGCGGGCAAATATGGTAGACAATTGATGTAGGGGTGGTATCATAAAATGGAGAGAAAGATGAATTTTTTATGGTATAAAGAAAGCCCTGGAAAATTAGAGGCTGCCAAAGAGACCCTTACTTAGCTTAAAATTTTGCTCAGAACCAACAATATAAAAGTCTAGCAATTTAACCAATTTAGCATAATTTTAAATTAAGCAAAAAATAAAATAAGCCTAAAGGGAAATATCAAGATGATCAGAGAGCCTCAGAATCCTGGCACTGATAATCAGTGGAGTAGACATGGTTAGAACTTTGTTTGGGATGGAATGAATTGTGAGTTTAAATATGGAGAGGACAAAGAGTATCTGGAAGTAGAAAAAGTAATTGGTTAACTCAAGTTGCTTGTGTAAATATAAGGAGTGTAAAGCAGTGTATTGTTACTGGGGTGCAAATATATGTGGGGTTGTATTGCAGTTACAGAATTCAAGTGATTCAAACATTCCCCTTGGGTTTGGATCACAAGAGACTTTGGGTTTCGGCCCTTGAGCAAATCTTTGGTTTCTTCATCTCTAAACTGTGTGGGACCCAGTGGCCTTTAATGTCCCTTCTAGCTCTCAATCTATGATCCTGTGAAGTACGGGTGTGACTGAGAAGTAATACTTGCCCAGAGGGAAACAAACCCAACTTCAGTCCAACCAACAAGATTAGATCTTAATGCCAGTGTTCATGGAGCAATATCAGCATTTGGGGAACTGTGATGACAAAACTTTGGCAGATGTCAATATGCAACTGGACTAGCTCTGAGCCTCCAGTAGTCTCTGCATAGGAAAACAGAACACCAGGGGCTGGGATGGGAAGCACAAGATTACCCAGAGGGTGGTGAATGATTAAGCTTGAGTGTGTGTTTGAATGTGTCAATAATACTGTAATGACTTTGTGTGTCCTTTTCCAGACCTCCTCCCTGCATTTCTATGGCAGCATCTAGATCAAGAATATGATAAAATTGTAAAGCCATAAGACTGGAAGAGAACTTTCAGAAAGGGGAAAATGATATTTTTAACCTATTAAGGAGTAAAAAAAAATAGTGTTTGAATTATACTTCTAAAATTGACTAAATTTAATTTTTTCTTTTCTCCAACCAAACCATAAATCTAATATTTTCAGTAATTCTCACAGCAGGGAAAGTTTTCCTATTCAAAAGCATACAGTTCAGAATGCTTAGCTTAAGTGATTTAATTGGATAATTACCCTATTTTCTAAATTATTAAGTATTAAAACAAGCCTATCTCAGACATTCCAACAGTAACCTTAAAACCCTAAAATTTAGGTAATTGCAGTCAATTTTTCATTAACCTACACTAACAAACATTATTAAATACTCGATACAAGAGGTACTTTGTAGGGTATGGGGATACAAAGAAAGATATCTCGCAGACCTGATCTCAAGAAACTTTTAATCTAATGGTAGAGAGGGATCCCTCCAGGGAAGCCAATGTGAGCTCAGTGTCCTACATCTGCCAGCACTGAGACAAGGGATGCCCCACAGAGGATGAGAATCCTATAGTACTCGGGAGAAAAAAAACAACAAACATTGGTTGGCCACAAGGTCTCCAAGAGTGATTGGAGTAAGAAATAAAAAATTAAATTAAAAATTAAATGAACGTTCAGGAGGAAAGAATTGAAAGAATGATAAACAGTTCAAATATAATGTAGAAAAGATTACCCAAATAGCAGACTCTCTGAAAAAAGAATGGTGCAAATAGAATTCAAAGACTCAAGAGACAAGAAGAAATATTAGAAGAAAATATTTTTTAAAAAAAATATAGAAGAAAATGTAAGGTATCTTCTATCAAATACAACTGCCCTGGAAAACAGGTAAGGAGAAATATTTTGTAAAATCAGACTCTCTGAAAACCATGAACAAACAAAAATCTTGATACCATATTTCAAGAAATCATAAAAGAAAGTTGCCCTTATATATTAGAACCAGAGGACAAAATTAAAATAGAGTCTACCAATCACCTCCTTAAAGAAACCCCAAACCGAAAACATCCAGTAACAGTATAATTAAATTCTAGAACTTCTAAGTCAAAGAAAAAGTAATGCAAATAATCAAAAAGAAAGAGTTCAAGTACTAAGCACAATTACCGTCACACAAGAATAGGGAAGAAGAAGGAAGGAAGCATTTCCATGGCAGGTGCTGTGCTAAGTGGTTTTTAACAAATATTTTCTCATTTGATTCTCACAACAACCCTGCAAGGTAGGCACTATTATTATCATTCATTCCCACTTTATAGATGAGGAAACTGAAGCAAACAAAAGTTAAGGGTCACAGAGTTAGTAAATATCTTAGGCAAATCTGAAGTCAAGTCTTCTGATTCTACAGTCTATCTATCCATTGTGTCACCAGCTGTCTCTATGTCAGACTACGATGAAACTACTAGAAAAGAAAGAAAATCTTAGGTTATGATATTCCAAAAGGCAAAAGATGAAGGCTTACAACCAAAAATAATTTGCCCTACAAAATGAATAATTCTACAGGGGAAATATGGTCCTTTAGTGGAATAGAACATGTCCAAAAATCCCTGATGAAAAGCAGAGAATGGTGGAAATTCAAAATGCAAACAATAAAGTCAAGAGAAACTTCTTATATACACATATGTATATGTTTATTATAAATATTACTGACATAATGGACACATAGCACAAAATTTACAAATAATGATAAAATACATAATACCCTTTATTGTAAATTTCATATAGCCAATTGCTTCTGTTGATTATGTTTTTCAGACTTAAGGTATGACTTTTTTTTTTTAACTGTTTTCTCTTTTGGAGCACTTATTTAATCAAGTGCCCTTAAGGAGTCCTGCCTTTGTTTATTTGATTGGATCAGGAGTCTTTAATGACCTCCTTACCTCAAGGGAATTTGAGTCATATGTTTATGATGCCAGAAGCTTTTAGGTCACGTGGGTTTGAGTGGCATGTTGTGACACCCTTTGACCCTGAACAGGGTATATAAACTCAGAGGCTGGCGTTTTTCCTTTGAGGCTCTCAATCCTGGAAGAGTGGTGTATGACTCCGGGCAAGCCGTTGTAACTGCCCCCCGGGCTTTGCTAACACAGACCCATTGGTTCTTCTCTGGTAACTGAATTGTGATTTGGTCTGTTTACATTGTCTCTGTTTGTATTTGCTCTGAAGTTCAGGGTGCTGGCTTTTCCTCCTGAACTAGGTGAATGATATTTGTGTGTTGGATTAAAGTGAGATTGTTAACCTCTTAAAGTTACTTTCCTTAGTAAAGCAGATCAAAGAACCTGTGCTCTCAGCTCTTATTGCTTGTCTTGCTGGGTCTTACACCCCTACAGCAACTGTTAGTGATAGAACTGCATCCCAATCTGCTCAATCTTTCCCCAGTAAATTTATTGTCATTAAATCTGATGTGCCATCTACTGTTAAATTATTTCTCATCCTCATACAAATTGTATTCACTAAACCAAACCCTCTTTTAACTTTAGCACTATTTATTGTAATAGTAATAACTATGCCTTTAGCTTTTTGTGTATGTGCAGGGATTGGAACATTGTTTGAGTCTGCATTGTTATCTACAAAACCCTGAAAATTGTTTTAAAATCAATCTCATGCTTTAAAATTTCTCCCAGATGACAGAACTTTTTCACCAGCTATCCATGGTGAAGTCAGTTCTTTATAAGGCAAAGTAGATGATTCCAATAAATGAAAATAATTTAAAATGCTTTCATTGTTGTTTTTGTCCAATAAAAGACCTAACCTTAAGTACTGAATTCTATTTTCTAGTAAGATATTCCTAGGAAGAGCATTAAATTATTATTTTTATTAAGTGGAATGTCTTTAAACTTATCTGGCTTAATCAAATCTTCAACTTGAGATTCATGCCTTCAAATTCCAATCTTTAAATTTCCCAAAGCTCTTATGGTACATTTGATTAATGCTTGTGCTTTCTGGATATTAGTTGATCTTTACTGCAATGCAATTGAAAGTAATGAAAATTCTTCGAGAATGTCAATCATTAAAACCAAGGTCTTGAAAGAAATTAATATTAGTTAATCTCTTTGCCCAACCACAGTAAGAAGGAGAAAAATGCATATATAATTCAGGATATGTGTGCCATGCAGCAGTAGCAGCTCATAAATCCCATGCTGTCCATCTCAGTTCCAGTACCCAACTAATTTTAATAATTTCAATTTCAAGTTCTTTAGCTGCTCGGTCTTTTATTACATTGGTGATAAATAGAATAAATTTTATCTGGAAATATTTTTAAATAATTAATATGTTTTATTGCAGATATTGAATTAACAAATGGTAATTGTAATCAATGATTTGAAACTGCTAACTGGTAATTTTAGAAAAATTTTCTAACAACTTCATAGCTACTCTAGACTTTCTTCCCAGAAACATATTAGCACCACCAGAGCAAAATATAATTAAATTTGATTTCAAATACTCATTATTAAACCCACCATCATTTAGACAATAACATATTGAAAATACTGAACTCTGCTGTGGTTGATACCACTGTTAAAACAACAAATAACATTATGAATGCATGAGTTGATTGAACTGTACACTGAGTGCATTTAGCAATCAGCTCACAAACTTACTGAAAATTTGACTATTGGCTTTCAAGAGACAGTACGAGCCAACCCCAGCATACCACTGCTTGTATACTGATTATAAGAAACAGACTCAAAATATACTCATGTAAAGCTAAATTGAGGGGCTGACACAGAATGTGTTATGCTTCTGGAAAACTCAGAAAAGCAAAGGTAACAAATATGATCTCAGGCAAGGCAAGGATAAGAGCAGATAGAATTAAAAGAGATAAACAGGGAAAATACATTATACTTAAAGACACCATAGACAACGAAATAACATGGATATTTGCACTAAACGAAATAGCATTTAAGTTATTTAAGCAAGTCTAATATAATTACAGAAAGAAATAGGCAGCAAAACTATAATAATTGGGGACCTCAGTGTGCCTTTTTCAGTCTTAGACAAATCGAACCAAAATATAAATAAGAAAGAAGTTAAGGGCCTGAATGTATTTGAGAAAAGTTTGATATGATAGATTTCTGGTGATTATACAATTGAAATAGGAAGGAGTACATATATTTCTCATCTGGACATGGCAGCTTTGAATAGTCACATGAACAGAGTATGCAGTTGGAGGGAGAATTTCCCATATGTTTGAGGACAACCTTTGTCATCAATTAATTGGGAAACTAAATCTTCTTTAGTGTGCATTGTAATTGGATGGAATAGCAAATGTAGTTAAGGGTGTTCGTTTGATTACATGTGTATACTATATTGTTGACATCGACTTCAGGAAAGAGTTATTATTTTGAAGCCTATTGATGGTAATGTCATATCAAGAGACATGATCAATATAATTGAAAGGTTTGGGGTTTTTTTTAATGAAAATGACATAAGGTGGGAGAATTGCATTGGACTTGGCACCAACAGTGCGCAAAAAAATATCAGAACAAAAGCAAGTCTTCCATCACTAGTCAAAAATGAGACTAGTTCCATATTGCTTTCCACAATGGTTGGACCAATTCACAGTTCTACCAATCCCACTTATCCTCCCATAGTGTCTCCACTGCCCTCTGTTTATTAAGCACCTACTTCTAGGCACTATTAAGGAATCTGAGTCAAAAATAAAACTGATCTTGCCTTCATAAGGCTTACACTCTAATTGAGGAGAGGAAACCTACCAGTGAGAGCAATCAATTAATCAACAAGCATTTATGAAGGCTTACTATGTGCCAGGCATAGTACTAAGTGCTGAAGATACAAAGAAAGGCAAAAATAGCCCCTGCCTTGAAGACCCTTATATTCTAATGATCAAGATAACATGTAAATAAATAGGGGTATATAAGATACATTCAGAATAGATAGATAGTAACTATGGAGGAGAAGGATCTAACAGGCCAGGCTCTAATAGACACCTCCTGCAAAAAGTAGCATTTGAGCTCAGTCTTGAAGTAAATCAGAATTCTAAAAGGTAGAAGTAAGGAAGGAGAGACTTCTAGGTATGAAGAACAGGCACAGAGATGGAAGATGGGAGTGTCATATAGGAGCAACAGCAAGTAGACCAGAGCATATGGAGGGAAATAAAATGTAAGAAGATGGAAAGATAAGAACGGTTCAGGTTATGGAAAGGTTTAAATGTCAAACAAAGGATTTTCTATTTGATCCTGGAGACCATACAGAGTCACTGGAGTTTGAGTAGGAGGTGGCATGGGATGATCTACACACTAGGAAACTCTCTTTGGTAACTGAGTAGAGGACAAAGACTTGAAGCAGAGAGATAATTAGAGGACTAATCCAATTGTCCAGACAAGAGGTGATGAGGGCCTGAAATAGGATAGTAGCTATGTGAGTGCAGAGAAGAGGACATATAGGAGAGATGTTGTAAACGCAGACACAACAAGATTTGGCAGTTGATTGGGGTGGGGTGATGGTGATGAATCACAGGTGATAACTAACATTGCAAACCTCGGTGACAGGAAAGATCATGGTGCCCTCAACAATAACAGAGACACTTGGAAGAGAGGAAAGATTGGAAGGAAAGATTAAAAGGTCATCATATAACATATAATCAAGTTTATGACCTCAATACAGTTAATACATGATCCAGGAATGCAGAGAAAAGAAACATAAGGGTGGACTGAAGTCATTTGCATACAAGGTGCAGTGGACATTAAAGTCTTGGTGAAGAGGTAGGAAGAAGAAAAAAATCACAATCAAAGGCACGAAGCAGAAAGAAACATGATAGACATGGGGTCAGTAAGAATATTAGCCTGTTGAAAACTAAAAATAAATTAATAAAAAAGGTTTAATTGCATTTAAACATATGCTGCATAGCTCAAAATAGTTTGGTCCCAGTGGCAGTCTGGTGGGCACTTTTTTCCTACTCCCTCTTTAAAATGTTCTTTTTTAGTGTGAACTCAGAAAACATCAATAAACGTGAACATTTCAATACACAGAGAACAGAAAAGAGGATTGTATGTGAAATTATGAACTTCTATTATGAGACTTTTTTAAAAGTTCAGTTTAAACATAATAGCAAAAAAAAAAAAAAAGAATATTAGCATGACCAAAAGTCAAAAGCACCACAAACAGAACCTACTTGTTCTTTCTATAGATGTGGGACAAACACCACCAGATAAATCACTTCCTCTCTGTGGGCCTCAGTTTCCTAACCTGTACAAGGAGAGGGTTGGACTCTGAAGTCTCTAAGGTTCCCTCCAGCTAGAATATTCTATAGCTCTATGAGATTTAAGTTAGAGAAACAATAAAGCATCTCCCATTCAAAAGGCATTTGAAAGACCTAACATCCAAATTCTCCTAGCCCATGGTCACTGGTGTGTTCTCCTTAAAAAAAAAATTAAAATTAAAAAAAAGTATATATATGTTTTTAAGGCAGGTTTACTTACGTAGCATTGTCACGGATTTGCCAAAGAAACTAGAACAGTAAAGATACATGCCTGCTGAGTTGATCAGAAATCACACAGACAAGAGTATGGTGGTAAATGTTTAACAACCAGCTGGGGGGCTGGGGGGAATGTATACATAACACACTTTTAAGTTTAATCCACATTATTAACATTGTTCCATCAGTTTCCCAAGTCTAGGTAATAAATAAAACAATAAATCAAGCTCTGACTTGTAGCTTTGCCTATTTCTGAGGTGTAAATGCTCACACTGAACATTTAACTGTAGGTTCTCCTAAGTCTGACTCCAGCACACTTGCATTCCCCTCTTTAATGCCCAGGGAATTGCCTCAACTGTGTGACTGACAAATCAGGGCTTTAACGGACTAGCTAGCCCCTCCTATCCTGAAGAATAATGGACAGCAGAAAGAGGACAAAGGATTTTAGCACCAGAACAGCATGTTGAAGCCAGAGAGGCAGCAGCTAAACCAAAATCAATGGAGCTGGAAACTAGAGTACTGCAACTGGAAAACGGAAGCAGTCACAACATCAGATTCCAGGACCCAAGGTATGTGGGAGGGTCATGCTCAAGCCCGCTGGAATGGATGCTGTGTTAATGAACCTCTCCTTGGAATAACTGGAGACCCAAAGCAGTGATTTCTTCATTTTCCCCTTCATCCCTTTCTCCCTCTCTCACTCCTGAGAGAGCATATACTTGATTCTTAAAATTTATCTATTTCACAAAAATTTGTTTTTCTTTCTGTTTACTTTGTCTTTTAAGCCAGTTATTATGATAAATGTGGCCAAACAATGCATTGAAAATCTCTGTGGAGTAGCAAAGAATTGGAAATCAAGGGGATGCCCATCAATTAGGGAATGGCTGAACAAGTAATGGAATACTACTGTGCGATAAGAGATGGGGATGATATGGACTTCACAATAACCTGGAAAAACCTACACGATATAATGCTGAGCCAGCAGAGCAGAACGAGGAGAAAATTATACACAACACAGATATATGGATTCTGTGATGACTAACCCTGATAGACTTTGCTCTTCTCAGCAACACAAGGTACAAAGACAACTCCAAAGGACTCATGATGGAGAGAGCTATCTACATCCAGAGAAAGAACGATGAATGCAGATTGAGGCACACTGTTTGCTCTCCTTTACTTTTCCCTTTTTTTTCTCTTTTGTTTGTTTTTGGTTTTCTTGGTTTTGTTTCTTCTTTCTCATGATTCATTCCATTGGTCATAATTCTTCTTTACAACTTGACTATTGTGTAAATAAGTTCAATACAAAGTTATATGTAGAAGATACATCGGATTCCATGCTGTCTTGGGTGGTGGGGAGGAGGGGGAAGAAAATATGGAACTCAAAATTATGTGGAACTGAGCATTGTAAACTAAAAATAAAAAATCTTAATTATAAAAAAAAGAAAATCTCTGTGGAAAAGGTACTTTCTTTTTCTTTTTTTTTTTTCAATTATCAAGCAATTTTTTTTTCTCCTTACACCTTCTTCCCTGCCTCCTTCTCACCCCCATGAGGGGTGAGGGAAATAATACATTTTTTAAAAATTATTTTAACAAAGAAGCATAGTCAAACAAAACTAATCCCCACGTTGGCCATGTCCAGAAATGTGTCTCATTCTGAATATCAATCTGTCACCTGTCAGGAGGTGGGTAGCATGTTTTATCACTGATCTCTAGAAACATGGTAGGTCATTGCATTGATCAGAGCTATTAAGTCTTTCAATGTTATTTGTTTTCATAATGTTGATGGGCAGCTAGGTGGCACAGTGGATAGAGTGCTGGGCCTGTAGTCAGAAAGACTCCTCTTCCTGAGTTCAAATCTGGTCTCAGACACTTAGTAGCTGTGTGACCCTGGGCAAGTCACTTAACCCTCTGTGCCTCAGTCTCTTCATATGTAAAATGAGCTGAAGAAGGAAATGGCAAACCACTCCATTACCTTTGCCAAGGAAACCATAAATAGGGTCATGAAGAGTTGGACACAACTGAACAACAAAAACTGTTCTGATTCTTCATACTTCGTTCTGCATCCATTCAGTGAGGTCCTCCTAGGTTTCTCTGAAGCTGCCTCTTTCTTCATTTCTTATGACACAATAATATTCCATTACCTTCACATATTGTTATTTGTTCAGTCATTTCCCAATTGTTGGGTACACTCAATTTAAAGTCCTGTCCACTACAAAAAAAAAGAACTATTTATAAATATTTTTGTACACATAGAACATTTTTCCTATTTCTTTTATTTCTTTGGGGTATAGTCCTGGAAGAAGTATTACTGTACTGAGTCAAAGAATATGTACAGGAAGCCTTTCTTAAACCCTCTTAATTTTAGTGCCTTCCCCCTATGAATCATTTCCTATTTTTCCTCTGTGTTGTACATATTTATTTGCTTGTTACTTTCCTTTTAAGATGTGTGAGCTCCTTAAGGCAATGACTATTTTTGCCACTTTTTGTATCCCCACAGCTTAGCACAGTGCCTGCACATAGTTGGTGCTTAATAAATGCTTATTGACTCACTAACTAGTAACTTTTTGGGTAAGACTTTTACCAAGAACACTCTCTAGGGCAATAAATCAGCAATCTACATTGAGGTGGGGAGAAGGGGCTGCAACTAGCTAAGCCATCATTGGAGTGGGATCTTTGCCATTTTTTTACCCTTCTGCCCCAACTTAATTCAAGAGGAAAACCACTCCTAGAGGGGAGGAGCCCAGGAAGTGGCTGGGGTGGAAGGAGGCTGGGCCACATAAAGGTAAAGGCAAGAATGACTAAATAACCCTGCTCACCTACACAGTTAGCAGCACAAAATAATACTGCTAGACATATCATGATTATGCAGAATTCCACTTTACTATTTTGTTAGCATTTTAAATATTTTCAAGCCTTTTCTTAAGAAACAGTAGGAAGACATATTGTGTTTTCTTACAGCTTTAGAATGTCTAAAAAGATATTCCAGAATAATAGATCTGATTTGTTGGAATCAAATTCTATATAGATATTTTTGTCCCTAAAATGCAATTCTCCCTGCTGACTCATGCTTCCAGTAGTCATGAGTGGAAATGTAATAGGAGATGGGAAAAGGTAAGGAAGAAGAAAAGAACAAAAACGGAACTTGAATTTTGACCTGACTTGGGATTTATGTGATACATACGCCTGAGATAACCTGTAAATACATTTTAAGCAACTCACTAGTTTTTTGTTTGTGTTTTTTTTCCAATTCATATCATTTCCGCTTTTCTGTTTTATCCCTGGAAACAGAAAGAGGTCTAACCTGAGCTATTTCTTCAGCAAGCCAAACTACTAGTTTGAGAATTAGGAGGTAAAAATACCAACTCCAGGGGCAGCTAGGTGGCACAGTCAGTAGAGCACCAGCCCTGGAGTCGGGAAGACCGGAGTTCAAATTCAGCCACAGACACTTGACACATGGACTAGCTGTGTGACCCTGGGCAAGTCACTTAACCCCAATTGCCCTGCCCCCACCCCAAAAAATACCAACTCCAGACATGACTGATCCATAGGTGGCCACTTCAGACTTTTAAGCTAAAAAGAATGATGGCCCCTAAAAGGCCAACCAAAAGATCTCTTTAGGAACAGTACTGTAAATAAATGAAAAATCATCCTATTCTTAACAAAAATTATGGTATGGTTACACCTGGAATACAGTGCTATATACAAGAACTTCTGGACAAAGTAATGAAATCATTATTGAAAAAAAATAGTATTGTCAAATCAACAAGCATTTATTAAATGCCTACTAAGCCTAAAGGTATAAATAAGTTTGTGGAAAGTCCAGTTCAAGGATGGTTTGAATTAATTCATAGATGAGAGAAGCAAAGAAGGTCAAAGTATGAAGATAACTCAGAAATCATCTAGGCCACCTTTAACATGAATCCCCTCTTCCATATTCCAATCAGGCAGTTATTTAGCTTCCACTTGAAGACCAGCAATAATGGAGAGCCCCATTATCTTCCAAGGCTACCCATTACCTATTACCCATTTTGATTGTTCTTACTGTTATGAAATCTTTCCTTATATTGAACCAAAATCTGCCTCCCTGAAACTTCCAATCATTTGCGGGCCATAAAATTTCCAATCCGTAACAAACCTTCACTGAAACTGAGCTCTAAGCATATTTAATTTATTAGAGATACCAGTGGTCCCTAATTAGTTGGGTCAAAGACCTTTCTCGTGGTCAGGGACCCCTCTGCTTGAGGAAAAATTGCTTTTATAGCCATTAAGGGAGTACCAAAAATAGAATGAGGTAATACAACTCCAGAAGCAGGGAAATCTTACGGTTGGCTAAGGGCTATGTCCATCAATCATAACCACTTTATCAACAGGCCTTTCACAGGTCATTAACTACACAGGTCCCGTCAACCGTAAGCCATCTCAGTAAGGGCTTCCCAAAGGTTATAAGACCCTGTCAACAACATCTCAAGGCCTTACACAGATCATAAGACCCTGTCATCAAAGTCTTGGGCCTTCCAAAAGCCACCAAACACTAGTGTTCGGCCAATAATATCCTAGTGTCCAAGAAAGTTGTGGTTTTGAAGCAAAGGTTACTAGGAAATGGGTAGAAGTTATTCTTAAGGGTGGAGAGGCAAATGATCCTTATTTATAAGCCAAATGGTTGGGGGAGAGGGGGGACAGTGTTAGTGCCATAATTACATTCTTATTAGATTCTTAGCTATCAGTATAAATCTATCTGATAAATTAAACACAGTTAATATAATCATCAATACATGATGAATTAATCATAACTCTTATCCTAACAGCATTAACAAACATAATTATCTTAACTCAATTCTATTTTGCTTAATTCACTAATACCCATCAAATCACAAAGAACTGAATAAATGCTGATTAAAATGACTAGGGGTATCGAAATTATTGTCACACATTACTTCTAATTCTTCCCTCTGGGGCAAGACAGAATAATTCTCATCCCTCTTCCACGTGGTAGCCCTTCAAATATCTAAACAAAATTATCATATAAGTATACACACACACACACACACACACACACACACACACACACATCTTCTCTTCTCCAAGCTAAACACCCTAGTTTCTTCAACTTCTTCCTATCATCAGGTTTCCAGCTGTCTAACTATTCTCATAAGTCTCCTAATCTGTTAGTTTGGATACTATGCTTTTATTAATGCATTTGTTAAATAAAGCATTTAACTTAGGACCGTTAGATTTTTTTGGATGCCTTGTTTCAATGTCAACAGTCCTATAATAGAGTATTAAGGAAAATTAGGCTATGTCCTCTCTAAGTTAGGGATATCACAAAGCACTATCGTGCTTTACTAGAAAACATTGCTTCAAAAACAGAATTTGGAGCTGCAAAGGTTTCTCCTTGTGCTTTTTAAAGTCAAGTAGTTGCCAGTAGTCTTTCAAATTCTAAAGGTTTGTGTCAGCCTTTTCCAGTTTCAGGGTTTGTCCTTCATAAGAGTCAGGTTAAGATTTAGTGTTTATAGGGGCAGCTAGGCAGCCCAGTGGAGAGTACTGGCCCTAGAGTAAGGTGGACTGGAGCTCAAATCTGGGCTCAGACACTAGCTGTGTGACCCTGGGCAAGTCACTTAACCCCTATTGCTCATGTTATAGTCTTCCATTCACCAGTCAGTGTACCTTCTATTCTTCTCATATGAGCTTGACAGTATCACTAGGATGGCTTCTATATGCCCAGGGACTCTTCAGCGATACCCCACAAGGGGTATCCAACAACTGGGTATGCCACAAAAAAAAGATATGCCTTCTTCTTCTGGAGTAATTACTCCACAATATACTAAAGCAAGCTTCACAAGGCATCCCAAACAACTGGTTCTCATTTCTCAATTAAGATAAATGTCATTTTAACAAGGGTGCTTCACAGATTTATTGCTCCTCATTTGTGGTTTGCTTCTGATAAATGACATTTAAACTCCAGTGGCTTGAGTATTAACATTGAGGCTTGCACCTGTTCCAGGATTCCCAGGGTACTCCTATTAAGTCTTAGGTTAGATAAGAAAGTGACAATTAATTTAACATAATTAATATGGGATTAAAAATAGTTAGAACCAGGAACCAGGAACTTGGTAATCAGAAGCCCTTTATGTAAGCCAGTTTTATTTCACAGTTCTACATTCGGCTATGTTTTAATACTTTAATTTTCGCTAAAGGCGAAAAGTTTGGTCCAGACCCATGACTTCACTGGTGTGAGGAACTGCTGATCTGGAAACTCCTTCCACTAATGTAAATCAACAACTCATTCCTAACCTAGAATCTTAAAGAATTCCTGGGGAATTCAAGTCATATGACTTCCCCAAAGTCATTGGAGGTCTTCTAGATGCCACAACAGATATTGCATCTGCTGTGCCATGCTATTTCTCTAAAGAAAATACTATAATTTACTTTCTTATAGGCAATCGAGGTTAAATGACTTGCCCAGGGTCACACAGCTAGTAAATATCTGAGACTAGATTTGAACTCAGGAAGATGAGTCTTCCTGACTCCAGGCCCAGTGCTCTATCCACTGCACCATCTAGTTGCCCCCTAACACAATATCATTTACTTATCACTTACTTATCATTTTTTTTAGATACCCGGGAAGACACTTGGTAATCAGAAACATAACCTTGTCACATACCACCAGTTTTTCTGGCGACATTTTGCATCTACCCTTTGCCCTTATTACAGATGCATTCAGGGAGGCCCAATCACAGCTTCCCTCCCAGAGAAGGAAAAAGGGAAAGACTAGGCTTGAAGGACACTACTACTATACCTGGACTGACAAGATCATGAAAGCAAAGATTTAGAGCTATTATACTTGTCAAGTGCATGGGGGGGCAGTGGATAGAATACTGGTCTGGAGTCAGAAAGATCCGAGTTCAAATAGGGCCTAGCTGTGTGACCCTGGGCGAGTCACTCACTCAGCCTTTGCTTACCTCAGTTTCCCCATCTGTAAAATGGAGACAATAATAACGCCTACCTCCCAGGGTCGTTGAGAAGAGAAAATGAAATGATAATTGTAAAGCGCTTAGCACATCTGGCAACATCTGGTAAGATGAGGAGCCGAGGCAAATAGGATGAAGTGACTTGCCCAGGGTCATACAGCTAATAAATGTCTGAGGCCAGATTTGAACTTAGGAAGATGAGTCTTCCTGATTCCAAGCCACTGCACCACCTAGCTGCCCCCAACAACAACAACGTTAGCTATTACTATTAGCTATTGAGGAGAAGAAAAGGGTTGTTACTTTACCGGGTGGATGGTGAGGCTGGACACACTCTCGGTGCCTTGGGGCAGATTTAGTTACTTGTGGATAGGAGCCCAGATCAGATCTAGTACACCTGGGGGTGTTCAAAGCAGGGATATAGTTTGGGGGGTGGGGGGGTGGAAAGGAAAGGACCTGGGTTCATATCACTTCTATTGACACCACCGGCGTGACTTTGGGCAAGTCACTTAAATCTGCTTGGATTTCAGTTTTTTAACATGAGCGAGTTGTACTGGATAAACTCTAAGGGCCCTTCCAGCTCAAGATGGATATTTCTATGTACATTGTACACTGGAGTTTCCCTTATGAAGGTATGTTGCCCTCTCTCCTTCTTGCAGGCTTCCCTGTTGGAGGGTATTAGGTAGGAACACTCCTTAGCATCTGTGGTAAGATTATTTAGATATTGCCAATAGGGTGCACAGTCTAATCAGGGCAGCCTTAGAACAATATCCTCATCACCGTCAAGGTGTGTTTGAGGTCAAAACCACACTCCATTTCTGCCATCCTCTGGATCTGACAAGTCCATCAATGGCAGTTAGGTGTCAGGTGGTAAGAGTGCTGGGCTGGAGTCTGGAAGAACTGAGTTTAAGTCTGGTCTCAGTACTTACTAGCTGTGTGACCCTGGATAAATCACCTAACCTTTGCTTACCTCAGTTTCCTCTTCTGTAAAATGATAATTGCATCTACATCCAAGGGTTGTTGAGAGAATAAAATATTTGTAAACTGCTTTACACACCTTAAAATGTTACGTAACTACTAACGATGATGATATGTTGAAGATAGTGACTAGAAACTTAGCTATGTTTTCTCAGATATATTAAACCCTACTTTCACTGTATAACAAATGAGAAGGTAAGCTTAGAAATTATTAAAGACCCATTAAGGAGTAGTGGAGTGGCATTTTTTTTAAACTATGCCCTCCACTCTAGTGCAACATTTTTAGTTGATGCATCCTTTGAGCAAACCATCATCAGGGAAGTAATTCCTGTAGAAAAGAGGCCAGTGGTCCCTACCGACTGATGACCAACTGCCACCTAGGCAAAGCAAGCAGCTGAAGCAGTAAGGCACCCTAAGGGAGAGAAAGGATATGTCCTTTTTATTTCTTTTTAGCATGTTCCAGACAAGTCAAATCACCTTCGCTACCTCAACAACCACATCCACTCAGATCCTTGTGGAGATAGCCCAGGAACCTGAACCTAAGAGTCTTGGGAACAGCAATACCCACTAAACCACCAGCCCTCATGCCAACTTGGGTCCCATAGCTATTAGTGAAGGGAGCAATCACTGTGGAGAAGGATTCCACTTTCCTCACCAATCATCACCACCACCAACTGTCACCAAAGGGCAGGTAAGCCTAAGGGCCCTGGGAGTGGCAGCACCTCCCAAACCACTGGTCTTGCTTCTAGCTCAGCCATTGTAACACATTTAGTAAAGGGTAAAACAGTCTTCTTCATGGAAAACAACCACTATTAGAAACTAATCTCACACCAAGGACTACTCCTTGAGTATTAAATCAGGGCTTGATTTTTTTTTTCCCTAGAGAAAACAATCAGAGCCAATGCTATGTAGTTCCCAAACAATTCTTTATTTGTGTAATATAAAGATGTTGAAAAGAGATATTTAAATATTATAAAATTGCTTATAATTTCACTAATAAATTGGTAGCTTTGTCACTAGGACCTTGCAAAGCATACACAACACTCCATGGAAAACATACAGTGAGAAATTTGACAACATTCTTAAGACAGTGTGACCCAAAATGATGAATCAGTTTGTTTCAGCAAACTGTCCTTAATTTTTCCATATGATATTGGAGTGGAACTAGAGATCTAAACCCTGTTCCCTTTCTGGAATTCTATATTTCTATGAAATATGGTATGAAATGGTTAAAGACGGTGATGAGTAAAATTCCTTCCATAAAATGGAAGTAGAACACCTGGCCAAGGGACACAGTTTGATTTATGACCTGATTCAAACTGGCAAAGGGAAATGATTGGCCACTTCTGCAACCATGTCAATATTAACAGTATGATGGCACGCCTGTAGCTCCTTTCTAGTCAGGTGACCCAAAGAATTTAACTACTCCCTGGACAATTTCTTAGGTAATTGCTGTCTATTAGGTCATTAAGAACTCCATGGTTTCTGCATGTTTTCCCCTGTCATTTCTACGAAATCACAGAATGCTGAGTGAGCAAAGCCATGCCACCATATTGGTTTTCACTGGCTTCTACACCAAGGGGTCTTTGGGGAAAAAAAATAGCTACCAAGCAAGAACTGAGACTACTTTCAGTTTGATACTGAAACACTCATGGCTATAGTTCTTTTCTCACCTCCAGGTTATGAATTTAGAAATTCTGATCCATAAAACTGGAAACTCACTTAGGACTCTTTTCTCATTTCCAGTTAGCCTCCCTATTTTTCCATGAATTTCTCTATTCAAAGTCCAAGTCCAACTTTCAACCTAAGTTGTGGCTTTGAGGATAGAGTATTTTGG
This sequence comes from Trichosurus vulpecula, assembly GCF_011100635.1. NCBI lineage: Eukaryota > Metazoa > Chordata > Mammalia > Diprotodontia > Phalangeridae > Trichosurus > Trichosurus vulpecula. The sequence goes on from NC_050574.1 coordinate 422,281,062, forward strand.
TGCTTAAGCTTCCATTTTCACAGGGAAGCCCTTGCATTTCTTTGAGGTTTTGTTGACAGTCACGATGACAATTCAGTTCTGTTTTAATCGTACAAAATAGTGAGAAATTTACAGTTGGGTGCCTTCATATAATGCTTGGTATCTGGCAGCACTACATAGAAATATTATTTTACCAAACCCCCCCCAAAATTCAGCAACTGAAAAGATAAATTCTGCTTTCAAGGGGAAAAAACACACAACCACCCACAAAACACCCTAAATCTTGCCATGCGTAATCAATAGTAGAAATCAGGAAATATAATACAGTTGATGAATGCTTAATCTGCATGTTAATGGGAAGAAATACTAAACTAGATGAAAGATATAAGCAAGTTCAGGGGCCATTCAAATCTGGAGGAGTGTTCCACTAGATAAAAAGCCTAAGATTTTGGTCTTAAAATGAGTTACAATACATCTTGCCTACTGCCTTTTCCACAGAATATGTCTTACAGGGTTCAATTAATGTGTCATTGTTCAGCTTTCATGAATCTTTTTTTCATCATGGTAAACAGGACCAAAAAAAAAAAAAAACCCAACACCCAACACATTTGCATGAAGGAGTTTTATTTTCCTTCTGATAAGGCAATCAGACCCAACAACAGTCTTTGCAAGAGAAGAGGGAAACCCTCTTTTTCTTTTTTTTCTTCCTTCCTTTTTTTCTTTTAAATCAGAAGTTTAGAATTGGAATCAGATCACTACAGTAGCTTTAAATCTCAAATCTATTTGTTAAAGGGGTGAAGAAGTTTTATTGGTTGGAAAACGAGTAGTAAACGGTCTGGATGTTGTGTCAGTTTCATTCCAGCAGTTCCTTCAATTGACTTCAACAGATTTAAAGGCTAAAAAAAAAAGTGAGAAATACATTTTATAAGTTTAACAATTAAGACTGACGGCTATCCAATATTTAATTTAATATTTAATTCAGCATTTACTATGTCTGTCCCTTAGTGTCTTTGCAAATGAGGACTTGTATGAAAACTCCTTTCTTTTGGTAGATTATTTCAGTCCTTGCCCTTATTGAAACAAGGATAATTCTTTTTTAGTAGTCAAAAGGTCTCTACTAAGATCTTAAAACTGTACCCCAAAGACACAAGTACTGGGACATTTTTTCTGTGCTAAAAGGCTAGTGTTCATCCATTTCCATGCCTACCTTAACCCCTACAGGAATATCACAATTATTAGCATCTTGCCTCTGAGCTTAAAGTTAATAAAATTACTCTGCTTGCTAGACTCTCCAATAAAGTAATTAAAGCCTCAGGGAGGAAAAAAAAAAGCTGCTTTAGTAATCTACCTGCAAGCTTGTTGCAGGCTCTTTACCCTCCCCTCCCAACCCTACCCCCAAAAAAACCAACCATACTTCTACAAAATAAAATGCAGTTACCTCCACACATGATTCAAGGGACACTCATTTTTCCATAAGTGAGGTGGACCACTACTTAACAACCAGCTTCAAAACAAAACAAAATTGTATTCTTCTAAAAGGCTCCCTGCCCCAGGGACATTACAGAAGAATAATGACAAAGAAGGAGGGGGAAAAGGCTTAAATGTTCCATTATGACCAGCTAAAAATACTGTGATAGCACCACTTGTTTACTGCCTATAGTATGAGAAAGGAGAGAAAGCAAACACGAAATACCTCAAATGTGTTCAAACTTCAACACACCCCAAAAGGAGACATTAAGGGGAAAAATATTCATGACCCTTATTTAATCAGTCAAAAGCTTCAGATACCAATACCAGAAGTCTCCAACAAGCCTTCTTTTCACAAACAGGAAAGTCAGACAATGACTAGGGTGACAGGCTAATGCCATTATGTCATAATAAATGTCACAATAATGTTATAATAAAGCTAAGATAAAAATGAAAACAAACAAAAAACCCTAAAAGACAGAGATTCCACCATTATCTTATTAGCAGAAACCACTAGTTTATCAGAAGATTAGCATCAAGATGATATCTAATATTCACAACAGTGATGGGGAAGAGGAAAAAAAACACTACCAAGAAACGGAATATAAACATCTGTTTAGTACCGCTTCAGAGCAGCTAGGTGGCTAAGATAATGGATAGAGATAGAAGATCTAAGTCCAAATCTACCTTCAGACACTTACTAGCTGTATGACCCTGGGCAAGTCACTTAACTCTATTTGCCTCAGTTTCTTCATCTGTAACAAATGAGCTAGAGAAGGAAATGGCAAACCACTCCAGCATCTTTGCCAAAAAAAAAAAATCCAAAATGGGGTCACTAAGAGTTGGACACGACTGAAAAACAACTGAAGACCTAGATACCTCTTCACAGAAATTAGAGATCTAGAGTTGGAAGGGCTTTCAGAAGCCACCTAAGTCCGACTGCCAAGAGCATATTAGAATATTAGAGATGGAAGTGGAACTCTCCTGTGGTTCCAAAGCCAATGTTCTGTCCACAGTACCACACTGCAAATATCTTTGGCTTTCACAGTTGCAACCAATGCAAATAACTGCTTCACCATGCCTCAGCAGACAGTTAACAAGCTGCCGTAACCAAAAATTAAAAAATAAAAACAAGTCCTCACTCGGTCATAGGATCATAATTTCAAAGCTGGAATGGAGGCCACCTAGTTCAATCTCTTCATTTAAAAAATGAGGAAACTAAAGTGGCCTGAAGTGGCCAACCTTGTTACAGAATCACAGATTCAGAATTGAGAGGAACGTCAGAAATTGAGGAGTTCAATCCCTTCCTTTTACATTAGGGGGAAATGTAAAGTTTTAAAAATGACTAAATCAAAATTCCAACCAATACCCCCTGATCCCAGATCTAACACTCTTTCCACTGTAGTAGCCGTCTCCACAAACTTTCTAAGATTTAAATCTAGTTTGGTCTTCAAATAAAATACTTATAATCATTTTCTGAGTCTGTACTTAAATACTTTCCATTTTGGTCGCTTGGTTGGTTGCTGTTCTTCTTACTCAAAGAGAACCAAAACGACCTCATGTCAGGATGATCATACAATGTGTGGTCTGTGGCTCAGACCAATACAAGCTCAGAAGGTTCTACCACAGGTCGGGCATAAATAGCCTATGTGAACATTTGGAATGGAGATGTCTCCAAATTTGCAGAGATTGCTCTTCCATTGGTATAGACATTAAGAAATCAGGGTAACACCCTCATGAGGCATCATATAATTATCTAGTAAGCTGAATTAATAGATTCAAGAAACTACCATCAATTATATCAAAATTGTTCAAGGGATCACTTGACAGATAGGTGATGGACTTAAGATGCAGGATAAAACTTACATTTTCAGACCCAGCTAATGTGGAGATTTGTTTTGCTTGCATATTTTTTTTTACAAAGGCTTTGTTTTATTTTGTTTCAGTAGGGGAGGGGGAAGCAGACAGGAAAACAAGTAAGCAAGAAAGGTCACTGAGGCATCTGTTTAAAAAAATGCAGAGAACAGAAGGAAGTCCAGAAAAAAGCATGAAGTTGCAGGACAGCTTCGAAAGTGACAGGGAAAGAGAGAGGGAGGGAGGGAGGGAGGGAGGGAGGGAGGGAAGGAAGGAAGGAAGCTGTATATAGTTTCATTACAATTTCATATTAGTAAATTTTGCATTAGTAACTAACAATTTTGTGTCAGTAAAATTCATGACAAAAATAAACAAATAAAAATGAATCAAGAGATATGATAGAAATATTGGGGTTTTTATGCAAAATTCTCCCTGGGTACAAAAGGTTAAAGAAGAAAAATAATGAAGGCAATCATTAGCAAGTCTCTTCTCCAAACAGTAAACCTATAGCCAATTCTAAAAGACAACTATTTCAAAGTATTTTCCTTTATCTGTCCCTGGAGCAGCTGTTGGTTAACAAGCACTTATCAAGCACCTACTAAGCACCAGACATTGTACTAAGTGTTGAAGATATAAAGAAAGGCAAAAACATTCCCTGTCCTCAGGAAGCAAACAATCTAATGGTGGAGACAACATATAAACAGCTACCAGCAAACAAGATACATACAGAATATAGAGATAATTACAGAAGGGACGCAGCAATATTAACAGAGATCTGGAAAAGCTTCTTGTAGAAGGCAGGATTTTTGCTGAGAACTGAAGGAAGCCAGGGAAGCCAGCAGGCAAGAGATAAGGAGGGAGAGAATTCTAGGGATGGGAGTCAGTGAAAATGAATGGAGCTGGGAGATGCTTTGTTCAAGGATTAGCAAGGAAGCCAGTATCACTGGATCACAGAGTATGTGGAGGGTGGTAAGGTATAAGAAGACTTGGAAAGGTAGGAAGGGGCTAGGTTATGAAGGGCTTGAAAAGTCAAACAAAGGGTTTTATATTTGATCTTAGAGCTTTGATCCTGGAGCCACTGGATTTCTATGAATAAAGAGGTGACATGGTTAGATCTATATTTTAGGATGATTATTTGAATACCTGAGTGGGATACGAATGGAAGTGGGAAGAGAACCACGACAAACAAGAAGGCTATTGCTGTAATCTAGATATGAGGTGATGAGGGCCTGCACCAGGGTTGTGACAGTGTTATTAGAGAGGAGTGGGGGGAGGGTCTGTATATAAAGATCTTGTGAATGTAGAATCAATAGGACTTGATAATAGCTTGCATATGGAGAGTGGAAGAGAGTGAGGAGCCAAGGACAACATCTAGGTCTTAAACCTGGGTGACCAGAAGGACGGTAGTACCCACAACAGTATAACCTCTGGCCCTTGATTCTTCAGCCTGGCAATTTAAGAATACTACAGGACTAAGAAAGCACAGAGGGATTGTAACTCCAAGCAGAGGCTCACCCTGAATTTTACACTGTATTCAAAAGAATATTAAAACTGAAAAGGGGAAGAGACAGAGAATTTCATCTTACCTCCTTTAGTCCCTTTCATTATGAGGAATCACAAAGGAGTCTCGATTTGCTTCCATTTCAGAAATCTTTCTTTCTGGAAGACTGTCATCGCTAAGATCACTGTAGCTGTCACTGAACAGAAGAAATAAGCGGTCTGAAACCATTCTAAATAACCCCCAAAGACCTCCACTACTTAATCTCAAAAGCTAACACAACCAGCTACTGATACTTGGTTATGACAGTTTCTCATAATGACTAGCCCACAACGTACAAAGACTTAGTTTTTGTAAAAAGAAAATGAACCCCTTGCTCATGTCTTAATAAACTGGAAGTCATTAATTTAACATATTTAACATATTTATACTGTTCTAATTTAAATTTCATATTTTAATAATTTTAAAACCTGGCTTATCATCATGCTTCTAAAGCTATTTCCCTATTCACATCCCCACCCCATCCCCATATATACCTTCTATTATTTACTAAAGTAATGATTTTTTAAATTGAAAAGTGCTTTCTTTTTAAAATTAAAAAATTTCAAACATTTATTTTATCAATCTTTCCTTCCTATCCTCTAACCTTATCCCCCATTAAGCAAAACAAAACAAAACAACAAAAAAAAAGCCCTCCAAATCCCTCAATATATGGCTGTATAGTCTGGCAAAACCAATTCTCACATTCACATGTTTCCAAAAACATATGTCTTTTTCTGCATTTTAAGTTAATCACCCCTCCATCAGCAGGTGAGGGAGGTGTTTCATCTTCATTCCTATGGACCCTCCGCCTATCATTTTGTCAATCAGAGTTCTTAAGTCTTTCAAAGTTGCATTTCTCTATAATGTTGTTATCACTATATAAACTGTTCTCCTAGTTCTGCTCACTTGGCTCTGTACCAGTTCATAAAGGCTTTTCCATTTTCCTCTGAAACTGTCCATTTCATCGTTTTTTACAGCTCAATAACAAGCAATCCGATTATGTACTCTACTCACTTTAGTAATGCTAAAATCCTAAATTTATTTGAAACGTGAGAATGTCATTTGTTTCATGTGGAAAGAAAGAGCCCTTGAACTTGCTCATATCCCTGATGGAAATGGGTTAGTCTGGAATTGCTAAGTGAGATCAGGACGTTGGAGCAGCAGCCAGAATCAATGGTGTAATGAGATTTCTTTCAATTCTCAGCAATTGCTTGCACTTCTACTCTTTCAACCTCACTTTTTGACTAAAAAGGACACAGCATATAGTTCAGTGATCTTATTACTGTAGCTACTTACCTAAATAGAAAAGTATAAATGTAGCCTTGTCTGTTTAAAAAAAAAATCAAAACCCACACACTTTCACGGTCTTGATTCACTAAGTCCTAGAAACTCAAAGTAAGATACTGACCACATGCTGACTCTAATTAGCAGGGAAGCCGCTAATACTATTAGAACTGGCAAATACTGTGGCTGAGATTAGGGTGAGGGGGGGGAAGAAGAATCTTTTAATATATCAGCTTAGAGATGCCATATTCTGATCTAATATCTCCAGTTTTCTTGAAGATTCAACTCAAATGCTACTTCCCACTGGAGGCCTTTCCTGCTTTCCTGATAACCCCAGTGTTAATGCTCTCCTAGATTCTACTTTGCACATACCTTTGTATTGACTTATTTGTATTAACCTGTACATATTCCTTCCCCACCCCACCCAACAGAATGCAATCTCCAAGAGGGCAGGGAATGTTTTGTTTCTGTCTTTGCCTTTGCATTCCCAGCCCTTAGCAGAGCCACTGTACATAATAAGCCCAATAAATGCTCGTTGAACACTGAATGAACAAATGAATGAGATGAATTGATCACCTGTAGTTCTAAACCCTATAGCCGATTTTTTTTGAGATTTTTTATTTTTAGTTTACAATAATCAGTTCCACATAATTTTGAGTTCCAGATTTTCATGGAATCCAATATATCTTCTACATATAACTTCGCACTGAACTTACAGTCAAGTTGTAAAGAAGAATTATGACCAATGGAATGAATCATAAGAAAGAAGAAACAAAACCAAAAAAAAATTTTTTTTAAAAAAACAAAAACGAAAGAGAAAAAAAGAAAACAAAGGGGAAAAAAAAGGCAAGCATAAAGTGTGCCTCAATGTGCCCCCAGACTCCATAGTTCTTTCTCTGGATGTAGATAGCTCTCTCCATCTTGAGTCCCCTGGAGTTGTCCTTGCACCTTGTATTGCTGAGGAGAGCAAAGTCTATCAGGGTTAGTCATCACAGAATTCATTTATCTGTGATTGTGTATAATGTTCTCCTGGCTCTGCTCTGCTTACTCAGCATTATATCATGTAGGTTTTTCCAGGTTATTATGAAGTCCATATCATCCCCATTTCTTAGAGCACAATAGTATTCCATTACCTTCATATATCATAACTTGTTCAGCCATTCCCCAATTGATGGGCATCCCCTTGATTTCCAATTCTTTGCTACTACAAAAAGAGCTGCTATAAATATTTTTGCACATATAGGTCCCTTTCCCACTTGTGTGATCTCTTTGGAATACAACCCTAGAAGTGGTATTGCTGGGTCAAAGGGTATGAACATTTTTATAGCCTTTTGAGCATAGTTCCAAATTGCTCTCCGGAATGGCTGAATCAGTTCACAACTCCACCAGCAATGTAAAAATGTTCCAATTTTCCCATATCCTCTCCAGCATTTATCATTTTCCTGTTTTGTCATGTTAGCCAATCTGACCAGAGAGATGTGGTACCTAAGAATTGTTTTGATATGCATTTCTCTAATCAGTAGTGATTTAGAGCATTTTTTCATATGCCTATAGATATCTTTAATTTCTTCCTCTGAAAACTGCCTGTTCATATCCTCTGACCATTTCTCAATTGGAGAATGACTTGCATTCCTATAAATTTGGCTCAGTTCCCTGTATATTTTAGAGAGATGAGGCCTTTATCAGAGACACTAGTTGTAAAGATTTTCTCCCAATTTTCTGCTTCTCTCCTAATCTTTGTTGCATTGGCTTTTTTTATACAAAAACATTTCAATTTAACATAATCAATATTACCTATTTTGCATTTTGTAATCCTCTCTGTCTCTTGTTTTGTCATGAATTCTTTGCTTTTCAATAAATCTGATAAGTAAACTATTCCTTGCTCTCCCAAATTGCTTATAGTATCAGCCTTTATTGCTAAATCATGAGCCCATTTTGAATTTATTTTGGTATATGGTGTAAGATATTGGTCTATGCCCAGTTTCTGCCCTACCATTTTCCAATTTTCCCAGCAGTTTTTGTGAAATAGTGAATTCTTAGCCCAGAAGCTGGCCTCTTTGGGTTTATCAAAGAGTAGATTGCTATAGTCGCTGACTACTGCGTCTTGTGTACCTAACCTATTCCACTGATCCACACCTCTGTTTCTTAGCCAGTACCAGGTAGTTTTGATAACTGCTGCTTCATAATACAGTTTAACATCTGGTATGGCTAGGCCACCTTCCCTAGTATTTCTTTTCATTAATACCCTAGATATTCTAGACCTCTTCTTCTTTCAGATGAATTTTGTTATTATTTTATCCAGCTCTATAAAATAATTTTTTGGTAGCTCGATTGGTATGTCACTGAATAGATAAATTAATTTAGGTAAAATTGTCATTTTTATTATATTAGCTCGGCCTAACCATGAGCAACTCATATTTTTCCATTTATTTAGATCTGACTTCATTCACATTAAAAGTGTTTCATAATTATGTTCATATAGGCCCTGGGTTTATCTTGGCAGACAGACTCCCAAATATTTTATAGTGTCTACAGTAACTCTGAATGGAATTTCTCTTTCTATCTCTTGCTGTTGAGCTCTGTTAGTACTGTATAGGAATGCCGAGGATTTGTGCAGGTTTATTTTACATCCTGCAACTTTGCTAAAGTTGTTTACTATTTCAAGTAGTTTTTTACTTGAATCTCTAGGATTCTCTAAGTATATCATCTACAAAAAGTGATAATTTAGTTTCTTCTTTGCCTATTCTAATTCCTTCAATTTCTTTTTCTTCTCTTATTGCTACAGCTAACATTTCTAGTACCAAATTGAATAGTAGGGGTGATAATGGACATCCTTGTTTCACCCCTGATCTTACTGGGAATGCATCTAGCTTATCCCCATCACAAATAATGCTTGTTGATGGTTTTAGGTAGATGCTAGTTATAATTTTAAGGAAGGCTCCATTTATTCCTATGCTTTCTAGTGTTTTTAATAGGAATGGGTGTTGTATTTTGTCAAAGGTTTTTTCTGCATGTATTGAGATGATCATATGGTTTCTGCTAATTTTGTTGTTGATATGACCAACTATAAAGCAAAGACTATATAGCTCCTGTTTGGAAATTGTGAGTACTCCTACCACTGGGGGTGGGAGGAAATACACTAAACTTACTTGGAAGGTTCATCAATGGAATTGTGTTTGTTGAAATGGAGTTATTGGAAAAGAAAATACTCAAGAATAAATCCAAAGTAGGTATAGAAAACTTAACATATCAAAAAGAAAGCTTATTGTCTTTCCACCCAAACCCACCCCTCTCCTAAACTTCCCTATGACCATCAAGGGCACCACCATCCTCCTGATGAGGTTTTAGGGGTGCAGGGACCCCAAAATACCAAGGGTTAGGGCTGAGTTGTCTGGAAAGAATTCTCAGACTCAAGCAGTCTTCCAGTCAAGTGGCAAAAAGTTGATTGTAGCACTATATAGCGGGCAGTGCTCTTTAGGGAACTCGAAACCTAATGGGAATGATGCTAATGCTTATACAGAAAAAGTTCAGTGAGTGGTGTGACAAATATGCTAACTAGGGGGTGAGCATACAGTTTCTGTACCTTGGGCACAGGTATCATTCACTACTGGCATGGCCTGGGCAGGGAAGTGGGGAGGTGCTTCTAGGGGTTGTGTTTTTGGTCCCCTACTCTGTAACTCAGGAGCTGATGTCTAAAGCTTGACTTCTGGATATGACAGTTCTGCTGGTACAAGATAGTCCTGTTCATACAAGGGAAATTCTACAGAAGTCAGCTCGTTCTTATAACAGGGAGAGACAGTTTGCCTCACTGGGGCCCACTCATGAGTTACTGCCAGAGAGAGAGTCTTTGGGCTGGGGAGAGATATGGTCCTAGGGCACAGGTCTGAGCACAAGCACCCCATCACTCCCATTAACCTAGGTGTGAAACCTCAGCTTTATCCTTGACTCCTCAGTTTCACTAATCCAATCATTTGCTAAATCTCATGTTTCACTTGTATATCCACAGTGCTTCTCCACTGTCCTTCCTTCTTCACTTATACAGCTAGTTCAATAACCAATAACCACATTGTATTCATGCCCTATATACTTATATGTATACACGTAGACCCTGTCTTTACGGAGCTTGCATTCTAATGGGAAGATGTGTCACTTTTATGTTTGTATCTTTAACTCTCGGTGTGATTCCTCCCGCCCAACACTTTATCTCCCAACTCAGCATGTTTTCACTTTTGTTCCCCATGCATGGAATGTTCTTCCTACCCAACTCCCCCCATACTCCCTAGCTTACTTCAAGTCTCAAACTAAAATCACACCTTCTTCAAAAATGTCTCCTGTATTCTTAGTGCCTTCCCTCTGAGATTGTGCCAATTTATCCTGACTACAGCTTGTTTGTACATAGCTGTTTGTATGTTGTCTTCTTCATTAGTTTATATCTTCTTTTTTTTTTAAGTTTATATCTTCTTGAGAGTAGGAAGGGTCTTTCTTTGTGTCTACAGCAATCAGAACAGTGCCCAGCACCACAGCAGGTTCTAATAAATGCTAATCAATTAATCTATTTAATTTCTGGACATCTTTAATTGTTAAGAGAATTTTCCTTGTATCAATTTAAAATCTTTTTTGTTTGTTTTGTTTTTTGCAGCTTTTATTCATTTATCTGGGGATAAGGAGAATAAATTCAATCCTTCTAGGTGACAGTCCAGCAAATACTGAGTCAGTTATTTGTTCTCCCTAAGTCTATTGTCATTTGTGTAAATGTCCTATCACCCTTACCAGACAGACCGTATGTTACCTGAAGGCAGAGACGATATTGTTTTCCATCTTGTTAGGAAAAGCACAGTGCCTTACAGCAACAACAGAAACAGCAGTGTCATCATGATACCTCATATTTACACGGGCTTTAAGGCTTGTAAAACACTATATATATACATTTATTATTTCAGGTGATCTTCACAATAGTCATTTAGAGTAAAGGTTACAGTTACTATTCTTCCCATTTTATAGATAAAGAAGTTGAGACTCAGGAGGCCATGAAATTCAGCCATGGTCATACAACTATGGTCTGAAGCAGGATTGGAACCCAGGGCTTCAGGAATGCCAACTCAGCACTCTGTGTGTTAAACCAAAATATACATGGTAAGTGTTTGTTGAGTTTAATCCCTGAGGAGATCTGAACCAACCAATTTTTCCACTGGTGTATGCCAAGGGCACTCCTAGGGGAGAAAACTTATTTATCAAGGAAGATAGTAGCCTCTCAGCAACTAACAGTCTCAGAGAGCTGCCTGAAGCACTGAGAAGGTAAGGCACTTCCCAGGATCACAGAGACAGAAAGTACCAGAGATGAGACTTGACCCCAGCCCTTCCTAACTGTGAGGCTACCTCTCAACATCTTTATGCTGGGTTCTAAACACTCCATGTGATGGAAACACCATTCCCATATGACAAATACAATTCCTACTCTTCTGCTAAAAAGACTCTGCCAGGAAAAGATTTTTGTACCTGGCTCAGTAACAGGAACCCCAATCCCATAAGAGAGAAATTTCCACGAGGAAGCAAAGTAATATAGACCAGTAACTGGAAGAAAAGTTTCAGGGGCTAAGTACCCCAAATGGAATGGGTCTTTGGTGTATATGCTTCCCTTAAAAGGTAAAAAGCATGGCTACCTGTCAACTTAATACTTAACACAGAGCAAGTATCTCCCATACATGCACATGCTTTGGAAAAAAAGCAGAATGACCACAGAAAAGATACAGGGTTCCTTGCTCCATTTCTTCTCTGAAGGTAAAGTCTAAGCCACCTGTAGCAGCACAAAGGGATATTTACAGTCTGTGGGATATTTGCAACATTGATTTAAGTAAGGCAATTCTACAAATGGAAGGTAAGGTTAGTTTATGACTATCAAATTCAGCTATTAATATCCTAAGGGCTGTGCGATGGAGGCAAAATGTCAGAACAATATGGGAAAATATTTATCTTTACCAAGAGGGCAGGAAATGGCATAAGGTTGGAGAATTACAATAGTACCATTGTGTGCCGTGCTGCCTGATGGTGGCAATTAGACCATTACCCACTGGTTTACTGAAGAAAGGGCTGGTCAGACTTATACACAGGTGAACAAAGCATTCATCAGAATTCCCAGGATGCACCAACACTCCTGTTACCATACCACATACCAAAGCATTGTTAATATGAATAAGCATGTTTATAGCTTGCTACCATGCACATAAAAGTTTTCTCCAAAGCATTATTACTGCTGTACTTACTTCTTTCTGAATGTGCCCCTGGAAGCCATAAAATATAAAAGCAATGAAATAACAACTTAGTATGCTCTAAAAGAGTTTTCCACTTAAACGAAAAAGGCAGAACACAGTCAAGGGCAATTATTAAGTGTAAAACATTCAATGTTATGATTTATTCCCTTCTAATGCTAATAATCATGTATAAACAATGCAAAGATATTTGTTTTGGGAGGAGGGAAATACTTTAACCTATATTTGTACAACAAAACTCTTTTCTTTCTATATATAACATTAGTGTTAGTCATTTCACATTACAAATCAAATGCTCTGTACGTCTACTTAATTTTCATCAAGTTATAGGGACTGTCTGTGACTTCTTAGCAGATGAAGAAATGCCCTTTACCAATGCAGGTCAGCACTGTTTCTGCAATTTACAATCTTGTCTTCCAGTTCATCCTTTGTTCTCGAAGAGGACCAATAATATCGCAAGGGTGATGTCTTAACTTTCATGTAAATTGGATTTACATGAGACAAAGTTGTGCAAAGTCATCAGCCCCACTCTCTCCAGGGCCATCGAAGACAAGATAGAAATCAAGATGACTGACAATAGCCTGGGTAGTGGTGGAGGGAGTACAATCTTAGAAAGCTGCCTACAGTACTGAGAGGCAAAGCCTATGGCACACAGCCAGTGTGTGTCATATAAATGACAGGTGAACTCAGGCCTTTGATGCTGGCTTTTATCCATTTTTTTTTGAGGCAATTGGAATTAAGTGACTTGCCCAGGGTCACACTTCGAAGCCACATTTGAACTCAGGTCTTCCTGACTCCAGGGCCAGGGTTCTATCCACTGTAGCACCTAGCCGCCTCTGGCTTCTATCCATCATTAGAAGCACTTCTCAAATTTAAACAAAGTTCAATAAAATCACTTAGGTCTTTGCCTATTACCAGCAAGGTACTGTTTAATCAATATATCAATTTCCATTCCAATTTTGCTATAAATATAACACCTCGAATAATGAAACAATCATTCCCTAGGTCAAACCACAATAAACCTTAAAAGTGGCCCAGGCACAAGTAGCATAATAATAATAATCCCTCGGGAAGTATGGACAATGAATTCCACAGAAGAAAAATGCTTCCAGACTTGAGAGAGTATTAGGGTTTGCCGAATAATGCAGATAGACTAAAATCTACTGCTATTAGCATCACATACTTACTCTCCCCTGTTGGCCTTCTGGTCATGGAAGAGCAGAGGAGAACCAGTCATCAATATTTTCTAGGCTTCATTCTAGTCCCAAGCTAAAACAGGCATGATTCGGACACTCCCATGAATGAAGGGGAATAATCATCCCTGCAGGCAATCCAGGGCATGCTAAGATAGCATGCAGAGCTGCTATCTCAGAACATTTTTTTTTCACCTCAATCAGTCTCTAGATAGGCATATCCCAATTCTGTTCTCAAGTGCGGCACTCTCAGAGGTGCTGGGCCACTCTTTGAGGATGCGCCAAGGTGTGGCCAAAATAAAACCACCATCTCAATCAAAATTCCCAGCAGCATTCTAAGTTGCTGATGAAAAGGGAAGAAAAACTGCTAGGACTGATTCTCTCCAATTTCATTATTGGCCCTATCATGAACAGATTTAATAATAGATTTAATAATATGTTATGGTGCATGGCATCATACGCAACCATTAATGAGCTCAAGGGATGTGCTGTGGTGGTTTTGAGATGAATACAAAAGCTGATGGCAAAAAAAAAACCTCAGTTCTCAGAAGGGGCAGAGAAGCATTTCTCTAAGCAGGAACACTAGGTTAAATGTGAAGAAGACTACACACAGAAAACATAAAGATTGCACATACACACTGGGATCCTGAAAGTAGACTTGGGACGAAAGGATTTAAGTAAGACTCAAAAGAACTTTAGAGGTAGTGAAGTCCAACCCCCACCATACTCCTCATTTTACTGATAAGGGGCCCAAAGCACAGAAAAATTAAGTGACTTGACCAGAATCACAAAGCCACTAAGTGTCTGAAGCAAGATCTGAACTCAAGTCTTCCTAACTCCAAGTCCAGTGCCCTATCCACTGACACCATACTGCCTCTCTTACTGTGCTATGTCTTTAGAATCATAGCTGGCAGGGATGTCAGAGATCATCTAACATTATTTTACTGATGAAGAAACTGAGGGCCAGAGAGGTGAATTCACCCAAAGGTCACACAGGCAGAGCAAGGAGTTTAATCAGAGTCCTTTGAGTCTAAATCCAGTGAACTTTCAAGTTGCCTCCCCAAAGAAATACATATATATACACACACACATACACATACATATATACACACACATACATATATATACATATACATATATATACACATACATACATGTATATATAAATATATATATATATCTTTTTTTTACTTTTCAACATTCCCTTTTATAAGATTTTGAGTTCCAAATATTTCTCTCTCTCTCCCCTCTCCCCTCCCAAGACAGTAAGCAATCTGCTATAGGCTATACATGTACAATCCTATTAAACAGAAATATATTTTCTTTAGTAAACACTTAATTTAACTTTGTCATTGGTTAATGCTTTTCTAGATGACAATTTTATTTCTAGGCCATAATATATCTAGGAGCATATTAAAAAGAGGTTAACTAATTTGGAACTATGTCCTCTATCCGGATGAACAGGAAGTCCCAGAGAGCAGTTCCACCCACATCTTATTTAGTTTCCAGTTTTGCCTGCCTACAAGCTTCAAAACAAACAAATACCAAATGAGAAGCTATTTGAAAAGAAGCTAAGTAGGAACAGCAATATTATATGATGATCAAATGTGAATGATTTAACTATTCTCAGCTAAATAATGATCCAAGACAATTCCAAAGGACTTATGATGAAAAATGCTATCCACCTCCGAAGAACGGATGGGAATCTGAATGAAGATCAAAGCATACTTTTTTTTACTTTATTTTTCTCGTTTTTTTTCTTTTGGTCTGTGTTTTCTTTCACAACATGACTAATATGGAAATACGTTTTGCACGACTGCACATGCATAATCTATATCAAATTGCTTGCCTTCTCAAGGAAGAGGGGGAAGAAGGCAGGGTAAGAATCTGGAACTCAAAATGTTTCTTTTTTAAAAAAAGTTAAAATTTTTGTCACATATAACTGGAAAAAATATAAAAACAATTTTCACCCAGAAAAAAAGAAGCTAAATAAGGCTAATGGCCTCATTAATGAAGGAGGCAGAAAGTTTTTTCAAAGGGCATATGAGAACCACTCGTTCTTTCTAAGCTAGGAAACAACGAACGGGTAATTTAAAAGGCAAAAAGAAGGCCGTTGACACCAGAGACAGCGGGATAGAAATGGAGGCACTGAGCCCACCGTCCCCACAAACTTCTGTCAGAAATTAGAAGCTGAGGTGTAAGACAAAGAGTGATAAGGTGAGGTTTTGAAACCCCGAGACACTTGTTAGACCATTTAAGGGGAGCAAGAATGGAAGAATTGAATTGAAAAATGAGAAGACTCTTCATTAATGGAATTCTTTACTTAAAAAAAAAGGCTTTCTCCTTTAGATCGAGCAAATTATAGAATTCTTACACAAGTGGGAAAAATTGAAGTTATAACATAAGCCCAGAGTCATATTGGTTTGGGAATAAAAGGATGCTCTTGCAAGCACATGGTAACAAATGCTAGATGGAGACACAGAATCAAGAAATCAATAGATTATAAAATCTACAACTAGAATTCCAATCAAATAAATCTCTCTTAGTAGTTCTATTTTATATTGAGAAAAAAAAAAGTGCTTCCCAAATAGAGCTGATCTAGCTGAAAACCAAATCTCTCTTCCTAGTGGAAAAGACAGCTATCTAAATCACTGCATAGTTGACTCCACTTTGCCTCCCACATAACAGGGATTAATAATATAATGATAATAAAAACTACCATTTACACAGCACTTTAGAGTTTACAAAGCACTTTCCAAGTATCCAAGTATCTTCATTTTTATCCTCATAACAGCCGTGTGGAGGTAGGTGCTATTATTATCCCTTTTTTACAGAAAAGAAAACTGAATAAAGGGGAGGACAAGCAGTCTGTGGACCAGGGGTCTGTAGGTGTCTGAGACAGGGATCCGAATTCAGGTCTTCCTGCACCAGTCTCAGTGACCTATCCACTGTGCCACCCAACTGCCTAAGAAACAGAAGCGCTATCTTTAGAGATAGTAGAATTGCTTTACCAACATACACCCAAATCTGTAAACAATTCAGAGCCTGGTTAGATTATCAGGGCATTCATTGCCTTACATGCTTGCTCCCTCCATACTCACAACTCTCAAATGGCTCTGTCCTTCTCAGCGATTCAGGAACCTCCTCTAACAATAGTGATCATAATCTATCCATGCCTCTAGATCCCATGTGATTTCCACTCATGTTCTCCCAAAGGTTTGCCACTGGAGGCCCACCCAACATGCTGAAAGCCCTCCTTACTTCTCTCTACATCAAGAAGATAACAATGGGGCTCTCTGACTGTCCACCTGTCACTCCTTCCTCTTACCACATGACTATCCTATCTTCCCTTTCTGTCACATAATTTCTCGATGACATCCTTTGTGCTTGTTCTATTGAGTTCTAAAGTCTAGAGCAATTTATCTTAGCCTGATCACACCCACCATGTGCCTCTCTGTTGCCCTCTGTGGGTTATTTATTCACCTGCAGTCCTTAGGTCCTCTTCAAGAACGAAGCACAAACAACAACAAACCAGCAAAAACGGTAATCAGAAAAACGGTAATCTGAGACAATTCCAAAGGTGATCCAAGACAGCTCCAGAGGACTCATGAGGAAAAATGCTATTCCCATCTAGAGAAAGAACTGATGGAATCTGAATGCACATCAAAGCATACTATTTTCACTTAAAAAAATTTTTTTGTGGTTTTTGTCTTTTGATCTCTTCTTTCACAACATTACTAACATGGAAATGTTTTATAGGACTACACATATATAACCTATATCAAATTGCCTACCATCTTGGAGAGGGGAAGAGAGAGGGTGGGATGGAGAAAATCTGGAACTCAAAATTTTTAATGAATGTTAAAATCTGTCTTTACAGCTAACTATAAAAAAATATTATACAATAAAAACATAAAATAAAATCCTAAAAGAAAAGAAAAATGGGACTTTATTTTCACAAGAAACTTAGAATCAGTAAGTGAGTTTTGCAATTTTCTAAAAGCAATACAGTCCCCTCTCCTCCTGCTATTCAATTCTGGGTCCAGCTCACTGTCTGTCTATACTGTCTGCCCTACATATACATATATACTGCTGGATGAGCTCCCTAGGGTTTCTATCCGAATGCATGTTGAAATGAATGACTTTGCTCATCCGCTTGGTCTTTGCTACAAGGGTGCACAGGCCAAACTCTTTTGACCGAGTGTAGATCTCTGTCAGGAGGTTTTGTGGTATCTTGGGGCTTAATTTTATTAGCACAATGTTATTTTCAAATACGAACATCTGGAAGATCTCACCATCCACAGGGAATCCTTCCTCAACCTGTATTCTGCACTAAATCACCTCGCTCACTGTGCAGAGTACCTCTGGTCACATACATCTTCCTCAAATGATGTTTATTATCAGTCACTGAATAGGATTATTTCTGTTTTATCCTTCAAGGAGTCGTGAATAATGCATGCATGGGAGACACCTTGTCGTACAAGTTCCTGTAAGCTCGCTCAACAAAAAGCACAACAGGGCCTTATATTCATCTTTTTAGTTAAACAAAAGATGGTAAAGATGTATTCCATTGCTGAATATTGTTTAGGAAGACCTCCTTGCTCCTTACTGCTGTCCTCATGAAGTATAGTTAATTTTCATACAGATTTCTGTATAAACGAGAGAGTAGCCATATACATCAGTAGTTAATGATGTCCTCTTGACTCTATTCTTTGGCATTATTAAGATCTAAGATTTTTTTCCCTCACTTTTCACATCTTCCCAGCCATCAGACAATTTATCTATTTGTCCTTCAAAGTCCTCACAATTAAATTTTCTCCAACACATTTCTCCTTTCTATATATACTTGGTCCAATCCAGTTGCCTTTCCCAACTCTGATCTTATGTTCTTTATTGCTTTAATACCATTTTCTACCTCTCCAAAAGCACACCAGGATCTATGGTGCTAAGATCCAAGTATGATGGTTCAACTATCGTTGATGGAGAAAAATTTGTTAAAATGGTTTTTGTTTTTCGGGTTTTTTGCAAATCTTTTCTATTTTTCTTCTGTTTGTAATCCTCTTTTCATTTTCATCCTTGTCTACCCTTGGGGTAATTTTGCATAGTTGAATATTTTGCCAAGTCTTCTTTAAATTGATTTTAACTCCCACAGTATCTCTCTGCTTTATGGGATAATACTTTTCATAAATGTCCCGCATTCTTCTTTGTAAAGATTTTACAGAAAAGTTTATATTCCAATCCAGTGTTTTCTTTGGCAGTAATCTTTTCTGCTTGGAAAGTAAGTCAGACGTTTGCTGACTATGGTGTTTTCTGGGCTCTTTTTGGTCTCCTTCTTGTGAAAATTAACTTATGACAGTTTAACTTCTGGATGAAATCATTACAGTCAGTATCAGTCATTTCTGTTGTCCATTTCCCATTTTTTATTTTCAAAATGCTTTCCCGGAAAATGAATGACCTGGCTATTGGATCTCTTCTTCCCTCCCGGTTTATTCCTTTGGTCTGAATCTCCAGAGAAGCATGGGAATTACCTCTGCCCATGATTCTTAAGAGTGACATCATCACACCACAGGCAAAAGCTCTGTAACACAAAAACTTTCCATAATCTATTTCCATCTGCCATGTTCAGTGAGACATTCTGTCCTCTTCATCATTAAAAAAGACTATGAGAAATGCGGATGTGGTTGTTTGCAATGACATGAACTAGTCTCTGTATGAAAAACTGTGTTAATACTCTCGCCCCACCATGCGACTCTTATGACAACTGACATTTCTGCAGGGCTCTGGAGCTTGGGAAACACCTTCCATACATCATTACATTCGACCCTCACAACAACCATGGGAGGTAAATATCATGGCTGTTATCACTGCCGTTGTGCCGATGAGGAAATGGAAGCTGAGTGAGTGGCTTGCCCAAGGTTACATACGTACATGAGGCATGTTTTGAACCTTACTTTTCCTCACCATGAGTTCTGCACTCTATCCAGTTATACCACCCAACTGTCTCCAATTATCCCTTAGAGAAGATAATAATGCTGCCCAACATTTAGATAGCACTTTAAGGTTTGCAAAGCACTTTACCAATATTATTTCATTGGATCCTCACAGTCATCCTGGAAAGCGGGTGCTATTACTATCTCCATATTGCAAATGAATAAACTGAGGTAGATAGCAGTTAAGGGACTTGTCCAGGCTCCTACAGCTAATAATTGTCTCAGGCCACATTTGGACTCAGGACTTCCTGATTCCAAGGGCAATGTTCTATCCATTGTGCCACCTAGCTTGAGGATCAATGAAAGTGGTATAAAGGATCGGGATGTGTATAATCTATATCAAACTGCTTGCCTTCCCAAGGAAGGAGGAGGGGAAGGAGGGAGGGAGGAAGAAAGAGAGGAAGAAAGAACCTAATAGGGAGAGAGAATATAGAACTCAACATTTTTTTAAAAAGAACGTTAAAAAAAATTTTGTTTACATGAAAAAAAATTTTTTTTTAAAATGGATCATAGTATCAAATGTCTGGATCCAGTTTCTTAATGGTCTGAACACCAAACCCTTTCTTTGACTAATTATAGCGCCTTGGTTTGTCAACCATATGCAGCACTAGT
This sequence comes from Trichosurus vulpecula, assembly GCF_011100635.1. Classification (NCBI taxonomy): domain Eukaryota; kingdom Metazoa; phylum Chordata; class Mammalia; order Diprotodontia; family Phalangeridae; genus Trichosurus; species Trichosurus vulpecula. The sequence goes on from NC_050574.1 coordinate 422,301,247, forward strand.
GGAAAAAATCAAGTGTCTAGAAATATTAGCCTAAGATTATCTTACTGGGATTTATTATACCTTTAAAACAGACCCACCTGACTGGCTTAGGACCAACTAAAATGGGTCTTCTAAGCTGCAGTCATTCTGCAGATAAATGAAGAGCTGGGCATTCAGCTAATCAGCTTCCTATCTCCAAGACATTCTTCTGTCTAAAAGCTTTTCAGGTACTGAGCAACAAGATTTTCTTCAGGCAGAATTCAGAGCCTCCAGGCTCAGATGTATTTAGCTAAAGTTACCAGCTTCTCCTATTCACAGCTTAAAGACATCACACTGTTCACATCCCTGAATGTGGTAGAGAATCACCAGATCTCCACTGCAGGGAAGTCATTCATCTCAGGTTTTCAGGTTGAGTCACAGATTGTGATACTGTTTATTAGAAACTTGGGCTCCAACTAAACTTGGCCCAGAAGAAAGAATGAGAAAACACACCTCTCTCTCTTCTCTGCAGAGGTGGAGGACTATGGTTGTGGAACATGCCATACAATGTCAGAATTGGTGGACACACCGATTAGTTTTGCTGAAGTGTTTTTTTTATCTTTGTTTTTTATTCTTTGTTACATGGGATGGATCTCTCCTAGGGTAGAGAGAAGGCATATATTTGGAAATAAAGGTGATGCAAAACACAAGCTATCAATAAAAATTTTTTAAAGATATAAATACATAATCCCATCCCAGCCCATTTTAGTGGCACCAGTCACCAAAACTGTAAAATTAATCTAGTATTCTAGATAAAGGATAGAGCACAGAGAGAAGGGTACCTCCAAAATCCCTTCAACTCAGGAACTGGCAAGCATAATGTTAAACTGGGTGTGGCTCTTGGGTATGACAGCTGATCACTCCCAAGCATGATATCCTAAAGAAAAAAAACAGCAAAGTTCTTATTTGAATAGGTTATTGCAGTGGGTCAAACTGGAGACCAAATGAGATAATCTATCTAAACCGGGTTAAGTGATTTGCCCAGGGTCACACAACTAGTGTCTGAGGCCAGATTTGAACTCCTGAAAATGAGTCTTCCTGACTCCAGGCCCAGCATTCCATCCATTGCCACCTAGCTGCCTGCCACTCCTTTTGCCCAGGGTCTCCCTTAGTAAAACAAAAAGGCCCAAGGAAGAAATCTTATCCATGAACCCCAGCACATTTACTGGGCCTTGCCTGCATTGTATGCAAGGTAGAGTCTTTGAGCTGAGTTCTAAAGAGTAATTTGTTTGCCTAGTACTCCCAAGAGCCTATGAGAGGCACCAGCAAGTAATTGGTTTTCTGAGAAGTTGTTCTGGGGCTTATGCAGAGATTGTTAGGTTTCCTCTGCTTGTTCATGTAGAGAAACCTCATACAGGCGGACAGCCCACACACTGCTCACCATAGCCATTTAAGACTTAACATTTCTATATGACTTTGCACCTGCAAATTACCAGATGATTGGCTTTTTATATTATTCCTCCTAACTAATCTGTGAAGCGAGTGAGTTCCCTTACCTTATTTTACACAGGAGGACATGAGGGATGCGAGGAACAAGCCGTTTATACAATGTCAGACAGTGTGAGGTCAATGGCAGAGCCATGTTATAATGACCAGTCTGCTGCTGAAACCACTGTGCTCTTAGCCAACAATCCTATAGAATTTCACTGCAGAGCACAGGAGCCTACGAGTGCGGAGAGCTAGGTTTTCCTTTTGGTTCCGCCGCCTCTCTCAGACTCAGTTTCCTCATCTGTGATACAGGAATAAGGCCTTCCCTATCTAGTCCTATTCCAACAGGGTTTTCATGAGGAAAGTTTTTTGTTTTGTTTTTTTACAAAGTACTAAATAAAAGTAAATTATGATCTCTAAACCTTGGACCGATTCTCAATTTCTTAAATGAGGAAATGGTTTGCTTTGAATAATACACACCACATGTCAGGTAATAGGTAAAACATATAATGGCAATTAAAGAAGGGAGAAAGCTAGCTACGAGCCCCTTTTATCTGTGTATGTCTGAAATAGCACCTCCCTCCTAGGGCTGTTGTGGGGATAAAATGGCATCGTATTTGTGAAGTACCTTGCACACCTTAAAGTGCTATGTAAAGGTTAAGTATTATAATTAAACATCTGGGTATGATTCAGGGAATGTGGAACCATCATCCCTTAACTCCTTTCAGGGGCCATGAACCTGAGTTCAAATCCAGCCTCAGACGCTTATCCAGATGTGTGATCCTCGGCAAGTCACATAACCTCTATTTGCCCCAGTTTCCTCAAATGTAAAATAGGGATGATAACAGCACCTACCTCTCAAGGTTGTTGTGAGGATCAAATGATATATTTATAAAAAGCACTTAGCATAGTATCTGGACATAGTAGGTGCTATATAGATTCTGATTTCTATCTCTCCTTCCCCAAGCAGTGAAGAGTTAATAAACAAGATGAAATAACCTAACAAGGAGGAATAAATTTGACCTCAATGGCATCACTGAAGCTTCCTAGAACGAGACTTACAGCGTAAGCTCCCCGAGGCCAGTGACTGTTGTCTATTTTATCTCTGTATCCCCAGTTCCCAGCATAGTGCCATGCAATAAATGCTTACTGTATCAGATTAGAACACGGCTCTGAAAAAAACATACCTTATTCAAAAGAAACAGGATAGGGAAAAGTGAGGGGGAAAGGCAGCATTTTATATTTAGAAAATAAATTCAACGTGAAGAAAAATGGTGAAGATCAACAGGGCTAGAAACAGAGGTGATATTGTCATCAGAGTATACTACAAACCACTCAGACAGGAGGAGGATCAGGCGTTCGGGAAACAGGTCACAAGCCTGATCCAGAAGCATGGTACAGCAGTGAAAGAAGACTTCAGTTATCTGGTGTCTGCTGAAGTTTTCATGCTGTCAAAAGCAGGGCAGCTAATATTTCTTGACTTGCCTTTACAATAATCTTCCTTCAGAAAGTGGAGGAACCAACAAGGGAAAATTTTATTCTTGATCTGATTCTCACCTCTCATAGGGAGGAATTGGTTGTTGGGGTGAAAATGATGAGGAAAGTGACCACTTTCTCCTTCAGTTTTTGATAGAAAAGAAGAAAGCTGGGAGTAGTCTGACCCATTCCCTAGCAAAAAACACTTCAGAAGAAAAACACAAAGAATTTCATGAACTAAAATACTATTAAAGAATTCTAAACCAGGGGGATGGTAAGCTCTAAAAATGAAATTCTAAGGACACGGAAAAAATTCTGATGCAAAAAGAGAGTTGTCTAAAGAGAGTCTCTTTGGTGAATGCACTGAAACCGCCAACCAACTGGGATTATAAACTGCCATCTACAGGAGATCAAAGCAAGGACAAGTAGCAGAAGATGTTACATGTGGCATCATCATCATAGCTAACATGTATACAGCATTTTAAGGATTGTGAATCACTTCATCCTCACAACTCTATGACACAGGTGACAACACATCATATTACATATAGTATCATACTGTATTATACTATTAATGAGTAATTGCTACTAATAATATATGCTTGTGTAGCATATATTATTTACAGTAATTATATATTATATAATTAATATGCTACTAATTACATATACATGTGTATATATGATATATATTTTATATACACATACACACATATTTTTGTTATGTCTGTTGGGGATGTACGGTCCTTTAAGAACAGAGTCAGGAATACTAAACCTCAGGATTTGCTCAATCTGGGAGTCTGGTGAAGAAAGGTAAAGACAACGAAGTAGGGCTTTTTAAAAAGTAAAAATAGGGTAAAGAAGAGATTCAAAGAAGGGGTGGAACTGCTGTCTGGAGTGGATAAGCCGATGACAAATGGCTACAAAGAGCAGGTGAAACTCATTTTGCTTCTTTTTTCCTTGCTAAAGGGATTGATTTTTGGACTAGAAAGGACAAATGGGGAGTTAATACCCATAAGAATGAATAATGACATGCTCGTCCAATTTGCAAATGATATCAACCTGGGAGTGACCACCAACACTTTGGATTCCAGAGTCAGGATCCAAAAAAATCCTGGCGGGCTATAACACTGGGCAAAATCTAACAAGCTGAATTTTAATAGGGATGAATTCAAAGTCTTACACTTAGCTTAAAAAAAGATTATAAGCATAAGAGGAGGGAGGCACAATTAGACAACAGCTCATCCGAAATCTGAGGATTTTAGTGAGTAAGCAGCATGATAAAGGTGAATACAAAGAGGCTGGCTCATCATGAAGGAACAAAGAGGTAATAACTCTGCTGCACTCTGCTCTGGTAAGATCACCTCTGAAATTCGGTGCTTAGTTGTGGACATCGCATGTTAAAAAGGGTGTTGACAAGCTGGAAAGTGTCCTGAGGAGAGAGCCTTGAATTCAGACCATATGAGGATCATTTGAAAGAATTCATAATGTTTAACCTAGAGAACATTCCAGGAAGATATGATAGATGTCTTCAAGTGGACTGTCACATGGAAGGAGGGCAAGTTATGTTTCGCCCCAGACAGGAGAACTAGAAGCAGTGGGTTGGAATTACAAAGGGATAAATCTAAGCTTGATGTCAGTAAAAGAAAAAAAAAACTTCCTAACCAGTTCAGCTACCCAAATACAGATGGGCTGCCTCAGGAGATAGTGGGCTTCCCTTCCAGCAAAGGTTTCATAAGCACTGACAGACTATGTTATAGGAGGAATTCTATTTCAGGTCTCGAACTAGGGATCCACAGAACATCCTCCCAGTTCTGAAATTCTGTGATGCTGAGAGCATCGCCATTCATGTCTCTTAGTCAATGTCCTAGCTATCCGGAGTTATCTCGACTGAGCTGTCGCCTTACTTCGTAAGCAGTGAAATGATTGAATGGTGAGAGGGCATTTTCAAAGAAAGAAAGGGCTCCCCAATGACACATCCCCAGAAGAGGCTGATTTAGTCCTTTTGGTCCTTTCTTCCCTCTCATTGTTAAATTATGACAAACAGGAGGCAAATAATTTCCATTTATAGTGTTATAGTCATTGTGTATACTGTTTTCTTGGCTCTGCCCACTTCACTTTGCATCAGTTCCTAAGTCTTCCCACGGTTTTCTGTATTAATCATATTCATCACTTCTCATTGCACAATAATCCATTATATTCAACTAATTAGATTCTGCCCAGTGTTACGGGCTGTCAGGAGTTCTTTGGATTCTGACTCTAGAATTCAACATGTCAGTGGTCCCTCCCAGGGTTGATGTCATTTGCAAATTGGATAAGCATGCCATTATTCATTATTATGGGTATCAAACCCCCTATTTGTCCCTTCCAGTCCCAAAATCAATCCCTTTGGCCAGGAAAACAGAAGAAAAATGAGTTCTACCTGCTCTCTGCTCCCACTGGTCATCAACTACCACAGCTTATTAGTTATTCCCCCATCTATGGGAATATGCTTGGTGCCCAGGGTGGCTATAAATATTTGGGTGTCTATGGAGTCTTTCTTTTTACAAATGACCTCCTTGGGGGCCTAACAGTGGAATCTCTGGGTCAGAGGCCATGGACATTTTAGTCTCTTCATTTGCATATTGCTTTCCAGAATAACCGTACTAATTCACCTCTCCACAACCAATACATTAATGTTCCTGTCTTCCTACAACCAACGTGGAACATTGACTAATTCCACCTCTTATCATTTTTAAGAAAAAAATGCCTTTATAATGACAAGTCTAAAAATCAATCTGTTAAAAGCTATAAATACTATGGTAGTAATATTTCAAGAACCTGTCATTTTGCTGATGTGGGCATAACCAACACAGATTGTAATCCATCTGCTACTAACTAGATATATCCCGATATTTATTTAGCAAATATTTATTATATACTATATAGAGAGTACCACACTTGAACTACAAATGACACAAACACATTTTTAAAAGGTCACTGTGAATTGCTGAGCCTCTCCATATTTAACTAGGCTGGTCCTCAAATACACACACAGTCTATTCAAGGTTGTACTCCCTCTTTTTCCATCTTGTGAGAACCTGTCAGAATCTGGGTGCTAGTCATGGCCTTCAAGAATATAGTCTTTATTTTTCTTCTTTTTTTATTTTTGCAACATAGCTAATACAGAAATATGAAAGAAAAAATACATATAATCACCTCTGTACTATGATGGGGCTTTAGAGAAAACTTTATTTTATTAATAACAGTATCTTCCACTAAAGAAAAATTCAAGTCTTTCCCGACTGCTCTATATGTATTAGTTAGGTGGAGAAAGATCTCGAAATGAAACAGCAATTGTATCACTGCTGTAAACACTAAAAAAGTTACCTTGGAGACAGTTTGCAGCCTTGTTGCAGATAGGCACCGAGCGTACCAGTTGCTGCAAGCAACAGACCCAGGTATGGAGGAGAAGGTTTCATTGGCCTAGAAGAAAATTCAGGATGGAACTGGACAGCAACAAAATAAGGATGATCTGAAATGAAAAGAGGTAGAACGCATTTAAGGCTCAAGCAAATGTTAGAACTAAATTAAAGTTTTTACCCTCCAGAAAGGAAACAGCCACCATTCCATTTAATACATTTTAGCAAAACCTTTTTTCTAGGTAGTATTTCAAGTGATGAAACAGCACACAGAACCAAGGAACCAATGTTGTCAAAACATACTAGAAGTGCTGCAGTGTATTGGAGGTAAGCCAAAAGAACAGAAAACAGTAAGACTCTGCTTTCTCATTTTTCAGAAGAACTTTAGGTTTGGCTTACCACCATTTCCAGTGGATCATCACGGCCTTCAGACCAAGGTCAGATCACTCCTCGTACTAAGGAATTCCTTGAGGCATTTACTGACACTAAGTTTCTTGACCAGCTCCTAACTTCAGGACAAGATTTGAGTTTATCCAATATGGTGCTGAACCTAATAGGCTTAGCTAGATTCTGACTGACCCTAAGAACATTATATATAAATACAGTGATAGTTAAATCAACCTGCTTCTCATTCTTACGGCACAGCGGTATTCCATCACAATCATGTACCATGACTTGTTTAGCCATTCCCCAACTGACGGGCACCCGTTTCCCTCTTTCTTCTCCCCATCCCTTTTCGCTCTCCATCTCTCTCACAAATCATCAGTAGCTAAAGTTCAGTATCTTTAAAGAAAGGTTTGCTAATTGTAACGAGTAAAACTGGGGGTGGTGGAAGCTACTTAAGAGAACAGCCAGAGAGCTTCACTGGTATTCACTGAATGTAAAAAGCCTTAGGAAACCTCGCCCCTAACACGTACTATCTATGCAACCAGGTACAAGTCACTCTTAACCTCTCAGAACCCCTGGATGACTCTCTAAATCTAAATTGTTGAGAAGTTGCCTATCTGTATTAGTAGAAGGACCTTTAACACCGGGAGCTCTCCACATTGATGAAATCACAGCTCCAGACAGGGAAGGAAAAGGGAGGGGGAGAAGTAGTCCATGGAATCCAAGGTAAAAGTAACCCAGAACTTACAAAGCAGATTCTAACTTTACTTGGAGAAACAACTAAGAGATTTTTTTTTGTTATATGTTACAATCCTTAAATTTCAGCATCTGGTGATGGGTTGCCACATGAAAGAATCAGAAAGTAATAATGTTGTGGGTACTGTTTTATGGAATATTAGTGCAATCTGTCTCATCACAGCCAGAGATAGACTGTCTGAATAAATGGACCATGGTTCTGTTTACTTACAGCAATTTTGCAGACGAATTTATCCAATGACTTCCCCTGATACCATTATGATGAGAAAAGAGAATAAAGAAAGAAGATGGTTTTGATGGTATTCCCTTAATCAAAAGGGGGAAAAACGCTCTGAAATACTGTTTTCTGCTTATTTGTTTTGAATTGAACCCTCCTATTAGACCCAATGCCTATCCCTTTTAGCACAATTGTGACCTGTGGCAAATGATTTTTATAAAATGCTTAGCCTACGTCTGTGTGGAACAGAAGCTCAAAAGACTCCTGGGGATTTTTTCTTTAATGAAAATAAATATCCTTCCTAGTCTACTTTAAAAAATTTCAGTGTCTCACTGTTGCTCTGAGTTCCTTTCCAATTCATGAGAAATTTTTAAAACCTCCATAGGTATATTTTTTGATAAAAGCAGTAAAGTGAGGATGCTAAAATAAAATTGAACCTTCAATTAAGAAAGTCTCATACCCCTGACTCTCTCCCAAGAATGGTGATACTGCCGATCAGTAAGCTGCACTGTAAGATGGAAAATCAAGAACTACCTCTGTTAGCAGCTAAAAAGCAAAGTGCAGCTTCATGATTCTGGTCAAAGTAGCAACCAATCATGATACTAAAGGGCTGATGGTGAAATATTTCTCCTGTCTCCAAGGAACAGCATTTATAAGGCACCAACTATATGCCAAGTACACTGCTAGGCACCAGGGTTCCATTCTACTGGGGAGCTAGAGAGAGAGACAACAGAAGTATAGACATATAAGTAAAAGGAAGTTGAAGGAGGGAGGACAGTAGTAGTTGTAAGGATAAGAAAGAAAGCTTAAGCTAGGTCTTAATAGATCAAAGATTTTATGAGAGGGAGGTAAGAAGGGGGTGAATTCCAGGTAGAGGGAATAGTTAATGCAAAGGCACAGGAGGGCTGGGTGGCACAGTGAATAGAAGGCTGAGCCCAGAGTCGGGAAGACCAGAGTTCAAATCTGGCTCCCAACACTTGCTGGCTGTGTGATCCTGGATAAGTCACTTTACGGCTATTTGCTTCCCAGCATAGTTGTGAGGATCTAATGAGATAACAATTGTAAAGAGCTTACAAACAGTCAGCACTATATAAATGTCAGCTCTCATTAGTTATTACTGTTCATTTTAAAGCGCTTAGCACAGTGCCTGGCTCATAGTAAGCATTATTTAAATGTCAGCTACCATGTATAAGAAACAGCCAAGAAAGCCAGTTTGGCTAGACTGGAGAATGTGGGATTTGTTGATGTGCAGTCATTGTCAGTTGTGTCCGCCTCTTTGTGACCCCATTTGGGGTTTTCTTGGCAAAGATGCTGCAGTGGTTTGCTTTTTCCTTGTCTAGCTCACTTTACAGATAAAGAAACTAAGGCAAAAAGGGTTAAGTGACTTGCCCAGGGTAATGCAGCTAGTAAGTCAAATTTGAACTCAGGAGGATGAGTCCTTCCTGACTCCAGGCCTGGCACTCTAACCACTACACCACCTAACTGCCCAGAAGGTGAGAAGGCAGTTATATAGTGAGGTTGAAAAGTAGGGTTGGGGCCAGGTTGTAAATAGCTTTACTAAAAGCCCAAAACAGTTTATTTCTTATTCTAGAGTCAATAAGAAATCAGGAGAGTACCCTGAGAGGGGTGGGGAGTGGTAACAGATTAGACCAACACTGTAGGAAAATCATTTTGACAGCTGGGTAGAGAATGATTTGGAATAGGAAAAGATTTGAGTCGGGGAGACCAACTGGAAGTAGGCATGAGGTGATGAACCAGGGTGGAAGCTGTGTGAGCTAAGTGGACCTATACTGAGAGATGTTGAGGAGACAGAAGCAACGAGATGCGGCAACGATTCAGAAATGTACAGTGAATGAGAGAGAGGAATTGAGGAGGGCACTAAGGATGCAAGCCTGGGTCACCGGGAGCACAACAAAGCCATCAAAGGTACTAGGAAACTTGGAAAAGGGATGAGTGTGCAGAGAGGAGGGGGAGAGGATAATTCTATTTTGGACATGTTCACTTTGATATGCCAATTGGATACTCCATCTAAATGGTCCAGGTAGTTGGTGATAGAGGACTAGCATTCAAAAAAAGAAACTGCATGTACATGTGTGTGCATATACCCACATACATGTATATGCAGCATATATACATGCATGTCTATATGGACATATGTACACATGAATTTGCCTGCTTTGTTTGTGTGTGCATGTGTGTGTGTGTATGTGTGTGTGAGTCATCTGAATAGAGATAATCAAGCCTATAAAGGCTGAGGAGTGAAAGTGTAAAAAAGATAGAAAAGACAGAAAAGTGGGAAACTATGCATACAAAATAAGAAGTATGTTTTCAGAAAAGGCCAATATGTTGATCTGCTCCGTATTTATCTACCTACAAGGGAGGGGGTCTACTGGAGGATTGAGACATAAGACATAGTGGTCATTTAATAACTGTATGATACTGCTGACTGACTGACAAATGTTGATGATATTTACCCTAAAAGTAAGGTTGAAGCAAAGCAATGTGATGGAGGGTGAAGGGAGCCAGCTTTAGAATCAGGAAGACCCAGGTTCTGCTCCTACTTCTAATACATACTGGCTGAGTGACCCTTAGAAAGTTATTTAACTTTTTAGTGCTTCCAGCAGTTCTCCAAGAGTATAAGCTGCAAACCAGTTGCTGATTTGCATTGGTAGGAGGACTTTTCCTCACCACTGAACTCCCTATACAGATGAAATCCCAGGTCTGGACAAATAAAAAATGTTAATAATTAGAATACGTACAGTATTTAAGCACTTTTAATATATTTGATCCTCAAAACAATCCTTGTAAGGGTTTATCATAGGTGAAAACTATCAAAGAAAACTGATTTAAATCTTCAGAAAAAACTGAATGTTCTATGAAAGGGTTTTTTTAAGTTCATTTTCCTTATTGTTTGTTAATTTTTTAACATTCTTTTTTAAGAGTTCCAAATTCTCTGGAACTATGCCCAAAGGGCTATAAAAATGTGCATATCCTTTGACCCAGCAATACCACTTCTAGGGCTATATCCCAAAGCAATTACACAAGGGGGAAAGGGACCCATATGTACAAAAATATTTATAGCCGCTCTTTTTGTGGTAGCAAAGAACTGGAAATCAATGGGATGCCCATCAATTGGGGAATGGCTAAACAGGTTGTGGTATATGAATGTAATGGAATACTATTGTGCTATAAGTAATGAGGAACAGACGGACTTCACAATAATCTGGAATCTGATGCTGAGTGAGGGGAGCAGAACCAGGAGAACATTATACACAACCACAGACATACTGCTTCTGTGATGACTAACTTTAATAGATTTGGCTCTTCTCAGTAATACAAGGTTCAAAGACAGCTCCAAAGGACTCTTGATGTAAAGAACTATCTACATCCAGGGAAAGAATTATAGAGTCTGAACTCAGATTGAGGCAAACTATTTGTTCTCTTTTTTTTCTCTTCTTTTTTTGGTTTTGTTTCTTCTTTCTCATGATTCATTCCAATGGTTATAATTCTTCTTTACAACTTGTTTAATGCGAAGTTTAATGCGAAAGTATATGTAGAACATATATTGGATTCCATGCCATCTTGGGGGACGAGGGGGAGGAAGGGAGGAGGAGAAAATTTGGAACTCAAAAATCTGTGGAACTGAATGTTGTAAACTAAAAATAAAAAATTCATTTAATAAAAAAAAAATAATAAAATAAAATTGAAAAAAAAAGAGTTCCAAATTCTCTCCCTCCCCTCAATCTCTTTCCCACTCCTAGAGAATACAAGCAGTATGATACCCATTATATATGTGAAGTCATGCAAAACATATTTCTATATTAGCCATGTTACATAAAAAAGTAAATTAATAAAATACGCTTCAATCTGTGGTCAGAGTTTATCAGTCTCTTTGAGATGGATAGCATTTTTCATCATGAGTCCTTTGGAATTGTTTTGGATCACTGTCTTAATCAGAGAAGCTGAGTCTTTCACAGTAGATTATCACTTTTGTTACTGTGTACAATGTTCTCCTGGTTCAAGACACGTTCTTAACTTTTTTTGCGTCATGGACCCCTTTGGCAGTCTGGTGAAGCCTATGGACTCTTTCTCAAATCAACATTTTTAAATGCATAAATTAAAATAATGTACAATTATGAAAGAAGTCAATTATATTCTAATTTTGCCAAAATATATTTTTACCGCGCCTGAAAACCAGGTTAAAAACCTGGGTTATAGGGTACCAATTTAGAAATCACCATGAAAGGCAGACAATAGATAAAGGTGAAAGACGGAATCCATTCAACACAGGGAAGGGTTAGCTCTCACTGAAGCATTCTAATATATAATGTGTTGACAATGTAATCAGAAAAACTGAAAAGGCTAGTTGGAATGAGAATGGATGCTTAGACAAATTTTAAACATCCTGTTTCTGTCACCATAGGAAAGAAACATCTGGCAAGCTGGCCGCTCTCTATTAGCAGATGGAAAAGCAGAGTTGATGCAAAGAAGGAGGGAAAGGAAATAAGCATTTATCAAGCACCCACTATGTGCCTTTACAAATCTGATTTGATTTTTACCACAACCCTGGGAGGTAGGTGCTATTATTATGTCTACTTCATAGACGAGGAGACTGAGGCAGGTAGAAATTAAATGATTTGCTCAGGGTCATATAGGTAGTAAGTATCTGAGGCCAAATATTAAATCAGATCTTCCTGACTCCAGACGCAGCACTCTATCCACCGTGCCACCTAGCTGCCTCTAGGTAGAGAAATTTCACAGCTTGCTCCAGAATAGAAGTATCAGTCAATCAGCCAGTCAATAAACATTTACTAAGTCCGTACTATATGCCAGGTACCATGCTAAGTGCTAGCGATACAAAGAAAGGCAAAAGACAGCTCCTTCTCCAGGAGCTCATGAGGGAGACAACACGCAGACAGCTGTGCAGAAACAAGATATATACGGGATAAATTGGAAGTAATAGCAATAAGAGGTATCAGGAAAGGCTTGTGGGAGAGGGTGGAATTTTAGTTGGGGCTTGAAGGAAGCCAGGAAAGCCAGTAGGCGGAGATGAGGAGGGAAAGCATTCCAGGCACAGGGGACTAGAAGAAATGCCCAAAGCTGAGAGATGGAATGTCTTGATCGTGGAACAGCCAGGAGGCCAGTGTTACTGGATCAAGGAATATACGTTGGAGAGTAAGGGGCAAGAAGACTGGAAAGGTAGAAGTGGGCTCGGTTAGAAGAAGGGCCTCGAACATCAGAGGATTTAATATTTTATTCTGGAGGTAATAGTTTAAACTTTTTAAATTTTCTTACCAAATACTGATATGCTAGCTTTCTTTTAAATATGTTTGACAAATTCATCCAGTCTTTTAAAACAGGGACACCCACTGAGGAATAAGGCCAGGGAATTCATTCAGCAAATAAGCCGTGTCCAACGAAGAACAATTCCAGTCTGGCAGCAGAGGGCTCAATGAAGAAAGAAAAGACTTTCAGGCCTTGCAGTACCAGGAGTGGTGAGTTGACTTGGCCACATGTGGTCCCTACATGTGTACCTTTGTACTCTGTGCCTACCCAATCTTGACATAAACACTGTATTTGTGAGAGCGTACAGCCCAGATTTACAGAAGGAATGCTTCCTGTTTTTACTATGTCATTGCAATGTACTGTATAGGGAACTGGCCTCGCTTTGCCTTGAGTATTTGTGGCAAACGCTCACACGGTGGTCAGAAAAAGTGATACGAGGACACTCTGTGAAGAACTTTAGAACTGATTGTGTGACACAGGAGACAATGGCATCCAGTACAGGATGCCTGCATCAAAGAAGGTGCCAAGCAGAACTGAAGTAGCTCCAAAGAAACATGGGATGCCCAAGTATTCACATGGATTACTTGTGCCCGACCTCTGGCAGAATGTTCTGAGCTTGTACTGGTCTGATCAGCCATAGGTGGACGCACTGTAACTTGACCCTAGCATAGTGATGTCATTTTGGTCCTCTCTGAGAATGATGGACAACAACCAACCAATCAAGGGAACTGAGCTTGGAGTCAGGAACACCTAGGTTCAAATCCTACCTTAGATGCTCACAAGCTATGTGACCCTCAGTAAGCTGCCTAATCTCTATGTGTTAAAGCATCATGTTTCAGGCAGAGCCAAGATGATGTGTTAGGGGCAGCCACTCAGCTGAACTCTAACATTCCTCTCCAAACAACTTTAAAATAATGCTTCAAAACATATTTTGGAGCAGCAGAGCCAACAAAAAGTCAGAGTGAGATATTTTTCCAGACTAAAAAAAAAAAAAAACATAAGAGGTAGGCAGGAGAACTCTGTAACAATGGGCTGGAGGTCTGGTGGAGGTTTGTCTAGAGCCCAAACAGGCCAAGACACCAATAACTAAAGCAGCAACAGCTCTAAGAGCTCCCAACCCAGACACTGTAAAAGAGTCAGAAGGAGATTACAGAGGACCCTTTGCCGGCACTGGATACAGTTGGCACTCACTGGCCACTCTATTGCCCATAAGCAGTTCCAGGTCACAGTTCCAGAGCAGAGAACAGTCACAAGGGAGCAGGGACTTTGGTCACAGTACCCAGGCAAAGAGGAGCATTGGCGTGTGCAGCTACAGGAGATCAGGGTTGCTTCCTTGGTAAAGACAAGAGACCAGACCAGGAAAGCAGTGATCACACCTCTCCCAGGATCACACTGCCTTGGAAGCACCAAAAACTGGCAGATCCCCAGAACTAGCTCTGAAAATAATAGCACAAAAAAATAACTGAAGCTTGAGACAGTGCTTCAGATGAGCACATACTCACAGATGAGCAGAGCCCAACTTTAACATAAAGTTCACAGTTGAGAAATAGGCTGGAAAAATGATAAAATAAATAAAAAAGCAACCATAAAAAGCTACTACAGTGGGAAGATTGAGACAAAAACTCAGAAGACAACAATGTGAAAACAGCTATAAAGCCTCAAAGAAAAATTAGACCCAAGCACAATGCTGCAAGGGATGAGGGAAAAATAGGTACATTGATGAACTGCTGGTAAAGTAGTGAACTGGTCCAACCATTCTGGAAAAAAATTTGGAACTAAGCCCAAAGGACTTATAAAACTGTACATACTATCCATACCCTTTGACCCAGCAATACCACTACTAGGTCTATATCTCAAAGAAATCAAAGGAAAAAGAAAAGGACCTTTGTATACAAAAAATTTTATAGCTGTTCTTTCGTGGTGGCAAAGAATTGGAAATTGAGGGGACGCTCATCAATTGGGGAATGGCTGAACGAGTTGTGGCATAACTGTGATGAAGTACTATTGTGCTATAAGAAAAGATGAGCTAAGTGGTTTCAGAAAAACACGTAAGATCTCTATGACCTGACGGCAAGTGAAGTGAGAAGAAGCAAGAAATTACTGTGCACTGAAACAGCAACATTAGAATGATGATCAACTGTGAAAGACCTGGCTACACTGATCAATACAATGATCTAAGACAATTCCAAAGGACACATGATGAAAAAAAATGCTATCCACCTCCAGAGAGAGAACTGATAAACTCCGAGTGAAAACTGAAGTATAATTTTCTCACTTTATTTTTCTTGCATTTAAAAAAATATGGCAAATATGGAAACATGTTTTGCAGGATTTCACATGTATAATTGACATCCTGTTGCTTGCCTTCTCAGTAGGTGGCGGGGAGAAGGGAGAGAATTTGAAACTCAAAATTTAAAAAGAAAAAAAATGTTAAAAATAAATTAATAATTTTTTTTTTTAAAGATTACACATTTCAGGGCAAGAACTGAACTGCACTGGTAGGGAAATTTCCAAGCACTAGTGAAATGATAAGTCCAGTACAAAAAAAAAAAAAGAAAAGCAAAACAAAAAATTAATTTTTAATGCTAAATTGCAATATGCCACCGGTGACACTTACTAGCTATAAGACCATGAGCAAGTGATCTAACCTCTCTTTGACTCAGTTTCCTCACCAATAAAATTAAAATAGAGATAATTATACCACTGTAGTATCTTTTACCAAAAAAAACCTCAAATGGGGTCATGATGAGTTGGATACAACTGAAACTGAAGTTATACCTGTATTATTCACCACCACCCCCAACCTGTAAGGACCAAGAGTGATAATGTATATAAAGCACTTTATAAACTTTAAAGTTCTAATACAAATGTTAGCTATTTTCACCAATATTATTCCCTAGTCACTTTAAGTCTTTTCTCCAACTAGACTGTAAACTCAAGGGCAAGAGCCAATGTCTTCAATTTCCACTGTATTGTCCATATGGCTTCATACTGCACTGTGCAATCAACAGAGATTGAATTAAAAACTACATGACATTTCAGTCCAAATGACTTTCTCGGTGATCCCACAGGAATGAGGACTGGTTATGTCATTGAATATGAGAGTCCAATCACTACAGCAGTATAATTAGCTCATAAAAAAAAATCAGTTTATAATTTCTATTTCTTTCAACGTGCCTGTAGAATTTTTATTAAATTTTTTAAGACTTTTACACCACTCAGTTACAGAGTATGTGAAATACGTATCATTTTTAAACTAACACCTAAAACTTTTTTCTTTCATTTGAAACCAAAGGGAACTAAAATTTTGAGGCAAGGATAACTTTTACTATAGCGTACTTCAAAGAGGGAGAGGTAGTAGGTAATAAAAAAAAAGAAGCGGAAAAAGATCTCTCATTTCAAACCAAATATTCAAGAATGCAAAATATCACATCTCAGATCCTTTGCAGCTTATAGTTAAGCTTTATCAGAAGAGAATTTTTTAGAAGTCAAATACGTCTGTGCTATTTTGATGTACACAAAAAGCTCAGCTTGCTAAGAAAGGATTTTGAGGATAAAAAATGTATGACTGACTTGTCTTTTACTATGATGAAGGATTTTCAATTTTAAAACACCTCCTATACGTCATCTGCCATACCAAGCATATTGCTGAGCCATCATGGGACCCACACTCAAGGAGCTTCTTACAAAAGATACAGAACCCAAAAAATCACCGCAGGCCCACCTCCCAGAAGGCATTCTTTCAGGTGGTATTAAGTCAGACATCAAGATGAAATAAAGGCCAAGTCTGACTTTAAGTATTTCTGGTACCTTTTAGAATGGAGAGGTAAATCCCAACAGAATGGGTTTGAGAGAGTGTCAATCTTTCTAGGAGGATAAGTGAACTCTTCAAGTGTAGTCTGCAGGGGTTTTCTTTACCTTAAAACCAAATACAATAACCTGCTGAGAACTGGCTAAATTTACAGAATTAAGTAAGTAAATTGGTGCTTTTATGCTTCCCAGATGCATTTATGATTTTTTTTTACCATACTGGCAATAAGAAGAGTTACACATAAATACTAAGGGTCCAAATCAGTACAGTGCTACAGGGAGTGTCTTCTGGCCATAACCACAGGTTAAGGAAAGGAAGAAAAATCACAAGAATTTCTTAAGAAATAGATGAAAAAAAAAAAACTGAGGGATGAACATTCTTCAGACGTCTTCCTTTTACATATAGTACTGCCATTCAATTTATACCTTCTCATTTGAATTACTGTGTGATTAAGAAGAAGCATGAAAAGGACATGGAAGATTCTTGGGCAATTAAAAGACCAGGAATTCAACTTTGGACTCAAAATGCACGTACCCTTTTATTCAAAAGTACTCACAATTCATCCAGTCTCTTCCCTTAGGCCGGACTTACTTCCCCAATGCTTAGCAAACACCCACTCCTTCTTACTCTCCCAGTCTCAGTCATACATCTTCCTCTCCACCTCCTACCGCCCAACCTTGCATTGCTACCTACCTCAAGCCTACACATCCCATATCCCACTCCAAATGGCTCCTTCCTTCCCCTGCTCTGTAACTGGCAAATTCCCTTCATCTTAGACTTCTTCTCATGTTCTCTCCATCCTCTGGCACTCACAGAGACCTGGCTTCCCCAGATGATCTGCATCCCTGGCTGTTTTTTTCACTATTGGTTTTATCTTCTCTCACACTCACTGGTCCCAAGATATATATAAGAACATGCCCTTTTGCCACTTTCAGGCTCTCCCTCTACTCCTATCACTCATCAAGGTCATTCCTCCTTTGAGGTTTTTTGGTTGTTCAGTCATTTTTCAGTTGTGTCTGACTCTTCATGACCCCATTTGGGGTTTTCTTAGCAAATATACTGAAATGGTTTTGCTGTTTCCTTCTCCAGCTCGTTTTACAGATGAAGAAACTGAGGCAAACAGGGTTAAGTGATTTGCCCAAGGTCACACAGCTAGTAAGTGCTTGAGGCTGGATTTGAACTTAGATCTTCCTTGGCAAAGTCAGAGTTGGGAGAGCTGGTTCAAATGTGAAAGAATTCACTTAGACCTTCTCTGTAGCCGATGGGAGCTTTATTGATGCAAAAGCACACAGACCTGAGATTTAGCAAGGAGCTTTTATTTAAAAGGTACTCATGTAGGGAAAAAAACCAGACTTATATAGACAAAAAACTATACAGCCTGTAGGATGACTTAAGGGTTTCTTATGGGGGTTGGAGATTTAGGGATAGGATAAGTCTTACAAGATAAGGACACAGGTTGAGGACCATGAATGACACAAGATAAGGGAGACAAGGCGATCCCATGACCCAGGATGGGGAGGGAGGTGCAGAATGTAGGAAAGTTTTGTTGTATTTCAAGATAAGGGAAGGAGACTTTAGGGTGCCAGGGAGAGAGCTACTCAACCCTCAGGGCACCTTCGAGACTTTGGAGCTCTCCAGGTTAGAGGATAAACTATGAAAAAGTTTAAACTCAACCCTCAGGGCACCTTTGTGTCTACATCATTCCTGACTCCAGGGCCTGGTGCTCTAACCACTAGGCTGATGAACAGCTGAGGTTTACTCTATCCAAATTTCACCCAATCCTGATCTTGGTGGCTGTTCCTGTTATCTCCCCATCTCCAACATACTATCACTCAGTGCTATGCTACGGCCATCTCATATTATTAATTATTACTAATGTTGTTTGCTGTTGTTCAGTCGTTTCAGTCACGTCTGACTCTTTGTGACCCTGTTTGAGGTTTTCTTGGCAAAGATACTGGAGTTCTTTGCCATTTCCTTCTGGAGTTCATTTCACAGATGAGGAAACTGAGGCAAATGGGGTGAAGTGACTTGCCCAGGGTCACACAGCTAGTAAGTGTCTTGAGACCAGATTTGAACTCAGAAAAAAAGACTCTTCCTGACTCCAGACCCAGAGCTCTATCCACTGCACCACCCAGCTGCATCATCATCATCATCATCATCATCTTCATATATAGCAGCTACCGTGGGTCAGGTCACCTCATTTGATCCTCACAACAACCCTGGCAGATAGGCACCATTACTATTCCCATTTTACAGATAAGGAAATGGAGACAGACAGACATTAAATGACTTGCCCAAGGTCACACAGCTAGTAAGTGTCTGAGGCTGAAACTGAATTCAGTCTTCCAGACTCCAGGCCCAGCTCTCCAACCACTGTGCCTCCCAGCTCTCCAACCACTGTGCCACCCAGCTGCCGGTGGATAGCAAAAAAATGCTACAAATCAGGGTTTAATTTATTGCTTTGTTCACTGTCTAGACTTTAAAAAGTGATGGAGAAAATGTTAATGCTGTATATTATGTTTAAAACTGTGTCCATCATATGTTTTTTTTTTATTTTTGCCAGAGAGGCAGTTGTTAAATATTTACCAGCATGTCACAGATCTGCTCCTTTCTCAGTGAGTTAAGTGCCTGAATCACAGTCTCTCTCCCCACCCCAATACCTGCCTTTATACCAGGGAACTTCAACATACAAATACAAAATACTTTAACCTCTCGACTCCAATGACCAAGTATTCTTCCCTTCTACCTTAGCTACATCCACCTTGGATCTTTGTCATTACCCACAATTGGACCCCAAGGCTCTGTCCTAGGCCCTTTTCTAACATCCCCATAGCTCACTCTCTTATCTGATGACTTCATTCGTTCCTGGGATCCAAGTTGCATAAGGTATTGATTCAAATACATAAGAATAAGAGCCATTCCCCAATAGATAAATGGTGAAAAGATATGAACAAGCAATTCTCAGCATCAGAAACTGATAAAATTTTATCGGGGGAAGTTATATGAAAGAGGTATTCACATCTGCCTTGCTGCTAAAATCTAAGAGCCTTAAGGCTTTTCCATCTGACCTTCAGCTGACATCTTCCATATTCACTGTCTCTCCCATTGAAACGTGAGCTTCTTGAGAGCAGAGTTTTGTCTAACTTTTCTAATTCTATACCCAACATTTAGCACAGTGCCTTGCACATAGTAGGCACTTAAATGATTTAGTCATTCATTCTCAAAAGAAAAAAGCAAGCTATCAACAACCACATGAAAAATGCTCCAAATCATTAATAGTAAAAGAAATACAAACTAAAATAATTCTGAAATTCTACCTGACAGTCATCAGACTGGCAAAGAGGCTAAAAGGGGAAAATGATAATTGTCGGATGGGCTGTGTAGGAAGAGAGGCATGCTAAGGCACTGTTGGTGAGGTCGAGGATTGTTTTGGGAAGGTAATTTGAAACTATATCCCAAAAATCACTAAACTGTGCACACCCTTTGATCCAGCAATACCACTACTGGGCATATACCCTAAAAAAAGACCAAATAAAGAGAAGAAGGACCTATACATACCAAACCATTTCTAAAAACACTCTGCTTTAACAAAGAGCAAGAAACAAAGTGGGTGCCCATCAATTATAGAAAGGTAGATGAATGTAATAGAAATGCGTAACTGCATAAGATATGATGAAAGGGGTTGTTCCAGAGAAACCAGGTAGGATTAGTATGAAATGCAGAGAACTGTGATGCAAAGAGAAGACAGGGAACTATTTACACAATCACCACAACAAGTAAAGGAAAACAATTCTGAAACACTAAAGAACCCTGATGAATACAAAGGTTAGTCACAGCACCAATAAATTAATGATGAAGCTTGCCTGCCAAGTCTATACACATGTGTGCGTAGGTGAAAAAGTGATGGGCAATAAGCACAAAAGAGAATATGCACTGTCCAGACCTGACTGATACAACATAAATTTGTTTGCTTAACCACGCTTATTTGTTTCAAGGAAGGGTTTTTATTTTGGGGTGGAATAGGGGAGAACAAAAGTGATATTAAAAAAGAATAAAAGAGAATCAATGAAACATTTAAAAAATACACAGAAGACAAGGAAGTATAGAAGGAGACACAAAGGGCAGTGTTGGTACAACTCCATTAAATTTAATAAGGATTTTAAAATTCAAGCTATATAAAACAGATATGCAGTTTTATAAACAATCCTGTTTTCTGGCTTTCATTGTAGGTGGAAATGTTCATATTTGTTGCTGATTGCCTAAGAAAAAATTTTAAAAGAATGAAACTGATTTTTATACAACAGGAAAGGAAAGAAAAATCTCCTCAAACCTTTCCCACTCTCAAACTTTCCTAATTCTGTCAAGGGCACCACCATCCTTTCACTCTCCAAGGTTCATAACTTTGCCTTTATCCTTGAATTCTCACTCTCCTCTCACCCCACATATACAAATCTTGCCATTTTTATCTTCACAACAACTTCTCTAGCCCCTTCTCTCTACTCGGTTACCACTTCAGTTCAGGACCTGGCCATTTCCCCACTACAATGACCTCCTAATGGATCTCCCTACTCCCATTTCAACTCCCCTCCCTAAGACTCCCCCCAATCCAATCCATCTTCCACATGGCTGCCAAAGTGATGTTCCTGAAGCAATGGACCTGAACACATGACTCCCCTATTCAAACCCTATTGTCCTTTGGTCTTTTTTGCGGGTGGGGATGGAGTTATTAAGGTTTTGGGGTTAAGAGACTTGCACAGGGTCACACAGCTTGAACTCAGGTCCTCCTGACTCCACCACGAGTGCTCTAGCTACTGCACCACCTAGCTGCCCCCACCCCATATGACCCTTTGGATAAAATATAAGCTCCTCTGTTTGACTTTTAAAGGCCTTTACAACTTGGCCCCCACCTATTTTTTTCTAGCCTCATTCTATCTTATATATTAATCCCCTTCCGACACTCTCAGGTCTGGCAAAATTGGCTTTCTTTGCTTTTCATCTCTTGACCCTACAGCTGCCATCCACTTTTACACTGGCCTTCTGCCAGGCACTGAAATGCCCCCTTCACCTGTGCCTCACAGAAGCTCTCACGTCAAGACCCAGCTCAAGCAGAACCTTCTACACAAAGCCCAAACCTCCATCTGGCTAGTGCTCTTCCTCACTAACACCTTGTACTTAAACACATTTATTTAGCATCTGTTCTTCATATACAGTGATTTCACCAATAGAATGTCAGCTCCTTAAATGCAGGGATTACTGGATTTTTGTATTTTTTTACACAGTATCTATCACATACCTGGCACACAGCAGGTGACAACTCAGAATATGTAAGAAATGTCACTTAACAACTGATAGCCTTTCACCCAGCAATCCCACCCAGTAAAACCCAGCTCAATAGTTGAGATTTCACAGATAACAAAAAATTCACCTTAGCAACCTCCCTTTAGGTAGACAAAAACTGGAAGCAAAACAGGCGTCCATCAATAAGGGAAGAGCTGAACAAATGGATGGTATACGGATTTAATGGAATATTCTAGCATCATAAGAGAAGAGAAACATAAAGAGTTCAGGGAAACATGGAAAGAACTGTATAAAGTGATACAAAGTAAAGAAAGCAGAACCAAGAGACCAAGGACTAAAAACAACAAGGCGAGTGGTAACAGCACTAAAAGGAACTGAACTCAGGGCAACCGCAATGAATCATCTCAATTTGCTCCTCTCAGTAGATAGGTGGAGCACTGTATAAATACATACATATATACACATATATATAATGTCGGCCATAGTGGCTGTGTCCATTGGCTTTGCTTAAGTCCTTTTCTTTTTTACAAGAAAAAGTTTAATGGGTTCAGGGGGAGAGGAGGAGGACAGGGGATGAAGGGTGTAGAATTAAAGAGAAATGAACATGATATAAAAACAAAACCACACTAAAAGTTTTTTGAGCTTGTGGATGTGGGGAGTGATAGAAAGACAGAGAGAGCGGAAGAAGGAGGAAGAGAGAGAGGGGGAGGAAAGTGAAGGAGGGGGAGAGAGGGAGAGAGGGAGAGATTTGGACATTTCACAGTTTACCAAACCTACTTACTTGCCAATTCAATGATCTCCATTCTTTCTCCTTCAACATCCTGACCTACGAACTTCAAACCTTTCTCTTCAAATTGCTGGATTAATTCTGGGTTAACCTGGGGGGAAGAAAAAAAGAACTCAAATGACTTGGGTAGCATCAGGTATCAGAAGCCATTTAGCCTTGGCCGTATCTAGATTTTTGCATTCTATTTTTTTTCTTTTTCTTTTTTTTTTTTTGGAGGGGGAAGGCAGGGCAATTGGGGTTGAGTGACTTGCCCAAGGTCAGCTAGTAAGTGTGTCAAGTGTCTGAGGCCAGATTTGAACTCAAGTCCTCCTGACTCCAGGCCCAGTGCTGTACTCACTGCACCATCTAGCTGCCTCTGATTTTTGCATTCTAGCTAGAAAGCTAAAATAATGACTTATCTCCCTCACATGACTACCAAAATGTCACACCCTCCACTGATATTCATTTAGCTCTTATTAAACAGTGTCATCACGAGCATAATCAGATTCCCCCTTGGTGCCATGCTTTCTCCTCCAAGAAGAAGAAGACCCTGTGAAGTTAAAAGTCAGCATGCTGTAAGAAGAAAAATACCCGGATTTATTGCTCTCTGTTCAAATCCTGATTTTACCACTTACCTATGTGACTTTGGGCAAGTCACTTTACCTGTCTCTGCTTTCCATCTTTAAAACAAGAAGACTCTGAATAAAGGACCTCTAAGGACCTTTCTGGCTCTAAATTATATGAACTCATCAAGGTAGGGGGCTAAGGAGGGAAAATTGAGTCCTAAAAGGTAAAGGCACAGGTAGAATGAGCTCAGAAACAGTCTATATACTAATGTCAACAGGCTATGTACATATTTATAAAACACAGACACACACACACACACACACACATTCTTCCAGAATTTATTTCTGGTAAACAATAAGAGGAAGTAATCACCCCGACCTCTGAACTGTCTGTTCTTTTACACTCAACTCTGAGGCAATTGCAGACAGTCTGTTTCTTCTTCATCACCATTATCAATTATATTAACTAATTACATTATTAAATATGATGTATTAATTTATAATGTATCATTAGGCTATATATTATGTATATTGTGTATAAATAATAATAATAAATGTTTTTAAAATAAACATTTATTAAGTACCTACTGTGTGCCAGACACTGTTCTAAGCATTAGGAATATAAAGAAAGGCAAAAGATAGCCCTTCACGGTCTAACGGAGGAGACAACATGAAAACAACTACGTACATATAAGCTATGAACAGGATAAACTGGAAATAACCAACCAGGGGAAGGTGTTAGAAGTAAGAGGAATTGGGAAAGGCTTTCTGTAGATGGCGGGATTTTAACTGATACTTGAAGTAAGCCAGTGAAGTCAGAAGGTAGAGCTGCAGAAGGAAAGAAGAGAACAGCCCGAGAAAACACCCAGAGTTGGGAGTATCTTGTTCTAGAAACAGCAAGGAGGACAACGTCGCTGGAGCACAGAGGACATGGGGAGATGTAGAGCGTAAGAAGACTGGAAAGGCAGAGGGTACCAGGTTTGAACGCCACACAAGGGTTTTATATTAGATCTTGGAAGTAACAGAAGTCACTGGGGTTTACTGACTAGCAGAGTGACAAATATGGTAAGAGCTATGCTTTAGAAAGATCACTTAAGGGTGGCTAGGTGACACAGTGCATACAGCACTACTAGCCCTAGAGTCAGGAGGACCTGAGTTCAAATCCAGCCTCAGACACTTGTTTGCTGTGTGACTGTGGGCAAGTCACTTAACCCTGACTGCTTGCCAAAAAATTCTTTTAAAGAAAGATCGCTTAGACGGATGGTTAAAGGATGGACCAAAGCAGGGAGAGACTTGTAGTAGTGTGACTCACCAGCAATAGCCCAAGTGTGAGGTGGTGAGGAGATGCACCGACGGGGTGGCAACGTCAGAGAAGAGGAGGGGAGAATACAAGATATGCTATGAAAGTAAAATAAATAGGACTTAGCAACTGATGTGGATATGGGAGAGGTGAGAGAGAGTGAGGAAGGAGTCAAGAATGATACTTAAGCTGTGAGCCTGGGCAACTGAAAGGATGGTGGCACCCTCCACAGTAATGAGGAAGTTTGGAAATGGGGAGGTTTAGGGGGAAAAGATAATGAGAAACTTTGGACATGTTGAGCTTAAGACAGAATCTATAAGCCATCCAGTTCAAAATGTCAATAGGTGGGGCAGCTAGGTGGCGAAGTGAGTAGGGAACCGGTTCTGGAGTCAGGAGGACCTGATTTCAAATGAGGCCTCAGACGCTTGACACACTTACTAACTCTGTGACCTTGGGCAAGTCACTTAACCCCAACTGCCCTGCCTTCCCCCTCCAAAAAAAAAATGTCAACAGGCAACTGGAGATGAGACTAAAGATCAACAAAGGTTAGGGCTGGATAAATAGAGCTGAGAATCATTAGCATAAATACAACCTATGAATCCAGAGAAGCTGATGAAATCATGAAGTAAAACACTAAAAAGGAAGAAGACAAAGGGGGTCGGGACAGCACCTTGTGGGATACACAAGGTAAAGTTAACGGGCATGAGGTGGCTAAGAGACTGAGAAAGAGTAGGCAGACATGTAGGAAAGAGAACCAGAAGAGAATATGACATCCCCTCAAACAGAGGACTCCTTCACTTAGCCAAAAAAAAATCACTTTCTTCCCTGGGTTTCTAGGGGCCAGCCCTGAGGCACTTAGCCACAGCTAAAGCAAGTACCCACTTTCCATGACCAATCAGGATCAATGATGCCTTACCTCATACCGATGTCTGTGTCGTTCGTCTACGCAACCAACGTCCCCATAGAGTTTCCCTGAACAAAGAGAAGAAGATGAATATATAGGAGCCAGTATGATACAGTGGGGAAAAAAAAAACCACTGACTGAAAAAAAGCAAAGACAGAACTGGGTTCAAATCCACCTAAGATGTGTACTACCTGTGTGGCCCTAAGAAAGTCACTTATTTTAATTTGGTCTCCTAACAGTTTCATCTGTAAATTGAGGGGGTTGGACTAAATGGCTGGCCTGTACGGTCCCTTCTGATTCTAGATCAATGATCCTGATATAGGAAAAAAAATGCAACCCCCTACCAACAAACTCTGAATCACCCATTAAAAAGAGTAGAGAATATGATACCAGACAGATGAAATGATATGATGACACTTTTCTATGTCTCATTTCTTTTTTTTTTTATTTAAATTTATTTATTTAACATATTTGGTTTTCAGCATTGATTTTCACAACAGTTTGAATTGCAAAATTTCTCCCCATTTCTACCCTCCCCCCCACTCCAAGATGGCATATATTCTGGTTGCCCTGTTCCCCAGTCAGCCCTCCCCTCTATCACCCCCCTCCCCTCTCATCCCCTTTTCCCTTCCTTTCTTGTAGGGCAAGATAAATTTCTACGCCCCATTGCCTGTGTATCTTTTTTTTAGTTGCATGCAAAAACTTTTTTTTTGTTGTTTTTGAACATCTGTTTTTAAAACTTTGAGTTCCAAATTCTCTCCCCTCTTCCCTTCCCACCCACCCTCCCTAAGAAGTCGAGCACTTCAACCTAGGCCACGCATGTATCATTATGTATAACCCTTCCACAATACTCATGTTGTGAAAGGCTAACTACATTTTGCTCCTTCCCAACCCATCCCGCTTTATTGAATTTTCTCCCTTGACCCTGTCCCCTTTCCAAAGTGTTTGTTTTGATTACCTCCACCCCCATCTGCCCTCCCCTCCATCATCCCCCCCTTTATTTTTTTTTTATCTTCCTCCCTCTTTTTTCCTGTGGGGTAAGATACCCAACTGAGTATGTATGGTATTCCCTCCTCAGGCCAAATCTGATGAGAGCAAGGTTCACTCATTGCCCCCCTCACCTGCCCTCTCCCCTCCTCCCACAGAACTGCTTCCTCTTGCCACCTTTATGCGAGATAATCCACCCCATTCTCTCTCTCCCTATCTCCCTCTCTCAGTATGTTGCTCTCTCATCCCTTAATTTCATTTTATTTCTTTTAGATATCTTCCCTTCATCTTCAACTCACCCTGTGTCTGCTCTCTCTCTTTTACATATATATATATATATATATATATATATATATACACACACACAAAAACACACACACATATATATATACATACATATGCATACATATACACATAGATACATACATACATACACATTCACTTATATATATACATAAACATATATATATATATATATGCATATTCCCTTCAACTACCCTAATACTGAGGTCTCATGAATCATACACATCATCTTTCCATGTAGGAATGTAAACAAAACAGTTCAACTTTAGTAAGTCCCTTATGATTTCTCTTTCTTGATTACCTTTTCATGCTTCTCTTGATTCTTGTGTTTGAAAGTCAAATTTTCTATTCAGTTCTGGTCTTTTCACTGAGAAAGCTTGAAAGTCCTCTATTTTATTGAAACTCCATATTTTGCCTTGGAACATGATACTCAGTTTTGCTGGGTAGGTGATTCTAGGTTTTAATCCTAGCTCCATTGACCACCGGAATATCGCATTCCAAGCCCTTCGATCTCTTAATGTAGAAGCTGCCAGATCTTGGGTTATTCTGATTGGGTTTCCACAATACTCAAATTGTTTCTTTCTGGCTGCTTGCAGTATTTTCTCCTTGACCTGGGAGCTCTGGAATTTGGCGACAATATTCCTAGGAGATTTCTTTTTGGGATCTATTTGAGGAGGTGATCGATGGATTCTTTCAATTTCTATTTTGCCCTATGGCTCTAGAATATCAGGGCAGTTCTCCTTGATAATTTCTTGAAAGATGGTATCTAGGCTCTTTTTTTGATCATGGCTTTCAGGTAGTCCAATAATTTTTAAATTATCTCTCCTGGATCTATTTTCCAGGTCAGTGGTTTTTCCAAGGAGATATTTCACATTGTCTTCCATTTTTTCATTCCTTTGGTTCTGTTTTATAATATCCTGATTTCTCATAAAGTCACTAGCTTCCACTTGCTCCAATCTAATTTTTAAAGTAGTATTTTCTTCAGTGGTCTTTTGGACCTCCTTTTCCATTTGGCTAATTCTGCCTTTCAAGGCATTCTTCTCCTCATTGGCTTTTTGGAGCTCTTTTGCCATTTGAGTTAGTCTGCTTTTTAAGGTGTTGTTTTCTTCAGTGTATTTTTCAGTATTTTTTTGGGTCTCCTTTAGCAAGTCATTGACTTGTTTTTCATGGTTTTCTCACATCCTTCTCATTTCTCTTCCCAATTTTTCCTCTACTTCTCTAACTTGCTTTTCCAAGTGCTTTTTGAGCTCTTCCATGGCCTGGGACCAGTTCATGTTTTTCTTGGAGGTTTCTGTTGTAGGCTCTTTGACTTTATTAATTTCTTGTCTGTATGTTTTGGTCTTCTTTGTCAGCAAAGAAAGAATGCAAAGTCTGAGACTGAATCTGGGTGCGTTTTCACTGCCTGGCCATATTCCCAGCCAACTAACTTGACCCTTGAGTTTTTCAGTGGGGTATGACTGCTTGTAGATTACAGAGTTCTATGTTCCATGTTTGGGGGGGAGGTGCCAGCTCTGCCACACCAGCACTGCTCCTTCCCCAAGAACCCCCAACCCGAACTGGGCTTAGATCTTCAGCAGGCTGTGCACCCCTGCTCTGATCCGCCACTTAATTCCTCCCACCAGGTGGGCCTGGAGCCAGAAGTAACAACAGCTGTAGCTGCCCCACCTCCGCT
Organism: Trichosurus vulpecula; assembly: GCF_011100635.1. Classification (NCBI taxonomy): domain Eukaryota; kingdom Metazoa; phylum Chordata; class Mammalia; order Diprotodontia; family Phalangeridae; genus Trichosurus; species Trichosurus vulpecula. The sequence goes on from NC_050574.1 coordinate 422,329,820, forward strand.
GCCCCCAGGGCTGGAAGCCGAACTGCGAACTCCTTCCACTCCCGCAGCTTTTCCCACTAACCTTCTCCGCAGTCTTTGGTGCTTGTGGGTCGAGGGGTCTGGTAACTGCCGCAGCTCACTGAATCAGGGCGCTAGGGCCCGCTCCGCCCGGCTTCTGGTCTGGATGGTCCACACCGCTCAGGCTGGGCTCTGCTCCACTCCATTCCCAGCTCCCAGCTCCCAGCTCCAAGCTCCGTGTGGGATAGACCTCACCCAGAGACCATCCAGGCTGTCCTGGGCTGGAGCCCTGCTTCCCTCTGCTGTTTTGTGGGTTCTGCCGTTCTAGAATTGGTTCAGAGCCATTTTTTGTAAGTTTTTGGAGGGTCTCGGTATGGAGCTCACACTATTCCCTGCTTACCAGCTGCCATCTTGGCTCCGCCCCCTCTATGTCTCATTTCTAAAACCAGACCTATCCTAAGGTGGCTGCAGCATAAAATAACACTGGACTCACCAGTCAAAAGGCCTGGATTTAAGTCCTGACTCGGTTACACAGTAGTTGGAACCTCTACAAGCCTCAGTTCCCTGATCAGCAAAACAGTTGTGTGTTAACAGAATTACAAAATTGAAAAGGCCTCCAAAGGCCATCTAAGCCTGGATTCAGTGACCTATCAGGTGATTTCCAGCTCTAAACCTTTTGATCCCTTCCATAACATCGCCAGGGGCAGGTAGGTGGCACAGTGGATAGAGTGCCGGGCCTGGATTCAGGAAGACTCCTCTTCTTGAGTTCAAACCCACCCTCAAACATTTACTGGCTGTGTCACATAACCCTGTCTGCCTCAGTTTCCTCACTGGTAAAAATGATCTGGAGAAGGAACTGGCAAACCACTCCAGTATCTTTGCCAAGAAAACTCCAAATGGGTTCATGAAGAGTCAGACATGACTGAAAAATAACTCAAAATGACATCACTGACAAACTGGTAAAATGAGATGATCACTGACGTCCCTATTGGTTCTGAATCCTATGACCTATAACCTAGCAGAGTGATCTCTAATGAGCTTTGGTTAAATTACCTCTTATTCCAAGTTACTGCAAGGAAGCAATTTGTAAAACTCACGCAAATGCCATGTAAATGTAAGCTATTTACTATAATTCTCCAACTAGGTAATTTACATAAAGCACTTTGAGCTGTAAAGCACGATATAAATGTAAGTTATTATTCTCCGGCAGAGAATAAACACTCTTAGAATCCTGAAGCATCTCCTGATGAGAAACTCACTCTACTTAATAAAGGAGAATAATATATGCTAAACTCTAGGAATGAGGCGCTCCTTCAGAGATATGACTGTAAGAGCAGTCTGGAGAATCACATGCATGCTGCAATATCTAATGGGGTTTAGTGCTTCAAAAAAAAGTGTGGCTGATAGCTCAGAAAAATACTGAACCATATAGATTTAATTCTACCCATCTGCAAAAAGTATTTATCACTGTATACAGAAAATTATTCTAGACACTGGGGAGCAATATAAAAGAAATTGAAAAGACGTGATCTCATTGCTACACTGATTTCTTTACTTTATGGGGTTTTTTATGGATAAAATTGTATATGCACCAGAGACTAACAGCACAGAATAAGTTTGGGGTTCATTTAGGAAAGTAAATATCATAAAAATATCACAGAAAGATTGCAGTGACTCATAAGTCTTGGCAGCCTGTAAAACATACCCAAACTAGCTAGAATATGATATAATTTATGTATGTACACACGAAAAAGAGATTTCGCTAGGTTTAACCAATATCATCTGGGCTCTTCCGGTTTTCTTCGAGATTCAACTGAAGCAACACTCTCTGCCAGAGACTCTTCCTCAGCTCCCAGCTAGCACCCTAATCCTGAGGTTATCTTGTGTCATATCTTGTATATCCCTTTCTATGTGCATACTGTTTACCTTATTAAAAGGTAGGCTCTTCCTTATGTGAAATGATGCAAAACTGAAAGTGAGCAGGACCAGGAGAACACTGTACCCAGTAATGGCAATGTTGTAAGAACGATCAACTGTGAAAGATTTAACCGCTCTAATCAAGACCATGTTCCAAGACAATTCCAAAGGACCCATGAGGAAAAAAATGCTATATACCTCCAAAGAGAGAAGTGATGAACTCTGTGTGTAGGTTAAAGCATGCTTTTTTCCCTTTATTCATTTTTTCTTGCTTTTGCGAGGTGGGGGGGGGGGCAAAATGGCTAACATGGAAATATGTTTGGCATGGTCTCACATGTATAACAGGTATCAAATCACTTGCATTCTCAATGAGTGGGGGAGGGCCTGGAGGGAGAGCTTTTTGAGGACAGGGACTATTTAGCATTTGTCTTTATCTCCTCAGCACTGATTTCAGAGCCTAGAAAAGAGCAGGCACTTAATAAATACTTGCTGATCGGCTGATTCCCTCCATAACATAACCACCCCATGACTTAGTAGGCTGTCTTTTTGGCCAGAGAGCTACAGTTGTTGTTGATGAGTCCATTCATTCACGTCCAACTCTTCATGACACCATTTTGGGGTTCTCTTGGCAAAGATATTAGAGTGATTTGCCATTTCCTTCTCCAGATCATTTTTACAGATGAGGAAACTGAGGCTAACAAGGTTGAGTGACTTGCCCAGGGTCACATGGTTATATGAACTCATGAAGATGATTCCAAGCCCAGGGCTCTATCCACCGGGCCACCTAGATGCCATAGAAACGATACGGCCAAAATAAGTCCCTACACCAACGGCCAAGCCCACCATGATAAACATCTCTAAACTTAGTAAAGCTGACCTTTGGACAACAGACATTCAGTTTACTGCTAAGCCCAGACTCAAGCTTGACAGTGCTCACGTTCCGTTGCCATAAACTTTGAGAATTATCCTAGAATTACTTCCAAATCCCAATGAGGTATGGAAGGAAGGTTTTAGTGAAAATATTCTCATCTTCTTAATCAAAATCCCATCCAAACTTCAACTCCTAGCTCGGTCATGAAAATTTCCCTGATTATTCCGGCTCATTGACCTTTTCCTTCTAGCATCCATAGCCCACACCAAACAATACAAATAATGACCACAACAATTCCCACTACCATTCAGAGTTACAACTGCCCAGGGAGGGAGGTAGACTATCCCAAGAGGGTAGAGTGATTAAAAGCTAAACAGCACGCTATAGTATTCTCTAACGGCTTCAAATCTGTCAGTCTTAGTTCCCTTAATTAAATCATAAGCTTTTTATCTGGCTGTGCTAGGCATATATGTCTGGGGAAGTGGTTACTGCCATGCCCCTTCTTTCAAGGTCCAAGGCATCAGACTTTTCCCCAAAGGAGTCAGATACTGTATTGCCCAATTGCTGTTTGGGAGGGGGGGCCAAGAAAAGGTCCTAGACAAACTTCATACACCATTTTTAAATAACTGCATTTAAATTAAATTTACAATGCTTCTATTGGGAGGTGGAAAGCTGCATAAACCAAGAAGTCATGAACTTAACAAGTCAGAAAAGCATATACTCATTGTGCTTAGCAGGTTCTATTTTTTTTTAATATATTTTAAATATATTTTTTATATATATTTTTAAAGCAAAAATATATCAGTGCTTTAGACAAACTTATTTCACTTACCAGATTTCTACACCTTTTGGACTTAACCACACATAAATAAAACTTAGGCTCTTAATTAAAAAAAATTTTTAAAGACAGCTAAAATCTATCAGTACTTTATTTTCTTTATTCTACTTTCTAGATTTCCGTACTAGACACATATAAATAAAACTTAGGTTCTTCTCACTGTTATGAAGAATTAATTTCTAAACAAACAGTTATCTGTATTCTGTGAGAGTTAACTTTCACATGACTCCACTTGTCTCTCTCTTCATGATTTCTATTCAAAAGGTATCCTATACTTTCTTAACAATCTTGTATTCAGGGACAACCATGACATAAGCTGTAAAACAGTAAACTTTCATCACCACCCTTTCAAAAATTCAGAACAGTATTCATCAACAACTTAGTCGTGGGAGAGTTTTCTGACTCCCATTCACCCCTTTGCACAGATGGAAGATCTACCAATGTTGTCTATTATACATATTTTCAGACTTTTTCTATGAATAACGTTTTTTTAAAGATGAAAAAAAGAGGAAAAAAATCAGCATATTTGAGTAATACATAGAAAAAGTCTGAAAAAGGGTGACTTTGATGGGATGATATAAATAAAATTAAGGGGTGAGAAAGGATTACATTGGAAGAAGAGAGAAGGGAGAGGCAGAATGGGGTAAATTATATCACATGAAGAGGCACAAAAGACCTATTACAGTGGAGGGAAAGAAAGGAGCAGGGTGAGCATCTCATCGGATTTGGCTCAACATAACATACTCAGTTGGGTATAAAAATCTCACTTACTCTATATGGAAGTAGGAAGTGAGGGGAATAAGAAGGGGGGGCCGACAGAAAGAAGGACAGACTGAGGGAGGCAGTGGTCAAAAGCAAAACACTGGTGAGGAGGGACAGAGTAAAAGGGGGAGAATAAACATGGGGAAAATAGGAGGGAGGGAAATACACAGTTAGTAATCATAACTGTGAATGTAAATGGCATAAATTCACCCATATAACAGAGGCAGAGAGCAGAGTGGATTAAAAACCAGAATCCTACAACATATTGTTTACAAGAAACATATTTGAAGCAGAGAGACACACATAGAGTAAGTATAAAAGACTGGAGCAGAAAATATTATGTCTCAACTGAAGTAAAATAAAAAAGCAGGGGTAGCAATCATGATCTCAAATAAAACAAAAACAAAAATAGATCTAATTAAAAGAGATGAGAAAGAAAATTACATCTTGCTAAAAGGTACCATAGGCAATGAAGTAGTATCAATACTAAATATATATACACCAAATGGTATAGCATCCAAATTTCTAAAAAACACTATTTGTTTTATGAGAAAACTCTCTGAGAAGGGAGGAATAGTAGAGGAAAATATGGTAATGTAAAAAACACAATACAGCAATAAAAACTTTTTTTTAAAATGAGAAAAAGTGAACTGTCAGACATTAAGAGGTTAAGTGACTTGTCCATGGTCATGCTGCAACTATATCTTAGTAGAAAGACTTGAATCCAGACCTTTCTGACTCTTAAGAATAGCCTTCTATCCACCATGCCATGCTGTTCCTCAGATACATACACTCACACACATACAAACAGGAGACATTCTTATTGTCTATTAAAAAACAAGTTTGGTATGCTTATGGGTTTATGCATCAACTTGACAGCCCACAGGTTGGGAAACACTCATTCAGTTCTAAGAACCTACAATGTAGCTGTGTGAAGCAAGAATGACAAATAATAAAAAGAGAAATGCCTTTGGAGTCAGAGAACCTGGTTCAAATCCTGACTCTGTTGATGTTTACTTCCTCAGTTAACCATCCTGGGCCTCGCTTTCCTTACATATAAGATAAGGAGGTTGGACTAGATTGGTCTCTAAGGTCCCTCCCAACATGGATCTATGATCTATAGTTGAGTGTGGTATAAAACCCATGGAAATTCAGAGAATGCAGAGGTTTGGGGGGATTGGGGTAAGCTTCCTAGAAAAGATAGGACATGAGCTAGGATTTGACAAACAACTGAATAGGAATTAGATGGAGAGGAGAAGAGCCAGAAACCCAAAAAAGAGGACCTGAGTCAATGTCTAACACTATAATCAGTAGTACGGGCAATCATCTTTTGAGATAATAAAGGAACCTATGATAACTTACTCAAAATAGAGTCTTCTGTTTTGAACACTGTTGTTCTTTTTCCCAGTCTCATTGTTCCTCCCATTTCTCCAGGGTGATGCTCAGGCATATCAATCACCTTAAGGGAAAAATATTTAATTGTGGTTTCACAAAGAAATTTTTAAAAGGAAATTATATAAAACTTCCCAAAGAAAAGGTTTTCTAATTTTATTTTTCACTTAACACATAAAACAAAACCAATACGTAATAAATAAAATTTTTGTGTGAATAGAATAATTTTTTTCTATTACAATAACTTATTTCAGTTTTTTTTAATTAGATTTTTTATTTTTAGTTTACAACGCTTAATTTTACATGTTCTTGAGTTTCAAATTTTCTTCCCTTCCCTCCCCTTCCCCCTCTCCCCCAAGAGAGCAGGCAGTCCGATATAGATTCTACATAAACCTTCACATTAAACTTATTTACACAATATTCAGGTTGCAAAAAAGAATTACAACCAATGGAATGAATCATGAGAGAGAAGAAACAAAACAAAAAAACAGAGAGAGAGAGGAAAAAAAGAGAGAAAATAGTTTGCCTCAATCTGCATTCAGACTCCACAGTTCTTTCTCTGGATGTAGCTAGCTCTCTCCGTCATGTGACCTTTGGAGCTGTCTTTGAATCTTCTATTGCTGAGGAGAGCCAAGTCTATCAAAGTTAATCATCACAGAATCAGTATGTCTGTGGTTGTGTATAATGTTTTCCTGGTTCTGCTCCTCTCACTCAGCATCAGATCATGTAGTTCTTTCCAGATTATTATAAAGTCCATATCTTCCCCATTTCTTATAGCACAATAGTATTCCATTACATGCATATACCATAACTTGTTCAATCATTACCCAATTGATAGGCATCCCCCTTGATTTCCAATTCTTTGCCACCACAAAAAGAGCAGCTATACATATTTTTGTACATACAGGTCCCTTTCCCACTTGTGTTATCTCTTCGGGATACAGCCCTAGAAGAGGCATTGCTGGGTCAAAGGGTATGCATATTTTTATAGCCCTTTGGGCATAGTTCCAAATTGCTCTACAAAATGAGTGGATCTGTTCACAACTCCACCAACAATGTATTAATGTTCCAATTTTCGCACATCCTCTCCAGCATTTATCATTTTCCTGTTTTGTCATGTTAGCTAATCTTACAGGAGTAATGTGGTACCTAAGAATTGTTTTGATTTTCATTTCTCTAATCAATAGTGATTTAGAGCATTTTTCATAATATATAAAATTTTAAAAATAACAATAACCAACAACTTTTCCATTATTCACTCTATGGTTCCTCATACATTCATCTATTTCCCTCTGAATATGTGTACCTTTATTAATACAGTCACAATCATTAGAACAATGACCACCCGTTTCTTCTTTCACAACATGACTAATATGGAAATATGTTTTACATGAATGCACATATATAACCTCCTCAAATTGGAGGAAGGAAGGGAAAGGAGGGAGGGAGAAAATTTAGAATTTTTTTTTAAAAAATAAATGTTATGGAAGGAAGGAAGACGCTATCTGCATTCAGAGAAAGAACTGATAAATGGAAGATGAACTTAGAAGATAACTAAAAGTATGTATAGAATGATTGTACATATATACACATGTTTGTGTATAATGTTAGCCATCTCTAGGGTGGGGGGAGGGAAAAAGGACATTTATGTGATAACTTTATTATATCTTTAAAAGGAATAGCAAGTTGTACATAATAGATTTGCAGTTTCATGTGCAATCATTTTTTTTAAATTATGCTATGGAAATGCTTATTGTAGTTCATAAATTAAAAATAAAAGAAATTTTTAAAAATTATTAAATGAATGTTAAAAATTGTCTTTACATGTCATTGGAAAAAATAAAATACCATTAAAAAAATTACTACCCATGACTCCAAAGAAACAATGATGAAAAATATCTACCACCAGCTAACGGAGAGAGAAGGATCGAATACACAAAATGAGATGTACATTTTGGACGTGGCCGATTAGGGTATTTGTTTTGTTTGATGATGTGTATTTGTTACAAAAGTATTGTTCTTTTTCATTTTTCAATGAGAACGGAGAAAGAGGGTGAGAGAGGAAAAACATGTGATAATTTAAAATTTTTTAATTTAATTTTAGAACAGCCATAGTATGCATACCTAAGTTTTTTTAGTTCTACTTTTTTCACTTTAGATGATTTGCTTTCTGTATTTCTTATAATCTTCACATGAAATGACTTTAACTATAATATAATCATAATCAATGAAAATAATAACTTCCCAAATTTTATACTTCAAGATCCATAGTTTCATCACCGCGGGCACAACTTCCATTAACACTTGACCATAATTTTCCTATCGCTTAGTAGATGTTTGCCAAAAGCACTATGGCCAAAAAATATTCATCTTCTAACTTGATCTTGAGCCTCTCTAAACTTTACTAGGCTAGTTTTTGGACAAAAGGTATGTAGTTCCTCAGTGGATGTATATGTAGCATTGCTGTTACATAACCTTTAAGAACCAAGGTTCATGGACAGAATGTTTTGTACGCTTTCAGACATGCTCTGGGCATCAGATGTTTTGCTTATTTTTCTTTGTCACAAGGGAGAGTTCAATCTGGAGGGGAGGAGTGTAAAATGACTGTGATATTATGACAAAAGGCATCAATAAAACATTTTTTTAAAACTAGCTTTAGTTAACCTCCACAAGAACACATCAGCAGAAATAGGACTTTTATGGAGGTTGCTCTATTTACCATGTGATAAAAGTTAACTAGCGAATGTTGTTATTTTGAGATTTTTCAGAGAGTAAAATCTGTCCCATGTCTTCCTATGTTCTACTGCCCAATTTTCCCTTCATGTCTGCAGTAAAAAACAAAACTGGACTTGAAGTCAGAGGACTTAGGTTCGATTTCTGTCTCTGCCACTATTACGTATGTAACACTGACCTCTTGGGGATTTAGTTAAATGAAGGTACTGGACTAGAATCAGAAACGTCAGCCTCTAGGGGAGCAAATTAAAATGTATTTGGGAAATGGTTAACAAAATAAATAAAAATACGATATAACCTAGGTAATGTTAATTTGTGTTTTTTTTAAACCAAATAGCCCACAGGGATTTTACTTTGATACCATTGGATTAGATGACTTCTAAGGTCCCTTCCAACTTTACCATCTTAAATTGTTTATTATATTACCATAATAATAATATTATATTATATTATCACCTCAAATTGTTTATTATATTACCATGTCAATAATAGTATATTATCATCCCAAATTGTTTATATTATCTTAAATTATCATATTATTATTATATTATCAACCTAAATTGTTTATTAAATTACTATATCAATAATTTGGACTATAATATATAATAATATAATATAATACTATAATGGTTGTGTATAATGTTCTCCTGGCTCTGCTCCGCTCACTCAGCATTACGTCGTGTAGGTTTTTCCAGGTTGTTACGAAGTCCGTATCATCCCCATTTCTTATGACACAATAGTATTCCATTACCTTCATATACCACAGCTTGTTCAGCCATTCCCCAATTGATGGGCATCCCTTTGATTTCCAATTCTTGGCTATCACAAAGAAAGCCGCTATAAATATCCTTGTACATATGGGTCCTTTTCCCTCTTGTGTGATGTCTTTGGGATACAACCCTAGAAGTGGTATTGCTGGGTCAAAGGGTATGAACATTTCTATAGCCCTTTGGGCGTAGTTCCAAATTGCTCTCCAAAATGGCTGCATCAGTTCACAACTCCACCAGCAATGTAACAATGTTCCAACTTTCCCACATCCTCTCCAGCATTTGTCATTTTCCTGTGTTGTTATTTTAGCCAATCTGACAGGAGAGATGTGGTATCTAAGAGTTGTTTTGATTTGCATTTCTCTAATCAGTAGTGATTTAGAGCATTTTTTCATATGCCTATAGATATCTTTAACTTCTTCCTCTGAAAACTGTCTGTTCATATCCTTTGACCATTTCTCAACTGGGGAATGGCTTGTATTCCTATATATTTGGCTCAGTTCCCTGTATGTTTTAGAAATGAGGCCTTTATCAGAGATACTAGTTGTAAAGATTTTCTCCCAGTTTTCTGCTTCGCTCCTAATTTTTGTTGCATTGGCTTTTTTTTGTACAAAACCCTTTCAATTTAACATAATCAAAATTATCCATTTTGCATTTTGTAATGCTTTCTATCTCTTGTTGGGTCATGAATTGTTTTCTTTTCCATAAATCTGATAAGTAAACTCTTCCTTGCTCTCCCAAATTACTTATAGTATCAGCCTTTACTCCTAAATCATGAACCCATTTTGACTTTATTTTGGTATATGGTGTAAGATATTGGTCTATGCCCAGTTTCTGCCCTACCATTTTCCAATTTTCCCAACAGTTTTTGTGAAATAGTGAATTCTTAGCCCAGAAGCTGGCCTCTTTGGGTTTATCAAAGAGTAGATTGCTATAGTTGTTGACTTCTCCATCTTGTGTTCCTATCCTATTCCACTGATCCACACCTCTGTTTCTTAGCCAGTACCAGGCAGTTTTGATGACTGCTGCTCTGTAGTACAGTTTAATATCCGGTATGGCTAGGCCACCTTCTCTAGCATTTCTTTTCATTACTACCCTAGATATTCTAGACCTCTTGTTCTTCCAGATGAATTTTGTTATTATTTTGTCCAGCTCAGTAAGTGCCTTTAATGATTCTGGCCTTCGTTTGAATAGGGCAGTAAAATGGGATCTTTTTGTCTTGGAGTCAGCACTAAGGCACTGTAACCATAATCAGAGCAGGACATTTTGTCGAGAATGCTGAGGTAGTTAAGTACCTTTGGTGAGTCTTGCCTTTCAAATGCAATGGCCAGAAAAATGGGATTTTTCACTGTTCTGTGAGTGCTTCTCAGCACTGAGGTAATCAAGTGCCCCAGAGCCCTGAGATGGGTATATAAGATCCAAGATTGGCATTTGACTTTTGGGGGCTCACTCATGAAAGGAGTGTTAAGAATCTGGGCAAGCCGTAACCGCCCCCTGGCTTTGATAACCCAGACAGATATTGGTGCTTCTCTGGTAACTACGAATTGTGATTTGAATCAGACAAGGTCTGTCTGTTAATGTTTGTAATTTCTGTTTGTATTTGCCTTGAAGTTCAGGGGGCTGATCTTTTTCCCCTGAACTAAGTGACTGATATAAGTATATGTATGTTTGATTAAACTGAGATTTTTAACCCCTTAAAGTTGCTTTTCTTAGAAAAGCAGATCAAAGAACCTGTATTAGCAGCCCTGTGTGAAGGTGTTATTGGTCTTACACCCCTACGGCAGCTGCCAGCCAGATTGTTGCTACACCCCCAACACACACACCTACTCTACCCAGATGGGATATTCTGCTGCTCTCATCAAGGGCTCCCCAGGATTTAGAAGGCCACTGAACCTTGTATTCTGAGGCATAAAGCAACTCTCTTCATTAATTTAAAAAAAATCAATAAAACTTTCCTGCCAGATAAAGTAATTGACTCTGAAGTTAATTCTTTCTTTCATTCGGTGCTCTCAGCCTTGACCTTTCTTTCTTACTCTCTGCCCTTTAGTAGTTATTAGCAGCTCAATCTTTTGTACGACTAGTTTATAGAGCGGCTAATGCTCCCATTCATCTCATTCATCATATTTAATCAAGCAATTATTAATAGCAGCTAGAGGATTCAAGTATTTCTAGGAAACTTCAGATGATGCAGCTCCACCCACTATAAATTCACAAGGAAAATAAAAAGAAAGAAACCTAATGTTTAGTCAGGAGCTCTGTCTCCATGAAGACAACCCTAAATTGCCAATTTTACCCTGGCATTTCTCACATCTATTGACTTATTTATGCAGTGGTTTGTCTACTTTGCTCCTAAGAAGATGATCCCTGTATGTCTTTGATAGCTGGCAAATATAACACCTCATTCATGTAAAGTACAGTACAATCATAAAGCCATATTGCTATAAAGAATGAGAAAAATAAAGCCATATTGCCAGAAAATTCTGTAGGGAATTTCTGCCCTGTTCTGAATGGCTAATGAGATAGGCCTTGGGAATTATCCTGGCAACTTCTTTTTACAAGTTTAATAAAGCTAACTTGGGGCCCTGATAGGGTCTCCAAACTTTTAAAAGGGAGCCTATTAGTTGGGCCTTTTATACAACAGTATTGATTCACTCAGCCCATTGCCTTTCAAAGAGCAAATAAATTGAATTCTCTTTTGAAATGAGGGCATGGGGGGAGTTCCAAATTGCAGCAATGGTCCTTTGATCAAAAATAGCTGCTTTACTAATAAAGATTTGAGAAACTGAAGACAAGGCAAAAGGGAAGCAGGGGAAGTCCCAGCTTCAAGTGAATGGTTTAAAAGAAGTGAATGTGTAGAGCACCGGCCCTGGAGTCAGGAGGACCTGAGTTCAAATCCGGCCTCAGACACTTGACACAAGTACTAGCTGTGTGACCTTGGGCAAGTCACTTAACCCCAATTGCCCTGCCAAAACCCAAAAAAAAAAAAAAAAAAAAAAAAAAGAAGTGAATGTGAGGGCAAGGAATTGAAGGAAAAGTACGGGCAGAAGGAGCAGCTAACTGTTTGGATATGCTGTTTGCAACACACACTTGACAAGATAAAGAGATTAAGGCAGACAAATTAATTTTTAATGTTTAGCTTAATTTGGCACTTTATTAATAATAAATGCCCGATCACTGTTAATAAGAATGATGTGTGTTTAATCGCAGCTGATATTTATGTAGTTCTTTAAGGTTTGCATTTAATCTTTACAATAACTCTGGGAGTTAAGTCCTATTATTATCTTTATGCATGTGAGCAAACTGATGCTGGGAGGGGTTAAGTGACTTGCCCAGGGTCACAAAGCTACTAAGTATCTGAGGCAGGATATTAATTTGGGTCTTCCTAAGTCTAGCATTCTATGCATTCTCCTGTGCATATATTAAATACATTAGATATAAATATGTGTGTATCATATATATATAGTTATTGCAAACATATGTGTGTATGTGCATATACACACATATTTACTTGTTTACACACACATTTATGTATATAACTTGGGTCAACTTCAGGACAATCTGGTAAGACTTGTTAATTATGTTTATTTCTCTTTATAAGCAAACTATTTAATTTATTATTTAACATACATAAGTTTCTATTTAAATTTAATCAATTTATATTTATAAGTTAGTTTATAATATGTTTTATAAGCAAAACTACACTATTTCTCTTTATGAACAAGTCTAGTGAGGTAGGTTTTTCTAAATAGAAACATAATTTGGCTTCTTCTGTTCCTAATTTTGAAGGAACTCAGACTGTAAGCTCCTTGGGGGCAGGAACTGTCTTTTGCCTCTTTTTGTATCCCTGTGCTCAACACAGGGCTTAGTAAATGTTTATTGAATTAGTGAATTAATTTGAGATGGAAGAAAGTACCATATACCATCTCAAGAAATTGCTCTTCACTGGGAAAGACTGAGAAAACACTCTCAACTGTGCTTGAATTCTATCCCTGAATTCCTATGAGGAACAAACTAAATCTAAAACAAAAATGCCTTGGTTACACACTCCACATTCACAGGAACCACTTGGCTCCCACAGCCTTCTTCCTGGAAACTCTGATTTTAGCTATAAAGCTTAGTCTGATCCCTAGGGTAGGATCACCTTCTCTTGGAATTGAGCCACATACAGTAGACAATGGAAAATGGATCAATGAGTAACTAATATAAATGGCTTTACAGCTTTAACAGATGTAAAATTCCATGTAAAGGGTACATAACCCTCATTAACCTTTACCACTGCTTTCTGCAAATCCACCTAATTTACTGCCCAGGGAGAGTGTACCAGGTTCAAGTCATTTACTATGACCTAACCACTTTAAGCAAAGTCTAAAGGAAACTAAATTCTCTTATCATAGATTCCTAAATGGCTCTTTGCATATGGAGGGTAAAAAAAAATTAATGAGTTTTCCTTATTACTAGATGACTCGGTTCACCAGTCTGTGCCTTCATTGTAAGCCACATAACTTTGCATGCTTTAGAAAAATGAAAATTTGAATGCTCAGGAAGTTTGGCCTTAGTTTGCTTTCTAGCTCTCTGAAATCAATCCCTCTTAGTCATGGCCTCTCTGCTTGATTATTTCTAAAAATTTTTATTTTTGTATTTATATTTGAGTGGGATGGTAAAGCCCTCTCATAGAATCTGGATCTCGGGCCTTTCTGTGAGTTGAGTGGGATGAATGAGGGTGGGGATTTTTCAGCATGGTTCAGGGCTTTTGATTGCCAGCTAGGCCTGTTTCGAATCACCCGGCCTGTAGGAATCTGAAACTTAGCAGCCTGAACCCCTCCAGCACGAACCTCGCCAAATAAGGAAAAAAGCGTTTTTAAGAGTTTGCCATTGGCTAAATTGTACCTGGGGTAGTAGATTTCCGAGAAATTGTGAGCCTAGACTCCACCAATGACAGTAAAAGGCCAGTGGTGGGGTGGGGGGTTGTTTTCCTTAGAGTATAAAGCTAAGTTCTGTACTCTGGGCCCTGCCTCTCCCTACAGATTGTCTATCTGTTCGGAGACCGCCCTTTCTTGTGGGATCGTAATACAGAAGTTTTCTGTTTCTAAATTTGAAAGACCTCTGACTTTTTTAATTCATTGGTAGCATGTGGTCTCACCGCACACATATTTATACCTACCACCTTACATATTAAATACCAAATAAGAGTCCAATATTTAAATATGAACCAGCCTAAGACCATTCAATACTATTTCACGTTAATAATGTCACTCTTCTATTCTAACGGCTCCTGGGATTCCAGTAGAGTGTCAACTCCCTGAGGGGAGAGACTGCTTTGTTTTTGTTGTGGGTACACATTACATAACACAGACCCTGACATAGAAAAGAAAGCTTATTGAATTGAATGGGAGGAAGTCTAAATTCTTCATTCTGGCATTAAAGCCACTCCATAATCTGGTCCCATCTTACCTACCAAAAAAATCAAGAAATCAACAAGCATTTTTTAAGCACCAAGTTTATTCAAGCATTTTGAGGCTCTTAGACACAAACAAAAAAAATAACACTATCCCTGCCCTCAAGAACCTTCCCTTCTATACCTCAGCACCATACCCACTACTACATTCTAAGCTCTAAGCTAATGTCTTCACTATCCCCTCTACATGCTGAGTTTAATCCTACCTTGTTGCTTTCACTCCTGAAGTCATGCTACCCCAGTTCCTACTACTTAGCTTTATTCTCCTTATCTAAAAGCTATTTTTCTTCAAGGCTCAGGCTAAAGTCCCACTTCCTTCATAAAACCTTTTCTGGTGAACCACACATATCCTGGCACTTCATTACGTCCATTTTTTTATACTTTATCGCATACTAAAAGAGACAACATGTGGCAATACAAGGAAAATTGGAGCTAGAGGACCTGGGTTTGAACTCCAGGTCTGCCACTCAATGACAACCTTCATGAAGGCGAGTATATATCACTCTCTAGGTCTTATTGTCCTTGACTATAAAAGCAAAGCACTAAACTACAGGATCTCTAAGGTCCTCTTCCAATTATAAGTCTATATGTCTATGCTATATTTCCAGGACCTCATAAACCTGTAATTTCCACAGTGTGGTTTCTCTCTTCATTGACACAGGTCAGAAACTTTTAATAACTTAGGAGTAGGCCTTTGGGGGATTGTTGTCACCAGAAAAATTCACCTATCACTCCTTGGCAACTTGAGATAGCCTTTGAGCCTTGCTAGCCTGGTCCTTGGACAACAGGTTTACAATCCATCATCAGGTCCAGACCCAAAGTCTTTCCACTTGAACCCACCAGAGCTTGTGCTTGGTTGGCACAGCTTTTGAGAACCCAGAGTCCTCTCTACCCATATGTAAGGGCAAGAAAAGTGGGGCTTTTTACTGTTTTTTCTTTTGGAGTGCTTCTCAGCACTAAGGCAATCAAGTGCCTTGATTGAGTCTTGCCTTTGTTTGTAGGAAGGCCCACGTCCTTTCGCTAATTAGGTCATGAGAGATGTGAAGCCCTCTAGAGGTGTGAAACCCTCAAGAGGTGTAAAGTCCTCTGACCCTGAAGAAGTGTACATATACTCTGAGGTTAGCATTTTGTTTGGGGCTTACTCATTGGAAGAACATTCCTATGATTTCTCCAGATAAGACTCTGGGTAGCCATTAAGGAGACCCCTGGCTTTGAAAACTCAGGTGTTGGTGTTTCTCTCTCTAGTAACTGTGTATGTGTTGCTGTGCTCAGACAAATAGAAGCCTGTCTCTTGATTTGTGTTCTTTTGCTCTGTTTATATAATTTCTGCTTGTAATTTCTGTTTGTGTTTTCTCTGAAGTTCAGAGTGCTAACTTTTCCCCTTGAACTAAGTGAATGATATATGTATGTTTAATTAAAGTGAGATTGTAAATTCCTTAAAGTTGCTTTCCTTAGAAAAGCAGATCAAAGAACCTGTGCTGGCAGCCCTCCTGTGTGCTGGTGTTACTGGTCCTACACAGCCACAGTAGGGGCAAGTAGCATTGCTGTTACACCGTGACAAAGCACTGAAGCTGGACTTCCGCAGATACTTAAGGTATTATTCTTTAATAAGTCTTTACATTCTTTAACAAGTCTTTTAGCAAATCTTAAATCCTCCTAAGAGTAATACAAATAAGAGCTGGTCTTTGAGTCCAGGAGACCTAGGTTCAAGTCCTGCCTATGACACATACTGGCTATATTATTGTGGGCAAATCACCACCCTTCTCAGTGCTCCCAGGCAACTCTCTAGGACTACAAGTGGCAAGGCAAGTACTGATCTACATCGGTAGAGGAAGTTTCACACCAAAAACTCCCTACAACAATGAAATTGTGGGTCTACTGTATATCTCCAACTCCACCCCAGCCCCACCCCCCCCAAAAAAAACTCCAAACTAAATTTAGAGGTGAGAACAAGGTCTTCTGCTTTTTCGAGGTTCCAGTACTTAACATAGTGCCTGGCACATAGTAAGCACTAAATAAATGTTTACTGATTCATAACTAATTGACTATATATTTCCCATAGAGTTTCTATAGCCCATGTGGGTTGGGCTAGTTTTTTTCCTTAAAAAGTACTCCTTGAGACTTAATTGGCCCAGGGGGCTAGAGGTTCAGGCTATTGCTTCCTAGTTGCCTGAGAACAAAAAGTCACAAGGAGCTCCGGCTACTCCCTGATGCATAACCAGATGACCACCAAGGGCAATTCAGAAGCTTCACTTAGCTGAATTGATTCAGTATCCTCACTACATATCCTTGTTGAAAATCCTTCCCTTGCTATAGCAAGGTAAAATCTCTTATTAGTAGCAAATCTCTTATTAGCTCCTGAATGGATTACGAGTATCTCATCTTATTCATCTTAAACTACCAGGGGACCAATCTAGTCAACCCTGGCCTGAAACCTATATTAATTCTCCTGCTGAAAATCCAACCTTTCACTCAATCAACAAAGCACTTATTAAGTATCTACTATCCTTGACCTTAAGAAGCCTACATTCTACCGGAATTTCCTCCAAAGGGAGAAAATAGAAGTAATTAGAAAAAAAACAAGATGGTAACATTACAAGTAGAAAAGAGAAAATTTAGATGGCCTTAAAACTACCTAAAAAACTTTGTTAATATGTATTTACTGTTGATTAGGGTTTCTTACAACGGTGTCTTTACTCAGGAATGCCAGATATGTGTACATCTAGAAATACCGTGTCTGTGTGTGTGTGTGTGTGTGCGCGCGCGCGCACGCGCGCGAGCATGCTCACAAGCTCGAGGGCACTTCCCCTAGGCAAAATTACAACTATCTTTGCCAGGTGTTTTCCTATGATGGTGTCTTTCATCAGGAATATCAGATAGGTATATATCTAGAAATACCGCGTATGCATGGTGTGTGTGTCTGTGTGTGCTCCCAAGCTCGAGGGCATTTCCCCTAGGCAAAATTACAACTATATTTACCAGATGTTTGTTCCTGAAAGAAAAGTACTAATGCAGACATCATTGGTAACAGCTAAGCCTCCTAATACAATTCGGGGAATCAATTTTCTTGGTATGACAATATTACTCTAAATGTGTTGTTGTTCAGTCCTTTTCCAGTCAGATCTAACTCTTCGTAATCCCATTTGTAGTTTTCTTGGTAAAGATAATGGAGTAGTTTGCCACTGCCTTCTCCAGCTCATTTTACAGATGAGGAAACTGAGGCAAGGTTAAGTGACTTGCCCAGGGTCATACAGCTAAGTAAGTGTCTGAGCCATATCTGAACTCAGGAAGATGAGTCTTCCTAACTCAGACCCAGAACTCTACTGTGGCACCTAGCATGCCTAAGGGTGAGGGGCTTTCAGGTATAATTCTGTTGTTGTTAATCAGTCACTTCTGCCTCTTCATGACCCCATGTGGAGTTTTCTTGGCAGAGATACTGGAGTAGTTTTCCATGTACTTCTCCAGTTCATTTTACAGATGAGGAAGGTGAGGCAAACAGGGTTAAGTGACTTGCCCAGGATCACACAGCTAGTAAGTGTCTGAAGTCTTCCTAACTCCAGCCCCAGCACTTTATCTGCTGCGCCACCTAGCTACCCTTGGTGATTAAATATCAGTATGTGTAAATTTTTAGAGAAAGGTAATAGAAGAGAAAATGTTATTTAACTTTAATTATTGGAAAAAAAACAGTTCCTTTCAGTTAAAAAGCACAGGGCCCTAGCATAACCCCCCACGATAAAAATATCCAGAACTCTTGGACCATCTCTCTGTAATGTGAGGGTGAATCCTAATTAAAACTTCAAGGCAAAGTCAGAATGTGTGTTGTCTACATCAGACGTGTCAAACACAAGGAGTAAGGCCCAAACCAGATTACAATACCATCAGGAAATAGTTAACAAAATAAATAAAAATACAACAAAACACAAGTAACATTAATAAGTGATTTTCTAAGTCAACATGACAGGAATTCTTATGTATGGCTAGTGGCTACCATTTCTATATGGGTTTAATGCCAGTGGTCCACATGGCATAGTGGAAAAAGGAATACTCAGGTTCATATACTGGGCAGTTATACTGAACACTAGACATTTGCCATAGCAAAGTCACACCTCCAGAGCCTCAGTCTGAATATCTATTTTTAAAAAAAGGATGAGAATACCTATAGTGCACACCTTATAGGGTTATGGTGAGGGAATGTATGTATATCACTCCATAGAAATTTAAAAGCACTATATAAATATCACCTGTATTAGGAGAGCCCTATGAAGTAGTGGGCAGCTAGACTGCTCAGTGGATAAGAGCGCTGGGCCTGCAGTCAGGAAGACTCATGTTCATGAGTTCAAATCTGGCCTCAGACACTGACTGTGTGAACCTGGGCAAGTCACTTAACCCTGTTTGCCTCAGTTTCCTCATCTGTAAAATGAGCTGGAGAAGGAAATGGCAAACCACTCCAGTATCTTTGCCAAGAAAACCTCAAATGGGGTCACAAAGAGTCAGACATGACTGAAAAATGCAACAACAATAAAGTTGTGAATAGAAAAATGACCACAAAGCTAGGAAGACATGGTCCAAGTCCTATTTCTGATATGTCCTGGTTGTGTGACCCTAAGCAAGTCACTTAACTTCTCAGCACTCAAGGCAAGTGTCTAAGAGTATAAGATGAAAAGATGCTGGTGTACATTGTTGGAAAGAGCTTCCTCATCTGGGTGTTCCCTATGTCAATGAAATCACAGGGCCAGTCCCTGTTCCCCAATTATAATTACTACATACTTTTACAACTGAAAACCAAATTCCTCTTGTTATCCCTACATACTGTTAGTATGTCTTTCATACCAAGTACTTTGGTAAACATGAATAAAACAGTGAAATGTTGAGCAGACAGGCAAAGATCCCATACTGAAAAGTCTGTTATCAAGTCTTCAACGATTTCCTATCTTGTTCTATAAGGAGTTATAGAGAAGTAAGTCCTACAAGGATGGGTATTTACAATACCAAAGGAAGGATGAAGAGGAACGCTCCAGAAACTTCAAAAGGTGCTCTGGGACAACTTACAGTCAACAGGAGAAAAATGATCCTGGAAGGTACTTACTCCCTCACAGAATGATACTCCAATAAAAGAAAATTCAGTTTCCCTGGGAAAACCCTAGAAGCTCCCTAGAAGATCATATTCCTTCTAGATGAACAGCAGTTCATTCATAAGGTTTATTTTTTAAAAGCTTTAGGGATAATCCATAAAGTGTGCCCTGGGAGGAAGGAGAGAGATATAGAGGGAAGAAAACAGTTCACCAAAGAATCAAAAAACCAAAATCATTCTTCCACAGATGCAAGTAACCAAGATGTTGAACATTAAAATTTAGGCAATCTTAAAAAACAAAATATAGCAATAATGATTTTTTTAATTGAAAATTGAGTTCTTTTCCCCGACTTTCAAAGAAATGACTTGGGAAATGTTTCTCTTCTTCCCCAAGAAAACAGCCAATCATGCTTGAAGATTTCATTTAGAGTGACTGCCCTCTGCTGATTGTTTCCAATTTATCCCATATATAACTTTATTTGGATACAACCGTTCGCATGTTATCTCCTGCATTAGATTGTAAGCTCCTTGATGGCAAGGGCTATCTTTTATATTTCTTTGTATCCCCAGTGCTTAGCACAGTACCTGGCAGGTACATAATAAATGTTTATTGACTGACATAACCAGTAAGTACCCAAGGCAAGATTCCAACCCAGATCCTCCTGATTTTAAGTCCAGTGTCCTATATACTATATACTATGCTACTTCTCATTCATTTACAATAATAATGCCTGGAAAGAATCAGAAAAGACCCTGTATAGGAGCCAACAACTAAGCTACACTCTAAAGAAAGCTAAGGATTCCCTGAGGCTATGTAAATCTTAGGACTCTGGACCATTAGGCAATACGATGAGGTGGCCCTCCATTGTAATTGCCCTTAATTATAAAATTATCTTTTGAGGTTCACACAGGTCTCAAGCTCAGGTTTCCAAAACCGTTAATTATTACCTTTAAATGGCAAATGGCAAACAAAAGGAAAATGTCATAATCAGGGTGGCGTGTGTCTGTAAATACTATAAAAAGTCGAGGGAGCCTCCTTAGTTCTTCACACTCTCTTTGGACTCCTCTAGCTGCTGCTGCAAAGTTGACCGGGTAAGTCCAATTTTAATCCAATCTGAAATTTCTACTGCTCAGGTTAGTTAGGTATTTTCCTTACAAGAATGGGCCAGAAGGAAAGCCAGAAAGAACCAGACAAGGATTGCTTTGAAAACTACAGAGCAACAGATTTTAAAAAGAAAAGCAAACTTTAATAAAGGAAAACCTGTCATTTCCTATACAGGGGACTTTTTCTGTTCTACTGTGTATATGTTAATGTCCAATCTATTTGGTGCTGGTTAAGTTCAGAATAAGAATTAAAAATTAACTGGTGGAGGGGGAAGGGGGGTAAAAAAATAATAGGTTCATTCCTAGTATGGATTGAAAGATACTTTTTTCTCAACAGGCTAAAGGGTAAATATTTTCTATCTGTCAGTGTCCCTACTAACTTAGAGGTTAGCCGCTGGTCTCAGATGCACCTTCAAAGGTACATCCTGAATAATCCAGATGTGCCACATTAAAAGAGAAGGATGTTACCAATTACTAATAATGGAACAGTTTGGACCAATTTCTAGAAGACTCAGCAACTGCTGATACAAAAAAGCTCATGGGTAATGATTACTAACTTGTTTTCTCAGCTTCAGATCCCTCTCTACCTTCCTCTAAGAAGGAACACTGAAAACCAGGGATGACACTGAAGTCCATCAGCTAACCCCTGCTAGTCGCCCTATTGTCCTATTCCATCCTATGTATCTTCCCTCCCCTCTCTCTCACATCCTTCTGTTTCTTGTCTTTTTCCTATCAGCATTGCTTAGCCCCACTAAAGGCATTCAGAATTAAGAGGCTGCTGACAGAGGCAATGTGGTACAATGAATAGAGAGCTGGCCTTGGAGGCAAGGTTAAAATCCCACTTCTGACACATATGTATATGTACCTGAGTAAATACTTAGCCCCCCTCTCTCTAACACAATAAATCGCAGAGCAGTCACCAATATGCATTGGTTGCCTCACCAAGGGTTTCTTATACCAATGAAATAAAGTACAGGTTTGGGCCACATTTAAGAAGGTCCAGAATTTTAAAATACCTAAGAAAATTTTTGCATCAACTGACAATGCCTGGTCTTTTAATTTGACCTATTCTATATTAGGCTGACATTTTTTTCAATTAATTCATTTCCCTCTAAATTTACAGAAACAAAATGAGTGCATCGAAAAAGTCACCTGAAGAACTCAAAAAAATTTTTGAAAAATATGCAGCTAAGGAGGGTGACCCTGATCAGCTGTGTAAGGATGAACTGAAACTGCTAATTGAGGCAGAATTCCCACATTTATTGAAGGTGAGTAAACTTCAGCAGCCCCACCTTGCCGTACAATGGGTGTATGTGTGCATGGGTGAGGATGAGGCTGAGACAGAAGGACTAGATATGACACCTAAGTGTAAGAGTTTACCTCCTACACAGGGGCAGTTAGGTGGTGCAGTAGATAGAGCACTGGACCTGGAATCAGGAGGACCTGAGTTAAAATCCAGCCTCAGACACTTGCCAGCTGTGTGACCCTTGGCAAGTCACTTAACCCTGATTGTCTCCACCTCCCCTGCAAAAAAGGAGGTAAAACACAAAGTAAGCACCCACAGGGTACTTGAGCTCCCCAGTTTCAATCTCATTGAGTGAAATCTGCCATTTTCATGGGGACAGACGCTTGTGAAGTTTAGCAGTAGACAAGGCAAAAGGAGCCAAGCTGAGAGTTAACAGCAACATTTAAGTTTGTTCTATATTTCTAAGCGACTTTACAAATAGCATAAAGATACTATGAATTGGTACGCGTTTATCAATTAACAAGTATGTTTTCTTTCCCTTCCATCTCTCCCTCCCCACTAAAAAAAGAAAAAGAAAAAACAAATCCTTATAACAAATATACATAGTCAAGTTCCCATGATGCGCTTTTCTCCAGGGGTTCCCATAATTGAAGAAACAAAGCTATATCTCTAAATCTTCAGTGACAAGACTAGTTTTTATGTGGTTGTTCAGGGCCACCCATTTAATTCAAAAAGGCTTGTTTAAAAGGGGTAACAACTGATTTCTAGACAATGCCTGGAAATGAACTGATTTTCTTTTGCCATAACATCTCATTTTAGAACTACCTTAAAACTGTCCAAAAAAAAATACATCTACATTTTCCTTGGGGGAAGAGGGGATGAGTCTCTGCTCCCTATTTGCTTGTTTTTAAAGCCTCTTTCCTATGGAAAAGAAGCATTATACTCTTTGACCTCCAGAATTCTATTTCCTTAGAATCCAATCCTGCCTCCCAATGATTTATTTTATATAAAGTCGCCTTACTTTGTAGGTTTTATTCAGAAACACTTATTGTCAATGTGATGCTGTAAAGAGCAACTTCTTATTTCCCTCCCCCCCTCCCCCTTCCTAAGCCTCTCCATCTCTCAAGTTCTCAAACAAAGAATCAGCTTCTCTTAAAATTATAGCATCTCGGTGTTGGGACAGTTAAGCTGCTTAGTCAGTAGGGTGCTGGTCTTGGAGGAGCTCGATTCAAACCCTGCCTCCATCACCTTATTAGCTGTATGACCTTGGGTAAGTCATCTTTATTATCTCAGTCTACATTTTATGATAATACCTCCCATTCACCAAATCTCCCAGGGTCATTGTAAGTGTAAAATGAGATAATATTTGTAAAACATTCTAAAAAAAACCTTAAAGTACTGAATGAACATTAGCTATTATTTTCACTTAACAAGCTGTATGACCCTGGGTAAGTCATTTATCTTATCGTAGCCCAAGTTTCAACATTCATCATTCATCAAATCTCCTAGGGTTGTTTTTAAGTATAAGATGAGATAATATTAGTAAAATACTTTGCAAACTTCAAAGTGCTAAGTGAAGATTAGTTATCAATATTATTGCTGCTGCTTTAAGCCATCCAATCCATTTCCTACCCAAAGCATGAACAGACCCCACCATATCCCTAACAAGTAGTCACTTACTATCTCTATAGAACTTACA
Source organism: Trichosurus vulpecula (assembly GCF_011100635.1). NCBI lineage: Eukaryota > Metazoa > Chordata > Mammalia > Diprotodontia > Phalangeridae > Trichosurus > Trichosurus vulpecula. The sequence continues at coordinate 422,353,672 of NC_050574.1, forward strand.
GTGATAAGGAACTCACTCTCCCAGGCCCTCTTCTAACTCTAAAGGCACCTCATTCTATTTTTTGACAACTTTAATTGGCTTTTTGTTTTGTTTTGGAGGCAATTTGGATTAAGTGACTCACTCAGGGTCACACAGCAAGTAAGTGTCTGAGGCCGAATTTGAATTCAGATCCTCCTGACTCTAGGGCCAGTGCTCCATCCACTGTGCCACCTAGGTGCCCCAACTCTAACTGCTAAGATGTTTTTTTCCCCCTTGGAAGCGATGAAAAGACTGCTAGACTTGGAGAGAGAAGAATTAAGTCCCAATCCTACTTAGGCTATTTTCTACCTGTGTGATTTTGGGGAAGTCACTCCCCCTATTTGGGTCATGGTTCTCCATCTGAAAAAAATGAGGAGTTGGACTACGTGACCTCTGAGACGCCTTCTGGCTCTAAATCTGTAATTCTACTTTCAGGCAAACTTCACCTTCCTATAACTCCAACCCATTGCTTATTTCTGCCCTCCAGAGTGTGGGGCCAGGCCAAGCAGTACTATCATATTAAAATCTGACATTTCCTTAATAGGTAAAACACAAAAGGCCTTTGAGAAGGATATACTATTAGAAATAGAAATTGGTTTAAGAAAATAGAAAAAAATAAGAAAAATAAAATTTTGCTTTTTTTAAAGAAGTATTTTAAGATTCAGGCCTAAGAAATAAAAAATAAGCATAAGAACAAATAAACAATAAGAAAATAATCTGGACAGCTCATCTGAGCATATTTTCAAGGCTCAGAGAAACAAAATACTCCAAAGTCCTTTGAAAAATCCATTTTCCAAATACTATTTAAGTAGGCCTGTTGATTGATTTACTTACTTAAAACAAGCCCATACCCTGGTCTCTAGTTTCACCATGATGAATGGATGCATTACAGTCTCATTCATGCTTAGCACAAACTTCAACACAGAAGCACATATTTGGTGCCCACAGATCAGTAACAGAATAGTATTCATGCTTTACTTTTGTAATTGTGATGCATCACCAAGATTTCTCACACAAAGTCCTAGGATTCTGCCTCCCTGCCACTGTTCTCATATGAAGCTGCCTTAAGAATAAAAACAAAATAACGTCAATCTCGTTCCTTGAGCGCAACATCGAACTTGGGAGTCAGAAAACCTACATTCAAGCCCGAGCTCATCTCCCCTTATTAGCTTTGTGGCCTCCCTGAGCCTCGGTTCCACAGTTACAAAGAAGAGATAATAATCCTTAGACTACCTACCTCGAGGGGTGGCTATGAGGAAGCTAATGTTTCAAGGATCCAGAGTGCGCTCACAAACCCAGATTGTAACTTCACTATAATTTAGTAAATGGTTTTTAAGAATGTCAACGGTCCCTACAAACCTCTGTCAGGCTTCGGAGATATACAACAATGAGCAACAATCTTTATTAGAAAGCAGCGACAACATGATAAAGTAGAAAGAATGCTGGCTATGAAGTCAGAAGACCTGGATTCAAATCTCAGCTCTGTCATGTATTAACTGTGTGACCTTGGGCAAGGCACTTAACTGGGCCTTGGTTTCCTCACCTGTAAAATGAGGGGGTTGGATTAGATGGCCTCTAAGATCCCTTCCAGCTCTAGATCTCTGATTTTTATATTCTTGCACAGGGGAGTAGGAATAGTTTGTTCACTTATTTAGGAGCCTGGTATTACCTATTTCCTAGGATTATTTGAACTTCATGGGCTATTGCTATTTCTAAAACCCTAGAGGGATGCCTATGCCCGAGGTACCAACATTTTGATGATGATAAAGCAATATAATTAGAGGCACTTCCGAGCCATATATGATGCTTGAAGGTTTACAAAGCACAATCTCATTTTACAGATTATCCAGGCTAGGTGACTTGCCCAGGATCACCCAGCTAATACATATCTAAAGTTGGGTTCAAATTCAAATGTTCTAAATATCAAGTCCAACTGTCTCTCCATCATACCACACTCTCTGCTGACATCAGCATTCTCACTACTAAAATACAACCGGAAGTTCTCCTGAGAGCATATAGTCACAGCCTTTCCAGGAAAGCAAAGCCAACACTTTCTCTTTTGTTGATGACAGAAATAAAACAGCACCTGACTGGCCTTCTCTCTCTCCCTTTCCCCCACCCACTAACACTCTTTATCTTCAACCAGGGGCCAACCAGTCTGGATGACCTCTTTAAAGAACTGGACAAGAATGGTGATGGAGAAGTCAGTTTTGAGGAATTCCAGATCCTGATAAAAAAGATATCCCTGTGAGCTCCTCCCCTGGGAAACAAGCAAGCAGCATGCTACCAAGAGAGAGCTATACTCTTGCCATAAGCCATAAAACCCCTGAGCAGCTACCATTAAGCACAAGTTTTTATTCTTCTGCCTTGTATGATCCTAGTTAGGAAATCAATGTATTATTAATAAAGGTATTCTTAAATATTCTTCACTTTGTAAATGTATTCTGCAGAGAAGCTTTATGAGGGAATAGAAGGAGGGAGCTGATGTAGAAAAGGAGTTCTTAAATGGGGGTCGATGGACCCCACCCCGCCCAGTCTGATTTCATAGGGTCCCCATAAACTTGGATAAGAAAAAATTTACATCTTTATTTCCATTTGATTGGTTAGGTTTGCAATCCAATATAATTTATTTTGTGCATTTGAAAACATATTCTGAGAAGGGGTCCTTAGACTGCCAGAGGGAGTCATGAAACAGCTCTGGTATAGAAGCAAGAGTCCTGGCCTGGGAGGTTCTAGGTCCTAGGTTCTAGGCATTGTTCTCAGTCTATTTTGCTATATGACATTGACTAAGTCACTTCCTAGATAGGCCTGTAACCCAATCTGGAAAATGAGGAGCCACCATAACTGACCTACACTAGCAATGATCCCACATCATACCGTTGTTTGTCCTTCATTCTCGAAGAGGACCAATGACATCAGGAGGATGATGTCTTGACTTGCAAGTCAACTGGATTTAAGCGAGGCAGGACTGTGCAAAGTCGTCAGCCTCACTCTCTCCTCCAGAGTCACTGGAGTCCAGTGGCAAGACGTAGGGCAGGACAACTGGTGATGGTCCTTGATGCAGTGGGAGATTGTGGCCTTTTTTAAGCTAAGGTCTTTCTCAGCTCTCAGTTTGTCTGAGGCAACACCAATTTAGTGATTAAAGGCTAGGCAAGAATTGAGGCAAAAGATGGCCTGGTGTGTATTCCCAAAAGAATCAATCCGAGAGGGGAAGACCCTCAGAGTTTTCATATCATACTAATAACCTGCCACAGACCCCGTTAATCAATGGCCTTTTCCACAAGCCACTAGAAAAATACTCCTTAAACCCCGGGTTCCCAACAATGAAAAACTCCTTTGGGAAATACACTCCAAGTTTAAATAAGGCTCCTAAATAAAACAGAAAGTAAAACTCATAAGTCAGACAGACCAATCTATCTACCCAAGCGTCCTTGACTTAGTGCTGCTTAGTATGCATTAGCACTTTGATTTTCAGTTCTACATGGAATACATCCAAAACAGTCGTAGTATACAGTAATGATTTTTCTCTTACACAGTAAGTGGGAAAGGCTTGTCATTTACAGTATACAATAGGGGGTTAATGTGGAGGGAAGCTTGTCTCCAGAGGTCACTCTACAATCTAAATTCACCAAAACATCAGTTCCCTACTTGGTTTCCAACTTAAGAGTTTTTTTTTAATGTGGGGTGTGTGTGTGTGTGTGTCTGTGTGTGTGTGTGTCTGTGTCTGTGTGTGTGTGTCTGTGTGTGCATGTGTGTGTGTGTGTGTGTGTGTAAGAGAGAGAGAAACAGAGACAGAGACTCCTAGGGCAGTCTAGTTAAACCTATAAGAATAATGCTTTTAAATCCAAAAAATATAATACATTGGATTACAAAGGAAACCAAATATATTGAGAAAGAGATGCAATTTTTTCCCATCCAAATTCAGAGTCCCCCTGAAATCTATCTACAGATCCCCAGAGTGGGGGGACCGTCTATGGACTCCAGGTTAAGAACCTATGTTCTAGATAAAAGTCCATCACCTGTCTGTAGTACCCTCCTAATCAAGGGTGATGAATAAAAGGCTTCTCAGGGTAATTAAGCAGAATTTGCTTTGCTATAGACCTTGACATGGCAACATATTTGATAAAAGTCAAGGATAGGTTCCTTCAATCATAAATAACATGGTCCAACTGATGAAATAAACATGCTAAAAGTAATCTTTAAGATATAAGATATTCTGATGAAGAATATCATGACTGATCCAGTATGCCAGGAATAATGAGGCTATAGAAATTAAAAGCTATGAGTCATTATGGCACTGAGTGCTCTTACAGAAAGTTCCTAATTAGAGAACCGAAGGTACTAAACCCAAAGAGAAAATTCAAGAGAATTACATTTCATATCTTCAAAGCAAAAAATGAAAACCAAGAAGTGGCTAAACTAACATAAGGACCCAACTGATTATCTTTTCAAAGTCTAATTAGAACAAAGAGTCTTATGTTCTTAAAGTACATATTTACCAATGGAACTATTTAACCCTCCCTCTATTTAAAGTCCAAAGGCAACAGGATTGCAAGACAAGAGAATAACAATCTCCTTCTGTATACCCTACCCCAGGAGTGGGGGACCTGAAGCCTAGAGGCCATGTGTGGCCCTCTAGGTCCTCAAGTGTGGCCCTTTGACTGAATCCAGACTTCACGGAATAAATCCCCTTCATAAAAGGATTTGTTCTGTTAAACTTGGACTCAGTCAAAAGGCCTCACCTGAGGACCTAGAAGGCCACATGTAGCCTCCTAGGTCCTCAAGTGTGGCTCTTTAACTGAATCTAAACTTCACAGAACAAATCCCCTTTGACTGAATGCAAACTTCACAGAACAAATCTCCTTCATAAAAGGATTTGTTCTGTGAAACTTGAACTCAGTCAAGAGGCTGCACCCAGGGACCTAGAAGGCCACATGTGGCCTCAAGGCCACAGGTTCTCCATAGGAGAGAGGGCCTACCTGTCTGGGCTTTCACAACATTGCTTTGTTGTGGTTTTCCTTTCTGTCTGTCAAACAGATAATTATTTCTCTCTCCTTTACAGGATCAACATGCATGCCCCACCTCTTAACATGTTAGAATATTGCAGGGTTATATTACTATTATAAATACTAGGTTCCTTCCTCTTGTCCCTGTACAGTCTTTCTCAATGCATCTTCAGCTGCCATGGATTCATCTGGCATCTCCATACATTCCGAATCTACATATCCAGCCCTCATCTCTTTCCTGTGCTCTAGTCAGTCAGTACACATTTACTTAGGTATCTACTGTGTGCCGGGCACTATGCCAAGCACTGGGGATATAAAGAAAGGTAAAAGACAGTCCTTGCCCTCAAGGAGCTTACAGTTAAAGGGGAAAGACAAAATGCAAACAGCTATGTATGTTATATATAGGATAAACTGGAGATAATTAATAAAATAATTAATAATTAAATAGAATCAAGAGGAATTAGGAAAGACTTCCTATAAGAGGTAGGATTTTAGCTGGCCCTTGAGAGTAGCCAGGAGGTGGAAGGGAGGAGGGAGAGCATTCCAGGAATGGGGGACAGCCAGGGAAGATGCCCAGGTTTGGGAGATGAAGTCCAGTGGGAAGAATGGCAACAAAGCCGGTGCTACGAGATAGAAGACTTGTGCGGGGAGAGGGGGTTTAAATGTAAGAAGACTGGAAAGGTAGAGAGAGCACATTATAAAGGGCTTCAAATGCCAAACACAGGGTTTTCTATTTGGTCCTAGAGGTGACAAGGAGCCGCTAGAGTTTATGGGATAGGGAAGGGTTACATAGTAAGATCACTTTGATAGATGGGTAGATGCTGTACTGGCCTTGTGGTGAGCAAACAAACCAGCAGTAATAGTCCAGGCAGAAGGTGATGTGGGGCTCTATCAGGAAGGTGGCAGTATCAGAGGGAAGGCAGTGTATTTAAGATATGCTGCAAAATGGACAGGACTTGGCAACTGATTGGGGAGTGAGACAGAGTGAGAAAGGATGACACCAAGCTTGCAGGCCTGGGTGGAGTTCTCAACAGTAATAAGGAAGTTTGGAAGGAGGATGTGGTTACTATAATGAACAAGGGATAAAAAGGCTTTTTTTTTCCTTTTTGTTGAAGTTTCTGCATAAGTCATGATGCCCTTTCTCAGAACTTCTTATAAACTTACAGTCGGTCCAATTCATTTTGGACTTAAGCATTATACTGTACATCCTTTTCACTAATTGCTACAAATGATCTGCAAGCAACAAAATCAACAAAATTTTTGTAAAAAAAAAAATATTTATGATGTCATTAGGGCAGCTTTTAAACTCTGCAACAGACATGCCAATTAGCCCCAGACAAGTTCCCTTAGCCTCTCAAGCCTATCTTCTGCACCCCTTCTACTCCTCTGACCTTTCTTCTCTCTCTTTGCAATCCTACAAATACATATCCCCAGGTTTAGTCCTGGGTCTTTTTCTTCTCAGGATTTCAACTACTGCTTCCATGAGGATAAGTTCCATCTTTTAAAATAATGAACTTTTTCTAAAAAGTTATGAAACTTCTCTGTCTCAGGATAGGAAACATATAAACCTCAGTTTTTTTTTTTCTGTTTTCTGAAGTGGCTAAACCTAATCAAAATCTGTAATTAACTAGCCCCTTATTCTTTCTTTTCTTATTTTTTCTTTTCTTTTTTCCTTTATTTCATTCAAGTAGCTTCTTTATTTTTTTTAATTACAGAGACATTTGAAATAAAGCTTTGTCTTAAAAGAAGCATCAAGTGATGGATGACAAAGGAAGCAATGTGGTGAGATTGAAGAGGGCCAGATGTGGTGTCAAAAGGCCAGGATTCACATCCCGCCTCAGGTATTTACTACCTGGGTGGATTTTGGCAAGTCGCTTCACCTCAGCACCTCCTGTGTAAACTGGGACCTTTATGGTCCTTTCCAAATCTCATTGTCATGGTATTTTTTATTCTCTCACTCCATCCTCTAACTTGTTCATCTGTGCATATTTCACAAATCAGCCGTGATAAAACTTGACTTAAAATTAAATCTAACCTTGAAGGCACTGTGGAGAGAAAGTGATAGACAAGATAAATGACTAAAACTGGCATTAGCATGTCAAAGCCTACAGTCTCAGGCTGTCTCAGAGTGTTGGCTTAAGGATGCTATTGCTTTGAATATTCACTAATTTTTTTTCTCCTTTTAGAAAATCAGTTCTCTCTTCTACAAGTGATTTTTCAGAATCATGCTGCAATTTAAATAAATGAAGGTTGCAAAAAGTGAAATTCTCTCTCACCAACGAAACAGAAAAAGAGCACCGAGTGCACAGTAGTAACGCAATCATTTATTTGACTAAGACCATGGTACCATATATTTAGAGGGAGGGAACCCCAAAGGTCATCTACCCAAACCCCCTCATTTTATAGAGGAGGAGAATGAGGCCTAGGAAAGTTAAGTATCTTAGTCAAGGTCACACAGGCAGTGTCAGAGGCAGGATTTGAATCCAGGTCCTCTCTGACTCCAGGGATAGTACTCTTACTATCCAGAAGATATGAAACAATTTGGATATGGCACAGCAGAAAGCAAAAGGACAGTGATTATCAATGACTCGACTTACCTGGGCAGAACACAAAATAGCTACATTGGTTACCAAGCCACATGTAGTATGAACAAGTAGAGAAAAGACTTTGAACAGACCAAGGAAATCTGACTTGTAGAAGCATCAGAGGAGGAAAAGGGAAGGAGAGAAAGAAAGAGAGGTAGAAGGAAAGAATGAAGGAGGAGGGGAGAAGAGACAGAGAAGGAAAAAGAGAGACAGGAAGAGACGGAGAGGGAAAGGGGAGGGGGACAGGGAAAGGGAGAGGGAGAATGCTAATCCATGAAACAAAATGTTATTCAATGCATTTCTTGAGCAAATGAGAAAAGTAAAAAGGCTTTCAGGCTGAGCCTTTTCATCCTTATCTAAAAAAGTCTATTTCCTTTTTCCTACTCCTTTTTCTATTTTATCTAAGGGAATCTAGACACTTTGTCTACTGTTTTCTTTGAAGGCTTTAATACCCAAGAGCTGCCCTAAAGAAGGGTCAAGAGGGTCAACATTTATTGTCAATGAAACAGGTTTTAACAATAGCCCTGAACTTGGTGAGCAGGGATACTTTTATCAGGCGTTTCTTTATGTACCAATATCCCCATTTGTTGGGCTCAGAATATTAACGCGGCAGCCTCATCCCTTCCCCTCATCACTGACCCAAACGCTGGTAGTTTCAGAGGCTGAAGACATGGATAACTTTCTTCAGCCAGCTGATTACAAACCAGTAATATTTCCAGTATTTTATTTGCTTTGGCTTTAGTGGACACTTTGAAAGAAGTTGGTTGAGAAGAAAAATGTATGAAGGACAAAGAGTCATTAAAGGCCTGGGGTTGTTACAGCTATGTAACAGTGACCTCTTCTGGCAAAGTTACTTTTCTATGCCACAGTAATAATCTCATTTAAGGGAAAAAAAAAAAAAAAACAAACAACACACATGCAGTTATTAGCCTGGTACAACTATTTCCAAATTCACATCAAGGAGCATTTCTCATGTAAATGAGAAGTCATCACAGACTCCTAATTAGTCTCAGCACTTCCAATACCTACAACTTGAAAATACCATCTGCTTTATCAGATGCTTTGGTGGTGGATAGAATACTGGGCTTGGAATCAGGAAAACTCATCTTCCTGAGTTCAAATCCAGCCTCATAAACTTCGTGGCTGTGTGATCCTGGGCAAGTCACTTCACCCTCTTTGCCTCAGTTTGCTCGTCTGTAAAATAAACTGGAGAAGGAAATGGTGAAGCACTCCAGTATCTTTGCCAAGAAAAATACCAAAATGGGGTCACGAAGAGTCGGACATAACTGAAAAAGACCGAACAACAACTTGGTCCCATTGACTTTTCTGGTATACCCAAAAAGTTGCCAAATCCTGTCAGTTCCACCCTTCTCTCCCCACTTACACTGACAGGGACTCCCCTAATTCAGGTACCTACTGCCTTTCTTTTGGACTAGAATAACAGCTTTATTATTATTGTTGTCGTGGCTGGTGTTATTGTTACGGTCTTTCTGACTCCAGTCCCTTCACTCTCCAATTCACTGTTCATAGAGTTACAACATAATCTTCTTGACTAACCTGCTCAAAAAACTTCAGTAGCTGCCCACTGCCTATGGGATAAGGTACAAACTCTTTAGACACGTCATTAAGACACGCCATGATACGGCTGTGTATCAGCAAGGCAATGATCACACTATAAATGGTGATTGTAACTATGCGTATGTGGTGTTGTACTGCAAAGTATAAGAGCCTCTCCGCATGGAAGGTAGAAGGAGTAAACCATTTATTCAGACACCAAAGAACCAGATCCCCAAACCAATAAGCCCGATCCATCATAGCAGCAAAGAATTCAATACACATTATCTCAGCAGAGAACCACTCCACCCCATAACCTTCCCGCCCCCTGCTGGGGCCTTGCCACCAATAATCACTAAAACAATATATCCAGCACAACGGTCACTTCTAATCACAACAGCACTGCTAGGACACATCTGCCCTCGACCTCAGCTCTAACCGCTTTCTCAGCATTTCCTGTGGCACCCTTTCCTTCTCTTCTCAGAAAGCTCCCTCCACTACATATGACTCAGGCTTCCTGTGACATAAGCAGGTTGCATAGCCTACTAATGGGTGGGAAAGATCTTCAAATCTAAATGTCATTACAGGCTGACCCTTCTTCAGATTCAAATTCCATGTCCTTAATTTCACATTGGTCCTGGTTGTCACCTGCATGTGGACCATAGGCCAAAAAGGACTACTGGTAACCTTGTGATCATCTAGTTTGCCTTTTCCCTTCTCCTGGCATTCATGAAGGCTGTTTCTCCCACACCTGCAAGACACTGGCCTCCTTCAGGGCTAAGATCAGATGGTCTTCTCTTCCATGAAGCCTTCCTTAATCTCCCCACTGAAAATCCTCTCCACTGCTATTTCTTAATCTTTGTTGTGACTCCTCCTTTTGCCCTTATGACATGTACACAAAAGTACAAGTATATGAATTTCTTTAGAGCAGGAACATATTGTTTTCTAGATTGTAAACTCTTTGAAGCCAGGGACTATCTTTTGTTTCTTTTTTGTACCCCCGGCACTTAGCACAGTGCCAGACATACAGCAAGGGCTTAATAAAGGTTGATTGTCTTGCAAAGAGTGCACATCTGAAAACTACTAGTCTGAATTCTTTAGAGTATAAAGTCACTGTATTGTCTCTATGTGCTTTTTTTAGTTCAGATTCAACATTCTAATAATAACACTTATTAAATGCTACATGGCACAACGGACAGAGCGCTGAGCCTGGAGTGTGGAAGACCTGAGGTCAAATCCAGCCTCGGACACTTAGGCGCTATGTGACCTGGGCAAGTCACCTAACCCCTGTTTGCCTCCATTTTCTCAACTATATTTGTTTTGTTTTAATTATTTTTTTTGGAGGGGGAAGGCAGAGCAATTAGGGTTTAAGTGACTTGCCCGAGGTGGCACAGCTAATAAATGTGTCAAGTGTCTGAGGCCAAATTTGAACTCAGGTCCTCCTGACTCCAGAGCCAGTGCTCTACTCACTGCACCACCTAGCTGCCCAGTAAAATGGTTTTAATAATAGCATCTACTTCCCAGGGCTGTTATGAGTACCAAATGAGATATCTGTAAAGCGTGCAATGCCTGGTACATGGTAGTCACTATATCAATCAGTAAACATTTATTAAGCACCTACTATATACCAGGCACTGTGCTATGCACTGGGGAGATAAAAAGAGGCAAACGACAGTTCTTGCTCTCAAGGAACTTACACTCTACATTTACTCTCCTCCTCCTTCCCCTGTTAGGCTCTGGGGACCCAAAGATAATACAAAATACCATGAGAGTTCATAGGAAGGTCAATAATTCTAGTTGTATATGAAGAAGATGGTGGTGACAGCTGGAATAGATGAGGGAAAGATTCAAGGAAGAGGTGACATTTGGACTGAGCCTTGAAGAATTCCTAGGAATTGAACAATATAGACTATACTGGCCCTAAAATTATTGATCTATGATAATATACACCGATTTCACTGCTTAAAGTATGTAGACTTTAAAAAGTGCTGGGTCACACCCCTTGCCAAAAAGGTGATGGACTCAAGATGCAGAAAGACATTCAGTTTTGGACATTGCTGATGTGGGAATTTGCTTTGCTTTATTGTGTTTATTTTTTTTTACAATGTTCCTTTTTTGTTGTTGTTCAACTGGGGCAGGGGAGAAGTGGGAAGGTGAGAAATTGCAAACAATTATAAAATGACTTTAAAAAAAGAGAAAAGAAAATAGTTGGAACAGAAGAAGGTTAAGGACTGAAACTCTAGTGAAAAGTTCATAGAATAGGTTATGTAAGACATACAGGAATCTGGATGCAAAAATAATTTTATGATTAAAATTACATTTTGATAATATAAGAAACATACCATACTTTACGCATTTAGGAAACAGTAAGGATACAAAATCATCAAAATCAGTAAAAAAAAAATAGTCACTTACAACAGGAACGCTGGTGTTTGGGACAAATTCTGTAGAATCCGCATCTGGGCATTAAGAAAGAAAAAATTTCAGTAAAGCTTATTTCACCAATTTCCCTTAAATAAGGTGAGTTTTTGTTTATCTGAGGCTTTTTAAATGAAAGAACTGATTGAAGTGAGGCCTTGAGGGAGCCCTAGACTCACCTTTCCAACCAAGGCAGTTCCTGGCAAATTCCACCACTGCCAACTGCATCCCTAAACAAATTCCTGTAGAAGAACAAGGGAGAACGCATGACAACACTGCATATGAAAAACTGTGAACATAACTACAAATATACCTAATGAAAGGTCTTTGCCTGACTTCCATTGATCCAAAGAGAGATCTGAAAGTGCTTACTTAGCCTAGTGCCTGGCACATAGAAAGTACTTGGTAATGCTTATTCCTTTACTGCCTTTCTTCCTAATCATAGCACCAAGATACAGATTTATGTGGCCTCTCACTTAAGGAATCATGATTACATTAGTCTGGATCTTTCTATCACTAACACAAATTATAATTTCTCTACATGGTATTGAGAGAAGGAATGAAGGAAGGGAGGATGGTGGAAAGAAGGAAGGAAGGAAGGATGACAAATGAAAAACCTTAAGAGAGAGTTTCTGGGTAATTAATAGTTAATTTATTAATTAGGCTAGCTAACAGTCAATAAATTGATAATCAGTGATTTTTCTCAATAACCAAAAACAAAACCATGAAGACAATAAATGCTTTAAATACCTTTGTAAAAGGGACGCCCCTGACAGGAGAAATCAATCCTGATTGTTGGACATTTAATAAGGAGGTAGGCTAGAAGTCTTCAGCTCCTCCTGCTAAGAAAGTGGTTTGATCATGAGACTCAACGGTCTCCAAAAATCTGGACAGGAGAACCCATCTCCATCCAGACCACTCTGATTGGTTTTCTCCTTCATAAGCTAGGTCACCCTGAACTCCAATGGAAGGGTACAATGACAAGGGCTCATTTCTTTGGTGCAAGAATTTTCCTAGATTAGCTGCTGTTTACACTCTAAACAGAAGTAAGGTCTCCTAGTTGAATGGCGTCCCATTCAACATCAAGGAGCATGTTCCCCAAAGATTAAGAATATCTCATCAATCAAACATGTCCTTCAGAGACTAACTGACTGGCCTAGAGGGGCTGGGTCCTAAATGAGGAAGTAAAGGAGAAAAAACCTGGATCCAAGTTTAATAATTGGTTATTAATATAATAGCAAAATAATAATTTCTGAAGGAAGGAAAAAAAGAAGAGAGGGAGGAAAGGGAAAGGAAAGAAAGAAGGAAGGAAATAAGCATTTATTAAACACATATTATGTGCCAAAAACTATGCGAAGTGCTTTTTTACAAATATGTCCTTTCATCTTTACAACAACCACGGGACACAGATGCTATTACTATCCCTATTTTACAGTTTGGGAAACAGAGGCAGAGTTAAAGTGACTTGCTCATAATAAGTGTCTGAGTCTAGATTTGAATGCAGGTCTTCCTGATTTCAGACCCAGAACTCCATCCACTGGGCCACCTAGTTGCCTTTTACACTTAGTCTCTGATGATGATTAGGTTCTACAGCTGAGAAAACTAGGCCATTCTGACCACTTTTGGAATATGCAAAATGTGTAACTACTCTGGGCTGTCAATTTTTACTCATAAGGAAACTGGAAGGAGGAGTAGAAAGAGGATAACAATAATATGTATTTACATGGCATTTTAATAGTTACAAAGCACTCTTCCCCATAACACTTCTGTGAGGTGAATCTTGGAAAGTCTCCATTTTTCAGAAAAAGAAAATGAGGCTCAGAAAGATAAAGTGAATTAATCATAACCATAAAGCTAGGTGGAGCAGTAATAAAGCACTGGGCCTGGAGTCAGGAATACCTGAGTTCAAATCTGGCCTCAGACTCTTATTATCTAAGCTGTGTGATCCTGGGTAAATCATTTAATCCTGTTTGCCTCAGTTTCCTTATCTACAAAATGAGCTGGAGAAGGAAATGGAAAACCACTCCAGTATCTTTGACAAGAAAATCTCAAATGGGGTCATGAAGAGTTGGACACAACTTATATGACTGAACAACAGAAAAATCGGCTAGGATTTAAACCCAGGACTTTTATGTCCAAGGTCAATGTACTTTCTACTACACCATTTATGAGGCGCCCTAGCAGAAGAGGTCAAATCTTGGTGAGAGACTGCAGTAAGGCAACCACAAAGGAACTAGAGGTCACTGAGCAGTTGTGGTTAAGAAAATGCCAAAGGGCTCAGAAAGAGAGGAAGAAAGACAAAGGGTACAGGCATCCAAGGAGGCTGACAATAGGGGGGGAAAAAAAGAGGAAACACTGCCAGCATCATACCTGAAGTTCATATTTGTATCCTTAACAGTTTACAAAGACTTGACCTCACAATGTTTCGCAGAGAGGAAAAGAAAGTATTATTCCTATTTTACAGACAGAAAAATTGAGGGGCGGCTAGGTGGCACAGTGAGTAGAGCACCGGCCCTGGAGTCAGGAGGACCTGAGGTCAAATACGGCCTCAGACACTTGACACACTTACTAGCTGTGTGACCTTGGGCAAGTCACTTAACCCCAACTGCCCTGCCTTCCCCCTCAAAAAAAAAACTGAGATTTCAAAGAACTTGTCCAGGGTCATACAGCTAGTTAGTGGTGCAGTAGGCAACTGAATACGATTCTCGTTCAAAGTCCAATGGCACTTTGGCTAAACAACATTTGTTCTACCTAAGATCACAGGTTTAGGACTATAAAAGATTATAGAGGTAAATTCCTCCATTTTACAGAATCAAGCTAAAAAACTTCTCCTCACTTACCAAAACAAAATAAATAGGACTGCGCTCTCCACCCCGTATCTCCAAATTGAAACCTGTGATATTATCAAACCCAGATAAAGATTACTTTCCAACCCTACTACTTCTCAAAAATGAGATAAATTAGGTCATTATATTGTTAATCGTATGAGCTGAGTCTTACCCAGAAAAGGTACTTTCTTTGTTCTTGCCCAAGAAATAGCCCGGAGTTTTCCCTCTGTGCCCCTATAGCCAAAGCCTCCTGGTACTAGAATACCACTGTAAACAACCACAAGAAGGTTCAAGGTAAGTGTCCATCCTTCCTTTTATTATCTACCACCACCATTCCTAGAGAATAGTAAATCAAACATGAAGAATAAGCACCGTTATACCTACCTGGGTTTTTAAATGTGAATTAGATTTTAAAAAGCAAAAGCACAGCCCTGCATAATTCTAAATTTTTTTTAACATTTTTTTTCCGTTTTTTTTAAATTTTTTTTTAATTTAAATTTATTTATTTAACATATTTGGTTTTCAGCATTGATTTTCACAACAGTTTGAATTACAAATTTTCTCCCCATTTCTACCCTCCCCCAACCCCTCCAAGATGGCGTATATTCTGGTTGCCCTGTTCCCCAGTCAGCCCTCCCCTCTATCACCCCCCTCCCCTCCCATCCCCTTTTCCCTTCCTATCTTATAGGGCAAGATAAATTTCTACGCCCCATTGCCTGTGTATATTTTTTTTAACATTTAGTAATGGTCAAAAGCACTTATGAATTGCAGCAATTGCTTCATTTCAATTTTACTCATGTACTGAAAGATAGTGGCAGCTTGGTTACTTTGCCTGAAGTAGGTATATGATCTGAAGTCAGTTCAACAGTCTACAATAATTATTTATGAACTGGCTGTCACAACTTCTCTTCTTGAAATCTTCCCAAGGATGAAGAGAGTTTGAATCACTATGTGGTACTATTCGGTATAACACTGTAATATTAATTAAGGTGGGACTTTTTTACTGTTTTCTCTTTTAGAATGCTAAAGTAATCAAGTACCTTTGATTAAGTCTTACTAGGTGTGAAGCCTCAGGCCCACAACCTTTTGCTAATTAGGTGTGGAGTCTTTGGGCCCTAAGAAGGGTATATAAACTCAGAGGCATTTTGTTTGGGGTCTCACTCACTGGAAGACTGTTGATGTGGAGACTCTGGGTAGCTGCTGGAGCCCCCCAACTTTGAAGAAAACCCAAATGTTGGTGCTTCTCTTTTTGGTAACTATGTATGTGATGTCTTGATCAGACAAAGCCTGTCTGTTGAATTGTGTTATTTGATCTGTTGATATTTTCTGTTTGTAATTTCTATTTGTATTTGCTCTAAAGTTCAGGGTGTTGGCTTTTCCCCCTGAGCTAGGTAAATGATATATGTGTGTTTGATTAAAGTGAGACTGTTAACTCCTTAAAGTTGTTTTTCTTAGAAAAGCAGATCAAAGAACCTATGCCAGCAGCCCTACTGTGTGCTGGTGTTATTAGTCTTCTACCTCCACAGGAGCTGCTAGCCACAGTGTTGTTACAAACACAAAACTAATGAATATTTTCTGGTCTTCTTTGTTCCCATTTGGCATTTGAACCGCATAGTAACTGAGGAAATTTAATTCAAGAAAAAATAAATCTTGTTTCAGACTCTGTTCAAAAGAGATTATTCCCTGCCCCCCCCCCCCGCAAAGGCATTATAAAATGATGCCAAGAGCTATTAAATTCAAGCATACACTTGAAATCAGCTAAAGCATCTGAGAAGATCAATGGCTACCTCAATGTTCCAATGGATTGATATATGGAGTGTTTAGAAATTACATGCAGTGCTATAAAATAATTCTATCTAGGTGGTCCCCAAACTAAAATGTGAGAATGATCAGTCATATGGAAGAGCAAAGCCTCAGGTAAATGGTGAAAGCAGGAAACTATTAAAACATGAGATAAAAATAAAACAAATATTATTAAACCACTTGTAATTTAACTTGAGATATCAAACATTCTTATGACTTACCCGTACAAAAACAAAATATACCCCTTCCAGGAGGTCAAAGCTTTCAACATACAATTCTATAATACAATTTTGAAGTCAGCACATTACTTATTCGTTCCCCTCTCTTCCACCAGCTAATTCCCATCATGTTTACAGGTAGGATTTAGTGACCTTGAGTATATTTTTTTAAAATAAATGTTGAGGGGCAGGTAGATGGTGAAGTGAATAGAGCACAGACCCTGGAGTCTGGAGGATTTGAGTTCAAATCCAGCCTCAGACACTTGAGGCTTACTAGCTGTGTGACCCTGGGCAAGTCACTTAACCCCAATTGTCTTGCCTTCCCCCCTCCAAAATAAATAAATAAATTTTGAAATGCACGAAAACTATACAAAGAGTAAGAGATCTGACTGTTCTAGAGTCAGAAGAGATCCTCCCAAACATCTATTGTATACAGTGTTGTGGATACTCACTCTGCTTTGCACAGCTTCTGCCAGGCTTCATGGAATCTCACAGGGTTCTCAACCTCAGAAGACTGCTCTAGATCAGTAGAATCTATATACTGACAAACAAACCAACAAGCATGTATTAAGCACTTACTATGTGCCAGGCATCATGTTACACATGCAGAGACAAAAATGAAACAGTCCCCACCCTGAAGGAGCTTACATTCTGTGCAGAGAAACAACAAATTCATATATACGCAGATATAAAATAAATTCAAGGCAGTTTCTGGGAAAGAAGCACTAGTAACTGGAGGGGGGAGGTACAGGAGGAGGGGGAGGAGTTTGGGAGAGTGGAAAATCAGGAAAAGGCCTCACAAAAGGATGCAGCCAACATAACTCATCCTCTATGAAAAAAAGGGGGGGGGAATACTGGAAAATATGAATTTCAAATATCATAAAATTACAGTCAAAAGACTCTAAAAAGCTGCATGTAAGTCTTTCAAGTTACACAAAGACATTCTAATATATAAAGTAGTCCTGGGGTAATTCCTCTATAAAACATTATCACAGTCTCACTTTTCAAATTTATATATGAGTCTCATTGTAATTAATACATAGCAAGCTGTATCACATTCCAGTTGAAAGATCAGATCTAGGTGTAATGAATTCTATTAGATAAAATCCCATTTATCTCCAGTACCAGTCTCACCTATTCACGGAGGTCTCACTCTCTAACAAAAATGTTAGTTTTGGATCTTTGTTGGAATATGATCTTAAATTGGCTTCAATTTTTACAGAGTAAAGGCAAGGGGGCAGGGGCTGACAATTTGGGATGAAATTAGAATTAGGATGGGTAAAGTTGCAAGAGGCCTTAGAGAGGATCAAAGTCCAAATCCCTGGTTTTCTACAGAAGAGGAAACCCAATTAATACAACTGACTGGTGTCATGGCCAGGATGAAACTCGGTTTTCCTGACTTCCAGGCCATTTTTCTTTTCATTACATCATAATTCCCAATAAATGCAAAGGGTGATGAGCAAAGACGGATGTGAAAGCTGCTCAAGCCCTAAAGCCTGCTGTCAGGAACAAAATACAAATCACTACACATGTAAATTTATGCAGCTAGAGAATCTAATCTCAATGAAATTCAAAATAAGTAATTCTTGAGGTCTGATCAAATGTTAGAATATTTCACCTGCACATGCCATTTGGTACATGGTATGCATGTATGTGTGCATCATGCATGTATTGTGTGTGTATATGTGCATCTATGTATGTGTGTGCATATGTGTATTCTGTGCACACACATGCTCATACATATAAGCATGTGTATATGTGCACACATATCTATGTGCATGCATATATTCATATATATGTATGCACATGCATGCGTGTGTACACACACATAGATGGTGAAATATGAAGGGATCAATCCAGTTTCTTGGATGCCTATACTCTTTTGTATCTTCCCCTTTGTTCAGATACTTACTAGCTGTGTGACCTTGGGCATGTTAACCTCTGTTTGCCCCAGTCCTCATCTGTATAATGGGGCTCATAATAGCACTTACCTCCCAGGGTTGCCAAGAGGATCAGATGAGAAATCAATTCTAGAGCGCTTAACACAGTGCCTGGCACATAACGAGCACTATAGAAGGGCTAATTGTTATACTATCTAATCTTTTTTTCACGTTCGTCATCTCCTAACATACTCTTCATCGTGGACTTTGGCCATGATGGACTTTACTAATGTCCACCCAGAAAGCCATTATTGAGCTATAACTCAGATCCTTCTCGAGGGGTTGCATTTGAGAATTTATTTTCAAACTGGAATGCTACTTCTAAAAACTCACAAGGAATAACCAAAAGATAACAAAAGCCAAAATATGTGATCTAATAATGCCTTATGATATAGATGCAAGAATTTCAAGAGTGGTTTATAACTATTAATAACACAGTTACATTCTACTTCGCCAAGTTAGAGACTAACACTTTTTTATTGATAATAGATTTTAAAAACTATCAGTTCTATTACATCCAAAAATGGTTTTAAATTTGTACTCATAGGTACATGCACAGCTTAATTCTATAAAGCATACTTTAGTTTCTTTAAATATGAACACTGATTTTAATAAGTGAAATATTCTGGAAAAACAGGTCAAGTCTCACCATTAAATCTAATTTATGATTAATCGCCAAAGCAGAGTGTTCCAGGGCTTTAAATACGGATGCATAGCAGTCACTGAGTTTGGTATATTTGCCAACCAGAGCTATGGAGCACGTTTTCTGTAATCTTTCATACCTGACAAAAAAAAATTTTTTTCAAATTATTTACAAGGTCATAATATGTAAATCATACCAAGGCATCACATTATAAGACCTAACTTAGATTCTGTCTAGTTGCAAAGCACATTTTTTAATCAATCTCAATAGTTAAGCCTCACTCTTACGATAAGACTCTTGAACCTAAAATTCTATTTCTAAAGCACCTTGAATCTGTCAGGAAATATCAAAACCATAAACAAATCCCGGAGATGGGATATACAAGTAATCTCAGGAAGAAAGGAGACCTGTACAAAATTAAAACCTGATAGAATGGGGGAAAGGAGATTTGTGTGAGAAAAGAAGCTTGAGACAGTTCTGAGGATTTGAAAGAAAATAGCCCATGTGAGGGATGCTCTTAGTCAAGACAGAATCTTATTCACATATGACTGTTTTCAGGGTTTGAACAATAATAGTTTTTGTTGTTCAGTCGCTTCAGTCATATCTGACCCTCTGGGATCCCATTTGGGGTTTTCTTGGCAAAGATACTGGAATGGTTTGCCATTTCCTTCTCCAGCTCATTCGACAGATGAAAAAACTGAGGCAAACAGGAATAAGTTACCGGCCCAAGGTCACACAGCTAGTAAGTGTCTGAGGCTGGATTTGAACTCATGAAGATGAGTCTTCCTGACTCCAGGCCTGGTGCTCTATCCACAGCACCACCTAGGCGCCCAAACAATACAGCTAAGAAACTATAAATCACAGACTTGTTCAGGAGTATTTGAAAATTGTACATTGCTTCTTTGTGAAGATTTGTAAAGGCATCAACTAAGGTATATATAGGCTACTGCTAGCTGCCATGATCTGAGACACTCAAAGCTACTGCTCCCCGCTTCCCCCCATCAGTGGTAAAGACTTTAGCTATGAACTCTCCTGCCATTTGTTGACATTTTTTAAATGTTTGGAAGTTAGGGATACCATCCATGTAGTACTGTTTTTGTAGCTGAAGCTCACTGGCATCCTTACACAGCATCTCCCACAAGTTTTAGTACAGCCTTAGGCTTTAATAACTTAGTTTTAATAGTTTAAAACTGCCCTAACACTTCGAGAATGTCCTGCGCATAAAAGATACATTGCCTGAGGAATGTCTGACTCAGATGTGCATATTTTGGTACAACCGGCTTTGGAACTTCACAAAGACAGGACTGCTGATGAGAAAATCAGCAAATAATAATGCTACCTAAGAATTCCGTGGATTATTTCAGGGAACTTATGTCTAAACACAGTCTCTATGCCCTGAACAATTTTTCGGTGCTGACAGCACCTGCGTACTTTAGTGATTCTTGTCACTTTCGGTCCTGGTAAATGCCAATGAATTGAGCCCCCTGAGGCTTAAACAAAGACTGTTCTCATGAGTTTAGAAACTCATTGATTAGAAAACTCTAGATTTCTCAAAAATATTCTGCCTTTGCCTAATTACAAAAGGTAAATAAATGCAGAAACAAATTTTTTTAATGACTGGTTTGTATCTCTTTTTTCAAAACTAAATTTATGGATGTTTTAAATTTTTTAAAAAATCTGTCACATTAAAACCTGTCTTGTAAGAAGGAGTTACAATTAATCCAAATAAGCCAATACATTAGTGATATCTAAAAACGTATGCCTCATGCTATGCCTGTAGTCCACCACCTACCTATCTTCCAAGAAGAAGGAATGCTTTACCACCAGCCCTCTTAAGCCAAAATCAGTCACTATACTGTGTGTCATCTCACACTTTCACTAAAAGCTCTTTTTAGACCAATTCGGCTTTACCTAAGGACAGATACTCTGCTGACAAATGAAGAGTTCACCCTAAACAAGCACAGTTAGTTAGTCAATCAATGAGTAACAATTTATTAAGTACTTACTATGGACCAGGTACCGTGTTAAACTCTAGAGACACAAAGAAAGACAAAAATATACTCCCCGTTCTCAAGAAGCTTACATTCTGATGGATGAAACAACATGTAAACAACCAGGTATATGCAAAGTATATACAGGACAAGTGGAAGGTGACCTCAGAGAATGTGGGCAGCTAGGGAGCATAGGCAGTAGAATGCTAACCCTGGAGTCAGGAGGACCTGTGTTCAAATCTAGCCTCAGACACTTGCTAACTGTGTGACTCTAGGCAAGTCACTTAACCCTGTTTGCCTCGGTTGCTTCATCTGTTAAAGGAGCTGGAGAAGGGAATTGGAAAGATACTTCCAATATCTTTGCCAAGAAAACTCCAAATGAGGTCATGGATCATCGGACGTGGCTGAAATGATAAGAAGAAAGATGCTAATAGTATGTGTTCGGGTTTGGGTGGGGTTCAGAAGGGCCTCCTGCAGAAGTTAAGGATTTTAATTAAATCTTAAAGGATGGCAGGAGGCAGAGGTAAAGGGGAGAAAGGGAAGACCATTGCAGGCATGGGGAGGACAGTCAGTGAAAAGACACAGAGATGGGAGACAGGGTGTTATGGACAGGGAACACACTTGTGGACTGGGAAGTTATTCAGAATATCATGAGAAATCTCATGAGAAAGTAATATCATGAGAAAATTCAAAAATTTCACAGGACAGTTATTCTAGAAAGATTTCCCATCTTCCTTTGACATTAAAAGGTGCTATTTTAAAAGTTGTTCATGTCTGGAGCTCTATGCAAAGTGAAACATTAAAGGACAGCCTGGTATTAAGTCTGTGGCACTGTTAGCCTTTTCTTCAGGGGAAAAAAGAATCTGTAGCCTCCCTCCACCAGCCCAGACTATCACAAATTCTTTACATGGTGTAGGCGATCATTCCTTCACATTAATATTACAAGTAGGTTAAAAGGAGGCGAAGCTCACAAGATGTGTATGATGCATTGTATTAGTAATGCATAAGTCATAGTTGTTTTGAATGTCACCGACAAATAAGGAATATTGAAACAAGGCAAAACAAAACCCTAAAACCAACACAGCTGGGGAGTAAATGATCTTAAGGCTTGTGCTAATTTATTTTACACAAAGGCAGCCTCATTGCATTGCCCACTAAGGCATGGAGCCATATAGCCTTCACTACACTTTTATGAGATAAAGTGCATGAGCAAAAGGCAAACACATATTGAAGACTTTCGAAAAAACAAGTTCCACAATTTGCATAACGACTCCAACAGGGTAAATGAAAAGAACAGTAAAATGAAGCCCACTGCTAAGTAATTATCATGACCAATCTTGCCTCCAGAAAAGAGATAAGGAAGCATCTGCCTCTTTTCGGTAAAGGGGGGAGGGAGGGAGGACTACAGAGGACAGGCAATGTTCCCTCCACTGTCAGATGTGGTTATTGTCAGTCTTGCCAAACTACTAGAAAAGGGACAGGGAAAGGATCTGGAGCCACTGCTGGCATCGATACCTATTCAGCCCCACGATCTCCACTGGCTTCTATAGATACAAGTTCAGTACTTCACAGTAAGATAGATATAGACTTGATCTAAGGAAGAGGTTTCTAATGATCAAGATACCTGTCAAGGTAGTTACATATTAGAGTTCTTCAAGAAACACTTGTTAAGGGGACTGTAAAGGGAATTCTTGTACAGGGTTAGGATGGATGGATGGATGGATGGATGGATGGATGTATAGATAGATAGACAGATAGACAGATGGACAGACAGCATTTATTAAATGCTTACTATGCGCCAGGCACCATGCTAGGTGCAAAGGACATAAATCCAACCAATCAAGACAATCTCTACCCTCTCTAATTAGAGATGACAACACATAAAAAGAAACCAGAAATCAGGGGCAGAGAGAGAGGAAGGGTAATGCAGCAGGTAAGAAGAAGGATAGGGAGGGAGGGTGGGAGGGAGGGAGGAAGGAAGAGAAGGAAGGAGTAATGGAGGGGAAAAGGAAGGCCAGAAGGAAAGAATGGAGGGAGGGAAGAAAGGAAGGAAGGAAGAAACTCCTTGAGGACAGGTACTGTCTTGATTTTCATACTGGTAATCCCAGGACTTAACACAGTAACTGGCACATAATTAGCATTTAGTAATGCTTTATCTTTCTTATCCAATCAAGGAGCTTGATAATCAAGTTAAAACTACAGATGCAAGAAGAAATTACAATGACAACAAACAACTACTTTCCAGCCAAATAAATTTTCATTAGTTTCCTATTTCTTGAGAGGATAAAATGGCATAAGACAGGAGAGCAAACTCCAATACCATCAGAAGACACTATTCAGATACAGAGTAAGTGAATAAATGCTTATTAAACACCTACGATGTGCTAGGCACTCTATTAATCCCCAGGGATACAAAGAAAGGCAAAAGATAGTCCCTGCTCTCCAGGAGACCACAGTCTAAAGGGAAAGTCAACGTGTAAACAGCTATGTACAAATAAGCTATGTGCGAGATAAACTGGAAATCATCGACAGAGGCAAGATTTAGAATTAAGGGAGATCAGGAAGGGCTTTCTGTAGTAGGCAGGATTTTAGCTGAGACTCAAAGGAAACTAGGAGGTAGAGAAGAGTGGGAAGAGCATTTCAGGTGCAGGGAGACAGCCAGCAAAATGCCCAGAATTTGGAACTGGAGCATCTTGTAGGAAGAACAGCAGGGAGGCCAATGGCAGAGCATGTGACAGAGGAAAGGGCATGGTGTAAAAAGACCGGTAAGGTGGGGCGGTTGGGGTGGCAGTGGGGAAAAAGGGCTTTGAATGCCAATCAAAAGATTTTATATTCAACCCCTGAGGTGATAGGGAGCCATTGGAGTTTACTGAGTAGGGGAGTGACATGGTCAGTTATGTGCTTCAGGAAGATCAC
This sequence comes from Trichosurus vulpecula, assembly GCF_011100635.1. Taxonomy (NCBI): domain Eukaryota; kingdom Metazoa; phylum Chordata; class Mammalia; order Diprotodontia; family Phalangeridae; genus Trichosurus; species Trichosurus vulpecula. Next base: position 422,377,592 of record NC_050574.1, read on the forward strand.
TCCGACAACTGTGTGGAGGATGGGATGAAATGGAGAGAAACTTGTGGCAGGAAGACTAATGAGCAGCCTATTTCAATGGTACATGCATGAAGTAAAGAGGGCCCAAATCAGGGTGGCAGCAATATCAGAGGAGGGAAAAGGCATATTGAAGAAATGTTACAAAGCTAAACTCAACAGGCTTTTGCAACTGATTGGATATGGGAGGTGAGACAGAGAGAGGAGTTGAGGATGACACCTAGGTTGTAAACCTGGAAAACTAGGAGGATTGGTGGTACCCTGGACAGGTAACAGGTTTGGGGGAAAAGATACTGAGTTTTGTTTTGGACATGTCGCATTTCAGACATCTACAGGACATCCAGTTTGAGATGCTCAATAGGCAGCTGGAGGAAAGACTCGAGGTCAGCAGAGTGGTTAGAGCCAGAGCGGTAGATGTGAGGAACATTAAGATGATAACTGAATCCCTGGGAGGTGATAAGATCACCAAGTTAAATAGTGTAGGGGGAGAAGAGGGTCCAAGACAGAGCCCTGCTACCCCAAGGTTAGCAGGCATTTCTTGGATGAAGATCCAACAAAGGAGACTGAGAAGGAGCAATCAGATAGGTAAGAGAAGGTCCAGGAGAGGGCAGCACCCCAAAAATCCAGAGAAGAGAGTATCAAAGAGAAAAGGGTGACCAACAACATCAAAGACTGTAGAGAGATCAAGAAGGATGGGGATTGAGAAAAGATCATTAGATTTGGCAATTAAGAGATCATTAGTAGCTTTCAAGAGAGCAGAGAGATGAGGTCAGATGCCATCAGTAAGTTACGGGCATATCTACCCAAGCATGTGAAGACTTTCCCCAGAGGAATGGAGAGATGAGAACAATTTGTTCCAACGGCCATAAAGGTGGCTGAAGCAGGTGCTGTGGAGTGCTTAGGGCTTGGTCAGACACTAAAGACGCCAAGGCCATTCACTGCATCCCAGGCCATCACCGGTCATCCTGACTTTTGTCTTGCCACTGGACTAGGATGACTCAAGAAGAGAGAGGGAAACTGATGACCTTGAGCAACTGTGCCTCACTTTAACCCAATCCACCAGCAAGTCAAGACATCCTCCCCAGTGATGTCACCAGTCATCTTGAAAAAGGAAGGATGAATAACAAGGCACAAAAGAAAGAAGAAATATTGCATGAGAGCTAACAGGATGAATGGAGTAAGGGTTTTTTGAGGATGGGGGAGACATGGGAATATTTGTAAACAGTAGGGAAGTAGCTAGAAGATAGGAAGACATTGAAGATTATGAGAGGGCAAGGATGGTAGAGGAGGCCATCTCTTGAATCTCTTGTGCATGCAGAGGAGTTAACCTTGGCAAGAAGGGCCACCTCATCATGTGAGACAGGGTGGAGGAGATAGTGACAGAAGACACTTGGGTGATGTAATATGAGGAAGAAGGGAGAAGAGGGAGCTCCCAGCAAATGGCCTCCATTTTTTCTGTAAAATACGAGGCAAGGCTCTCACCTGAGAGGGGAGGCAGAGGGAAAGCCATAAGAGGCTTCAGAAGGGGTAAAAAAAAAAAAGTCTGGAAACACTGCTATGATGAATGGGGCAGTGAGTTATTGAGGGAGGTATAAAAAGGTTGCCTTGCAACAACAAGGGCCCCATTGAGGTTATATAACATAAATTACCAGTGAACCCAGATAGGATGGTTTCATGATTTTCTCCAGCTTCATTCAGCAGTATGTGTATAGGAACAAAGGGGAGAAAAATCCAAGGCTGAAGCTTGGCCAGGGAAGATGAGTGATATAATAGGGGACAATGGACTTAAAAGAAGACAACGTAGAACTGAAATGGTTTATCAATTCTGAGTGCAGATTGAAGCATACTTTTTTCTGCTTTCACATTCTTTTTTAAAGAATGTTTTTATTTTTTTCTCAATTACATGTGAAAACAATTTTTAACATTCATTTATAATTTTTGAGTTCCAGATTTCCTCTCTGCTCTCCCCTCCTTGAGAAGGCAAGCACTTTGATATAGTTTATACATGTGCACCATGTAAAACATATTTCCATATCAGCCATGCTGCAAAAAAGAACAGAGACAAAAAAAAAGACAAGAAAAAATAAAGTAAAAAAAGTACACTTCAATCTGCACTCAAACTCCATCAGTTTTTTCTCTGGAGGTGGACAGCATTTTTCATCATGAATCCTTTGGAATTGTCTTGGATCACGTCCTGCTGAAAACAGCTAAGTGATTCATAGCTGGTAATCATACAATATTGCTGTTATCATGTAAAATGATCTTGTGGCTCTGCTCACTTCACTCTGCATCAGTTCAGATAAGCTGAAGCGTACTTTTTACACTTTGTTCATTTTTCTTGATTTTTTTCTTTTTGTAACATGATTAATATGGAAATGTTTTGCACACCTTCATATGTAGGATTAATATCACATTGCTTGCTTTCTCAAGGGAGTGAGAGAAGGGCTCGAGGGAGAGAATTTGGAACTCAAAATTTTTTTAAACGAATGTTAAAAATGAATAATATTTTAACAAAAGAAAAAGAGAAGGGAAAAGAGTGCAGAAGAGATGGTCTGGTAAAGAACTGAGGAGGATTTGAGGTCACATCACCATGTAGATTTAAGTTTGGGGTTATAAGGCAGAGATAAAAGTGGCATAACAATAGATTATAATCAGATAAAGGAATTTGAGAGTTCATGAAGAAAGAGAAAGAATATAGCTTTTCAGAACATCTTTTGAAGCTAAATCTCCTTCAAATTCATCTTTGCATAAGCTTGGAAAAATCATAAGCACCAGAAATCTTCAAAAAGAACAACAGACCTCTATTATAAATAAAGCTTATTATAAATCCAGATAGAGCAAAGTTTCCTTGGCTCACAGCCTTAAAGATGAAAGAAACTTAGAGACCATCTAGTCTACCCAACTCATTTTAAAGATAAGAAAACTAAGCCTAGTGAGAATAATGCCCGAGGTCATACTGTAGAAAGTGGTAGAACCCAGATTCAAAATTTAGGATCATTTTCTGAATACAAATTTAGTTCTCTTTCCATTCCATCAGGCTATCCCCCTTTCAAGTATAAGAACTCTTTTTACATGAAAAAAAATTTTTCAGTCTTCCTTTTGTAATTAACAGCTGCATTATTAGTATACCTGACTGAAAAGATAAATAATAGCAAAAAGCTACTATGAATGCTTAGTAACACTTTAAATTAATTTGTACTTTATTAACCACAGCAGCACCTAATATACATTTTTAAAAGTTGTCATGTGAGAGACATAGTACATGAAGTCAGCAGCTCTGAAGTCAAGAAGTTCTGGATTCAAGACCTACCTCTTACATGGGCTGGTTGAGCTACCAAAAAAAATCATTTAACCTCTCAGTACAGCATGGAAGAGTGGAAGAAGGGCTATACTTGAAGTCAGAGGGCCTGGGTTCGAATCCTAAGTCTGCTGGGATTGTAGAGCTGAGAACTAATCCCAAGGGTCACAAAGGTTCATTTTAATGTGCAACCTTGGATAAATCACCTAACCTTTTTGAGTTTGTTTATCTATAAAATGAGGCAGTTGGACCAGATGGACCTCTAAGGTCCATTCCAGCTCTAAAAATGTATAATCCACGATCCCCAGGCAACACTAAGTCACAGATATGCTGATATGCTGCGGTGTTTCCATAGCAGGAGTTTCCTAAATATTTGGACCCGAACCCTGCTGCCAATATAGATGGAAATCTAGAGAGAAAGTGAGAAAGATCTATAAAGACAGAAATATAGAGAAAGTGATAGAGAGATGCAGAGATAGAGATCTATAGTGATACAGCTACATAGCTACACATAGAAAGAGAACTCTATAGAGGTAGGCATAGATTCCTATCTTTCAATATCTATATTAATCTCCTTATCTATTTCTATATATAGATACATATCAATCTCTGTAGATCTCTAGCACTATCTAGAGAGATATCAACAGAGATATATTGATACTCAGGAAGCCTACAAACATTTCCGTCTCTCCCCCATCGTCAAAAAAAACCCTCCTTCAATTTATCCCCAATAGCTATCGTCCTTATTTATATTTGTATCTATATGTGCAAGGCACATATGAAAAGCTGAGTGGCCTCAGTCAGGAAAACCTGAATTCAACTCCTCCCTCTGACACTGCCTGACGTGGCATTGTGTACCGTAACCACTTAGACCTCCAAGTAATTCTGAAAAATGATTAAGATGTAGAACTGGTGCTCATTTGCATTAGCAGAAGGCACCTTCCTCACCAGGATTTCCACACACCAATGAAATCACAGGTCCAGTTCAAACTATGTGCCAAGTATTTATTTATTCAGTCTCCAGAAGGTAAATTTGCTTCTTGATAAACTGTGTCATTTAACAAATACTATTTTGTAACTTACAGATTTGCAGGCCCCTGGGTAATAATTTCACAGACCCAAGAGGCACACTGGCTAGGAAATACTGAGATAGACTGCAGAACAAATCATTATTCTTCCACACGCTAGTATTCTAAAAAGATTTCACTCCTATAGAGATGACCTCATTACCATACCTGTCAGCCATATTTTTCCATTTGAAAAGCAAATCGCTTGCATGATCGTCAATAGGCAGGTCCAATCTCTCTTTAAAATACTTGACAATACCTTGATCTTCCAAAAGGACAGGCACTCGGTAAGTGGAAGAAACATCATGGATGAATATCACCTGTTAAATTACAACAACACATCTTACTTTGACAGGACAGGCTCTAACATGAAACTTTACAATACTACTATGACGCTTGCCAGCTCAGGAATGAAAAGGGAGCCAGGAAGATTACAACTACAATTAGATGTTATGTAATAACAGTATTGATAACAATATATGGCATTCCTGTAGCACTTTACCATTTGCAAAGAATTTTATACACACACACACACACAAACAAAACCTCAATATTCTGGCTTCCTTAAATGGGAGCAAAGTTTAATATAAAAATATCACTTGTTTGGATTAAGCCACTAACTTTAACACATCTGGTAACATAGCATCACAGACTACATATATGGAAGGAATCTTTATCTAATCTAATCCTCATTTTACAACTAAGAAGACTGAGACTGAAAGAGTAATAATTTGCTTAAGGTCACAATGGTAGAGAAAAGGTTAAGATTCCCTCAAAGCCATAATAGCACTCTCTCTGTCTCTCCTCCCTCCCTCCCTACCTCTCTCTCTCCCTCCTTCTCTCTCTCTCTCTGTCTCTCTCTCTCTCTCTTCCCTAAAACTAATTTATCCCATCTTTCAAAAATCCTACTAAAAACATATCTCCTCTTTCAACTCAATTCAATAAAGCATTTATTAAGCTCCTTCTGCATCAGGTGCCAGTTATGTGTCAATCGGCTTCTATTTAGTACTTACTATGTGCCAGGGCCTGTACTAAATGCTAGGGATATAAAGAAAGGCACAAACACTGTCCCTGCCCTCAAGGTGTTCACACTCTAATGGGGAAGGCAGTGTGTAAATAAGAAGGTGCATAGAAGATATATACAGTGTTAATGGATTATAATCCCAGAGGGAAGATTTTAATAGCTACAAGATGTGGGAAAGGCCTCCTAAGTAAGGCCAGATTTATTCTGAGTCTTAAAAGAAGTCAAGGAAGCCAGGACACCTACGTGAGGAGGAAGATCATTCCAGACATGGGTTACAATCAATGCAAAGGCATGAGTTAGGAGATGGGATGTCATGTGTGAAGTAGGCCAGTGTAGATGTGTTTTAGCATACATGGAGGGGAGGGAAAGTAGAACAAGACTGCCAAGGTAGGAAGGGCCAGATTGTGAAGGGATTTAAATGCCAGGCAAAATAATTTATATTTGATCCTAGAGGTAACCGGGAACCACTTGGATTTACTGAGTAGAGGAGTAAGATGGTCAGACCTCCGACAGCTGGAATGGAGAGGGGAGAGGCCCCAAGGCTAATCCAATGATCTAGCTGCTACCAGGACAGCAGTTTTGTGAGCGGACAAAAGTGGACATGTACAAGAGCTACTTTGACGGAAGAAGTGGCCAACTTAACAGAATGCTTCGGTGGGTAAGGCTGAGGAGACACCAAGTTTGTGAGGCTGGAGGACTGTGAGGCCAGTGGGACCCTCAAAAGTGAAAAGAAAATAACAAGTCAATAGTAAGAGGAAAATATGAAGAGGAAAGAAAAAATATAAAATAGTCCTTGCACTACCTGTATATACAAAAATATTCATAGCCACTTTTTTGTGGTGGCAAAAAACCAGCAATCAAAGGGATACCCATCAGTTGGGGAATGGCTGAACAAGAGGTGGTAATGATTGTGACAGAATACTATTGTGCTACAAGAAATGATGTAAGGGATGCAAGAGAAATGCAAATTAAAGCAACATGACATTTTCCCCTCTTACCTAGCAGACTGACAAAGATAACAAAAGAGAAACAGAATGAATGTGAGAGGAGCTAATGGGCACATTAGTACATTATCAATAGCACTCTGAAATGATATGACCTTTCTGGAAAGTATTTGGAACTACACTCAGAGAGTCACCAAACTGTGCCTACTAGGCTTATAACCCCAGAAAAATCAAAGAAAAAGCAAAAGGATCTACTTGCACAAAAATATTTATGGCAGCTCTTTTCATGGGAGACAAAAATTTGGAAACCAAGGTGGGGGATGGCGAGCAAAAATTGGAAATGAAGGGTGGAGGGAGTGTCTTCCTACTGGGGAATGGCTAAACAAATTGAATGTAATAGAATAGCATTATGTCATAAGAATGATTAAATGGGCAATTTCGGAAGAAATTGAGAAGACCTTTACGAACCAATGCAGAACAAAGTGAATAGAATGAAGATAATTTATACAATGACAATGCTACAAAGAATTTTGATCAACATAGTGATAAGCCATGAGTCCAAAAGAGTGAAGATAAAATTTGCTTTCTAACAGAGGTGGTGAACTTAAAATGCAGATAAAGGCATTTTCAGACATGGTCAAGGTGGGATTTTGTCTTGCTGAACCACTGATTGAGGATTTTCTTTTTAATTTTTTTGCTCAATAGGGCTGGAATGGACATATAGATTATTTTAATTAAATTAAGCTATATATCCATATATAGTGGGCATATAGGTTAATTTTTGAAATGCTTGTTAAATGAAAAAAAATAAACTGTGAAAAAAGAAATACCTTGTATGGAAGATGAGTACCCAGCAGATCAGTATCATGAAGTATGCAGGATCAAGGAATTAAGAACTAAAGGAAACTTAAAGAATATTTAATTTACACATCTCTGCTATGAGCTTTTTAAAATTTGTCCCAAGGTTTTATTTTGGGGGGGTTTTAAATGTAACTATCATATGCCGTTGATGTGTTGTTTAGTTTTGCTGAACTGCTTTTCTGGAAAGAGCAGAGATGAAGGTTATATAAAAAGGAAAGATAATAATTTTTTTAAAAAAAATTCAATAAACATTTATTAAATTATCAACTATGTAAAAGGCACTTAGCTAGAGATCTAAAGACAAAAACACGACACCCTAGAAGGAGCTTACACTCTACTGCGAGAAGAAAGACAGATACTATATGTATAAGAGAACACTATTTATTCTGAATTCTAATTTGAGGCGAGGGAGGGCAGGGGAAAGAAAATGGATTTGGGCATGGGAGAAGAGATCAAGAAAAGCTTCATATGGAAGGTGGCAACTGGTCTGAGCACTGACAAGACATATAAGGAAAGAAGTACAAACCAGGAATGGGGCAAGGGTGGGGAAGGGGAAGGAAATAATACACAAATGCATGAAAATGAAATGTTTGGCATAGGGAACAGCAGTTAGTCCAGTCAAGCTGCAATGCAGTGTATGAAGGAGTGTAATATGAACTAAAGCTAGAAAGTCCACCTTAGGCTGCTACACTGGGGACTCAAGAGGTCTAGATGAGAAACCTGGGAAACCAGCTAGCAGGAACCCCTGTAGTCCCTCCAGCTACTACAATGCTTCTCAGAAGAGATCATTACCAATATCAAGATGAGCCCAAGTCAGGCTCTGGCTTTCCAGAAGATAAGGACCTGGAGCAAGTTGCTTAAATAGCAAAAAACTAAGGTGAAGTGACACAGCAGGCTCCCAAAATGTTTCACGTTTTCAGGTTTTAAGTATCTACCTAGCCAGAAAGTATAATAGGAGTTATCAATTTTTTTATTTCATATTTTAAGTCTTTGCCAATGGACACTTGTGAGTCTCTTTTAGGTTTTAAGTATTTCTTTTGGGCGGAAAAAATGAATAGCTATCCTATACATGAACTATTTTGTACATTTGGCACCTGTCTATAAGGGTCTGATGCTCTCTACATGAACCAAACCTATACTTTGTCTAAGTGATTTCCTCTAGGTTTCTAGGAAAGGAGGGCATAAAGAACCAGAGAAAATGGGGCAGGGAGGAAGGGGGAACCTGATTCCTCTCTTTAGGGTCCAGGTTCTTCCAAGACTGAATTAAGTGAACATGAGCCTAAAGCTCAGGCCTCTTAATGTAAAAGGATGCTCTCGGGGCAGCTAGGTGGCATTGTAGATAGAGCTACCTGAGTTCAAATCCAGCCTCAGACACTTACTAGCTGTGTGACCCTGGGCAAGTCATTTAACCTTGATGGAAGGAAGGAAAAAAAGAAGTTAAAAGGATGCTTTAGCTGCTACCCTGAGACAGTGTTGGGTATGTCTTTACATAAGAACGGCTATGAAAACTGGAAAGCAGATGGGCAGAAATTAGGTTTAGACCATTGCATATATGCCTATCTAGCCATCATTCCCATCTCCTCATTGGAAACTTGGACTCCACCACTGGAACCACCCTGAGCTCTGACAAGTGAGCTGTTGCTTTATCTCACCCAGATCCAACATTTACTTCTAGAAGGTCATCTCTAAACCATACATTTTCAATCTTCCCTTACTTTCATGTAGTCTTCTCCCATCAGAATGTAAGCTCCTTGAAGGTTGGGTCTCTCTTAATTGGGTTTAGCATAGTTACTATTATATAATAAACACATGCTCTAGAAAAATAGAGAGATAGATGCTCTAAATAGAAAGATTCATATGTCTATATAAAGATGTAGCTGTAGACAAATAAAAAGATGTAAATGTGGACAGATGTAGATATAGTCAGATTCAAAGGCAGACATGTAGACACACACGTACAGCTATAGGTGTGGAGATAGAGATATATGTAGAAGTTCAAAATGGTTATGACCTGACTATGATGCCACATCAAAAAAAATTTTTTTTTTAGAAAAGAACAAGAGTAAATACCTTTTACAACTCCAGCTATGGCAGAATTCCTATGTAAACAAGGATATTTTAACTACATGAAATTTAAAAGATTTTGCATTAATAAAAATCAACAAAGATAGAATTAGGAAAGAAATGCTAGTGGGAAACAAATCTGCTTAAAATAACACTGATAAGGGTCTGAATACCTAAAACATACAGGGAACTGACCCAAATATAGGACACTAAGAACCAAACACAGAAGTAGTCAAAGGATATGGATTGTTCAAAAGAACTATAAACTCTAGCCCACGTGAAATATGATCTAAATCACTAATAGTAAGAAAAAGGCAAATTAAAACTTAAGTTTTACCTCATACCATGCAAGTTGGAAAAGATAACCAAAAATGGCATCAGTCAATGTTGGAATGGCTAGGGGATAACAGACTGTTGTTGGTGGATATGTGAACTGTTTAACTATTCTGGATATCAATTTGGAATTATGGGAAAAGGGGATTGATGAAACTGACCTATACCTTTTGACCTAATAATCTCGCTACTGGGCATGTAAGGAAGGAAGTTAAAAAAAAAAATCTTCAAACATCCATAATTGGATAGAACACCATGCTGTGGTAGCAAAGGATTGAAAACAAAGCAAGGCGCCTATCAATTCTGGAATGGCAAAAAAACAAACATGCAAAACTATGGTATATGAACGTAATGGAATATAGTTATGCAATAAGAAATACTGAATACGGAGATCGCCAAGAATCATGGCAAGATTCCCATGAGCTGGTGCAGAGAAAAATAAGCAAAACCACAAGAATGACAATATAAATGAAAAGATTAATAAAAGGAAATCAAATTGAATAACTAAAAAACTAATAAATGACTCAGAGAATCCATAATAAAACATACCTCCTCCCTCGTGGTAGAGGCAGGGGACTACAAGAGGGTTATTGGAATATTGCACACAATGTCAGATGTATTCATTGAATTAGACATTTTTGCACAATTGTTTTCCTTTATTATAAGGTAGGGTTCAGTCTGAAGGAAGTGTTGAAATGTAATGTATAATGTAATATACATATATATACATATAAATGTAATGCAAGACATAATGTAATATAATGTAAAAACAGAATGCATCAATAAAACAATTTAAGTTTTAAAAAAAGAGAAAGTTGAAAAGCTGGGTCGGGGATAAATTGTGAAGCATCTTAAATCTGAGGTCAAGTTTAGTTTTATTTTAAATCCTAGAGGCAATAGAAGCCATTGGAAGCTTAAGGAGGAAAATGACAATGGTCGCATGTGTGCCTTAGGAAGAAGATTTTGGCAGACAGAGGAACAAAGAGATCAAATCAGAAGAGACTAAATATACAAGTCTAACACAGAAGTAACAACAGCCTAAATTAGGATGAATGGTCACTTAAATTCTTTAAATTCATATTAATAATTAGCTAAACAATAAATATACACACACATACGTGTGTGTATATAAATGGAGATGAGATGAATGCAAGAGATAATGTGTAAAAGAAAGAGATGATGAATTGAGGGGGGCGGAGCCAAGATGGCAACTGGAAAGCAGGGACTTGCCTAAAGCTCTCCCCCAAGACCCTCCAAACATCTATAAAAATGGCTCTGAACAAATTCTAGAACTGCAGAACCCACAAAATAGCAGAGGGAAGCAAGGCTCCAGCCCAGGACAGCCTGGATGGTCACAGGGTGAGGTCTATCGCATGGAGCTAGGAGCAGAGCAGAGCCCAACGTGGGCTACTCCCGGACCAACCAGATCGGGAGCTGGGTGGAACAGGCTCTAGTGCCCTGAATCAGTGAGCTGTGGCAGTTACCAGACTTCTCAACCCACAAACACCAAAGATAACACAGAAGGTTAGTGGGAAAAAACTTCGGGGACAGAGTGAAAGATGTTCATGGTTTGGCCACCACACTGGGAGCAGCAGAGGTGGTACAGCTACAGAACTACAGCTGCAGTTGCTTCCAGCCCCAGGCCCACCTGGTGGGAGGAATTAAGTGGCAGATCTGAGTGGGAGTGCAGAGCCTGCTCAGATCTGAGTCACAATCCAGGTTGGCGGTTCTTTGGGGAGGAGGAGCACTGGTGTGGCAGAGCTTGCTGTATAGAAAAAGCTCTGAAAACAAGCTTGGGACAAAGTACTCTCTACTCTATAAGCAGTCACACACTAACAAAAAGCTCAAGGGTCAAGTAGTTGGCTGGGAACATAAGCAGGCAGTGAAAAAGGATGCAGACTAAGATTCAGACTCTACAATCTTTTTTTGGTGACAAAGAAGATCAAAACATACAGCCAGAAGAAGTCAACAAAGTCAAAGAGCGTACATCAAAAGCCTCCAAGAAAAACATGAACTGATCTCAAGCCATGGAAGAGCTCAAAAAGGATTTAGAAAAGCAAGCTAGAGAAGTAGAGGAAAAATTGGGAAGAGAAATGAGAGTGATGCAAGAAAATCATGAAAAACAAGTAAATGAACTGTTTTGTTTACATTCCTACATGGAAAGATGATGTGTATCATCACATAGTGCTTTACAAACCTTAAAATCTTACATAAATGTGAATTATTATTACAGGGAATCATCTACATAGAGATGTTAATTAAACCAGGAGAGTAGATGAAGTCACCAAGGGAGAAAGTACGAAAGAGTGGTTATCAAATTCTCTTGCATATGGCATAGTATTTCTTTTGCTGTGAAGAATCACTGCATGAACCATGGAGGCACTGCATGAAGATATGATTTCAAGTGTAAGTTGTTCCATGCCATTTGAGAAATATTTAGTGACACTCACAATATATTAGTGGTGCTATAGTAGACCCTTTGAGAACTCTGGGACAGAGAGAGCAGATGGTCCAAGACACAGCTTTAGGCAACTTCCACTTAGAGGCAGGAAGATAGATAATGGTCCACAAAAAAAGACCCAGGAGAAGCAATAAGACAGATAGGAGAACCAGAAGAGATTAAGTGTCGTGGAAGACAAAGAAGGGCAGAGAAACCAAGAAAACATTTTTCTTTTTCTTTTCAGTTTTGTTTTAGGCTTATAAAACATATCATGACAAGGACATCAGCTAAGACTGCTATTAGTGGAAAATCTTAAAATAGATAGCTACTATAGTTCTTAACAGCCAAATCATCCAATTAGTCCATCAATATGGACACCCTCAACAAGGGCTACACAGCTGAACCCCAAAATTAAACAGAAGAGACCAGACCAGATTATTTGGGAATTTGGGAAACTAGATAAATTTCCATTGATCCCAAACTGTTTGCTACTACAGAAATCCATCTTTAATATCAATATATTCCCAATGATGGTGCCAAATAATGGAATACTATAATCTTGAAAGAATTAAAGGTACACCCATGGGAAAGGCCATGGAAAAAAACACGGTGCCCAAAAGCAGGGTCAGATGTTGTGAGTGATAACTCATTTGCCAGAAGGTATTAATGAAATATACAGAAGATAACCAAAAGAAGGTCAGAAAGGGACACAGACAACTAAGGCAATGTTGGTACTACCATGTTAAAATTAACATACACTTTTTAGATGTGCATGTAATGGAATAATAATTAATAATAGCAAAAAGAAAAAAATAATAATAGGGCCTACCTCCCAGGGTTATTGTGAGGATTAAATCAGACAATAATTTTAAAGCTTTTACAAAGTTCTAGCACATAGTATGTGCTATGTAAATGTTTTCTATTATTATTATTATTATTAAATATGGATTCATGGATTCATATATAGCTATCGTTTCTGCTTTTTGCACACGGAAATGGTAATGTTTGTCAAGTATATAATAAAAAAGAGAAATAAGCATTACTGAGTGACCAGAATCAGAAGACTAAATTAACAAGGACAACAACACTGTAAAGCAAAACAGCTGTGAAAGACTTAAAAACTGTTTACTGCAATGACCAGCCACATCTCCATAGGATCTATAGAGAAATGTTACCTTCCTCCTAGGTGATGGGCACAAAGTCAGAAAGAAACACACATTTATGGACGTGGCTACTGTGTGTATTTCTTTTGCTTGATTATGCATGTTTGTTACAAGGGTTTTTTTTTTCTTTCAGTTTTGAATTGAGGGTGGAAAGGGATTGATAGTCATGCCAAAAAGGGGTGGGGGAGGGGGGTAGGGAGGGATAAGTGAAACACTTTTTTTTTAAATGCATAGAAGAGCCACTGAAATATTGTTTTAAAAATCACAGGACAGAACAAAAGGACGTTCAGAAGGAAACACAGACAAGCAGGGCAATTTTGAAAGTAACATAGAATTTACTATATACTTTTTTTTTAAAAGCAAGTGTTATGAAGTAGAGACTAATAGTTTCACATAGAACTCTTTTTGTGTTCTTTTGTGTATGTTTGTATATAGAAAGATAGAAATGTTCTCTATTTTGTTGGATGTTTTAGTTGCCAAATTAAAAAAATAAATTAAAGCATGACAAAGTATATGCCAGAAGGTATGAGAAAAAGGAAGCAGGTTAATCATATGGTAAGAATTAGAAACAACAGCTGGGCATATCAAGGGGCACACTGTTAGCAGAAAGACCTTGTAGAAGCTTCCAACACACTGGGATCCTCTATGGAAGCCTTTAAGAATAATGTAGATGAAAAAAAAAAGAATAATGTAGATGAGAATCACACAAAATGAGAAAGCACAGAACTGCAATCTTTCTCAAAGGAAACAGACCTCGGGAGTGGAGTCAAGATGGCAGCTGGAAAGCAGGGACTCGCCTAAGGCTCTCCCCCAGGACCCTCCAAACAACTATAAAAAATGCCTCTGAACAAATTCTAGAACTACAGAACCCACAGAACAGCAGAGGGAAGCAGGGCTCCAGCCCAGGACAGCCTGGATGGTCGCTGGGTAAGGTCTATCGCACAGAGCTAGGAGAGGAGCAGAGCAGAGCCCAGTGTGAGCCGCACCCTGACTAAACAGACCAGAAGCCAAGTGGAACAGGCTCTAGTGCCCGGAATCAGTGAGCTGTGGCAGTTACCAGACTTCTCAACCCAAAAACACCAAAGACAACACAGAAGGTTAGTGGGAAAAGCTGTGGGGACAGAGTGAAAGGAGTTCGCATTTCGGGCCACCACACTGGGAGCAGCAGAGGTGGTGCAGCTCTGAGGACAGAACTACAGCTGCAGTTGCTTCCAGGCCCATCTGGTAGGAGGAATTAAGTGGCAGATCAGAGCAGGAGTGCAGAGCCTGCTTAAGATCTGAGTCGCGGTCCAGGTTGGTGGTTCTTGGGGGAGGAGGAGCACTGGTGTGGCAGAGCTTGCTGTGTAGAAATAGCTGTGAGGACAACAGCATAGCACCTCAAGCTTGGGACAAAGCACTCTCTACTCTACAAGCAGTCATACTCTGACAAAAAACTCAAGGGTCAAGTAGTTGGCTGAGAACATGGGCAGGCAGTGAAAACGCACCCAGATTCAGACTCAGACTTTGGAATCTTTCTTTGGTGACAAAGAAGACCAAAACAAACAGCCAGAAGAGGTCAACAAAGTCAAAGAGCCTACATCAAAAGCCTCCAAGAAAAATATGAATTGGTCTCAGGCCATGGAAGAGCTCAAAAAGGATTTGGAAAAGCACATAAGAGAAGTAGAGGAAAAATTGGGAAGAGAAATGAGAGTGATGCAAGAAAACCATGAAAAACAAGTCAATGATTTGCTACGGGAGACCCAAAAAATGCTGAAAAAAATATTGAAGAAAACAACACTTTAAAAAATAGACTAACTCAAACGGCAAAAGAGCTCCAAAAAGCCAATGAGGAGAAGAATGCCTTGAAAGGCAGAATTAGCCAAATGGAAAAGGAGGTCCAAAAGACCACTGAAGAAAATACTACCTTAAAAATTAGATTGGAGCAAGTGGAAGCTAGTGACTTGATGAGGAATCAAGATATTATAAAACAGAACCAAAGGAATGAAAAAGTGGAAGACAATGTGAAATATCTCATTGGAAAAACCACTGACCTGGAAAATAGATCCAGGAGAGACAATTTAAAAATTATTGGACTACCTGAAAGCCATGATCAAAAAAAGAGCCTAGATATCATTTTTCAAGAAATTATCAAGCAGAATTGACCTGATATTCTAGGGCCAGAGGGTAAAATAAAAATTGAAAGAATCCACAGATCGCCTCCTCAAAAAGATCCTGAAAAGAAAACTCTTAGGAACATTGTCGCCAAATTCCAGAGCTCCCAGGTGAAGGAGAAAATACTACAAGCAGCCAGGAAGAAACAATTTGAGTATTGTGGAAAAACAATCAGGATAACACAGGACCTAGCAGCTTCCACATTAAGGGACCGAAGGGCTTGGAATATGATATTCTGGAGGTCAATGGAGCTAGGATTAAAACCAAGAATCACCTATCCAGCAAAACTGAGTATCATGCTCCAAGGCAAAATATGGGCTTTCAATAAAACAGAGGACTTTCAAGCTTTCTCAATGAAAAGACCAGAGCTCAGTAGAAAATTTGACTTTCAAACACAAAAATCAAAAGAAGCATGAAAAGGTAAACAAGAAAGAGAAATCATAAGGGACTTACTAAAGTTGAACTGTTTTGTTTACATTCCTACATGGAAAGATGATGTGTGTAATTGACACAGATGAAGGGCACAGGGGAGTTGAATATGAAGGGATGATAGCTAAAAAAAAAATCAAGTTAAGGGATGAGAGAGGAATATATTGAGAGAAGGAGAACGGGAGAGATAGAATGGGGTAGATTATCTCAAATAAAAGTAGCAAGAAAAAGCAGTTGAAGGGAAGAGGGGGCATGTGAGGGGGAATGAGTGAATCTTGCTCTCATTGGATTTGACTTAAGGAAGGAATAACATACACACTCAATTGTCTATCTTTCCCCACAGGAAAGTAAGGGGAAGGGGATCCCTTTGAAAAGAGGCAGGGTCAAGGGAGAAAACTGAATAAAGGGGGACAGGATAGGAAGGAACAAAATATAGTTAGTCTTTTATAACATGAGTATTGTAGAAGTATTTTACATAATGATACATGTGTGGTCTATGTCGAACTGCTTGCCTTCTTAGGGAGGGTGGGTGGGGAGGGAAGAGGGGAGAGAATTTGGAACTCAAAGTTTTAAAAGCAGATGCTCAAAAAAAAAGTTGTTTTTGCTTGCAACTGGGAAATAAGATATATAGGGAATGGGACATAGAAATATATCCTGCCCTACAAGAAAGTAAGGGGAAAGGGGATGGGGCGGGAGGAGTGGGGTGACAGAAGGGAGGGCTGACTAGGGAACGGGGCAATCAGAATACATGCCATCTTTGAATGGGAGCGAGGGTAGAAATGGGGAGAAAATCTGTAACTCAAAATCTTATGGAAATCAATGTTGAAAACTAAAATATTAGATAAAAATGATAAAAAAGTGTAAAAAATTAAATGTGGATTCAGAAGATGAGCTTTAATACTTACTAACTACTTGAATAAGAGCAAGTCACTTTGTATCTCTGAATCTTAGATTACTCATATGTGAAATGGGGATAATTACACCTTCCAGGGTTGTTGTGAAGAAAACATCCTATAGATAGAAAATTTTTTTATTACTTCTGTCTATGTCTACATAATAAACATTAATGCATATACTTCTAAAAAAATATATCACACATACTAATTACCCAAGACACTCCCTTGAACTTCTTGACAACTACCTGACAGATAATTCTGAAGCAATACGTAGGAGACTTAGAATCTCGAGGGCAGAAGTGCTGGAAAAGACCAAAGGGAGGGGGGATCTGAAGGGAAGATATGTTTGCTTAGACTTTAGACCAGTATTCTCCAATTTGTGGCAGGTCAAAGTTTTCCAACGACTCTCACTCTTGCCCTCTAATGTTGACTAAGCTCTATTCATCAGTTAGTTCTGCATTGTGACTGACCTAAATCCCTCAACAAAAAAAAGCTTAATGCATGGGCACTGATAAACTAACAGGGCAGGGAAGGAGACAAAAAAAATTAAGAAATGACCTTTTTTGGAAGAGTCACGAAGGCAGACTCGCAGAAGGAGAAAACATCCAAATAATCAGGTCCAACAATAATAACTCAAGTAACAACTCACATTTTTATACATCACTTCAAGATTTACAAAGCACTTTCTTCTTGACCGAGAGAGCTCATGAAATCTGATACAATGACCAGAGCATTCGATCAAGAACCAGGAAGATCTGAGTTCAAATGCCATCTCAGATACTTACTATTTGACTCCAGTCAAGTCACTTCACCCAAGTCCCAGCTGCCTGACTTATAAAACGCAGATGATAATATTAGCACCTACATCAAATGAGGTGAAATGTGTAAAGCAGCTTTACAAGCCTTAAAGTATGTGATAATTATTAGCGATTGTTGTCCTCATTTTGCATGTGAGGAAAGTGAGGATCAAAGAGATTAGTGGACTTACAAAGAGAGAGATTCTAAGGGCTAAAGCTGGTGTCAGAAGCCAGCTCTTCTGATTCCAATTCTAACGCTCTTACTGTTATAATTCGGGCAGCCACCCATAACATGACATGACCAAAGGTGGTGTTAGAAACATCAAAAATACACACATTGTTATCTCCATGTGATGTGAGCTGCAGTGTAATGGGTACAAAGGAGACATTTCCAATCGCAGGAGGTAAAGTACTGCTCAGACACCTGCAAAAGAGAAAACAGCAATGCTTCCCCTGATTCCCTGTTTTCAATATTTGGCCTGGGATTAGGATGACAGATCTTCTTTGAACTAGAAGAAAATCTTACAGGTCATTGAGTCCAATCTCTCATTTTGCAGATGAATCGAGGGCAAGGGCTATCTGCCCAAGATTATAAAGGCAGAATGTGGCAGAAGAGGAATTTGAATCCAGGTTCTGATGGAAAAAAGGGAAGGTAATTTGTATTCTCAAATCTAAGATTCTTTGATGTGTGGGGTAGGACATTCTGACCTCCAGGGAAGGGAAGGTACTTTATTGTTCCATAATAGCAGGCAAGAAAGATTTGTTTAGGAAATGGAAGTTAGATTGCAACAACTGATGCTATCACACACTTCATTAATGGTCATCTGTAAGGTCCCTCAAACCTATAAAAGTTAGGGAAGGAAAGAAGGGAGAAAGGGAGAGAGGAAGGAAGGAAGAAAGAAGGGAGGGAAAGGAGAAGAAAGGAAAGGAAAGGACAAGAGGAAGGGAGGGGAGGGGAGGGGAGGAGAGGAGAGGAGAGAAGAGGAGAGGAAAGGAGAGGAAGGAACAAACGAACAGAGGGAAGGGAAGAAAGAAGGAAAGGAAGGGAGGAACATTTAAGTCCCTACCAGATGCTGTGCTAAACGTTTTACAAGTATTATCTCATTTGATCCTCACAACAACTCTTGGAGGCAGGTTATTATTATTAACTCCATTTTACATTTGAGGAAACTGAGGCAGGCACAGGTTAAGTGACTTGCCCAGAATCATACAACTAATGAGGATCTGAAACTGGATATGAACTAAGGCCTTCTTGACTCCAAGTCCTGTGCTCACTGGATACATAGCGCCACCTAGGGGCTACTAAAAAGTCCAGATCTCTAGGGATAAGAGTATGAATTAACTCCTCCGGTGAAAAGATGATTTTAATTTTTAGTTTGTTTTTTTCCTCCCAGAGAAGGTACTGATCAGAGAAATGGCAACTTGGAATATGAAGCCTGGGAGGGATGGGAGAGGAGAGCAGGGTTCATGGTATCATCCTCAACCCAGTAATCAATCACAGAAATAGAGACCGATGTAAATTCTCACAAAATTAATTTAACCTTTTCTTAGCCTAGTGAAGAGGAGGATGCTTTATTTTACAGGACTTTCCTTGGCTTTTATGCCGTATAACCTTGTGTTTTCTTGTCTTCATATATCTTCTGCAAGTGGTAGGGGAAAAGATATGGTCTGGTTTATGATTTCGAGATGCCTGGGCACTGAACCATAAACAAGATGTTTGCCCTGACCTTCAATCAAGATCTATTACACTATGAGATCAGAAATCCCATCCTTTACTTCTGGCTATAACCAGAAGGTGATATATTAGGCAATGTAACTTCTACTCCATCTGTGAAACTGGTATTATCAAACCTATCCCTCTAACAGGGGAAAAGAGAGTAAGAGATTTTACAATAAAAAAGAAAGAGAAAGCAGAGAGAGAGCGAGCACAGTATTGTAAGAGCATGCAGTATCATGAATTCCTTAAAGCCTTCATTTTTCTGTTGGTAAAAGCCTGTGAAAACATCCCACAATACACAGAGGGTAGCACCATATTGACAAGAGAATGGAATATAGGAACAATGAAATCCAGAGGGCAGAACCAACCTGCTCAGGTTCCACATGGCAAAACATGGATATCTTTTCCTTTACGGCCATTTCAATGGGCTTTGAACTTCTGCATACAATCTGTATCAAAGTCAATGAGGTACAAATCAGTCACCAGGAGACAAATAAGATAAAATGCGATGCTACAGAAATAAATCATTCACTTTGTGACCTAGAAAGGAGCATGATCTTTTCTGTAAGAGGCTTTGAAGTTGGTCCAAGTCATTATGAAGAAAGGCATTAACAGTAGGTGACATGTATATAGCACATTAATTTTATGGGGGAAAAAATAACTTTATATCCATTACCTCATCTGATCCTCATTTAAAAAAAAATCTTATAAGCTGGTGGTGCAAGGATCGTGATCCCCATTTTACAGAGGAGTAACCCGACTTTTCTAAGGTCACACACTTAGGAGCTCAATCAGGACTTAAACCAAAGATTTCTGACTCTAAATACAGTGCTCTTCTTAACACTACACCAAATCTGTGGATAAGGCCCTGAATTCCAAAGTGACTCAGATATGTGTGTTACATAATATGTAATTATATGCTACACGAACTCAGATATAATGATAACTAAAGTTATCACTATAAGTACCCAGATCGATGCAATCACCAGCCATGATTCCAGAGGACCGATGACGATCCCCTGACAGAGAGGTGGCAGACTTAATAAGCAGAAATACATACGGACATGGCCAATGTGGGGATTTGTTTTGTTGATTGTGCGTATCTGTTACAAGAGTTTTGTTTTCCTTTTGTTTTCAGAAAAGTAGGAGGGGAAAAAATAATGCTTATAATAGAAAAAAAGTTTAACTTTAAAATACTGCAAAAGACATCACTAAAGATGAGATAAAGACAACTATGAAGGGATTTATTTAGATTACTCATTATCTTGAGGCATTGTAGTTTAAACCAAAAATAAAATTTGAGTAATGAGAGTAGTTACTTCTTGAAGTAGTTACTTCAATAACACAAAAAGATATCTTAAGCAGGGTTACCGTACTGAGGGAAGGCCTCCACATTCATTATGGGAGACTCAATTCTCAAATGACAGGTCTATGTAACTATGTAACTGTCTTACTGTCAAACTATCATCAAAAACAGATAATGATGATGAAAATAATTACATATAATATGTAAAATGATATAATATGTTATATATTTATACATTTTATGTATCATATACATAGTCTTATATTTATTTCTATATTTCATTTACTATATATCTGTTTATATATTATATTTTATATATTTATATTTAATTGCATGTTATATGATGCAATATAATATATAGCATGTAACATTATGTAGTTCAATATATTATAATAATATACATATAAAAAGATCATATAATGCTATACAGGGTGTTCTTAAAGTCTCAACACATAGGCAAAAATGCATATTTTCAAGAAATGAAATAAATGAAATTTTCAACATTTTATTTAATTGGAATATTAACAAATAACATCTTCAATATGATTTCCATCATTTGTGATGCAAAGGTTGAAGCACTTTGCAAGCTTAACATGAACTCGATGCAATAACTCCACATTTCCTATATGTCCAGACTTTAGGAACACCCTGTATAGTAATGTAGCACTTCAGGATGGGACAATGGAAGGGCAGTATATTAAAGTGGAAACTGTTGAATTTAGCATCAGAGGATTCAGGTTCAATTCCTGGCTCTGGCACTTTGTACCAATGTCACCTTGGGTAAATTACATCACCTCTCTCTGGTCTGTTGCTCCATCTGTTAAATGAGGTGACTAACCTCTATGACCTCTAAGGCCCCATCTAGTTTGACCTCTATGATCCAAAGAGAATGTAAACGCTTAGTTGAGAACTGGGAGCAATACCGTACTTTCTGGCTTCCAAACACAAAAGGCGTACATAGAGCTATGACATTTGTTTTACAACTGGAAAGGACCTCATCTAGTCTAAACTCTTAACTCTAAATGAAGCAAGTGAAGCCCAGGGAGATGGAGAGACTTTCTCAAGATCAAATAATTCATTAGTGGCAAAGCTGAGAGCTAGACCCCAGGTTTTCTGACTCCCAATGTCAGGCTTTTCCCTACTACCCTGCCCCAACCGCACAACTGTGTATATGCTGTTTGTACCATTGGTCCTTAGTTAAGCAATCTGGGTGAAAGATGATACAGAAACTAAACCCTTTCTATACATTCTCATTAACTTAGCAGGTCAGACATCAGCCCGGAAAGGAAAAACAACTTAGGAACTCTGACCAATGCAATAACCAACCTTGTCTCCAAAGGACCTTTGATGAGTTATATTATCTTCCTCCTGACACAAAGGTGATGGACTCAAGATACAGAAACAGTCAGACATTTTTGGATGTGGCCATTGGGGAAGGGATGAATCTTGTTTCACTCTGCTAGTTTATTATGAGGGGTTTTTTTTCCTCTCCCAGTTTTTAATTGGGGGTTGGGAGAAGAAGAGAAGAAGTTAGCAATAGTGATCCCCCAAAGAGGCATTTTTTTAAATGCACAGAAGTTTAAAAAAAAAGAGAGACAAGTAGGGCAGTTTTGAGAGTAATGTGTAGAATTTATTATACACGTTTCTTAAAAGTTAGTGGCATGAAATGGAGATCCATGTTTCCTTACAAAATTTCTTTTGGTGTTCTGCTATGCATATGGAAATGCTATTTTGGAGGGATGCCTAAATTCAGATTTTTTTAAAAATTAAATAAACAAAAACTTACCAGGTCAGGAGACAATCCTAAGCCTCTCAATGCCCGAACACTATTTTGTGTAGGTTTGGTTTTCTGTTCTCCAGTAGCACTGGGCTGGAAGAGAAATGTTAAAGGCTGAAATTTTTACAACATAGAATGGCCCTACCCAAGACAAAGAATAAAGAAATACATACAATAATTATGTCCGCCATGGTCAAGTAAAGTGGAAATCTGAACAAAAAGTGAATTTCATCATCATAGACAAGTAATTCAAACACCCCATAACTCTCCAGATTGAAAAAGAAAACCAGGGGAGAATGGAGTACTTCTAAATCAGCCTTTAAGAGATCTGATTTAACTGGGTAATACCATCTCAACTATCCATTTCTCTAACCTGTGAAGTCATAGCCTCCATTTGCATATAACATAATTACTTTTCCATCTGACAACTTAGGATAGAAGTAAAGCCTGTTAAAATTTGGCTATCTCTGGTCAATAAAACTAGAGGTTTTAAATAACTTTTCAGGATAAGTGGATTTGAATTATCTAAGGCTTCTTCTACTGTAACGGTACTGTAATCAATCCAGGCCTCATAGCAGAACAATATAGATAGTATCAAATTTTCTATCAGGTCCCTTCCACCCATCCTCTGAAATCTTATCACAGAGACAGGTTGGGAGGGAAAAGGGGAGCCAAATACAAAAAAGCAGAGTGCACAAAAAAACACAGAATCATCTTTTTAAGTTTATATACTTTACTATCATTGGTGGAAAAAAAAATTTTGTAAACAAGTGAAAGTTTGCCATGAACCTGCATAAGAAAAAAAATCTACTAAAGTGAAATATTTGTGCTACAAAGAAGTGACATTTATCTGCTGCTAAAACTGGCTTCTTGTTTTATATTGTAAATAAATTTATATATTATGTATAAATAGCTAACATCACCAGCAACTTTTAAATCTTCAGGACAGGCAAAGGATAAAAACCCACAAAACATTAAAAATTGATAATAATAATAATAGTTTTGAATTTGCATAACACCGGAAGGTTTGCAAAACTCTTGACATGTGTCTTCTCACTTGATTCTCACAACCCTATGAGGTATAGGCTATTATTAATCCCTCATTTTACCAATGAATAAACTAAGGCTCAGAGAGATTAAGCGACCTAGCCATGGTCACACAGCTTGTTAGTGATTGAGGTAGTAGCTGAACCCAGTTCTTCCAGACTGCACACTCTCTCCACAACAGCACACTGCTGAGAGCCTACCTGTGGGACAAGGCTAACATGGATATTACAGAAGTTCTCTCTTTTTGCCTTAAATTGGAATTGTCTAAACGCTTCAACGAATGGCATGCCTTCGATGTCTCCAATGGTGCCACCCAGCTGGGGAAACAAAAATACTTGATATTAATATCAATTATTATTTTTACTAATTAATAATTATATAATATAATAAAATACTTAATTAGTATATTAATATTTTATAATTTGATAACAACAGAATGACAAAAAATATCCTATTCTGTGTAGTGCTATTACAGAAACCATTCTTATTCCTTTGGGACCAAGTGCTACAGGTTTTTAAGGAGTATAGACCCAGCGATACCACTTCTAAGGCTGTATCCCAAAGAGATCATAAAAATAGGAAAGGGACCCACATGTACAAAAACATTTATAGCAGCTCTTTTTGTGGTGGCCAAAAACTGAAAATTGAGGGAATGCCCATCAATTGGGGAATGGCTGAATGTAATGGAATACTATTGTGCTATAAGAAATGATGAGACTTAGAAAAACCTGGAAAGGCTTCTATGAACTGATGCTGAGTAAAGTGAGCAGAACCAGGAGAACATTGTATACAGTAACAGCCACAGTGTGTGAGGACTGATTTTGACAGACTTAGCCCTTCTCAGCAACACAAGAACCTAAAACTTTTCCAAAGGTCTCATAATGGAAAATGCCATCCACATCCAGAGAAAGAACCATGGAGTTGGAATACAGAGCATAGCAGACTCTTTTCTCTTTTGTTTTGTTTTCTTTCTCATGGTTTCTCCTATTCATTATAATTCTTCTATGCAACATGACTAATACGAAAATATGTTTAACAGAAATGTATGTGTAGAACCCATATCGGATTGCATGCTGTCTTGGGGAGGGAGGGAAGAGGGAAGGAGAGAAAATTTAAAACTTATGGAAGTGAATGTTAAAAACTGAAAATAAATAAATTAAATATTTAAAAAAAGAAGTATAAAAGCAAACAAAAATGAGAAAAATCAGACTGGGTGATGGGGGAAAAAAGGACTGAGTTATGACAGATGAATAAACACGAAAGACATTAGAGCAGAGGAGAAGACAATTAAGGAGAAGAGAAGGAAGCCAAAGGGGTAGTAAAGGAGGGGAGAAATAAGTTGGAGTGGGTTTAAAGGGAAGATATAGGGAGATGGAAAGAGTCCAGGGATGACGATAAGGAAGAAACTGGACCAGGTGGATGAAGGCGGATGTTAGCAAATGCAGCAACAGTAAAAATGTTTGAAGCATCAGGGAATTCTAGCAACATCACCAAAAAGTTGAATACAGTTGCCCATGTCTATTAGAAAATAACTAATACATTTTCCCTACATTAAGTTCAAAAAATATTTTCAGGTCTGTCACTAACAGAAATAGTCATTCCAAATGTATCTAAGATAAAATATAAACTTCTCATCCTGGCACTTTTTAACTTTCAAGTTTTTTGGTTTTTTTTTTCCCCAGGGGGAAAGGCAGGGCAATTGGGGTTAAGTGACTTGCCCAAGGTCACACAGCTAGTAAGTGGGTCAAGTGTCTGAGACTGGATTTGAACTCAGGGTCCTCCTGACTCCAGGGCCGGTGCTCTATTCACTGCACCACCTAGCTGCCCCTAACTTTCAAATTTTTAAAGGCCTCCAACTTACTTCACATTCCTCCCTTTTCACTCCCTCTATCTTCCAGCCAAACTAGCCTATTTGCTATTCTCTAAAACTGGCATTCAATTCCCACCACCATGCACCATAATCATCCATCCTGGAGTCACCTTCCCCGTTTCATTTTCATTCTCTTCCCCAAGCTAAGCACACTAAGTCATCAGGTCTTCCGTCACAAGTCTCATATATCTACCCAGCTTTTCTTTGCTTCCTTCTAGGTTTTCTTTTGTTCTCTGCTGTGCACATTTTACTTTATTTTTAATAGTTAAGATACCTTCGCAACAATCCAGGTGATGAAGTGATGACCTAACCCTTCCCTGATACTTCCAAATTAGGCTTTCTAAAATACCTGTAGTGTACTCCTTCCTCATCTAAACCTCTTGGAATCCTTAGCTTCCTTCCAAGCTCAGCCTAGATGCCATCTCCTAGGAGAGGCCATTGATGATCCTCTCTACTTGTTAGCAGTCTCCTTTCTCAAATTATCTTTTTTTCATAAATTTTTTATTCATTTTAAACTTAAATACAAAACGAGAAAAGGAAAAAAAAGAACATTTCCATGAACACAGCAGAACACAAGAGGATTCAATATAAAAAAATTTCCATTTCAAGAAAACCTATATAATAAACAGTACACATTTTTTTGCTGCCTTCTAGGTTTTCTTTTGTTCTCTGCTATGCACTTTTTTTTTCTCCCTCCCTCTCCCCTCCCCGCAAAGAAGGCTATACATACATATACATAGATATCTATAAAACATACTCATACATACATATACATACTCAGACATGTAATACTGTACTATGCATAGTTCCACTTGCCATCTCTTTCTCTGGAGGTGTCAAATTACCTTTCATTTACATATCTGTTTACATATTATTCCTACCTACTCCCTTCACTTCCCCCCCAAAAATAAAGTTCTTGAAGACAGAGGCTGTGTTTTTGTCTTTGAAACCTGCACATCTAGTACAGTGCTTTGTATATACTAGGCACTTATTAATTGAACAGTGATAGGATATAATCATTCTACAAATGTCACCTAGGTAGTTTTATCAAAAATATTTTAAAAACTGAAATAATTCATCTCAGTTGAAAATTAAGTTAATTTTAAATTTGGCTAGCATCATAATATTGAGGTGTTTACTAGGGGTTAAGCCCTGGGCTGAGAACTGTGGAAGACACAAAAGAATTATAAAACAAGAGGTCTATATGCCCCTTGAGTCCAGGGGCCATGCTAAACACTTTAGTCTCTTCCAGATTACCTATTACAAAGCCTTACATACAGTAAGTGGCCAATAAATGCTGACTGAATTAGATTAAATAAGTTTGCAATCTAGATAGGAGCATAAATAAAAAAGCAAAATGCAACAAATTAAATAAACTTCAGTGCTACCAGGCAGGATGTAAAGACTGAATACAGCAGGTAAGAAATTCTGCAAAGGGAGATAGATCACTGAAGGCCCAGTGGAAAAGGTGGGCCTTGAACAGTCCTGCCGTGAAATTACCTACTCTCATAATTCTAATGCTTACCTCTATGAAAGTCACAAATGAGATTAAATGCCTCCGACTTCTTTTCTAACCTCCAGCTTTATTTTCAACTGCCTTATATTCATAGGTGCTGTGAGGACCAAATGGAGTGGAAATTCCATTAACATGTGTTGTAAGGCTCAGATATAAAGCACTTTGTAAACCTTACAGTGTTATATAAATACCAAATATTATGATTAGCCTCCAGTCTGATGATGACTTCATTGCCTGAGCCTTCTACTGCACTGCTGATTAACTCAACCAATGTTTAGCAATGGGGCAGTGAGGTGACGCAGTAGCCAGAGCACCCGTCCTGGAGTCAGGAGAACCTGAGTTCAGCCTCAAACACTAGCTGTGTGACCCTGAACAAGTCACTTAATCCTGTTCCCCTCAGTTTCCTCGTCTGTAAAATGAGCTGGAGAAGAAAATGGCAAAACCACCCTAGTACCTTTACCAAGAAAACCCCAAATGGAGGTCACAGAGTCAGACAAGGACTGAACAACAAAACCACTTTATAGAGCCAAGCTGGGGGATGCTGGTAAAAGCTTACAACTAGGCTAGAGGAACGAGGGAAGAGGAGTAAGCAAAAACTTTTAAATTTAATCTTCATTATTATCACTTTCTTAGGTCTAGAGATACTCAACGAACAACAATTCAAGCCCTAATTTGTGGTGATTACTAATTTCTAAGGTGTTAACAAACTGAAAACTTAGCAATCATTGTTCTAACACACCCCTACCTACATATCTACTTTGATGTCACCTCAAATTTGGCATGTTTAAAACTAAATTCATTTTTCCCTTCTACCAGAGAGAGAAACTTCACATAATTTTTATAGTCACCCATCCTGGGTGGATTTAACACTCCCCATTCTCTTTCCATATGCAGGCACATTAAATCATGGGTCTTCCTTCACTAGTCTCACATCTCTGTCCCTAACCCTAGGTCTTCCATCATGTCACACCTGGATCATTGCAGAGAACTAGGTGTTCTGCCTCAGGTTCTCTCCCCTCAAAACCATTCCCTGGTACTGCCAAATTAGGCCTTCTAAAATATCAATTTATCCTGCTTTAAAAAAAAAAAGGCTCCAAGGCTCCCCACTGTCTACTGGATAAAGTCCAAAGTCTTTAACCAGGCATTCTGAAGTCTACAGTCTTGACTGTCATCCAACTTGCTTCCTACTACCCCTGAGCATAAACTATAGCCAGCCTTGTTTAATCACCATCCCGGGAACGAACCTTGCTCAGTCCCCGTGCTCAACCTAAATCTGACCTTCCCCTTTACCTTTTCTATCAAAATCCTATTCTATCATTCAAAGTCCCTCTCAAATCTTACCTCCTGTACTAATTAATAATAAAGCAAACTACTCACCTCCTGATAGAGAAATGATGGACTCAAGGTGCAGAATGAGACATACAAACATTTTCAGGAATAGCCAATGTTGGACTTTGTTTTGTCTGACTATGCCCATCTCTTTTTTTTTCTTTTGGAGGGCGGAAGGCAGGGCAATTAGGGTTAAGTGACTTGCCCAAGGTCACACAGCTAGTAAATGTGTCTGAGGGTAGATTTGAACTCAGGTCCTCCCGACTCCAGGGCTGGTGCTCTACTCACTGTGCCACCTAGCTGCCCCAACTATGCCTATTTCTTACAAGGACTTTTTTCCTACTTTTTTTCAGTTGAAGGGAGGAGGTTAGGAGGGGGAACAGGGGGCCATCCAATTTTACCAGAAAAGAAAAAAAAAGACTAGAAAAGAGGGCCATTGAAACATTTAAAAGAAAATGCAAAAGAAGAAAAAAGAACTGAAGTTCTGAAAGAGGGATAGATGAGCAAGATAATTTTTCAAGTAGAATGTTAAATATATTTTATAGATAAACTTTTAAAATATATTTTTATAGTATATTATATCATACCAATGTTAATATTTATTTCATTCATATAATTTTGTTATATAATATAGTGATATAATAAAATATATTTATGTTATAAAATAGGTACTTTTAAAGCCAAGTTATATGTAAAGTATCATATTTTCACAGTCATTTTCTTCCATACTGCTTTATACATGGCAATGCTTTGGGGGCAGGGGGCACAAGGTTGCATGCAGATTTTAAAACTGCTCCTGACAACACAAGCTCACAATGAGCTCTTTTTGGCTTTGCAAAGATACCAACCACTTCTTTTACCCTAACCGTATGCAACCATATGCTGTTATAAATATTTGTGTTTATATCTTGTTCCCTACCCCCCCCAAAAAAAGGTCAAGATCCTTGAGAATAGGAACTGTCAAACGTTTTCTGTCCTCATCTTCTCCCAACACTCCCTTCCCGCCACGTCCAGTGCCTAACACAGTAGTAGCATATCTAGTAGGCTCCCAAATATTTGTTAAGTGAACGATGGGTAGGATTTATACAGGCAGAGTGGTTAGAGAAAAGTGTTTCATGTGGGAGAAGAAAAGAAAAGGAGGTAATATTTTACCCTGAGTAAATATCATTTACATAAATCAAAATCTCAAAGTCAAATAACCTTATCCAGTTCTATTATGAGAAGTGTTGCTATAACTAATTATGAACCAATTACCAGACCAAAGATCAATTCCAAATAATTAATAGTCTACTACTAAAATATGAAGCCAAAATAAAATTCTCTTCTTACCTACACATAAATCATGCCACAAAAACATGCAGGATTTACAGCTAGAATGGACCAAGATTATTACCTCGTCTAACTGCCACATTTTACAGATGGGGTAAACTGAGAAGTTAAAGGTCTTGTTCAAGCTCATTCTTCCCATGACTATACTTCAAATAAATAAGAAAATAACAACACCACCCCCTTATGTTCTCATCCAAGTTGCTGAAAGGGCATTAATCAGATCAAGGGGAGAAGGCATGATGGGATGAAATACGTCACCGAATATCTGTGCCACTAACTCTGGCCAAAACAGCAAGCCACATGAGTGAAGCTGATTTGAAAAAGCAATAGTGAAATTATATCTTTTTTTAAATACCAGCTGTGAATAAAATGTTTTCATAACATTTCTTAATAATTACCACTGAATTTGATTAAATAACGTTCTGCACTATATTTCTGAGGACAAAGTACCATTATTTTAAAGCTGGTAAGGATAATTTTTTTTAAGTTTTCAATTGGTGGCACATCCCTGTTACCTGGGAAGCTGAGGCTACTGGATCACTTGAGCTCAGGAATTCTGAGGAGCAACAGGGAAAAGCTGACCCTGTGTCTAAATTAAGTCTGGCACTAATACGAGGAGCCCCCAGGATGCCTAAATAGGGGCAAACTGACCCATATCTGAACTGGAGCAGGTCAAAGCCTCCGTGCCAACTAATGGCTGATATACTTCCAACTTAGACAAGATAGAAAGTTGTTGTTCAGACATTTTAGTCCTGTCCAACTCCTCGTGACACCATTTGGGGTTTTCTTGGCAAATATACTAGAGTGATTTGCCATTTCCTTTTCCAGCTCATTTTACAGATGAGAAACTAAGGCAGAAAGGGTTAAGTTACTTGCCCAGGGTCACACAGCTTGTAAGTGTCTGGGGTCAGATTTGAACTCATGAGGATAAAGAGACAGAAAGATCCAGTCTCCAAAAAAATTTTTTGAAATTTTTAATGAATGATAAACTGATATAATCAAACTACATCATGGAAATCCCTAGGAATATAATTTTCAACCAGAAAAAGAGAAGGGGAGGGAACAATGCACAAAAAGATGCCCTATCAATTTACCAGGCACAACATTACCAGTTAAAAGCGTAACAAATTTTAAAAATGTTTCAGGGGAAATTACCTAAATAAAAAAATCAAAGTAGACAGACTCTCCACGTAGCTAATATTAATTTCTAAGGCATTCCTAAGGCATCAGATTCTGAAACTAAACCTTTAAAACTTATCTGCTTCTGCACTCATGTGGCCAAGAATGGAACTGCATGCATCCTGTCAACCATCTGGAAAAAAATTTTCATTTTAAACACAGGGATAAAGTCAAATGCAGTTTTCCTACCAAGAATCTTTCAGTGTTACTACTAGTATATTTCTAAATCCTAAATTCTTCATCCCACCCCAATCTCACCTCCAAAGGTCAGGAAAACAAACTCTGTACTACTTATTTAAATGTATTTAGATTTTTTAAATGGTCTAATAACTTCACATCTGGGCCTCTACTTACTATCCTACTGCTACCCTAGCTAGTGAGGATATCTATTTCTATCTATCATCTATCTATCTATAGATACCTATAGACAGATGGATCTATCGATCTAGATAGATGGACAGCTAGATAACCTATATAGATAGGTGGTAAGATAGATAGATAGATCAATTGATAGATAGACAGCAGTTCTATCAATATAGCAAGATCTATTGATAAGTAGGTGGTGGTGGTTATTGCCCTTTGTCCTTAAAGAGGACCAAAATGACATCACTACACTAGAGTCAAATTACAACGAATCCAACTGTGGCTGATCAGGCCAATACAAGGTCAGAAGGCTCTACCATAGGTCGGACACAAATAGTCCGTGTGAACACTTGGGGTGGATTCTCTAAATTTGCACATCTTGCGTTTCTTTTGAACTGTTTCAATTCTGCTTTGCTCATAGAGCACAGCAGCTTCTCTGATGAGGGCATACCATGTTGGGTGGTCCTGTGCCAGTGTCTCCCATGTCGTGCAATCAATTCCAAAGTTCCTAAAAGAGACCTTGAGAGTATCCTTGTATCACTTTTTCTGACCACCATGTGAGCACCTGCTTCATAAGTAAATAGATGAGAAAGAGATATAAATATCTATCTGTAGATACAGAGATAGATAGACCAAGAGAGAGAAAGAGACAGAGAGACAGACAGAGACAGAGAGACAGAGATACCACCTCATCAGCTAGGGTGGCACTGATTTAGTGAGTAGAGACCAGACATGGAATCGGCAGACCAGGGTGTAACTTAGACAAATCGTGTAACCTCTCGGCACATATTTCCTCATTTGAAAAAAAGTGGGAAGGATAATATACTTCCTCCTCTATCATCTATCTGTATAAACCCATCTACATAAACAGATGATAGATATCTCTCAAGCAGACTGTCTTTGAGAAAGCATTTCAAGCAGAACATTCACAGCTAGAACATTCATAGAATGCATCATGTTGGTGTAAAGGAGTCAGGGCAGTCTGATGGGAAGATGATCCCCGGAGTTCAGCCGCATGCTGAGTAGAAAATGCTTAACCACTGGCTCTCCATGCTCAACATACTTTCAAGTTTAATCTATATTATTAATAGTTTCTCCATCACTTTCTTAATTCTAGACAATCAACAAAACAATGAATCAAGCCCTGATTTTTAGTGTGTGACAATTTCTAAGATGTAAATGCTAATTGCTAGAGTTGGTACAAGCTGGCTCCAGCACACCCCTGCTGGATTTGAACTAAATAATAGCCTTATCAGTCCTTTATACCTTTGAATTTTATCATCCTTTAAATCAGGTTTACTTTCAGGGCCTGGGCTAGAGGTCCTATAACATAGCTCAAATGCTACCATCTACATCTACAATCTTTCTAGCCCCCACTCCCCCCAACTTCTATATTCTCTCATCTAAGATTATCTCCTATTTACATTGTCTATATCTGCATGCTGGCTCCCTCATTAGAAAATGAGCTTCTTAAGAGCTAGTTTTTGCCTTTTTTTTTGTATCCCTAGGGCTTAGCAGGATGCCTGGAACATATAATAAGTGCTTAATAAATGCCTGCTGACTAATTTAAATACATCGTTCAGCTCTATTGGACAGCATATTTTCTTCATGACCTATTAAAATGCATTTCCTAACCTCCAAAGTCATGTCTAGCAAAGTTCCCAAACTGTAGACTAGGAATGAGCCCTCACAGTTGTTAGAAGAATAATGATTAAATTCAACTCAA
This sequence comes from Trichosurus vulpecula, assembly GCF_011100635.1. Taxonomy (NCBI): domain Eukaryota; kingdom Metazoa; phylum Chordata; class Mammalia; order Diprotodontia; family Phalangeridae; genus Trichosurus; species Trichosurus vulpecula. Next base: position 422,410,233 of record NC_050574.1, read on the forward strand.
AAGTTCTCATACTCTTAGACAGTGTGTGTGTGTGTGTGTGTGTGTGTATACATAGATACACATAGATACATAGTCAAATAAAGATAGAGAAAGAGGGAGAGAGGAGGAAGAGAGGGGAGAGACAGAGGGAGAGAAAGGAAGGAGGGAGGTGAGAGAGAGAAAGGTCAAGAGAGAGATAGGGGAGATGGAGAGGAAAGGGCAGGGGAAAGCAAGACAGACACAAATTCTACATTCTAAGGCCTCAGACTTCTAGTCTAACAATTATGGGCATCCATGGTGTCATGAACAGCTTGCTGTATGTGAAGGCCAAGTACATGAGTTTGAATCCCAACCTTGCTACTTTCTACTGGTGTGACCTTAGGCAGGTCACTTCACTTTGAAGTAAAACCTTAATCTGACCGTCTGTAAAATGAGACAGTTAGACGAGATCACTTGGGATCATAGTTTTAGGGTGCCCGAAGGGACCCTGGAAATCTTCAAGTCCAACATCTTCACTTTACAGCTCAGAAAACCAAAGCTCATCCCTCACAGCTCACCCCTACTAGAGTTAGGATTTGAATCCAGGTCCCTTGACACTAGAGCCAGTCCTTTTTGTCCTACATTCACTTCCAGCTGTCAATCCCATGATCCTAAATGCAAGCATCATAGTAACTGAGGGAAGGAGTGTTTAAGACCCGCCCCAGTCTGACTGCTAAGACCAAGCTAATAACAGCTGCCTTCCAAAGCCAAGCCAGTTCAACATCAAAGACATGAATGCCAAGCCATGAAACATAAGGTATAGCTGAAGAAGGCATATGGGAGAAGGAGCCACAATGTCACCACAACTGAAAAACTTTTTCTATGCCAGGGTACAGGAAAGTGTGGGGGGAAAGGGAGATAGAAAATGGAATATAAGGTTTCATAAAGGCGGCTAAATGGCTCATCAAACAGAACACTGGGCCTGGAGTCAAGAAGCACTGAGCTCAACTGCAGGCTCAGAGAGTTACTGGCTATGTGACCCTGGCTTAGTCATTTAACCTCAATTTGCCTGTTCCTTCATCTGTAAAATAGGGACTAAAAATAGCCTCCTAGAGTTGTTGTGATGATAAAGTGAGTTAATATTCGTAAAAGCAACTGCTAGCTTGCACTATTATTGTGGAATGCATCTGCATTAGATTTTATCCCTCATGATGTTAACATGCCATATTTCAACACATAATCGCTACAGGTTTTATGCCAATTTTTTTGCAAAAAAGTGGAGCGCGACCATTATGTGAAGCTTTTTTAAAAATAAATTGTGCCGAAATGGCTCGTCTTTTAGTTTCCACACTGTTCAGCTAACACAATCACTTTCCGCTTGAAGCCCTTGGATAGCTTTTACATTTACTCATAATCAGAAAGAGATGCTTTGCACGTTAATGTGTCACTGGCAGATAAACTGTACCATTTATCCAGAGTGGGAAGATGCAAGTCTTACCATATCATGTGACTTACTCCTAGCTGTTGTGCCTGCCCACCCCCTCCCCTCAAGCCTATGGCTCTTCACTGGGTTGAGTGACAATATGGTTAGTACTGCAGCGCTCTAAACAAACCACGCACATGCACTGAGAACTTGAGGCTCTAGGCTCACAACACTCAAGAGTAAATGCGTATCCATATGCCACCGGTGAATACACTGCTGCTCCTTTTATGCAGCGTGACAAACAGAATCATACCATGTGATGATTACTGGATGAAAGGCTATAAACCAATTTTTGGGTGCAACAATTATGCGGTGAAATAGGGTACTTAGGAAATCAGGGATTCTGTTCTATACAATATTTCTTGAAATTGCCATCTATACAAATGTGAGTAGATGGTTCAGGTTAGCTTCCTTCCGCACTGACTGGAGTTAGGGAAGACTGTACACAAGACTGATGAAAAGGAAGAAAGATTATGTAAAATTACGTGCCACTGAGATATCTGACATTAGACATCTGACATTAGTAAACACATATCCAAATAATATTAATTATAATAGTTAGCATTTATAGACAGCATGGGGGCCAATACAAACATATCCTATACTTGCCTCTATGACACATATTTGGGGTTCTTCCTTGTGACCATCCACCGGAATTTTGGCCTGATTCATCACCCATTCCTGAACAGCATCGGTAATATGAGGAACAACTAGAAAAGGCAATAAATGTAAAATTAGTCATTACTGCTACTGAGCATCTTTTTAAGCTATCCAAACAACACAGATATGAAGGCTTACAAGTTAGCCCTGGGATGCTAGACTTCTCTTCACTAAATAAAGGATGACAAGATGTTTTTCTTATACAGAACAAATTAGACATTTAATTATAGTAACTTTAAAAAATTGATAGCTAAAATTAAAATTATAATTGTTCTTTATTGTGTATGAATGAAATTAAGATGTGTTCATCAGGATTTATTTCCTTCGATGCTTCTTTTCTAATCAAATGTACTCACCAGAGTACATTTAATCCAATTCTAAATATTCAAATCGGCCAACAAATACCTTTGATAATTTGAATTCACATTCAGGTCACATCATAATAAGATGTCAAAACTTAAAAAAAAAAAGGTCAAAACTTTTTTTTTAAGTAGAAACGACAAAGTTTAGTAGTAGGAAAATACAATAGCTGTTCCCTATTTTCACATGTTTGTAATATGTAAGCATGCTATTTTATAAAAAAAAAAAAGTATACACCACCAAAGAAAGTCAAAGCTTTCATTTTTTAAAGATTCATGGGCATACCTTGTACTGTTTTCCCCAAGTAATCACCATGCCTTTCTTTGTTGATAACATGTTGATAGATCTTCCCCGTAGTGATATTGTTGTCTTTATAAAGGTTAATATCCAAGAACCTTTCATAATTTCCCAAGTCTAGATCAACTTCTCCACCATCATTTAATACAAACACCTCACCTGACAAAAAAAAGATCAAAACAATGTTTAGGGTTATTTTAAAATAGTGGATAGAGCACCAAGGTTAGAGTCAGGAAGACTTCCTGAGTTCAAATCTGCCCTCAGACACTTAGCATCTGTATGACTCTGGGCAGGTCACTTAACACCATTTCCCAAATGGGGTCACAAAGAGTCAGACACAACTGAAAAACGATTCAACAACAAAAAATTAGTCTTAGCCTACTAATAGATATGAAAACTTTCTATCATACTTTAATAGAGATAAGGATAAGGACTAGACCTATGCTTTCATTGATGTAGGGAACTCAGTTAATAAGCATTTATTAAGTGACTGGACCTATGCTTTCATTGATGTAGAGAACTCAGTCAGTTAATAAGCATTTATTAAGTGCCTACTTGTGTGCCAGGAACTGTTACAGTTAAAAGGCAGTCTGTGCTTTCAAAAAACATACAGTTTAATGGGAAAGACATGAAAACAAGTACAAACAGGATAGAAAAATAAAGATTTAGATATATACAAATAAGATAGAAAAATAGAGATTTAGATAGATATACATAGACACATAAAATAAAATGAATATAATTAACAGAGGGAAAGCAATAGCATTAAAGAAGATCAGGAAAAGCTTGTAGGAAACAGGATTCTCCTTCCACTAAAGTGCAGACCTAATGAGATGTGTTGATGGTTGTTCAGTCATTTCAGTCACCCTATTCGGGGTTTTCTTGGCAAAGATACTGAAGTGGCTCACCATTTCCTTCTCCAGCCCATTTTACAGATGAGAAAACTGAGGCAGACAGGGTTAAGTGACTTGCCCAGAGTCACACAGCTAGTAAGTATCTGAGGCCAGATTTGAACTCAGGAAGAAAAGTATTCCTGACTCTAGGTCCAGCACTCTATCCGCTGTGCCACCTAGCTGTTCACCCTAATGAGATGCTATAGCTAAAAAATTCATCTAACCTGATGATGATCCTCTCAACATGTCCATTCTCAAAGCCTTTTCACCTTGATAGGACCTGCCAGACCTCAAGTTTTGCTGAGAGGCTTCAAGGACCTAGAGTCATGTCCACTAAACAGTGAAACATAAAAGTAGGGTTTTCATGTATATTTATGTGGAATATGTATGTATGTATGTGTGTGTGTGTACATTCTATCTAATATATGCACAGATACATATATACATTTTATTTCACTAAAAATAACCTAGAGTCCAAAAATCATTTTAAAGAATCTCTTTAATCATCAATTTATTTTAATGAAAATCTCTAGAAAAAAAAATTTTACTCATAAAAAGGGGATATGCCTGTTCTTTTCACAGTAGCCAAAAAAATGGAAACTAAGAGGGTGTTCTCCATCACTGAATATTGGCTAAACAAATGACATTTGAATGTAACGGAATATTATTGGGCCTTAAGAAATGAACAGTTTCTTTTTATACATATTTGTTTTTCCCAATTACATATAAAAACAATTTTAACATTCTTTTGTCAAATTTTGAATTCCAAATTATCTCCTCTCTCCCTTTCCCCTCCCTTGAGAAGGCAAGCAATTTGACATAGGTGATGCATATATCGTCATGCAAAACAAGAAATGAATAGTTTCAGCGGAAACTGGGGAGCCTTCTAGAAACTGATGTCGAGTGAAATGAGCAGAACTAAGAGAACAATGTATAGATTGTCAACGATAGTATAGAGAAAGACTTTGGAACATTGACCAGGGCACTGATAAACCACCATCATCACAAGACTGATGATGAAACATGCAACCTACCCCCTGCCAGCAGGGTGAGGGACTTAAAATGTAGAATACCACACACATTTTTAAACATGGCTAGTGTGTGAGTTTGTTTTGCTGGACTATACATATTTGTTATAAAGGTTTTCTTTTTTCTTTTTTAAAAGTTGTTCAACGTTAGGGGCAGTGGAAAGGAGAGATAAATGCTTCTAAAATTAATTTTTTAATAAAATGAGAGGTTAGTTTGTTTTTTTCTTTTAAGGGAAATATCTTATGGTCCTTTTGATGAAGCCTATTATTGTCTTTTGAATCTGTTTATTTAAAATTCTTCCTCCTTAGGATTTTGCTCTTCCAAACTCAACACATCTCACAAAAGACTTTAAAAGTATAATAATTTGCTTCAGAACACCAGCATCTTCTGCTTTGAAATTGCCAGGACCAAATTTTGAATTAGACCATCTCGAATAAAGCTTCGGTTTTTAGAAAGATAATACAAAGGAAAGTAGAGACATTTCTGGAGGCACAGTCACTAATTGAGAAGAAATGTCTCTAGGTCTCCATTATACTTGCTAAACATGGGCCATCCTCATTATGGGTCAGCTTTTCTAAAGCTGCTTTAGAAGAATTAAACCTCACTGACAATTCCAAACTCAATAAGAAGCTTCAATTGTCAATGCTGGAAATCACAGTGAAAAATATCCAATTGCCCGGAGAACTCAATTCAGCCTCCCTCTTTTATATCTCATGATAATTCTCATAAGTGTTCTTTCTGTCTGGCAGCCCTCTCTTATTCTAAAGCTGCAAAAAAAAAAGAAGAGGCAAATTGAAAGAACTCATGATTATAATTGTCTGTGCTTAACACACAGTTGATTTACTTCCTGCTTAAAATTCATTTTAATCCATTAACCCAGGATCACAGAAAGAAGCCAAGGTCCTACTGTCTTGAACACTTCCTTTGGCAGCAACTGCCTTGTGTCTCCAAGTTCTCAGGGCAGGCCATGTGCCCTAATCCTGTGACACCTCAATGCATCTTCAATTATTTTGGGGATATGGTGAAATTAGCAGGTTTTCTTTGAATTCATTTTGAAAGTGAATTTTGAGGAGCAGAGAGGAGGTACAATGGGAAGAGGACCAGCCCTGGAGTCAGGATGACCTGAGTTCAAATCCAGCCTCAGACACTTACTAGTTGGGAGACCCTGGACAACCTTAACTGCCTCAAAACAAAAGTAAATTTTCAAATCACAAAGCACTTTTCTGGATTTGGAGACAGTAGTAGTGACATCAAAACTAACTCCAAAAAGTATAGGAACCTGTGATTTTGTGATTAGTATTAAAATTATTTTAAAAGCCTATTAGAAGAAATTATTTTAAAAACCTATACTAAAATTCTGTCATCTCCACAAGATCAAGACCAATATTATTCTCTCTCTAATCTTTTCCAGTTCACTAGTTCTTTCTTTGCTGACTACAAACACACCCAAGTATCCCCAAACCCTAAAATTTTAAAAAAACTCACTAGATCTCACCATCCTCACTAGATACGCCCTGTATCTCTTCTCCCTTTGTCAGCCAAATTCCTTGAAAAAGCTATCAGTGCTTCCATTTACTCTCCTCTTACTCTTTTAAGCACTCAGAAATCTGGCTTCCCACCTCACCACTGAGCTCTTTTACCAGTGCTCTCATGATTGCTAAACTTAACGGCCTCTTCTCAATCCTCATATTTCCTGACTTCTTCTCCTGACCTCCCTCTCCTCCTAGATGCTATCTCTTCTTTGAGTTTCTGGGACACCACTCTCTCCTATACTTTGCCTACAATAAATGAGAAAGCCAGGACTCACTGGAAAAGACCCTAAAGTTGGAAAAGACTGAAGGCAAAAGGAGAAGGGGACAGCAGAGAACGAGATGGAGAGAGACTGACAAGGAAACAATGGATATGAACTTGTACAGGCTTCAAGATATGGTGGAGGATAGAAGGGCCTGGAGTGCTGTGGTCCATGGGGTCATGAAGAGTCAGGGACATGACGGAAAGACTGACCAAAAACAATATTCTCTCCTTGTTCTCCTTCTATCTAGCTGACATCATCTTCTCAATCTCCTTTGCTGGGTTATTCATCATCAACGTTGCTAACTGTGGCCAGGGTCCTCTCCTCTTTTCTCTCACATGGCCCCAAAAGTGAGGCTGGCGATTTTGCACAGCCCTCCTTCACTTAAATCCATTCACTTGCGTGTCATAGAATCATCTCCCTGATGTCATGGCTCTCTTTGAGAACAAAGGCAAACAGCAATCTATGTGAGTAGAAAGTTGCTGCCCACTGGGAACAAACTGGAACTGGCCAGTTGGCAACACTTACTTCTTACTTCTCCCCCTCTCTCTCTCCCCTCTGTCCCTCTCTCCCTCTCTTCCTCTCTCTCTCTCTCTCTCTCTCTCTCTCTCTCTCTCTCTCTCTCTCTCTCTCTCTCTCTCTCCCTCCCTCCCTCCCTCCCTCCCTTCCTCCCTCCCCCCCCTTTCCTTCCTTCCAACCCTAAGGGTCTTCGCCTCCCAGATCTTAATCAATGAATGGGCTTTGCCTCAGTCAAACTGGGACCTGTTGAAGACCTTGGTTTGAAAAGGTCAAGGTCCCCTAATGCATCCTGGGTCATCTCCAGTTGTCTCTATCTATATCTGGCCACTGGATTCAGATAGCTCCAGAGGAAAAAGGCTGGTGATTCTGCACAACCCTCCATCACTTAAATCCATTTCACTTGCACGTCATAGCATCACCATCCTAATGTCATGGTCCTCGTTGAGAGTGAAGGACAAAAACATGGCCACATCACATCCAATGGAACAGGTCCATAGGTCAATCACTACACAGATGACTCCCAGATCTCTATCTGCAGCTCCCTTCAGCTTCAGTCTCATATTCCCAAATATTGATTAGATATTTCAAGTAGGTCTAAAGCAGAACTCATCATCTTTCCCTCAAAACCCACTCCTCTTCCAAATTTCCTTATTACTACTGAGAGTACCACCAACTTTATAGTGACCCAGATTCACCCCACATATCTAATCAATTGCCAAATACTGTCATTTCTATCTCCATAACATCTCTCATACACATCCTCTTCTCACCACTTAGATAGCCACCTCACTATATAGTTCATATCCTCATAACCTCTAATCTGGATTATTGTAATAGTCTATTGGCCTTCTCACCTCAATTCTCTCCCCACTTCAATCTATCCTCTATACAGCTGCCAAAGAGATTTTCCTAAAACATAGGTCTGACCATGTCCATCTGTCTCTCTCTCTCACACACACACGTAATCTCCCCCATTAGAATATTAGCTTCTTGAGGTCAGGAAATGTTTCACTTTTGTCTTGGTATCTCCAGTACTTAGCACAGTGTCTGGCACACACAGTAGGTGCTTAATAAATGTTTACTGACTGATGATTTATAGATTTAATTATTCAATTATTCAAAGAATCATGAAGTAAGAGCTTGAAAGGATTTTAGAGATCCCTTTCAAGTTCCTCACTGTACAGTTGAGGAAACTGTAGCCCAAGAGTTTGACCAATTTGCCCAAGGTTTTACAGTGACAGAATCAAGATTATCACAAAATTAAACAAACCTGTTAGCTATCAACTTCGTACTTCTGCCCATTTGTGCTTTCTTTTTCGCATCTTCCTGTCTGTCTCCTCTTCCTCTGTGTCTCTTTCTCTTTGTCTCTCCTTGTCTGTGTGTATGCATGTGTGTGTGTCTCTCTTCCTTTCCCAACCTCCTACCGTTAATTTTTCACATTTCAAAAATCTTATTCAGTACTAGGGCTGTATCCCAAAGAGATCATACAAAAGAGGAAAGGACCCACATACACAAAAATAATTATAGCAGCTCTTTTTGTGCTGCCAAAGAATTAGAAATTGAGGGGATGCCCATCAATTGGGGAATGACTGAATAAGTTATGGTATATGAATGTAATGGAATATTATTGCTCCATAAGAAATGGTAAGCAGGAGGATTTTAGAAAAACCTGGAAAGACTTGCATGAACGGATGGTGAGTGAAGTGAGCAGAACCAGGAGAACATTGTACACAGTAAGAGCAACATTGTGCGATGACCAAACTTTGTTAGACTTAGCTCTTCTAAGCAATGAAACCATCTAAGACAATTCCAAGAGATTCATGATGGAAAATGCTGCTCACATCCAGAGAAAGAACTATGGAGTCTGAATGCAGATGAAAGTATACTATTTTCACTTTTTTTGGTTTTCAGTTTTTTCTTTCTCATGTTTTTTCCCTTTTGTTCTGATTCTTCTTTCACAACATGACTAATGTGGAAATATGTTTAATATGATTATACATGTATCAGATTACATACCCATCTCGGGGAGATGGGAAGTGAGGGAGAGGGAAAAATTTAGAATGCAACATCTTATAAAAGTGAACGTTGAAAACTAAAACTAAATAAATAAACAAATTTTATTTCAATACTTAACTTCCGACTACCCCAAACTATCCATTCTCCAACTTCCCCTCTAGAGTCTATCCAACCCCATTCAATCATGATTTTCAACTCTAAACTACTCAAGCAACTTTAAGTTACCTATGCTAAAAAAAAATACTAGGGATAAACTTACTTGATTTTGGAATAAAGGGAGATCTCACTTAACTATGTCTGAATTAAGCTCTTAGTAAAATTGGTTTGAAATTATCTCAGGTCCAACAAGTGGCCCAACAAGGCGGTCAAGGAGAAACACATGAAAGTAATTCAAGAGCTTCAATTTACAGTTTAAAATAGCCTCTTTACAGGCAAATTTAGGTACCAATTTAGGAAATTTTGAATCAAATCAAGAAGCATTTATTAAGTATTTTCTATGTGCCAGGCACTATGCTAGGTGACTGAGATAAAAATAAAACAAATGAAGCAGCCCCTACTCACAAGGAAGTATATTGAGAGATACTATGCACTAGTGGATACAGAATTAACCTTAAGAGTCAAGACAATCTGGATTCAACTCCTGCTTGCTACTAGCTGTGTGACCATGGACTCAACCTCTTATTGTGCCAGGTAACTCTAAGACTGTCCTGTTTACAGTGCATGTGCTGATCTTCAAGTGGTAGGAGGATTGCTCCACACTGATAAAATCACAGGTCCAATTTTTTTTTTAATGGCTTCAAAGTTAAGAGCCATTTTCTGAGGACAAAGAGTTCTGTCAAAAGTTTCAGGCCAACACTGTGCAACTATGACAGACTTAGCTCTTCTCTGCGATACAACGATCCAAGACAATTCCAAAAGACTCATGATGGAAAATGCTATCCACATCCAGAGAAAAGAACTATGGAGTCTGAATGCAGATCAAAGCATACTATTTTCACTTTTTTTTTCTTTCTCATGGCTTTTCCCTTTTGTTTTGATTATTTCTTTCACAATATGACTAATGAGAAAATATGTTTAACATGATTGTACATGTATAACCTATATCAGATTGTTTGTTGTCTTGGGACGGGAGCAGGGAAGGTAGGGAGAAAAATTTGGAACTCAAAATCTTACAAAAATGAATGCTAAAAACTATCTTTCCATGTAGTTGGAATAAAAATAAAATACTATTGAAAGAAAAAATTTTCAGGCTACAGGTCAGTTCTGTCTTCTTAAATAATTGGCTAAGGCAACAACATAAGTGTAAGAAATTTCTAGAAGCCAGGAAACTGAGTAAACGTAATCCAAAAGAATGGGGCAGGATGGTGCAGTAGATAGAGTGCCGTGCCTGAAGTCAAGAAGACTCATCTTCTTGAGTTCAAATCTGGCCTCAGACACTTACTAGCAGTGTGACCCTGGGCAAATCACTTAACCCTGTTTGCCTCAGTTTCCTCAACCTATAAAATGAGCTGGAGAAGGAAATGGCAAACTACCATAGTATCTTTGCCAAGAAAACACCAAAAAGGGATCAGGAAGAGTCAGACATGACTGAAAATGGCCAAACAAGAAAAAAGCCAAAAGAAGGGGTACTAGACTGTCCTAATATAGCTCATTCTCATTCAAATTTTTAATTTTCTCCAAAAAAAAATATACCAACATCCCTAAAAAAGGTGAATACATTAAACAGCAACAAAACTGTATCCTCTACTATACCATGCTCATAGGGCGAAAAGGTTCCAGCATCAATGTTAATATAAGGATCGATTTTGATGGCAGTTACTCGGAGGCCACATGATTTTAGGATAGTACCGATGCTGCTTGCAATGATCCCTTTTCCAATGCCGGATATGACCCCTCCAGTGACCAGGATATACTTCATTGGCAGCCCAATGGCCAAAGGCCAGTACCCAGATCAGGAATCTGAAAGAAAAAGCAGTTATCACACCATGGAAAGAATGTTTTGTTTCATTTTCATAAAAAGGACACTTTGAGTCAAACTAAAAAATTAAAAACAGCTTACACTTGAATTTCAAAACTACCCACTTCTACTGTCAAAATTATAAACATTTGAAAAAGACCCTATTTTCCAGGTTTCCTACTAACTTTTGCTTTCAACAGCAGAAACCCTAAGTATTCTACGCAGGCAAAGATGCATATCTATTTTCTTGGAGAAATTCTATTCATCCCCATTCTTAATACAATCATGCTTTGATAAGCAAAAAAACAAACAAAACTGAAAACTAAAGAACCTCTCCTCTTTTATTCAGGATATTTAATTTAGGCCTGTCATATGAAGGAAAAAAAACCAGAAGATTTTGTGATGTGCTAAATATAGGAAAGGTACTGTTTTCTCTTCCTGTCCTCCCTCCCCTCCTTTATTGTGGAAAGCTTCTGGGAAGATTTAGCTCTACTTGATTTCCCATTTGGGATTCTATCTTACCTTCGGAGGTAGCAATGTTAGCAACAATTGTGTTGCTAGCATCGATACCCCTATCATTAACTTCTCATTAATACATCCAAAATTGGATATCAACATATCCAATGTTTCCTTCGTTGGCTTTCCAAGTCATTGGAAGATGCCATTTTATTACACAGTTACAAAATATACGTGGTGTCTACACGGTAAATGTGTTCTTTTTCAACTGTTTCTAACTCCTATAGTAGAAGTGGGTACCTTTGAAATTGAGATGTAGTAAGTTCTTTTTAATTTTCTAGTTTGAGTCCAAAGTATGTATGCTTTTTAACTATACTTTTTGGAAGGTGAGGGGGTGGGGGAGGAGTCATTGGAGAGTGATGATTTTTTAAAAAAAAACTTCAACAAAACATTTAATTTTTAAAAGGTAAGTCACTTAACCTTTCCGTATCTCCTTTTTTTTTTGAAGGGTGTTATAACATGGAAGATAATATTTGCAATCTACTTCCCAACGAGGAAAGTACTTTACAAAGCATTTTATGAATGTGAGCTATTATTATGAATCTCATTTCTAGAGTCCTAAGCTTGAAGCGCTCATCATGATGACTGTTTCTTCATACTGTCGGTTCCATTGCCCATTATGCACCATGTATCTGTTCTTTTAGATACTGTCAATGTCTTCTCTCTGCAATGTAAACCTAAGACAGACAAGATCCTTTTGCACTTAAAACCCCTGGAATAGTTAAGATACCAAGTTCTGAGTTCATCTCATTCCCAAACTGACTTGTCCCAACGAACAGTTAATGACCAATAAATCAAAACTGACCTCTACAACACATATTCAAGTATAAGACAACTCTGTCTCTCTAAGTGTAAGCCACTTACAAATACAAATCCGGCTTCCTGACACTTCACAAGCTTCTGTATGAGAAAAGTATTTTTGAAACATTAAAGCATTTTATGACCATGAACTTTTGTTATTATTGGAAAGAGAACAATTTTGAAATGAAGTCTAGTCTCATATAAAACTATGCTTGAAGGCCGGTTGTTTGTCCCAACACACACTAAATTCTGTGAAGTCTTGCAGTCATGCCTCAAGCAAGTCTCACGGATGGTTTAGTAACCCTAAGGTTTCTCTCCCTAGGCTGCACCAGAACAGCTTCTAGTTTAACAGAGACTAAGCCTTCCCCTTCACTGTCTGAGGCTTCAGCTACTGGAAAAGTCCCTCCAATCGTAATAAGAAGCTTCAGATATAATGTCAATCGTCATTTGAGTAATTTCACTGGTCTCAAATTCTAAAACACTCCAAGTGAACAAAATGAACCCAAAGCTTTCATTCTTTTAGGGGCTCTGTTTAAAAACCACAACAAACTTTTCCCTGGGCGGAGGGAAAGCAAGACGTTCATGTGACCTGCAGAAACTAAAGCAAGGACGCAGCCACCCTCCATTCCCTTCTCCACCGGGGGACTGGTCCCCAAGAGGGTAGATGTTTTCAGGAAGGAAAAGGGGGGGAAGCAGCAGTTGGAGGTAATTAACCTTTTTCTCTTTGTAATTACACAAGCGGGTGGAGCCCAAGAAAGACAAGCAAGGGAGAGCTTTACTTACTGGAAGAGAAAGCAGGTGCGAGGGGGGCAAAAGGAGGCTGATTTCCTTATTTACCGGACGCTCGCTTACTCACAATCTGTCGGCTTCCCCTCCCCCCACCCCCAACCCCGCGCCTGGACCTCCCTACCTGAGTTCATTTCACTGCGCCTATTCCCCACCCCCACCCACTTTTTTAAAATTACTTTGTGGCAAAACGCTTCCCGGGCTGCAGGTCGGAGATTCCCAACTCCAGAGAAGGACGGAGAGAGGGGAGCGTTAGACCACTTAACTCTTGCCGGAAAATGCGGGGTGAAGGACAAGCGCTAGCAGGACTGGGGGAGAGAAGACGCCACCAGCAAGGGGCCAGACAAAGGAGGCCGCCCCGGGGGAAGGCTCAGAGCGCCCAGTCCCGGAGTTCGGGGCCCGCAGCTGGGCCACGCAGGAACACTTGTGCGGGGGCTCAGGACCTCTACTCCTCTTCCTAGAGCCTCCACTCTTGCACTGCAAAGAGAAGGGAGGGAAGGAAGGAAGGAAGCAAGGAGAGGTGTGCGGAGATCTAATGCAAAGGCCCAGGGCTGGAGGGAGGAGGAGGGAGTCCCGCCCGGTCCCCAGGGCATGCATCCGTCCCCAGGAGTGGAGAGAGGCAATGGGGACCCTGAAGGGCACGTGGGCCCGGCGCGGGCCGCAGAGGGGGGCCCCCGGCGCGGTGCATGCAAGGAAAGGCATTACCTGAGCTGGGAGCCGTGGAGGTGGCGTAGTGAGGGCGGGGGCGGCAGCCACAAGCTCCTCCCCCCGCCCCGCCCCCCAGGCCACTTCTAGCTCACCTGTCAGTGGCGCAGCCTCCCAGCTCTGGCCCCAGGAGCCCTGGTTAGCCCAGGGAGGCTGTGGGGGGGTGGGAGGCGGAAGGGAAGAATATTGGTACCCCAAAAGAGGGCGCCCCCGAATCCAAAGTCCCAGCTAAACCTGATCCGGTCCTTTTGGTTTGGGTTTTCTGGATCTGCTGCTACGCAGTCCTTTTCCACCCCAACCGCTTTGTAAATGAACCCTGTTTATCCGGCAGCCCTAGGAATTCGCGGTGTTGTGCGTTATTTTTAATAAAAGTTTCATGGTTTAAAAAAAATAGCAAGTCCACGGATGACCACTGTGTGCATTCCTTTTATTACATAACTGGTCACAAGAGTTTTCTCTTGGCTTTTAATTTGTTGGGGAAAGGAAGTTAGCAATAATGGTGTTCCCATCCTCCTTCCCACCAAAAAAAAAAAAGGACCACTAACTTTTTTTTTTAATTCACTAAAGAAAACAAGAAAGTTCAGTAGGGCCCTCTTCGAGCGGCACACTTTTGAAACTAAGGTGTAGATTGTATAAAGGACTGTGCAAGTATTTGTATATATGGGTGTTTATGTTACCATATTAATATGAATTGATATATCAATGTATGCATACTATATGTCAATATACATCTATATAGTACAGATATATATCTATGCATTGATGTATACATAAAACAAATATTTGTATACATGTGTATATTGACAGACATATATCAATATATACATACTATATGTCAGATTATAATAACATCTATATGTGTATAGATTTATATAGTATATACATTGTATATCAGTACATACAACATATGCACTCTATATCAATATAAACAGACACATATATAGTGTATGGATATATCTATGTAGGTAGAAAACCCAGAATGGGGTCAGGGAGAATCAAAAATGACTGAAAACAACTGAACAACAAATATATATAGATTGATATATACGCAATAAACACATTCGTACATATGCACAGTACATAGCAATATATACATATAGTGTATATGGTGGGGTGCTTGGGTGCCTGTGCCTGGACCCCAAATCCAAAATCACATCTAGCTCCAAAATCACATCTCTCTCTAGCTTCAAAACGTTGGCCCTAGCAGTTTCTCTCTAGCAAAGCAGGACAGCATGCCCTTATCTCTCCTTCTGACACTGCTGCCAGCGGCACCTATAGAATTTATTAGTTTGGACTCCCTGTGTATGTGCTGATTGGCTGCGCACTGGGCCATAACGATATTTACTACCTACTGACCTTACTGATATGTGTCCCAGACATAATCATATGTATATTCCCTTACATTCATCTTGTCTAACAAGACATTTGATGGGAGCAACCTGGATATTTCTAGTTAGCCCTGACCCTTAGTTGACTTAGTAACCTTTCAAGGCATAAACCACACCTCCAGGAGGCACCCCTTGGGTTATTTCCCAGTGAACTCTGGGTAAGAGACCTGCACAGAGATACAAAAGTACATGTTCCTTTAAGAACTAACCAGCCCTTAACCACTCCCTAATCCCACCCCAAAACACCTAATTGACACGTTTCAACCCAAAATCTCCTATAAAAACTTTCCCTGCACCCCTGTAAGGTTGCAGGTTCCCTAAGAACTCTTGCCCACTGAAAAGCATAGTAAATCTTTGCTACCTTGACTTGAAGAATGCTTGGGTCCGCAAATTCATTCTAGACGGCCCCGACCCTCTCCAGTACTCAGGTCCTTGAGGGGCACTCCCCCTCAACTACCCTATCTGGGAACTCCAGTCTTGGGGTTCTTGGACCTCGGCTTCCCCATCCCTCAACATTTATATATCAGTATATACAGTTATAAACACAATAAACATATTTGTATATATCTGTATATATATATACTGATATGTAGATATATACACACTATGTAGCAATATATACATACTATATATCAACATATATACATATAGTATAGCCATGTAACAATAGATATTGATATATACAATACATATATATGTGTATATATTGATATTTAGTATATATTGGCATATCTATATATACACAATACATCAATATGCACAACATATACATACTATATCAATATACAGACACATATATGTACATAATGTCCCTAAAATCTTTTTGCAATTTTAAGCTTTCATAGCTTAAACTACACTAAGACTTTTGGAACATCCTGTATTTTACTAAAAGGACCAGAATTTAAAAATACTTCCAAGGACCAAGCAAATTCCCCTGTCAGTTACTTACCTGGTCCTTCTAGTTTCAAAAGCAAGCAGTGTGAAATGGAGGTTTGCAATTTCATTTAGAATCTCCTTTTTATATTCTGCTGTGTTCCTGGGAGTACTTTTTTTTTTAGTTCATAATTTTAAAAAAAGTTCAGAGTTGAGAAAGAAGGCCTCCTTCAATGAGGTGGAGAGTTCTATAGCTATGGAATGCTGAATTTCCTGTCAGATGGGGATCACTGTACTGATTAGTTATGGTGAATGTGTTATTCTTTTAATATTTTATTCTATTTTAATCTTTGTTACAAGGGCAGGTCAGATGGATTAGGGAGAGAAAAGGATATATTGAGAATCTAATGTGATGTTAAAACAAAAGGTATCAATAAAACTAAATGAATGGCCCTTATGACTCCTCTCCTTGTCACAGTTCTCATTTTTCCTTCACCTAACATTCTCCATAAGAGTAAATTCAGTCATCCATAGGATTCAAGATTGAGAGCTAAAAGGAACTCCAAGGTTACCCAGTCTAACTGGATTTCTTACAGATGAGAAGTCTGAGGCCCAAAAGTTAACTAGCTTGCCCAAGGTTCTACAGGTAAGTGGTAAAGCTGTGATAGGAACCCAGTTCTTCTGAAGCAGATTCCATTGTTTGCCCTTTTGAGTCAGCACAAAAGATTGAGAAAACCCTATAGCTCCAGATATGCCTCCCTCTATAAAATAAGCATCACAGAATTCTGAGCTGGAAGGGACTTTTAAAAATCATTAGTCTCACTCAATCATTTTGAAAAATAAGAAACAGAAGTCCAAAGTTTTGAATTTGAACAGTCACACAGGTAGTAGAGGTAGGTAGGATTTAAAGCCAGGTCTTGTCATTTTCATTCATCTCATAGGATCCCTGTGAAGAAGTTGGATGAAGTGTAGTTTAAGTTATGAAGCTTAGAACTACACAAAGATTTTAAGGGCAGTATATACATATATATGTGTCTGTATATATAGTGTGTATATATCATACATATTGAAGTATTTTGAATTTGAAATATATTGATATGTCAATGTATATCTAAATATCAATAAATACACATATGTACAAATATATGGGTATTGTATATGTCAATATCTATTGTTATAAATCTATACTATATTTATACATGGTGAGTTGGATGCTTGTGAAAGTAATTTGAAATTGTCAGATGGAAGGTATTTTGTCTATTCAACAAACATTTACTGACTGCCTCTTTTTTTTTTTGCAAGGTATTAGGAGTAGGTGTTGGAGGTATACCGGTGGAAAAAACGAAGACCCTATCCTCAACGAGTTTATAATCTATTTGAAGAGCTGCGGTATATAAAACATAAAATGTGCAAAAATAAGTGTAGTGCCAAGTGTAATAGGGTCAAAGTAGAGATCCATATAAATTGCTCTAAGAAAATATGAGGAATGAAAAACACTTTCAGTCTAGAGAATGCTTCAGGGAAGAGGTAAACAAACAAAAAAATGAAATTATAATTTTTTTTCATTATCAAAAGACATGCAAAAAAGGATTTTTTGTTGTTGTTGTCCAGTTATGCCTGTGTAGGATGACAACCACCAGAATCAAAAGTTTGGAGTCTGAATCAGAGATCAGAAAAGGTCCTTATTCTTTCTCATGAGAAAGGGCATAACCTTCGTTGCTCAAACAGAGTCAGCCAGAGACTGAGAGATGTGGAAGCTGGCAGGCTTCTTTTGTCCTAATCCTAGCCCCACCTCTAACTCCTGTCCTACCTCAGCATTGGCTGGTGAGGGAAGCTCACAGTCTTCTTACTAATGTCTGACTAATAGGCGCAAAGCAGTTTCTATCCTTCATTACCATAATTATTCATAACTAATCTGTACCCTATCAGAGGACTGCGGTTTTGCAAAACCTCATTATGCATTTTCTTTTACCAAATTTGGAGATGACCAATCAGAAGAGGACTAGGATGGTTCAGTTTCAGTTTCATTACATCATTCCGGGGGAAATCATGAGTTATTCAGGAAACGAAACTGAAACTGAAACTGAACTTTTTGGCAGAGTATAGCAGAGAGAGATAAGAATCTAACAGTGTATTAGTGAGGGAACTTCACTTGGAGCCATCACTCACATGTCTGACCCCATTTGGGGTTTTCTTGGCAAAAATGTGGGAGTGGTTTTGCCATTTCCTTCTCCAGCTCATTTTACAGATAAGGAAACTGAGGCAAACAGGGTTAAGTGACTTGCCCAGGGTCACACAGCTAGGAAGTGTCTGACTCATCTTTAAACTCAGGTTTTCCTGATTCCAGGCTAGGAGCTATATCCATTTCTCCAGGTAGCTGTCCAGCCCCCAAAAAAGGTAGACAAGATTAAATACTAGAGAGTAGTTTGACCATAGGGCATGCAGGTTAGGGAATGTTTTTCATTGATTCATTAGACAAGTATTTACTGAATGCTTATTATATTCATGAGATCTAATAACTGTGGGGTATTCAAAAGAAATATAAAGATCAATCTCTCATTAAATGGCTCCTTTCTTCTTTTAGAAGCTTTCCTGTTTACCATTTATATCTTTTCTGTGGTGCAGAATTAGGAAAGGAGGCTAGGAAGCATAGGCCTCATCAAATGGGGTAGAGTGTCTGATGCCTTAGAAAACAAATGGAGACATGTAGGAGTGGAAGCCACCTCTGCCTATCTACTAAATAATATGAAGAATTATTGAAAAGCTCGTATGACAAAAAGTGAGATTTCATGTTTTTTTTTTTTATCAAATATCTACTACTTCAGTATTTAAGACTGCTTTGGGTTAACCCCCAACTCCGACTCCCATGTTGATTCCCTTAGATGATGACTACTCCAGGCACAAGTTGCTCTTTGGGTCTGCAATCCTAAAATATAACTTATGAGTCCCAACTGACACATTTACCTTTCAATAGGAAGCCAGCGGACACAGCTTAGAGCAAAGGGATTTTAGTGGAGCATGGTAAGAGGATTTACTTTAGAGTATTTCCCCAAAAACTTAGGGTACATATTCTCTTATTAGGAAGTCAGCAAGTATAGAGATCAATCATAAGGGGAACCAAACATGAGGAATATATGTAAATTGGGCAACTCAACTCCAAAACTGCAGGGCTCCTGAAGACCTCTTGTGATGTCCCTGCCTTCCTTCTCATTATGAGACCTAAAACTGCTTTCTGTCGGGCACATTCCTTGTTGGACATAGTCCTACAGCCTCCAGCTTCTGACCAAACTGACATCTTTAGCTGGAGCTTTGTTTGGCTCCTTCAGAAAGAACCAGAACCTTTACCTTAGGACCAGAAAGAAATACCCCTAGTTCAGCCCCCTTGGAGTTTTGCTTCTGAGGCCTGCCAAAGTCTGAACAACAGGATCCCTGTTCCAGGCAACGATCTCTGAACTTCAACATAAAAGATTGGTGTTCACCGTGCAAAGTCCATTCTCCTCTCCAGCTGAGTGTAAAGCAAGCACCTCCTACAGCCATATACTTCTATTACAGAAGCCATTGCTGACAGAGTGGCTGTTGTCTGTCTTTCATTCTCCCAGAGGACCAATGACATCACAAGGGTGATGTCTTGACTTGCAAGTAAATTGAATTGAAGTAAGGCAGAGCTGGGCAAAGTCATCAGTCTCACTCTCTTCCAGATGTTATTGAAGTCCAGGATGAAGTGGGTGACCTTGGCCATTTGACCTCTAAATTTAGATGTTTCCCAGGTCTCATTTTGTCTGAGACCACATCCATTCAATGACTAAGGGAAGAATTGAGGCAAAAGATGGCCCAATTTACCCTCACAAAGATATAAATCTAGGAGGAGAAGAGCTTCCAGAGTTTCTGACTGGAACAAAAACAATCGCTATTTTTACTCATTCTAAGCCATCAAAACTAAACTATGAGGCACCCAGGCTTGGGTTGGGGTTTATTGTTACCCATTCAAGAAAAGCCCCAGTGATTTGGGTTTAAAGTCTTAGTCTAGTAAGTCCTTTGATGAAGTGGCAAAGAAGAAAGAAACTGTTGCTCTTTCCCCATGCTGCAAAAGGCTCCCTTTTTCATCACAGAGTAGAGTTAGCTTACTTTTCATCTACACCTTGGGGTATTAGCTATCCTCTTAGCCAAGCATAAATTCCTCCTGACCCATCAATTGCCTTAATTTTATAATTCCATCAGATTAATCTAGAAATTTATTTAGT
This sequence comes from Trichosurus vulpecula, assembly GCF_011100635.1. Lineage (NCBI taxonomy): Eukaryota > Metazoa > Chordata > Mammalia > Diprotodontia > Phalangeridae > Trichosurus > Trichosurus vulpecula. The sequence goes on from NC_050574.1 coordinate 422,430,507, forward strand.
TTGATGAAAGACAAAAAAATAAACTTCTCTCTTACATTACCAGGTTTTTAAAGAACACATTCTGCCATCAGTTTGGTTTTTGTTTTTGGAAAATTTCCCAGTTTGGCCAGGGATTTCCCAATCTAACTCTTTGACAAAAAGGATGTTTGAGGGTAGGGGAGAGATGAGGTCCAGGAACCCCAAGACTGGAGTTCCCAGATAGGGTAGTTGAGGGGGAGTACCCCTCAAGGACCCAAGTACTAGAAAGGGTCAGGGCTGTCTGGAGTGAATTTGCAATCTCAACCATTCTTTAGTCAAGGTGGCAAAGATTTATCATGCTTTTCAGTGGGCAAGAGTTCTTAGGGAACCTGCAACCTTACAGGGGTGCAAGAAAAATTTTTATAGAAGATTTTTGGGGTGAAACATGTCAATTAGGTGTTTTGGGGTGGGATTAGGGAGTGGTTAAGGGCTGGTTAGTTCTTAAAGGAACAAGCACTTTTTGTATCTCTGTGCAGGTCTCTTACCCAGAGCTCACTGGGAAATAGCCCAAGGAGGAGCCACCTGGAGGTGTGGTTTTTGCCTTGAAAAGTCACTAAGTCAACTAACAGGGCTGACTGGAAATATCCAGGTTGCTCCCATCAATGTCTTGTTAGACAAGATGAATATAAGATAGTATACATTTGACTGTCTAGGATACATATCAGTAAGGTCAGTAAGTAGTAAATATCGTTATGGCCCAGTGCACAGCCAATCAGCACATACACAGGGAGTCCAAACTAATAAATTCTATAGGCTTCAGTATCAGGAGGAGAGGTAAGTGTTTTGCTAGGGTATGCTGCCCAGTGAACTGGAGAGGAACTGCCTGAGGCAGTATTTTGAGGCAAGGGAGAGATGTGATTTTAGAACTGGATGTGGTTTTGGAATTGGGGTCCAGGCACAGGCTCTCAAGCAGAAGCTAAGGAGAAATGTGATGGTAGAATTAGGGTCCAAGCACAAGCACCCAAGAACCCCCATCAGATGGATCTTAGATTTTATCAATGTGAGTACTCCCTCTGTCACAGGGGTTCTAAGAAGCCCATGCATTGATTTCAAGGTGTGCATAAACTTTGATAGAGGAAAAAATTACATCTTTACTTCAATGTAATTGGTTTCCTAGGTATTTATCTTATGGATTTAAAAACATTATTCCAAAAAGAGGGTCCATAGGCTTCATCAGACTGCCAGAGGGTTCAATGGCATACAAAAAGATTAACAACACCTTACTCTTTTTATCTTCTCCTTTTAGAGACACTTGTCCTTCTCTAATTCTTCCAAAGGAGGTCTTTTGACAATGTGAGCTCGCGTGGAGCATAGACTGTCCATCTGTTGTTATGACAGCTGCATGATTAGCCTCCTCTTCTACGTACTGAAGGAACTAGGTGGTGCGGTGGATGCGGTGCTGCCCGTAGAGCCAGGAAGACCTGAGTTCCAGTTTGACCTTACTCACTAGCTATGCGACCCTGGGGAAATCACTTCACCTCTGTTTGCTTCAGTTTCGTCACCTGCAAGATGGAGGTAATAATAGTACCCACCTGCCAGCTGTATTGTGTGAATGAAAAGAGATAAAAATTGTGAAGTGCTTAGTACAGTGCCCGGCACATAGCAAGCGATATGTTAGCTATTCTTAATTGTAAAGCGCTCAACGCAGTGCCTAGGGGATAATTAGCGCTACATGAACATTATGATCGCTATCACTATTATCATTCCTGAGAAGAGTACACGACAGAAGCCCCGAATGGAGCCTGTATTTTTTTCCTTCTCAAATCTCATAACGCTGTTAGGACCTCTATATATCTATTTGTGTGTTTTTCACGTCTCCACTCAGTTCGCTATTAGTTTCTGGAGCAAGGTGTATTTCGGTTTCCGTAGCTCTAGGTGACCAGAGCAGGGGCGTGGCCAAGGACGCGACCACAGGAGGTCATTTCTGCGTCCATGCCTAAATTCTAGAATAAAGTTTACTGACATCCACCAATCCCCAAGCCAGCTCTAAGTGAACGCCACAACGCGGGCCACGCCGGAAGTGACGCAAGACAAAGTGTGACCATAGAGGAGTGGGGCCGGGTAGAGAGGCCGCTCATGTGATTTGAGTCTGAACGGCTTCCGGCGGACTCGGAGAAACTGACGAGTTGAATTTGTAGGCGTTGGCTGCGGCGACGGCTGCTACCCGAGCTTGGTGACCGGGCTGACAGCGGCCGCCTGAGGCCGGGCGGGCGGGCGGGATGTTACGGGGTCTGGGCAGCTGGTTTGGCTTGGAACAGGCGTCGGCTGGGGCTGAACCTCCGGCCGGGGGTAGCCCCGAAGAGGAGGCGGCCGCAGGGAATGAGCCAGAGCAGCGGGAGGGGGAACCTCGGGAAGGAGACGAGGAGCCCCTTCTCCACCAGGCCAAAGGCCTCGGCAGTGAGCATCTCCTAGGGTCGGGAGAGCGGGGCGGGGGCAGAGGGTGGGGTGGGGAAACGGGAGGGAAGACGGCGCCGTGGGGGCGGGTTGGGGCCACCTCCTCTCAGTCACCGCCTCGCGGGATGCTTCGGTGCCACTCCCCCCTTCTCGGGCCCGGGCCACGTCCCTACAGCGAGCGAAAGGAAGGAAGGAGAGAAAAAAGGAAGAGAGGGAGAGGAGAAAGACAGGAAGAAAATAAGCATTTATTAGGCACCTACCGTGTCTCCTGCGTGGAGAAGGGGAGGGGGTGTGTCCCCCGGGGGGCGGGACTTGGAGCTGCTGACGCTGGACCCTGGAGGGGAGGACCGCCAGCCCTCCTCCGCCTCTTTCGTGCCAGCTGGGGAGGCTTTGACTTAGAACTTATTTAATGTTTGAGCGTCTTTGATACGGAAGACCCTGGGCTAGTCACCGAATACGTGAACGTTGATGAAACTAGCCCGGGTCCAGACTGCGGTACTGTTATCTTAAGTACAGGTGGGAGACTGGAAAGGTGAGTGAATGACCCTGAGCAGGGAGATAAAGTGTAGGTCTCGAGCGTAGCCTTGTGATGGGGAGGGAGCATATTCCAGGTGGGGGGTTGTCACCTAGCTCGAAGGATAACATTCCAGATTGGGGGGTGGGGGGAGTTGGAATCACCTAGGACAGGTGACCAGAAGGAGATGGATATGACTTGATCAGAGAGTTTGGGTTGGACGGCCGTGGAAAAAGATAGGTGGATAGGTGGGAGTTACCGAGGACTGGTAAAAGTACAGTATTGTATTTTACAGGACACCAGGAAGAAATGGATCTGACTAGACCAGAAAGTTTAGGTCAGACAGCTATAGATTATGTAGTTGGATAGGAGAGTGGAACTGTATTAAGAAGGGCTTTAAAAAGCCGGACAGGCTTCATTCAGTAGGCTGTACAGTCGTTAAAAAGACTTTGAAATCCGCTTCTAAAAAGCATTTTCATAACTGCAGTGTTCTCTTACAGTCTGATGTTTATTTCTATAAAATATTAAAAGACCTTCATTGTTATAAGTGAATGTATCTCCAATGTTTTTTATTCTTTGATAATGATGAACTACTTTCTAGACTTCCATTTTCCTTTATAACATAGACGTTTTGTGTTGCAAAGAGCTGGGAAATAAGAACTGAGTACTGTTTTGCTGAAATTTAATAGGTTTTCCACATAATTTACACATTTGGAGTTCTGGATGGAGATATATTAACAAGAACTTTGTGGAGTAGATGGGGTGGATTCTGGTTGTTTATTGATGGCCTTTGCTCCAGTTAATCATATTTTCTTGTAGTATTGTCTTCAACTAGGAAGAAAGTAATCTTGAGTCCTCTTACCTTTTCTATAGCTAAGCATTGCTCAGGAGACTATCTGATAAAATAATAAACAACAAGTGGTCTGGCTGGACATCAACATGCTATTTGCTCCTGACTGCCTTATTTTGGTGGTTCAATTGTCAAAGCTATTCTGGAGTGTTCGAATTTTAAATGACCACATGGCCTTTTTCTTCAGATTAAGAGTGCTGCGCTAGTATGAAGATATAACAGATGCATTTTAGGAACTATTACATACTCACATTTTAATGACTAGCTCCAATGGGCTTTATTCCTTTTATATTTTATGTGTTATAAAGATTCTTTCAGCAATTGTTTCTCAGGCACCTGACCCTTAAGTAGCAAGGAAGATTGCAAAAGATATGCAAGATACAGTTTGTGCCCTCAGAACACCTCAGATTAGTTGGAGAAACAAGATATCTGCCAGTCAGATGTTCAATACTTACAACATTTTAGGCAATATAGTTTTATAGGAGAAATAGAAATTGGTTCCTCATACAATGTTTTATCCACATCCCTAAATCTTCAGTGTTTTAAAATCTTTGTGTTTTTATATATAGTAGGTATTTGTAACTAATTTGTATTCCATTGGTGTAGGTTGCCCATAATTGTTGTCAGTCTCATGAGCAATGCTTAAAAATAAGAAAGAAAAAGGACTCAATCTATACTCTGCCAATGCAAATTAACACTTTCTCTGCAAATTATAATCTTCTGAGAGACATCTATAGTACTTAGAGGTCAAGTGGCTTGTCCAGGGTTACAGTCAGTATATGTGGGACTTAACAAACTTTCCTGACACTGACCCTTATATAAGTTGAGTAAAAGTTCTCTCCCAGTTTTATCACCCTATTAGGTATTAGCTTTGATTTATATTTCCAATATTTGAGAATTTAATTCAGTCAACAAACATTTACTAAGCCTTTACTTTCTATTAGGCACTTTGCAAAGAGCTGGGGATACAAAGAAAGGCCAAAAAAAAAATTCCTGCTATCAAGGAGCTCAGGGTCTAATGGAGAAGACAACTTGCAGATAACTAGTTATTGCAAGATATATTATACTGAGTAGATAGCTGAAAGGTAATCTGAGACAAAAGGCACTGGCCCCTTGGTGCACAAGAAAAGGCTTCCTGCAGAAGGTGGGGTTTGAGCCCAGTCTGGCCAGGGAAACTAAAAAAGTGTTGGTGAGGAGGCAGAGCTTTCCAAGGGGATAGCCACTGCAAAGGCAGAAAGACGGGAGGTAGAGTGTTATGTTAGAGGAACAAGTAGTCCAGTAGCTGCATCATAGAGTACATGGAAGAGACCAAAGTGTAAGAACATTGGAAAGGTGGGAAGGGCCAGGTAACTAAAAGTTTTAAATGCCAAACAGAAGACTTCATTTCATCTTTGAGATAATAACCACTGGAGTTGATTGAGCAGAAAATGACAAGATCAGAACTATGCTTTAGAAAAATCAGGTGGGCAGCTTAGTGGAGGTTAATTTGGAGTAGGAAAGGCCTTGGGGCAGGGAGACCAGTTAAAATGCTCTTGCAGTAGTACAGATGAAAGGGCCCGAACCAGAGTTGTGGCTGTATAAGTGGAGAGAAGAGAAAATATATATGAGTTAAACACTACACTGAGATTTGATTTGTTGTAAAATTCAACACAAACTAACAAACTTATCAAATGCAGCATGGTTGGCTCAGTGAGTAGAGCACTGGCCCTGGAGTCAGGAGGACCTGAGTTCAAATCTGCCCTCAGACACTTGATGCATGTACTAGCTGTGTGACCTTGGGCAAGTCACTTAACCCCAACTGCCCTGCCAAAAAAGCAAAAAAAAAAAATGCAGCATGGCATAGAGGATAGAGATCCAGCATAGAATCCAGGGAGACTCAGGTTCAAGTCTTGCCATTGACCAATACACTGGTAGTGTGACACTGGGCAAATCACTTAACATCTCAGTGCCCCATGCAGTTGCCAGTTGGCATTGGTGGAGAGAGTTTCCTTACTGGGAGTTACCTATCCTAATGAAAACACTGTTCTAGAGAAGTCCAAGTCCACTCCATAACTATATAGAATAGAGTCTAGCTGTAAGTGCAAATCTAAAATGCATACAACATTAAAGGACTAGAATCCATCAAAGCTAATAATTTTTAAAATATAAGAATATAAGCAATAATGTCTTGACACCGCTCTGCCAAATCGTGATCATCTTAATCAATGAAGAAAATGTCCATGTCATAATTTTAAATGGGAATTTTAGTAGCCGTATCTGTGAGACTGTATTAAAACAAGTCTAAGTGGAAGGAATCTCTTATCCAAAGTACAAATGATAGTCCCAACAAAAGTCGTTACATTTGAATGCATCTGTGATCTGCGTTCCTCCAGTGGTGCATCCATGCCTTTTTGTCCTGCATAATTGTAGCCAAGCCTTCTTAGTCATCTTCCAGGGAAGCAACCTATGAAGAGAAGTGACCTGGCAATTTCTTCTGCAGATGCTGTAGCCCCCAGGGCCTTCTCAGCGCCTACTACTCAGAAGCTACCAAAGATCTGTAAGGGAAGGTTTTTGCCACTGAAGTCGTTGGCAAGTGGTTGTAGTCAGGAATGGACAAGGTTTTATCAGTGCAGTTGACCTTAAAGAAGTTGCATTACCATATACAGATCCTAAGATCTGTACCCTAAGGACCATAGGACCTTTCCATCTGACTCGTAGCAGAACTTATGTGTATTGTCATCCCTCGTTAGAACACGAGTTCCTTGAAATCAGGAACTGTCTGCTTTTCTATTTTTATCTATCTCTAGTATTTAGTCCAAAATTTTGCACCTCGTATGGGCTTGATAAATGCTTATTTGTTCATTCTTTTCTTTATATTCCCTTAAATCCTCTGGGATATTGGTGCCCTCCAGTACACTGGATACAATAACGAGGTCTTTTTTTAAACACTTCAGAGAACACTCTAGCACGTGGGCTGTTCGTCTGTTATCCTTGACCCACCTCATTTCCTTTTATACCCTTTTGTGATGATCTTTTTTATTGTAGTTCATGGTGCACAAAATTAGGAATATGCTGCAGTCTACACAATCCCAACCACAGATACATTTCTGTATTGCCCTTTTGGTCACTCACAATTTTGATTCTTCTGAGATTATGGAGTTCCAAGAATTGCTGCACTATAGCTTTCTAGCAGCTCTTTAGCTATACCAGGAGGTCATGAAAGTAGTTAATACTACAGTAAATTTTAAAACACCCTTTATCTGTGTTCAGTGCTTTGTAATTTACAGTAAGCAAACTTAATCTACAAAAGGACACATTCTTTTTGTTTCATGTTTAGAGTCATTTTCTTAAATATATATTTAATATGCACACAATATGTATTTATCACAGCTCATCTCATGTCTTATATTCAGAAACTTATGATCACAACTTTCAAAAGGTTTTGATTGTTTTTGTTGTCTGACTGTCTCTCTCTTTTTAAAATTTATCCCAGGATCTTCTTTTCCTAGATTTATCATACTGTAAATCTACTGAACTCTTTGTACTTTTGGAAAGCTAGGCCTTCATCTCTGTCTATATAAACTTGTAGAAAGACCAAGGATAATTTGGCGCTTATCTCTCTGTATATCACCTTTTAAAAATATATCTTAACTTCAACTACAAAAGAATTTAGAATATTTAAATGGGAACCAAAGAAAGTAAATAGAAGAAAAGATCATAAATCAGTGTATGTTCTACTTTTAAGAAATACTTTATCTCTGATTAACATAGTTTTCCAACTGAAATCAAGTGTCTCCTTGCTTAACCAGTTTTCTTAGATGTACTGAGCAATCACTTCCATTAATATTTCCTTTTTAACTTTTAAAACTTATGCATGTTTTCAGTAAAATCCTTGTAATATTGGGCTGATAATGTAATTCATGACATATGGTGATTTGGGTGGTTTTTTTTTTTTAATTTTAATTTTGTGATGGAATTAGATAGCTATACAGACATTCCCCAGCTGACAAAAGAATTAGATGTAAAAAAAGAGAGAAACTTGTGCTTATCCGCCCCTTACCTTTCTTACTGATGAGCACCTACTCAGTGATAGCCCTTGGGGAAGGAAAAACCATTTTCACTTTTAGAGAATTTTGTATTTCAACAAGTCTTAAGCACTTATATACAGTATACTATCTCAGGTCTCAGAAGAGATAAAAGTGTAAATAAGATGTAGTTCTTGCTCACAAGGACATTAAAATGATGATGATGAGAAAGACTTGCATTTATATAAATGTTTAGTTTAAAAAGCTCTTTTTCTCACCACTGCCTCCTTAGTAGTAAGCAAGTAGCAGAATTGGGTTTCCAAACCAAGGCCTTTCTGATATACCATGCTGCCTGAAATTTAAGAGATGATTACAGGGATACATCTAACTGTAGGTAATCCTTGGGTTCTGTCCTGGGCCCTTTTCTCCCTCTATACGTCACTGGGTGATCTCATTAGATCCCATTGATTTAATTACTATCTCTATGCTTATGATTTTCAAATTTACCCATCCTGCTCCAACCTCTCTGCTGACCTCATTCTTCTATCTCCATCTGCCTGATGTGCAGTAACTAAACAAAACATGTCTAAAATAGAGCTCATCTTTCCCCCTAAACAGGCCCCCTCTCTTCCACCTTGCTGGTTACTGTAGAGGGCCAAAACCATCCTGGCAATCCTTTGGGCTTGCAACCTATAAGTTATCTTTTGACTCCTCACTCTTTCTCATCTCCTCCACCCCCATATCCAAGCTATTGCCAAAGCCTGTTGATTTTACTTCTGTAACATCTCTTCTAAATGCAGCCAACTCTTCTCTGATGTTCCCACCGTTCCAGTGCAGGCACTCATCACCTCACACCTGCAAAAGCTTGCTGATGGGTCTGCCTCCCACATGTCTCTTCCCACTCCAGTCCATCCTCCATTCAATCACTAAAAGTGATTCCCCTAAAGCACAGGTCCAACTGTGTCATTCCCCTGCTCAAAAAACTCTGGTGCTCCCTCTCACCCTCAGGATTAAGTACACAATGCTCTGTTTGGCATTCGAAGCTCTTCATAACCTAGCCCCTCCTGCCTTTCCAGTCTTCTTACACTTTACTCTCCACAAGCTACCCTGATCTAGTGATACTGGCCTGGCTGGTCCTCAAACTAGATATTCCATTTCTTGCCTCTGGGTATTTTCCTGTACCTGGAATGCCCCCCCTCCTCAACTCTGCCTACTGACTTTCCTGTCATTCTTTAAGTCTCAACTAAAATCCTGTCTTCTACAGGAAGCCTTTCCCAATCTCTCTTTAATTCTAATGCCTTCCCTCTCTTAATTATTATTTCCTATTCTGTATGTAGCTTGCTTTGTATATATATTTGTTTACATTGTCTTAACCAGTCAGGTTGGAGTTGCTTCAGTTGCATGCTGTAGCTTTGTTTTTTTTTTTCTTTTTTTTTTCATTTTTGAACTTTGTTCTAACCAGTCAATTTTCTAACCATCACAGACCAATTTTTAATTAAAAAAAATAATTACATAAATACACATTGGTTGTCTCCTCTGAGACTCTTGAGGCCACTTTCCTTCTCCCCTCATCTTGGATTCCAAGTTTTGTTTTTGGAGCCATTCTGTCTTTTCCTTTTAGGTTTCAAGACTTCTGTTTATTAGGAAAAGGAAGGAATAATCCTGTTCCTTTTACTTTATTTGACTTCTGACAGTTTTCTTAGGGCATTGAAATTCCTTGAGGACAAGAACCTATACCTTTTCTAGTGAAAGGACCATGTTTCCCCAGAGACTTTGATTTGCCTTATCAATTAATATGTTTTGTTTTGAATGTTAGAAGTGAACTAGCCACCTATCAAATACTTCTAATTCATAATATGTTTTTAGGAATATACTACTAGGGAGAATTAAATTCTGAAATCCAATTTAATTCAGCAAACATTTACTAAGCCCCTACTATGTTTACCTAACTATAATACACACCATCATAAAATACTATGACTGTTTAAAATCACTGATGATAATGTAAGAGGGGGCAGAAATGTCCCTATCCCATTGCAGCCATTATACGTCTTAACTAATGTCTGTTATTCAAGCATTCATAGGATAATAAAGTGCTAAAAAAAAGCCTGCAAACTGGAATGATGTTGCACAGCAGTAATGTTCAGAAAGACTGAGGAAACACATCAGGATCATCTGTAATTTATTAATAAGCAAATAGAAAAGAGATTGATTTCCAGAAATTAGAGCAAATGTGGTTTTCCTGCACACTCCCGAGGAAGAAATGCCTGGGAAGGAAGGTAAAGCCTTAGACAGATCTCCTTCCCTGGTTCTTCCCCACTTTTAGGAAGACCTTGAGAGTTTTGAAGGGTCAGGGAATGTTAGACCTCTCTATCTTTCCATTGGTGGTCTAGCTACATCCCTGGAATGGCTGATAGCAGTACCTTCATCCAGAACTAGGGACAGACTAGGCTAAAGGCTCTACAGAAAGCCTAGCAAGAAACTAAATCATACTTAAGAGAAACTTCTTGAACACTTTGTAAAGGAGGAAAATGGATTTCTAACAACCAAGAGCTGTAGGTACTCCTTTGCCACATAAAAAGGAAAAAAAGACTTGCAGCAGCCAAGAGCTGTGAGTACTCCTTTGCTACACGTGCACTGAAGCTTGAGGCCCCTTTTCCCTGGACTCTGGAGTTGGTGGGAGAATATATTACAGATGTTTGACTGGGGTGGGGAGGAGTGTATTGTACCATTTTTTTTATTATGGCACTTTAGTAAATACCCTTTTCTAAGTAATTTTAGGTGGAAGCATACTGGTGGGAGCACAAGTGATGACATTAGAACCATCCTAGGACCCATCCCCACCCACCAGTGCCTTTAGAACCCTGAGATTCATCCAAGAGACCAAGAGCTGGATTGGTATGGTGACACACACACTATAACCCCTGCTACTGAGGAGGCTGAGGCTGATTCAGTGGCTCAGAGTTCTGAGCTTCAATGTGGTGATCCAGTCAGCAGCGGGATCTGGCCTATGAATGGGCCATTGCACTTCTAGCTTAGGAGAGATAGGGAGACCCAACCTTTTCCCCTCAAAAAAACAGGGAAGGGAAAGAGTTGTAATGAAGATCCTCAGAGTTTATATGAAATATAGTAGAAGTGAAGATTAAAACAGCTGAAGTATTTACCTTATATCCTTTAAATTGACAAAAGATCATTAAAAGGTAGAAAGTTAATGTTGGAAGGGCTGTGGGAAGATAGACACACTAATTTTATTGGTGGACCTGTGAATTGGGCCAACTATTCTGGAAAAAAATGAGGATGATGTAAAAGAAAGTCACTAAACTGTCTCACAGCCTTTAATCCAGGGATCCAGCTATTGGACAGATTCTCCAATTGCAAAAGGAAAAGACCTTATATAGCATAATATTCATTGTAGCTCTCTTTTTGGTAGCAAAAAATTGGAAACAAGATGGTTACCCACTGATTAGGGAATGACAAAACAAAATTTGATATATGAATAATGAAATATTATTGTACTGTAAAAAATAATATGTCATCCAGGTAGACATGAGTTGATGCATAATGAAAAAAGACAACTGAGAGAATATGTTCAATGACAATGATAATACTTAAGAAGTAGTTGAATTCTGATGAATTGTAATGAGCAGTTCTTCATCCTAAAGAGTTGGTAGGGTAACATACCTACCAGTAGAGAGGTATAGGGTGAACGATTAGAAGAATGTAAAGTGTACATAAGTAACTATCATACAGAGTACAGTGTAATTGAGAGAGGTTTGAGCTAGTTCTTGAAGAGTGGGTAGGAATTAGTGAAGTGGGACTGTAAGGGAAGGTCCTTGAAAAAGTCAGCAGGATGGGAGAAATCAAGAGGGGAGGTAAGGGAAGGACCAGAGTAGTAGAGGTTAGTTTGGTGGTCAGTAGCACTGTTTCCTTCAAAGACAAAAAAGAGAATATGAACCAAGGAAAAGTTACTGAATTTGACAACTTGTGGGTTTTGGGTGACTTTCTGGAGCACAGTTTCAGCAGTCAAGGTGGAAGCCATATTTTAGTGGGTTAAGGAATTAGTGATAGTATTGGAAAAGAATGGGATTTGGAGTCAGGATCTAGATTTTAAATTTCAGAGCTGCTTACTGCCTGTGTTAGTTACCTGAGTCAAGTCACTTAACTTCCCAGGGCCTCAGCTTACTCATCTGTGAAATGAAGAGGTTCAATTAGATTACCTCCAGACTCGCTCTGAATCTCGTGAACCTGTGAGTGGAGAAGAGATTGAGAAGTGTGGTGGTAAAAGAAGAGAAAGAGGATAATGTCTGAAGGACTAGCTGTTTTTGAAATTGCACTTCCCACCATTCTGTGTTGTCACACACTCAAAGCCTGGACCATACCTCCTTCCCAGCCCTGGTGACTTTTCCTCCATGGTGTTTTCCTTGATATCTTCGTGTCCCCCGCCTCTTCCAATTCTTAGTATTCTCAAAATGATCAGTTTGCCTTTTATTTACTAATCTGTGTGTTTCTCTCTAGAATGGAAATTCCTTAAAGAAAAAAGTCACTGTTTTGGTCACATAGTAGATTCATAAATGTTTGTATTGAACTGGATTAAGTGAAGGTTTTGTATGGAAGCAAGGTACTAATAGAGGAGGGATTGAATATGCTAAAGAGAGGGGACATTTTAAGGGAGCAAAAAGGCTTGAGATTCAAATGCATGGGAAGAGAAGTAGAAAGGAGAAGGGACATCACCTCTTGTTGAAAAAGCAGGACTGCGGGGAGAGAGACTTAGAGTTAAAGAAGAGAAAAATGAAAGAAATTATGCCTTATGATATAGATGTTTACTAGTAAAGTAAGAAGTGAAGGGTGAAGCTGAGAGTGAAGGGAAGAGGTAAGGATGGGAGCTTGAGTAGAGCAAGGAAAGTTTGCAATAGCTGCTGTGGGAAGTTTACTTGGGAATCAAAAAGAAATCTTGTCAATTAGCAGTTGTATTTGCCTGCTCTGCACTGTGAACACCTGACTAAAGGCTAAAGGTTCGATAGATGGCTTTTAAATGCAGCTTGAATTTTTGTTCTTCTCATTGAATGTTTAATGTGGTATCAATTAACATGATACTACTTGACTCCAAGTCATGGAATACCACAATCACCAAAGAATTGGAGAGGCAAGTACTAAGGAAGCTTGTTCTACACAGACAAAATAGTTCCACAGCAAAGCAGCACAGGGTGGTTAAGATTATAGGACAGCTCTGGTGCTCTTGTGCTACCCTGGAATGGCAAGAGCACCAGCCTGTGGGCTCTGCCTTCTGTGGAGGACACAGACAGGAATATGTCAGAATAGACAGGGCTGGATGGTTTGCATTCTGCTAGATGGAGAGTTCACACTCATGAGGTCACAAACTAACAGAATGGAAGTAATGCATACAGATATACATATGTTAAATAGGCACATCCCTCCCCTCCTCCTAACAAAAATAACTGAACTCAGTAAGTGTCCTTGTTCCATTTTATTTGTTTTTGTAGCCTCTATTTTAATTCTATGCTCAGCATCTTTTAATTGGATTTTTGGCATAGCCTCCTAGTTGGCCTCCCTGCCTACCAACCTCATGGCTCTCCATTTCATCCTATACACACCAATCAAATTAATACTCCTAAAACACAGACCACCACCCTTCCAACTATACACATACTTAAAAATCTTTAGTGGCTCATTTGCCTTGCGAAGAAAGAAGTGCCCCAGCCTGGCATTTAAAGACTGTATGAAATTTCCTCCCGTCTCTCAGTCTCCAGAGAGTCTTACCTCCCTTCAAAGCACAGATTAGTTGCCTTCCTAAAGAAAGACCTGTCCTGATATAGGTATTAGCACTCTCTCTTTCTTGAAATTAACACATATACATAGTTTATATTTACTTATTTGTATGCATTTTGTATCCTTCCCGGGGGAAGAATTTCTTAAGGTCAAACACTATTTAATTTTTGTCTTTGTCTTCCCAGTGGCTAGTATAGTTCCCTGCAAATACATAGTAGCATTATAATAAATGTTTATTTACTTTATATGGAAGTATCTTCCCTAATTAACAATAATGTTTCTCAGAATTTTAGATACTTGCAAGTTTTCTTTTGAGAGGAAAAATCATTATTTATCTAGTAAGTATTATACTTGAATGGAGAGCAGACTAAAACTTAATTATTTTTTATCATTGGCAGATTACCTATTTAACTTTGCCACTGCTGCTACAAAAAAGATAACCGAATCAGTTGCTGAAACAGCACAAACAATAAAGAAGTCAGTAGAAGAAGGGAAAATAGATGATATCATTGATAAGGTACTTTTAAAATATTTTTGGAAAGTTGAACCACACAAAATTTATCAGTATCTGAATTAAGTCCAAAATAAATATCCCGCATATTCTGATATTTTATAATTTTGCTTAATGCTGAGATCCTTGGGGGATTTTGGTTCATTTGTGTAAAATTGTTTGAAATACAAATTACCTACTCTAATAATTTCAGCCATCGATTTACAATGTGTTTAAAGTTTTTTATTTAAAATTTTGTAATTTAGTTGTTCAATGTTATTTTACATTCCAAACTATATTTTCATCCTTGTGCATAATCAATTAACGTGTGTCTTATGTACTTGAAGCTATAACCCAGTGTAATCAATTCCAGATTGTAAATTTGTTTACATTATTTGAAACAAATAGGGTATTGTCTAAAGCTTAGGAATCTTGTTTCATACTGGTATTTCCCCCCACAATATTATATGTGAATCAGTGAATTTTAGTTGAAGTTACAGTGTTTGAAGTCAGAAGACTTAGGTTTGAGATTGAGCTGTACCACTTACTAGATACATTGTATAGTCACTTCACATATGAGAGGTCCAGTTTCTGCATCTGTAAAATGGTAATGCTTGTACAATCTACCTCATAGGGATAGCATAAGAAAAGTGATTTTTAGACTCTTGAAGAAGTTACATTTTAGAAATGTGATGTTTTAATTAAAAATTAAATACTCAGCTAATTTTATTTATTCATGGAGGAAGAAAATCCTCAAAAAATATATTCTCAAGCTTAAAAAATACTGTGTACCTTTTATTCTATTTTGGGAGGAAAAGATTTACTTTTTCTTCTACTTTCTTGGTTGAAAATTCATGTTATGTGTGCTTTTATCTAGTCAAGTGTAGTTTGACTATTTTCAAGATAACATGGCTTTTTAATTTTTTTACAGACGATTTTAGGAGATTTTCAGAAGGAACAAAAAAAATTTGTGCAAGAACAACATACAAAAAAGTCAGGTATGGTATTTATTACATATTACTAGAACATTAATTTTCTATTTTAAAAATTACCATATTTTCTAGGTAAAATGAAAAAGGTTACTTAAAAGTTAGAGAGTTATTCTAGTTTTCTTTTGCCTCTCAGCATATATAATTTGGATACAAAAATTTTAGGCACATGCCTGCTTAGAAATAGCTTTATTTTGTCTGGATGATGATGATGTCCCTTTATAACCTCATACTATAGTAAATATAGTTTAGGCTCCTATATTACTTTATAAAGTGGCTTAGTGCACAATTTTACCACTTGGTGGTGCTAAACCAAAACCAGTTTATTTTTTGTACCAAGGAAAAACAGTATAAAATATAGCCAATTTATCAATGTCAAACTTTTAAAAAACAATAATCACCACCCTGTAGTTAACATTTTGGCCAGTTGCTGCTAAGTGCGTATTTTGCTGCAGTGACACTGAAATTGATCAAATTACTTGGATGCCCAAAGTGGAGACATCTACTGTTGTTTATTACAGGAAAAGAAAGATCGTCTTCTAGGGGGTGCATGATGGGGGAGGTGGGGCATTGATAAATTGGCTATGCTTGGGATCGGTCTGTATCTCTCACAGGGAGCTCTGGTACTCAGGTAGACCAGGGCAAAATGTAACCAAAGAAGTTTGAAGTCTTTAGTTCTTTTTAGCTCAGTTCAGTGTTTTGTTTTCTCTTTGGCTATTTCTTTGTTTAGTTGTTCACACTTCTCAAAATTCCTCATAGTTCCTGCTCTTTCAGCCCCTTCATGGTTCTTTTCCTGTAAGTCAAGTATGGTACCTCCTCTTCACATTCGCATACAGTGGATATAATGTCAATTTAATGAAATTTAAAGTTGTTTATAAATAGAACACACTAAATTGATATTTTACTGGGTGTATTAAAGTTTTCTCATTCTTTATTTTGTATAATCAGTATAATTAATTTCTCATTATGACCATTTTTTTTTAACTTAAAGAAGCAGCAGTGCCTCCATGGGTTGACAGTAATGAAGAAGAAACAATTCAGCAACAAATATTGGCCTTATCTGCAGTAAGTTTCTTGCTGAGACAAACATGAGTGACCACCTGCCATGTGACATGTATGATCACATACAGTTTTCACTCAACAAACATTTTTCTCTCTCTATGTATTGACTGAGTGTTCTTTGGTATCTAAAGTGTAGACAATAAATTTTTCCAACTTTAAGTTACATATAAGATTTCTCTTAAGCATTATTTGAAGAAAGGAGACATATCAAGTATAGTGGATAGTTACAGGGAATAAGCTTTGTAGTCAGACCTAGGCTGAAATCTTACAACAAACACTTAGCGGTTGATGTGGCTATGATCCCTTGTTTCCACAATCCGGCTAGCAGCTTCTGTGGGGGTGTAAGATCCACCCATAGCCAGCACCCAGAAAGCTGCTGTCACGCTGGGAAAGCACAGGTTCTTTTGATCTGCTTTAATAAGGAAAACAAGGTTGAAGGAGTTGACAAGCATACTTTAATTCAGCATACAGACAGCATTCACTTAGTTCAGGGGGAAAAGCCAGTACCCTGAACTTCAGAACAAAATACAAGCAAATTACAAACATCAACAGACAGACCCAATACAATTCATAGTTACCAACATCTAGGTTCAGCCTGGGAGCTCAGAACAAGGGCTGGCCCAGAGTCACACTCACCACCACTGTTTCGGGAATGAGCTCCCAAGAACAGACAGCCAACCCCTGGTGTTTATATCTTTTTCAGCGTCAGTGGTGAGTCACACATGCGACTCACCCACATGACCTAGAATAGTCCCAAAGAGGCGGACTTAAACCCACATGGTCTAAAAGCCTCTGCTCTCCCAGACATGTAAACTAGGCCCTCCCTGGAGTTAGCCCCACCTTGGGCCCCACCTCAGTCACCAATCCACACCCACGTAGGTTCCCCACCTAATAGGGCTTTGGGCCTGGGGCTTAGCACCTAGTGAGACTCAATCAAAGATACTGAATTAATCAAAGGAAACAAAGGCCATACTCTTCAAGGGTGCTTGTTGAACTAAGTGCTAAGGAGCCCATTTTGATTACCAATACATCCCTGGAGTGGTCACTTCAGCTATCAGTGCCTCAAGTAATTCTTAAGACTGTCCTTCAAAGGGCAGATGCAAATATGCATTTGTAGAGGAAGTTTCTTCACCTGCAGTTTTCTATACCAATGAAATCACAAGTCTCATTCACCTGATACACCCTGCCCCCCAACACCATTGTATTTTTTTTTTAGTGGACAGAATCCAAGGGAAAGAGAGGTATAAGGTTGCAAGATACAGCTATAACTTGAGAAAGTATAACAAAACTCCAGTAATACAAACTTTTATTCAGTTCTAAATGAATTCATTATCCCATAATATGCGGTATAATATAAAGCAAGTATCTTATATAAATCTCAAGTGCAAAACTTCCATCTTGATTTTAATTTAATTAATTTTTTAATTTCCATATTACGTTTGTTTTTAAAAATGGAGCAATAAAGAGCCTATTACATATTTTTACTTTTAGTGCTATTTATATTGGTAGGCATAGCTGAGGCACATTAATCCATAAAATCTACCAGCCCACCCTAAAGTATACGACATAGGTAATCAAAATTAATACCATCTGCTTTTTAAAAAAAGATGTAAAATAATATTCTTAATAATTTTATCAATTTGTAATGCAGACTAAATTTTATATATCAGGTCCACCCATCTAATTTTAATAGATTTCTGTCCTAAATTCTCCCTCAACAGCATTTAAAATCCTCTAAATCAATGGTCTTCACACTTTTTTGATCACATCCCCCCATTGCTTAAAAAAAAATTGAAGCTCCCCCCTGGTATGTGTATATTTACTTGCTTATAAATTATGTGCATGTACTACTGTATTAATAATTGTGGGCTTATAAAGCAATAGGCATTGAAAGGATGAAATAATATTTGGTTCCAGCATTAATTGTGAGCTACTAGAGTGAGTGTCATGGTCACACTTGTGCTTCAGGAAAAACACTTTGCAGCTATATGGAGAATAGATCAAAGAAGAGAGAGACTTGAAGCAGGAAGATTGGTTAGGAGACTTTTGGAAATAGGCCCTGAGAAAAGCTAGTGTCTTTAAAAGAGTATCTGGAAAGAGTTTTGTGATCATGTTCTGTAATTGAAAATAAATATAATACAAGGTAAAGCACAGTGGGGGCACAAAACAGAAATCCAGACAGAGCATGCTAGGATAATTTGATGAGAAAGAAGGCACTCAGACAGGAGAATCAGGAAATGCTTTACAAAGGTGGTTGGTACATGAGCTGAACCTTAAAGTCAAGAAGGAGATTGGTAGGCAGAGGGATGAGGAGAAAGGGTGTTGTAGTCATTGGGAACAGTCCATGCAAAGGCCCAAAGGTAAGAGATGTCATAAGTTAGGCATCTACTTTATCTGGACTGTAGATTTTGGAAAGGGAAAAAAAACATTTTTTTAAGCACGTGCTACATGCTAGGCTCTGTGCTAAGAGCTCTACAAATATCTCATTTTATTTATACAGCAACCCTAGAAGGTAGGTGATATTATTATCCCCATTTTACAGTTGAGGAAACTGAGGCAAACAGGTTAAATGACTTCTTAGGGACACACAACTAGTAAGTGTCTGGGTCACATTTGAACTCAGGTCTTACTGACTCTAGGCCCAGTGCTCTATCCACTCTGCCACCTAGCTGCCTCAGAAAGAGGAAGTAATATGAAGAAATTCTAGAAAAGTAACTTGGAGCCAGGTTAAGGGCAGTTTGAAAAAACCGTATTTTGTCCTGTAGACAAGGGGTTTTGAAAAGGGAAGTGACAACAGCATACCTGCGCATTAGGAAGATTCTTTTGGACACTTATCGAGAGAAACAAGACACAGGGAACCCATTAAGATGGTAATGTGGTAATGCAGATGAGGTAGTGACGGCCTATGCTGGGGGATTGGCCATGTTTGTAGCAGAAAAGGAATGTCTTCGAGGTAGAATCAATAGGACTTCACAGCTGATTTGGGTATAAGAGAGGGACGAGAGAAAGATAATTGCAAAGTTACAAATCTGGGTGACTAGAAAAATGGTAGCACTTAAAATTAGGGAAGTTTGGAGAAGAGACAGGTTTAGGGAGAAAGTTGATGACCTTAGTTTAGGTACCAGCAAGATTTTCAGGTGGCAATATCTAGCAAGGCAGTAAGACACTGGAACTGAGTATATAGATTTGGAAGTCATTTGCGTAGAGGAGATAATTCAACCCCAGAAAATAAACAAGAACGGGAAAAGGGAGAATGCAAAAAGAGGAGTACCTAAAGCAAAGCCTTAGAAAATACCCTGCATTAGAGGGAAAAGAAGGTATTGAACCAGACTGATAAGTCAGAGGTCAGATACATTAGGGAAGAACACCCAGATAAGTAGCAAAGAGCCATTTTGGTGGAATGATAAGATCAGCCAGAGAAAAGAGAAAGTAAATGGCCCTTTTAAGGAGTTTAGCCACAAAAGGCAGAAGAGATATGGGACCATAGTTAGCAGAGATAGAAGGATCAAGTGAGGGTTTTTCAGGATGAGGAAGGCCAGCACATGTAGAGAATGAGCCAGTAGATAGGGAGAGATTAAAAATAAGTGATAGAGGATGACAGAGGAGGCAGTCTGTTAAAGAAGATAAGAGGAGTAAGGCCAACTCATGTCAGACAAGGTGAAGGAGGAAATAGTGGCAGAAGGTATAGGAATAATATGAGAGAAGAAGAGGGAGCTCACAATTAATGGCCTCAATTTTTTTTCTGTAAAATATGAGGTAAGGTTCTCAGCTGAGAGGATGGGGAAAGGGGGAGCCATGGGAAGTTTGAGAAGAGAAGAAAAGGTTTGGAACATCTCTTCATTTGCCTATTGGGAGTGGCTCTTGTTCTTATATACTTATATTAATTCCCTACATATTTTGTATATCACACTCTCAGAAATTCTACACAAAGATTTCCAAGTTAACTGTCTCCCTTCTAATTTTGACTTCATTGATCTTATTCATGCAAAAGTTTTTCAGTTTTGTATAATCCATTTTACCTTCTGTGATCCTCTCTATCCCTTGTTTGAGCAAGAACACTTACCCTGTCCATAATTTTGAAAGGTAGTATTGCCTTCCCTGCTTTTATAATTTGTTTATCTTATGACATTTTATATCTAGATCACGTAGCCATTTGGAACTTATTGTGGTATATGATGTAAGGTATCAGTTGAAGTCAAATTTCCCTCAGATTGCTTTCAGATTCTCCAAGGGAATGATTTCTAAGCAGTGTGAGAATTTTTTTTTCACCATAAATATCTTTATTAAATGTGAAAATATACTGGCATAACAATAGTACTCACATTTGTAGACATGTCTAACCCAGTTCATTGTGTTTTAGGTTCCTTTCCTTTTTTTATATAAAACATTCAAAAAGTTTAAGATGCATTAAGTTAGTCATCTCACTAAAATAGATGAACTATAGCTCTAGGGTGGGAGTATGTGCACCAAGGTTATCCAGTGTCCCATCTTTCCAAAGCCAGCTCGAAGGCTTCTGCCCTGGGTCAGTATTGATGATGGCTGATTATGGCCGGCACCATCATCCTCTTGTGGAGTGGATAGGAGACAAAAGGGAGGGAATAAGCACTTATAGAGCACCTGTTTTGTGTCTGGCTTTGTGCTCAGGGCTTTTTACAAATATTATCTCATTTGATCCTCTCTACCACTCTGAGAGTTAGATGCTATCCTCTCCATTTTACAGTTGAGGAAACTGAGGTAAACAGAGGTAAAGTAACTTCCTGACTCCAGGCCCAGCAATCTATCCGCTGTGTCACCAGCTGCCTCCAAAGGTTTCCTATGCAATGATGATTGCCCAGTCTTTGATAAAGCTATAACCAAATTGAAACTTAGGTTCTGCATTAACTAAAGCTTGTTGAAATTGAAGTGAATATGACTAATTTTACAGACTTTAACAGATTTTACAAGTTCACATTTAGTGGCTCAGCTTATAAAGGGTGACATTCACAATTCTGTATTTTAATATGTTGAATCTTATATCTATCATTTCAAAAGGTTATATTCCCATTTTATTAATTTGGGGAATAGAATTCTCTTAATATGTATTTTGTGTATCAACTCTCTTTTAATAAAAATAGAATTACATAAGATAGTTTAGAAAGCAAAATTCAACAGTGTGAAAAAGAATTCTCACAAAATTGTTAGTGTTTGCATGGGTTTTTAGTGTGACTAATTCATGGTGGATGAGTTTAGTGATGAAAAAGGCAAAAGAATACAAATGTAAGATGGTGTAAGATTATCCAGATATTTTAGTGTCACTCCTTTACTACTTTTCCACAGCTCCACATTCTGTAGAGCTTTTTACTCTGTGCAAAATAATTTAATAGAGTGGAAGGAGACTATTGTGGAGACAATCCAACTATTCACTGCATTTTTTTTCTTTCTTTTTTTTTTGTTTTTTTGGCAGGGCAATTGGGGTTAAGTGACTTGCCCAAGGTCACACAGCTAGTACATGTGCCAAGTGTCTGAGGCCGGATTTAAACTCAGGTCCTCCTCACTCCAGGGCCGGAGCTCTACTCCATTTTTTTTTCTATAAGGTATCCCAAAAGTCTTAGTGCCGTTTGAAACTTAAATAGCTTTATTGTTTAATATTGCACTAAACTTTGGGGGCACTCTATGTAACTAAATGGAGGCAGATAGCTTCAACATTTATACAGTGGAAATATTTTTGAAACATTCGGAAACTAAATGATGATATAATCATTTATGTGTAAGTTGTGAAGCAAAAGGATATCCATATTTGACAAAACTTAAGACCTCTCTTATTAAGAATGAATTTTCTAACAGGATTAGATGCTTTTTATATCAATTTTTCCTTTGCAAAGTCTGATATTCTTTTGGTTAAATGAAATATTTGAGTTAATCAAATATTGTTTTGTATTAATTTTATCCTTTGTATTTCTCTGTCTATTAATTAAAGGATAAAAGAAACTTCCTGCGTGATCCTCCAGTGGGTGTTCAGTTTAATTTCGACTTTGATCAAATGTATCCTGTTGCTATGGTAATGCTTCAAGAAGATGAAGTGCTGAACAGAATGAGATTTGACCTTGTTCCTAAACAGTAAGCAGCATGTACTTACTTAAACTAGAATTTCATAACTCATCTATTTTTTTAGTTATACTTGAATGCCTCTTATTATTTAGTACTACCTTGAATTGCCAAATGGGCACTTATGTATTATTGGAAAATATGTTTATTTGAATGTGATAAATCAGAATTTTTGTGCTGCAGTGACCTTTTGGGATTATCTAGTGTGAGGACTTCATTTTAGAAATAAAGTAACTGAGGCCTGTGGAGACTGCTTGGGATTCTGTCGCTACTGAGTGGCAGAGGTGAGACTGTCCAAGCAAACCACTGCCAGTTCCTTATTGCTTTGCAGTCCATTGTCGTTGGTACCCAATAATGTTTATTGGATTGAATTATTAAATGTCCCTTATGTTGTGGTTATCAAATACCTTCCTCTCCGTGCAGGTTTCTTCCCTGGAAACACTTCCGTTTGCTAGTGTCCCTCTTAAAACATGGTGCCAAGAATAAATAATCTAGAAGTGGTCTGAAAAAATCAAAGTACAACAGAAGTACTTACCTCCCGGTGACCGTAAACTCCATGAAGGCAGGGGCCCTGTCTAAACTATTGTCTGTACAAGGCACTGTGCTAGGTGTAGGGAATACAAAGACAAGCTTCTAAAGAAGGAGGCTTGTGTTGTATCGGGGAGGAATACAACAAAGCATACACGAGATAATTTCAAGAGAAAAAGAACACCCAGTGTGGGCATTGGGAAGGGCTTTGTGTTAGCGTGGCCCCTGGAGTGCTTTGAAAGAAGCTGGAGGTGAGGAGTGTATTCCAGATATGGGGAGCCACCTACGCAAAGGCACAAAAGAAGGGCAGTGTTGCCTGGGGAACAACTCGTTGGCCAATTTAAGGGGAGTGACAGGAGATGAGGCTAGGAAGGCAAATAAGAGCTAGATTGTTGTGTTGGTAAGCAAAATGGGCTTAGTTTAACTTAGTTTAACAAGTGCCCTTGAAGAGTTTGGCTGTTGTTTCCTTTGAGTAATTCAGTGTATTTCATTGAGTCTTACTAAGTGCTAAGCCCCAGGCTCTAACCCCTATTAGGTGTTAACCTAACCTATGTGGATGTGAACCTCCCAGGGTCCTAAGGGGAGGAGCTAACTCAAGAGCCAGTCATAGCAGCCTAAGTTCTGGTCATTCAGATGACATTCTATGACATCTGAAACCCTATGAGAAGAGAAGACAGAGCCATTTGCGCAGGGCTCTCACTCGTGGTGGTACTGAGGTGGAGACTCTGGGCAACTGTAGCTAGGAGCCCTCCAGCTTGTAACTGGGATGCTGAGACTTTGTTAAACTCTGGTAAATATGTATTGGGATTTGAATCAGACAAGGTCTGTCTGTTGATGTTTGTAATTTGTTTGTATTTTGTTCTGAAAGTGAATGATATTTGTATACTGAATTAAAGTAAGCTTGTTAACCCCTTAACCTTGCTTTCCTTAGTTAAGCAGATCAAAAGAACCTGTGCTTTTGCAGCATGCTGGTAGTGTGCTTGTTGTTGGGCTTATGTTGGTCTTTCACCCCCACAACAGCCAGATTGTTGAAACAATTGTAAAGGGCTTCACTTTTGACCTAGTGTTTATCATGGTTCTTCAGCCATAATAGATGCTGTATCAAATATTGTGGATTAATATTTGTGAATTACATAGACACTATATTTCTACTAATGCAACATAAAATTGCACTCACTTTTCTGGCAGCCATCTCATGCCATTCCTCCATAGAAATCTTACCCTGATTCCTCATCATGACGTCGAGGCATCCCTGGGTTCTCAAAGGCTGGGCCTGCATATATTTTGCCTCTTGTCACAGATGTATGGTGTATACTTTGCAAATGTTTTCCATACCTATGGTCAGGTGATCTGTAGCATATGATTGCTGTTGTCATTTCTTTCTATGTATTTTCCCCATTTTTAACACCTTGTAGCTTAGAAAAAAATCATGAGCCTTAGTTTCTTCATATCTAAAGTGGGCATGATAATACCTGCAGTACTTGGAGGATTGTTGTGAGAATCATGTAGTAATATATGTAAGCACTTTGCAATTCTTAGTAAAGGCTCTTTCATTAATTTATCCTAAATATCATATATTGCTCTTCCCGCTTCAAGTCTTTTCCACTTTCCAGTTCCCACCACTCCCAGCTACCAGATTCATATATAACTAAATCATAGATCTGTTTCACTCCTCTTCTCAATAAATTTCGGAGGCTGCCATGGAGAAGCAGTAACTTCTAAGGTCAAATATAACCTACCGTATTTGGCATTTAAAGCCCCTCACCATCTAACTCCAACTTAATCTTTCCAGATTTATTACTCTCTTTCATGCACTCTTTGGTCCAGTCAGTCTGACCTTCACACATGACATTTCCTTTGCTGTCTCTGTGCCTTTTCACAGAATGCCCCATCCCTGAGCAATTCCAGCTCATACACTTACCTTGATGTATAGATGTTTTCCCTAAAAAAGGCAAAATCCTCGAGGGTTGACATTGTTTAATTTTTCAATCAGTGAATCATTAAATGCTTGCTATATGCCAGGCACTGTGATGAGTGCTAGGGATACAAATACAAGGAATCAAGTAATTCTTTTTCTCAGGGAACTTATATTAAAATGTGCAATTCAGTAAGTACCTATATAAGCATAAACAGAATAAATAATAAAAAGAATAAATAAAAAGTAGACAAATACAGTTTAGGAGGAAGGGTGGTGCTTGAGTTCATCTTAGAAAGTGAAGCAAGGACAAAGCCCATTCCAGGTATGGGGAACAAGAGTGTAATGCATGAGGAACAGTAAAATGCCAGTTCGATTACACTGCAGAGTGCAAGAGGAGAGTAATATCCAGTGAATCTGGAAAGATAGGGCAGGACCAGGTTGTAGAGGTCTTTAAAAGCTAAGCAGAGAAATTCATTTTTTTTATCCTAAAAGCAGTAGAGAGCTTATTGAGTAGAGGAGTGACATGGTCAGATAATGCACTGATAAGGTAATCCAAAGAAGGAAGAAAGAGGACCTAGTACAGAACCTTGCTGAACACCCACAGTTGTGGGGGTCTGACATGGATGATAAGCCAGCAAAGAGATGGAGAAGGTACAATCAATTGGTAAGGTAATGAACAGGAAAAAGAATATTGTCATGAAATTCAGGGAAGAGAGTATTCTGGAAGATCAAGGTGGTCAGCAACATCAAATGTAGCGGGTGTGTTGAGAAGGATGGGGACTGAGAAAAGAACATTAGATCTGACAATTAAGAGATCATGGGTAACTTTAAAGAGAGCAGTTAAGTGATGAAGTGAAAAAGAAAAGCCAGATTTCAAAGGGTTAAAGAAAAAGAGAAGCTGCAAGAAATGAATCTTTTTCTAGTAGTTTGGCTGAGAAAGAAAAGAGAGATACAGAATGATAACGAGAATCACAGAATCTAGGGGTTTTTTTAAGGGTGGGAGAGACTTGTGCATGTTTGAAGGAAGTAGGTATGGAATTAGTAGATAGGGAAGAGTTGAAGCCTAGAGAGAGGGCAGGTGATTGAGGTCTTTGGAAAAGATGGGAGGGGATAGGAAAGGTACGGGAAGAGAGGTTGTCCTTGCTAAGGAGTAGGACTTCATTATCAAAGACTTGAGAAGAAGAAGGAAAATAGGAGATGTCAGTGGGTTTTGAGATGAAGAGAATGGGAAAAAAAGAGGGAATTCCTATTGAGTGACCTCAGTGCTCTCGGTAAAGTAAAGTGACGTCCTCAGCTGAGAGTGTGGGGAAGAGACGTGAGATGCTTGAGAAAAGAGGGCCTAGTGGAAAATGGATAACATGAATTTATAATGTACCCAGTCAGCACAGTACAGTTTGTTATATGATTTCCTTCAGCTCTGTTTAGTACTCAGTAGGGGGAGAAAAGGCACATGATAAGAGTAATCTGGGGCTGAGGTTTGGCAAGAGATCAGCAGTAATAAGACAAGAGGGATTCAAGAGCAAAGGGCAGTGTAGAGTTGAAATGGCCAACTCCAGGGTCAAGTTCAGAAAGCAAGGAAAGAAGTCGGAGCAGAGCAAATAGCACAAGAAAGCACTGGAATGTGGAGAGGTTGTTATTTTTGATGAGGTCAAAGAATAGGTTTAGGAGAGATGTAAAGTTGGGTGATTATAGTCAGATAGATGAATGTCACAGTTCCTCATTAAGGAAGCGGAGCACTTAGAGGTAGGTAATGGAAAGATATACTGTATGAAAATCTCTTATGTGTCAGAGGTGGAATGAAGGAGTAGGTCACAGGATTTAAGGAAGCAAAAGAAAATTGGAAGGCTAGGGGGCTTGAGGGAAAATCAATATGGATGTTGAAGTACTCTGGGATACGGGCATGAGTTGGGGAGGAGAGGAAGACAGTGAGCCTTGAGAAAGGAGGGAAAATTACCTAGGGGCCAATATACCATAGTCACCATGATGTGGCTTCAGAAGAACATTCTTGACTTTCCTCTAAAGGAGGACGCTTTTCCAAAAGTTAGCAGAAAAGAGAAAGTCTGGAAATGGCAGTGCCTTCAAAACCATTGTGTCCTGAGGTATGAAAGGAGGTTTAGCCAGTACTAAAGAGGTGCCTGGGATGGTGCCATCCTCAGAGAAAGCTGAGACTCAGTGAGGGCCAGTAGCTGTAAGGAGTATAAGAGAAAGAAATCTCACAGTCCCCAATGGATCCTGATGTTTGGTACAGGTTTGACCTACAGCCTGCTGCTGTAGCACCTGATACACACAGAGTAGGAAATTAACAAATGCTTGTCGGTTGATTTCTTAGATTGTTTTCCTAGTTTCAAATGCTGGACTTGGAAACAAACTTTTACTATGTAAGCTGGGGAATAGCTACGTTTTTTTAATTCTGTAAAGTAATATCCACAAGTTGCTAATTAAATCTTTTTCGAGGTGAGCAAATTTTCCTGCTTTGTTATTGTTCACAATAATCTTTCTGAGAGGGAATGAACAAATGATCATTAAACTTATTTTATACATAGGGAAATGATTTTTTTTAAAAGGCTAAGTTGATTTTTCAAGATCTCAAATACAATGACAGAATCAGGATAACATCCCCTTTAGCCCTATCTCATCATCCCTTTGCTTAACTGTGATCGTTTAGCAGTGGGGAATCTATGCTGAATGTTTATCTGCAACTTGACAGTAAATATCAAATAAATATTGAATTCCTGGAATGTTCACCTTACTCTAATGTTACTGTGTGAACTACAAGTACATATACACACCTTAATTTATTGAATTGCATTGTGTTAAGTACCAGGTATACAAATCACAAAGACAGCCCTCCCCTCAAGGATCTTACAGTTTTCATGTTCTAGGTTTTAAGAGGTGGAGCTCAGACTTTTATTATTAAGATCTCCTAACCTAGAAGACTATTCGTTCTCCTATATTTTCTAAATTAATATTTTTATTTGCTACCATAGAGAGATCTCTGTTCATTTTTTGCTATTTGTTACTTTTTTTATTCCCCCAAAATGAAAAGATTGTCTTTAATGTCTTTATTCATATTTGTCTTCAGTGTAAAAGAGGAAGTGTTTTGGAGGAATTACTTTTATCGCGTCTCCCTTATTAAACAGTCTGCCCAGCTGACAGCGCTGGCAGCCCAGCAACAAGCCGTAGGAAAGGAGGAGAAGAATGGCGGCAGAGAAGGCGATTCACAGCTGACAGGTACTTCACTCTGAAAATCGTTTTTTGCTATTTTCTCACACAAGTCTTTACTCAAATGATAAGATTTTTAAAAAATGTTTTTTCTAGAAGCAGTAGTCACTTCTTACCTGTCTTTTTCTTCTATCCTGCTTATTAAATGTTGATTCTTCAAACTTTTTTCTTTACTCTTTTTCAGTTTCCCAGTTTCTTCACTTCTGTGTCATAGCTTCTCCATTATTCCCCAGTCATCCTGTCCATATCCTACCTTTTTATTCTTATTCTCTCTCCATTTGCTTTATGTCAGTTCTTCCTTTTTTTAATACCTTATTCTCTCTCCCTTTCTTTACGCCTAACCCCCACAGCAGATTTCCCCTTCAAGTTTGCTAACTGATACAGCCAAAGATAGATGTCTATTCTCTGACACAGATTTAATTCTGATTCAATTCCAATTACTTGTTCTAGGTATAATGAAATTAAACAATTTAATCTTTCACTTTATGACGGTATGATCTTAGTTATTGTTCAGAAAAATATGTCCTCGTGAATAAGTGAGAGATAGGTGTGTCTCCTTCCACTGATCAAGTCTGTTGCCATGTTTTGCCATTTCTACCTTCGTAAGATCTCTTCTATATATTACTTTCTCTCCACTCAAACAGTCACCACCCTCACCATCACTCCCCAGGGATATTGCAGTAGCTTTTTAATTGGTCCAAACCAGTCTACGCTCTGGCTCCCTGTTACCTCCAGGATCAAATATAAATTCATTTTTTTGGCATTTGGAACTCTTCACAACCTGGTCGTTTTTCCTCTCTCCATTTGTCTTATGAGTGACTCCTCCTTGTGCACACCACAGTCTAGCAACTCTGGCTTTTTTGTATGTTCCATATTACACTCCATCTTCTTTCTCTCTGCCTTTGTACCACCTGTCTCCTGTACTTGGAATACTGTCCCTCCTCAAATCCGACTCTTAGCTTCCCTGGTTTACTTTAAGACTTGTCCCGTATTCCGCCTTCTGTAGGAGGCTTTTCCCATTCCTTCCAGCTGTTAATACCTTCCTTCTTGTGCTGTCTTCTATTTATCCTAGTACCTGGTTAATTATGTTTTGTGTCCTCCATTGGAATGGGAGCTCCTAGAGAGCTAGGGTGGGGTTTTTTTTTGCCTTTCTTTGTTTCCGCAGCACTTATCTATAGGGAAGAGCATTAACCTGAAACCTAGCTTTATTAGGTATCCATTCTTTTGAATTTTATTTATAAATTTTATTGGGTGGGAAATGTAAGGGGAAAAATGACACTCATAATTTAATGTTAAGCAGTTTTATGATGCAACAATCCATCCACGGAAATTTTAGTTAGAATTGATTAAAATTAATCCAGCAATTATTGTTTCTTTGTATTCTCACTTCATAGAGGCAGTACGACCTAAAACACCACCTGTTGCAATTAAATCTCAACTTAAACCTCAAGAGGTAATATGATTTTATATTGTACTTAGGAGCTGAAGTATGGAATTAAAATAGACTCATCTATTTAACTTAGGTTTTTTTTTAAAAAATAGTTAATGATATTGGGTCTTGGATTTCTGTTTAAAATGGAAGAATTCAGTGCTTGAATAATCAGAGGCCTTGCAGTTGAGGCACAGGACAATTTACTGCTATTACTAGTTCTAGAGTTAATAATTGTGTGTGTGTGTAAAAATGTTTAGTGTTACAAGAATGAGAATGATAAAAGGTTTGTGCTAGGAAGGATAAGCATGATCATTTTTCTTTGCAATAAGTAGGGTAAAAAAGTAGAATAAAAATACCACATTGTTAACTGACTAAAGGAAATCATAGAACATTTATGGTTGCTATGGAAAAATTTATAAAAACTCAATAATTGAATTTCAGGATGAGGAAGAAATATCAACTAGTCCTGGTGTATCTGAATTTGTTAGTGATGCCTTTGGTGCTTGTAACTTTAATCAAGAAGATCTAAGAAAGGAAATGGAACAGTTGGTACTTGACAAAAAGGAAGAGGAAATAACTATATTGGAAGGTAAGAAGAATTATTTTATAAAATAAATTGCTGTTTGACATTACTTCATATTATTAAATTGATTATAAAAAGTATTCTTTAAAGTGAGTTGTATAACCAAATAACATCAGTCTGATTTTGCATTGTGAACTATAAGGTGGATTGTAAATAGGAAAATAGGTGCAGCATTTATCGAGACATATGAAGTGCTTAGTATGTGCCAATATGAGAGCCTACACCAAAAGCCTCCAAGAAAAACATGAACTGGTCTCAGGCCATGGAAGAGCTCAAAAAGGATTTGGAAAAGCAAGTTAGAGAAGTAGAGGAAAAATTGGGAAGGGAAATGAGAAGGATGCGAGAAAACCATGAAAAACAAGTCAATGCCTTGAAAGGAGACCCAAAAAAATACTGAAGAAAACAACACCTTAAAAAATAGACTAACTCAAATGGCAAAAGAGCTCCAAAAAGCCAATGAGGAGAAGAATGCCTTGAAAGGCAGAATTAGCCAAATGGAAAAGGAGGTCCAAAAGACCACTGAAGAAAATACTACCTTAAAAATGAGATTGGAGCAAGTGGAAGCTAGTGGCTTGATGAGAAATCAAGATATTATAAAACAGAACCAAAGGAATGAAAAAGTGGAAGACAGTGTCAAATATCTCGTTAGTATGTGCCAGTATGCTAAGTTCTGGGAATGCAAATACAAGCCAAAAGAAATTCTGTACCCTCAAGGAGTTTACATTCTTTTTTTTTTTTTTTTTTTTTTTTTTGCAGGGGGGAAGGCAAGGCAGTTGGGGTTAAGTGATTTGCTCAAGGTCACACAGCTAGTGTGTCAAGTGTCTGAGGCTGGATTTGAACTCAGGTCCTCCTGACTCCAGGGCCAGTGCTGTACTCACTGCACCACCTAGCTGCCCTAGTTTTTACATTCTAAGGGGGGAAGCACCCTAGGGAGTAGAGAGAGTTTAAAAGGTTGACTGAGGAACCATAGGCAAAGCCAAGTTTGAAGTGAGTATGGTCAGTGTAGGTAGTCTTCCTTAGAAAGTGGTTCTATAGAGACACACCCCAGTTGGAAGAAGAGGTTAGTGGTGGAGACATTGTCAGCCATTGGGGTAAGAGTGGAGAAATTGCCCTGGAAGTCACAGATTCTCTTAGCATCTTCCTCATCAGTCTTGCTTGCAAGATAGTTTAACCCTGATTTACACAGTCCCGGAAGGAAATGTGGGAAGGCAACAAGGAAGAAAGCACATTCATCCATCATTTCACTTATTTATTTTTTTCTATTCAAATGACTCTGAAGTCTTTTTTTTTGCACTTAGTAGTATTTTTTCCAATTGCATGTAAAGATAGTTTTAAACATTCATTCTTGTAAGATTTTAAGTTCCAAATTTTTCTCCCTCCTTCCTTTCCCTCCCCCCCTCCCCAGGACAGCAGACAATCTGATATAGGTTATACATATCCATCATTTTAAAAGATAAACTTTCTAGTTTCTCTCTCTACCCTTGAATCTAAATTTTTCTTAAACATACAAAGCTTATTGAAGCCTGTTGAGCTAACCCTGGAATGCAGGTAAAGCATTGAGTCAGAAAATGGGAAGGTTTTCTTCTTCTACTTCAGAAAATACAAAAGAGAAGAGAGAGGCTTATTTGCTACCAACACCAGAAGGAGGTGGTATTGGCAAGAGCAGATGTCCCTCCTTACCTCAACCTCACAGTATCCCTAACGCCTTTGTGAGGCCTGTCCTCTTGCCTCCACAAAAATATTAATTGGTTTATATTTTATATATCTGTTGCATTTGCTTAAATGTGCTAATATTGTTTTCCTCCGGAGAATGTAAACTCCAGGAGGGCAGAGATACTTTTGTTTTTGTCTTTGTATCCACAGTGCCTGGCACATAGTGCCCAATAAGTGTTGTTTAGATGCATTATTATTTAGGAAGTTAAATAATTAGGTTTTTAAAAGCACAATTCACTTGATATTTGAGATCTGAAGTTTCATTCTGTTAAACAGTAACTTATAAAATAGTTGTTTTTTCCTCCAAAAAGTTTAAGTTCCACAAATTTGTTTATTCTTAATGCTTAAGAATAATATATTGATTCCCAAGATTAGGAGGGAAGCAGAAAATTGGGAAAGAATTTTTACAATCAGTGTCTCTAATAAAGGCCTTATTTCTAAAATATATAGAGAACTGAGTCAAATTTATAAGAATTCAAGTCATTCCCCAGTTGATAAGTGGTCAAAGGATATGAACAGGCAATTTTCAGAGGAAGAAATTAAAGATATCTATAGGCATATGAAAAAATGCTCTAAATCACTTGATTAGAGAAATGCAAATCAAAACAACTCTTAGGTACCACATAACACCTATCAGATTTGCTAACATGACAAAACAGTAAAATTATAAATGCTGAAGAAGATGTAGGAAAATTGGAACACTAATTCATTGTTGGTGGAGTTGTGAACTGATCCAACCATTCTGGAGAGCAATTTGGAACTATGCCCAAAGGGCTATAAAAATGTGCATACGCTTTGACCCAGCAATACTACTTCTAGGGCTGTATCCTAAAGAGATCACACAAAGGGGAAAGGGACCCATATGTATGAAAATATTTATAGCAGCTCTTTTTGTGGTGGCAAAGAATTGGAAATCAAGGGGATGCCCATCAGTTGGGGAATAGCTAAACAAGTTGTGGTATGTGAATGTAATGTAGTATTATTGTGTTATAAGAAATGGGGAAGATATGGAATTTATAATAACCTGAAAAGAACTACATGGTATGATGCTGAGTGAGAGGAGCAGAACCAGAAGAACATTGTACACAACCACAGACATATTGATTCTGTGATGACTAACTTTGATGGACTTGGCTCTTCCCAGCAATACAAGAGTCAAAGACAGCCCCAAAGATCTCATGATGGAAAGAGCTATCTACATCCACATGAAGAACTATGGAGTATGAATGCAGATTGAAAGAAACTATCTGCTCTCTCTCTCTCCCTTTTTTTTTCTATATCTTTTTTTTTTTGGTTTTGTTTCTTCTTTCTCATGACTTACTCCATTGATCATGGTTCTTCTTTATGACTTGACTATTGTGTAAATATGTTTAATGCAAAGGTATATATAGAACATATATTGGATTCCATGCCGTCTTGGAGGGGGGGTGGGAAGAGGGGAGGGAGGGGAAGAAAATTTGGAACTCAAAAACCTGTGGAACTGAGTGTTGTAAACTAAAAGTAAAATAAAATAAAACCCAACAATACCACTTCTAGATCTGAATCCCAAAGAGATCATAAAAATGGGAAAAGGACCCACATATACAAAAATATTAATAGCAGCTCTTTCTGTGGTGGCCAAGAACTAGAAATTGAGGAGAGAGGCCCATCAATTGGGGAATGGCTAAACATATAATGCTATGGTGCTATAAGAAATGATGAGGAAGCAGACTTCAGAAAAACCTGGAAGAGTTACATGAACCGATGCTGAGTGAAGTGAGCAGAACCAGGAGGACATTGTATACAGTGACAGCCACATTGTGCAGTGATTGACTTTGATAGATTTAGCTCTTCTCAGCAAAGCAAGGACCTAAAACAACTCCAAAAGACTCGTGATAGAAAATTCTATCCATATGCAGACAAAGCAATGTGGAATCTGAATACAGATCAAAGCATACTATTTACTCTCTTTTTTTGTTTTGTTTTTTCTTTCTCATGGTTCCTCCCATTCATTCCAGTTCTTATATACAACATGGCCAATGTGAAAATATGTTTAATAAGAATGTATATGTAGAACCCATAACAGATTGGACACCATCTTGGAGAGGGGGGACAGGAGGGAGGCAGAGAAAATTTAAAACTTAAGGAAGTGAGTGTTGAAAACTAAAAATAAGCTGCTACCCGCATGGGAAAGAACAAAAATGTTTCAATATGATTACCCGCATGGGAAGGAACAGAAATGTTTCAATTTGGTTAGCGTTGAGGGAAAATAGTGTCTCATTCCCAGGAACAAGGAGACAAAAAACTTTTCTATATTAATTCATTACATCATTGTACTTTTCTGAGAAATCAGAATGACTCAGCAATTAACCTGTATAAAAAATTGTCAATGTCCCCATTAAAATCAGTCTATAGGCAGACAGAAAAAAAGAAAACTAAAAATAAATAAGTTAATTTTAAAAATATATATTGATTAATGAAATATTGAGGCATGTGAAAAAAACATAAAAATTCATATCTTCTAACACCAAAACAGAATATTTTACCAATGTCAATATTGATCCTAGAAGATCCAAACCCTTTTATCTCTCATTTACATAGTAATGTTTCCATAGGTTACATGTTGTGCAATAATTGTTCCAAAGTATGAGTCTTATTTAACTTCCACTATTTTTTATATCTGCTAAAATCAACTAAATTGTCCAAACATACTACAAAAAATTTAAGTTTATGAATTTATCATGCCCCAGGGTGCTCACTCCTCCCAGTATACATTTTAATTCTGTGTTTTGACCATATACTATTACCTTAACTGTGGTTATCAGTTTTTGTATTTCTTTTTTTCCCTCTTTGCGTACAAATTTCCTTAGAGCTGTGGCTTCAGCTGTCTCCTCTATGTGGGTAGTTGTCTTCTGCTTGGAAAAGTCAGACCTCCTATGCATATTTGTTATAAAGGGTTTTTTTTGGTTTTGTTTTCATTTGGAGGCTAGTTGGCAGACAAAGGGAGCTAGGTAGATAGGGCAGCCTAAAAAAATGTAATTAAAGTATTTTTTTTAAATGTACAGGAAAAATAAGAAGGAAGGCTAGAAAGAATCACAGGCAAGCATGACAGCTTTGAAAGTTATTCATTGAATTTATTATATGCTTTAAAAGAAAAGCAAGCTGTACATACAACCACAAAGAGATACAATCTTCATTTTCAGTTTTACTATATTGATAGAAATGCCTGTCTTATTTAGTGTTAGGTTCAGAAAAAATTTTCAGTAGCAAAATTAATCTGTCGCAATAAATTTCCCCAGTAATAAAGGTGGAAAGTATAATAGATGTATCCTGAGACAGTAGTCATAGGTAAAACTAAGCATGAGTAACTACTAATTTATTCTGTATATGGGTGCAATTTTTAGTCAGCTTTGTTGTTTCCAATGGAACATTATTTTTCTTTTTAATTAAATTTTGTTAATTATGAATTTGACAGTATACAAATATTGTCAACAAAGAACAAGAAAATGTATTGAATAAGAAATCTATATATATAATTTAACAAGACAGTAATAAAATTGCTGTATTTGTGTTCCTTTTACTTTTTGTTTCTTCTGTACCTTTTAAAAATAATCTTTTATGTTCTTTTGTAAAACGTCTTTCAAGTAGCTACCCAGTCTTACAACACACACACGCACACACACGCACGCACACATGCTCACATATTCACTGACACACACTATTAAGGGAAACAAGTCAATACACTGGCCATATCTAAGAATACTATCCTGATTCTTATATCTCTAGTCTAGCTCCTGTCTACCAACAGAGGGGAAGTGTGTTTCATCATTGCCTTTTGCTACTTTGGCCAGAGTTCTGAGTTCTTTCACAAGTTTCCCTTCACAGATTTGTGTATTATAATTTGTTTAGGCATTACTCAGTTAATTGATGGCACTTACTTTGTTTCCAGTGCTTTACCACCAAAAAAAAAAATTGTGTGCTTGTCATCTCACAACCACTCCTAACAATTTCTGGAGGGTTTTTTTAATCATCTTTATCAATCTGATGAGTTCGAAGTGAAAGTTTAGACTTATTTTGTTTTTCTTACTATTAGTGATTTGAAAAATTTTTAAAAATGTGGTTATTGATTGCTTGTGTTTCTTCATTTGAAAATTCCCTGTTTCTATATTTTAACCTTAATTTTATTTCTGACAGAAGAATCTGCAGATTGGGAGAAAGAACTACAGCAGGAACTTCAAGAATATGAAGTAGTGACAGAATCGGAGAAGCGGGATGAAAATTGGGACAAAGAAATTGAAGAAATGCTTCAGGAAGGGAATTAACTGTTTCTTGGAATATGATATAATCTTTAAACGTTCCATACACTGACATAAAATTGTTAGTCTGGACTCCCCCAAATAAGGAGAAACTGAAGAGTATGTAATGGCATATTGAAGGTCATTATGTAGGGCAACAACCAGCATTATTTCTTTGTTTAAAATTAAATAATAGTTTATTCCTAATAATCACAGATGTATGTTTCACATAACAATAGCTTATTTGAATATAGCTTTAGGAGTTCTATTTGTAGGCTATATTGATATAAAGGTAGCAGAAAATGAAGTAAGATTTTAGAATACTGCATTCTCTGAGGTTAAAAGTGGGACATCATTAATTTATTCTTTATGCAGAATTTTATAAAATTTCTTCATGTTTGTACTTTTATCACTGAAAGTTCTCTGTACATATGCATTAAAATACTTAATTCTCTTTAATTATTTTCTCCTAAATGACCAAACTATGCCAAAGAACTTAGAGGAAACATTTCAGAATTACTGTATGAGAGCAGCTTCTTTTGGTAAATACTTTCAGAAAACCTACCTAAAAGTCAAAAAATTTACTGCATATTGATTTTTAATAGCTTTACCCCAGCATTGTTTGTAGTTTCTAATCAGAAAGACATCATTATAGTATGGGTTTCTTTTTTTTTAAAATGGGGAGAGGTTCACTTTTTTTAACCATACATAATTTTAATGATTTTCTTTCTGAATTACATGCCACTGCCATTTCAGATCTTGTAGACTTTCGAACCATTTTGTATTAATGGTACTCAGAAGATTATTTAAATTTACATTTATTTTTTCTTGTTTAAGTAGAGCTGGCATGTATAAATACTTTAGCTTCATTTGTACTAATTAAACACTTTTGTATTTAGAAAATGTATTTATGTTCCTCCGGATAGAGACATAATAGCAACCATTACTGACTGCATCCTGCAGAGTAGTGTTAGTAATGCTGACAGTGCTAATTTCATATAAAAGACAACTGCCAGAACATTTGCTATGTTCTGAAGCCTTTGCATTTCCTTGAAGGCCTTTATTTCCTAAGATGGGGGTGGTGCTAATGGTTAGCAGTTTTTTAATAAAAAGAGAAATGCTCCATAAACCACTCAGGTCTGGCAGACATTATCCTTAAACACATATCGATATTTTAAAAGAAATTCTTGGTGGGTCATCGTGGTGCATCTGTGCTGGTAAGCTGTAAATTACCAGTCAAGACTGAACCTCAGGGTCTAAATTTTCTAAAGGTATGCATGAATCACGTAGAACAACTGATAGTTTTCAGTGCCCTTAGTCTATGGTGAAATTCCTTGTGAGGGTACCAAAGTTCAGAGAAATGGAACCACCTCCTTTCTGTTGATGGGAAACTTTGGGGTGGTGTTGAGTAGTGAAGACAGAAGCAAAGAAAGGTAAGAAACGTCTGCCTTATTGATAGAGCTGTGTGGTTTCTAATGGGGGGAAGCAAAGATAAAATGATTTGGGGGGCAGGAGGGTAAAAATCATAGTAAATTTTTAGATTGAGCCAGTGAGCTTAGATCAAAGGGAAAAAGAGACCTAAAATAACAATGTTACCATGCCCGAGCTTTAATAAAATATTTTATGCATGATATGGTTGGTTATTGAATTTAAAAACAAATTGGTTATGAATTGCCCTGTAAAAATCTTTATAAATATGAAAGAAAATTATAAATGAATTTAAAGAACAGCCTATGAAGGCAGCAATGCCTCATTTTTCTGGCATTGTCAGGAAATGATCATTTGTAGATGAGTAAATTTGCCAGATAACTGAAATTTATACCTTTATTAAAACTTGAAGAAAAATTAACATTTTTTTTAGAACTGTCGTGGATATAAAGGCTGTCCATATTCTTGTCCCCAAATAGTCTCAGGCTTCACTGCTTTCCTTGTTTGCTTTTTTGGTGGTCTCTTTCTCACTTTGAAAAGTCGCATTGTTCCAGCCTTTTTCTAGGTTTTTCTCTGCTCTTTCTTTGTCCATCAAGTATAATATATAAAGGAACAGATAATCAACTGTATACTAATTTTATTTTTGCACAGTTCCAAGTCAGTAGGCCTTAAGGGTAGCAGCGTACTTAGAGAAATAATAGGACAGCCATTTTTTTTTTCAGTGGCGTGAAACATTTTTCCCACTTGTTTTCTGGTTGCCACCTGTGATCCAAATTGAGGGATTGTCTCAAATCTGACTGCTAGATGACAATATTTGACCCAATGTGAATACATATGAACAGGAATAAATATTAACAGAGGCAGCAACCATTTAGCATTGAATACTATAAAAATTATATAAGCTGGTTTTGGCAAGTATATTTAAATACTAAAATATTGATGGCATCTTTGTGTTTTGGGTAAAAGTGCTCACAGCATGGAACACATCTAGCTAGGGCTGCCAGTTTTGGCAAAAGGAATTTTCTCTATTAAAATAGTTAAACTTGGATCCGATGTCAGATTTTCCCTCTTCACTCCAAAATGGAAACTCTTAGTTACAATTTTTGAGATTTTTTTTTAAAGTCTCAATGATTTTAAAATGTAAATGAAGCATTTATCAAAATATATTGTAGTCACTTTATATTCAGTGTTTTCCTTATGCTCTTTTGTAAATGAATATTTTCAGGATCAATAATTCTCAAGTTTAAAGCATTGTTTTAAGGAATCTAAGCAGTTAAAAAAAAGTAACATTACAAATTCTCTATGACTTGCAAAATTGTATACGTAATTAGTGTGGCCACTTTTAGTTATAAAATTGGCTTGAATTTTCACATTTTTAGACAGAATATTCTGATCTGGAATTTGTGCAGGGTGATTTTTTGTTTTGGGTTTTTTTTGCTTTTGATAAGAAAAAGCCCTAAAATATTAAGAAATAATATGCAACTGAAAATTAGTTTCATTTTTGCTAGTTTTTTATTTAAAAAATTGATGAAGATTTAACTATTGCCAATAATTTTATTATGAGGAAGAAGGTAAGTTACTTCATGAATAGGTTCTTTCACAGCCTAAATTAAGGAAAAACCTAAAATGATAAATAATCCATAATTTGTTACCAATAATAGTATCTTATACTAAACCTCATTATAAGTGCAAGATAAATGACAGCAGATGAAATATTAAGCTATTAAAGCATGTATTATATCTACTTAAACATCTGTTAATTTTTCATAAAACCATTATAAATCACTAATGATCTTTAGACTCAGGGATTCATTCAAGTATTGCTATTTGTAAATTTTCTTTTAAAAAAAATTGCCCAGCATGGAATTCACTCAATACATCCAGGCGACTTACCTAATTATAAATTTTTGATGCACTTTATGCTGAATAAATCTTGATTTTAGTGGGAAGATTTGAATTGTGTTTTCTTTGATTTTTAAACGTTCTTTTTCTGATATAATATCCTAAATATTTCAAAGTTATAAGGTATGTGGATTCACAAAATTGGAAAATTCTGACTTGAAACAGAACAATTTGTATTGTCAACAAAATGAAGTATGTCTTTAATATATAATTTATCAACAAGGATTTATTTTTCTTATTTTTAAAATTTTATTTATTTTTAGTTTTCAACATTCACTCTTTTATACTGTAACAGTAATATTTTATTTTTTAAATTTATTTATTTTTAGTTTTCAGCATTCATTTCCATAAACTTTTAAGTTTTAAATTTTCTCCCTCCTCTCCAAGACAGTGTGCAATCTGATATAGGCTCTACATATACAATCATATTAAGCATTTTCACATTAGTCATGTTGTAAAGAAGAATTAGAACCAATAGGAGGAACCATGAGAAAGAAAAAACAAAACATCGAAAAAGACCAAATACTCCATAGGTCTTTTGTTGGATGTGGACAGCATTTTCCATCTTGAGTCTTTTGGAGTTATCTTAAATCCTTGCGTTGCTGAGAAGAGCTATAGCTATCAAAGTTAGTCATCGCACAATGTGGCTGTTACTGTGTACAATGTTCTGGTTCTGCTCTCTTCACTCATTAGTAATTTCATATAAATCCAGGTTTTTCTGAAGTCCACCTGCTCATTTTTTTTTTAAACTGGAACACAGATACTGAATAGAGAAAAGAAAAACATATCATAAACTTAAATATTGAAAGTTACATACAAAGTAAGAAAGAAAAAAAAGGCATGTCGTGCACAGCAGAACATAAGGGAGGTTTCAAAATGTGTAATAAATTTTCATTTCAAGAAAGCCTGTATGATAAATAATACGCCTTGTGTTGAGAATTGTCCTTCATTTCTTTGCTTCCTTGTGTTTTCTTTTGTTCTCTGCTGAGCACTTTTTAACCTTGTTTTTTCCCCTCCCCCTAGCCCCCCAGAAGGCTACAGTATAGTTTAGATATGTTTCTTGATATATATACATACACATACAGATGTATACATACACTTATGTATATATGCATGCATATATAAACGTATACTTTCCCAAATATTCTCTACTCCTGATCTTTGTTTTTATGTTTGTACGTATCTCTTGTTTCCTATCCCTCCTGTCTCCTCTACTTTACTTTGATCCTTACTTCTATCTTGCCCTCCTATTACTTGCCTTCCCTCCAAGGATCTCCCCTATCCTCCCATTCCCATTAATCTAAACATCTTTCTATACCCCGCTTTCCCCTATACCCCACTTTTACCTATTCCCTCATTCTCCTCTAAAGATCCCTCCCTCGTCCTCTCCCCTCTCTCTATGCCCTTACCATTTTATTTCTTCTAAATTTAGAAGATTTTTATGCTCTTCTTAATATATATGTATTGTTCCCTCTTAAGTCCATTCCCGATGAAAGTAGGTTACCAGAACTGCCAGCCCTCCTCCCCCATCTAATTCCTCTGTATCCTTTCTTCCTGTTGAACCTCATTTGTATAAAAGTTACTCTTTTTAGCTGTTTCTAAATAGGTTTTACTTTTTAAAATTCAAATCGCGTTTACCCCAATTTTTCTTATGTGCTGGCCAGTTATTAATAAGAATCTTAGACATACTTTTTACCTTATATAAAAGGTAAACAGTCTGTCCTCATGAATCCCTTATAATTAGTCTTTGGTATATACCTTATGTTTCTCTTGGTTCTTTTATGTGAAGACTTCTATTAAGTTGAGGATTTTTTTTTTTTACAAAGTCTTGAAAGTCTGAGAGTTTATCAAATGTCCTTTTTTTTTTTCATTCAAAATAATAATTAACCTTGCAGGGTATGATATTTTCGGCTGGAGCCCCAGGTCTTTTGCTCTTCCATATATTGTGTTCTAAGACCTTTAATGTCTGTGCTGCTAGGTCTTGTGTAATTCTGATCAAGGCACCCTCACATTTAAATTGTTTTAATCTTGATGCTTTTAATATTTTATCCTTGAGCTGGGAGTTTCAGAATT
Source organism: Trichosurus vulpecula (assembly GCF_011100635.1). Taxonomy (NCBI): domain Eukaryota; kingdom Metazoa; phylum Chordata; class Mammalia; order Diprotodontia; family Phalangeridae; genus Trichosurus; species Trichosurus vulpecula. Next base: position 422,471,772 of record NC_050574.1, read on the forward strand.
TGGCTATGATATTCCTATGAGTTTTCCTCATAGGATCTCTTTTAAGTGGTGTTTGATGGATTTTCTCTACTTCTACCGCCTTGTTCTAATGCTTCAGGACAATTTCCTTAAATTATTTCTTGTATTATTGCATCAAGATTCTTTTTTTGATCATAACTTTCAGTTACTATGATTATTTTTATATTTTCTCTTCTTGATCTGCTCTCCAAATCTGTTGTTTTTCTTATAAGATGTTTTACTTTCGCTTCTGTTTTTTCATTATTCATGTTTTGTTTAATTATTTCTTGATCTCTTTTAATTTTGTGGGCTTCACTTTACCCAATTCTAATTTTCAAGGTGTCATTTTCCTCCTTAACATTCTGATTCTCCTTTGGTTAACTTTCCTTTCATAACCTTGTTTTTCTTGGATCATTCTTATTTTTTTTTTTTTTAGTTTTTCCTTCATCCCTGTCATTTGATTTTTAAAGTCTTTTTAAAAAGCTTCTGTAAATTCTTTTTGGTCAAGTGACCATTTGACGTTGCTTTTGGGGGGTTTCTTTATTTCAATACGCTCTTCTGAAGATGAACCCTAGTCATCTCTATTCTCATAACAGGTTTCTATGATTGGATTCTCTCCTTTGCCTGTGCATTTTGTGTGGTAATAACTTGATTTTTGTGATCACCTCTAGCCCTGGGGTATGGGAAATGGTGCCTCTTGCCCCAGATCTTCAGTTCTCCTCTCTAGCCTGGAACCAAAGCCAAACCTCCAACCTCCAACCTCCTGTAAGTGCCCACAGCCAGGGACTTTCTGCCCCACTGCTTCTGTACTCACCAGACGCATGCTGGTTCTTTCTCGCTCCCACTGCTCTTCAAAGCGCAGCTGGGTGTGGCATTCCTCATAAGCCGAGGTTCCTTCAGTCTTCCAGGCCTCAAACCCACAACTCCCCTCACTATCCTGGGGTGGAAAGTTCCCGCGTCTGGGGCCTGAGGCAGCCTCTCAAACCAACTAACCCCAGGGCTTGCCGCTTGTTGTTAATACTAAACCTAGCCTGGAGGTGTTTACTCTTTACCCGACCAAACCTTTCTGGGATTTTTCTTTGGATCTTCTCAAATTGTTCCAGGAAGACCTGGGTTGTGCCCCTATTCTTCTTTGTCTCCACCCATACTTTGTTCACCCTAAGGTGCTATTTTAATTCTTTGGTGGGGGAAAATCTTGAGAGCTTGGAATTTTTTGACCTACTCAGCCATCTTCCCAGAATCCTCTCCTCATCATCATTTTTTGTAGCACAATAGTGTTCCATCCCCAATTGATGGGCATCCCCTCAATTTCCAAATATTTGCCTCCACAAAAAGAACTGCTATAAATATTTTTGTATTTGTGGGTCCTTTTCCCATTTTTTACGATCTCTTTGGAATACAGACCTAGAAGTGGTATTGCTGGATCAAAGGGTATGCAGTTTTATAGCCCTTTGGAGCCTAGTTCCAAATTGTTCTCCAGGATGGTTTGATCAGTTCACAACTCCACCAACAATGCATTAGTCTTCCAATTTTCCCACATCTTCTCCAACATTATTATTAACAATATTAATATTATATGTTCCCTCAACAAGCATTTATTAAGCACCAACTGTGTGCCAGATACTGCGCTAGGTACTGGGGATACAAATACAAAAAGTTATATAATCCTAGTCTCAGTAAGTTCCATTTTGACAATATTATCCATATAAAGATGATATTATTGACCCGTTATTAGGGTCTGAATATTTTTAAGTTTGCAGGCTGTTTGAGTTTCTTCCCCTCATTAATGGTAATCATTTTATGCCTTCCTGTTCACACTTAGCCTGTGAACAGTGACACTCACTTGTAAGATAGTTGACTGTGGCTAAGAAAAGCTAACTAATGGTCCATTACTTGAAGTCATGTTTTAATGAACTAACTGGACAATCTGTTATTACCACATAGTATTTCATTGGAAACTGCTAAAACATCTAAACTATTGTCACATTGTTTCTTAGTCTCTAATCTTCTCTGCCCTCCCCTTCTTTTATGTCCTATGGAATCCTCCATTCTACTGTTAAACTACCATTCTTGCTAGACTTTTTCGCTCCTTCCATCTGATAACCAAGGAAACCTGACTTCCCCAAAGGTAACTAAATCTCTCACTACCTCATCCAGTACAGAATTCCTCCTTTCTCATCGACCTCATCATACTAAGGCAGGAAGAAGAGGCACATTCCTTGCTCCCCACTGTCATTTCCAGACCTCCCTGTTGCTATCACTGCAACCTTTCTTTTGAGATTCAGTCTATCCAGATACTAAGTGGTGGTTACCTACCATCTCCAAGGTGTTTGTCCCTCATTTCTCAAGGTATTCGGTAGGTGTCCCACAGTGTTTCTATATGCCCCAATGCCTTCCCTTTAGCTTGAGAACTTCAACATACATATTGATATGTTCTCAAGCACATTGATTCATTGTCCTCAATTCCCTTGACCTGCATCTTAACTCTATTTCTGCCACATACAAGGATGATCTAACCTTTATTCTTCTTTTAGAGATTCCCATCCCTGCCTTTTGTGGTCCTACTTTAATGCTGCTGAATGAAGGCACACAATCATCCTCTGGCTTCACTACAAATGTATTACCTAGTTACAACCGACTCCATTGCTGCATGTTAACCTTTTATTCTTCCCTAATTGATTCTTGATGAAACTTTGAAAGATCCTTCTTCCCTTCCACTCCCAATTCCTTGGAAGCAGAGGATTTCACTTCAAATTTTGCCAAGAAAACTGAGGCACTCTATGGTGAGTTCACTCTTATCCCCCACTTTATACCTCAGATTCCCTCAACCACATTTTCCATTCTTTCCTCTTTTTTTAGCCTTGGAGGATAAGATGGTCAAGATGATAGGGCCATCCCCTCCACTTTATGCCCTTTATTTGATGCTGTCCTCTCCTTTTCCCCTCCAGGAGTTTCCAACTTTTATGATTCTACTTTCTATGTACTTCAGTACATAGATTCTCCACTGACTTCTTCCCACCTGCTTACCAACGTGCCCAGATTCCACCCCAATATTAAAAAAAAAAAACCTTTACTTGGCCCTGCTGTTGCCTAAAGAGGCTAAACTATGCCTTCCCTCCTTTTCACAACCAAAATCCTATAAAAAGTTTTTCACTTTAGCGCCCTTCACTTAATTTCTCATGTACTTAACATTTGCAGTTCATTTTCTGACTCTACCACTTGGTTAAAATATTCTCCAAAGTTACCAATGGTCTCTTTTCCCAGGATTTTCATTTCATTTTTTTTTAAAATACATGACAAGTTCAGTACATTGTTTCCAAATCTGTTCTATTTGTGTCTGCCTCCCTATGATCTTCCCTTCTGTTCTTTCTGTGCATTTAAAAATGTTTCATTAACATTTTCTTTTTTATTTCACATCATTTAAAAAAGGCCTTTCTATGCAAAAAATAATCAATAAATATGCAAAAAATATGCAAAAAAACTATAGGCCACTTGAAAATGTATATCTCATTCTGTACTTCTCTGTCAGTCTGTTGCCTCTCTGTTATAAGGTGCAAGCAAACTGTGTCAGTTCTCTGGAGTCATGGTTGGTCTTTGGATTGATAACATTTCTTAAGTCTTTCAAAGTTATTTTATTTTGTATTTTGTAGTTACTGTATAAATTAATCTGTTGCTCACTTTTCATTGCATCAGTTCACACAAGTCTTCTGAGATTTCTTTTAATCTACCCCTTTCATAATTTCTTATGGACAGTAGTGTTCCATAACATTCATATTCCATAATTTGTTAGTCATTCTCCAGTTGGCTGAGGACCTCCTTTAGTCTGCAGTTCCTTGCTACAACAAAAAGTGCTGCTACAAATACTTTGTTCATGAAAGCCCTTTTCTGTCTTTGATCTCTTTGGGATATATGCTTAGTAGCACTCTACTGGTTGAAAAGAGTATGCACAGGTTAATGACTTTTGGAGTAGAGTTTCAAATTGCTTTCCAGAATGGCTGGATTAACTCACAGCTCCACCAGTGTGCCTTCCCACAGTGCCTTCCACAAATGTAATTTTTTCATTTTTATCATCTTTGCCAATCTGTTGGGTTTGATGTGAAACTTTAGAGTTGTCTTAATTTGCATTTCTCTTATTAATGGACTTGGAGCATTTTTTATGACTATTGATCAACTGGATTTCTCCCTTAGAGACCTGCCTGTTCATATCCTTTGACAATTTACCTATTGGCAAATGACTTTTTCAATGTGTCTCAATTCCTTATGTATCTTGGATAGGAAACCAGAGAAACTTGCTGAAAAAAGGTTTCCCAGTTCACCCTTACCCTTTTCATTTTAACTGTATTGGTTTTATTTGTGCTAAAGTTTTCAACTTTATCAGAATTTCCCAATTTCTCTCCTGTGATCCTCTTTTCTCCTTGTTTGGTCAGGAGCTCTTCCCTTATCCATAATTGTGATTTTTATCTTCCTTGCTGCTTTGTTTATGAGGTGAGATATCTAGGTCACATATCCAGTCAGAGATTACTATATGGAATAGGACATTGAACCTAATTTCTCCTAGACTACCTTTCCAGGAGGTTTTTTTTTTCTGTCAAATCATGAATCTTTACTCCCAGTAATTGGGGTTTCTGGATTTCTTTTGTATCTTGTGTACCTAATCTGTTCCACTGTTCAACAACTTTTTTTTAAACTGATACTAATTTTTTTATGAGAGAGATTTGGTACTGCTATGCATCTTTATTTCCCACTTGAAAAAATTTCTATTATAAAATATTTTGACATCAAAATATTTACAACTACTTTTTGTGAGAGCAAAAACTTGGAAACAAGATGTCCATCAATTGTGGAATAGTAAAGGGTGTGTGGTGTGTGATGTAATGGAATATTATTGTGCTGTAAGAAATAATGAATGTGATGAATACAGAGAAATACATGTAACGATCTATATGAACTGAAGCAAAATGGAGTCAGCAGAACCAAAAAAATAACATATATGATTGTAACAATGTAAATGGAACGAACAACCATGCACAAAAAAATCAAAGGCTAATGTTGCAAAATTATAAAGAACAGTCATTACTTGAAAGAACAGATTGAAGAGGATGCTCCCACCCCTTTTCAGAGGTGGGAGATCCACAAATGTGTATTGCACATATTTTCAGGTTCTTTCAATGTATTATAATGGGTTATGGTGATTTTTTTTCATCATATTAGTTTTTTAAAAAATACTATTTGTCATATCTATAAAATGCACCAGACCAAATCTTAGTGGTGAAATCCAGAAAAAGCTGCAATGGGTCTTTTATCCAGCTCAGATCAGCATAGAGAGAAAGGTCCGCAGAAACTGGGGAGGGACTTAGAGCAAAAACACGCAGTGGGCAGAGTACTCCAGTGCCCAGGGAGAGGCTGCACACCAGTACAAAAGGAGGCCCCAGATCCATACTGGGGCATTGCAATGGGGAAAGGTGCCAACTGGTGGCTTTGTCTCCCACTAACCAGTCCTGGGTTGCAGATTAGAGGGGAGAGTCCTATGCATGCCTTAACCAGCTGGGGTTTGTAATATTAATTAAGGTGGGTAGAAATGCTAAAGCAATCAAATGCCTTTGACTAAGCCCTACTAAGTGCTAAACCCCAGGCCTACATCCTTTTGCTAACTAGATATGAATCCTTTGAGCCCTGAACAGAGTATAAAAGCTCAAAGGTTAGCATTCTGTCTGGGGCTCTCACTCATGGAGGAGTATTGATGTTGAGACTCGGGGCAGCTGTCATTAAGAGCCTCCCAGGTTGTGAACCCAGATGTTGATGCTTTCCTGGTAACTACGAATTGTGATTTGGTCTGTTTATATTGTGTATGTTTGTAATTTGTATTTGCTTTGAAGTTCAGGGTGCTGGCTTTTCCTCCTGAACTAAGTGAATGATATTTGTATGTTGGATTAAAGTAAGATTGTTAACCCCTTAAAGTTACTTTTCTTAATAAAGCAGATCAAAAGAATCTGTGCTGGCAGCGTTCTTATTGTTGGGCTTGTGTTGGTCTTTCACCCCCACAACAGCTGCTAGCCGAATTGTTGCTACAGGGGTGGGGGGAGATATGGGGAATGAAAGAAGTTCAAGAGCCAGCAGCAGCATTGATTTAGACCCCAAGCTCAGAGCAGAGTCTAACTCGCCATCAAACCCAGTTTGGAGAGGAATAATCAAGGCAGAAACCCAGAACAAGTTGGAGCCTACAATTCTGCCACTTTGAACCACAGAACTTTCCAGTTGGCAGAAAGGGGCAGAGTCCAACAATGCTGAGCCTAACAAGTCCAAACCCAGATCAGGAACTTGCAAAGTTCAGGCCAGAGGGGCAGCAATCAGACTTTTTCCCTGGCCCAGACCCCTTTGGGAACACTGGAAACTTGTAAGTCCTCAGGCTGTCTGTGAAATCCTAGAATAACAACACTCAATATCCTAAGAAAGCAGCAACAGGACCAGCCTAGACCTTCCCTCTAGAAGGCAGAGCCCTGCCCTAACATCAAGTCCAAAGTCAGGAAGTAGGCTAGTAAGATGGGTAAATGAAAATATTATCACAACATAGTGAGCAATTGTGGCAGGGATACTCAAGATACAAATCCAGAAGAAGAGAATGACTCAAAAACATCTACATGCATTATCTCAGAGTAAAACTCAGCTTGGCGCAAATTCAAATAGAATTACTAGAAGAGATAAAGCAAGAAGTTAAAAAAGAGATTAAAAATGCTTTCATAAATGGAATAAAAGTACTTGAGGAAAAACTTAGAAAAGAAATGAGAGCTATGGAAGAAAGAACCAGAAAAGAAATTAATAGCTTGGCACAATAGTATAAAATACAATAGTATAAAACCTTGTCCAAAGAGCAAACTCCCTGAAAATTGAAATCGACCAAATAGAAGCCAATGATTTCAGGAGGTAACAAGAAATATTAAAACAAAGTCAAAAGACTGGAAAAAATAGAAGAAAATATAAAGTATCTCAGCAAAAGTAACTGAATTAGAGAAAAGATTGAGCAGAAAAAAATTAAGGAGTCATTGGTCTATCTGAATGCCATGACCAAAAAAATGAACCTAGACATCTTTCAAGAAATCGTAAAACAGAGCTGCCCAAGTCTCTTAGAATCAGAGGGCAAAGTGAAGATAGAATCCACCTGTCACCTCCTAAAAGAAACTCCAAAATGAAAATTTCTAGGAACATCATAGACAAAATCCAGAGCTTCCAGGTCAAAGAAAACATACTGCAGGCAGCCAGATAGAAAGAATTCAAGCACCAGGGAGCCAGCAGTCAAGATTATACACAATTTAGTAGCCACTGCGGTAAAGCCTAGAGAACTTGGAATCAGTATTCCAGAAGATAAGAGTATTGGTTTACAGTTAAGAGTAACATCCAGCAAAACAACATAATGCTACAGGAGAAAAATGGATTTTTAATGAAATAGAGAACTTCCGAACATTCCTTATAAAAAGACCAGAGCTGCGAAGAAACTTTGAAGTTCAAATACAAGAGTGAAGAAAAGCAAAAGGCAAATATTAATGAACAACGATAAAGGACTGATCAAAAATAAACTGCTCATACTAAAATGTGGGTGGATGATACATGTGTCCCTTCTGGACCCTATCATCATCAGGGATCCAGTTGGGCAAGGAAATAGTTCCATTATGTCTTGATGGTCTTAAAACTATGGAAAGAAAGGGGAAGGAAAGGAAGGTTATGGAAGATTATTTCACATGGAGTACATACCACAGACACCTAACCAAGGAAGAGGTGGCAGATATGTGACTGATGCTTGAATCTAAGCCACACCATGGGAGTAGATGGGAGAATTGGAGGGAGAGCAAAATAAGGGGGAGATGAGTCTTAAGCAAAAGAAACAAGAGTGTACAAAAATATTATAGCTCTTTTTGAGGTGGCAAAGGATGGGAAACTGAAGGAGTGCCCCAAAATTGGAGAATGGCTGAACTATATATATGATAGAATACTATTGTGCTGAATTCTTCAGAGGACAAGTGATGAAAGATTCTACCCACCTCTTGATAAAGAGGTGAAGAACTCAGAATGCTGGATGAGACAAAAATTTAGAAATGGAAATGGAAATTTGTTTTGACTCGCTATACGTTTTCTCAGTTGCAAGGTGGACGAGAAATAGGGTGAGAGAGTGAGAAGTGGATCTTGGCTAATAAAACATAATATTTCTTTTAAAATACTATTTATTATATCAGATGGCTCTCTGAAAGGGTCAGGAAGAAGGATACTGGGGGAAACTGGTGACATAAAAAATAAAAGATATCAACAAAAATGTATTTTAAAGATAGAAGTTTTTTTAAATAATGTTTTGTAATTGGGTTCTTGTAATTCCTATGTATCTTGGTAGGTGAACTCTTATACATTCTGTAATTAATTAATGGATTTTCTATCTTTTTGCTGAATTTTTTTGATAGTATACAGAAAGACTAATAATATATGTGGGTTTATTTTATATTCTGCTTCTCTGTTTAAGCTACCCCTTCTCAGGTGATTTTTGGTTAAATCCATAAAATATGCAAAAAAGGAATAATTTTGACTTTTTGCTTCAATTAATTTTCTTGTCTTCTAGAACTATAATCAAACAATAGCTGTTATAATGAACATCCTTATTTTATCCATAATTTGTTGCAAAGGCCGCTAATATTTCTCTAGTATAAGTAATATGGGCTTATGGATTTAGGTAGCTACTATTTACTTTAAAGAAAGGTCATATATATTCTTATGCTTTTTGATGATCTAAACAGAAATGGATGTTGTCTTTCGTTATTAATATTTCAATTGTATTTCTATTTTCCTAATAACTGAACTGACCTATATCCTTGGCATAAATTCAATCTAGTCATAGTGCGTAGTCTTTCCGATATTTCATTATATCCTCTTTGCTGTTATTCTATTCATTAGTATTCATAAGAGGTATTGATCAATAGTTTTCTTTCTCTACTCTATCTCCCTAATTTAGGTATCATGACTGTATTACTTCATAGAAGTAATTTGATAGGATCCCCTTTTCCCTGTTTTTTGCAAACAGCTTATGTAACATAAGAAGTAATTTTTCTTAAAGATATTTGATAGAATTCACTTATAAATCCATGGGATTTTGTGGCTTATTCATTTTCACTTTATGTGACGAGTTTATTTCTTATTCTTTTCATCTGGGTATTTTTATTTTTGTAAATTCACATTTCATTTAATCTGTCTCATTGGCATAAATTTGGGTTAGTTTGTCAATTTCCTTTCTTTTCATTCATTGTAAATTCTTTCTCATTTTTTATATTAACAATTTTCTTTTCCTCACTAAAAGGAATCTACCTAATGATTTGTCTTACTAGTTTTTTAAAACCAGATCCCAGCTTTATCAATATGACTTTTTTTTTTTGCTTTCAATTTTCTTTCTCAGGGAATATAGTGATTCTTAAATTATCTCTGCTTAACTGATTTTCAGAGTTGTTTTTTTATAGTTAGATGCCTTACATTTTCCCAGTCTTTTAATTTTATTTGAATTTTTCTTTTTCTCCCAGAATCTTTGAGTTCTGTCTGCTTCTTTCTAATTTTCAGGGAATACCCTTACTTGTGTAATGTTTTCCCCACTTTCAATTTGAAGTTATTTATTCTTTCTATTTTTTCATGATGAATGTTTCTTTCAACCATACTTGTGTCTGTGAGTCCTTGTGGTCAAGACATTTTTTTCCCCTTCTTTTTCTGACGAGTTGCTTGTTCTTATTGTGTGAATTTATTCTACAAATATGCCTCTCCAGCATCTTTTTCTCATAGTAGCTCTTTATTTGTGTTCATTAACTTACTCATCCTTAATTCACAGTTTGGAATTTTGTATCAAGACCAGGCTCTACCACCTCCCACGATCTTCGATGGGGTGGTGTATCACCAAAGCAATATTCACAACGGTTGCTATTGCCATGAGTGTGCCGGAATGGTTCTGAATCGCAAAATATAACAGACTCTCCATGTAGAAGAGAGAAGCAAAACATTTATTCAGACACCAGAAGACCAAATCCCAACACCAGTAAACTGAATCCATCATAGCAACAAAGAAGTTAAAACACATTATCACTACAAAGAACAGCTCCAATAGCCTTCCCCCCTCCCTGCAGGGGCCTTCCCACAAACAAACACAGCGCAGCTAGCTTGCTTCCTCTCTCTCCTTTAGCTTTAACTGCTCTCATTATCTTCCTTCTTGCTCCACCCTTCCTATTCCACTGGTTCAGCAAGCCCCTCCCACCACAAGTGACTTAGGCTTCCTGTGATGTAAGCAGGTCACATGGGTCTATTAATGGATGGGGAAGATCTTCAAATTAAGCAAAAATATGTTATCAATACAGGTGGTCAGGCCCTGTTTGGTCCTGACATTTATTTCCCAGTTTCCTGCTGCTGGCTTCCACTTCCCTCAGTGAATCTTCATTTGGGATTCTATCAAACTTCAGGCCTCCCCTTATAGATTTCTGTGTTCTTCAGTCTCTTGGTTTGTCAGGAGTTAGGACACTGCCGGCTTATGAACCCCATGTAAATCATCCATCAGAGAGTCACAAGTTTCCAATCCCCCCGTAATATTTCCTGTCAGAGTACTGACAGACTTTTATCCTCTTTACCTGTTCTGGTGATGACTTTTTCAAAAGCAAGTCATGCCAGATTAACCTCATTTCTTTTTTGGCAGGATTGATAAACTAGTAGATAAGGGAAATGTCATGGATGTAGTTACCAAACGATCTTAACAAAGCTTTTGATTATTTCGTACTGTTCTTGCGGAGAAGATGGGGAGATATGGATTAGATGAAAATTTTTAGATGGATCCAGAACTTGTCTATTGGCCAAAATCAAAGAGTAATCGTTAAAAACAGGAGCTTTCTAGTGGAGACCTGAGATTGACATTTTTATCAATGACTTCAATAAAGGGATAAATGGCAAGCTTATAATAGGGGCAGTTGATACAAAGTTGGAAGAGATAACACATTGGTTGAGAGAGTCCTCAGTTTTCTCACCTGTAAAATGAACTGGGAAAGGAAATGGCAAACCACTCCAGTATCCTTGCCAAGAAAATCTCAAATGGGATCACAAAGAGTCAGATATGACAAATGACTGAACACAACCAACAACAAAATGACAGGATCTTTTACCGGATAGAATATAACAAGATGCAAAATATGAAGACTCTTGGGTACAAAAAACCAACTTAGAAGTATAAAATGAGTTAAGTATTCTTAGAAAACAGTTCTGAGAAATATCTGTGGGTTTAGTGGACTGCAAGTTCATTATTAATCATCAGTTTGATATGGCAACCTTTGCACTCTGCATTGAGAGCTGTAGCTTACAGGAATAGAGAAGTGATAGTTATGCTGTACTGTGCCTTGCCAGACCTCCTTTAGAGTTCTGTATTCAGTTCTGGTGCCACAATTGAGGAAGGATATTGACAAGACAGAAAATGTTCAGGGGAAGTAAACCAGCCTGGTGAAGGACCTTGAGTCCATACCACGAGCATTGGTGCAAAGAACAAGAGGTGGTTAGCCTGGAGAAGTGAACTCTCAAGGAAGATATAATAGGTGCTTTCGAGAATTTGAAGGCAGCTATTCTATGGCTGAGGGATCAGGCCTTTGTTTTGCCTTAGAGGGCTATAAATTATAAAGAGAGTATGAGTTATAAAGATGAAAACTTATGTTTGATGTCAAGAAAAACTTCCTAACAATATCAGCTGTTCAAAAATGGAATTATTTACCTCTAGAGGTTGTAGAACCCCTTCTTGGAGGGTTTTATGCAGAAGCTAGAAGGCCACTTCTTCGGGATTTTAGAGTGGGGATCACATTCACATGTGGGTTGGACTAGATTTCTGTTGAAGTCCTTCTGAATCAAAATCTTTGAATCCATGACCCCCTTCCTAATGTTAGAAGCCTTCTGCCTGGCAGACCATTTGAGTCCCAGGCTGGATGAAAGTATTTACTATTGTTTCTCTTTGGCTCAATGAATTGAGTGTGAGACTTGGAAATAAGAAGACTTAAGTACGGTTCCTGCCTCAGATGCTAACTGTGACATTTAACATCCTCTAGCCTCAGCTTCCCAATCTATAAAATGGCTATGAAAATAGAACCTACCTTCCAGAGTACCTATGAGGATAAAATTATAATATTTTTAAAGTGATTTACAAACCTTAAAGTGCTACATAGATGCTAACTCTTTTTTAATCTGATTCTGTTTTTTAGATATTTTTCAAATTAAGTGTGGGAGAGTTAAGGTCCTAGGACCTTTCACATGTTACAGGGTGAAAGGAGAGAGAAAAGTATAAATGGGGCAAAAGTAGGTTGGAGGGAAATACACAGTAATCATAACTGTGAATGTGAATGGGATGAACTCTCTCATAAAATGGAAGTAGATAGCAGAGTGGATTAAAAACCAGAATCCTACAATATATTGTTTACAAGAAAGACATTTGAAGCAGAGATACACATAGAGTAAAGGTAAAAGGCTGCAGTGGAATATACTGTGGTTCACCTGAAGTAAAAAAAAAAAAAAAGCAAGGGTAGCAAGCCTGATCTCAAACAAAGCAAAAACAAAAATGATCTAATTAAAAGAGATAAGGAAGGAAACTACATCTTGCTAAAAGGTACCAAGTAATATCAATACTAAACAAATATGTATCAAGTGGTATAGTATCCAGATTCTTAAAGGAGAAGTTAAGTGAGTTAAAGGAAGAAATAGACTGCAAAACTATACTAATATGGGACTTCAATCTCCCCCTTTCAGAACTACATAAATCTAACCACAAAATAAACATGAAAGAAGCGTAGGAGGTGAATAGAATTTTAGAAAAGTTAAATATGATAGACCTCCATAAAAAACTGAATGGGAATAGAAAGGAATATACCTTTTTTTCAATGTTATATGGTACCTACGCAAAATGTAGAATGATTAAATGCATCCTTTTCAGATCATGATGTAATAAAAATTATATGTAATACAGGGCCATAGAAAGAAAGACTAAACATTAACTGGAGTGGGCCTAAAGAATGAGTGGGCCAAAGAATAAATCATAGAAACAATCAATAATTTCAACAAAGAGAATGACAATAATGAGACAACCAACCAAAACTTATGGGATGCAGCCAAAGCAGTTCTTAGGGGAAATGTTATATCTCTAAATGCTTACATGAATAAAATAGAGAAAGAGGAGATCAATTAATTAGGCTTGCAACTAAGAAAGCTAGAAAAAGATCAAACTAAAAATCTCCAATTAAATTCTGAAAATCAAAGGAGACATTAATGAAATTGAAAGTAGAAAACTACTGAACTAATAAATAAATCTAAGAGTTGGTTTTATAAAAAATAAAATAGATAAGCATTTGGGTTAAAAAAAAACTAAATTACGAGTATCAAAAATGAAAAGGGTGAATTCATCACCAATGAAGAAGAAATTAAAGCAACAATTAAGAGAAATTTTTCCCAATTTATATACCAATAAATCTGACAATCTAAATGAAAGAGATGAATATTTACAAAAATATAAATTGCCCAGATTAACAGAAGAAATAAAATACTTATTTAACCCCATTTTAGAAAAAGAAATTGAACAAGCCATCAATGAACTCACTAAGAAAAAATCTCCAGGGCCAGATGGATTTACAAGTGAATCCTACCAAACATTTAAAGAACAATTAATTCCAACACTACAAAAACTATTTGGAAAAATATGTTAAGAAGGAGTCCTACTAAATTCTTTTTATTATGCAAATATGGTGCTGATACCTAAACTGGGGAGAGTGAAAACAGAGGAAGAAAATGATAGATTTCTCCAATGAAAGTTGATGCAAAACTTTTATTTATTTATTTTTTAATTTTTAAATTTTTAATTTATTTTTATTTTTAGTTTACAACAGATGGTTCTACATAATTTTGAGTTCCAGATTTTCTTCCCTCCCTCCCCCCTCCCTCCCCAAGATGACATGGAATCTCATATAACTACCACAAATGACTTCGCATTGAATTAATTTATACACTAGTCAAGTTGCGGAGAAGAATTACGACCAATGGAATGAATAATGAGAAAGAAGAAACAGAACCAAAAAAACCCCCCAAAACCAAAAAACAACCCAAAAACAAAAACAAAAGAGAAGAGAAAAAGGCGAGCATGAAGTGTGCCTCAATCTGATGCAAAACTTTTAAATAAAATATTAGCAAAGAGATTACAGCAATCTATCACAAGGATTTATTTGTTACACAATCTATCACACTATGACCAGGTGGGATTTATGTCAGGATTGCAATATTAGGAAAACTATCAGCATAATTGACCACATCAACAACAAAACTAACAAAATCATATGATTATCTCAATAGATGCAGAAAAAGATTTTGACATAATACAGCACCCATTACTATTAAAAACACTAGACATGGGGTAGCTAGGTGGCACAGTGAGTAGAGCACTGGCCCTGGAGTCAGGAGGACCTGAGTTCAAATCCAGCCTCAGACACTTGACACATGTACTAGCTGTATGATCTTGGGCAAGTCAACCCCAATTGCCCTGCCCTCCACCCCCCCCCCCAAAAAAACCACTAGACAGCATAGAAATAAATGGAGTTTTCCTTAAAAGGATAAGCAGTATCTATCTAAAATCATCAACAAGCATGATATGTAATGGGGACAAGCTAGAAGCATTCCCAGTAAGAGCAGGGGTGAAACAAGGATGTCCACTATCACCACTATTATTCAACATTATACTGGAAATGTTAGCTATATCAATAATAAAAGAAAAAGAAATTGAAGGAATTAGAATAGGCAATGAGAAAACAAAACTATCACTCTTTGCAGATGATATGATGGTATACTTAAGGAATCAACTAAAAAACTACTTGAAATAATTAACATCCTGTTTTAACAACCCAGCCAGCAGCTTCTGTGGGGGCGTAAGATCCCCCCCACAGCCAACACCCAGGAGGCTGCCGAGATGCTGGGAAAGCACAGGTTCTTTTTATCTGCTTAAACAAGGAAAGCACAGTGAAGGGGTTGATGAGCTTACTTTAATCCAGCATTCAGTTAGCATACAGACAACATTCATTTAGTTCAGGGGAAAAAACGCCAGCATTAAGTTAGTTCAGGGGAGCATACAGGCAAGCATCAATAGACAGGCCAAATACAGATTACAGTCAGCTAGTTCAGGGGAACAAGCAGCCAAAACCCTGAAGTTCAGAACATTCATTTGTTTGGGGGAAAACAGAACCAGCACCCCGAACTTCAAAACCAAAATACAAACAAATTACAAATATCAACAGACAGACCCAATACAATTCTTAGTTACCAACATCTGGGCTCGGCCCGAGAGCAAGGGCTGGCCCAGAGTCACGCTCCCCACTGCTGCTGCGCCAACCGGAAAAGGAAAGAGAGCTCTTCAAGCCGTCCTCTCCCCTCTTATAGAGTTTTTGACATCATCAAGTGCTGCCTGAATGACCAGGGCCGACTGGTTCTTGAGTTGGCCCCTCTCCCTAGCATAGACCTGGTTAACACCCAATAGGGCATAGCTCTGGAGTTAACACCTCCCCTCAGCCAGCCCCATGACTCATCACACAGGAAGTTCTCTGATCCCAGGCATGGTCTGGGCTTCCTGCCCCGGAAGAGGTCACACAGGAAGTTCTCTGCTCCCAGGTATGGTCGCTGGGCTTCCTGCCCCGGAAGAGGTCACACAGGAAGTTCTCTGCTCCCAGGTATGGCCCAGCGAGGCTCAATGAGGTAAGCCGAGTCACTCAAAGAAAACAAAGGCCATTCTGGTTATACAACCTTAGTAAAAGTTGCAGGATATAAAATAAACCCACACAATCATCAGCATTTTTACATATTACCAACAAAGCCCAGCAGCATGGGAAATTCCATTTAAAATAACTATAGACAATATAGAATATTTGGGAGTCTACCTGCCAAGACAAATGCAGGAACTATATGAACACAACTACAGAACTAGATTTAGATATAAAGGGTGATACCACAAGCAAATTAGGAAAGCAAGGAATTGTTTACCTGTTGGATCTATGGACAAGGGAAGAATTTATTACCAAACAAGAGATAAAGAACATTATGAAATGCAAAATGGATAATTATTTAAATTAAGATTTTTCATTTTTAGTTTAAAACACTCAGTTCTGCATGTTTTTAAGTTCCCCTCCCTCCCCTCCCCTCTCCCCCCCAAGAAGGCATGGAATCCAATATATCTTCTACATATGTGTTCGCATTAAACTTATTTACACAATAGTTGTGGCCAGAGTGGCCTTTGTTTTCTTTGAGTAACTCAGTTTATCTCATTGAGCCTTGCTGGGTGCTGGGTCTGAGGCTTTTCTTCCAGGGCAGAAAGCCCAGAGATCATGCCTGGGAGCAGAGAACTTCCTGTGTGACCTCTTCCGGGGCAGGAAGCCCAGAGACCCATGCCGGGGAGCAGAGAACTTCCTGTGTGACAATTCATGGGGCTGGCTGAGGGGAGGTGTTGACTCCAGAGCCATGCCCTATTGGGTGTTAACCTAGTCTATGCCAGGGGGAGGGGCCAACTCAAGAACCAATCGGCCCTGGTCATTCAGGCAGCACTTGATGATGTCAAAAACTCTATCAGAAGGGAGAAGACGGCTTGAAGATTTCTCTTTCCTTTTCCAGTTGGCGTGGGAACAATGGGGAGCATGACTCTGGGCCAGCCCTTGCTCTTGGGCTGAGCCCAGATGTTGGTAACTAAGAATTGTATTGGGTCTGTCTGTCGATATTTGTAATTTGTTTGTATTCTGTTCTGAAGTTCGGGGTGCTGGTTTTTCCCCCGAACTAAATGAATGTTCCGAACTTCAGGGTGCTGGCTTTTCCCCTTGAAGTAAGTGAATGAATCTGTATTTGGTCTGTCTGTTGATGCTTGTAATTTGTTTGTATTTTGTTCTGAAGTTCGGGGTGCTGGTTTTTTCCCCCAAACTAAATGAATGTTGCCTGTTTGCTCCCCTGAACTGAGTGCTGGATTAAAGTAAGCTCGTCAACCCCTTCACCATGCTTTCCTTGTTTAAGCAGATAAAAAGAACCTGTGCTTTCCCAGCATGCTGGCAGCCTCCTGGGTGGATCTTATGGCCCCACAGAAGCTGCTAGCTGGATTGTTAAAACAATAGTCAAGTTGTAACGAAGAATTATGACGAATGGAATGAATCATGAGAAAGAAGAAGCAAAACCAAAAAAAAAAAAATAAGAGGAAAAAAAAAGAAAAAAAGAGAGCAAACAGTTTGCCTCAATCTGCATTCAGACTCCATAGTTCTTTCTCTGGATATAGATAGCTCTTTCCACCATCAGTCCTTTGGAGTTATCTTTGAACTTTGTGTTGCTGAGAAGAGCCAAGTCCATCAAGGTTAGTCATCACAGAATCAACGTATCTGTGGTCGTATATGATGTTCTCCTGGTTCTGCTCCTCTCACTCAGCGTCATATGATGTAGTTCTTTCCAGGTTATTATGAAGTCCATATCTTCCCCATTCTATAGCACAACAGCATTCATATACCAGAACTTATTTAACCATCCCCCAATTGATGGGCATCCCCTTGATTTCCAATTCTTTGTACATATAGGTCCCTTTCCCACTTGTGTGATCTCTTTGGGATACAGCCCTCAAAGTGTTATTGCTGGGTCAAAGGGTATGCACATTTTTATAGCCCTTTATATCATTAAGGCTAAATTCATGACCTCAAAGATAACCATGAATATGCCTCAATGGTCCAGAATCGCAGGATATAAGGAATTCTCTAAGTAGAAGGCAGAGGAATTAAAGCACTTATTGAAACTCAAAAGTAGCAGACCCATGGACCAGTGTCCCCAATTCGACATCCTGGCAACAACCTTCCAAGACCAGTATGCCCATGTCACAGTAGTGACCAGGAGGCCACAGAAAAATATTATGGCAGCAAGCCAAGCCATTCTAGTGCTTCCCCTCCCAATGCCAGAGCCATCCAGCAAGAAGACCACCCACTGGCCTCAAGCCCTTGCTCAGCACTCTCCAGTCTCCACGAGGGTCAGTTCCGCCTTTTTGAAGCACCTGCCGCTGTCACCACTGCTTCTGCTGCTTCCACCGCAATCTCCACGCTGTGTTCCAGCTAGCTGACTGCTTCCTCTCTCCTTCAGCTCTTAACTGCTCTCACCAACTGCCCCACCGACTGCCTCTTAGCTCTTCTCCTCCCACCACAGGCTTCCATTGGCTCCAGTCCTAGCCACTCCCCCCCCAGGACCCTGAGAGCCCTGCCCCCGAAGCCCACTCAAATGGGCCAGGAAGATCTTCCCATTCACTGATTGCCTTTACAAGTTCCAAATTGCTCTCCAGAATGGCTGGATCAGTTCACAACTCCACCAACAATGTAACAGTGTTCCAATTTTCCCACATCCTCTCTAGCATTTATCATTTTCCTGTTTTGTCATTTTGGTCAATCTTACAGGAGAGATGTGGTACCTAAGAATTGTTTTAATTTGCATTTCTCTAATCAATAGTGCTTTAGAGCATTTCTTCATATGCCTATAGATATCTTTGATTTCTTCCTCTGAAAACTACCTGTTCATATCCTTTGACCATTTATCAATTGGGGAATGACTTGTATTCCTATAAATTTGGCTCAGTTCCCTGTATATTTTAGAGATGAGGCCTTTATGAGAGACACTAGTTGTAAAGATTTTCTCCCAGTTTTCTGCTTCTCTTCTAATCTTTGTTGCATTGGCTTTTTTATACAAAACTTTTCAATTTAAGATAATCAAAATTATCCATTTTGCATTTTGTAACACTCTCTGTCTCTTGTTGAGTCATGAATTCTTCCCTTCCCCATAAATCTGACAGGTAAACTATTCCTTGCTTTCCCAAACTGCGTATAGTATCAGCCTTCATTCCTAAATCATGAAACCATTTTGACTTTATTTTGGTATATGGTGTAAAATATTGGTCTATGCCCAGTTTCTGCCTGACCATTTTCCAATTTTCCCAGCAGTTTTTGTGAAACAGTGAATTCTTAGCCCAGAAGCTGGATTCTTTGGGTTTATCAAAGAGTAGATTGCAATCGTCGTTGACTACTGCATCTTGTGTACCTAACCTATTCCACTGAGCCAACACTCTGTTTCTTAGCCAGTAGCAAGTAGTTTTGATGACTGCTGCTTTATAGTACAGTTTAATATCTGGTATGGCTAGGCCACCTTCCCTAGCATTTTTTTTATTAATTCCCTAGATATTCTAGACCTCTTGTTCTTCCAGATGAATTTTGTTATTCAAAATGGATAATTTTAATTATATTAAATTATTTTTATTTTTATTTTTTTTTGAATTCTTTTTTTTATTTAACATATTTGGTTTTCAGCATTGATTTTCACAAGTTTGAATTACAAATTTTCTCCCCATTTCTACCCTCCCCCCCACTCCAAGATGGCATATATTCTGGTTGCCCTGTTCCCCAGTCAGCCCTTCCCTCTATCACCCCCCTCCCCTCTCATCCCCTTTTCCCTTCCTTTCTTGTAGGGCAAGATAAATTTCTACGCCCCATTGCCTGTGTATCTTATTTTTTAGTTGCATGCAAAAACTTTTTTTTTTGTTTTTGAACATCTGTTTTTAAAACTTTGAGTTTCAAATTCTCTCCCCTCTTCCCTTCCCACCCACCCTCCCTAAGAAGTTGAGCACTTCAACCTAGGCCACGCATCTATCATTATGTATAACCCTTCCACAATACTCATGTTGTGAAAGGCTAACTACATTTTGCTCCTTCCCAACCCATCCCGCTTTATTGAATTTTCTCCCTTGACCCTGTCACCTTTCCAAAGTGTTTGTTTTGATTACCTCCACCCCCATCTGCCCTCCCCTCCATCATCCCCCCCCCTTTTATTTTTTTTTATCTTCCTCCCTCTTCTTTCCTGTGGGGTAAGATACCCAACTGAGTATGTATGGTATTCCCTCCTCAGGCCGAATCTGATGAGAGCAAGGTTCACTCATTCCCCCCTCACCTGCCCTCTCCCCTCCTCCCACAGAACTGCTTCCTCTTGCCACCTTTAGGCGAGATAATCCACCCCATTCTATCTCTCCCTATCTCCCTCTCTCAGTATGTTGCTCTCTCATCCCTTAATTTCATTTTATTTCTTTTACATATCTTCCCTTCATCTTCAACTCACCCTGTGTCTGTTCTCTCTCTTTTACATATATATATATACATATATATGTACATACATATATAAAAGCACACACATATATATACACCTACATACACATGCATACATATACACATAGATACATACATACAAACATATTCACTTATATATATATATATATATACATAAAAATATATATATATGCATATTCCCTTCAACTACCCTAATACTGAGGTCTCATGAATCATACACATCATCTTTCCATGTAGGAATGTAAACAAAACAGTTCAACTTTAGTAAGTCCCTTGCGATTTCCGTTTCTTGATTACCTTTTCATGCTTCTCTTGATTCTTGTGTTTGAAAGTCAAATTTTCTATTCAGTTCTGGTCTTTTCACTGAGAAAGCTTGAAAGTCCTCTATTTTATTGAAAATCCATATTTTGCCTTGGAACATGATACTCAGTTTTGCTGGGTAGGTGATTCTAGGTTTTAATCCTAGCTCCATTGACCTCCGGAATATCGCATTCCAAGCCCTTCGATCTCTTAATGTAAAGGCTGCCAGATCTTGGGTTATTCTGATTGGGTTTCCACAATACTCAAATTGTTTCTTTCTGGCTGCTTGCAGTATTTTTTCCTTGATCTGGGAGCTCTGGAATTTGGCGACAATATTCCTAGGAGATTTCTTTTTGGGATCTATTTGAGGAGGTGATCGATGGATTCTTTCAATTTCTATTTTGCCCTGTGGCTCTAGAATATCAGGGCAGTTCTCCTTGATAATTTCTTTCAAGATGGTATCTAGGGTCTTTTTTTGATCATGGCTTTCAGGTAGTCCAATAATTTTTAAATTATCTCTCCTGGATCTGTTTTCCAGGTCAGTGGTTTTTCCAAGGAGATATTTCACATTGTCTTCCATTTTTTCATTCCTTTGGTTGTGTTTTATAATATCCTGATTTCTCATAAAGTCACTAGCTTCCACTTGCTCCAATCTAATTTTTAAAGTAGTATTTTCTTCAGTGGTCTTTTGGAGCTCCTTTTCCATTTGGCTAATTCTGCCTTTCAAGGCATTCTTCTCCTCACTGGCTTTTGGGAGCTCTTTTGCCATTTGAGTTAGTCTGTTTTTTAAGGTGTTGTTTTCTTCAGTGTATTTTTCAGTATTTTTTTGGGTCTCCTTTAGCAAGTCATTGACTTGTTTTTCATGGTTTTCTTGCATCCTTCTCATTTCTCTTCCCAATTTTTCCTCTACTTCTCTAACTTGCTTTTCCAACTCCTTTTTGAGCTCTTCCATGGCCTGGGACCAGTTCCTGTTTTTCTTGGAGGTTTCTGTTGTAGGCTCTTTGACTTTATTAATTTCTTCTGTCTGTATGTTTTGGTCTTCTTTGTCAGCAAAGAAAGAATGCAAAGTCTGAGACTGAATCTGGGTGCATTTTCGCTGCCTGGCCATATTCCCAGACAACTAACTTGACCCTTGAGTTTTTCAGTGGGGTATGACTGCTTGTAGACTAGAGAGTTCTATGTTCCACGTTTGGGGGGGAGGTGCCAGCTCTGCCACACCAGCACTGCTCCTTCCCCAAGAACCCCAACCCGAACTGGGCTTAGATCTTCGGCAGGCTGTGCACCTGCTCTGATCCACCACTTAATTCCTCCCACCAGGTGGGCCTGGAGCCGGAAGTAACAACAGCTGTAGCTGCCCCACCTCCGCTGCCCCCCGGGGCTGGAAGCCGAACCCCGAACTCCTTCCACTCCCGCAGCTTTTCCCACTAACCCTCTCCGCAGTCTTTGGTGTTTGTGGGTTGAGAAGTCTCGTAACTGCCGCAGCTCACTGAATCAGGATGCTAGGGCCCCCTCCACCTGGCTTCTGGTCTGGATGGTCCACGCCGCTCACGCTGGGCTCTGCTCCGAGCTCCGTGTGGGATAGACCTCACCCAGAGACCATCCAGGCTGTCCTGGGCTGGAGCTCTACTTCCCTCTGCTGTTTTGTGGGTTCAGCCGTTCTATAATTGGTTCAGAGCCATTTTTTATAAGTTTTTGGAGGGTCTCTGTACAGAGCTCACATTATTCCGTTTACCAGCCGCCATCTTGGCTCCACCCCCCCAATTATATTAAATTAAAAACTCTTTGCACAGACAACACAAGTGCGACCAAGATTAGAAATAAAGCAGAAACCTGGAAAACAATTTTTACAGCCAGTGTTTCTGATAAAGTCCTCATTTCTCAAATATATAGACAACTGAGTCAAATTTATGAGAATACAAGTCATTCCCCAATTGATAAATGGTTATGAACAGGCAGTTTTCAGATGAAGAAATCAAAGCTATCTATAGTCATATGAAAAAACATTTTCTAAATCACTATTGATTAGAGAAATGCAAGTTAAAACAACACTTAGATGCCACCTCATGACTACCAGATTGGCTAACATAACAGAAAAGGAAAATGATAAATATTGGAGATGTGGAAAAATTGGGACATTAATGCATTGTTGGTGGAGTTGTGAACTGTTCTAACCATTCTGGAGAGCAATTTGGAACTGTGCTCAAAAGGCAAGATCCAGCAATACCACTACCAGGTCTGTGTCCCAAAGAGAAAATAAAAAAGGAGAAAGGACCTACATGCAGAAAAATATTTATAGCAACTATTTTTGTGGTAGCAAAGAATTGGAAATTGAGAGGATGCCCATCAACTGGTGAATGCTTAAACAAGTTGTGGTATATGAATGTAACGGAATACTATTGTGCTATAATAAATGATGAGAAAATGCATTTCAGAAAAATCTGGAAGGACTTACATGAACTGTTGCTGAGTGAATTAAGTGGAACCAGGAGAACATTGTACACAGTAACAGCAACATTGTGCAATGATTAACTATGATTGACTTGATTTTTCTCAGCAATACAATGATCCAAGACAATTCCAAAAGACTTGTGATGGAAAATTCTATCCACATCCAGAGAAAGAACTATAGAGTCTGAATGCAGATTGAAGCATACTATTTTCACTTTTTTTTGGTTTTGGTTTTTTCTTTCTCATGTTTTTTCCCTTTTATTCTGTTTCTTCTTTCACAACATAACTAACGTGGAAATATGTTTGACATGATTGTATATGCATAACCTATATCAGATTGCTTGCTGTCTTAGGGAAGGGGGAGGGTAAGGGGAGAGAGGAGAGGGAAGGGAGAGAGGGAAAAAATTTGGAACTCAAAATCTCACAAAAATGAATGTTGAAAACTATCTTTATATGTAATTGGAAAAAAATGAAATACTATT
The DNA here is from genome assembly GCF_011100635.1 of Trichosurus vulpecula. NCBI lineage: Eukaryota > Metazoa > Chordata > Mammalia > Diprotodontia > Phalangeridae > Trichosurus > Trichosurus vulpecula. The sequence continues at coordinate 422,495,173 of NC_050574.1, forward strand.
AAGTGCAAAAAAAAACCAATCTGGGAGGGAAGACCCTCAGAATTTCTCTGAGCAAATAAATCCCTTTAACTTCTCAGTGACGCAGGCAACTCTCTAAGATCCTAAATTGTGGAGAATGTGCTCTTCTACATTTGGAGAAGAGGTTGCTCATTTAGAACCCCTTACACCAAATGTTCCACATGGAACCATAGTTCCAATCCATAGAAAAAGAAAAAAGGTAAAAAGACAAGAAATAAAAGCAAAGAGATTTGGGTTCTAATCCAGCTGTGACATTGGGCAGGATATTGAAATTCTTTGTGCTTCAGTTATCTCTTCTATAAAAAAAGGAGTTGGACCCCTTCAAGGACCTTACAAGATCCTTTGAAGTAGTAGCATCTTTGCTGACAGAAGGGATGAGAATGGGGAAGGAGAGCAGAAGATATAAAGGAATTGCAATAGGACTTGAAATGTACCTGAGTTCCATTCCTCACTTTGCCATCTAATACTTTTATGGACTTGGTCAAATCACTTGACCTTCTGGGATTGAGTTCCTCATCTATAAAATGATGGGGTTTGGAATATACTATATTTAAGCTCCTTCCAGCTCTAAACCTATCATTGGTTCTTAATAAAATTTTGAATTCTTTCAATGTTTAATAAATAGTTCAGTGAGTTATTTAAGTGACTCTCTACCTTCTTAGTATGGATATTTATTCAATTAAAGAATTAGAAATTACCTTAGAGATCGTCTAATCCAGTCCTCAGATTTTACATAGGAGAAAAGTGAAGGCCTAAGAGGTTAAGTTATTTACCCAAGTTCACACAGATAACAAGTAGGCACACTGGGTTAATCTGCCTCCAGATCTCCTCTTTTTCCCCACTATATAACATTACCTCTTAAGTTTGTTGAATAAATTGATTTGAAAATAAGTCTATTGGTAAACTGAAGCTTCACCTGATAAATTCATTTTGGTCATCTTAAAGATAGGGGGAGAGCGAGGAAAAAGTAGGAATATCACCACTACATGATACATCCAGCAGCAGTGATCAGTACCAATTGTGATGACTATGACAATGAATTAATCAGCTATGCCATGGTCTGCTCCTTTCACCACAGTCTATTTTCAAAGTAGGAAACACTTTATTAATTTTAAAGGTGATGGAAGTAGTATTTTACAAAAAGAGCATCAAATTGCATGTGTTTGCCGCATACTATTAAGGATAAGGGGCCCATTGTTCAGTTAAGTAACTAAACACCTGTGTTAGAGAAGAAGCAGCGGTACCGATATTTAGGCAGTTTTAGTATGTTGCCAAATTTAGTGCAGACACAAAATGAGGAAGAAAACTATTATACTATTAAACCTAAATTGTCCAGACATACTGACAGCAGCAATGGGGGGAGGTGGGAGAAATACTGAAATTAACTTGGCACATATTAGTATTAAAACAATCTTGAATCTTAACTAGTAATAACAGAAAATGGGAACAGAGCAAAAGAGAGATGGTGTGATATAGACGATAGAGGGCTAGACTCAGAGTAAGGAACATATGAGTTTAAATACCACCCCAAACACTGGCTGTGTGTCCCTGGATTTGTGACTTAATCTCTCTCAACCTCAATTTCCTCATGTGTAAAGTGGGATAATAATAGCTCCTATATTACAGGGTTGTTTTGAGGATCAATCAAAAGGATAATAAAGCATTTTGCAAACCTTAAAGTTTTATATTTGTCGGTTATTATTATTAATGTGCATATGTAGTAGCCATTTCAAATTAATTTATCTTCCCTCACATGTTAATTTCTCTGCAATACTACTCAAGGTTCAAGACATGTTTTAGTTCATGATGAACTCAGAAATAGAGTTCATGAGCCCCAAAGGACAATAAATTTACCAAAGCAACAAGAAGAAACATGAGTGCAAAAAAAGGACATTTAATTAAATAATATTGTAAAATAAATAACAAGGAAAATTCATATGCAGAAATGCAAATTCTTCCATAGATTCCAACACCACTAGTGGGAGACAGAATATATGTAACCAGGGAATGAACACTGTACAAAGAACATGCATAGAGAACACATACCTAGGCACAGGACAGAGCACTGGTGAACTGGGATGACAAATGAATGATGATTTAGCGCTTGATTTGTTCCAGGCACTGTGTTAAGCACTAGAAATACAAAGAAAGATAAAGGATAGTTTTGCTCTTAAGAAGCTAACAGTCTACTGAGGGGAGACAACATGTAAACTATGTACAAATAAGATATATACAGAAAAAGCCCTCTTTAAAAATTTTTTTTTCAGAATAAGCCCTCTTAGTTGGGTTATACAAATTCCTATACTCTTAGTTTTGTCCCTATAACAAAACAAACTTTGCCTAATCTTATTTTCAAGGAATCAACATCTCCCTCCCCCAAACTTGACTTAGTCTTCTATTCAAGGAAGACTGATTTTGATTCAAATGATACCAAAGAGTATAACCATAACACTCATAATATGACTTCTTAATATTTTAAAACAACTGAGGCAGTGGTAGAGGGATTATGTTCCATGTTGGCTGGGCCAGTTTTTCCCTAAAAGGAAAACTATAGTTTTTCTAAAGGAAAACTATCCTAGAGACCTGACTGATCCAGGGGGCTAAGGCTCAAGCTCATTGTCATAGTTTCTTAGTTACCTAGAGCAGAAAAAGGATAAACCACCAGGAGTCAGTGCCCTTCAGATTCGCGGAATATTCTACCATTCAACAAGTCAACATATTGTCCTCACCAAAAGTATTTCTGTTGTATTTGTCCTTCCTTTTTGAAGAGGACCATGACATCAGGGAAATGATGACATGACTTGCAGTTAAATTTCATTTGAGTGAGGGAGGGCCGTGCAAGGTCACCAGCCTCACTTTCTCCTCCAGAGCCATCTGGATCCAGTGGCCAGATATTCATCAGGACCACTGGAGATGGCCCAGGATGCAATGGGAGACCCTGGCCCTTTTAGGCTAAGGCATTTCTAGGTTTTCACTTTGAGTGAAGTAACTCCCATGCAGTGAATTGGCCCCTTAAAGAAGAGAGTCAAGAGATGACCTCTTTAGTAAAAAAAAAAAAATCTAACTGGGAGGAGAAGACTGTCAGTGTTGCTGGCCAGAAAAGAAACAGTTACTATTTACATTCACTGTGAGACAGGAAGGCCCAAAATATAGGCATTAAATTGTGTTTGGGCAGAGACTTATTGTGGTCCAATCTATGAGCCCCAGAGTGAAATGGGTTTAAGGTTTGATCCTTGAGAAAAAGAGAGAAAGAAAGAGAGAGAAGGAGAGAAAGAGAGGAAGAAAGAGAGGAAGAAAGAAAGAAAGAAAGAAAGAAAGAAAGAAAGAAAGAAAGAAAGAAAGAAAGAAAGAAAGAAAGAAAGAAAGAAAGGAAGGAAGGAAGGAAGGAAGGAAGGAAGGAAGGAAGGAAGGAAGGAAGGAAGGAAGGAAGAAAGAGAGATGAGGTGAGCTAAATCTACCTAAATTAGCACTGTATCCTTTCTGAAGATCTTTTCCATGCTATAGCTAAGTAAACCTCCTTTTGTTAATTGTCAGATGATGTGAAAATGTCTCATTTTCTCCTTATCCCAAATCTGATCCACCAGATTGACCTGGTTCATAACAGAGGCCTTAGTGTTATATGCTTCCATAGGAATAAGATAATTGGATGAATGGCAGTATATGAGCTGCCCTATTCCCAACTCAGCACATCATCTTGCTGTTCATCCCAATATAGAATTCTAATTTTTTTTATGATTTAGTACTTTTCCCTTTCACCAAATTCACAATAATTTGAAAAGTCTCTCCTAAAATTGGGCATATAAGCTCATTGCATTGCAATATTAAATATTTTATTTTTATTTACTTATTTTATTTAATATTTTTAGTTTTGAACATTGATTTCCATGAGTTACAAATTTTCTCCCCATTTCTACCCTCCCCCCCACACTAAGATGACATAAATTCTCATTGTCCCTTTCCCCAGTCTGCCTTCCCTTCTATCACCCCACTCCCCCCTCCATCCCTTTTCCCCTTACTTTCTTGTAGGGCAATATAGATTTCTAAACCCCATTGCTTGTATATCTGATTTCCCAGTTGCATGTAAAAACAACCTTTTTTTTAAAAAAAGCATTTGTTTTTAGAACTTTGAGTTCCAAATTCTCTCTCTTCTTCTCTCCCCACCCAACCTCCTTGAGAAGGCAAGAAATTCAACATAGGCCATACATGTATCGTTATGCAAAACACTTCAATAATAGTCATGTTGTGAAAGACTATATTTTCCTCCATTGTATCCTGTCCCCCTTTATTGACTTTTGTCTCTTGACCCTGTCCCTTATCAAAAGTGTTTGCATTTGACTACCTCCTCCCCCATTCTGCCCTCCCTTTTATCATCCCCCACCTCATCCCCTTACCCCCTACTTTCCTATGGGGTAAGATACCCAACTGAGTGTGTATGTATTCCCTCCTTAAGTCAAATCTGATGAGAGCAAGATTCACTCATTCACCCTCACCTTCCCCCTTTTCCCTTCCATTATAACTGCTTTTTCTTGCCACTATTATTTGAGATAATTTACCCCATTCTATATCTCCCTTTCTCTTTCTCCCAATGTATTCCTCTCTCACCCCTTAATTTAATTTTTAGATATCATCCCTTAATACTCAACTCACCCTGTGCCCTCTGTCTATATGTATGTATGTATATTCCCTTCAACCACCCTAATACTGAGAAAGGTCTCGTGAGTTACAAATAGCATCTTTCCATATAGGAATATAAACAAAAACGTTCAACTTTAGTAAGTCCCTTATGATTTCTCTTTCCTTTTTACCTTTTCATGCTTCTCTTGATTCTTGTATTTGAAAGTCAAATTTTCTATTCAGCTCTCATCTTTTCTTTTTCAAGAATGCTTGGAAGCCCCCTATTTTATGGAAAATTCATATTTTGTCCTGGAGTATTACACTCAGTTTTTCTGGGTAGGCAATTCTTGGTTTTAGTCCTAGCTCCTTTGATCTCTGGAATATCATATTCCAAGCCCTTCGATCCCTTAATGTAGAAGCTGCTAGATCTTGTATTATCTTGATTGTGTTTCCACAATACTCAAATTGTTTCTTTCTGGCTGCTTGCAGTATTTTCTCCTTGATCTGGGAGCTCTGGAATTTGGCGACAATATTCCTTGGAGTTTTCTTTTGGGGATCTTTTTCAGGAGGCGATCTGTGGATTCTTTCAATTTCTGGCTCTGTAATATCAGGGCAGTTTTCCTTGATAATTTCTTGAAAGATGATGTCTAGGCTCTTTTTTGATCATGGCTTTCAGGTAGTCCAATAATTTTTAAATTATCTCTCGTGGATCTGTTCTTCAGGTCAGTGGTTTTTCCAATGAGATATTTCACATTGTCTTCCATTTTTTCATTCTTTTGGTTCTGTTTTATAATTTCTTGATTTTTCATAAAGTCACTAGCTTCCACTTGCTCCATTTTAATTTTTAATTTGGCTAATCCTGCCTTTTAAGGCATTCTTCTCCTCATTGGCTTTTTGGGGCTCTTTTGCCATTTGGGTTAGCCTATTTTTTAAGATGTTATTTTCTTCAGCATTTTTTTGGGTCTCCTTTAGCAAGTCATTGACTTGTTTTTCATGGTTTTCTTGCATCACTCTCATTTCTCTTCCCAATTTTTCCTTTACTTCTCTTACTTGATTTTCCAAATCCTTTTTGAGTTCTTCCATGGCCTGACCCAGTTCATGTTTTTCTTGGAGGCTTTTGATGTAGGCTCTTTGACTTTGTTGACTTCTTCTGGCAGTTATGTTTTGATCTTCTTTGTCACCAAATAAAAATTCTATAATCCGAGTCCTTTTATGCTGTCTGCTCATTTTCCCAGGCAATTACTTGACTTTTAAGTTCTTTGTCAGGGTATCTCTGCTTTCAGAGTGGACAGTGCTCTGTCCCAAGCTTCAGGGGTTTTGTGCTGCTGTTTTCAGAGCTACTTCTATTCTGAGGTGGTATGATACTCCTCTCCTGGCCTGTGCTCTGGTCTGTGAGTGCAAGCATTCCTTTCTGCTATGTAACTACCAGGAGGACTCCCTCTCCACAGCCACCACAAAGCTCTGCCACACCAGCACTCCTCCTCCCCCAAGAACTGCCAACCAGGACCACACCCAGATGCAAGCAGGCCAAAGCAAGAGAACCTTGCCTCAGTGCCAGCAAAGTGATCTCTGCACTCCTGCTCTGATCAGTCGGTTGATTCCTCCTACTTGGTGGGCCTGGGGCCAGAAGCAGCCGCATCTACTGCTGCTGTTGCTGCTGCTGCTACCGCAGCTGCCACCCCCACTACAGCCACCTCTGCCGCCTGGGGCTGGGAGCAGGACCGCGCACTTAGCTTACAGAGATTCAGCAGTTTTCCCACTGACCTGCTCAGTTGTCTTTGGCTTTTGTGGGTCGAGAAGTCTGGTAACTGCCACAGTTCAGTAATTCAGGGCCCTGAGGCCTGCTCTGCCAGTCTACTCCATACCTGGTCTGTCCTGGCATGGCCCATGTTAGGCTGCGCTCCATTCCCACCAGGGTGTGATAGACCCTTCCCAGCGACCATCCAGGCTGTTTTCGGCTGGAGACTTGCTTCCCTCTGTTATTTTGTGAGTTCTGTAGCTCTAGAATTTATTTGGAGTCATTTTTTATAGGTGTTTGGAGGGGTTTGGGGGAGAGCTTAAGTGAGTCCCTGTTTTCAAGCCAGCATCTTGGCTCTGCTCCCAAATGTTAAATATTTTATTAAACTACTATAGAACTACAGAGATAACTGTAAGACATAACAGTAAAGAGCCTTTAATAGGACCTGAACAACAAATATAATTCACTGACTTTGGCAAAATTTATCAGTCATTAAAAATGCTCTTTTAGTTGCTTTCTTTTTCTGAATTCCAAATGTCTCCTGGGGTGGGGAACCTGCAGCCTTGAGGCTACCCCTGGTATTCTTATAATAATATATGATATTCAATGCTGCATCTGTATCTTTATTATCATACAAGGGATATGTATGATAAACCTGGTTTGCACCTGAAGCACATTAAATACTTATTTCTTGGGTTGTTAACCTAAGATCTCTTTCATTTCTTCGCTCCAACTTCAGTTTTGAGGTGAGGACTTATTTTATTCTTACTAGTAATAGATGCTTGGCCTCTGCCCTTATCAGGAGCCACGGAATATAGCCAATGTTGTTACTCATGACCCAAACTATTAATCCTTATAAGCCGCTAAGGACCCTGGAATGAAGATATGCTCCTTAGATAATAGTAGGTCAACCATTTTGATGAAACAAATTTGATTTGAAATCAAACTTTGGGTTATGATATCTTACTAGTTAGTTTCTTAGATTTCTCATTAAGAATTTTTCCCTAAGTCCTCTTCAGAAAGGAAAAACTGACTCATCTAAAACTTTACTTAATGACCAGAGGTCATAGTTTTCAGATCTCGTTAGCCCAAAATACTAATATCCTACTAACACTAATTCTATCTGTAAAATGAATTGCTGGAAATCAGTAGTTGAGCTTTCAGGTAACAAAACCAGTTAATTTTCCTTTGAGAAAAGAAGGGGAATGTGAATGAACAAATTAAGTATTCAGTGGATCATTGACTGACTCATTAGGATGTGAGCCAGAACATTTTTTTAAAATAATATTTTATTTTTTCCCAAATTACATGTAAAAACAATTTTTAAAATTCATTTTTTTAAATTTTGAGTTCCAAATTCTATCTCTCCCCCCTTCCCCTCCCCGCTCACTGAGATGGTAAGCAATCTGATATAGATTATACATGTGCAATCTTGTATCCCATATTAGTCATTTTGTGGAAGAAAACTTGAACTAAAAATAGAAAGAAAATAGGAAGGAAAGCAAAAAATAGAATGCTTTGTCTTTGTCAGATCTTTCTCTGGATGGGGATAGGATTTTTCATCAGGAGTCCTTTGGGATTGTCTTGGATCATTGTATTGATGAACACAGCTACATAATTTACAGTTGTTCATCATACGATGTTGTTTTTACTGTGTACAGTGTTCTCCTGGTTCTGCACATTTCACCCTGCATCATGAGATCATGCAAGTCCTGGTTTTTCTGAAATCATCCTGCTTGTCACATATTTCTTTCTTTCTTTCTTCCTTTCTTTCTTTCTTTCTTTCTTTCTTTCTTTCTTTTTTTGCTTCTTTATTTCTTTATTTAATATTTTTAGTTTTCAACATGGATTTCCACAAGATTTTGAGTTACAAATTTTCTCCCCATTTCCACCCTCCCCCCACCCCAAGATGGCATACATTTTGATTGCCCCTTTCCCCAGTCTGCCCTCCCTTCTGTCACCCCACTCTCCCCCAACTCCTTTTCCCTTACTTTTTTGTAGGGCAGTATAGATCTCTGTACCCCATTGCTTGTATATCTTATTTCCCAGTTGCATGTAAGAAACAACTTTTTTTTGAGCATTTGTTTTTAGAACTTTGAGTTCCAAATTCTCTCCCTTCTTCCCTCCCCACCCACCCTCTTTGAGAAGGCAAGCAGTTCAACATAAGCCACACATGTATCATTATGCAAAACACTTCCATAATAGTCATGTTGTGAAAGACTAACTATATTTCCTTCCATCCTATCCTGTCCCCCTTTATTCAATTTTATTGCCTTGACCCTGGCCCTTTTCAAAAGTGTTTGCTTTTGATTACTTCCTCCCCCACTCTGCCCTCCCTTCTATCATCCCCTCTCTCTTATCCCTTTCCCCACTACTTTCCTGTAGGGTAAGATGCCCAATTTAGTGTGTATGTTATTTCCTCCTTAAGTCAAATCTGATGAAAGCAGGATTCATTCATTCCCTCTCACCTGCCCCTTATTCCCTTCCAACAGAACTGCTTTTTTTTTTTGCCATTTTTATGTCAGATAATTTACCCCATTCTATCTCTTCCTTTCTCCTTCTCCCAATATATTTCTCTCTCACCCCTTAATTGTATTTATTTATTTTTAGATATCATCCCTTCATATTCAACTCATCCTGCGCCCTTTATGTATATGTATATGTATATATATATATATATATATATATATAAAATAAATATAATATATATATGTATTATATATGTATATTCCCTTCTGATGCCGACCAGCAGCTTCAGGTGCTCCATGGAGAAATGACACAAGTCAGGCAGAGTCTGAATCAGAACTCAACTTTATTCAAACAAGCAACAGACTTTTATACTGTTTCTTAACCATTATCTAATGCTTCTGAACCATTACCTAATGCACTGCTTTGTTACTTTACAGGGACTGCTTTGATACTTTACTGGGACCTCCTGCCACGTGTCTCACGTAGCCCAGCAGCTCAGATATGCCATGCTCACTATATGGCAACATTCCTGATCATTCCCATGCAGATACCCATACTGAAACATTTCTGTTCTTTCCCATGTGGATCACAGCCCCAAAGGTGGTTCCAGACCCACAACCTCTTATCTTGTACGGTCTTGCCTTGCACAGGCCTAGGAGGTTTACCAAGATATAGCTGGATCTCCACATGCCATTCTGCACGTCCTCAAGGGTAGCTAGAACAGGCTCAGGCTTAAAGGAAAACCTGTCATTTACCTCTCTCACCACAGACCATCTCATAGCTAGCCCCCTACACCCTTCAACTACCCTAATACTTAGAAAGGTTTCATGAGTTACAAATAACATCTTTCCATGTAGGAATGTAACCAAAACAGTTCAACTTTAGTAAGTCCCTTATGATTTCTCTTTCTTGTTTACCTTTTCATGCTTCTCTTGATTCTTGTATTTGAAAGTCAAATTTTCTATTCAGCTCTAGTCTTTTCTTTTTCAAGAATGCTTGAAAGTCCTCTATTTTATGGAAAATCCATATTTTGTCCTGGAGTATTATACTCAGTTTTGCTGGGTAGGTGATTCTTGGTTTTAATCATAGCTCCTTTGACCTCTGGACTATGATATTCTAAGCCCTTTGATCCCTTAAGGTAGAAGCTGCTAGATCTTGTGTTATCCTGATTGTGTTTCCACAATACTCAAATTGTTTCTTTCTGGCTGCTTGCAAAATTTTCTCCTTCACCTGGGGACTCTGGAATTTGGCTACAATATTCCTAGGAGTTTTCTTTTTGGGATCTTTTTCAAGAGGCAATCAGTGGATTCTTTCAATTTCTATTTTACCCTCTGGTTCTATAATATCAGGGCAGTTTTCCTTGATAATTTCTTGAAAGATGATATCTAGGCTCTTTTTTTGATCATGGCTTTCAGGTAGTCCAATAATTTTTAAATTATCTTTCCTGGATCTATTTTCCAGGTCAGTGGTTTTTCCAATGAGATATTTTACATGGCCTTCCATTTTTTCATTCTTTTGGTTCTGTTTTATAATTTCTTGATTTCTCATAAAGTTACTAGCTTGCACTTGCTCCAATCTAATTTTTAAGGTAGTATTTTCTTCAGTGGTCTTTTGGACCTCCTTTTCCATTTGGCTAATTCTGCCTTTTAAGGCATTCTTCTCCTCATTGGCTTTTTGGAGCTCTTTTGCCATTTGTGTTAGTCTATTTTTTAAGGTGTTATTTTCTTCAGTATTTTTAGGTTCTCCTTTAGCAAGTCATTGACTTGTTTTTCATGATTTTCATGATTTTTCTTGGAGGCTTTTTATGTAGGAGCTTTGAGTTTGTTGACTTCTTCTGGCTCTATGTTTTGATCTTCTTTGTCACCAAAAAAAGATGCAATAAGCTGTCTTTCGCTGCTTGCTCATGTTCCCAGCCAACTACTTGATCTTTGAAGATTTTGTCAGGGTATGACTGCCTTCTGAATGACAAGCGTTTTGTCCCAAGCTACAGGGGCATTGTGTTGCAGTTTTCAGAGCTACTTCTACACAGCAAGCTCTGCCACACCAGGGCTCCTCCTCCCCCAAGAACCACCAGCCAGGACCGCTACCCAGATCCAAGCAGGGCAAGGCAAAGGAACCCTGTCTCTGTGCCAGCAAAGTGCTCCCTGCACTCCCTCTCTGATCTGCTGCTTGATTCCTCCTACAGGGTGGGCTTGGGGCCGGAGGCAACCGCAGCTGGAGTTCTGGAAGCAGCCACAGGAGCCTCCTGCTGCTGTAGCTGCTGCAGCTGCTGCACAGCACCACCTCCACTGCCCCTGGGGCTGGGGCCCACTGCGCACTCCTCTCACCCCATCCAGCAGTTTTCCCACTGACATGCTAAGTTATCTTTGGCATTTGTGGCAGTTGAGAAGTCTGGTAGCTGCCATAGCTCAGTGATTCAAGAACCTACGTCTTGCTCTGCCCGATTTCCTTAGCACCTGATCTGTCCTGGTGTGGCCCATGCTGGGCTGTGCTCTGCTCCCAGCACGGTGCTTTAGACACTTCCCAATGACCATCCAGGCCGTCTTGGGCTGGAGACCTGCTTCCCTCTGTTATTTCGTGGATTCTGTAGCTCTAGAATTTGTTCAGAGCCATTTTTTGCAGGTGCTTGGAGGGAGTTGGGGGAGAGCTTAAGCAAGTCCCTGTTTTCCTGCCACCATCTTGGCTCCACCCCCTGCTTGTCATTTCTTATAGCACAACAATATTCCATTAAAATCTATGTCACAAATTGTTCAACCATTCCCCAACTGATGGGCATCCCCTCAATTTTCAATTCTTGGCCACCACCAAAAGAGATGGTATAAATATTTTTGTACAAATGTGTCCTTTTCCCTTTCTTTTGATCTCTTTAGGATACTGACTTAGTAGTTGCTTTTCAGAATGGTTGTAGCAGTTCACAATTCCATCAACAATGCATTAGTGTCCCAATTTTCCCTCATCCCCCCCAATATTTAAGATTTTCCTGTCATATTAACCAATCTGATAGGTATGAGGTGGTATCTCAGAGTTGTTTTAATGTGCATTTTTCTAATCAATAGTGATTGAGAGCATTTTTTCCATAAGGCTATAGGTAGTTTTGATTTCTTGTTCTTTTTTTTTTGGAGGGTGAAAGGCAAGGCAATTGGGGTTAAGTGACTTGCCCAAGGTCACATAGCTAGTAAGCATCAAGTGTCTGAGGCTGGATTTGAACTCAGGTCCTCCTGCCTCCAGGGCCAGTGTTCTATTCCCTATGCCACCTAGCTGCCCCTTGATTTCTTCTTCTGAGAATTTATATCTTTAGCCATTCATCAATTGGGCAATGCCTGGTATTTTTAAAAAATTTGAATAAGTTCTCTATATATCTGAGAAATAAAAGCCTTTGTCAGAGAAACTTGCTATTTTTTTTTCACAGTTATCCTTTTCTCTCTCTCCCCTGCCCCTCTTCAAAAGTGTTTTGTTCCCAATCACCACTTCTCCCAATATGTTCTCTTTTCTTTCAGCTCCCTCACCCTTCTCTTATTCCCTTCTTCTCCTACTCCCCCGTAAGGTAAGATAGATTTTTATATCCAACCGACTGTGTATATTATTCCCTCTTTGATTCAGATATGATGAGAGTAAGATACATGTGTTGCCTATTACCCCCTCCTTTCCCTTCCACTGTAAAAGCTCTTTCATATCTCTTTTATGTGAGATATTAACCCCACTCTATCTCTCCATTCTTGCCTTCTTTCTTGTTTATTTTAAAGTTAGAGTTGTCTATGTCTGGGAGGGGGTAAATTGAGGTCTCCTACTATTATAGTTTTATTGTTTACTTCCTCCTGTAATTCATTTAACTTTTCCTTTAAGAATTTAGATGCTAAGCCATTTGGTGCATATTGATATTAACTCATTGTACTTTTTAGCAAAATGTAATTTCCCCATTTATCTTTTTAAATTAGGGTCTATTTTTGCTTTTGCTTTGTCTGAGATAATAATTGCCACCTCAGCCTTTTTAAAAAATTCTGATTGAAGCATAATAAATTCTGCTCTTTCCCTTTATTTTAACTCTAAGTGTATCATTCTGTTTCAAAAATTATTCTTGTATAGAGCACCGGCCCTGGAGTCAGGAGGACCTGAGTTCAAATCTGGCCTCAGACACTTGACACATGTACTAGCTGTGTGACCTTGGGCAAGTCATTTAACCCCAATTGCCCTGCCAAAAAAAACAAAAAAAAAGTTTAAAAAATGATTCTTGTAAACAACATATTGTTAGAACCTACTATCTTCTGTTTTATAGATAAGTTCACCCCATCTACTCAGTTATGATTGCTAATTGTGTATTCCCCTCCATTCTATTCTTTTATATTTATCCTTCTTTTTTACCTTATCTGCTTCTTAAGAGCCTGTTTGGCTTCTGAACACTTCTTCTCTTAATCCACCCTCCCTTTTACTACCACCTCTCTTCCCCTTTCTCTTAATCTCTTTCCCTCCTAATTCCTTGTTGGAGAAGATGGTTTTCTGTATTCAATTGTGTATGTTTGTGAATGGCCATTCCCATTTACTGTATCCTCCACTGTATAAAACTTTTCTTTGCATGTCCCATTTTTTGTGTGAAAATTTTCTCCATTTTTCCTCTCCCAGTGCATTTCTTTTCCCCGCCCTTCCATTCTCCTTTTGAGGTTGTCCAAATAGAATCACACCCAGACTCTCTGTCTAAATGGTCTCCCTCTAAAACCCCTGGTGATGATAAAATGCTGAGGGGTTATATTATCATCTTCCCATATAAGAATATAAACAAATAAATCTTGCTTAGTCCCTTAAGATTTCTCAATTGTGTTTACCTTTTTATGCTTCTCTTTAGTCCTGTATTTAACAGATTTTCTATTTGGCCCTGTTTGTTCCATCAGGAATAGTTGAAAGTCTTCTATTTTACTCACTGTCCATTTTTTTTCCTCTTGTAGGATTCTATTCAGTTTTTGCTAGATAGGTTATACTTAGTTGTAATCCTAGATCCTTTACCTTCTGGAATATCATATTCCAAGCCTTCCATTTTTTTAAAGTGGTGTCTGCAAAATGTTGTATGATTCTGACTGTGGCTCTGAGGTACATAATTCTTTCTTTTTGGCAACTTGTAGTAGTTTCTTCCTGATCTAGGAGCTCTGGATTTTGGCTATAATATTCCTGGGAGCTTTCCCTGGTAGATTCTTTCAATTTCTCTGATCATTTCAATTAAATTAATTTTGTCCTGTAAGTGCCCAAGTCATGGTTTTTTGTCTCTGAACTTAGTGCAGAAATTCATCTTACCTGTAATGAGTTAAGTTTAGAAATCTAGTTCTCTCATTAATCACCATTCTTTTCTTGACTCAAGGAAATATGCTATACTTGAAGGATGCAGGTAGACACCAGGAAGTCTGGCTCAGTATCTGTACACCACCAAGCTATTCTTCAAGGATGACTGGTTTGCTATCCAAAGAAGTCTGATCTACTATCTCTGACCTTGCAGGTAAACTCAAACATTTCTGTAACCAGAATGGCCTTTGTTTTCTTTGAGTGGCTCAGTTTACCTCATTGGGTCTTGCTGGGTCTGCTTCTCCTCTTCCGGGACAGGAAGCCCAGACACCATGCCAGGAAGCAGAGAACTTCCTGTGTGATGAGTCATGGAGCTGGCTGAGGGCAGGTGTTAACTCCAGAGCCATGCCCTGTTGGGTGTTAACCTAGTCTATGCTAGGGGGAGGGGCCAACTCAAGAACCAATCGGCCCTGGTCATTCAGGCGACACTTGATGATGTCAAAAACTCTATAAGAGGGGAGAGGACAGCTTGAAGAGTTCTCTTTCCTTTTCCCATTGGCGCAGCAGCAGTGGGGAGCATGACTCTGGGCCAGCCCTTGCTCTTGGGCCGAGCCCAGATGTTGGTAACTATGAATTGTATTGGGTCTGTCTGTTGATATTTGTAATTTGTTTGTATTTTGTTTTTGAGGTTCGGGGTGCTGGTTCTTTTCCCCCGAACTAAATGAATGTTCTGAACCTCAGGGTGCTGGTTTTTTCCCCTGAAGCAAGTCAATGAAATTGTATTTGGTCTGTCTCTTGATGCTTGTCTCTTTGCTCCCCTGAACTAACTGAATGCTGGTGTTTTCCCCTGAACTAAATGAATGTTGTCTGTATGCTAACTGAATGCTGGATTAAAGTAAGCTGGTCAACCCCTTCACCGTGCTTTCCTTGTTTAAGCAGATAAAAAGAACCTGTGCTTTCCTGGCATCCCAGCAGCCTCCTGGGTCCCAGCAGCCTCCTGGGTGCTGGCTGTGGGGGGGATCTTACGTCCCCACAGGAGCTGCTAGCTGGGTTGTTAAAACAATTTCTTAGTCACAAGAGGAAAGAAGGGGGTTGTTGCTAGCCCTGTTATGAACAGTCAATAGACTATGTATACCTTCTGACCTAGTGATGATACCACCATTAGTCATATACTCCTAAAAGATCAAATAAAAGAGCAAAGGACCTGTAGCTACAAAAATATTTATAGCAGCTCTTTTTATAGTAGCAAAAAACTTGAAATTATGGGGTGTGTACCTATTGGGGAATGACTAATAAAACTGGGTGGAATTCTATGAATTGTTGTAGAGTGAAGTAAGCAGAACCAAAGGAACAATTTATACAATGGCAACAATGGTATAAAGAAAAACAAATGATTTTAGAACTCGAATCAATGTAATAGCAAACCATGATTCAAGAGGCCCCGAGCAGGCTGCTTGACAGGTGATAGCCTTAAAATATCCAATGAGACATACATTATTGGACATAGATAATGAGGAAATTTGCTTGATTTAACCAAGCACATTTGTTATGAGGGTTTATTCTTTTTTGTTGCTGTTCAATGTGAGATTGGGGGAGGTAGGAAAGAGAAAGTAAATGCTTTATTGAAAAAAAAATAAGATAAAATAAAATGAAAATGAAACAAAAATACCTTTAAATTACAAAAGAGTGTGTAATATATCTGGGGAGTCCATTCACGAAGACACATACGGGAATTATGTGAATACAACTATGAAAAGCTTTATAGTAACAAAGGAAGATTCCTGGATGGCTGTATTGTGCCAATATAACAAAAATTATAATACTACCTAAATAAATTTACAGATTCAGTATCATACCAATTATCTACCAAAGGATTATTTTATAGAACTAGGCAAAATAATGAGATTTATCTGGAGGAACAAGTTAATATTCTCAAGGGAAATATGAAAAAATACGCCCACAGTAGTAGATCCCAAACTATATCTAAAACTAGTAATTGTTAAAATGATTTAATACTAGTTAAGTAAAACACTTGATAAAAGGAACACATTTGGAACACAAGAATAAGAAGCAACTAAACACAGGAGCATAATGTTTGATAAACCCAAGGACACCAACTACTGGTATAAGAATTCACTCAGTATCTGAAAAACACTGCTGGGAAAATGAAAAAGCAGTCTAGGAGAAGTTATTCTTAGATTAAAATTTTAGAAACTTCAAATGAACACAAGGCCTAGATATAAAAGATCATATAATAAATTAAGAGGAGAATGGAAGGAAATAGCTTTCACAAATACTATTGGGGGAAGAGTTTTTATCTAAACAAGGGATAGAGAGGATCACAGGAGAGAAAATGATAATTTTTATTTCATAAAATCGAATAGCTTCTGCATACACAAAATGGATATAATCCAATGAGAAAGGAAAGGGTTAACTGGAAAAATGTTTTGCAGCTAGTTCTCTGATAGTAATCTAATATTCAAGATCATGAAGGAATTGGTATAAACACATTTAAAAGAGCCATTCCTTAGTTCATAAAGGGCTAAACACTATGAATAGATAGTTCTCAAGGGAAGAAATTCAAGTTTTAAACAACTAAATGAAAAAATGCTCCAAAATAAGAGAACTATAAATTAAAGCAACTTTTAGTCTCTTCCTCACATTCCGCTATCTGACTGGCAAAGATGACTTGAAGAGAAGGACTGTTTCCTTTCTAATTTATTAGGCAAAGGTGAGAAAGGAGTGCATTCCAGTCTCTGGGAATGGTCAACAAGAAGACCCGTAAGATTGAGAGGTGTGTGAGGACCAAAGAAAAGGTCATTTTGGCTGGACTGCACTGTGTGGGAAGAAGAGCGATGTCCAACAGAGCTAGAATGATTCATTGTATTCAGATTGGGAAAGCAAAAGAGGAACTTCTATTTGATTCTAAAGGCAATTTTGAACCACTGGAGTCGATGAAGAAGGGGAGTCACATTGTCAGATCTATGCTTAATGAAAAGCATTTTAGCAGTAGTACATAGGATGGGTCGAGGCACGAAAGGCAACCAGGAGTCTGCAGGAATAATCAGAAGTAATGAAGGTCTGAATTGTGGTTCTACTGTACCACAGTGGGTAGAAGGGATTAAATATGAGAAATGTTGTGAAGATGGAAACGACAAGGATTTGACAAGTGATTGGATATGTGGGATGAGGAAGAGTAAGGGGTAGAGAATAATGGGAGGTTAAGAACCTGAGAACCAGGAAGAAGGTAGAGCTTTTGACAAATAAGGAAGTTTGGAAGAGGGGTGAGTTTGGGGAAAAGAATGTTTTGTTTTGAACATGTTGAGTTTGAGATGATTCTGGATCATCTATTCTGAAGTGTCCTAGGCAGTCATCAGCCTCACTCTCTCCTCCAGAGTCATAAGAGTCCAGTGGCAAGATAAAATTCAAGATGACTGGTGATGGCCCAGGATACAGTGGATGACCTTGGCCTTTCTAAATTAAAGTCTTTCCCAGGTCTCAGTTTGTGGAACCTTTTGGACTGAAGCTCAGGAAGAGACAGGGGTTGGATACATAGATTTGGGAGTTATCTGAATAGGCATGATAGTTAAATCCATGGGAGCTGATAAGATTAGTAAGAGAGAGAGTGTGAAAATAAGAGAGTCTAGGATAGAGCCTTAGTAAACATTCACAATTACCAGTCAAGATATGGATGATGAACAAGCAAAAGAGAATGACAGGTTAAACAAGCAGAAAGAGAACCAGGAGAGAGTACCCTGAGATAATGAGAGAATTCAAGAGAGGTTTGTCAACAGTGTCAAATGCAGGAAATATATATATAAAAAAAATGAAGCCTGGGAAAATAACATTGGATTTGGCAACTAAGAGACTGACGGTAACTTTAGAGAAAGAAGTTTCAGTTGAAGGAAGAGGAAGACAGATTACAAATTGTGAGAGAAGATGAAGTGGAGGCAACGAAGGTAGACAGCTTTTTCTAAGCATTTAGTTGGGAAAAAAGAGATGGTATCATAGCTTAAGGGAATGGTAAGATCTAGGGAAGTTTTTTAAAGATGGGCTACAGGGACATGCTTGAAAGGCTGTAAGGAAGGAACCAATAGAAAGGGAAAGATTGAAGTTTGGAGAGCAGGAAGAGATGAAGTTAAATCTGCTGGGGAAGATGGCTTGGGATGGAATCAAAGGCAAGCATAGAGGGGATGGCCTTGGCAAGAAGGGCCACCTCTTTGTCAGAGACTACAGTAAAAGAAGAGAAATGGCAGATGATGTCAAGGAGTTTTCAGATGAAAAATCTGTAAGAAGAGGGTGCTCACCACTGAATGACCTCAATTTGTTTAAGAAGTTGACCCTCCCCTGATAGGGGAGGGGAAGAAATATAGCAGACTTTAAGAGATTAGAGAAGGTTTGGCATGGATTCTATGAGGAGATGGGAAATCAATTAAGGAGGAATAAAAGAATTGCCTTGCTGCAGTGAGAGCCCAGTTGAAGTTGGATAAAATGAATTTGTAATGTATCCAGTTAGCAAAGTTAAATGACCAACTCTAGTTCTTGTGAGCTGTAAATGAATAGGAATAGAGGAGGCAGGTGGTGAGAGTCATCCAGGGCACAAAATGAGTGACAAGAGGATAAAGGTTGAGAGGTCTAAGAGTAGAAGACAATATGGAGTTGAATGGCTAAATAAAGGATTGTAATTGGAAAGGGAGGAAAGTTAGAGCAAGGCCAATGGTATGAGAAAATGCTGAAGGGCAGAGAGATTGGAGGTCTTCATGGGGGCCAAAAATAAACTAACCAGGACTCAGGCTTAGGGAAAGCTAGAATAAGAGGTTATGTCAGAATTTTTGATTAAGGAAGGCGATGACTTGTGGTAAGGTCTAAGATGTGACTATTCTCATATGTCTCAGTGGGGTGTGGGGTGGAGTTGGTAGTTAAATTGTTAAATTGTGCGATAGTTAAATTGATAGGCTAGAGAATTTGCCAAGCATAGTGCTAGGAGTGGAGGACACAAATACAAAGAAGCCAGTTCCCACCATCAAAGAGCTTATATGTTAATGGGGGAAGATGAAATATACAAGGGGACATGTGGAGAGGGCTTGGAAATAGTATAGAGGTGCCTATCAGAGACTAGCAGCCAAGGGCAGAGTTTAAAACTGGGGGTTAGGTGGAAGAAAGGGTTAATGTCTGGAATGGAGGCAGCATGGTGTAGATTGAGGAAATGGGAGTTTAGGGAATTTGAGAGATTATCAGTATGACTATTATGGATACGAATGGGATGGGATAGAAGTAAAAGCACACGTAGAGGGCAGTTTCTTTATAATAAAGGCAGAAGTTGGACAGAGAGGAAAATAGTGGGCCATCTGCTGAATTTCTTAAAAAGTGACTTAAAAAGAGTACAAAAAGCTGCCAAGATCTGGACTGAGTAGAAAATTTTGTTTGAACTTCAAGTGAAAGAAGGTGGAAGGTGTTTAGTAATGGTGGTAAAGGGAGAGACCTAGAAGTGGCAGCAGGGAGGAAGAATTACTCCTTTTCTCCTATGACTTGTCTGTGTACCTTGGAGGGGGTGGGGTTCAGCCAGTGCTGGAGAATATGGCCAAGGATACATTGTAATTAGGGAAGACCAAGGTCTTTGTTAGGGCTAATAGATGGAAGGAATATGATAGAAAGAACAGAATGAAGGGAGGTTGTTTACTACAGAAAGGGTTTTCCAAGACATGGTGGGAAGGGTTGGAGTGGTCTGTGCAGAGGTAAGTAGGGTTGAAGATAGGGAGAGAAGAGGAGGTGGGAGCTGTTTGGCTACAGTGTCTCTACATAGCCAGTGGTAGAATTGTACAGAACATAGGAAGAGAAACTGATGATGGGAAATTGTTAGCCATAACGGTAGTTGGGGTGGGTGGCAGATGAATAACAACTTTCACAACTGCCCTGGCCCTTTCACCCAACAATATTCCTTAACTATGACTGATACAATCTCCAACCTGATATACTCGAGTTTTGACCCCAACTTCCTTTGGTTCTTGGACTTCACCTTCTTTTCCATATTGTTTGACTCGTCCTCACTTCCACACTTTGAATTTTATTGACTTGGACTTTGGTATCTGACTACATTTTTCGTTTCTTCAGTTTTGGTGCCCTCACCAGCTTCTCTCCTCCACAAACCAGTGAGATAGCACCCTGGCCCTTCTTTAAAAGGACTACTGGAACCTGGCTTTCCCTTTCTTATCTGCATTAATACCTGCTGGCTAACAGAGCAGGTGTTTACCAGGCAGAGCTCTGCTACCTACACTTTACCAGGCTCAGTGCCTATTAGAATGGCCAGTCTCAGCACGTAGGAACTCAAAAAAGCAGAAATTTGGCCAAATATAGGCAAAATGCCATCCTACGAGGCTAGCCTGGTCAGGTACCTGAGGAAAACACATCTCTGAAGATGTGGGCGAGGGCTCGCTTTATCTCTTCTCAGAAGCTAGGTCTCCAAGGCACTGTGGCTATCTCATCATCATGGCCCTACTCTCTGATCATTTCTACCCTACTTGGACTTACCTAGATCAGATGGATGGACCTCCACCTTATCTGACTGGGGCCTAGGCCTCCAGGGCACTTCCCGGATGTTTCTTCATCATGCCCTATTGCATGCTAAAATATTTAAATAAAAGGTTGAAAAGGATACTAGTGTTGGTTGTTCTCCCAGGCCCTGCTGGAATTACACAGAGAAAGGCAAAGGAAGGAATTTCAGCCACTAATCTTGGGGTCTTATATTCCTGAATTGTTAGAGTTCACCATATTTTAAAGTTCTCAAACTCAAAGAATTCACTGCTTGCAAGGCAGATTCCAGTGGTACCCCCACTTCACCCCCACTCTCACCTTGTTGTGGTAATCAAATCAACAGTAAGGCCTGAAAGGGATGTCCATCAATTGAACATTGCCACTCTCCAACTCTATGACTTTGGGGACCAAAACAACCTCACCTTGTCACCACACTTGCATGAAAATGTAAGCTTCTGGCTTTTTTTCTCCCTTTTTTAAAAAAAATTTTAAATTATTTTTTATTTTTAGTTTACAACACTCAGTTCCACAAGTTTTGGGGTTCCAAATTTTCTCTCCCCCCCAAGACAGCATGTAATCCAATGGAGGTCCTACATATACCTTCACATTGAACTTATTTACATAATAGTCCAGTTGTAATGAAGAATCATAATCAATGGGATGAATCATGACAAAGGAGAAACGAAACCAAAAAAGAAGGGAAAAAAAAGAGCGAAAAGTTTGCCTCAGTCTGCATTCAGACTCCACAATTCTTTCTCTGGATGTGCCTAGCTTTTTCCATCATGAGTCTTTTGGAGCTGCCTTTGAACCTTGCGTTGATGAGAGGAGTCAAGTCTATCAAAGTTAGTCCTTACAGATAGCATGTGTCTGTAATCATGTAGAATGATCTCCTGGTTCTGCTCTCCTCACTCACCATCAGTTCTTTTTTCTCCCTTCTGTTTGTATCCCCAGCATTTTGTGCAGTATCCTGGCACATAATAAGCCCCTTAATAAATTTTTTAAAAATTCATTCATTGAAGCTCTAAAAGAAAGATCTCTAGTTCAGTGAGAGTCTAAGGGTAGTGGTTGGAGAAACACTGAAAAAAAAGAACGAACAAAAAACGAACAAACATGGACTCTTTGCTAAGTCAAAGGAAGTAATTCATGGAATACACCAGTAACCTATGGCACTTTTTTTTTATTTAATATATTTAGTTTTCAGCATTGATTTTCACAATAGTTTGAATTACAAATTTTCTCCCCATTTCTACCCTCCCCCCACTCCAAGATGGCGTATATTCTGGTTGCCCTGTTCCCCAGTCAGCCCTCCCTTCTGTCACCCCACTCCCTTCCCATCCCCTTTTCCCTTCCTTTCTTGTAGGGCCACATAAATTTCTACGCCCCATTGCCTGTGTATCTTATTTTCTAGTTGCATGCAAAAACTTATTTTTTTTTTGTTTTTGAACATCTGTTTTTAAAACTTTGAGTTCCAAATTCTCTCCCCTCTTCCCTTCCCACCCACCCTCCCTAAGAAGTCAAGCAATCCAACATAGGCCACATGCGTATCATTATGTATAACCCTTCCACAATACTCATGTTGTGAAAGACTCACTATATTTTGCTCCTTCCTAACCCATCCCCCTTTATTGAATTTTCTCCCTTGACCCTGTCCCCTTTCCAAAGTGTTTGTTTTTGATTACCTCCACCCCCATCTGCTCTCCCTTCTATCATCCCCCCCTTTTTTATCTTCTTCCTCCTTTTTTCCTGTGGGGTAAGATACCCAATTGAGTATGTATGGTACTCCCTCCTCAGGTCAAATCTGATGCGAGCAAGATTCACTCATTCCCCCTCACCTGCCTTCTCTTCTCTTCCTACAGAACTGCTTTTTCTTGCCACTTTTGTGTGAGATAATTTACCCCATTCTATCTCTCCCTATCTCCCTCTCTCAATATATTCCTCTCTCATCCCTTAATTTTATTTTATTTCTTTTAGATATCTTCCCTTCATCTTCAACTCACCCTGTGCCCGTTCTCTCTCTCTCTCTCTCTCTCTACATATATATATATACACATATATACATACAGACACACTCACATATACATAAACATAAGTACATAAACATACATAAACATATATATATATATATATATATATATATATATATATATATATGAATAATCCCTTCAGCTACCCTAATACTTAGGTCTCATGAATCATACACATCATCTTTCCACGTAGGAATGTAAACAAAACAGTTCAACTTTAGTAAGTCCCTTGCAATTTCTTTTTCTTGATTACCTTTTCATGCTTCTCTTGATTCTTGTGTTTGAAAGTCAAATTTTCTATTCAGTTCTGGTCTTTTCACTGAGAAAGCTTGAAAGTCCTCTATTTTATTGAAAATCCATATTTTGCCTTGGAACATGATACTCAGTTTTGCTGGGTAGGTGATTCTAGGTTTTAATCCTAGCTCCATTGACCTCCGGAATATCGCATTCCAAGCCCTTCGATCTCTTAATGTAAAGGCTGCCAGATCTTGGGTTATTCTGATTATGTTTCCACAATACTCAAATTGTTTCTTTCTGGCTGCTTGCAGTATTTTCTACTTGATCTGGGAGCTCTGGAATTTGGCGACAATATTCCTAGGAGATTTCTTTTTGGGATCTATTTGAAGAGGCAATTGGTGGATTCTTTCAATTTCTATGTTGCCCTGTGGCTCTAGAATATCAGGGCAGTTCTCCTTAATAATTTCTTGAAAGATGATATCTAGGCACTTTTTTTGATCATGGCTTTCAGGTAGTCCAATAATTTTTAAATTATCTCTCCTGGTTCTATTTTCCAGGTCAGTGGTTTTTCGAATGAGATATTTCATATTGTCTTCCATTTTTCATTCCTTTGGTTCTGTTTTATAATATCTTGATTTCTCATCAAGTCACTAGCTTCCACTTGCTCCAATTTCATTTTGAAGGTAGTATTTTCTTCAGTAGTCTTTTGGACCTCCTTTTCCATTTGGCTAATTCTGCCTTTCAAGGCATTCTTCTCCTCATTGGCTTTTTGGAGCTCTTTTACCATTTGAGTTAGTCTATTTTTTAAGGTGTTGTTTTCTTCAGTGTATTTTTCAGTATTTTTTTGGGTCTCCTTTAGCAAGTCTTTGACTTGTTTTTCATGACTTTCTCGCATCCTTCTCATTTGTTTTCCCAATTTTTCCTCTACTTCTCTAACTTGCTTTTCCAACTCCTTTTTGAGCTCTTCCATGGCCTGAGACAAGTTCATGTTTTTCTTGGAGGCTTTTGTTGTAGGCTCTTTGACTTTGTTGACTTCTTCTGTCTGTATGTTTTGGTCTTCTTTGTCACCAAAGAAAGATTCCAGAGTCTGAGACTAAATCTGGATGCGTTTTCGCTGCCTGGCCATGTTCCCAGCCAACTAACTGGATCCTTGAGTTTTTCGTGGGGGTATGACTGCTTGTAGAGTTAAGAGAACTATGTTCCAAGCTTGGGGGGATGCGCCAGCTCTGCCACACCAGCATTCCTCCTTCCCCAAGAAGCCCCAACCCGGACTAGACTTAGATCTTCAGCAGGCTCTTCACTCCTGTTCTGATCTACCACTTAATTCCTCCCACATGGTGGGCCTGGGGCCGGAAGCAACTGCAGCTGTACTTCTGTAGCTGCACCACCTCCGCTGCCTCCTGGGCAGTGGCCGAACTGCCAACGCCTTCCACTCTGTCCACCACAGCTTTTCCCACTAACCTTCTCTGTTATCTTTGGTGTCTATGGGTTGAGAAGTCTGGTAACTGCTGGAGCTCAGTGATTCAGGGCACTAGGGCACCCTCCACCTGGCTCCTGGTCTGGTTGGTCCGCGCAGCCCATGCTGGGCTCTGCTCTGCTCCGCTCCCAGCTCTGTGCGGGATAGACCTCACCCAGACACCATCCAGGATGTCCTGGGCTGGAGCCCTGCTTCCCTCTGCTATTTTGTGGGTTCTGCAGTTCTAGAATTGGTTCAGAGCCATTTTTTATAGGTTTTTGGAGGGACTCGGCAGGTAGCTCACGCTAGTCCCTGCTTTCCAGCTGCTATCTTGGCTCCACCCCACCTATGGCACTTTCTTAAGAAAGTTATTGCTGATGGAATTTAAGTAGAATGATAACTAAAGGAAAGGAGTTGGTCCTGTGATTTCACTGGTATAGAGAATGCCCAGGTGAGGAAACTCCTATTCTAATTAGTATTAATAATACAGAATGCTTTAAAGTTTGCAAAACACTTTATAAATACTATCGCATTTTATCTTCACAACTACCCCTGGGAGGCAGGTGCTATTTTACAGAAGAAACTGAAGCCAAGGGAGGCTAAGTGATTAGCCTAGGATCACATAGCTAGTATCTGGGGCCGAATTTGAACTCAGGCCCTCCAGACTCCAGGCCCAACCTTCTATTCGCTGCACATGTGGATAGCTGCATCCACCAGTGCAGATCAGCCCCCTTCTCTGCAACTTACAGTCTTAGACTTGGCATAGAGTACAGAGAGGTTATGCGACTTACCCAGTCACAAAGCTACCATGCCAGAGGCAGGACATTATTAAATGAAGCACTCATTAAACAATAATACATGCAAATCACCTCGTAAAGTGTTTTGGATACAAGTAGAGAAGACAGTCCCTGCTTTCAAGGAGCTAATACTCTGATGCAGGAACCAAAGCATATGGCAGGCTTTGGCTGCATGTCAAATGGTAAGGGGTTCTATGGCCCTTAGGGTTCATCAAAGCTGATGGTAATGCTTCCTTCTGAATGTCGTTTCCGCTGATGAAATCATAATTTTTGAGGCTGAACCATTTGACAGTGCCAAGGACTTTAGGGGGAATAGCATTCTTTTCTCTGTCTTCAGGAGCTTTGCCTGCAGCCTAGTAGGACCAGTTGCCAGGCTGCAAGTTCACAGGGAGTTGTTTCCCAGGATAATAGCTGAAGGCGCTGGGTTGGAAGTACTGCTGCTCTCAAGGATTTTAGGTTCTCCAAATGTGATCTGATGACAGATGGTGATCAAGACGGTCGTGGTTGCAGTTTGAATTTTCCTGCACTAGCTGCCTCCTATATCTTTCTCAGGGTGACTTGCTGCTTCATTTAGGCTAGCTTGACCGCTGTGAGGGCTGAGCTGGAAGCAGGACCAGTGGTCTGGGGGTGAGTGGTGGTGGTTCAGCCACTTCCAGGACTTATGCGCCCTAGCCAGGTCTTTCTGGTTTTGAGTCCAGCCCTCTCAATCCAAAGCCTGAGCACAGTTGCCCCTCCACAGAGAACAAAGTGTAATTAAATAATGCAGACAGGTTGTTTGAGAACTTCTCTGAAGCACTTTCATCAGCATTATCTCACCTGAACTTCATAACCACCCCGTGAGGTCGGCAGATTATGCAAACCACCAGGGTGGAACTACGGGCGCGACCTGGAGGTAACACAACCTTCAAGTAAGAAAACCCGCTGACCTTTAAACACCTAGTGGGAGGCAACATTGCTAACAAAGGCCAGCCTAAGGGAATGGGGGAGGGATAATCTGAATTCTGGCATCTCGGTACCCCGCCAACCCGGGGCAATACTTTGTAACCAATTGAGATAAGGTATGCAGAGCATTTTTTTTTTCCAAATCTGGTCCAGGGCAATTTCTTTTCAAAATCTTTTTTTCCAGAGGCAAAGGCAAAATTGTTTAGCGAAGAAAAGGTATTGAATCTCCCTTCCTGGGTGCAAGAAAACAGTCACTGCAGCCACCTGGTCCCTTCCCTAAACACTGCTGGGCTCCCCAAATCTCCCCACCCACGAAGAGGGTAACTAACTTCCTCCCCAAGATTGGGAATACATCAGGTGCAGCTTGCAACCACTAGAACTCCCAGCATGCCGCGCAACAGCCCAGCAGCGAGCCCTTGAGGCTGGACCGCCCTCCTCTCCATAGGGGGCGGCTGCCGCACTGCACGCCGGGATTTGTGGTCTCCCCAACTCTAGAGCGGAACCACTGAGCGCAAACTCCCGCGGCCTCGGTCTGCCCTTTGATTCTTCCGGTTCCAAAACAGAGGTTCCACCGGGCCGATTCACAGCTTTTCCTTCCCTCCCTCCCCCCAGCTCTTACCCACCCGTCCCAACTCTACTCCGCTCCCGCCCCCGGGAGGGAACCTCCTCCGGTCACGTGGTGAGCCGAGGGACCCCGCGATTGGCTGCCCGGGAGGCGGGGGCAGGGCAAACGGCGCTGCGTGGTTCCCGTGGCCCCCCTCTCCGACCGCTTGTTTGGCTGCTGCCGTCACCTCATGGCGACGCGAGTAGAAGGGGTAGCGCGGGGAAGAGGCGGCGGCGAAGAGGCTACCGAGCCGGGACGGGGCGGCCGAAGGCGCAGCCCGCGGCAGAAGGTGAGCCCCGAGGTAACCCTTGTCCCCGCCACGCGAGACGGCACTTGGCTGCCTTGCCCGGGCCTCTTCACCTTTCCCCGGTCCCTGCTAGCCTCGAGGACCTGCCAGTCCGGTTCTCTTCTTGGGGGTGGGGGGGGAGGGAGGGAAAAACAGGAGGACGACGATGATGGGGGGGGTACTGCAGGAAAGAGGAGCGGAGCGCTGGCTCGCAGGACGACGACGACGACGTCGACGACCACGGCCGGTTGGTGTTTTCGGGGCGCGCGTCAGGGGGAGGGGAGCGCGCAGAAAGGGGGCGCGCGCAGGAGGGGGACGAAAATGGGAGCGCGAGCCAGGCTCGAGGGGTGGGGGGGTCGAGAAGTCTGCGGCGCGGGCAGGTGGGACACGTGGTGCCGTCCGTCCCTCCCCCTGCCCCCCATCGGCTCCCGGGGCTGCCTGCACCGTCCGGAGTACCGAGCCGGCTAACGGTATCTGGACTCCGCTCAGCCCCGTCCCCCTTCCCAGTTCTAAGTGCGCTTTTGCGGGGTGTGCCCCGCGCCGCGGCGCGCCTGAGGCTATTGCGCAGTAAGATTAGCGCGCGGGGAGTCTTCGGGGCTGCGCGTTCTCGCCCCTCTTTGCCCGGGAGGGCCCGCCGCTGAGCGCAGTGGGGGGGGGGGGGTTCGGTGGGAGGGGGGGACACCGCTGACGGGCCTGGTCCTAGGAGGGTGCGGGAGTGCCGGCTGAGGTTGGCGCCGAGCGAGCCCTCCGCGCGGCTCCCTTCCACGTGCTGGCCTCGGTCCCGGCTTCTCCTTCAGTTCCCCGACGGGCTGTCTGGCTGCGGGTGCTGACCGAAGTAAAGAAGAAGGGACTTGGCCTTGGCTGAATTCTTCCTTCCTCCCACCCTCTTAAAAAGAAACCGCAGTACCCTCACCTCTTGTGAAGAGGGGACTGAATTCAGCTCAGCGCCCCCCCCCACTACCTAACCAGCCTGTTTTACGATTCACTGGAAGGCAGTCTACAAGGCCCCCCCACGTACCTTCCCACACCACGGAACTAAAGGCAGACCACCTTCCTGCGGGCCACTTGTTTGTTGCTGATTGCCTAAGAAATAGGTAACACATTCCTTTCAGAGGTGAGAAAGGAAACTGCGAAGAAAGTCTAGAAATGCGGATACGGATCGTCTATTTCTCTTTACTCACAGTAAAATGTTTTTGGTTTAATTGTTTCAAGGCTGTATTGATTGTGTGGGGCTACATTGACTTCTCAGGGCTGTTTGCTTTGTTTTAATTATGCTTTTAAATAGTGCTCATCAGTCCTACATAAAATTGCTGTAGAACTTTTTTCTAACACAATATATAGACCTCTGAACTAAAAAAAATGATTCCATCTACTAGGCAAAGTTTTAAGAGATGAGATTTGGGGGTTTTCCTCTTGAAGTCCTGTGTTTGCACTAATCTTTATTTCTCAGGTGCCTTTTTCTTTATCTTTCAAAAATTTTTCTTAAATGAATTGTGAAAAGGACCCAACCTCCTAAGGACTGCACGTACTCTGGAGATAGAACTGTTTCCTCACTTTTTCATGGACACTTGGTGGGGGAGGAGGCGCTGGAGAGGTTGGGGAAAGATGAAACTCACGGCCAACTTGATTATGTGGGGAGGTGGGAGGAGCAAACAAGATACCGGAATCCGGAGAACAATTTCATTTTTTGTCGTTCTAATCTGGATCCTCATTCACGTATACATAATGAGCATTTCAGCTATCTTGTACATAGTTAAAAGCTGCCTGATTAGACCTGACTTCAAATACCACTTCTGACCAGGGTAGGTATTTAATTGATAATGGGGGGCAGGGGGGAGGTCGGGAAGTCCAAGTCTCTCGCAGGTGAGACCTGTGGTGCTGGCCCCTGCACCCCACTGCTGCTTTTTAAAAAGTAGGAATCTGTGCCTCGGAGACTGACCCATTTTAAAATGGGGGGTATCCTCACTGTTACCTATCTTCAAGGAGTGTTCTGAAGGTCGGGTGTGTAAAGGCTTTACAAAACTTAAAGCACTGTATAAAAGTCAGCTGTTATTAATAGGAACAATGGTTAAGCAACTGATTATTATTGCACTAGACAGTGAACTGGAAAAACAAGCCAGTTAACACTTTAGAAGTTTGCAACTCCATCTGCCTTTCTTTTGATTTCTATGCCTAATTTTTCTCCCTCCCCTTCTTTATTTCTTTCCTCGCCCCACCAAGATA
The DNA here is from genome assembly GCF_011100635.1 of Trichosurus vulpecula. NCBI lineage: Eukaryota > Metazoa > Chordata > Mammalia > Diprotodontia > Phalangeridae > Trichosurus > Trichosurus vulpecula. The sequence goes on from NC_050574.1 coordinate 422,524,377, forward strand.
ACGAAATTATTATTTTTTTGTAAGCACTTGACACTTTTGTTCTTTCTTTTGTTGTTTGCACTTTCTGCTATTTTTAGTTTTCAACATTGATTTTTATAAGATTTTGAGTAATAAATTTTCTTTCCCTCTCCTCCCCCCTCCCCAAGATGGCATGCAATCTGATATAGGCTATACATGTGTATATGTACAATCATATTAAATACATTTCCACATTAGTCATGTTGTGAAAGAAGAATCAGAACCAAAGGGAAACACCACAAGAAAGGAAAAAAAGAGAGAAAATAGTATGCTTCGATCTGCATTCTCACTCCACACAAAATTCTTTCTCTGGATGTGAATAGCATTTTCCTTCATGAATCTTTTGGAATTGTCTTAGATCATTGCATTGCTGAGAAGAGCTAAGTTTATCGAAGTTGGTCATAGCAGTGTTGCTGTGTACAGTGTTCTGGTTCTGCTCACTTTACTCAGCATCAGTTCGTGTTAAGTCCGTGTTTTTCTGAAATCTGCCTGCTCATCATTTCTTGTGGAACAATAGTATTCCATTAAATTTGTATACCACAACTTGTTCAGCCATTCCCCAGTTGATGGGCATCCCCTCAGTTTCCAATTCTTTGCCGCCACAGAAAGAGCTGCTGTAAATATTTTTGTACATGTGGGTCCTTTTCCTTTTTTATGACCTCTTTTACAGACCTAGTAGCATATTGTTGGGTCAAAAGGTATGCACGTTTTTGTAGCCCTTTGGGTATAATAATGGAATTATTTCTAAGTTAGGATAAATATGTTTTTTTAAAAAAAACTTACTCAGGTGAGTGTTTTGTTTCCTCATATATAACTAAGCTACTTTGTGGACCTTCATTTTGTCTGGTCCTGCTATGGAGATCTGTGGTCTCCAAAAAGGGGGTGGAGGAGCAACTTGACAATCTTCGTACCTTAATTTTTCTTCATGGAGAAATAAGGACGATATTTAACTCTTGATTTTTTTTTTTAAAAGGCTATTTAAAAAACGTTTAAAGAAATGTGCCTTTACCTAGGTGTTTGGAGAGACGGACGCAGCCAGAGCAGCTGGTTGTCACTGTGTTTTAGTTCCTGTGATTTCATCGGTGTAAAGGAACTTCGTCTGCAGGTGTATATTTAGCACCTTTTCTGCAACTTGGTCTTAGTTGCGCTGGAACTGAGAGTTTAAGCTACTTCTCTGAGGTCTTCTTAACTTGGAGGTTGACTCTTAAAGAACACATAATAGGCAATCCTTACCTTTCAGATTTCCTTCGTTGCTGTAGTATTCCATAAATACATGCAAAACAACTATCTCTGAGATAAATGGCCACGTTGTCTTTTAGAAAGAAAAAAAGCCCTTTGCTTCCGAGGGTCTTGTTTTTCAGGGAATTCGCCAGAAGGGGAGGATCTAGAGCTTTCCTGTTTGTTTCAAGTTTGTTCTTAATTATGAATATTAGAATGCCTCTTGGTCCGTTGAATTGACTTGATTTCATGAGGCAGACTTTATTTTATCATCTATTAATAGCACCTTAAAAGAAATTTATTGATTTAATAATTAATTGAATACACTTAGGAACTCAAGAGGGGTTTGGTTTTTGGAATATGGGCAGGACTGTTAACTACAATTTGAGAGGTTTAATGTCTACAACACTAAGTTATTAGACAATTATTGGTGAAAATGTTAGGTAGTAGTACAGTAGGTTTTCTTGACCAGTGATGTTTACTGTGAAGATTGATTTTTTAAAAAGATTATATGCAGATCTTTTTTTTTTTTTAAAAAGACCAGGAAGCTGGAGACAGAAAACTTAGTACAGCTGCTTAAGTGTTTGTATGAAGGCATTTTAAAAAAATTAAATATGGAACAAAGAATTAAACTCTTGTAGCCCCAGAGGGCGTTAGCTAGGAGGAATGGGTAGAATTCGGTTCACTAAGGGTCTACCCTTTGCCAGGTACAAGGCATAGTATTGTTTTTTTTTTTTTTTTGTAAAGGCTTCTGTCTTCAGTTATATTTTACCAGGGGAATACAACATGTAAATAGATAATGGCGCTCAATATAGTTTGAGGAGGGAACTAACATTAATAGGTAGGGGAGCCAGAAATGACTGCTTAGGTAGTAGCTAAATTGAGCCTGGAAATAAAGATGAAGAAGGAAGTATGTTTTAGTCATGGGGGACAACAGAGACATGAATTGGAATGCCAAGTTGCACAAATGGCAAGTATGTTAGTTTACAGGGTATATAAAATACAATATGTGAAGGGGAATAATGCGAAATAAGTCCGAAAAGGTAGATTAGAGACATTTGGTGAAGAACTTTAAATACCAAGCTTAGGAGTTTGAACTTTACCTTAGAGTCACTACTATAGATCCCCTAAAGATTCTTGAGCAGGGAGTGACATGGTCACACATGGTCACAGATAATTTTGGCAGCTATTTGGATAATGTATTCAAGAGAGGGGAGATAAGCAAGGAGATTAATTAGAAGTCTTATGGAATAGTGCAGGCAGGGTGATGAAGGCCTGAAATAGGTTTATGGCAGTGTTAGCGGACAAAAAGGGACAGATGTGAGAGGTATTGTATAAGTAGAATAAACTTATTGGAATGGAAGAAATTTGGAGCAGGAGGAGCTGAGGATGATAGTTAATCAAAGAATGGTGATAGTTTTAACATAAAAGGGAGATGTGCAAGGAAATTTGTGAGGGAAGATAATTTGTTAAAGTGTGCTGCAATTGGAGATTCCTACAGGACATCCAGGTGATGCTATCCAGCAAACAGTGATGTGATACAGAGTATAACAAGAGAGTCTAGGTGTCTAAGACTGAGCATTAAAGGACATGAATGGTTAATAGGTTTTACTGATAAACATCCTTGAAGCAGGGAGGGATGGTCCGAGGCAAGGTGTAATTAAGGTCAAGAAGGGCTAAGGGATAGAAAAAAAGACTGTCTGGACGTAGCAACTAAGAGAGCATCGATAACCTTTCCGAAAGAATTTCATTCCAGTGGTGATGTGAGAAAAAAATAGTTGAAGTAAATGGGAAGTCTATTTGAAGCTGAGGCCAGAGGCACTGATTTATTTATTGTAAAGGGTGGAGAATGAAAGGAGAGTAGCCTGAGGTCAAGTGAAAGTTTTTTGTTTTTTTTTTTGAGGGGGGCAGGCAGGGCAATTGTAGTACATGTCAAGTGTCTGAGGCCGGATTTGAACGGATTTGAACTCGGGTCCTCCTGACCCCAGGGCTGGTGCTCTACTCACTGTGCCACCTAGCTGCCCCGAAGTGAAAGTATTTTAAGGATGGGTAGATACGGGCATTTTTGTATGGAGTATTGAAGGAGCCAGAAGAGAAGGCTAAATGAAAAAGACTCAGGTGACAAATGCTATCCTGGAGGAGTCAGAATGGCTTCCATGTCTTAGAGTTGGCCTTGGCAAGGGATGGGTTACCACTTTATTTGTGACTAAATGGAGGATGATGTAGAGGGGTTTTAAGGTCTAAATTCAGAACAGGGAACTCATGAGAAGGCTGTCTTTTTCAGTAAAAGTGGAAGCAATGTCTTCCATTTGAGAAAGGCTTGAGAAGAAAAGGTTTGGAGCAGCCATTATAGAAAGTTTGAGTCAGTCATGGAAGAATAAAAATACTTATCAGAAGCAAATGAATAGGAGCAGAAGAGGTGGACAGCAGAGGAGTGAACCAGGGCTGGGCTTTGGTAAAGAAAGACCATGGCTGGGGCAGTCTCCAGAGGGCAGAGTACAGTAAATAATTGAACTAGGTAATTAAAAGGTTAAAGGAGAATTTAGGTGAGGTCAGGGAGGGGTAGAGTAGAAGTAGAGGCCTCACGGAAGACCAAGAATAGGTTTGATTGTGAGGCAGAGAGGGAGAAATGAAATAACCTGATCAGGGGAATTTCAGAATTCTTGAACATGAAGATCTAACGGTTTTGAGCAACCTTGTGATCAAGGGTATGGCTGAGATGAATGAAGTTAGAGGGCATGGACCTCGATGAGGCAGTGAGGGCAGGGTTTCAAGTTTTAGAGGAAGATTGAAGCAAATATTGAATAGCTTGAGAAAGAATGGAGAGTGACAGAGTGACTTGTAGATGACTTGCAAGGATCTGGATGGGATGCTTATTAAGGAAGGTTGACCGAGGGGCAGCTAGGTGACTCAGTGAGTAGAGAACCAGCCCTGTAGTCAGGAGGACCTGAGTTCAAATCCGACCTCAGACACTTGACTCACTTACTAGCTGTGCGACCTCGGGCAAGTCACTTAACGCTGATTGCCTTGCCTTCCCCCCTCAAAAAAAAAAGTTGAGTGATAGCAGCAGGGTGGAGTGGGGAAATGGCAGTAAGGAGTATGTATATTCTTTATCCCTTTTCGGTTACATGTTGGGAAAAGAAGTGCATGTGGAAAGGTGTATTGAGCCTGGCATGCAGTGTTTTAGGAGGAGGAAAGTGGAACCAGGATTCAATAAGTGAAAGAAATATAAGAGGAAGGAAAATCGGTAAAAGTTCTAGGGACACAGAAGAGAGAATCAGGAGTGGTAGGGGCTGAGGTAAATGGAGATGAGATGGGGAAGGGGAGTGATGGGAAGTACAAGAAGGGGATTTTTGCATTGGCAGCCTGGGACTGAGAGGAGATGATTGGAATGATAAGCATAGATAGGGTCTCACTCTCTAGCATCTTACAATGACTGAGGGGGTGCATCAGTTCTCTTTCAAACACTAGGGAATTTGAGAGATATCTTTTTGCTCAATATTATGAAAATGTTCCTAAAAGCTGTGTTTTTAAAAAATGCCTCAGAGAAGTAGTGAGTTAGCCATCAGAGGCCAGAATGGGATGTTGTAGGGGAATTACTGCTCAAATTGAGTTTTTTACTAGTGATTTCAGAGGTTCTTTGAAATTAACATTATATTTTAGTGTTTAGATTTTTGACTACATATTTTTTCTGAAATAAATATTTTTTTCTGATCATCTGTTTTGGCACAGGTGTTGATGATACTTTCTTGGGGTGGAGGGTGGGAAGAAATTAGTCTAAAATGATCTGGCTATCTTTTCCTGGTCTTCATTCTACAAATATACTTTGTTGCCATTAACCCCCACCCCTTTTTATCATCAGTCTCAAAGTGGTGGAAGTGTTGAGAAGAATTGATGTCAGGAATACTGAGTTTATAGTCATGAGATCTGATTTGATTGGTGGTTCTGCCACTTGTTTTTCTGTGTATTGATGGGCAAATTTCTTAATCCCTCAGTCTCTCAGTACCAGTTTCTTTAACTGTAAAAATGAGGGAGTTGGACTAGATCAAGAGTTTTTAACTTTTTTGTGTTACTGGGAAGCCTGTGGCAGTCTAATTAACTTCTCTTAAACTTTTTAAGTAATGGAAAGAAATGCTAAATTTCAGTTAGAGGTTAGTGGAAATAAAAATGTAGTGGTTTTTTTTTTCTCCAGGTAAGTTTATAGACCTTCTGAAATCTATCCTTGGACCTTTTTAGGAATCCATCTACCCCGGGTTAAAAACCTCCTGCACCCCTTTAAAGCTCAAGTATTGATTTTTTTTTTTGTAGGTGGTGAGGGCAGTAGAGATGAGGCAGAGGGGAACTTTTCAATTCTCTTTTTCTCTCCATTTCAAAGCCTTTATCTCAGCATGACAGAGTAATGAGAGAAATGAGATTCTGTTTGCAACAAAAGTGTAATTTAGCTCCATCCCCAAACTTGGAACTGGTAGCTTACTTCTAGGATCCAGGCTCTGAATGCCAAACTGAGCATTATGTATTTGCTTCTGGAGGCAAAAGGAAGTCACCAGAGTTTTTTTTTTTAATTTTTAAAAGTTTTTTAGGATAATGGCATTTTTTTTCAACATTCACTTTAATAAGATTTTGAGTTAAAGATTTTTTTCTCACTCCCCAAGAAGTCAAGCAATCTGATATAGGCTATACATGTACAATCATAATTAAACATTTCCATATTAGCCATGTTGTGAAAGAAGAAATGGAACAAAAGGGGAAAACTCCAAGAAAGAAAAAAAAACAACCCAAAAAATAGTATGCTTCTATCTTCATTCAGACTCCATAGGTCTTTCTCTAGATGTGGGTAGCATTTTCCATCACAAGTCTTTTGGAATTGTCTTCCATCATTGTATTGCTGAGAAGAGCTAAGTCTACCAAAATTGATGATTGAACAATGTTGCTGTTAACTGTGTACAATGTTCTGGTTCTGTTCACTTCACTCAGCATCAGTTCATGAAAGGTTTTCTGAAATCTGCCTGCTCATCATTTCTTATAGAACAATAGTGTTCCATTGCATTCATATACCACATCTTGTTCGGCCGTTCCTGGATTGATGGGCATCCCCTCAATTTCCATATCTTTGCCACCGCAGAAAGAGTTGCTATAAATATTTTCGTACATGTGGATCCTTTACTATTTTTATAATCTCTTCAGGATATAAACCTAGTAGTAGTATTGCTGGATCAAACAGTTTTATAGCCCTTTGGGCTTAATTCCAAATTGTTCTACAGAATGATTTCGTTAGTTCACAACTCCACCAAGAATGCATTTCCACTGCAGTTTATTGAATAGGTAGAGTGACATGTTCAGACTTGAATTTTAGGAAAATCACTTTAGTGACTTGAATGGAGAATGGACTGGAGTGGGGACTTGAGCTTATAAAGGCCTGGCCTGCAGCAGAGTTGTTGCAGTGTCAGAGGGAAAAAATGGGGTGTGTGCCAGATGTTGCAAAGATGTTATCCACAGGCCTTGGCAACAGCTTGGATATAAGGGGTGAGAGATAGTAAGGAATCAGAAATGAATCCTAGGATGTAAGCCTGAAGAACTGGGAGGATAGTACATTAATAGTGAGGGTGGGAGGGGAGGAGGGCTTAGGAGGAAAGATAATGAGTTCTGTTTGGGACATCGAAACAGAGTTGAGTGTAACGTGTCTCCCGGACATCCAGTTCTAGATGTCTGAAAGGCATTGGAGATGAGAGATTGGGGCAGGAGAGTTAGATTTGCTAATCATCAGCATAAAAATGGTAATTAAATCTGTAGGAGCTAATGGGGTGTCTTTTTTTTTAAACACCCTAGAAACACATTCTCTTTAATAATAGATTTTGATACCGTGAGTACTTTCTCAAGCCATGTTTTTAAAATGTCATTTGCATTGTGTTTTTAATACCTGATCTGATAACATGTATGAGATGTTAGAGAAACAAATGATACAATTTATATAGTACTTTTCAGGAATGGTATAGAGCGATGGGAAATACCTGAGTAAACTATAATTTCATTTCTGTCAGCACTTCCATTAATCCAGTTTGTTTATAAATTACATAAAGAAGGAATCCATAAAGTTAAGGTCATGGCTTTACTGGAGAAGTACCATTTAGGAACTGATCGTCTATTAGGAAAATGGCAGTCCTGGCCTAGAGCACTTCTGTGGCCTACCTTTGATTTAGTTGAGTAGGTTCTTGAAAGAGACACAGTCCCTACAGACTTGGGCCTTCTAACTTGGTGTAGCACCTGCCAGAGCTTGTCCTAGGATGTTAGTGCCTACAATTAAGAATCAAAAAGAGGTTCCTCCACCTCAAAAGTGAGAATCTTTTTTTAATCTTAAATAAGTTGGGCAGTAAATGCCTAAGAAATAGGGATTCAGATGAAATTGTGGATGTGGTGTTATTTTGAATTGTACAATATAGATAGTAACAGTCTGTTAATGGTTTTTTTTCCCTGAAGGATATTTCATTTTTTGTCAAGGTAAGTTAACTTTCAGAGAAACATCTTTTAACATGTTTAAATACTAATTTTAATGAAAATTTAGTGGAAATTATAACTAAATTTTCCTACTTGGAGAAGTCTCACATTGATATATTTTTTAAGGTACTGCTGTGCGTTTGAAATTTTGAAGTTCTTTGAAATACTCCCAAAATGTCTTTTATCAGACTTTCTTTTTCTTCACCAGGTAAAATAAAAATTTTGTTCCTTTGATTTCTTTTTAAGGGGGTTTAGACTCAACCTTTTTACCTCTGTCTTTGTGTATGAGGGTGCTTTGTTTTATAAGCTAGGATTTCATGGACAAAAGGGGACAAAAGGCCATTAATTTCTTACTCCAACAGCTCTGTTGCCCTTGTAATGAAGCACTTAAAACTTTTAAAATCCTGATTCACACATAAAATGAATGGCGTTTTGGAAGACTAGAGACCGCAAGTTCTTTCCCTGAGGTTTGAGGAAAGGCTGGAGAGTTGAGGGGAATTTGCTGTTCTGCAATTTTAGGAAACAGTATAGAAGATCTCCTGATATCTTTGGATGTTTTCTGTTTTTTTGAGCCCCCACTGAATTTGTCTTGTGACAAAAACCAATAAAGGAAGAATCAAATCACATTGGCTCTATCACACAACTGTTCCACTTCTTAATTACTGTTTCTTCGTCTGACCATACCCCCCTATCTTTCAATCTCTACCACTGCCTTCAGTCCTTTGACACTTCTTTGCTTTCTTTCAAGTCACAACTCAATCCTTTACTCTCAGATACCTCAAGCCCTTGTCTTGCTACTACTTTCTTGCCAAAATTCAGCCCTGGTTTACTTTCACTGTCTGCCTCCTATATTCATATGAATGCTACTGAACAGAGAGAACTTAGTCTTCCTGTGCTACCCAACTTCAAGTAAGTTCTCGTTGCAGGCAAACAACCCTTTTAAAGCGCTTTCCTCAGGCTTTTATTTTACTGAAAAAAAAAATGATCCTTGCAGTCACTCCTTACTTATTGCAATCTCTTCTCAAGTCTTTCTCCATTTTCCCAGACCATCCGGTACTCGCTGCCAATTCATTAAGTACAGATGTGGTCATGTGAAGCCCTTAGCCTCTAGGAAAGCCCTTTCCAACCTTATACCAAATTATTGAACATTATACTCTGCACTCAGCTGTCTTTCCAAACTGTCTCTTCCTCTCACTGGCTGTTGCCCATGCCCAAAGTGTACTTGCCTCTTCATTTCCACCTCATAAAATAAATCAGTCAATAACCAGTTAAGTGCTAGGGATACCAAAAGAGGCAAAAGATAATCCCCCCCCCCAAGGAGGGGGTATTAATGGGAGTACAAGCTCTATACTGGGAATTAAGGGGGATTAGGGAAGGTTTCCTGTAGAAGGTGAGATTTTAATTGGGACATAAAGTAAGCCACGGCGGTCAGTAATATTCTGCACACTTTGTTCCTGGAAGAACCAGGAGGCTGGTGGCATTGGATTAAGGAGTATGTATCAGAGAATAAGGTGTGAGAAGATTCCTGGAGGCAATGGGGAGTATGTGGGGTGAGATGATTTTGCATGTGCATTTTAAGAGAATCATAATAGTGGAGAATGGATTGGGGCAGGGAGACTTGAGGCAGACAGACCCTGCTTTTGAGGGTCTAAATGCCTTTGCCATGAAACCTTTCTTAGCCTGTTACTCTTCCTTCCTTTATTTCTGTTTACAAGCATTTGTAATTTGTTCCCCCGCCAACCCTAGAAAAAATAAAACCATCCACCAAAACAAATTCCCACATTGGCCATGTGAATCTTTCTGCAGTCTTACATCATGTTCTAGTTGTGTTCACTTTCTCTCTGCGTCAGTTCATGGATGTCTTTTTCATTACATTCACCAATAGGACACCCACTTTTGGTTCCTGCGAAGAATTGCTGTAAGTTTTTTTTAAATGTGAGTAACGTTATATTTATTTGAATTCATTTTATCTATCTACCTAGAATAGTGCTTCTAGATTATTAACTTCCTGTTTCTTCTGAATCACTTCTGCTGGTGCCTTTACATTGTTTTGTTGCTTCTATAACTCCCGTTTATTCAACAAGCATATGTGGTAGACATTAAGGTAATGTGGATATACACAAAATGTCTATTGTATGGAAGTAAAATGCATACGAATTAATTTGCCAACCTTTTTCAATCTTGAATCCCTTATTTAAAACAAAACACTAATTTTTCTTCCAGGCTATGCCAAAAATTTGTTAATTTCATTGATTAGAAATCAACTAGGAACTTCTGGAATATTTCAGCTGGATAAATATACTTACCAAATATTCTCAAAACCCCTATGACAAGTTTCAAATTATACCAGGTTAGGAACCAACCCTTGCTCTCGGAGCTGACACACCTCAGCTTAGCCTTGAAGCAAACAGGAAATGTGGTGATATGGAAGTGCATTCAAGGCATGGAGAAGATGCAAATGAAGAATAAAGTTGGAAAGTTAGGTTAGACCAGATAATGAAGGTCAAACAAACCAAATAAGGAATTTGTGTTTCATCCTAGAGGTATGTGCTTGGGGAAATTTTGCTTTGTGGAGAATGAATCGGTGGGGTTTGGAGACCAAACTGCAATAGTTCAGGCAAGAACAGTGAGTTGTGGCCCTGAGAATAGAGGAAGGAAACTTGGCCATGACTCAATGGCCTCAAAAGTCACTGCAACCTCCTTAGGCTTTCTACAGCCACAACTTTGTCAGATGTACAAATCTGGGAAGCCTTATTTTCTTCCCTGACTCCTTAAAATCATTGCATCATTTACTCTTCTTCCAGGGGTGGTTGAGGCCCTCAAGTGTGACCCAATTTCTTCTGTCAAATTTGTTTGTCAAAGGGCCGTACTTGAGGATGGCATGTGGCCTTGAGGCTGAAGGTCCCCCCAGCCCTATTTATACCTTTCAACATTCAAGTGTCTGTGTAGGTAGGAAGCTGCTTTTGAAGAACAACTGCTGTTTATGTAACTCAGTATTTAGACAGTTGACCAGGACACACAGGTTATGCGTGACTTGCCTGAGGTCACATAACCTAGTATATGTACTACCTCTGTCTTGTTTATGCCATTTTATTAATGCCTTGTACATTTTGTTGTTTTCCTGAGACTTTGTAATAAGGAGTACATTTTCTATTTTGTTTTTGCAACGATGCATCACCCCTAGTATTTGATTTCTATAGTACATATTTCCTCTTGCTAGTTTTAGTCTCTTAGAATTCATATGCAGTTTTGTTACAGTTAAGATTGCAGAAATTGTTTTTTCCCCAGTTACAATCTATGTGAAGATCAAGTTAGATGTTTTTCAGGATTGCTTTAAGTAGTATCGAATAGGTGCATGTCAGTAGTTATTGTTACTGAGGAATGAGGTGGATCACTTATGTGCCATTCAGAGTTCTGAGCTGCAGTTCTAAAGCAGTTCTAAAGGTGTCTGTAGTCTGGAACCAAGGAGGGGGAGGGCCACCAGGCCTGTCTTGAGAAACAGAATTAGCCAGAGCTTCCTTGCCAGTCGGCTCGTGTTCCCTGCTTCACTTCCAGCCTGGCAGGATATATGTATAGGGAGACAAAGTTTCCAAAATAAAAATAATAGGAAATGTTACAAAACCAGTTCACTATGCCTTATGCATCACATCCACAGTTATGACCTCCTTTCCTCCCACTTCTAATCTACTCTTCTCTCTGCATTAGGTCAAAAGAAGACACGTTTGTGAGGAGTTTGAAGGGATAGAACTGAAGCCTGGGATTTGTTCCTATCTTTCAGCTCCCCCAGGCCGAAGCAAGAGGAGCAATATTGTTTTTTACTTGTTTCTTTTATTAATATCTTCCTCAACTATTACTTTGCATGCCTACTCTGCTTAGAAACTTTTGAAGTTGCACAGTTGTTGCACATAAAGCTGACTTTCTGTTGCCACACAAATCCTCCACTCTAAAGTGGGGCTTTAAAACTCATTGTTTCTGGAATATACATTTACTCCTCCCGACCTTACTCTCCCTTTCCCTATTCTCAGTACTGATTCCATCGTTCATTAATATAGAAATGAGGTATTCTTTAGTAATTTATGAGGTTTGGGGTTGAAGGGTGCTTGATACCCCAAAGTACCGACATGGCCGGGTCTTGCCGAAAGAATTCGACTCAAGCCTTCTCTCTTAAGGAGCCTGAGTATTTGTGACGCTAATGCCAGCTGGCCAGATTCATCTGAGCTGAGCTAGATCTGAGGCAAGATAGTGGGAGGGATCAAGGGTAGTTGTGTAATCTGGGGTTTAGGGGAGGGTCTTGAGGAGTCTAAGGAGGATCTTGATGGGACTGGGGTGGGAAATAGCTGAAGGCTATGTGGAAATGACTGACAGACAATAAGGGTATAGATACTTTGATCAGGATCAAGGATGGGAAACAACCAGAAGGGATCCAGAGAATGGCTGGGCTATTTGGGCCTGAAAAGCCAGATCAAGTGGGAAGATTCGGGGTGGGGCTCAGGAGGGTTCCCACAGTCGTCATTCCCCCCTCAAATGAATGGGACCCAAATTCTTTTGGGGTCAGGGACAAAGGTCTCAGCTTCTGAAACTGCTTCCTGCTGGCCGGGGGTCCATAGCAGTTGATGGCTTCAACCCTGGAAATTAACCTGGCAAGGAGATTAAGCAAACAACCACTAAACAGGCAGTATAGGAGTATAGAGAAAGGGTAATTTCCCTGGCATAACCCATGATTTGACCTCTGTGGTGTGGTGGAGAATGACTATTATATGCCTAGCTCTCCTAACCACTGCTTCAGGGTATCTAAGATATTTATTTGGTGAGCCTCTGGTGGCCCTCTGCTTCCAGGGTGCTCTGAACTCGATGGGGAATCAGAACTTCTAGGGGCTGTAGCAGCCAAAGAGTCTAATTGTTTTGAAAAATAGGCAGCTGGTTAGGACTCCCAAAGATTGTCCACTCCTTTCATCAACATACCAAGTGAAAGGTTTTTCTAGATTAGGTAAAGCTAATGCTCGAGTGGTGGTCAGTTTAGTTTTCAAAGTCTCAAAAGCTTTAGCCTGGTCAGGCCCTTGAGTGGAGTCATAAAGTCATAAAGAGGTTTAACAGTGAGACCAGAATTAGGGATCCAGAGTCTACAAAATCCAGCCAAGTTTTGAAGTTTTTTCTTAGTGACTGGAATAGGAATAGACAGTATACTCTCCGAGGTTAAGGATTGAGGGGTAGGTATTAGTTTGTGGCCCAGATACTTTAGGGATTGGCATGCTATCTGCACTTTGTTCAAAAAGACTCTATAGTCTTGAGTACCCAGTAGTAGCCCAAAAAGCCTCCCCTGTTGGGGCTACAGATACCGAATTAAGCTACTATCAGCTAATTTCAGATGCCTTAAATCTTTTCCCAAAGCCTGGCCAAATATCTTGAAACCCTTGGCAAGACTGTCCATGTTAGCTGACATGAATTTGATTCCCCTAGAACTATCCATTCAAAGGCAAAAATAAATTGTGAGTCTGTGTGCAGAGGTATACAGAAAAAGGCATCTTTGGGGTCCAGGGTGGAAAACCATTGGGTACCCCCAGGGATCTGAGTGTAGTATATGGGTTGCAGTGTATAGGAATGACAGTTTCATTAATAGTCCTGAGATCTTGGACCATTCGGTACTTTCCATTAGGCTTTCTTCTGGGAAGGATTGGAGTGTTGCAAGGAGATTGACAATGGACAAGGATTTTATACTTACAGAATTTTTCAATTAATGGTTGTAGTCCTTCCCAGGCCTCAGGCTTAATTAGATATTGCCAACAATGGGGGAACACATTAGGATCTTGGAGGGGAACTATGGCTGGAATGGCAGAAGTAGCTCGCTGAGAAATTCCCTGATCCCAAACAATTGACTCAGCTGTCTCCCACGTCTCTGGGGGACCATGGGGAGGTCTGGTTGAACAGAGGGAAAACATAAGGTTTAACTAGAGAAAATTGGCTCCCCTATTTTGCCATTGATGAAGGTACAGTCTCTGGGAACCACCTTGAACCTGGAGTACAGTCTCTGGGAGCCCCCTTGAACCCTTCTTGAGTCTTCCAACTGGATCTGGCCTTCTAACAGGCAAATTACTATATGGTCTCTCTTTTCTCTATCTTCACTCTTTTGATAATTCCATCCTGGGTCACTACTGGGAACAGCAGCTGTTCCTGGGGGGTGTTTTATGGGGTTATCACTAGCCAAACGATCCCCAAATTTTTGGGCTTGTTCCCAGATCCTCCTCTTCAGTGGTACAACAGGTAGATAAGAGGATATGCGAATCACCCCAAGAAAGATCAAATTGTAGGGACAGATCCCTAAAACCCCCAGTAAACTTAGTGAGGTCTTCTGACTATCTCCCCAGTTTCTCTTTAACTTGAATGAGATCCAAAATGGAGAATGGAACATTTACCCTAATTGTCTCTCTAGGGGAGGCAGGCACTTACTCAGGCGAAAAAGCCCTGAAGACGTTGTGGGGACTAAGGCTTGGGGAGGGATATAGGAAGTCCCACTTCTTGTGGGGGACGGGCTGGGGCACACTGGCTGAACTAGATCAGACTACAAGGCCAGGGGATCAGGCTGGCAAGGGAGAAAACCAGTTGATACCTGAGGAGGGGTGGGGGTCAGAAGGGAAGATACCCCAGAGACCCTAGTGGGTACCACCTCAGAGGAAGGGGCTGCAGAGGGAGGGGCCTGAGCAGAGAGGTCACCAAGGTGAGCACAGGAAACAAAGGGAGCTCTGGGGAGGTTGGGGAGCAGGAGGAGGGGCTGGGGCCGAAGCCCTGGGGGCCATAAGAAGGGGGTCATCCAAAATGTCCTGTTCACTCTCATTGCCCCTTTGTGGGGCAGCTCTACCTAGTAGCATCTTACAGTCTTTTCTGAGGATGGGATTCCAAGAAAACTTGAAGGCCATCACGTAGGCAACTTTTATCCATTTTCCTTTTCTGCAACAGTACAATTCTAACTGATTTAAAGTTTCAAAAATGGGCCATACTTCGTGGCCCTCTAGGTGATACTGACACCAAACTGTGTTCCCAGAGAACACCAGCTTTTTCTTTTTAAGTTCTTTAGAAAAACTAAATTTTCCCCAATTTTGTAAAAGACAACCCAAAGGTGAACTTGTAGGAATTGAGAAGGATTGACCCATTATGGGCATCTGGTCTGGAAGTCCCTTCCTCCGTAGTAAAGGAGAAGTTAGAAGTATGGAGAGATAAAACAAAAGACAAAGAACACACAGAAAAGTACCTTGAGTTTTCCTGATTCCCTATCGCTGAGAGAATTGAAAGAATCTGGCATACACTTCTGGATGGGGTATCTCTCCATGTCCTCCATGCTTCACAAGCTGTGCCCAGGTCCATGGCCTCCAACATAACCACTGGACTGAGAACCACCTGAGAGTGTCTTCTAGCTGTCTGACCTACTGGGACTGAAAAGCACCTCCAAAGTACTTGGAGGGGGGAAGGGGATAGTGAGAGGGCAAGGCTTACATACCTTTCAGTCTTGGTTGAAGAAGAATTTGAGATTAGCAGTATTCTTGGTCTCAGGGAACCATATGATGAGGTTCGGAGTACCGACATACTGGGTGCTGCTGAATGAATTTGATGCCTTCTTTCTTAAGGAGCCTGAGCATTTGTGATGCTGAAGCCAGTGGGTCAGATTAATCTGAGCACCTTCGTGGAGGCAAGATGGAGAAAGATTGTGGGAGGGATTGAGGGTGGTCCAGTAGTCTGGGGTGACTAGAGGAGGGGTTTAGGGAGGGTCTTGAGGAGGAGTCTGAGGAGGATCTTGATGGGACTGGGGTGACTAGAGGTCACACTCCAGGGTGGGAAATAGCTGAATGCTACCTGGAGATGACAGACAATAAGAGAGCTAGGGGAACCGAGCTAGGGTATAGATATTTTGATCAGTATCAAGGGTGGGAAACAGCTAGAAGACAATCCAGAGGTATCCAGACAATGGAAGGCTAGGCTAGGCTATTTGGGCCTGAAAGATTTAGGGTGCGTTTCAAGGGGTTCCCATCTTTATCATTTTAAGTCTTCCCTAAGATAACAGGATGAGTAGTATCGCCATTATACTGATGAGGACCTTGAAGTTGAGAAAAGCTAGTTGAAATTCCATCCTTTTAAGCCCTGCCTCAGTGATCATTCCTGTTAATGAATTCATTTATTGTATATTTACTATAATATTTGTGCATTCTTTTGGTTCTTGGCACATGCTATTGTTTTTTCTGTGCCTGCTCTAGTTTGCCTACTGGCATGCCCCTTGGAGGGCAAGAAATATATCTTACTCTTTAATTCTTAAGACTTTAAGTACATTGTCCAATATAAAATACTTCAGCAGTTCACATCATTAATGCTTTTGGTTATTGTGATTGTTATAGCCACATGGTAGAGTCGGGGAGTCACCCACTTCGTAGAGGCCATTCCTGTTTAGATTTGGGTTGTCTTTATTTGCATGAAAAAAGGTGGATTATCACCCTGTAACCTTTGTAATACTGGAAAAATCAGTTACTGTTTCTGGAGTACAGTCCCCGGGAGGCTCCTTGGGCTCTCCTTGAGTCTTCCAACTGGGTCTGGCCTTCCCCTGGGGCCATTGGCCTGGCATTGTCATTGGGCCAGAATCTCTGCCTGAGCCTTGCCCTTTATTGTTACTATCAAAATGCATGCCTTCCCCAGGCTCACCCTTGCTTAGCATTTTGGTTGGCCCCCTCATTTTATTGCTATGCCCCATCTGGTTGTTCCTTTTTTCAAATATTTGAATACCTCCATAAAAGGAATTGGGAAATGTAATACTGGAAAAATCAGTTACTGTTAGGAACCCCTGAGAAACCCCCTAGCTACTGACAAGCACCCCCAGAAAGAATGGACTCAGATCTCTTGGGCATTTAGCAGATATCCTTGGGGCCCTGTGACTCCTCCAAGAAATGTCAATAGATAGGACCATCCCACTGAAGGATAACCTGGCAGACCCTTTCTGTCTAGTAGATATCCCTGGGGCTCCCGTGACTCCACCAAGGAATGTCAATAAGATTATCCCACTTAATGATAACCTATCAGAATCTTTTGATCCGTCAGGCCCCTTTGTTCCTGTTCCCCCTACCCTGTGACCTGGCCTGTAGGTTCCAGGAGATAATTAACCTCTGTACCCGTATGTCCTATAAAAGCCACACCTTCACCCCTACACGGGGCCATTGATTTGGGTAGCAACCCCGACGGCCAATAAATTCTCCATTTAAAACTTATACTCTGTGGCATGTCTCACTTGCTTCTGGTACAACACCTTGAGATTGGGCAGTAGAATGGGGGAAGAATATGCATTTGCTATTTTCACCCAAATGCAACTTGTTTCAAACATGTAAAACTCTCATTGTCTGATCTTTTTTACTAGGAGGTGATATCCTTATAGTCAGAAAATTCAAGTCAACACATATAGTACAGATCCCGATGAGTCAAAGTTACACTCGCACAATAGCTTCTGGCATGTTTGCACACTGTAAGTAACGGAAATCAGCAAGTGAATCTGACCTCATGGTAAGGGTTGGCTTGCATGTGCCGACAAAGGGCTGGGGCCAAAGTGAAAGTGGGACTAGCTGAGATAATGCTAGGTATCCGGAGCCACCCTCCCCCATTCCCATTCCCTGCCCCATGACTTGACTTGCGTCTTACCTTCCACATCTCCACGCTAATTCCAAGAGGCGAGCTCATTGATTGGAATGACTGGTGCCTGGATTATTTAAATGGTCCTTTCTGTCTTTTTCCTACCCAGTGGATGTAGTTAATTCCTATTAAATACTTTTCTGCTATGACTCCACCTTATTTCTTTTGTCATTGACTCATGGAATTTTAGAGCTGGAGACTTAAAGATTTCTAGTCATTTGTAAATGAAAAAGGAGGGAGCCATGACCCCAAGGGGGGTGGAGTGGGTCTTCAATTTTCCTTTATTGTTGTGTCTTCTGTGCAGACATCCTGTAAACAGTATTTGGGGGAGGATGAGATCAAAATTAATGCTGTTTCACATCTTCATTCTAGTGTTTGTAACTTAAAAGTTTAAGATTCGTCTTGGTCTGCTCTCACTAATCTTTTGAAAAGGTGGGGAAAGGAGCAGCTAGGTGGCACAGTAGATAGAGCAATGACGCTGGAGTCAGGAGGATCTCAGACAGTTACTTAGTTGTGTGACCCTGGGCAAGTCACTTAATCTTAATTGTGTGTGGGGGGCCCCCCAAAAAAAAAGAAAGAAAAAGGTGAGGGAGAACCATAGTTTTATGGTTACTTCATATTTTTGTCTTTAGATTATTCAGCCATTTTCCTGAGCACTTTGAACATTCAACATTACTTCTGTTCATATCTTGTAAAAAGTGACAAACCTACTAATGGAGAAGGTACTTAACTCCTTGTAATTCTTAAAAGTATCAGGGAGGTGGGGGTGGGGTACTGAGGCATGGTAGCAAATGGTGGTAAGGTTGTTGATTTCTTTTTTCTAATGATATGGAACAGTTCAGTGCACCTTTTTTTTGTTTGTTTTTTTCATTTTCAACGTTCACTTTTATAGGATTTGGTGCATTTAAAACATTCTGACAAGGGGTCTCTAGCATTCACCACATTGTCAAAGGGGTCCATGACACACAAAAATAAAAACCCCTGTCCTGACCAATTTTTTTTTTTCAACTTCTTCTCTCTTTTCACCCCTCCCCCAAACAGCAAGCAATCTGATATAGGCTATACATGTGCACTTATATTAAACTTATTTCCACAGTGCATGTTTCTAAAACATTTTTTAAAAATTTAATTGGAATATAGAGTTACTTGGTTAAATTGAAGTTCATTTTTTAAATTAACAAAAGTCTGCCTTTTCCTTCCCACAACTTCACTCTTACTAAAAAAGAAAGAAAAAGAGAACCCTTGTAACAGCAAAACAAATTCTCTCAGTGGACGGTCCCCGGTCCCGTCCCCCCCCCCCCCCCCCCCCCCCCCCCCCAATGCATACGTATCTCAGTCTGTACTCTTTAGTCTCTCACTTCTCTGTCATGAGGTGGGTAACATCTTCTCTCTCTAATCTGTCTTTTACACAGCTGCAAAAGCCTAGGCCTGATTGTCACTCCTGCTTAAAAAGTGGCTGCCTCTAGTCATACTTTAGGACAGGGGTTTTTATTTTTTTTGTCGCAAACCCCTTTGACAACGTGGTGAAGGCTATAGACCCCTTGTCAGAATAATGTTTTAAATGCACCAAATACATAGGATTGTAAAGGAAACAATTGTATTGAAATACAGTTATCAGAACATATATTTAGGATAAAATATGAGTTCTGGTATTTAAAGCCCTTCACAGTTTGGCTCTACCTCATATTTCCAGGCTTTATTTTATGCTGTTACTCTTCCCAGACTTTACATTCTGACCAAATGGGGCCTACCTGCTATTTTTTTTAAATTAGAGTTAATTTTTTAAATTAACAAAAGTCTGCCTTTTCCCTCCCATGACTTCACTCTTACTAAAAAAGAAAGAAAAAGAAAACCCTTCCTTGTAACAGCAAAACAAATTCTCTCAGTGGACAGTTCTCCACCCCCCCCCCCCCATGCATATGTACCTCAGTCTGTACTCTTTAGTCTCTCACTTCTCTGTCATGAGGTGGGTAACATGTTTCATCACTGTATATCCATCTTATGTATCTCTGCCTTTTTACATGTTGTCACTAATGCTTAGAATGAATTCTTGCCTTGCCTCTGACTTTAGGATACCTAGCTTCCTTCACAGCTCGGTTTAGCTCAAGGGTGTTCTTGTTAGAGGTAGAATCTATCCCAATCTCCCCTTTCCTCCTCTTCACCTAGTTTCTAGTTAGTGACTTCCATTCCTAGAAGTTACTTGGTACATTTTTGTTTATTTACCTTTGTAGATAATCTATATCAGGGCTTAGGTTTTTATTGAAACAATAGACAGTATATTTTGACTTGCCATTTTAGTGAGAGCTCTGCAGTAGCTTGGCTTAGTTTAACTAAAGCATTTATGTAAACTTCTGTGCTTATAGGTGCATTTTGGACAGCCCTCATCTATATCACAAAGAGTGTTAGTTCCTTGTTTGTTTTTTGTTTTTGTATTCTTGACACTTAGCGCAGTAGTACATAGTGTAGGTGCTTATTTAATGCTTGTTGAATTACGAGGACAGCATCCTGGCACAGTTAAACTTGGGTAGTTCCAATTTGAATCTTCACTTTGGCTGACTTCTTAGAGTGGTGATATGGTATAGTCATTCAATATTGGAGATGGGAAGATTGATTTTTGGCGTATAAATAATTTTTGGATGAAAAGTGATAATGTAACACATTTTAATTTCCTCTAATTTCTTTTGAGGTCATATTAAAGAATTCTTTATTCAAGGCCATATTAGGTGAAGGAATGGCTTTTTTTTTTTTTTTAACTAATTCCTGCATACTTTTCCTACTTTTTTTTCTTTCCTTGATGATCTTGAACATTGATTTAACTTTGTGCCTTTCCTTTTTATTTTTTAAATGGGAATAGCCATGTGCATTTGATTTGCTTTTTGAGGAATTGAAAATCTCAAGAAAGGACAACTGCTGAATTAAAGATACAATTTATCTAGTGTGGAAGTTAAGGGATCTCTGTTCAGTAGATAGAGGCGTCATCATCTTATTAACTAACATACTATACAAAATTATCAAGACTAATGATTTGAAAGTAATCAGTTTGGGAAGAGACCTTTTCTGTCACCTCCTATTCTTAACCATGCTCTAAATAACTTAGCTGCTTATTATATGGAAAGCAAAGAGAAGGTATCGGTGACATTTTCACTAGTATTCACCGGATGTATGCCATGATTTAGAATAGGAAGGGGCCTATATATAACTCATCTTTTCAAAAAATTTTTTTTTTATGGATTTGAAATTTGGGGAATTCTTTTAACTTAATTATTTTGCTTATTTTAATTATTTTTAGTTTTTAGCATTCACTTTTATATGACTTTAGAACTAAATTCCCCCCCATCCAATCCCCCCCTCCCCAAAATAGCATGCAATCTGATGTAGGCTATAGGTTATACATGTACAATCAGATTAAACATATTTCCACATGAGTCATGTTGTGAAAGAAGAATCAGGGCAAAAGCGAAAAAACCATGAAAGAAGGAAAAAAAAGAGAAAACAGTCCACTTCAGTCTGCATTCAGGCTCTGTAGTTCTTTCTCTGGATGTGAGCAGCATTTTCCATCATGAGTCTTTTGGAATTGTCTTAGATGATGATAAGAGCTAAGTCTAACAAAGTCGATCATTGCACAGTGTTGCTGTTATTGTGTACAATGTTCTCCTGCTTCTGCTCACTTCACTCGGCATCAGTTCATGTAAGCCTTTCCAGGGTTTTCTGAAATCTGACTGTCCACCATTTCTTATGGAACAAAAGCATTCCATTACATCATATACCACAACTTGTTCAGCCATTCCCCAGTTGATGGGCACCCCCTCAATTTTCAATTCTTTGCCACCACAAAAAGAGCTGCTATAAATATTTTTGTGTATATGGGTCCTTTTCCCTTTTTTATGATCTCTTTGGGATACAAACCTAGTGGTGGTATTGCTGGGTCAAAGGGTATTCACAGTTTTATATGTCTTTGGGCATAGTTCCAAATTGCTCTCCAGAATGGTTGGATCAGTTCACAACTCTTAACAACAATGCCTTAGTGTTCCAATTTTCTATATCTTCTCTAACATTTATCATTTTCCTGCTTTGTCATGTTAGCTAGTCTGATAGGTGTGATGTGGTACCTCAGATAACTCATTATTTTTAAGATGGCAAATCAGGACTTAGGTCACTAAAGAAGTGACTTGACCAAGTCATGGAACTAGTAAATAGAGACCTAATTCTGCTTGAACCCTTGGTGGAAAGTAATTGAGAGGTGAACTAAGAGTTGCTGACACTGCCTCAGTAGCAAATAGATATGAAGCTACTGCTACTGATTCATCAATCATTTTTAGACTAAAATTGCCATTTTTGTTTAAAAGGGGAACTTTGATGAGAGATGTTTCAGGAGAGTATATCCATGGATTAGAGGTGAAATCTGGTAAAAAGCCTTTTTTTTTTTTTCTTTTAGGGAAAGAGAAATATAGTAACATTTCCCCTATTGGTCAGGTAAGGCCCCTGAGTACCCAAAATAGCAGCCACAGAGTCCCTGCAATAAAAGCTGATTAACAAAGAGGTGGCCCCTCTTTTTCTATTTACTCTTTCCTGACACAGTTGTAATAAGCTTGATTAGATTTCTAAATTCACAACAAATTAGAGGTTGGTGTATACTTGGTGAAACACTTTATAGCAGTGAGAAAGGACCACTTGAAAGATAAAACTTGTCTTATCCAATATAATATGGAGGTTCAGTCGGCAGGGGCATCGTATTAACTAACACTGTAGTAACTGATGTTTATAATTATGATCTTACATTATTAAGGAGAGCTTAATAATGCTTTGAAAGTTTTGAGAGCTTAGAAATTTGCTCCAACCTTGTCTTTTTATTGGTCAAGCAACCAAGGTCTAGACAGGTTAGGTGACTTGCCTATGATTACCTAGCTTGTTATTTATTCGACTGGGACCCCTTCTGATGCATATTATTAGTATTCTTTTTACTATTTATAGGCAGGTTCCTTGGAATTAATTAGAGGTGAGCCATCCTTTAGACAGCTGGATTTTAAGTCACCTAAGTATTTTTGTCTTTTTTAATCAGGCAAGCTAATGAAAGGCATTTCATACAGTTGTGCTCAGATCAAAATCCAGCTGTGGCTTGTTTTTTCATCATGTGTGATTCTTGTCAGTGTCTTTTAAATTCTCCATATTGCCTGCCTAGCCAGGGGCAGTGTCGGTGCTGCCTTCTTCTGCTCAGGAGAAGCCAAGGAGCTGAGCACACACCCTCCTAAGGTGTTCCCCAAAACACCCTGGCTGTGGACCCAGAGCCTCCAGTTGTGCCAGAGGGAACCTAGGTGGCTTCTGCAACCTGTTTCTGAAGTCAACAAAGAACGTATTCTTTAGATGGGAAGCATAAAATCGGCCATCAACTGCCTCTCTAGCCCCAATGAGGAGACAGTCATGTCATCATGTCAGCAGTCACAACACCTGAACACATCTCTGTCCGTGTAGGAGTTTACAGCCCTCCTTGTGGTATAATGCATGCTATATGACTCCCTCTCTGAAAATGAGAGACTTGGCAATCTGGCTACCACCTTCTTGGAAGGTTACTTTTCCCTAGACAGGTAGAGGAGGCTCAGAATCTCAGGGCACACACTGCTCTGGGCATCCCACTCCCCAAAGACTGATACTGTGCTACAGAGGTGTTGTCCATCCTTAGGAGCACTGGGTTGTCAGCCAGGCCCCACATAGTTGGTGGTGAAGCTTGTTGGAGCGTGATCTAAGTGAGGGAAATTGAGTCTTGGAAAAGAATGATCTCAAGACTCTGCAGGAGAAAAGTGTCCCTTTAAACAATAAAGCAGTGCTAGTGGTAGGAACGGGAGACCTTTGGAGAACCTGAATCTCTGGATAGACAAGATGTGATACTATAGTTTCTGCTGTTGTCTGGCAATAGAAGGTGGCCAAGGTTTTTGTATCTTCCGTGCTGGGAGGTTTGGCTAGCAATATGTAGGTTCCCTTAAAAATCTATAAGGTATAAGTAAGAAGTTATGCAAAGAAGTTTTGTTACTCTAGTTAAATAGGAGTGATATCGTGTGAAAGAAAAAGTACCAAACTAGGACCTCAATTCTAGTTTCAGCTCTGCCCCATTACTAGCCATGTGATGTTGGCCAACATCCATGAGACTTAATTTTCCCATCTACTAAATGGAGATAATGATTGTTGTGAGGATCAAATGAGATTGTGTTCAAGAGCAACAACATGCAGGGGTGACTAGTTATCACACTAGCAGTTTATGCCACCCTTTATTCTTCAACTGCCCTCTTTAGGATCTGCCCCCTCAAGTTGATGTAAAATCATCCTTGTGAAAGGACTTTTGTGGGACTGGTGCAAATACAGTATGAAATAAGTTTAAGACAACCTCTAGCCCCTTAATAATGGATAAATCTCAATGTCAGGTGGGCACCAAAGGGAAGGAGGCTGTTGAGCACATGTTTGCATGGTCATTACCTGTGGTAAGAGTTGAGTCCATAGGTGACTGGATATTTTTGCCTGTCTTTTAAATAAAAATTTTATAAAAAATTAAAAAAAATGAATTCTCCATATAGGCTTCCTCCAGTTAATTGGAGACCCTATTAAAAATTTTAATAGTTCCTAGAGGCAAATGCAATGCTGGAAATGCCCTTTTTTCCATTCTGTGGCATGTTATGAAAGATTGGACAAGGACATAGGCTAGTCATTTAGCCCATTATGTATTTCCTTGCTTTTTGGGTCACCTACAGTTTTAATTCTAAATTGAATTTAGTTCATTTATGGTGTTGGTGTTATTATGTTAAATGACGGTACTGTTTCCAGTTCTGGCTACCACATTTTAGGAAAGACAGAGAAAATGAAGTGTGTGTCATGTCAAGAAGATAGAACATCCCATGTAAAGATTATTTGAAGGAACTGGGGATCAGGTTAGGGTAGCAAGAAATTATTTTAGTCTTAATGTATTTGAAGGGATGTTATGTGAAAGGAAATTTGACTTGTTCTGCCAAGTCTTGGCAGAACAGGCATCAGATTTAGACTTGATGAGAGAAAAAAAATTTGCTTCCTATTAAGTAGTCCAAAAGTGGGATGGACTTGCCTCTGCTTGAAGCTTTTTCACTAGAGATTTTCAAGCAGAGGTTAGATGCTCCTTTATTGGTGTGCTATAGAAGGAATCCTTGTTCATTGATTGAGCTAGATTCTAAAGAGGAAAAGTGGGTTACTGAACGGTTGGGAGTCATTAAAAGCTCTATGCAGTTCCCCAAGTTATTAAGTGCTTATGTTGTGCTAAGATTACAAAGAAAGGCAAAAAACAGTCATTGTCCTCAAGAAGTTTACATTCTAATGATGGAAATAACATGTGAAGAATAGGTAGTGAGGCAATTACAGTGAAATAGTCTTAGAAGCAAGGTGCTGGCAGTTGGGGTAGGAGGACAAGGGAAGGCAGAGGTTGTCCTTTCAACACCTGAAGGAATCCACCCTCCATGGCAGAGGCTGAGGAGAGCATTCCAGGAGTGGGGGAAAGTCAGAGTACAGGCAAAGAAACAGGGATGATGACTGGTTGCGTGGGAGTATCTGAAAGCAGGCAGGGCTGATAGATGGTTGTGTGCTTGTAGGGAAATGAAGTATATGAAGACTGGAAAGGGAGGAAGGGCCCAGGTTGTGAAAAGTTTAAATGCCAAACGCAAGGCTTTACATTTGAATCTGAGGTAATAGATAGCCACTGAAATTTACTGAGGAGTATAGAACAGTTAGATTTAAAATGTATAAAATCACCTTAGCAGCTGGGTAGAGAAGACTTGAGGCAGGGAGAGTTCTTAGAAGTCTGTTGGCAATAGTCAAGGTGAGAAATGGCCTGAACTAGGATAGTGGCTATTAAAATAGAGATGTATATGAGAGATGCTGTGCAAGTAGAAATGACAAGATTTGGCAAATAGATTGGGCATAGGCAGTGAGAATGAGGAGGTAAGGATGACACTGAGGTTATGAATCTGGATGACTGGCGTGTTGGCAGTACTCTTGACAGTTAACTGGGAAGTTTCAAAGAGGGAATGGTGTCGGGGGGGGGGGTGGGGAGAAGGGAGAAGATAATGAGTTGTATTTTGGACATGTCGAGTTTAGATGCCAGTGGTACATCCATTTGAAGATGTCCATTGGGCAGTTTGTGATGCAGTATGGAAACTTTGAAAAAGGCCAGTTATAGATCTGGGAAATTCCTGCATAAATTGAACACATGAAACTTGGTGGGATCACCAAGTGAGGAAATATAGAGAGAAAAGAGGCCCCAGGACAGAGCCTTTGGGGGACATTCAAGGAAAATGGATGAAGTTTAGCAATGGAGATTGAGAAGGAACTGAGATAGGAAGACCGAGAGAATGCCTTGTCACAGAAACCTATGCAGGATTGGATATGTAGGAGGAGGTGACCAAGTGTCAAATACTGCAGAGGTCAAGAAAGATGAGAATTTAGAAAAGTCCACTAGGTATTTTAAGAATTTTTGTTTTTACCCTTAAACAATAAATAGAAGGGACATTTGCGCTTGCTTTCTCTCTCTCTCTCTCTCTCTCTCTCTCTCTCTCTCTGTATATATTTTATATATATATATATATATATATATATATATATATATATATATATATATGTATATATAAAATAATAATAGAACAGAAAAAGGATTACAAATGAAACTACAGGTATCTATTAACAAACACCTTATTTTTGTTTTAAAGAGTACAATAAAATCAACCTGTGGTTTTCAAAGCTGCTCTACTTGTCTGACCTTCTGTTCTGTCTCTCCACTTAAAAAAAAAGTTGCCTCAATGACCCTCTTGGTTTTCTTGCTACCTTTAACCCTTCACTCCTTCCCGTTGGAGGAGGAAAAAAGGTAAACCAAGCCATAATAACAAATAATACATAGTCAAAACAAATCCCCACTTTGGCTCTGTCCAAAAATGAATTTCTTTGCATCTTCAGTTCTCTCTGACAAGAGGTGTGGGTAGAAAGTGTAATCATTACTCCTCTGGAATTGTGGTTTGGTTATTTTCACTGATGAGAGTTTGTAAGTCTTTCAAAGTTTTTTTTCTTTACAGTGTTATTGAATAAATTGTTCTGGTTTTTACTTCACTGCATCAATTCATAGAGATCTTCCCAGGTTTCTTGGACCATCTACACTTACTTCATTTTTTTTTTACAGCAAAATAATATTACACTCATAGGCTAGATTAAGGTCTAGCCATTCATTAGATGGGCAGCACATTAGTTTCTAGTTCTTTGTTAGAACAGAAAGGCTTGCTAGAAATGTTTTTGTACATTTTGTAGTTGTTTTTTTTCTGTTTTGTTTGATTGTTTTGGAGTATAAAAGGCAATCAGACTCATAGTTTATTGTAGTTTCCTATTAAAGAGAAACCATTAGTTCAGAAATTCATTTTGGTCTCTGACCAGCAAATTTAGACCACGGTAACTCAAGCCAAAATGGTTGGAATATGTTGGTTTGAGTAGAGAAGATTTTGTATTTCAAATGTGGATATTGATTTGTTAACGTGGAACTAGGGAGGGTGATTTTATGAAGCTTGGATGTGAATTCTTGCCCATCTAGTCTGTAAAGGTTCAGACTTGATTTACCCTAAGTTTGATGTCAGAGGACTAGGGTTCAGGTTACTGGTTGTGCCGTTTGTTTCTCAGTAACTTAACCTATCTGGTCCTGGTTTTTTGTTCATCTGTAAAACGAGGGATTGGGACTTGATGGCCTCTGAAGGCTCGTCCAGGCTCTTCTTTTAATGTTACTTTCTCACAGGATTGAAGGAAGGTGTTTTGTTAACTCACAGAATCTTAGAGCTACGAAGAATCTCAAAAGATCATCCAGACCAGCAGCCCTTAAACAAGACATGACTCTTGTCTCTAGTGTTCTTGACAAAGACTTAAGACTTTCAGTGATATGGATTCCCTATTTTATCTCACAATCCCTTCACTAACCAACCCATTCCATTTTTAAATAAAACTAAAGCTTTTCCCCTAACACTTCCTCTTTGTAATTTCAGTCCATGTTTAGTCCATATGTTTAGCCATATAAGCATTACTTGTTTTCTACTAAGAATCATACAGAAATCTTGAAGAAAATTATCATGTCTACCCCGCTGTCTTCTAGAGACAAAATATTTCCATTATTTAAAACTCATTCTCACATGAAATTATTTCTAGTTGCTTCACCATCCAGGTACCTATTTTCTGGATATATTACACCTTGTCATTGTGCCTAATAAAATAAGCCCAGAGCATACTTCCCCTGATGTGACCTGGTGCAGGCCTAGTATCTCCTTCACCCAGGTCACTCTGCTTTTGTTAATGTAAGTTTCTTTGGGCAGTAGCATCTCACTGCAGATTCATTGACCTTGTAGTACACTAAAAAATCCCTAAACCTTTTTCACATTTAACCCCCCTCCCCCACCCCCCATATCTCTCTTATCCTGTACTAAAAATGAATTGATTCTCTGAATGCAAGTAGAAGACTTTAAAGTTTAATAGGGGAAATTGTGAAATTGTTTTATCATAAGCTTTAGTCCAGCATTCTTTTTGTCTGTTTTTTTGTAACTTCTACAGATAGCCTTTCCCAGGCCCACTTAATTCTAGTTCCTTCCCTCTGTTAATTATTTCTTACTTATCTTGTATATTTGTACATATTTGTTTGCTTGTCACCCCTATTAGTTTGTGTGATAGAAGGCAGGGATTGTGCCTTTCTTTGTATCCCTAGAGCTTAGCACAGTGTCTGGCATGTGTAGTAGGCACTTAATTAATGCTTATTTGACTGTGTGCTGTATTTAGCTATCACTCCAAGCTTTGTGTTATCCCAGAATTTTATAAGTATGTTATCGTGCTTATATTCAAGTCAGGGCCCTGCACCTCTATCCTGGATACCTCCCTCCAAGGTTAACATATCTTTTAATGATTCTACAATCATGGGGTCTTGTCAGTTAGCCACCTGAATCTATTTAATTGTGGTCACCTTGTCCACATATTTTCATCTTGTCTACAAACTAGACCAGACCTGCACAACTTGGCAGTAGGTAGGGACCAAAATTAAAATAGGCTAAACTTCATCAGGTTGCAGTAGGTTGGACTAGAGACAAACTAATGATGGTTGGTCACAGGTCACGGGACAAACAGGAGAGTGAGCAGTGGCTACCCTATGTTTTTCTGTGGGCCTCCAGAGAGCTTTTGGCCACCACATGTTGTGCAGGTATGAACTAGACTATCAGATGTCTTGATAAAATCCAGATAAACTATTTTCAACATTTTTCCAACCAGTCTAGTAATGTTAAAAATGGAAATAATAGTGTCTCTAAGACAAGTTGCCGTACGTTGGCACTTAGAATTTCTTCACTGGATGGTCCCTGTACCAGTAAAATCATAGGCTGCTTCTGTACACCATGCACCTCTCTTCCCACCCCCCCACCCCAATTACAGACCTACTGGCTCTTTTTGCATCAGTTTTCAGTTCACTTCCCTCACTTTCACAGTGTTACATGGCCTTGTGAAGAGCACTCTGCTTTTATGCCTTTCCCCCACTTTCTCATTAGAATCAATTGTGGCACTGGATGTTTGCTTTCGAGAGTCTCTGATCTCTCTTCATCCAGCTTCCCTATTAGCGTCTCAAGCCATGTGATCCTACTTACCCTATTTCTGAACCCTGATTCCTATCAGATTCAATGTTCTCTTCCTTTTCTCTAAGGAGCTCTAAAATAGATGCCCAGATACTTGAAAAATTCCCATTGCTGGCATCTTGTCTTTTTGTCAGTATCTTATAATTTTTCTAGGTGATTGCTGTTTCCTGCTGAGCCTTATATAAATGCCTGCTTGCCACTGCGTTTCTGTCCTGGATTTCCCCAAGAGCTTAATCACTTCCTTTTGAGCATTAGGTAACTAAATTATTGTATTCCAATAATATGACATCCCACCAAATTTCATTTGAAATAGTAGAGAGGATGCTCAAAGGGGAAATGGGTAAACTGGATCCTTTGGAAGATACCTGCATATTTGAAAACTACTGAATGAATTGGGGAGGCATTTATGGCCTCGAGAGAAATCTGCTAATAATCACACCAAGGAGGACAAAACAGTACTTTGGCATTTTATGAACTTTTATATTAGAGCAGGATGTGATAATTGGAAAAATAGTTTTTTAAACATGCACTGAGGTTGGCTATTGGTTTTATTCAAAACATGTACTTAAATTTAGTCGATTGATTATTGTAGCTATGTTGCCTGGCTATGGTATATGTTTATTGAGTAAAATAGATTTGAACAATCATGTCTGTGGTGTTCTTATAATTTGAGAGTGCTCCAGGTTACAAATGGTTATCAGGACTCAAGAAAAGGGGGTCTTGACTGAATCCAGATTGTTGCAAAGTATATAAAATAATTATATTTAGGGGAGTAGTGGAGGTGCACAGTTTTATTTAGTTTAAAATTAGGATATCAGTTGGTTTGAGAACTCTGGATCGTATGTACTCTCTTGCCTTGCCTGGTGCATTTGTTGATGCTGAATTCCATCAACCTTTATTCTGTAGTTAAATTGCTAATGACCCTTCTGAAGTGTCCAAATTCCTTCCCTTTTTTCCTGATGTTTAGTAGTTATAAATAGCTTGTTGCCTTTTAATCTGCAAGGCATGAGACAGTTTTAATTGTCTTAGGCTTTTTTGAGGTTAAGTATGTTGTGCCTCTTCTGCGTGTGAGTAATGTGAGTATTTGTAGAAGTCATTCTTCTTGTCAGAGTTCATATGAAGTTAGTAGTGGAGGATGTTGGATATCGGACATGAAATACCTGATTTCGAATCTCACGCTTTTGATGGCTTCTTGTTGATTCTGGGGGAGTCTGCACGTTTTCCTTGGTGAGATTTTTTTTTCTGTTAAGCCTTCAAATTTGTTCAGTGCCATGCCTATGTGCTACCAATTCCTTCAATTGTGGGTCTTCTTTTAAAAATTATCAGATAGCAACATAAACTTTGTTGTATACTGAGATACTGTTAATCCAGTTTGCTAGTGATTTGTCTTGATTGCAATGCCCTTTATTTTACTGGATTGTTGAGATTTAAGGATAATATAATGATTTTATTTATATTTTCCATAGAATTTAGGAGAAAATTCTTTTTATCGTGTGATTCTGCTGTGTACCTGTAAAATTTTGACATCCAAATGCTGGAGGAGGAGCAAATAGCTTATCAGTTAACAATTATTTATTAAGCATTTGCCACATGTCTTCTACTGTATTTAGGTACTTGGATGCAAGTACAAGGAATGAAAAACCCTACTTGCAAGGAACTTACATTCCAACAGGGGAGCAACATTTAAGTATATATTACCCAATAAATACAAAATATTTAAATACATGGTAGCTTTCAAGGGAGGGTACTATTAGTTGAGGGAATCAGGAAAAAATTCAGGTAGAAAGTGGTACTTGAACTGGGACTTGAAAGAAGAAAGGGATTGTGTGAGGGGGAGATGAGGAGGGAGCATGTATTTCAGGCATGGGAAACAGCCAACTGTAAAGGTTTGGAGATGAGAGGGATGGAGTATTGCAGGTGGAGAACAGAGAAAAGGTCCTTCTTGAGTACATTGCAGAGCAGACAAGGGGAATGCTATCCAGTGAGGTTGGAAAGATTAATTTAGGTCTTAGTTGTGAGGATCTTTAAAAGTTAAACAAGAATTTCTGTTTGATTCTAGAGGGCAATAGGAAGCTCCTGGAGCTTATTGAGTGATACAGCAGATTTGGACTTAATGAAAATTGCTTTAGCTTAAGTGTGGAATATGGCTTGAAGTGGTGAGTCACATCAGGAAGATCAATTAATAAAGCTGATGCAATAGTCCAGGTAAGAGGTGATGATGAAGGCCTGAACTAAGGTGGTGGCTCTGTGAGCAGAAAGAAACAGCAAGATTAGGCAACTGATTGGTTGGTGTGTTGGATGATAGAGAGGAAGGAATTGAGGAAGAATATAATAATATAATTTTTTAAAACTTTTGTTAAAAGTTTTAAACAATGGTTTGCATCTTGTTTAGCTTCAAAGGTCAGGATTGATTTTATTTTATGCAAATTTTACTTCAGGCTTAGTAGAATTTTGAAAAGAAGCTTTACTCAGGCTTAGTAGAATTCAAACCTGTTTCAAATTATGGAAAGAAAACAACTAAAAAAACCTTACATATCCATCTGTACCCTTCAATCCAGAGATCCCATGACTAGCCATTTACCTAAAAGACAGCAAAGACTGAGAGAAAGATTCCCCTCATATAGACCAAAATATTTATGGTAGCAAAGAACAAGAAAAAAATAGCTAAGCAAATTGAGGTGCATAGAATCTTTGGTTCATAGAGCTAAGAGTTGGAAGAGACCTCAAAGGCTGTGTAGTCCAAACCCCCCTCATTTTACAGATGAAGAAACTGAGGTCCAGGGAAGTTAAGTGATTTTTCCCAAGGTCATATGAATGTAATGTAACATTACTTAATTGTAAGAAATGATAAATAAGAATTCAGAGAAGGATGGAAAGATTTAATATGAACTTAATGCAGAATGAAATAGGGAAAACCAGGGAAACTATACAACATGACTACAACAATGTAAATGGAAGAACAAATAAAACTGAATATTGTATACTTATAATGATCAAATTTATCCCAGAAAGACAGGAGAAAAAGCATTCCTTTTTCCTTCCCCTTTCTTTGCAGAAAAGGAGGACTATGCATGGAACATTGCATATGTTTATTTGACTGGATGTGTGCAGTTAATTTTGCCGAGCTGCTCCTCTCCTCCCATGCCCTGCCTCTTCATTTGATGTAATTTACCCTTTTCTACTACCTCCTTACCTCTTCTCCCAGAACCCTCCCTTTACATCTCTTAATTATGTTTTTTATCATCATATCAGTTATTTTATACTGACACCCACAGTCTATGTGTATGCTTTTCAGGTGTCATGATAACTGTACTGTTCTCAAGATTGACATACATACATATGTATATATATAAAAAATATATATAAAATGATATAATTCTATATAAAGATGTAAACAATTTGCCCTTATTGATTAACAAGGTTTGTGGGGGTTATTCCCCCTGCTTACCTTTTTATGTCTCTCTTGAGTTTTGTGTTTGAAGATCAAATTTTCCATTGAGTTCTGGCCTTTTCATCAGGGAGGTCTGGAATTCCCTTATTATGTTGAATGTCCATCTCCTTGCCTGAAAAATTATGTTCAGTTTTGCTGGATAGTTGATCCTTGGTGGAGTCCAAGGTCCTTTGCCCTCCGGAATATCATATTCCAATTTCTCCTGTCATTTAATATACAGGCTGAAAGATCCTGCGTGATTCTGACTGTAGTTCCACAATTTTTGAATTGTTTCTTTTTGGCTGCTTGCAATATTTTCTCCTTGACTTTGTAATTCTGAAATTTGGCTATGATATTTCTTTTTTCAATTTTCAATTTGGGTTCTCTTTCAGGGGGTGACTGGTGGATTCTTTCAGTGACTTGTTTTCCCCTCTGGTTCTAGGACCAAGCAGTTATCTTTGATAATTTCTTCTGTCTAGGCTCTTTTTTTCCATCGTGGATTTCCGGTAGACCAATAATTCTTAAATTGTGTCTCCTGGATCTATTTTCCAGGTCAGCTGTTTTTCCAACATTTTCTTCTATTTTTTCATTCTTTACACTTTGTTTTACTACTTCTTGATGCCTCATAGAGTCATTAGCTTCCACTGGCTCAATTCTAATTTTTAATGAGTTGCTGTCTTCATTTTGCTTTTGAGTCTCCTTTTCCAGTTGGTTGATTTTACCTCTCAGGGTCTCATTTTCTCTATTTAGATTCTTAATCTCCATAGCCATTTCACCAATCTTATTTTTTAAAGACTTGCTTTTGTCAGTGGTTTTTTTTTTTCCATTTTTTCTTTTACCTCCCTAATTTGGTTTTTAAAATCCTCCTTTAGCTCTTCGAGGAATGCTTTTTGGGCTTGAGACCAGTTCACGTTCCCTTTTGAGGTGTCAGATGTGGTCCTCTTTGGAATTGGTATTTTGATCTTCCCTGTCTCCATAAAAAGAATCAATGGTCCTCACTTGGATAAACATTGATATATTCTAACTTTCCAACTGTCTTTTTACTAGATTCCATGTAGGTCTCCAATTCAGTTTAGTAAGCATGCAGAATACTTACTTATCCCCTTTTAATTTAAGGATCAAGGATCTTACCAGTATACTGGTAGTTTATAACATGAATGCAAGGGAAAGAGAATACTCATTTATTAAGTATGTACTGTGTGCCAGCCGTTGTGCTAAGCACTGTATAGCTATTATCTCAGGTGATCTTCATGATAACTCTTTGAGGTATGTGCTATTATGATCCTCATTTTTTTTTTTGGTTAAGGAAAAAGAAACAAAAGAATGTTACAGCTTTTAAGTCTCTGAGTCTGAATTTGAACTCAGGTCTTCCTGATCCAGGCTTAATGGACTATCCACAGGGCTACCAAGCTACCTCTAACATGAATAAGTAAATGTAAAGTAATTTTCGGAGGGAGGAAAAAACATTAACAACTGGGAGTGGGAATAAGAGAAGGCTTCACAAAGGACAGAGTAGGGGATATCTGAAGTGATTCTTAAAATAATGATTCAGTTAAGGGAATATATTCCAACTATGGAGAAATGGGTTGTGCAGGCATATGGAGGTAGAAAAGATGATTTTGAGTTTAGGGAGCAGATGATATTACAGTTTGGAGGGAACAGAGAGCACCTAAAAGAGAAGCAATAATCATAACAGCTAGCATTTATGTATGACTTTTAGGTTTGCAAAGCATTTGACATGTTATCTCATTTGATCCTCATCGCAATCTTGTGAGGTAGGTGCTATTATTACCCTGTTTCACAGATAAGGAAACTGAGTCTTAGAGTTCTAAGTGTCTGCGACAGGGTTCACATTCAAGTCTTCAGATTGTTGTGAAATAAGATTGGAAAAGCAGAGCTAGATTGGAGAGTGTCTTAATTCTCTGGCTGAGGAGTTTCTGTTACCATGAAGGCATAAGGAATCTAGTGAAAGTTCATGAGCATGGAGGAGTCACTTGCTTATACCTACAACTTAGCAGGATTTTCAAGTTTTTTTATTAGATTTTTTTTATCTTTAGTTTACAACACTCAGTTGCACAAGTTTTTGAGTTCCAAATTTTCTTCCCCTCCCCCCCAAGATGGCATGGAATCCGATATATGTTCTACATATATACCTTCGCATTAAACTTATTTACACAGTAGTCAAGTTGTAAAGAAGAATTATGACCAGTGGCATGAATTGTGAGAAAGAAGAAACAAAACCAAAAAAAGAGGAGGGAACAAAAAAAAGAGAACAAATATTTTGCCTCAATCTACATTCAGACTCTGTAGTTCTTTCTCTTTGTGTAGATAGATAACTCTTTTCCATCATGAGTCCTTTGGAGCTGTCTTTGAACCTTGTATTGCTGAGATGTTCCTCATTTCTTATTGCACAACAGTTTTCCATTATATTTATATACGATAGTTTGTTTAGCCATTCCCCAGTTGATGGGCATCCCCCTTGATTTCCAATTCTTTGCCACCACAAAAAGAGCTGCTATAAATATTTTTGTACATACAGGTCCATTTCCCACTTGTATGATTTCTTTGGGATACAGCCCTGGAAGTGGTATTGCTGGGTCAGAGGGTATGCACATTTTTATAGCTTTAAGTAATTTTTTTTTAAAAACAACTTAGAGGACCCAGTTATACTCAAAGGTAGGATTTAGGTCTGTCCTACCAAAAGAATTGCTGAGCTTTGCCTCTTAATGTTCTGCCACTACTTTTTCACTTCTAATATCAAAGATACTCATTAAGATGTTTATTTAGTTTTGGAGATACTCAAGAAGACACTGAAGTAGTTTTGAGTCTCTGTTGAGAATTTTTCAGTCAGTTTTGCAGTTTTCCTTGAAGACCTCTTTTGAAATGAGTGAGTTGGGGTTTTACTCTCCAAAAATGGTGAGAATTAGGACCTGAGGAAAATAATATTTTTGAAAACTAGGGTTTGATCAAATAAGTGACTTTTCAGCCAAGTCCATGTGTATGCTCATATAGTAAGGCTATAATGTTCATTTTCTTCAATTATTTTTTTCCAAGGATTTAAAACCACATTATTTTATTTGTATACTGAGACTTAGTTTGAGTATTATTATCCCAAATAGGTAATGTTTTATTTGAACATATGACTTTAAAATACATGCATTCTGAGTTTATTGTCATTGGGCTGAACTTTTTCCACAGAGTGAGCTATGTATGTCTTCAACTTGATAAACATTAGTGGGCAAACAGATTCCTATTCCATAATCGAGTTCTACCTTCAGCATTATAAAGTATCTTGCCAAAAAGCAGATTTCACTCTAGA
Source organism: Trichosurus vulpecula (assembly GCF_011100635.1). Taxonomy (NCBI): domain Eukaryota; kingdom Metazoa; phylum Chordata; class Mammalia; order Diprotodontia; family Phalangeridae; genus Trichosurus; species Trichosurus vulpecula. The sequence continues at coordinate 422,560,150 of NC_050574.1, forward strand.
ATCTAGGGGTGGGGAAGGTTACCAATTTTAACAGAAATCCACTTGAAGGGTTAAGTTTTTGCTATTTTTAGTTGTTAGTATCCTTTTCTTTTTCCTGACTTTCAGGGAAAATTTTAAATTTTTTCTTATCTTATTTTTCTTACCACTTTAGCTTTTGCTTTTACATTACCTTAATTATTTAATGTCACCTTTCTCCACCCTAAGCAATCCCTTGTATTAAAGATTTAAAAAGAAAGAGAAGGGAGAAAAGTAGTTGAGTAGAACCAATGGACTCTTCAGCTATGTGTACGTGCAATAAATGTTCTGTATTCTAAGCTTTTAATATTTCATACTCAAAGCTTACATCTTCTGCAAAGGAAGGGAGATACATTTTCTCCATTGTTAGTAATTTTAGTATTGATATTACTATTGAAATAATTGATAACTTTTTTCAGTTACTTTTCATTACTATATATAATGTATATATAATATAGCTATATATGTGTATATATACATGTGTTTATATATACATGCATTATATATGTGTGTGTGTATACACACACATACATGCATGCATGCATACATCTACATAGCAAGTTTATAAGTGGAAAAGATGGTTAGCCACCAGTCAGTTTATTTTTTCTAGAGTTGATAGATTGACCTAGGAACCAAAATTAATTACAGCTGTTGTAAATAATGGCTGCAGTAATATAAGAGCTTATATTTCTTATAGCACTTTATATCTCCCTTTAAGGTTTGCAAAGTACTTGACATTTGTGAACTCATAGGCATGGCAAAACCTAAGTATAGGTGCATGCCCCACTAGAGTTCTTTTTAACAGAGGGGTAAGGGAAGCCTTCGTCAGGTTTTCATTTGAGGGTTCAGAACTTGCTTTATTCAAAAGACATCAGGCTACCATGGAAAGTAGATTATATTTGGGGTTAGGAGATCTGAGTTCAGATCCCAGTTCCACCACTTAGCTTACTGGATAATGACACTGGTGTAAAATTACTTTCCTTTTCTGTTAAATAGAAGGGGTTGGATTACTAATGTGGAAATATGTTTAATATGATTGCACATATATAACCTATATCATCTTGGGGAGGGGAAGAAGGGAGAGAGAATTTGGAACTCAAAATCTTATAAAAATAAATGTTGAAAAATATCTTTACCTGTGACTGGAAAAATAAAATACTGTTTAAAAAAGAATAATAAAATAAATGAAGGGGATTGGACTATGTGACCTGAGGTTATTTCTAGCTCTAAATCTTAGATCCTACTTATGTGTGTACATGCTATGGAAAAAAGGAATGACAGATGAAACTTGGATTCAGAAGTGAAAAGCCAAAGGGAATAAGATGATTTACTGCACTTATTACATCTCACTAAGGAGATAAAAAAGTGTCTTCCTTTTTTAAAGTTGGAAGATTTGTTTCTGTAAATGTGGTTAATTATGCTTACTGTTTTAAGTGTCAGGTTTTTGTATTGAGATAAAATCAGATTTTGTAGCTTGATTAAATTATTCATTGTCTTAATACAATTTATGTCATTTCTTTTTCATTTGAGTCCCATTATATTTAATGATCCAAGGCCTTGGCAAAACCTAGTAGCTTTTTAAAGTCATCCAGTAATACATTGGTTCTCTTATGGGGAAAGTAAAGTGTCTCAAATGCATTTATTAATTTATTTAAATCTTTCTCTCCTCTCTAGTTCATAATTGGCACAATGGAAGAAGCTGGACTTTGTGGCATAGGTGTAAAATCTGATATGTTAAGCAGTGCTCAGCGAAATGATATTCTGCAACATCAGGAATCTCATTGCCATGGTTCAAATAGCAAAAAATCATTGGAGGAAGTTGAAGAGAGTAACTTTTTAACCAAGAATAGAAATTTAGTCAGCACAGCATATTGCACACGAGAATCAAGAGAGGAAACACCTGGTCGAGAAGCTCGGACAGACCCACCAGATGGTCAGCAAGATATAGAGGGTGACAAAAACAAAGAAAAAACTTTAGGTAATGGTTTTGGCTTTTAGGGACTTGATCTCCATTTCCAGTATTTAATGAAATTATTTTCTAATGACTTGTCTTTGTAATATAACCAGATATCTGAGTATCACCAATATGACACTGTCTTTGGTCAGGTCATTCTACTTGTCTTACAGACACATATGTCATAGATTAGCATCAGCATACGTGAGTTTGAAAAGAACTGATGTATTAAACTAGATACAAATAGCTACAACAGATCGTCCCTTTTTCTTTTGAAACGTAACCCAACACAGTAGGCCCAGGCAACTTTTACTACACACATGCAAAAAAGTATTGTACACTAAAGATGAAGTTTCGTGTTTGCAGTTAGTGGGCAGATCTAAAATGGACAAACCTAGTATCTTCAGTGAATTAGAGGCAGGTTGTTGAAATGGCCCTAAAGTATTCATATATTACCCATGATAATGAAGGATGGAATAATATGAACACTATCGTAAAAATGATGGTATAATATCTGAAATGAATGAAATTTTATACTCATCACTTGAAATGGTTGGCTTCCACTACTTAATGTTCTTTCTGCAACTCTTATACTTACCATTCTTTCCAAAACAAAATTTATAAGCGTTGTCTCCTTTCTAGTGCCCTGTTGTACTAAAAATTATCAAGAAATAAAGAAGATAAAACTTGTAATTATTATCTTAAAACTTAATTATTTAATGTTTTTATACCCAAGGTATAATACAATAAAGGTTTGAGATAAAAAAACCTTATAAGTATAAATGAAGTTCAGGATTACATTTTCTGAGCTTTTCATATTTGATATTTCCAATAACATGCTATATTTAAGCTTATATTTTCATTTTATTTGTATTGGCCAATCCTATATCAGAGAGGAGTTGCTGATTAAAATTTCATTTAATGATGGCATTTATGTAGTGCCTGGCACTATGCTAAACATTTGACAGATATTCTCACATTTGGTATTTACATCAACCTTGGGAGTAGGGAGGTACTATTATTATCCCCATTTTACCGTTAAGGCAACTAAGGCAGACAGGTTAAATGACTTGTCTGAGGCCAGATTTGAATTCTATTTTGATTTGGGTAGGAACTATTCATTAAATGTCGAATCTGGGCATAAGAGTTTATGTTGTTTCAATTTATTATTAGTGTTGCAAGGAGATTAAACTATATTCTCTGACTAGCTGAAACTCTTCTTATGCTCTTATATGTAGTACTTGGTTTGGTAACTTTTCTTTGATTTTCCTTGTGTCTTGTATAAAGTGTTATTTTGAGTACTTACATCAAGTTTTAGGAAGGTAAATGGATTTTTTTTTTGTGTTCAGTTGTGTGGTCTTGCTTTGCAATTTAAGAAGTACCAAACTAGTAGGATTAGGTGGATAAATTCTAAATTACATGCCTATAATGTTTAAGGATGAAAAATTTTTCTTAATTTTAGGAATTTGAATTGTCTCTAGTTTCTATATACAGTAGTAAAATCAAACTCACTAGGGGCAGCTAGGTGGTGCAGTGAGTAGAGCACCGACCCTTGAGTCAGGAGGACCTGAGTTCAAATTTGATCGCAGACACTTGACACGTACTAGCTGTGTGACCTCGGGCAAGTCACTTAACCCCAATTGCCCTGCCAAAAACAATAACAAAAAAAATCAAACTCACTGTGTAGTCAGTATCCTGAGTTGCAAATAGAATATCTTTTGGTGTGCTGTGATATCCAGATTTTTTTCTAATGTTCATTGGCTTCCTTTTATTCTTTCTATCAGGAAAAGAAGTTTTGTTGTTGATGCAAGCCTTAAATACTCTTTCAACTCCAGAAGAAAAACTGGCAGCCCTTTGTAAGAAATATGCCGATCTTGTGAGTAGTGTTCATCTGTGGGGAAAACAAAATGTGCCAAAATGTGTAGTCAGTTTAAAAATTCTGCATGAATTAGAACAGTCTTGAACCTAAAATTTTCCTGGGCTGGGAGTGGGGAATTTGAAGAAGATTGGTTTCTCTGACCGTATTTGATTACATAACTAATTTTAGAAGGTATAGATTAGAGAATTTCCAAAGTGAAGGCAGTTTTCTCAGGTAATACCAAATTTGTAATGGCTTAGATAATAGTGTGTCAAAAGGCAATACGTCATTTATCTGTTACCTTTTCTGTAAGTGATTCTAGAACAGTATTAGGTGGAGTGGAAGCACATACTGAAGAAGGTAGAATATTTGGTGAAACAGGACTGTTGTGCCACCCTGACAGTAAACTAAACATGCAAAGGTAACATTAGAATACTGGATGGTGCCTCCAGTGTTCCCACTGTTTTTCGTGAAGGAAATTGAGCTAGAAAGCATAAGGTCATTCTAGGCCTCACCTAGTTCACTTGGGAGCCTCATGTTTTCTGAGACACAAAAGCTAAGAACAGTTGGCTTTGACATTAGCTACCTGGAAATCCTGCTATTTCTGTGTGAAAATGATAGGGGAGATTAAATGTTAGGGGAACATTTAATTATAACAGCTACCAATCTATTGTATTGTACTGCCCTTGACTTTCCAAACATATTTACGCAATCATTGATTAAGTTATTTTGATTTCTTGTTCCATTATTTAGCCAAGTATTTTATTAATGATCGGCTCATAAAAATGAGTCTAGTCTTTTTGTTACAGGAGACGAAAAATTGTTTATATTTGCTTGAGTAAGGCTTCCTCTACTATTGTAACATTATTTGAGAATAGTCTAAACAGGAAGTTTTAAAAGCTACGAGATCTTTTGTTGTTTTTATCCTTACAAATATGCATTCCTGTAAAATATCTTCTTTTGGGCTCAGAAAATACTTAAAACACAAGTTACCTATCAGTCTCAGTCATGAAATTATGCTAAAGTTTGTCACTTCATTCCTAGTCCTAAAATGTGATAATTCGTCGTAGGCTGTAGAGCTGTGCGTCTGTCACCTTGCCGCCTTTCTCCCCAGTAAAACAAACCAAACAACAACAAAAGCAGAACCTAAAACTTAGAGCCTGTCTTGCCTAAACCTCTCATTTTGCGTATGCTTTGCCCGAGATCATGTAGTAGTAAATAGTCAAGGGGAATTTGAACCTAACTCTCCTGACTATAAATGGAGTATTTTTCTGCTACCCTGTACTGCCTGCCCATTATGCCTTGTTGACCCATCCACACAGAACAGTTAACTATTTCTCTCTTAGTTGTAATTTTGGAGGCCATTTTAGATAAACTGCTTTGTATGCGTGAATATGGTGATTCTCGAAAGGGCTGCTCGATTGACTGCTGCTCTTTAAAAAAGAATATTAGAAAAGTATGGTCATTGTTGCTTTTTTTGGAGACTCTTCACTTTTTTACATCATAGTTAAAAAACAGAAGTAGGAACAGATCCTGAGGAGAAAGAAGTGGAGTAACAATCTGGAACTGGGAGGGACAGTATTAGAGATTAACTGCTTTTCACGTCTGTGTCCATATGCCCCCCACCCCCTGCAGAGATAAGGAATTCAGCCTTCACTGGTTAAATGATACAGGTAGAATTGTAACTAGTCTTCTGATTCCTAATGCTGTGTCTTTTCTGTCCTACCATGTTACTATACTCAAAGTAGATGTAGTATTGATTATATGAAACTATTAAATATTTAAAATGTTGGTAAAATACTTAAATAAAATATCATGCTGTATAATTTTTCTCATTTTTCATTTCTTATGGATTTCATGGCATATGCTCATTCCCTTACCATAACTGACTTGTTCTTCTTGTACTTAATAAAATTTAAGATACTTCTTAATTTCAGCTGGAGGAGAGTAGGAATGTTCAGAAGCAGATGAAGATTCTTCAGAAGAAGCAAGCCCAGATTGTGAAAGAAAAGGTCCACCTGCAGAGTGAGCACAGTAAGGCTATTCTAGCTCGAAGTAAATTGGAGTCTCTCTGCCGGGAACTTCAGCGTCATAATAAGACACTGAAGGTGAGTTTTGTTATTTTTATAGTCAAGATCATAGCACTATGTTTACTTAGTCTATAAGAGTGTCATAAGAGCTACTAACTAGGAAGGCAAGCTGCTTAATGGTTTTTAGTTTTAATGAAGACTGTTAGTTGACTGACAAGTACAAGCATGCTTAGTGTTCTTACATCAAGTTCTGAAAAGATGGTTGTAATCTTAATGAGACTATTTTAGACAGTTGAGACAATAGTAGGTTTTCTGTTGTGTTTGGGTAATGTTCTCCTGGATTAGAGCAGTAAGTGTTTATTACTTGAATCCAGTAGAAAATTCACTTCTGTTGTACTCAGAAAAATCTTATGTAGAAGGTGCTTCTGCTGTATCTTAAAGGAAGCAAAGTTCTGAAGTATTAGGGAACCTAGGAGATCAGAGAGCTATGGAGTTTATTGAGCAGGAGACTGACTTGGCCTGTGCTTGAGGAAAATTTTGGCAGCTGTGTGGAAGATGTCTTTGAGAGGGGAGAGGCTTGACAGGTAAACCAGTTGCTGTAGTCCAGGTGAGAGGTGATGAAGAGACTGAACTAGAGGCAATCTGATGTTACTGAGTTAGAATCACCAGGACTTGGCGCATGGATTGGTGATGTGGCTTGAATAAGAGAGTGTTCTTCAAGCCTTGGTGAATAGAGAGATAGTGGTGTCTCAATAATAATACACAGATTTGTAAGAGAGGTGAATTGGGGAAATGGGAGTTCTCTTGCTTTTTTTTTTTTTTTTTTTTTTAGTTTTTCCCATCTCCATTTTTGCAATCCATCCTCCACATAGCTGTCAAAATAATCTTCCTAAAATGTAACCATGTCTAGAACCTTCAGTGGCTCTTCGTTCTAGGAATAAAATTTCAGTTTGGCATTTAAAACCATTTATAATTTGGCACTAACCTACCTTTCCAGAATTGTTCCATTTTCTTTCCTTTCATTCACTGTTTCAACCAAACTGATCTATTTAAGTGTTCTTAGATCGCAACATTCCATCCCCTGTCCTGTGTCTGGAATGCACTTGCTTTTTAAAAACTTTGTGGTGAAGGGCAAGATTCTTAATTGTGGCTTTCACCCTCTCTGTGAGGCATTGTTGATATCATGAGGAATCCCTGGTTACCTCACCGTAGTCTCGATTTTTTTGTCATCAGTTTATCGTAAGATTTAAAGTTGGACCTTAAAGGTCATCTAGCCCAGTGATGTCAAAATCAAATAGAATTGAGGACCCCTAAACTGTACAAAAGGATCCCTATAGATTGCACATTAACTTAGAAAACCACATATCTTTATTCCTTTTTAAAATTTGTTTTGTTAAATATTTCCCAATTATGTTTTAATCTGACTCGGGTCACACTCAGAAGCGTTGTGGGCCGTGTATTTGACACATCTGGTCTAGTCCAATCGCCACATTTTTACAGATGAAGTAACAAGTCTAGAGAAGTTGTGACTTTCTCCACACAGGTGAGAGTGGTGGAGCCTACATTCAAACTGGTCCTCTTGACTTCTAACCCAGACAGCTCTTTCCATTATTGTAAGGTACTTGTCAGCTAGTTCCTTGCCAGCCAGCGGGTAAAATTTACATGTGAGTAGAATGTAGGCTCCTTGTGGGGAGGGGCAGTTCTTTTTTGGTTGTGTTTTGTTTACCCAGTGCCTTAGCAGGGTCTCAAGTAGTGCTGTACATAAAGGACCTTAATGTTTGTTGAGTTGAATAGAATCCCCTGGCTCCAAGCCTCCCTGTAATCAGCTTGGGGTAAGGAAGTGGATGGTAATGCCTAGGGAAAGAAGAGACAAACTAAAATCTGACCTCAGTTTCGTGAAAAGAACCACCCATAATCAGACCATCTTCAGAAGTTATTGAAGTGTCATTTTTCTTTTTTGCATTTGTTCTTTTTAGCTGCAAGTGAAAAGAAAAAGTAGGTAGAAAGCATGATGGTCTAGAATAAAAATGAATGTAAGAAATTGTAATTCATTCTAATCGTATATAGATAATTTTTATACTTATTTTCTAATCCACTATTCAAAATACACCATATTTAATCTCACTATGGTTCCTAGTACATGTTGTTGGAAATGGTAATTTTAAAATTAATGCATATTACCAAAAACGCTGTGGTCATACTTTTGTCTCTTGATTCATCATCACAAAGTTGGTTACTAATTAGGTTTTATGGTCATGCTATTATCATACTAATTTAATTGGTCCTTGGAAAACCCGGCATTGAATGAAACAGTATTGGAGAGGAGAGCTAGTGCCATAGGAAAAAAATGGGTGATTGGCTGCTGTTATAACATGCTTTTGCAACTTTATGATGGGGTTTGGGATATAATGTTAACACATTATATGTGTTATGATATGATTGTGGTTAGGGAAACTATCGGTGGTACAATAGATAGGGAGCTGGCCTCAAAGCCCGAGTTCAGGTTTAGCCTCCAATGTGTACTTGGCTGCATGACCCTGGGCAAGGCATTTAAGCTCTCAAGGCTGTAGTCAACTCTTTTCAAGACTATAAATTGGAGAGAAAGTACCAATCCAAATTGGTGAGAGGAATTTCCTTACCTGGAAGTTCCCTTCTACCAATGACATTACAAGTCTATAGTATTTCTCTGTAAAGCCAGTTTATGTGAAGTACACCTGAATTCTTTTTTGCTCTTATTGACATGGAACGTGTATCCTGGCAGACACTGAAAAGTTCTTTTAAATTAAAACAATCCTTTACCCTCCTGTCATAGTTGTCTCCTGGGAGACTAGATGAGGTTCAGTCAGATAAGACAAATGCATAATCTTCCAGGTCTTCATAGTTGTCATATTCATAAAGTCAAATGTAAGTATTCTATAGCAGATTGCATTTATTACCTAGAGTGGTCTTAGCTGTTTGGTTAAAGTGTTACTTTTTACACTATGTTCCCTCTCTGTTTTAGTCAGGATCAGAATGAAATGCTTAATGTGAGGGTTTCTTATCAATAAGCTTACATACTATTAATTTAAAAAAAACTCTTTTGGACATAAAGGAAGAAAATATGCAGCAAGCACGAGAAGAAGAAGAAAGACGCAAAGAAGCAACTGCACACTTCCAAATTACTTTAAATGAAATTCAAGCTCAGTTGGAACAGCATGACGTTCATAATGCTAAACTTCGACAAGAAAACATTGAATTGGGAGAGAAATTGAAAAAACTTATTGAACAATATGCATTGCGGGAAGAGGTAAATGAGTTTTAGTTGATGAGATGATATATCTCAGAGGGAAACACTGGTACTTAGAATGTGATTTTAAGCCACTGAAATTTTGTAAATAGTACAAACGTATTATCTATACTATATGCTTAACAGGTAACATAAAGTAGTAAGAAAGGAGTACAGCCATGTTAATGGAATTAAAATGTAATTTGTGAATAGGTGGTCTAGAACTTGTTCGGAACTGGGGTTTGTAGACTAGCTTTTTAAAAGTGAGATGTACTTCTCCAGGTCTCACGTCATTGCTTCTTCAGCTTTCATGTGTAAATATTGCTTATAGTGTAGAAATTGTTTGCCCAAACTAATAGAGGTTTGCCAAGTCTCTAGGATGGACTCTACCTTCCATTTAGATTTTTCTACTTTATTTTAATTTGACCTTTTTCCTCCCTTTCTCCAATATTACGAAACCAAGATATCAACATCTGTTTTGTCTAATGTGTCACATACATTGAAATAATGAGTTAAAGAAGTACAAGGCTCAGGAGTGGCAAGTGGCCCTTTGTTAACTTTCTCCTTAGCCACTCACATTCTTGCTACAGTAGGCAGTGATAGCTAAGACAAAGTCCAAGGGAGGGGCCGAGAAAAGTTTTCTATGGTTGGGTACTTAACTGGGCTGGTTGTTTTGGTATTCAGCTTTCCAAAGTTCTGCAGTTATGCTTTTAGAAGTTTCAGATTTATGGCTTTTGTATTTTTTAAAAATTTTATATCCTTATTAAAATACCTGATGATAAATGTTATTCTGAAGGGGTTAAACTGCAAAAATCAAGTTGTATGTTACACTTTGAGTACAACCTCTTAAAATCTGATAATATTCAATGCTATTATTGCCTTCTAATTTTTATTTAGATTTTCTCATTTTATGACATAAAAGAATGGTATGTCTAATTTCAATCACAGTAAGCAAATTGAAAAATTTCACAGTGTTGTTATTGGCTTGTACATATCAGTCAACTATTATATTCTGTTCTAGATGTTAATAGTTGAAAAGAAATTTTCTCTGATGTACTTAATGTACTTTATTTTGGACGTTATTCAGGGATAGCATTACCAATTTGTTATTGGTTCAGTTATTTGCAGTTACATAAATAGTTCCTCTGTAATATTTACTCAGTAATAAATCAGGTTAAGTATCATCACAGCATTTCTAAGGCTTTCATGAGACATTGTGATCACATTTATAAAGCATAATATAACTATGCTGTTAGGCATAATAAACTATTTTAATACCATAGTGTAGAATGGTCATTAAGATGTTTGGAAAGTTTAGCAGAGAATGAATGATGAATGATGAAAAACATCCATAGCTTGCCCTAGATATAAGAATTTGCTTAGCAATTTGGGTCACTTTTTCATTTCTTCCAGATCCATGCCTTCCCAGATACAGTCTGAGACTAATTTTAATTAAGTGTAGAAGCAGGCAATCCAAGGACTGACAGCGCTCCATCTTCTGGCTTTGCCTTCTCTACTAGTACCAATAACTGTTGTACTACTTCCACGTTTTAGGCCTTGCAGCGGACCCCCCTTATTAATTGGCTCTTTTGGTCTCAAACTGTACAGTACATCAGTTGCATGTAAAGCAATGAGGCTGCTTGCAGAGGCAAAAGATTAGTCATTGCTTTGTAGTTACACTGATGTTTAAGTGTCATCAGTAACTAAATAAGCATTGTAGGTACAATGTATTTGACATTTGTTGATATGGTATTTACCCTGTATTTTACTAAAATACACATTAATATTTAAATAATAGGTGACAGCTATGAAATATTATTTTTCTGTAGCATATTGACAAAGTGTTCAAGCATAAGGAGCTACAGCAGCAGCTTGTAGATGCCAAACTTCAGCAGACAACACAGCTCATAAAAGAAGCTGAGGAAAAACATCAGAGAGAAAGAGAGTTTGTAAGTTCTGGGGGCTGGGGGAGAGCGGGCAGTGGTGGTGGTAAATCTCTTGGTTCATTTGTAACATTTAAATTTCAATTTTGAGTTATTTAGGGATAGATAGCATTCAAGGAAATGTTCTTGTTTTTCTCCCAGATTAATTGTATAGGTTTGTCATTACTTACAAAGCAGGTCCTATCTTTGGTTATATGTGAACATTCTGCCATAGTATCATCTGTTAGGACAATATAAAAGACTATCAAGGCTATTTTTATTATATTTTTAAGGCTTTTGAAGTTTCCATGTATTATGTAGTAGTAATATTTAAGTTGTTGCATCATGTATTTCAAAAAGTTTGAATTAAAATTTTCCAATTTTCAAACTATATATTACCTTGAATGAATGCAAAAACATTTGCCAGGTCCTTAACCTTTACCCAGTGTCATTCTGAGAGGTAGAGATACAAATAGAAAAAGCAGGAGTCTGTATGCACTTTAGTCAGTATAGATGGTCTTCGTGAGTTTGACTATAGAGAAACAATTTACCCTGTAGCAAACCTAGTGAATTTAGTTAAGGTGGTTCTTACACAGCAGTTATACAAGTACTTTACTAAGTCTATACAAGAGGCTTGTATACAAGTCTATACAAGATGGTTGAGCATTGTGTCTCGCTTCAGGAATGCAAAATCACCTTGCAACAAGTCACTAGAATAGCATTTTAGTGGAGGAATCATAAGCACTTAAATATTAAGTGTTCAGTGTTGTGTTTTCCTCCGCATTTAACAGACTTCTGTGGCCATGAAATTAGAAATGTGACTGCTGCGAGTTGCTCACTGAACTGTGTTAGACTGCCCCCTACTTTTCACAGAAGCAAAGTACATTTTAAACATCTCATTTTTTCAAGGGGTGCCTGCCCCCCTTTTCTTTCTTACTTGTAGAAAAACCTAATAACAAAACAACAGTTCAAGTAAAATGTAATTGAAACTTTTCATGGAGCAACTGACTTTATTATAACCCTGAAGACATTTTTTTTCTGCATAAGCAGCTATATTTTTTCTCAACAGTCTTGGAGCTGGAAGGGACATCTCTTAACCTGCTTATTTTCCATTTTAGGAAATTGGGACCTAGGAAGAAGTTACTTATTCAGTGTCTGTAGCTAATTGGTCTTCAACAAGATTTTTAGGTTAATTCTTAATTAAAGTGAAAAATGTCACTTAATGAGAAAATCTGTTTATTCAAGTACTAGGGATAATTTCATGAGCAGGGGAGAAATACGTTTTTTGAAGTATTATCAACCTTATAGTACTTGTCTTTAAATAAATACACACTATTTAGTAGCCTTAAAAGAATGGCAAAATTAGCTCCTGATGGCTTAATGACCACCAAAGCCCAGTCATTGATTAAAAACTGAACTATTTGAGGAAGAAATATGAAGTGAATGGCAATGTCCCAAAGAGTTCATATGAATGATAGTGGAAATCAAGACTGACCATTTCAAGGATTTCAAATGCTCTGTAAATTGTAATTTATCACAAAGGTACGGTTATTTCCAGGTACCATCTAGATAAAGACATGGGTAAAGCAAATTCTTTACCAATACGTTATAGACTTTTTAGTGGTTTTAGTGGTTTGGTTGTTCTAAATGAATATTTTACAATTTTTGCGTAAAATACTTGGGTATGATTTAATTTAGATTTGTATTTATGCCATTTTATTCACCTTTTTATCAGTATTAGTATTTGCCAGGGTATGTTTCTATCTTTTGCAGTTGTTAAAAGAAGCCACAGAGTCAAGGCACAAATGTGAACAAATGAAGCAACAGGAAGCACAACTCAAACAGCAGGTAACTTGGAAGAACTTGTGAATGGTAGGCTAATTTTTAATACAAAAGCATTGAGCAGTAGAGAGGAAGATGCTAAATACCTGGTGTTGTAAATCATTATGAGGCTTATGGCCAGCCCTGACCATAATTGTGACATAGGCACAGTCTGTCATCTTGCAAGTCAGGGCAGCCTTTTCTCTCTATCCTCCCTCCCTGCCTTTATCAACCTCACACTGCTGTGGTGTCTGTTCTGTTTCTTGTTCTTGTTATTTGTTGGCTGTCAGCAAGTTAGTGATAACTAAAATCTCAAGAGTTAATTACTAGGTAAAATAGGGCCTTTCCCCTGGTGTCTTATTGCAAAAATTAGTATTTTTATTTTAAGAGTGGACTCATAAAAGCTCACGAGTCTCCAAAGCCCAAAGGAATGAAGGTAGTAGAGTTGATATTGTAGGATGTAGTCATATTTCTTCAGGCTTTCAGTGAGAGCAGGCATGGCAGGCACATAACCTGTCTTACTCCCTTTCTCCCAGCTGCTTATGTTTGCCTACTGCTCAGTTCATGAGAATTTCCCCTGGTGTTATTAGAAGGCATAGATAGGTAGCTTCTCTCAATCCCTCATGAGATTCACTGAGTTTGGGGAAGGGATTATGGGCAGGGGTAATTTGCTAGCAGATGCTTGCTCCCCACTTAGTATGAAGGTAACAAATGAAGATTTGGCACGACATTACCAGTTCCTAATTTATGCAGATAAAAGCAGAGAGTGAAACCTTGTTAAATTTCTCCTCTGTTCCCCAGTACTTGGTACAGTGCTAGGCACATAGTGGATGGTCAATAAATAATCTATTGGCTGATTGTTTTCTAAATTCCCACCAGTTTTTACAAACAAATTAACACTAAAAATTTGTCCAATTTCTCCATCTTCTACCCTTATTCAACTTCTCTGCTTCTGAATTCTTACTAGGAATGACTTTGTCTTCTTTCTTAACATGATAGAAATTTTGTAAGCCTAAAATAACCTTCCTTAGTGAGTTGGATTCTTTGGGATTAAAGTACTTAAACAGCAAGTTACAAAGATCATTAAGAAACTCTTGGAATTTTTGAATTGTAAATAATAGGAGGGTCTCTAGTTACTATAATTTCAATACTTCCAGTATTGAAAACAAAAGTGCTGTATGAACAGTTTATAAACTATTGTTATGCTTCATTTGTTGTGTTTGACTTAATTAATATATACAAATATATATGTAATAGCATTTCAATAATTGGTTGCCTAAAAGGGATCTGATATGTGGGTTATATATAATTCATGGAGTGTCCAAGGTTTGGGATAAATTTTGCCTCCCTAATTAAGAAGTAGCTATAAAGTCTCATTTTTATACCTAATAATTCTTTTAAAATGGAAATAATGTTTAAACTTTATTGCTCAGAAAGCCTTTGTCTAAAGCACTTTTTAATCTGAGACTCAGAATATTTAATATTTTTTTCCCTATAGCTTTCTCTTTATATGGATAAGTTTGAAGAATTCCAGACTACCATGGCAAAAAGCAATGAACTTTTTACAACCTTCAGGCAGGAAATGGAAAAGGTACTAGCAGGATTTTTAGTAGATTCTTAGGATTAACTACCCCCCAAACACAGTTTATTTAAGTTAGTATTATTTTAAGTATGATTATAGTTTGTATGGACATACCTAATTTTGGGAGTCCATTTTTTTTTACATTGACTTACATGCATTATCATTTCAAACATGTTTTACATTTATGATCTTCTATTGGTAGTAGCTCTCACCATTTACCTGACCTTAGCCAATACCTCAAGTGGTTAATTAATGATCTATTAACACAGTTAAAATGCACTAAGGAAGCTTCTTATGTAAAAGAACACAGGGAGTTCATGAGTATTTCATTTAATTTTGTAATTTAATGTAGAGAACATAGGGTACATTTGTATTTTTACAATGGTTAAAATTTATGGGTGAATGGTATGGATAACTCTTCTTGGAAATCAGTTTAAAAGTTAAGCATTTGAGTCAATTATTCTATTCCCTTTTACCACTCCATCAATATGGCATTTTGTTCTCTCCTACTCTGTTGCCCCCCGCCCTCCACCCCCCCATATTCCAGCATTTGCGGGAATGGATGAATACTAAGAAATCATTCCACAATAATAGCATGTTAGAATTGGTACCTATTGGTGGATGAGACTTGCTGCAGAAAGTTGATCATAGACCACGGTTGCCTCATTGTACAAAATATATATATATATTTTTCCCAACCTACTCATTGTCTATCATCATCTCCCCTGTCCTCATCCTTACCCCTCTTTCAAATCATGAAGATTTTGAGCTGAAGTGTAGGAGTATTGCAGTCATTGATGACTAAGAATTTGTTTGGACCAGTTTTTACCTTTTGGTTCATCCAGATACAGAACAAAGATAAAAATAATTTTAAAATTAACTATTCTGCTTGAGGATCCTTGGAACCTGGATATGGGCAAAAGGGTGTCCTGTTTCTGTCTATTTCCAGAAATCTCTGTAACAGTGGTAATATATACTTTTTTTGGGTGTAGTCAGTACCACAGTGAAGAGCAGCCACACCAACTAAAAAAAAATAAAGGCAGAAAATTTGGCTTTACTTTAAACTAGAAGAGAGGACTGTGTTCCAAAGAGACACATAGCATTGTTGGTGTTAAGAAAATGTAAATCTTTAAGAAATGGATTAGGATGATATCTCAGTGAAGTTGTTTATACCTATTTATATTGTGAAAATCAGTTAAGTCTCTAAACTGTAATACTGAAATTCGAATATTTTAGAGGGGTTAGGTATCAACTCTACTTACGGATCTGTGAACACGCTGGAAATTCCCCCCAGTGATGCAGATTACAGTTCATTTGTGTTTGCCAGTCTTACTTGAATGACTTGTCCCTAAACAAGTCAATAATAATAATAATAATCGTAATAATCTTCCCAGCAGTGTTCCCAAAGAGGTTCCCCCCAGTCTGCTGGAGGCATTTTCACAGGCTATCCATTGGTTGTCCTTGCCGTGTCATAAACCTTTATTTTTCCTCAGTCCCACAAATTAGGGCTTCTGAATAAGTCTATCTTAACCATGTTTTACTGATGCCATAAGGAAAGGCAAGTTGTAACTAAGAAGTCTTGAGGATGTTTAAAGATAAGGACAGCTCAGTTGGGTATAAATTCATTTTTAACTCCCTCCATAACGCAAGCCATCTTGATTAACCTTCTTATGATTGTTCTCACATCTTCCTCTCACCTCATTTACTAAAGAATATTGACTTCTTATAAATAATACAAGAGTCAGTGGCAAATTTAATTGTAGTGTAGACCTCCTTTCTCCTAGTTAAGCGCTTCCCACAATCATCTTAATGGGATTTTCATAGAAGAGGAGGGAAAAAAAACCATTTTCTTAAAATTGTAGTAGTTATATACTTATGTGCACATATACCTATATAGACACATATGTATATGTGTGCATGCGCTCTTATTATTACTACATACGGTTTCCTCTGAAGTTCAGTAAAGGATTTTCATAGTGCGGCTTCTCTAGTATGATTCCAGCTGATGCTACAGCTAGGAGTTTATAGTTGCCCCTCTGTTACTGGCAGCTCAATTCAACAAGCATTTACTAGGCACCTACTAGATCTGACACACACACATACTTGTCTCAAGGAACTTAGAGTGACATTTAATTTAGACCTGGAAGGGGGGGGGCAGGGGTGTTGTGTGAACAAGGGCATAGAACTGGGAGAGGGCAGGATGCAATTGGGAGGTCAGTGAGTCAGTCAGTAAGCATTAAATAAGTTCTTAAATGCCTACTATTTGTTAGGTACTTCTGGGGCTTCAAATACAGAGACTGAGACAACCTCTACTTGGAACATGGATTTCATGAACGAATGAGTGAATGAGCATTTATTAAACATTTACTATGTATAAAAGCACTGTGCTAAGCGCTGGGGATATAAATAGGAAAAAAGAACGTTCTCAAGAAGCTCACATTCTATAGTAGAAGAGTAGTTTGAGACAAAACTGGTGGGATGAGTTGGAGCCAGGTGGAGGGTTATAAAAGCTGAGTTTATACTTGATTCACAAGGAAGAGCTGCCATAAGTTTTTCAGTAGAGGAATGACAGGATCAGAGCAGTGGGTGAAGAAGATCTTAGGCAGTGGTATGAAGGATGAATTGGAGAAGGGATAGGGTATCAAATGAGGATGGTTGGAAAAGAAGTGGAGAAAGAAAGGGAGACAGGTTCTAGGAAGATTTTCTGAAGTAGAATTCGGTTTGGCCGCTGATTTGCTGTATAGGAGGGAGAAAGGACGTGTTCAATATCACTGAGATTTCTTTGCATGGTCCCAGGAGATATAAGGGTAGTGTCCAGCAGGTATTTGCAAATAGGGAATTAGGACTTGGAGGGGAAATTATAAGTGGAGCTGTAGATTGGTGAGGGGTCTGTGTAGAGGTAGTAATAGCAGCCATGAGAGTGGGTGGTCATCGAGGTAGAAAATAGAGAAGACTAACCATAGAGAAGTCCATGTTGATGGTCGGGAGAATGAAGAAACCAGCAAAATCACTGAGCAGAAGTGGTTAAAGCTGTAAGAGAATGGGAATGTATTATCCCAAAAACCAAGGGAATAGGAGGGTGTCGAGAAGATAGGTTGTACAAGTGTGAAGACTTTGGTGGTAAGGAAGTAGATGCAGTAGTAGTTATAGACAATAGAAATTAGGCAGTGAAGGAAATAAAGAAATTTTAAAAATGCTTCAGCAAGATCAGGGTTGCCCAGAGATGGTTTAATGCAGGGATCGACATATTGAGGTAAGGGTATATGTGTGTTTGAGATTGGTAGAAAACTTTTCCTTTTCAGAATTGGGGTGGGGAAAAGTACACAGGAAGAAAATAGCCAAATTATTAATATTTTATAAAATTTTTCACTTTTAAGAAGCAAAGCTATGTAAATTTGTTGTGGTCAGTAATTGTGTATTGAACAATTCTCAGATGACCAAGAAAATTAAAAAACTGGAAAAAGAAACAATAGTTTGGCGTACTAAGTGGGAAAACAACAATAAGGCCCTTTTGCAGATGGCTGAAGAGGTGAGTACGGAGCATATAACTGTCATGTACTCATTAGTTCCTGTCTTCCACATAGCTACAGGGATGATTGTTTTGTAATCACGTTGTTTTATGGACATTGGTGCCTATGTAAATGTAATTATACTTTTATTTTTCCAATTATATCATGGTAAACTCCTATGAACAAAGTATTTAAGTTGCTTTAATAATTCTATTTATTAAGCCCATTCTTATATAGGAGATAACTTAAGAATTCATTCCTTTCCACCCCCTGTGTTTTGTAGGAATAAAAATTACTTTTTGGTAGCAGAAAGTCACGATCTAAATAAGTGTCCTTTTGCCTTGATATTGCCTCAAAAAAAGCAAAAGGTGGATAAAAGATTAAAGGGGGAAAAAGCAGTGGAAATGCTTCGTGAGTTTGTGTGCGCGTGTGCATGTAAAATCAGTCTCAGGAGGGTTAGAACTATGTCCAACCGTACTTTCAAAACTCATTGCTATTATTGGAGGGAGGGTGTATCTGGGCAGCTAGGTGGTGCAGTGGATAATGTGCCAGGCCTGAAGTAAGGAAAATTCATCTCGCCCTGGGCAAGTCATTTATCCCTGTTTGCTTCAGTTCCTCATCTGTAAAATGAGCTGGAGAAGGAAATGGCAAACCACTCTAGGGCTTTTGCCAAGAAATGGGGTTATGAAGAGTCAGAAACGATTGAAAAATGACTCAAGAGCAGAAGGGTGGATATGGTTAAAGATATTTAAAACTATTTAATTTTGGCGGAGAGGAGAAAACATGAATGCCGGCTGTTTAAGTGTAAATTTCATGCTTTGGTAAAGCTATGATGGTGGCCATCTAGTTAATACTTACAATAGAGGTAATGTCAGAATGTACCACTACAACTTTGTGATTTGGATGAAACTTTTGCAACTTAAAAGAGCATAATAGCCTAATTTGGTATTTAACTAGTTTATGTAAACCCTTTGTATTTGTAGAAAACTGTTCGAGATAAAGAATACAAGGCGTTTCAAATAAAACTGGAGCGTTTAGAGAAGCTGTGCAGGGCTCTCCAAACAGAAAGAAATGAGCTCAATGAGAAGGTGGAAGTCCTTAAGGAACAAGTCTCTGTAAAAGAAGCAGACACAGATCAAACAGTGCCCGTGTTACATCCATGCACTCTTCTTGATTCCCACAAAAAGCTGAAAACTCCCTCTGAAAAAGAAATGGGGCTTCCCCTCGAGGCCGAGCACAATGCAGCAGATGAAGGCGATGGTTTTCAAGAGACTGTGTCCGTGAGTTCTGTTCCTGACACTGATTCAGTTGACTAAAATGAAGTGTAAACACTGTATTGAGAGATATATTTTGTGTATAACTTTCTCTGTTGGTGGTAACTATTGGTTTTGTGGTGAAAAATTTCTTACTTTTTCTACCATATCTGTATTTTCTTAGAACTACTGGACTTACGTGGTACAGAAAGCTGCCTAGCAGCTTTGAATAGTTTTAATCTATAAATTTTCCACAACTGTGTTGCACATCTGCCTCATTTTTTCCCCTCCTTTCATAAGAATGCATGTGTGTGTTGCCTTGTCCATCTTTTCTCTGCCCCTTGCACACAGAAATCCATGATTAAGACTTTTGTTAAGGGATACATAACAGGCTTACCATTATCTGTAATGGTAACGTTTTCTTAGTATGAAGATACTGTTTCTTGGTATATTGATGTGACTTTTCACCCTCCAAACAAGGAAAAAAACTCACAATTTTTAGAAGACACTTCTACCTACTGGCCTATAAGAGTGTCAAATTATCTCCCACTAACATGTGAAAAGAAGAATACAGACTTGGACAATAGCAAGATTTTGCAGTGACCTGGCTTTTCAGCTTTGCAAAGAATAATTTCATTTGGATGGATTGGCACTGTTGTCATATGCTTATCAAAGTTGTGGCATAGTATTTACTCAGTCATGAAAGATTTACAGTGTAACTTGCAAGAAGAAATACACATGGTGTGTACTGGATGAGAACAGGTTTAATGGGTATAATATGTAAATGGGTTTAATATATATATATATAAGTAGTCATTAGGCCTGTTTCATGTAGTGAGTTGGCAACATGGTTGGTCCAGGTTAGGTAGGGAACTGCAGAGAAATAATAATATATGGGTACGGAAGATACTTTGCTATGTGCACTGTCCTTCAGGCAATGCTTTGTTAGAGATCACTGTTAAACGTTTGAATCATGGTCTCTTTGAATGAAACTTCCGAAAATGTTTTAAGTTACCAGGCTATTTTAAACCGGCAGAACACCCATCTGGTTCAAAGTCGCAACTTTAAAAAATCTGCATGTTAAAGTGAAGGACCATAAGTAAAACTACTACACTTTAAAAAATTATATGCAAATGTTCTGGAGTTATGCTTCCTATGAGTTAATACCAAATTGTTTTGTATGATTTTAAAAGGCTATTTCAACGGGAATAATCCCTGAAGCAGAAAGGCTGGGACCAATATTTTAATTATTAAAAGACCAGGCAGTGTGTAGCCAGGGACTGATAATGCTATTTATGCCCAAGTATGCTTGCTTAGTTTTCATTTTCAGTTGCTATTCATTTTTTTTGGAGGCGGGGGTGGTGAGGCAATCGAGCTTAAGTGACTTGCCCATAGCCACACAGCTAGTAAGTGTAAGATGTCTGAGGCTAGATTTGATCTCAGGTCCTCCTGATTCTCCAAGGCCTGTATTCTATCCATTGTGCTCTCTAGCTACCCCCTGTTGCTTTCATTCTAAAAGAAATGCAAAAAAAGGTAATATTTTCTGGTACTTAATTTTATTTTTTTTGCACTTAACTTGAAGAGGGATTTCTAAACCAAGCACATAACTTGATGATTCTCTTTGCCTAAATAATCCCTTTTGTCACAGTATACTTACCGTGAATGTTCAGACTGCACTGATGAAAGGTTTCTACCTTTATGTGAAGTTAAACCATTGAGATCATGTAGATCTGTTTCTATGGTAAAGTTCTAAATCTAATGCATTTGTTAGCTCACACTGCTGAACAAAATTCTTAAACTGATGTACTTTAAACTATAGCAGCACAAAAGAACTCTGTTCTGTGCAGGTGAGAGATGTTCTTTCAGTCAGATTTGCACAGCTTGTTACAATAGAGGTTGTAAGTATGAGGAGGACAAGAGGAAGGTAGAGGTGGCCAGCTAGCCTCTAAATTTGTAAATGCTAATCATGTTAAAAACCAAAGGGCAAGGCAGTATAGGAATAGGTTCACATGAAACTACAAAATGACTTGACTGTTGTGTTGTAATGAGGCAATTTGGACTAGTTGGTTTCAGTGGCACTGAGCTGCAGTTATTATATCAAACATGGGACTTATTATTTTCTTAAAGGTAAGTGTAGATTCGTATATCAGAACAGCCTACCTTTAATTTAGGACAAACTCTTAAATTTCTGAACCAGTGGAAGATGTAGCTCAAACATTTCATAAGCCAGTTGTTTATCTTCCATAAATTTCTACATGGTGCTTGCTTTGCATGGAAGATAGATTTTGGATCCTGTTGTGCATTTTTAAAAGGCTTTAAAAAGCAAAGGGTTAACATACAGTACCTTTCCTCCCGTTTTCACTTTAACTTTCTCTACTATCTAGATGTTATAACAGGAACAATAGAAAGTATTTCTGAAGACAATGCATTACCTTTGAATGGGTTTTATTTCTCCTTCAGTCCTCTATCTCAACAAAAGAAACAAGTAGGCTTGCTGAATGACTCCTTTAACTAGTCTCCTCTCCAAGTAAGATGATTTGCGAGTCCAGTAGTAGCACACCCAACACTTAGACTCAGCTTTACCATATAGTTAGTCATTGCAGTGACTGCCAGGCAGACCCCTAGTACATACTTTAAAATATTATTATTCAGTTCATTTAAATTGCATTTCTTGCACTATCATTGAATCAAGGTGTGGTAGTCTATAATGATAATGGCCTCTGAAACTTGGGCCCTGTATTAAGAGACCATTTCATCATTAGACCACAGAAGTTTGTTTTCTGATTTTTAAGAGAGAAACATTGTGTGTGTGCGCGCATGCGTGCGTGCGTGTGTGTGTGTGTGTGTGTATGCAAACTGTCCTTTTACTACACCTACACCTGGTTGTTACAGTTCAATTCTCAGGTGTTGCAGAAAATCTACCTCTTTCAGACTGTAGATGGAAATAACTGTGAAAAAAAAAAGTGATGCAGAAATCTAGTTTGTGCTAAACACTGCTTTATTTTTACAACCCATATCTGCTTTCATGAGGAAAAGAATTGATTAATGAACAGGCAGTCTTGTTTTGCTTTTCAAAGACATTTTGTAGAGATTTTTCACTAATGTGAATCTGATTTTATCTACTCAATTCTGTATAGATTAAGTAAATATGTATGCTTAATTTAACAGACTCTGTGTTTTCTTTATCTTTAGAACAAAATATTTGTCATCTATATTTTCAAAGCAAACTATTATGGAGGCGGTGGTATGTAAGATATAAAATATGCTGTCACTAACTGGTTTACTGCCCACCAATATTGTACCTTGATATTACTTCAGTTTTTGGGAAGACAAGAGTTGTAGAATTCTGATAGAAGCATGGAATTCGAGAAAACCAAAAGAAATCTTTAAAGACTTTTTTTATCCCTAAATTATATAAGTTAATGGAATGGGCTGAGGAATTTACAGATTCTAGACAAGTTGTTAGATTTTGACCACTGTTGTCACTCAGCTGCTAGTTCATGACTGATTGTTCTGTAAGACTTAATACATAAATATAAAAATATTAAAAAGCTACCAGCTTTGTCCCCATCTTTATGGGATGGAATTAGAATGGTCCATAAAATCTTTATAGTAAAGACACCTAAGATTTTTCTAGTTCTGAAGTGAGGATCATTAGATTTTAACATTTATTCTTACAAGTGAATTAGTAATTCCTGCTGGCTCTACTTTCCCTAAGCTTTAGCAGTTATTTTGAGGCTATATATTGTAATGCTCTGCTACTCAGTTGCCCTAAAAAGTATAATTTATGTTAAGTGCCATTGCTTCATCTAATCTATATTATTATATTAAGTCTATATTTATTCATCTTTGAATTATATTGACTATACGCTTTACTTCCTTTCCAACATTTCTATTTGGATTATATTCTTAAAACATATCTGATGCCTTAGGGCATCAAGCTAAAACTTGGCTCAAAACACCATCTTCAGTGTTTTTTTTCCTGGGGTCTGAAAAGCAAGTGCATTCAAAGGCAAGGTGTTTAGTTTTGATGGTGTACCAGCCCAATCTAGAAAAATATTACTACCACCCTGGGCATGGCGTGTGGTACGTTTGTGGGGTGGGGAGGGGCAGGATAACCCTCTACGACCATTCAAGTCTTAGAAGGCGACAGCTGGCATTGGTGGATAAAATAATACTAGTAGACTAACACATACACCAGGACTGCGGAAAAATGTAGAGGAAAACAGTCATCTACGTTTGTTTTCCTCTACCTTCACATTCCCGTGGCCTGTAAGCAGCCTGTTGGCTCAGAAAGAGGTAGTGGGGGGGACCATTCAAATATACATTCACTGCTTAGTTTTATTAGGCTGGGGCCACCAATCTATATTTTACATACTCTGAAAATTTACAGACTGAATCATGGGATTCGTTATTTACATTAATTGGGACTTAGCTATATAGTTACCCTGAAAACTATGATGAGTATTTTGGACCAGAAATATCCACCAAATTTCAGTTAGATCTCTGTACTTAATTCTGTTAAAACTAGAACCAAAAAGAAAGCTACTTATCTCAGGTCAGTAAAAACTTAGATAAAATTGCTATGGCCTTGTTCTTATTTTCATTCTGCAAAGATTTTGGCTACCTATGAAAGTAGCCAAGAGATAAGATGCAACTATTTTAAGTTGTGACAACATAGGTAATACAGAGCAGGTTTTCAGTTACAATGGCTGTCACTCAAAAAAAATTTTGAGTCACCTTATTCTAAAAGATTTTTAATTTTTATGTCACATATCAGCATTTTGGCAGCGGGGGAAAAAATTCCTGTTCCTAAGGCCATCATGACACAGACACAACTAAAAACACTCAACTTGTGTTGCATGGCTTCTTTCGTTCAAGTACTGTGATGGATGCGTAAATAAACAAAACAAAACAGTTATTTCAAAAAGATTTATTTATGCAAAGCCAATCAGGTTTTTTGAAAAAAGTAAAAAGCAGTTTTGCATATGGGGGAGAAGGGGAGACACATGTGTATACTGAAAAAAATGATTGAGTAGGTGGTACCCTGCAACTTATATTTCAAACAGACATGCTGCTCTTTAGTAACATTCCTGTTTTCCCAAATAGCAAAATGTTGTACAGTATGTAATAGCTCACTTCAAAAGTGCTGAAATACTCAGGGATAAGGAATGCTTATAATTCAACTATACAAGCTTTTTTTTTTTTTGCATTTGAGAAATCAAGCATCCATGTAGCATTACATTCAATAAAAGATATTTTGAATGTACAGTAGTCAAAAAACCCCAAAAGATAATTTAAATGAATGTTAGCCACTTCACTTCATCCAGCAATCTTTATTTCATCTTAGACGTAAAAGATTTAGGATCCTTGACCCTCCAGTTCTGATGCTGCTATATCTGGTTCTTCATCGTTGTAAATATTTTCAGCCTGGAAAATAATAATTAAAATAAGTTCACACACTTGGCACAAATCATCTAAAACCAGTACTTCCTGTGAGAGAATGAGAATGGGAAGACCTCATAACATAAGATTCATAGGTCTTTATTACCAGGTACTTGTGTTACAACATTTCCAATTTGATTCCTAAATATGTATTTTCTAAAAGAAGAGATTTTAAAGTTTCTTTTTTTTGGTGAAAGGGAGGAATTTAGTGCCTTACAGGTCTCCTTTACACTATGTTTTATTGAAAAGGAATGAACACTTTGCTCATGTGATCCAACAACCCTGGGAGAAAGGTGCTATTCAAGGCAGAGGTTAAGTAACTTGCCCAGGGCTGGATTGAGGCTGGATTTGAACTCATCTGACAGCACTGGCCCAGTGCTGGTTTCTAATCCTGTTCATTTAAAAAAAATTATTTCTTTGTCATTTGACATCTTTAAAAAAAAATTTTTTTAAGTGATCATATGGAGTGGAATGAATGGTGAGTAGAAATCTTGCTTCAGAAGGCCTGCCTCTGAAGTGTATTGTTTGTTAGTGACTCTTGAATTCAAGGTCACTATGAAATCATCTGCATGTATACAATCTGGAAGATCTCTTCCACCCCCTTCATGAAACCAAATAAATACTTAATTTTTAGAGAAGATACGCCTTACAAAAAACGTCCTTTTTCATACTTGGGATGAGGCTCAGAAGCTGTTAGCGATACACCAAGTGTAAGCTGCAAGCTCACGTGCAAATGAGACATGTCAAAGACTAACCCATGAGAAGGTTAAGTGTCAGAAATGAAATGAGAAGTGGTTAGGATGTGATCAGATTTCAAAAATTTTTCATAAGAAAAAAACGAAACTAGATTCTTTGCACAACAATCTTAAAAGAGGGAATAAAGAAATCATACCCCTAATAGAGATGTAGTCAAAAACTATGAAAACATGTTCCAAATCACAAATGGCAAGATCCCACTCCAAGGCAAGATTGACCAAGGAGGTTGATGGTTAAGGAGAAAAAGGTCCTGCATATCAAAAGTATTCGCAAAACAATAGCAAAAAGTCAAAAAACTGGGAAATGGCTAAGCTAATTGTGATGCATGAAAATGCATTCTGCTAACAGAAGCATGAGGATCAGGAAAACATAATTATACATAAATAAACATAAAATACATTTACAATGTAAATGGAAAGAATACCAACATTAAATCCAAAAGTGAGTGTTATGAAATAATGGTGAAGGTTTGCCCTAAATCAGAGATATGGAAATAAACCACCTTCCTTCCCTGTGGAAGACTGAATGTGGAGACTTTGAGTTACTGAAATACTGTTTTTTCCCCTCCTTTTTAAAAATTCATAGTTCTAAAGGATAGGACAGAGAGCTGAAATAGGAAATGTAAGTGAAGGAAAAACGAAATAAATTTAAAAATTCATATAGAGGTGAAAAGTGGCATTTACACAAATTTTTAAGCACTCAAGCAAATGGGCCCTCAAATAGTTGAGGTGCTTCTAAAATATATTTAAAATCTTGAAACATGAAATCATTTGAGACCTTATTCCCAAATAGAAAAATTAGGGAAGTTTATAGCAAATAATACTCACCATTTGCCAGATCTGCATGATGTTATCCTCAGAAACAGAACAAATTACCCAGGGCTCATTGGGGTTCCAACTAAAATCTGATATCTTGGCAGTGTGTCCTCCATGAATAAACTGTCGGTAGAAATAAAAGTGTTGGTAAATACACAGAAGACACAAGGGCACTGCCTATAAGAACACAATGCTGTTCTAAGTCAAAGTTGTCATTGTCCAGTTTAAACACTATCAAGAAACATTGTTTCAAAATCCCAGGGAAATACTACATCATAGTGTGTGAGTTAGCTACAGGTTCCTAAAAGATGGATGCTATTTAGAACTCCACCTAGCACGGAATACCTCCAGGAGCTTCCCTTTGGTGACAACTTGTAACCAGAACCATTGGAAGGCAAAGGCGGATGGATGACAGATTTGGGGCCTGAATGAACCTCACAAGCCAAATGGTCAATAGCTCCTCATTTCAGAGATGAGTCATCACAGAAAGAAGATTGCATGACTTTTTTTTTTCCAAACAGTTTTTATGTTTCCCAAAAAGATAATGGGAAACAAAAAAATGGGAAACAAAAAATGTTCAAATGTGTAACAGTCTCTACCTTACATGACCGAAGTACATAAAGGGAAAGTGAAACAAGAAATGTATCACATGACTGACAAACTTGGACAAGCTTGGAAGGAGAAATCACTGGTCTGGGAAAGCTTCTTGGAGAACAAATGTGAATAGAGACCTGAAGGATGGGCAAGAATTAAGTAGACTGGAAAGAGTCAAGTTGAGGAGAAATGGCCTGAACTCAAGTATAGTGGCAGAAAAGAACCAAGCATATCCAGAACAGCCAGCAGATACACACACTTGTCTTGTGTATGTGACAGTGACTTGCTAAAAAAATCCAGGCATGGGGACTGGCATCCAAAGAAGTTCACAGAAGGATCATCGAATAAAAAGGGTGGGAAACACAAAAGTCGGACAAAAAAGTATTTAAAAAAGAATTCACAATGCAATACAATGAGACTAATTTGGACAATCCTCCTGAAGTGCAGTATTTATGGAAGAAAGAATCCAAAAACCTGGGTTTGGTCCTAGCTCCCATGATAAATTGCCAACTTGGGGCAGCTAGGTGGCGCAGGGAGTAAAGCACCAGCCCTGGAGTCAAGAGGACCTGAGTTCAAATTTGGCCTCAGACCCTCCATACATTTACTAGCTGTGTGACCTTGGGCAAGTCACTCAACCCCAATTGCCTCCCCCCCCTCCCCCCTGCAAAAAAAAACTTGCCACCTAGTCAGGGCCAGGTAGTTTACCTTTTTGGGCTTTCACTTCCTCACCTATAAAAGGAGGAGACTACAACTAGGACTACTACTAGAAACACTAACATTATGGAGATCAATTTATATATTGAACACAATCAGAAATGAAGAGAAACATCACAAAATTTTAAGTGTAAATGAAAATGGTAACTGTCAGGGACAACACAGCTCTTGTATGAAGTGAGGTGTCAATCGTACCTGAAATCAGTGACTGCTCTAGTGTAACAAATTATAACAAACTCCAAGGACTTTCCAAATTCTCCTGCACTGGAATTTTTGTGGTTCTGAATATTTCCTAGAATAAGCAGGCCATGTGTAAAGGAATTTGATCTACGTAAAGACATCAAGTCTTTTGTACATTAAAGCTAAAGACATACCAGAAGTTCTGGAGGTCCATCTTCAGCATCTTCAGCTGACTGTTCTTCTCCAATTTTACTGTAAGAAAAAAAGAATTATCTAAATTCTTGTAATCCGAATTAATGCAAAAGCAAAGCTATTAATTGCCACCACAGAAAGCATATCTTAATTTCTTCTATAGCAGTGAACATAGTGCCTTGAAACTAACAAGCAAGTTCCACAGCATGTATTGGTACCTGGCAGAAAACCACTGTTGTTATTAATAGGGAGGAACAAAATGGAGCAAAAACTGTTGTGTTTGGGAGCCCCAGTGGTTGGGTGGAGCCAGGATGGTGGCTGGAAAGCAGGGACTTGCCTAAAGCTCTCCCTCAGATCCCTCCAAATACCTGTAAAAGATGGCTCTGAACAAATTCTAGAGCTGCAGAACCCACGAAATAGCAAAGGGAAGTAGGGCTCTAGCCCAGGACAGCCTGGATGGTCACTGGGAAGGGTCTATCACACACAGCACAGCCCAGCCTGGGCCGCACCAGGACCAACCAGATGAATACGGTCGATAAAAAAGACGACTTTCAAGCTTTCTCAGTGAAAAGACCAGAGCTGAATAGAAAATTTGACTTTCAAACACAAGAATCAAGAGAAGGTAAACAAGAAAAAGAAATTATAAGGGACCTACTAAAGTTGAACTGTTTTGTTTACATTCCTACATGGAAAGATGATGTGTGTAATTCATGAGACCTTTCTCAGTATTAAGGGAATTGAAGGGAATATATAGACAGAGGACACAGGGTGAGTTGAACATGAAGGGATGATATCTAAAAAAATAAAATCAAATTAAGGGATGAGAGAGGAATATATTGAGAAAAGGAGAAAGGAAGATAAATTATCTCGCATAAAAGTGGCAAGAAAAAGCAGTTCATTGGAAGGGAAGAGGGGGCAGGTGAGGGGGACTCAAGTGAATCTTGCTCTCATCGGATTTGACTTGAAGAGGGAATACCATACACGCTCAATTGTGTATTTTACCCCATAGGAAAGTAGGGGGAAGGGGGCAAGAAAGGGGGGATGATAGAAGGGAGGGCAGATGGGGGAAGAAGTAACCAAAGGCAGACACTTTTGTTTTATTTGTTTGGGGGGGGCAGGGCAATTGGGGTGACTTGCCAAGGTCACACAAGGTCACATGTGTCAAGTGTCTTGACACCAGATTTTAACTCAGGTCCTCCTGACTCTAGCGCTGGTGCTCTACTCACTGCGCCACCTAGCTGCCCCCAAAAGCAAACACTTGTGAAGAGAGACAGGGTCAAGGGAGAAAACTGAAAAGGGGGATAGGATAGGATGGAGGGAAAATACAGTCTTTCACAACATGACTCTTTATGGGAGTGTTTTACATAATGATACATGTGTGGCCTATGCTGAATTGCCTTCTTAGGGAGGGAAGAGGGGAGAGAATTTGGAATTCAAAGTTTTGAAAGAAGCTGTTTAAAAAAAAAGTTTTTGCATGCAACTGGGAAAAAAGATATACAGGCAATGGGACATAGAACTTTCTTGTAGGGCAAGATAGATTAAGGGGAAAAGGGATGGGGGGCAGGGGGAGTGGGGTGACATTAGGGAGGGCTGGCTGGGGCAATCAGAATGTATGCCATCTTAGAGTGGGGGGGAGGGCAGAAATGGGGAGGAAATTTGTAACTGCTGAATGCTGAAAAGTAAAAATATTAAATAATGAAGTATGGAATAAAAAAAAAAATTTTAAAAAAGGCCCTAGTGGCATACTTAAGATATAAACACTCCATGAGAAGGTGAACAATATACCAAAAGAGATGTATAGTTTTACTCCATTTAACGAACAGTAAGTGAATGAGAGTATCACACATAGTTAGGAATTAGTTCTAAGCTCTATTTCCAAATTTTAGTTCTGAATAGTCCTGCTATTTCCTCCAAACCACTCTGATTTTCATGTTCTTCAGTCAAATGAAGGGACTGGACTGAATCATCTCTACGGTCCCTTTAAGCTGTTCCATAAAGCTACAAAAACATGTAAATTTTAGTTATAGAATCTCTAGAAAACTGCTATTTTCTTGCACGTGTGACTTGGAGAACAGCATGTATTGAACAGCTCCATGCTATCCTGGTGTTCCCTCTCCAAGCCAATGAGTGTTATGCAAATACTAAGTCTTTTGGTGGTAGTGTGAACACAAGGCCCTCAGAGAGGAAGGAGGAACTGGAAAGAAGTTATAATATTCTGAATCACATAATTTTGGATGTGGAAAAAATCTTCGAGACAAAAGTAGAAAAATTAAGACATACCATGATTACGAACAGCCACATATGCTACTTTGAGGCTATCCATTTTAGTCCTTTTGTTGTTGTTCAGTCATGTCTGACTGTTTCTGACCCTATTTGGGGTTTTCTTGGCAAAGATATTAGAGTGTTTTGTCATGACCTCCAGCTCATTTTACAAATGACGAGACTGAGGCCAACAGGATTAAGTGACTTGCCCAAGGTCGCACAGCTATTAAGCAACTGAGGCCAGATTTGAACTCAGAAAGATTAGGCCTGGAGCGGCCTACGGCGCTATACATGCTGCTACCTTTTAGTGCTTAGTTTTATAAGCTAAAGTTTAGTGGATGTCACATGCCAGACAATTTCTTATCCAAGAATAAAATGCAAACAATCAATTTTAGGAGAGAAAATTTCTTTAAAGAAAACATTCTGCGTGAAAGCTTGCCAGGCTGCCTTTTTTCCATCACAGAGAGACACCCCACCCCCCAATTCTGTCATTTTCCATTTCAATCCTTCACTTGCTACTTGAGTATATTCACAATAGTTGACTGTAAAAATTTATTTCCTTTGAAAATATGATTTTAGAAAGGTGTTTTACCCATATACCCCCTGACCTTTTAAACGTTTCATTTTTCCTTTTTTGCCAAATTTGTTAGTATTATGGGTACGGAGAAAGATCTCAGTATGGCTGTAACTTGCATTTCTTTAATTATTAATCATCTGGATCATTATTCAGATAGCTATTGATAAATTGGATTTCTTCCTTAGAGAATTCCTGTTTATATGTTTGACTCTTTATCAGTTACAAAATAGCACTTATTTGTAATACAATTAATCAGTTTCTTCTGTGTTTTGGAAATCATATATTTGTCAGAGAAACTTAATATAAAAAGATTATTTTCTCCAGGTAAAAAAAAAGTAATTTTACCACCTTAAGTACGGCCAAAGTTTCTTCCATAGGGACCACTCTCCTCTCCAGTACTCTACATAATTTCTTTTCATGTTACTCCTCTCATTTTATTCCACCATAGTTCTCTTTGATGTCTCCTTGTGAAATGCAGGTGACTGGGTTTCTGAAGGCTAGTCAAGTACAGCCTGCTAGTTGTCAGGTTCTAACAAGCTCTTCGGGGCTTAAGCGTTATTCACAGCCTGGCTAGGTGTCAAGTACAAATCCTGCAGGCTGGACACACAGGTGGCTCCTGTGGCCATGGTGAGCCATGACAACAAGTGAAGGTGGCAAAATGGTGGGAAAAGGGATCAGGAAGTGCAAAGAATCACATGGTTCTTAAACTCCTTACAAACCTTAATTTAACTGATGGTACCCTACATGTGAGATTCTTCAGTCCAGTGACAAAAGAGACGATATACTACCGGGAGAAATGAACATCAATACTGACAATATTCTCAGAAAAAATGTAACAAGCTACAGTTAAATGGACAGGCAGTCCAATAGCGCCCCCAATAGGTAAGTGGTGAAATGAAATGAACACTCTTGAAAAGCAGTACTGACTATCACCAATTATCCTCCAATTTGCTAAAAGACATGCAAAATTAAAATGACACTTTCACACTTAATGAATTAGCAAAAATAATATTTCAAATAGTCAAATTTGAGGGTACTACAGAAATAACGCACATTAATAAACTATCAGTGGAGCTGTGATTTTGTCCAACCATTTTGCCAAATAATTTGGAATATATGAAAAAAAAAAAACAAACAACCAAACCAAACCCAGAGATGCCCTTTGCTGGACATGTACCTAAGGAAGTTAAAAAAAGGAAAAAAAGGTCTCATATGGTTAAACAAACTAAAATCCTTCTTAAAGTAGCAAAAAACAAAAAAACCCCGAAAAAATGGACACTCACTGATTGGAAAATAGCTAAGTAAATAATAAGTCTTATGAATGTAATGGAATGAATGCTATTATACTGTAAGAAGGGATAAATATAAGGAATTCAGAGAAATAGGAAATTTTTATGAATCAGTGAAGAATGAACCAAGGTAGGACCAGGAAAACAATATTCAAACAACAGATTCAAACAACCAAAAGAACCCTAAAATGAAGCCAAACACTGTAATGGTCAATGGAAGGATGAGGAAATTCTCCTTCCCATTTTTCTGAGAGAGATGGAGGACACTGCACACAAGTGTGGCTCACTCCATAGGCTGACTCGGTCTTCCTCTGTTAAAAAGGAATGGCACTCGGTGGCTGAAGCCTGGGGTAGGGTTATATAACCAGAAATCACGGAAACTAATGACATTATTAAAGGGGGAATTTACAAATAAAGTCAACAGTTATTTAAAAAAGAATTAACAAGTTAGGCAAAAAAGGCAGTGACACTGAATAAGCAGCAGACACCAGGGCAAAAACTACCTGGTGAAGATAGCTCTTAAATCTTGTCACAAGAACACAAGCTATTACCTCAAATCCCATACATTAAGACGCCGATCAGTACCACTGGAAGCCAAGATAGTTTCATTATGTGGAGACCAGTGAACCTAGCAACAGAGTTTGAAAAATGAATAGCAATTAAACATTTTCTAAAGATCAAAACATTATTTATTACACGCTTTGTAGAATGTGGTCAGTTCCCAACTTGAAAATGAGCTTCATTTTGAAAGCTGCTAGATAGATTATTTGGATGGACACAATATATATAAACTTACACAGTAATAGAACTGTGATCTTGAGAAAAGGTGGCATTTAATAGAACTAGTTCATAAATTACTAAACAGCCCTTTGACTTTTTTACTTGAAAATTAACCTAAAAGAAACTCTCATTTGGGGAATTTTGGGCATTGTAATGAAGTAGAAAAAAACTTGACATCTGAGGAAATCACAGACATACATACATACAGATACATACACTTTTTGTTTTGTTTCTTGAGAACCTGCCCCCAGATCAGTTTCCCTAAGTTGTTCTTTTTTGTTACAATTTCTTCCTTTCCTTTCCTTCTGAACTTGAGAACCTTTTCAAAGCTCCAAATCTGCCTTCAATGTGGCAACATCAGATTGTCGAGACAACATCAGCTTCTTGAAGTGCAGGGCCTGTCCGACTACAAGTCTGTCACTGTATCCCTAGTGCTTTGTACAGTATTTGGCATGCAGTAAGCACTTAAAGCCTTGATGATGAGATGACTTTGGCCCTTTTTTCCACACAGGCAAGCTACTGACTGTCAATTAATGCCTATTTATGCTACCATTCATATTTAGCTTAAGGTTCAGAAAGCCTTTCAGAATTAAATCTCCCCATTTAGAAAGTTCAATAATTCTCCAAAGTGCCAACATAATTAAAATCAATAAACGGCCATAAAAAATCAACTAAAATACAATTAGTGTATTATGAACAAAATTTAAGAGATTACAAAGATTTACTGGGTTTATTTTTCTCTATCGTAAAATTAATTACAACTTAGAAAACACTTTGCTAGTCCTTGAATTACCTCCTGAGAAGCCTATTACTGGAATTTCTTAATTACCAAAATCACACAATTTATTCCATCTGAGTAAAAATCTGATCTAATACTGAATTAATCTTGGTAAGCAAACTACCAAATAGGTGAGCCCAGCATCAAAGCCAGATCCAAAGTAAATTCAAGTATTCTCAAGGACATTATAAATTCTTTAGTCTAACATTCATGCAACAAGTAAGACAAAAAGTTAAAAGTACATTCATTATGCTTTACACACCTGGAAGATTTCATCTTTATGAGATTCAAAGGAGTGGAGTTTTAATTTTAGATTACGCAGATCCCACAAAGCTACAGTCTGAGGAGAAAAAAAATGGGAAAACAAACTTACAGTTTTGGGATAAACAAACTCTATAAAATAACATGGTAACTGTATTAACATATCCACAGAAATAAAAAAAATTTAGAAACCTTATCAGCTGAGCCAGTTGCTAAAATGAATTCACTGTATGGATTAAATGACAGACAGTTGACCTCAGCTGTATGGGCATCCACAGAGTGACTTGGCTTGGACGTTGTATTGGACCTGGTATCCCAGCTGTAATTGAGAAAAAAAGTCAAAAAGTCCATACCCAGCTCTCCAAGCTATAAATTACACACTTTTACTAGCAATAATCATTTCCATTTTAACATGGATAATTTTATACCAGTTCTTGGCAAATATTTCCGCTATCAATATCACCTTAACAAAGCCACTCAACACACATGATATCTACATGACATGGTGATGAGAATTATAAAGAACAATCCTAAGACATATTCCTAACTGCTGTAAACTCTACCCTGGTAAGCAGAATGAACTTCTTGGTTTAAGTGCTTTTCTGACCTTTTGTTAGTCCCTTCCTCTGTATTTTTAACTTCACTCAAAAGCACAAAGGACCACAGAGTTAGAGCTGGAAGGGATCTGCCCAGTTTAGAGATAGCTTAAGACCACCCTTTCATTTTACATATAAGGAAATTAAAGTGTAGAGAAGTTAAGAGACTTGGCCAAATTCATATACGTGGCAAGTCAGCAGTCCTGGTATTTGAAAAGAATTAAGATATTTACTTAGCTACAGTCCAGAAATTCATTCACAGTTATACTATTTGTCAACTAGAAAAAAAAAACCAAACTAGATCTTTCCACCTTACATCATAAGTTTCTGGTCATCAGCAACAGATCCAAACAATGATTCATGCAGTAGATGCCATGCCACATCTTCTACAACAGCAGAATGACCAGTAAAGATTGCTTTGGCATCAACAATTTTGCCTTCCTTTGGGCCTGCATTTATATCCCATAAACAGACAGTCTGCAAATAAAAAAATACATCCACAAGAAGTAAGTAAAAATACCCTTAAGAAACAAAACCATTTCAAAAAATTTACTATACAACTTAGCCTTGTGAGGAAATAAGAAGAGATTGCTTGCCAGGCACAAGCAATAACTGTGAAGGCCTGGAGGCTGAATTCAGAGCATGCCTAGTAGCCCAATTTAGATAACAGAGTATGCCAAAGTCATACTGCAGAGAATTTTAAATGCCAACTTTGTATTTTATCCTAGAGGCAAGAAAGGAGCCACTTAAAATTTCTAGAGTGTCCCACTAATCACAGGTCAGAAGGGTTCCTAGGGCAGGACCTGGAAGACGGCCATAATTTGGACAAAGTTACAAAAAGTTTTTTTTTTAAATGTTACAAAGGTAAGGTTATAATGTGTCAATGATACTGCAAAGTGACATTATCAAATCATACTGTACAACTGTACAAAGTGATATTTCCTGAGGGGGAGAAATCTCATCTTTGTGCTGGTAATAGTGGGAGGAGGGAATGAGGAAAAGATAAAGAGTTAAAAGCTTCGTTGGATAAAGCAGCATTTGGGCTAAACTCAGAAACTGAGTAGGATTGTAACAGGGGAAGATGAAAAAAATACCTAAGTTAGAAGCTACAAGGTCTAAGGCCAGCAAGAAGCACCATGTTGCTGAAGTATCAGGTAAGGCAAAGGGAACAGTGAATAATAAGACTAAAAACATAGGCTAGGGTCAAATTACCTAAGGCATTTAGCCCCTAGGTGCTAGAGGGGAGACCTTTTTCAGTAGGTAAATGTGAAACCATAGGTTTTTGAGTCAGAGGACTTGGTTTAATCAGAAGATTACTCCAGCAGCAGTATGGGCTGAAGGGGCATGACAGCAGAGGTCAAGAGACCTAAGATGAAAAGTGGCTAGTTTGAGGGCAGCATATACATTAAGAGTCTTGCCAAAATGCTGAGGCTTCTTCTGTGGAGGCAAAGGTTCTGTTTGATAAACCAACAAAAACTTTAAATAGAAGTAGTACTGCTTCAATTCATAAACATTTGGGGGCAGACAGTGCTTGTGAAGATCAAATGAGTGCTGCATATCAAGCACTCTGTAAAACTGAAAGCATTATATAAATGTTAGCTGTCACCACTAAAAAAATAACTGTGGATGAGAGCAGGGATTCTTAACTTGGGGTGCAAGAATAGATTTCAAGAGACCTGTAAACCTGGATAGGGAAAAAAAGGTCAGCTTTATTTTGGTATAATTGGTTTCCTTGTAATCTTATAAATTTTATGCATTTAAAAACTTTATTCTGGGAAAGGGTCCATAGGATTCACCAGACTGCCAGAAGGTTAAGAAACCACTTGGCTAGAGGATCCACTGACAAGAAAACGGCATTTCAGTAATTTATTTCTTTCTCAAATTTATGCAACATTTTTTCCTGTCATCTCTCCGCTCAAATTATAGTGAATATAGTGTCATTTTAATCCACTGACTAGTTTAAGTGGACAAAAGAGTAAGAAATAATTGTTTTGGATTATTTTATGTAACTACTGAATCAATAGATACCATGCTAATAGATAAATTAGAAGTTATTTAATATTACTACTACTGCCAGTGACATTTACACAGCTTGTAAGGTTTGCAAAGCTCTTCATATGTATTAGTCATCTCATCTGATAATCACAGTGACTGTGAGGAAGGTACTATCATCATTCCCATTTTACAGATTAGGAAACTGAGTCTCGAGAGGTTCAACAACTTCTGGATTTCAAAACTGGCGTTGTAACCAGCTGGTCTCATATTTCAAGCTAAATGCAGCATGTTCACAAAAAGAGTTGGAAGCACTTCATAAATAATCCGTTGTTTACTTAAAAACTGGAGGCTTTTCCACCATCAATCACCTCACAATATTTTCTTAAATTACTTTGACATCCTCAACTTCATAATTGTACAATGAACATAATAATACAGTCAGCCATTTCTCCTGAAACATCGTCAGGAACAAACCCTCAACACTGCATGTACTTTCAGACAGCTGATGGGTTGGTGGGTTTTGCTGAACTGCCTTTTTCTTCATAAGGAATGGCACACTAGGTAGAGGAGTGGGGCAAGAGAGATTTCAGCACGAATATGATGGTTTTTTTTAAGAAAAAAAAAAGGTCATAGATAAAAATATTTAAGAGTACATCTTGAAAAATAATTTATATAATGTTTCCTATGTTGACCATAGTACAGAATTATTCATAACATTTAAGGCAACCACTTGAACATTGATTACAAAGAACAAATTTCTCACATGGTCATCAGATGCACTTAGGAGATGTCCACTCAAATTAGAGTTCCAGGAAAGACCATAACCTTCCTTTTGATGACCTCTTAACCTAAGATCAGGATTACATTCTCCACTTGGGTCTTAAAAAAAAAAAAAACACACACACAAAAAAAAGTTAAATTGTACTTGTTACATAATTATGTGAGAATAGTTTTCTTATTAGAACCAAAAAAAAGTTGCACCTGGCTCCAATAAGTGAGGATCATGTGTATTTCTTATTTTAATACCCAGGGGAAAAACTACTGAACAGGGAAGACACATTCTGAACTGATCTGAATACAGGTTTGCCCTCCTAAAATAAAATCTCTTTGAAATGAAATACAAAAAAACACAAAACCCACCAACAAAAACATACACACTGAAATATAATTAAATACAGGCCACCCTTGAGCTTTTTTACAAACTAGATTTAAGAGATAATTATGTATGTTTTATATACTTCCCATGTGGAATCTTTTAAAAGCAGGGATTTTAGAGGTCATCTAGTCCAATATTCTAAGTCAAGGGATACCAGCCACAAAATCCTTGTCAAGCAGTCCTCTACTGTAGATTTGCTGCCAGTGATGAGTAAGGTCGTTACTTCACAGAGCAGCCTAATTCATCTTTGAACAACATCTTGCTAGAAAATCCTTGCTTGCATTAGAAGAAATCTTTCTCCTTATAGCTGTCTTGGGCTTGCCTCTTAAAACAAACAAAAAGCTTTAAATATTTGAAGATCTAGTTTGGGCTCTGCCACTAAATTACTGTGTGACTAAAGGAAATTCAGTTCAATTTCTGGGTCCTAAGTTTCTCATTCTACAAGGGAAGGGGCTGAACAAAATGGCCTTTGCGATCCCTTCTAGCCTAAAATTCTTTGATTCTAAGTCTCCCCCTTTTGCCCAGTCTCCTTGAACCTAAGTATCCAGTTCTTCCAGCCATTCCTTTCAACATCCTTAGGCATGCACCTCTGGGCCACTTTAGTTTACTGACATAATACTCCAAGTGTTGTCTGAGTGGCACAGGATAAGCTTTTATTTATCATTTAAAAGTATTATTTTCCAGAATTCCATAATTTAATAGCTTTTGGTTAAAAAAAAGCTTTGTCCTATTCCCCCTTTCAATCAACTTTCAGAAATGTTACTGTGAGTTTCCTTGTAATAGTCAAGAATTCATCATTTAAAGTGAAACAAAATAAGAAACCCAACAAGTAACTACAAGTACAGACCTAACAATTATTACTTACCTGGCTTGGATGGGTGCTTTGTATAATCAAAAACGAGTACATCAGAAGATGGTGTTTTTGTAGCAATAATACAAGGGTTCTGGGGCATGTAACGTGCACGATTTACTTCTCCTTCGTGATTTATTTTTATTTCAGTTTCGATTTTTCCAGTTACAGATCCAAAGCCCCCAAATTCTAATTTAATAGGAAAAACATACTGAAAAT
Source organism: Trichosurus vulpecula (assembly GCF_011100635.1). NCBI lineage: Eukaryota > Metazoa > Chordata > Mammalia > Diprotodontia > Phalangeridae > Trichosurus > Trichosurus vulpecula. The sequence continues at coordinate 422,598,818 of NC_050574.1, forward strand.
TAACAGTTGATAGGTACTTTGATCAACCAACAGATTTTAATCTGAGTAACTCAACATAATCACACACACTAGTACAAAACTGGGGCACGCTGACTGGAACATTTTAAAAATTTGTGTCTACTTTAAACTTTATCTGGTTTCAGATCCCAAGATTACTTCCAAATGATTTGCATTAAAGATATCACTGATGGATATTTTATGCATGTCTGCTTATTTCTCACTGACTTTATTCTCACTGAGAAGGAACTGGCTGCTAGGGTGGAAATGATAGGAAGCTTGCGAAGTAATCATATCATCTTATTTTTCTGAGATGTAAAGGAAAGCAAGGCAAAATTTTGAGTGTTTCGTGGATTCTGAGAAATGACTGGTAGGATCCCACAGACTAACAATTTACAGAGAGCACAGGAGGGTTGGGAAGCTGTAAAGAATAAGATTCTGGAGATCATTATACACGATTACAGACACACGGTATCTGTAAGGACTAACTTTGATAGATTTGACTCCTCTCATCAATGCAAGGTTCAAAGACAGCTCCAAAAGACTCATGATGGCAAAAGCTATTCACATCCAGAGAAAGAATTATGGAGTCTGAATGCAGACTGAGGCAAACTTGTTTGCTCTCTTTTTTCCCCCTTCTTTTTTGGTTTCGTTTCCCTTTCTCACGATTCATTCCATTGGTTATAATTCTTCATTACAACTGGACTATTATATAAATAAGTTCAAAGTGAAGGTATATGTAGAACCTACACTGGATTACATGCTGTCTTGGGGGGTTGGGGGGAGGAGCGGGAGGGAGAGAAAATTCGGAACTCAAAAACTTGTGGAACTGAACATTGTAAACTAAAAATAAAAAATAAATTTATTAAAATTTTTTAAAAAAGAGTATAATTCTGAAGGCACAACATAGGTTTTTAAAAGGCACATACACAAGGTGTAACTAAATGTGGAATCATCTCCAGAGAAAGAATCAATGGATTCTGCAGTAGATCAAAGCATACTACTTTTTGCTTTCTTTTGAGTTTTCTCTCACACGACCAATATGAAAATGTTTTACATGACTGCACATGCACACCAAACTTGGTTGCTTTCTCAATAAAGAGGGAGGGGAAAGAAGGGAATTTGGAACTCAATTTTTTTTAAATTTATAAATTGCTTTTACATGTACATAGAAAAAAAAATTTAAAATTTTTAAAAGATCAGGGAAAAAAGGTGAAATCCTACAAGAAGAGTATCAGGAGAATATTACAGCTAAAAATCAGCTGATCTGGTGAAGAAAGCTGAGGACAACAAAAAGGGATAGAACTACTGTTCAAGATGGATGATATTAACGACCAAGTGAAGAGTAAGTAGCTTATTTTGTTTTCCCTACCAAAAGCTGGAAAGGACAGAACATAAATAGCTAAAAAAGACTTCATACTCAAGATAAGTAGGCATGGCAACAGAGGCATGCCCAGCTGCCTTTGATGAGTCTAAATCATCAAATCCAGTTAACTATATTCCAGGGTAATGAAAGAACTAGCAAATATGAAAGCAATCATTTTTGAAAGGTCATGGAGAGGGGTGTAGCCAAGATGGCAGCTGGAAAGCAGGGACTTGCCTAGGGCTCTCCCCCAGGACCCTCCAAACACCTATAAAAAATGGCTCTGAACAAATTCTAGAACTGCAGAACACACAGAATAGCGGAGGGAATCAGGGCTCCAGCCCAGGACAGCCTGGATGGTCGCTGGGTAAGGTCTATCATGCATGGAGCTGGGAGCGGAGCAGAGCCCAGTGTGGGCTGTGCCCGGTCCAACCAGACTGGGAGCCGGGCTGAACAGGCCCTAGTGCCCTGAATCAGTGAGCTGTGGCAGTTACCAGACTTTTCAACCCACAAACGCCAAAGACAACAGAGAAGGTTAGTGGGAAAAGCTGCAGGGACAGAGTGAAAGGAGTTCACAGTTTGGCCACTGCCCCAGGGGCAGCAGAGGTGGTGCAGCCACAAAACTGCAGCTGCAGTTGCTTCAGGCCCACTTGGTGGGAGGAATTAAGTGGCAGATCAGAGCAGGAGCCATGCTTAAGAGCCTGCTTAAGATCTGAGTTGCGTTCTGGTTGGTGACAAAGAAGACCAAAACATACAGCCAGAAGAAGTCAACAAAGTCAAAGAGCCTACATCAAAAGCCTCCAAGAAAAACATGAACTGATCTCAGGCCATGGACCAGCTCAAAAAGGATTTGGAAAAGCAAGTTAGAGAAATAGAGGAAAAATTGGGAAGAGAAATTAGAGTGATGCAAGAAAACCATGAAAAACAAGTCAATGACTTGCTAAAGGAGACCCAAAAAAATACTGAAGAAAACAGCACCTTAAAAAATAGACTAACTCAAGTGGCAAAAGAGCTCCAAAAAGCCAATGAGGAGAATGCCTTGAAAGGCAGAATTAGCCAAATGGAAAAGGAGGTCCAAAAGACCACTGAAGAAAATACTACCTTAAAAATTAGATTGGAACAAGTGGAAACTAGTAACTTTAAACAGATACAGGAGAGAGAATTTAGAAATTATTGGACTACCCGAAAGCCATGATCAAAAAAAGAGCCTAGATATCATCTTTCAAGAAATTATCAAGGAGAACTGCCCCCATATTCTACAGCTAGAGGGTAAAATAGAAATTGAAAGAATCCACCAATTGCCTCCTGAAAAAGATCCCAAAAAGAAAACTCCTAGGAATATTGTCGCCAAACTCCAGAGCTCCCAGATCAAGGAGAAGATACTGCAAGCAGCCAGAAAGAAACAATTTGAGTATTGTGGAAACACAATCAGAATAACACAAGATCTAGCAGCTTCTACATTAAGGGATCGAAGGGCTTGGAATATGATATTCCAGAAGTCAATGGAGCTAGGATTAAAACCAACAATTACCTACCCAACAAAACTGAGTTATCATGCTCCAAGGCAAAATATGGACTTTCAATAAAATAGAGGACTTTCAAGCTTTCTCAGTGAAAAGACCAGAGCTGAATCAAGAGAAGCATGAAAAGGTAAACAAGAAAGAGAAATCACAAGGGACTTACTAAAGTTGAACTGTTTTGTTTACATTCCTACATGGAAAGATGATGTGTATAATTCATGAGACCTCAGTATTATGGTAGCTGAAAGGAATACACACACATACATACAAACATGTATATGTATATGTGTATATATGTGTGTGTGTATATATATATATATATACACACACACACACACACACACACACATACACACACACACACACACACACACACACATATAGACAAAGGGCACTGGATGAGTTGAATATGAAGGGATGATATCTAAAAAAATAAAATTAAGGGATGAGAAAGGAATATATTGAGAGAGGGAGAAAGGGAGAGATAGAATGGCGTTAATTATCTTGCATAAAAGTGGCAAGAAAAAGCAGTTCTGTTGGGAGGGAAGGGGAGCAAGTGAGGCTCCTTCTCTCATTGGATTTGATCTGAGGAGGGAATAACATACACATTCAGTTGGGTATCTTACCCCACAGGAAAGAGGAAGGAGATAAAAAAGGGGGGATGATAGAAGGGAAGGCAGATGGAGGGAGGAGGTAATCAAAAGCAAACACTTTTGAAAAGGGACAGGGTCAAGGGAGAAAATTGGATAAAGGGTGGATAGACTGGAGCAAAATATTGTTAGTCTCTTACAACCTGAGTATTGTGGAAGGGTTTTGCATAATGACACGTGTGTGGCCTATGTTGAATTGCTTGCCTTCTTAGGGAGGGAAGAGGGGAGAGAATTTGGTACTCAAAGTTTTAAAAGAAGATGTGCAAAACAAAAAAGTTTTTGCATGCAACTAGGAAAGAAGATATATAGGCAATGGGGCATAAACATCTATCTTGCCCTACAAGAAGGCAAGGGAAAAAGGGATGGGGGGGAGTGGGGTGACAGAAGGGTGGGCTGACTGGGGAAGGGGGCAATCAAAATATATGCCATCCTGGAGTGGGAGGGGAGGGTAGAAATGGGGGGAAAATTTGTAATTCAAACTCTTGTGAAAATTAATGCTGAAAACTAAAAATATTAAATAAATAATGATTAAAAAGAAAAGGTCATGGAGAATATTGGAGGGGTATTGAAGGGCTACAGAAGTGCAAAGAATGGAGCCTGCAAACTACAGGCCAACAAATATGAGTGATTCCTGGCATAATTCAAGAATAGTTAGTAAACATTTGAAGTAAAAAAAATATGTGGTGATGAAAAATGCCATCTACCCTGGGAGAAAGAACTGATGGAGTCTGAATGCACATAGAATCATAATATTTTTCAATTTCTTTAGTTGTGTGTGTGTTTTTTGGGTCTGTTTTCATTCACAATGAAACCAGGTGTAAAGGTGTGGAAATGTTTTGCCTGACTGAACACGTATAACCTACATGAAATTGCTTACTGTCTCTGGGAGTGGTGTGGATGATGGAGAAAGAAGCTTAAACTCAAAATTCTAAAAAACAAATGTTAAAATTTGTTTTTACATACAATTGGGAAAATGTTTTTTAAAAATTAAAAAAAATGTGGTCATCCAAGAGCCAGCACAGCTTCTTTAGGAACAGGTCTTATATGCTCAGGTAACCTTATTTCCTTTTATGACAGGGTGACTTCTCTGGTTAGTTAACACTTGGAATATTATGCAAATTTAAGGTGAAAGGTCACATAATGGTGAACCCAATGCCCAAGATTCTGAAGAGGGAGGAGGTGTCAGGATGATCACTAGAATGCAGGTAGCCTGGTATGGAGAATAACTGGGAAGCGAAGGTCACAAAATTTAGGAAGTCTGATGGAACCCTATTATGGATGTTGAAATCCTCTAATATAAGGGCAGAAGTTAAGCAGAAGAAGACGACAGAGAACCAGGGGATGAACTCCTCAACAAGGAAGTTTCAAGTGTGTGGGCCATTTACAAGGTTTCACTACAGTGTGGGATATAACCATCAATTAAGTTTCAAGTGTTCTTCCTAGATCCATTCTAAAATCCAATCAGGTTTTAGTCCTGTTCTCTGGGATTACAGATGATCCAGTTGCTAAATAAGTGACAAGGTTATAGAACAGGAAACTGTTTCTGTTATCTGAATAGAATGAAGGCATCTTAGCAGCCATCTAGTCCCACTTCTTTCTGTAACAAAATCGTTGCTGTAACAGGCCTGAGTTGCCATCTAGCCCTTGTTTGGACACTTCTAATGAAGGAGAACTCAACAGAGTCCAAGGCATCTCAATCCACTTCTGGACAGTGCTCAAGGTGAGGAAACAAATTTGCCCCTCTCCCCAGTGCTCCTATTTCTACCTTCTGAAAGACAAAGTCTTGATTCCTGTTCCATGTGATGGAACTTCAATTATTTGAAGACAGCTATGATGACCTTTCTTCCAACCTCATCCCCCGTCTGCTGCCGAAGTAAAACACCCCCAACTTCTTCAAATGCTTCTGAGGCCATGACCCCAGGACCTTCACCATTGTGGCCACCTATCTCAGAATGCTCTCTAATCTTACCAATGTCCTTCCCAACATACCGTGCTCAAATATGGTCTGAACAGGGCAGACTCAAACGGACTATCACCTCCCTGGGTTTCTCTTGATTTGACCCACAACTGCACTAACTTTTTGGGCCACCACATCCCGAACCTCCAAATATCAACTGCTGTCTAGCCATGCCTTCCCCCATCTTCTGCTTGCCAAGTTATTTCTCAAAATTTAACCTCATTAGATTTGGCTCAATTTTGATTGTTGTGATACTTTTAGAACTGAGTCAATTCCTGGCTCAAACACTTGCAGGATGCAGGGCTTGGACAAGTCCTTACCCTTGTCTATGTCTTGGTTTTCCTAGTTGTAAAATGGGAATGCCACTACTTTTGTCCACGAGTTTCTAACAAGGTTGTTTTTGATCAAAGTGCTAATTAAAGTCCTATACAGGCTGTCCAAAAAAATCTTAGTGCAGCTTTAAGCTAGTTAAAACTTTAAAGTGCACTAAAACTTTTCAGATATCCTCTATAAATCTAAGTTAAAAGTATCATTAATCTAGTTATCCATTTCATCTCCATTTTTGACCCTGATACCTCTACCTAAAATCAGTTCTCATCCTACAACAAATAAGGTCTCTTACCAGGGGCCTTAATACAAGTATTACTAGTTTAACTCTAGGATCTGATAATCAACCTTTATCCATACCCAGTAAAACTCTCTGCCTTCACTGATCAGTGCCTCTTTATTCGCCCAGACCTTTAGTCATTCTCTGACTTCAGTAGACTTTCTGACCAATTATTCTGTGCTAACTGTCCTCACTACTACCCTTGACTCTTATTGGACTCTAGGAAAGAGGGTCAGTATGTCTATAGCAAGTGGAAAAACAAATAGAACCAGGATGTCCTTCTTAATCTCCTTCTCCTTCAAGTTGTTATTCTTGCCTTTCACAATATTCCTTGTACAATCTTTGTGTAAGTATTATCTCCCCCCCCCCCCAAGAAATGTCTATGAACACTTTAACACCCAATCCCATCTTATCATTTCCTGGTTCCTTCTACTACAGTACTCCTTGATCTTTCTGCTCAAATCTGCAAACTTACCTCTCCCTGAACTCTGGATAGAAAATCTTCACTCTCATTAAAAGATAAAAGTCACAGTTTTAGTTTTTCCTAACTTTTTTTTCCTTCCTCTAACTTCTCTTTTTGTTTCCAAAAGCACCTAAAACTCTCAAAGTAATTTGTTCCACGAAGATCACACTTCCTAATGCAATGCTCACTAACCTTTCTTGTCTCTGAAATCGGAAAGTAATTACTTTCACAAATTTTAGCACTTAGGGATGTACTGTCTTGCAATATTCATTACTTATTTTATGCATCAGTTCCTTGATGTCAGGAGTCATTCTTATTTCATACTGATTAAATACACTCTTTCCCTAAACCACACACACACAGACACAGACACGGACACACACACACGCACACATACAGTGTAGCTTATAAAGTAATTTATTGTAAAGATGGTGAAAACAGGTTTGAACTATTAAAAAACTTTGCTGTAAGCATATTTTTAATATGGCAATTTTGTACAATTATTTGAGTATTTTTCCTTTCAAAGAGATCACGTTTTATTGTCAAGGCCTATGTTCGAACTAATATACTACTTCTTTGCATCCTCTAGAATAGCCTGGCATAGTGATCCATGCCTGATACATTCGCTCTAATACTTTTTGAAGTAAAAGAGCCTAAAACATCATGAGGGAATTGTTATACGTATGCCTTTAATCACTTGCCTACAGATCCTTCCTGTGTGTCTGCATATATTGGGACTCAACAGCTTTTGCTGGAAGAGATGACTCCAATGCCTAATGGATAATTTTGGTTTGATGGCAGAACAATGCATGGTTCATCTACATCTTAAGTTTCCTCTCTCTCCCTGAAGGACAAGCATAGTAGAGTCAGGGATTTTTGTTATATTGAGTGTCTATTATGTGAATGGTATCAAAGAAGACATTTGCCATATAATTCTTAAAGATAATTACAAACTGATACATAAAAATAGGATGTAAAGAGCCCTTTATTGCAGCCTTCTTTAACTAGGTCTCCGACAATGCTTTTTTATTCATCCGAAGTGTAAAGAACATAATTTACCTCCTTCTTACCTCAATCAATATGACAACATAATTTTGCTGAGCTACATTACCTTGCTGTTCTCCAAAGCTACTGAGGTTTGTAGCTGCTGATTTAGTATTGTACTTGTACTCAATGGCCACATCATTTATGTCTGCCTGGATTTTTGCCATGTCCTTGTAGCTGTCACTTTTTGCTGTGGTTAAGTGACCTGCCTCTAAAAATTCTTCAGCTCTATAATTTGATGCGTCTAGAAACCAATGTGAGTTAGTAAATTAAGATAATTAGAGAACTGTACCTTAAATTTTTTTTTAACTCTGAATAAAGACCTAATGGATTTTCCTGAGTAAAGTATAAGAACTTTGCTATGTGGACTCTGTGACATCAGCTTGGGTTGGTCAGAGTCCTTTACTTTCTTCCAAATTCTGTCCTGTGTTCTGAATACTTCAGTTTGCTGGCTAAGTGAGATATTATTTTAGTAAGCAGCTAAAGGATAAAGAAGCATACTCTATTAAGTCCTTTTAAAGTATACCCCTAAAACAAAATCTCTATGGAAGAAAGAAAAAAGTACACACATTAAAAAACCCCACAAAGTTACCATATCATAAATCATAGCAAATCAATACATTTCTTTCAATTCAAATAAAGACCATGCCTTCATTTTTATTATCACAGCTGGAAAATCAACAGTGTGATTATAGTGTGTACAGAGATCATCTACAAACTAGACTTAGGGCGAAGACTAAATTTGTACCAATATCATTATGATAAATCTCTTTTCAATGAGGTGACATATGCCCAAGGTAGGGACCACATTAACTTCCTAATGACCTATATTAATGGAATATTCTCTTTAAATCTAATTTCCCTTTCCGTTAAAGGGCTCTTCCCTTGACTCACCATGATGTGGAAATGAAACTGGATTTCCAAAGATTCTGCTAGCAGAATATATTCGGCAGGTCCCACTAAGCTGGAAATAGTTAAAGTGGTGGATCTAATGATTAGTTTTATGTCTATTTCCTGAGTACCTCAGCTAAAGTAGGACTGCCACAGGGTGCTAGATTCTTCAGCCATCAGCAATTTCAGAGACCCATAATCTATAGTGGTGAAGACAGCAACTACACTAACAAAAAACAGATCCTTTTGAAGTGATCTCCATCTCAGGTTTAAACGAAAAGTGGCTAGAAGTTACAGACCAACCAAGGGAAAATTACAAATAATTTCTATTCCAGTCCCTGATTAACTTTAGGAAAGTAGAAGAAATGAGGGTAAAATTTTCATTTTGTAAAGAGCCTAGTTTTCCATGCAGTAACTCTGGGTTTCAAAGCAAATGCTCAAATATAATTATGCAGCTTCTCCTGTGACTATATAATAGAGTATTGAACAAGTAGTCAGGAAGACCCGGGCTCAAATCCTGCCTCCAACACTTACTAGTTATATGATGCCAGGCTTGAAAATGGAATCGGACTCAATAACCTCTAAGGTCTCTGCTAGCTCTAAAGCCATGATCCCGACTTCCACCATGTCTTAATAACATACCATTTGAATAGATTTTACTAGAGGAATCCAGGGACAGGACCTTGACATGACAAGACATTTGGATAATTTCACAACATGTGACTTCCAAAGGACTAACAATATGTCATGCTGACTTAAATATCAGAAATAAGAATATAGCACTCTGACTTTAATACCTTTAGAAGCTTTACTCGGCTGGTACTTTATATCAAAAAACAAAACCTAATCCTATATGCACTTTGCCACATTTATTTCCTTTTTAAGCTCCACAACTGCTCATCATTCACCCTGATACAGATTCTCCACTGACACTATGCTTCTTTCCATCTGTCCTATAGATATCAGAAAATATTCTTGCTACTAGTTGACACTGAATTCCGGAAGAGCTGCCTCGGGTGTTCTTACACTCACAGTATACAAAGAGGAAGTCCTGGGTGTGGGTGCCAGTGTCCCAGCCCTGCTTCTCCTCATCAAACTCAGCTCTGCTTCAGTTCACAAAGGTCTCAGCTACAGGGCTATCATTTCTTGAATAATTATATTTTACTAACTTATTAACAAAATAGATGATTACAGTAGTATACATAGGACATAAAGTAGTATGATTTTACTTGGAAACAATGAGAACCTGCCCATGAACATTATTTTAATTGACTTAAGATGCAATTCCCTGAGCATGAAAAGTTCTATTACATTATCACATCATCGTCACCATTCACAACTGTGATTCTATAAATTCAGAGTCTTCAGTTTATTTTTATCCACACTGAGTCTCGTGAGAAGACGTGCTCAGGAAACATCCCTTTGATATCTCTGGTAACAGTTTATAGGATACCTACCTCCCTTCTCACTATCATAATGGGAAGCATCAAACTGTGCGTCATCATTGGGTATCTGTACTCGTGCAACCACTAAATGGTTCTGCTCATCAGAAGTGTGAGTCCCCAGCACTAGCCAATGAAGGGCATAATCTTTTCCTTCTGGTCTGTTTAAAAAAAGCAAAGTAAAAATCACACAAATCCTATAGTAAACATCTAGCTTCTGACAAAAGCAATCTAGCCCTTAAAAACGGAGACTAAAGCCGTACAAAAAATTTCAATCTTTGTCCAAACCCCAAGAACCTGTTCTGACCATATATGCAGGACTTTCTTTTTTTCCCAGAGAGCAGTATCATGCAGAAACCCTTATGTTCCATTTGATGAAAGATTAGCAAGAAACCCAGGAAATCCAAGGAAGCTGACCTACTGATGAGAAAATATGGCAGTTACACGGATATGTGAGTAATACTGGTGGTGTAAGTTTTACTCCATCTAAAGTATCTTTAAGATATTGCTGGGCACAGGTTTCATTTAGAAGCATTTTCTGACAGTTGAGTAAGTTGCTGGTATATAACAGCATCTTTTTTTTTCCAAGAAGCAAATTTGTAACTTTACATATCAGCAATGTTTGCCCAACTGTATTATCTAGAAAAATGCTGCTATTTATGATTCCAAAGAAAATCAGCTCATCTGCAATTCTTCCTGAAGTTGTGCCATCCCATCAGGCACTAATGTTCTGTAGGTAACAGTTGTCAAGTATGAGGGGAAAAAAGAAAGGATGCATAGCAAATTCAATTACTTCATGCCTCACATCAGGCACAGCACCTAGTACCTCCCTAAATGATATGGAATAAACTAAAAATGACTCGTAAGATAAAATCCTTTGTCCAACTATTAGGTGAAGTAATACACACCAAAAAATGTTTCATAAAGTTGGGTGGAAAATATTTAAAGGATAATGACTTCAAAGAGTTAAAGACTATTTAAAAAAGTAGTAATCATGAGCCCTGTTTTTCTATTTAATGATGGGCAACCTATAATACAGAATGCCATTTAGGTAGTTGTTGAGTATTTATAAAAAGAAAATATTGGGTTCCTTCAAGAATTAGGTATAAATATTAAAAGCGTTTTGAGGTTTTCCTGACTGAATTCTTCAAGAGAAAATTTTTACTAGGAGTGCTTTCTTCAACATAACACATATATGAATTTTCTTGGCCAACTAATACTGAACTTCTTCTCAAACACTGAGTCTAACCAAATGCAATAGAAGCCTGACAAGTAAAAGCAATAACTTTCACTTTCTCAAAACCATTTCCTCTTGACTTTTCTGTCACTATGCATTAAGATACGCAGCTCAACAGTGGACTTTACAGGTAATTTTTCAAATACTGCATAAAATATTGAAATATCTGAGGCTCTGCTAAAAAGTTTTCTTTTGTTTTTATTTAAGGAAGCAATATTGACACTGATGAAATCATAGTTCTTTTATTTAAGAAGTTGCTTAACCACATAATAGAGAGAGGGATAGAGAATTGATCTATGATTGATTTCATTGGTGAAGAAAGTTGCCAGTGAGAAACTTCTCTGCAATTTATACATTATAGATTAAAATTCTACAAGGATTATGTTACAAAATTCTTTTTGGTACAGCTACCTGATAGGTCTTAAGTAATCCAAATCTCCAGAAAAACTAAGACAATAGATTATTTAACTTAAAAATGAATAGAAAGAGGCCCTGTAGCAGAGTAGACAGAATGCTGGGCATTGAATCAGAAGACTTGAGTTCAAATCCTGCCACTCATATGATTAACTAGCCATGTGACCCTAGACAAGTTGCTTAATTTTTACGTGCTTTTGGCAACTCATTAGGGCTTATGAACGCGGTTGTGATCTGGACTGGTAAAGTAAGAAGTTCTCCATGCTTAACCCCCCCCCCCAGATAATTAATAGAATACACAGGTTAAAGAGTGATGTCAACAGGAAAAAAGTAGATCCAAAAAGTTATCCCTCAGAACAGCCTACTTCTCCCCACTTCCTAAATTCACTGCCTCCAATTCAATTGTTAAGTGAAATACTACCAGTGACAGACCATGAAGCAGATTTACTAGAGGACAAAGATGAGTACAAAATTACATTAAAATATATATGAGAATCCATATTAAAAGGCATGATAAGAAATGAACTATCCATCACCATCGATAGATTTCTGAAAACGGTTTAAAAAAGTTGATTCCATTTTCTATTTTAATGGAGAATAGGACAGATAATCTTCAGAATGGATACCGTACTTCTCTGAATGCAGGTCACCCTGACATTCAGGGGATTTGTAAGACTTCAAACAAAAACGAATATGTCATTAAAGATCCAAACTGGAAGGAATGTGGTCATCATTCACTTCTGCACTATTCTCTGCTCCCACCTCCACTGGATATAGCTTATGAAATTAATCAAAAAGCACTAACCTAAGTGAAACAGACTTTCTAGCAAACACCTTCCTTGAAGAGGATATTTATAGACAAAGTAATAGTTTTTGTTTTAGAAGACATTTCCTGGCAACTAAGTCAGAGTGGGAGTAATTGCTGATATAAGCTATCTACTGAACTACATCAATGAAAGTGACGATAAAAAAGTAAAAATGGGTTCAAAGTGACAGCAAACTATTTTGGATTCTGGGTGAAAATCCTCAAAATTTATGGAGGTATTCAATAGCAAGAAGAGTCTGTAAGAAAAAAATTAAAGTCTTATATATTAATGCTAATTATTTTTATAATTATACCCCCATACACACTAGGAACTGAACCTTGCAAAACTGAAATAGAACATTTCTCAGTATTTTATTTAACCAAGCCTTGAAACCAGTGGGGTATTTTTAGAAAGCTACAGTTTCCAACATTACTTATGAATTAACTAGAGGCTCTAGGGCTAGGAAAAAAGGTGTGATATTATTAACCTCTAATATTATGCAGCAATATGGGAGGAATGGGGGGAGGGTGGGAGAGAACTACTTCACATGTTATCTCCCAGTCCATCCAGTCATCTCCTTTATTACCTGAAAAGTATGGAGAAACTTGACCAGCAATAACCTCAACATTCTCTTTGCTACCTGCAAACAGATTTTTGTTGGCCTGTCAATTTGTCTGTGGAGGAAAACACGGAACAGCACTAGAAAAACCATTTTCTGTTGGGTTCCAAAATACTAATATAGCAACTCATTTATCTACTAGGTGGTGAAATAGACAGAGCTCTGGGCTTGGAGTCAGGAGGACCTGAATCCACATCTTGCCTCACTTAACATCTGTTTGGATCAGTTTCTTCAAATTTAAAACGAGGATAATAATGGCACTTACCTTCCAGGGTTATAGCGAGGATCTAATGAGATGATAATTGTAAAGCGCCTAGCACAGCACCTGGCACGTAATATGTGCTATATCAATGTTGGCTATTATTATTATACTTGTTTTTTTCTCGGGGAATGGATATGTGAGGTTTGACTATATTTACATGTCTTTCATCCAAACATACTGAATTCTTTCCCCAAAAATGCCCCTGAGTGTTCACTATTCAAATCTGAAAAATGAAGAAACCAGAGGCACTTCCATCTTATTTCTTTCACAATGAGCTACTCCTAAACAAGAAATGAGGAAGACAAATTCAAGAGCGAAAAAGCAGATTATTTGCTAAAGAATGTTATAAACTGCTACCATTTAACTGGAAGACAATTAAGAACATCCACAATTTTCATATGTAGAACGAACCAACCCAGAACTTGTAATCCTCCTTCAAGATCTAATCATACGTACCCGACAATTTTAAATGTTTAAATACCATGTCATTTAGTTCTTCTTTTCTCTAGAACCAACTTAACTTTGCTCATTTATCTGTACAATATATACAAGTGAAAGAGTACTCCAGTTTCTAAAATCAAACACGGGTGGGGAGGGTATAAGAAAGTACCATAATCTATGAAGAATCTCAGCTTCATACCATATTCACATATTAATCAACAAACTTAAGATATTTGTAAGTAAAAATTAGTCAAATAAGATTAAATAATACATTATTAGTCTCCTTAGCTTAATTTCAGTCATTTTGATTGAGTACCTAAAACACAATTTTATTCTTACATTATTTCAGTTTACAACTTGCTGAAAAGAACATAAATATACACTTAAAAGGAAACAAAATAATATTTTAAAATACTCAGCACTGAATTACTTCCAAAAGGTATCATATAACCTCTCTATCTTAATTCCACCCCAAACCTTTGTCCTTTTCTTCCTAATCCTTTTCTCCCTATACCAAAAAAGCATCCACCTGTAGTTTTGAGATGTTGCCTAAGCAATATTTCCTACAAAGGCATCCTTATTTACACTGTCTTTACACTCTAACCTTAAACCTTTGTCTATTTCTTTCATAAATTACTTTCATCTTGAAATAATACCTAATACCTCACATCTGACTCATTTTGGCTATGTACAATTTTGTAGTTTGTCCTTTACAATGCAAAGAAACCATATATTCATGAAATAATTCTAATTGATTCTAAAATAATGGTCAACTGTCTTAACCTGAATTTTAAAAACAAAATATATGCAAATATTCAGAATTATAAATTTAGAATTACCCAAGCCCCCCCTTCCCTTCATACCAATATCTGTTTTGTAAAAGTAATGTTACTGTTGGTAAAAGTAATTTTATTGAAGTGTTTAAATTTTAGTTACCTAGTTACATCAGGAAGCCACTGAACAGTAAGACTGGGCCATTCAAGGGCGTGTGTCATAACCAAGTCATACAAAAATGGGGTATTCTTTTTCCAGATTTTATACTCTTCATTGATAACCCGCTCCTCCACTGTATCTTCAAACACTGGAAATGAGAGAACACTAATGAATACGTTTCACTGGTCTAGGAACTTCAAAGAGGCTGTAAGTTTCGAGGACAGGGATATATGGTTAGAATGTGAGCTCCTTGAAGGCAGGAACCTTGTTTTTTTTTTATCCCTGGCCCTTAGCACAATGCAAGGCCCATGGCAGGTGCTTAACAAATAATTATTGAATGTTATCTCTAGTCAGAGCTAACTCACAGACCTGACTCTATTAGACAAGTGTTTTGAGATTTTTAAAACCTACCACATGTCTTATTTTGGCCCTTTCAGCTCTGCACAACTATTAAAGATGTATAACCACAAAGACTTTCCTGGCAGTCTTAATATCAATTAATTTATTTATTGAAAAAAAAGCCAGTAATTTGCAAATACAGTTTGGCCATTACCTAAGCAATAATTTCAATCTTGGATTTCAAGTTTAGCTTAAATTTGCCATTTCATCTTGTGTCTTCACAACCTAGCACTGCAAGATGCCCTTTCAATTAAACAGTAGGGCCTGATGGAGGGGAAGAAGGTAATCTGACAAGATAATGGGAACCCATGTTTTGGTGGGCGGCTCCTTCAAAATATTAATGACATTTCCATCCCTCCATAGACTATCCCAACTAAACAGGCACGCATCTACCTCCCTTTGACCAAGCATATTTGTTACAATGGTTTTTTTCTTTTTTTTCCAACGGGGAGGGGTGGGAGAGAGGGAAAAAAAACCGTGTTCATGATAATTTTTAAAAATAAAATTTAATTTTTTTTAAAGATCTTTGCCAACCTGCAGGAACAAAACGAAAACTACGGCAGTTAAGTAGAGACTCGCGGCCGCACCCCAGGCCAGGGGTGGTTGGGAGTCCTTGGACCCCCCGTCTCAGGGACAGTGCTAGAATTGCCGCAGGACCAAGGACACAGAGGCAGAAAGGTTGGGGGAGAGAGAAAGCACTTGTCTATTTCCCAGCTCCCCGGAAGTGCCCGGGGACCTCCGGGCCCGTCCCCGCCCTCGCTTCCCACTTCCCCCCTCCGCGCCGCCCCGAGCCCCATTCGCGCCTTTCTGGGGTTGACGTGCCGGCCCCCCCCCCCGACCCCCCGCCCCGCTCCCTTCCACAAGCCGCACACGCACGCGTGCGCGAACCCCTCCAAGAGAAACCTCTCCCCCCACAAGCCCCCATTCCCCTCTTACTCTCTTTATTCGCCATCTTGTGTCTGGCAGCGCGCCCCGCCGGCCGCCAGGTCCCTCGGGCGCCGTCTCGATCTCCCCCTCTCTAGCCGCGCGACGCTAGCCCGCCGGGGCCCCGCCAGTGTCCGCCGCGTCACCCAGCTCCCAGAACCCGGAGCCCCGGACGCCTCCGCCGCTTGCCTTTCCCCCCCTTCCCCACCTCCCCCCGTCCTCCGGAGTCAGTGCTCCTTCACCCGCAGCAGTGGCTGCTCGGACCCCAACCGCTTCCCTCTCTCTTTCCAAACTTGGAATGAGACTTTCAACCCGCGCCTACCAGCCCGCTCCGGTCGCAAAAGCGCAGGCGCAATACGGGCTCCGAGAGGGCGGGGCAGGAGCGGGAAAGGCGCCCAAGGAGGGTCAGAGAGCAAACGGCGCCTCCGCCGCGTCCAATGGCAGGAGGCGCCGAGGCGCGCGTGCGCGTTGCAGGGTGGACTTGCTGCGGGGGGCGGGGGAGGAAGGAGGAGAGAGAGACCGAGACACCCGGAGAGGGAGGTGGGGAATGAGCTCTGGGGGCATACCTGGGAGCCGCAGCGGGAGCCGGCGCACACCTGGTCCGTCTTCACTTCCTTTTTCCCTCCCTAGTTACCGAGGAGGGCTGTGGCGGCTAGCGATCTTGCTCGCGGCGTGGAAGTCGTAGTAGTAATATAGTAGTACCGTGCTAGCAGGGGGAATGCCTGCGTTGGGGACCGGCCACTGAGAAATTGCAGTTCTCGAGTTTTGCAAAATCCCCCATCGTGTCCCATGTGGGTAGAGAGAAGACCCTTGACTTTAGCAAGCACCCTTAAAGGAATACCCCAAGAAATTAGGGTGTCTTCTAAAACTCGCAGGTACCAAGAGGTGCGGTGGGAAATCGTTGGCATTTGTTTGCTACAGTTTGGTTCCCCCAGGAGCACGTTTTCTACTCTGCGGTCAGAGACCACTACTCACTTTAAAAACATAAGGCGACCAGCTCTTGAGAAGAGGCGAAAAGGAGTTTATTACTTTCTCATGAGAAAGGACACACTCCAGCAAGCATGTGTGGCATACAGCTCAAAGCAAGTAATATAGTCCCTAACACGGCATGTTCCCACCCCCTACTGGCTCCTCTTCCCATTGACTGGGTTTGGAGCTCACATTCTAAACTCGGTATCTTTTTCCAGCAACAGGCCTGAGACCAGGGACTGGTATTCAGCAAAAAGGGAGCAAAAGCTAGATAAACAGGACCTTGCAGGTGTCTGTCTACTGATGTAATTTCTTATTTCTACTTTCTCAGGAGAGCAGTTTCTAAAAATATAGAAGGGGTGCAGGGTCGGGGTGGATGGTAGGAGAGGTAAAAGACCTTACCCCCTTACCTGTCCCACACTGAAGGGGGCGTCACTATTTCAGCATTCCACTCACTACTGAGCCTTTGCATTTTGTGATCTCTAAGGCTCTTCTTCCACCTTTAAGTCCTAGGAGCTGGTGGATCAGACTCCTTTATGGTAGAGGCAGGAGGGCTTCGCCTGATGGGGACTACCCTCCCCCTCACCCCCCAGCCATTCACTTTTCACTTCCCATCTCCGGGAGTCTGGGACCAGACTCACTTATTCTGGGTGTGGGCTGGTTGAAGGGCCACCATTCCCAGGGATGCTCAAGCTCTTGCTTGGATGGTCAGACCACAAGGACCACCAAGCCCTTCCTGGAATGGGGGCCTTCCTTGGAGAAGAAGGGGATGGTTGGGGCACTTGGGGCGAGGCTTTGGGAGACTAAGAAATGGTGGGCACAGTACAGGGGAAACCCGCCTGCTTTTGTCACTATAGCAACCCTGTTAAGGTGATTAGACTGGGTCATAAAATGGACAAAATGTCATTGCCCTTTGTTATGTAATTTTGGTCCTTCTAAAATCCGTTCTTAACCTTTTTTTTGTGCCATCTGATGAAAGCTACCAACTTATGTATAAAATACAAAACAAACCAATTATATTGAAATACAGTTATTAACTTTTTGATTTAAGTTCACAGGCCCCAGGTAAAGAAACTCTTCTAGATGGTTTGTCTCTCCAAATGGATTTTTTGTTATCATTTTGTCTAATTCAAAAGCTGATGCCATTGGCAGTGTGGTGAAGCCTCTGGACCTCTTCACAGATTAACGTCTTAAAGACATAAAGTAAAATATATAGGATTACAAGGGAAACCAGTTCCATCAGAATATAGTTATTAATTTTTTTTAAGTTCACAGATCCTAAGTTAAGAACACCACCAAAAGAGGCCTGAACTGATGCAAAGGAAGAAACGAGGAACTGGAATCAGAAGACCTGGGTTCAAACACTGCTTCTGTGCAACCTTGGACTGTCAGTTTCTTTAGTCTTCACCTCTAAAGTGATAGGGTTTGCCTAAGTGCCAGTCTAGTCCTAATAATTCCCCCCTTCTGGACTGGACTTTCTGTTCCTCTTTAAAAGTCAGGGCTGTTCTTGACCTCCCCTCTTCCAAGGGAAGCACCATCTTTCTCAGAAAATGGAGGCATTAGGCCCCTCTGGGCTATTTCATTCTATCGACAAGCCTTTGCTGCTGCTACTGCTTCCAGGAGAATAGAGTCAAGGGTGCAAATAGACATTAACCCTTCCTGGGCCTGAAGAAAAGACCATGGTAGAGGAGGATGTGGGCTGTATCTGGTTATGGAGGAAGTGGGCACTACACAGAGGTCCTACACAGAGGAAGTGAAAGACTAAAGATGAAACAACAGACCTGAGAAGGGAAGGACCGTGTGTGGGGGGGTGCCTCAATATCCAGAAAGCTAACTGGGGGTTGAAAACGGTGGGCTCCATCTACTTCTATGAGAAAGGGCCCCATTGTGAAAACATAGGGGGAAGAGGGAGTAAAATAAGGCTCCTTGCTTGAATAACACAATATTTTTAAAGTGGTTTCATGTACGTTGTCTCATTTGATCCTCAAATGAAGTGGGAAAGATATTAGTCTATTTTACAAGTGAGGAAACTAAAACAAAGAAATGAAATGATATATAGGCAATTGTATAAATAAAGTGAGAGGTAGAAACTTAGTTTTCCTGTTCCAACACATTGATCACTTGCCATGCTACCTCAGACTTGAGGTAGGGAAGGAAGTTCTTGAAATTAACTGACATAAGCTGTGGAGAGGTTAAGGACAATTTATTGTAGCAGAGACTACTGTACTTAGATTCGAGCTACCCAGAACTGTAACTTACTACTGGGCAAGGTAACAAGCCTATTTGTACCTCAGTTTCCTCACTTATGAAAACAAACTTGCCATTTATGAAAACCTAGGCTTACTCTTTCCATGATGTAGGGTGTATGACCCTTCTCTGGCAAGAGAAATATTATAATAATAAAAATCCTGCGCCTTAAGGTTTACAAAATACTTTGGCTTCTCCTTAATTCAATTCAATAAATATTTCATAAAGGACTCCTATGTGCCAGGCTCTGTGCTGGTATTTTAGGGATGGAAAAAAAAAAGTGATACTGTCCCTGTCCTTAAGGAGCATGCATTCTACTTGGGGGGAAAACAACATGCACACAGACAGGTAAGCTTAAGATGTGTTAAAAAATAAATATGCTGATAGTTTTCCTAATCTTGAACCAGCCCTGAATTCCTGTTATAAATTTTACCTGATCATAGTGTATGATCCTGGTGATAAGTTGCTGTAATCTCTATGCCAGTATTTTATTTAAAATCTTTGCATCAACATTTGTTAGAGAAATTGGTCTATAGTTTTCTTTCACTGTTTTGGATCTTCCTGGTTTAGGTATCAGTACTATATTTGTGTCATAAAAGGCATTTGGTAGGACTCTTTCTTTACCTATTTTCCCAAATAGTTTATATAGTGTTGGGAATTATTGTTTTTTAAATGTTTGGTAGAATTCACTTGTAAATCCTGGGGATTTTTTCTTAGGGAGTTCATCGTTGGCTTGTTCAATTTCTTTTTCTAAAATGGGGTTAAGTATTCTATTTCTTCTGTTAATCTGGTCAATTTATATTTTTGTAAATATTCATCTGTTTCACTTAGATTGTCAGATTTATTGACACACGATTGGGCAAAATAGCTTTTAATTAATACTTTAATTTCCTCTCCATTGGTGATGAATTTACCCTTTTCATTTTTGATATTGATAATTTGGTTTTCTTATTTCTTTTTTTAAATCAAATTAACCAATGGTTTATTTTATTGGGTTTTTTTCCTTCACAAAACCAGCTCAGTTTTATTTATTAGTTCAATGGTTTTCTTTCAGTTTTATTAATCTCTCCTTTCATTTTCAGGATTTCCGATTTGGTATTTAATTGGGGATTTTTAATTTTTTTAAGCTTTTTTTAGTTGCATGCCCAATTCATTTATCTGCTCTTTCTCTGCTTTATTGACATAAACATTTAGAGATATAAATTTTCTCTTACGTACTGCTTTGTCTGCATCCCGTAAATTTGGTGTGTTGTCTCATTGTCATTCTCTTTGATGAAATTAGATTGTTTCTATGATTTGTTGTTTGACCCACTCATTCTTTAGGATTAGATTATTTAGTTTCCAATTAGTTTTTAGCTTATCTTTTCATGGTCCTTTATTAAATGTAATTTTTATTACATTATGATCTGGGAAGGATGCATTTAATATTTCTGCCTTTCTTCATTTGATTGCAGGGTTTTTATGCCCTAATACGTAGTCAGTTTTTGGGTAGGTGCCATGTAATGCTAAGGAAAAGGCATATTTCTTTCTGTCCCCATTCAGTTTTCTCCAGAGGTCTATCATATCTAACTTTTCTAAAATTCTATTCACCTCCTTAACTTCTTTCTTGTTTATTTTGTGGTTAGATTTATCTAGTTCTAAGAGGGGAAAGTTGAGGTTCCCCACTAGTATAGTTTCACTGTCTATTTCTTCCTATAACATTTAATGTCTCCTTTAGAAATTTGGATGCTATACCATTTGGTACCTATATGTTTAGTATTGATATTACTTCATTGCCTATGGTACCTTTTAACAAGATTAGATCTACTTTTGCTTTTGCTTTGTCTGAGATCATGATTACTACCCCTGCTTTCTTTTAACTTAAGCTGAAACATAATATATTCTGCTCCAGCCTTTTACCTTTACTTTATGTGTGTGTCTCTGTTTCAGATGTGTTTGTTGTAAACAACATATTGTAGGATTCTAGGTTTTAATCCACTCTGCTATCAACTTCAGTTTTATGAGGGAATTCATCCTATTCACATCCACAGTTATGATTACTAGCTGTGTATTTCCCTCCATCCTGTTTTTGCCCTGTTTATACTTTTCTCTCTCTCTTCCCTTTCATTCTGTCCCTTCATACCAGTGTTTTTGCTTCTGATGACTACCTCCCTCAGTCTGCCCTCCTTTCTATTAGCTCTCCCCTTTTCTTGTCCTCCTCCCCTCTGACTTCCCTATAAGATAAAATAATTTCTATATACAACTGTATATGTTATTCCCTCTTTGAGCCAAATCCATTGAGAACAAGGTTCAAGCAGTGCTTACCCCACCTCCCTTCTTTCCTTCCACTGTAATAGGTCTTTTGTACCTCTTCGTGTGATATAATTTACCCCATTCTGCCTCTCCCTTCCCCCTTCTCCCAATGCAATCCTCTTCATCACCTTTTAATTTTTTTTTATATCATTCCATCAGAGTCAACTTATACCTACACCCTCTGTCTATGTATACTTCCTTCTTACTGCCCTAATAAAGACACAGTTCTTAAGAGTTACAAATGTCATCTTCCCTTATAGGGAAGTAAACAGTTTAACCTTATTGAATAACTTATATTTTTCTTTCTCATTTACCTTTTCATGCTTCTCTTGATTCTTGTGTTTGAAAGTCAAATTTTCTATTCAGCTCTGGTCTTTTCACTGAGAAAGTTTGAAAGTCCTCTATTTTATTGAAAATCCATATTTTGCCTTGGAGCATTATACTCAGTTTTGCTGGGTAGGTGATTCTTGGTTTCAATTCCAACTCCCTTGACCTCTGTAATATCATATTCCAAGTCCTTCGATCCCTCAGTGTGGAAGCTGCTAGATTTTGTGTTATCCTGATTGTGTTTCCACAATACTCAAATTGTTTCTTTCTGGCTGTCTGCAGCACTTTCTTCTTGACCTGGGAACTCGGGAATCTGGTGACAATATTCCTAGGAGTTTTCTTTCTTTTTTTTTTTTAGGAGAAGCAAAGTGAATTTATTTTATAAACCTCAAGAAATTTGCGAGTCGCCTCCACTAGTTTCCTGGGAGGGAGGCAAAGTACAAAGGAAATGTAGCACTAGATATATTCTTCCCGCCCACTTCTATCCCTTCTCACCATTGGCTGGGAGGTGGACTTACAATCTAGGTGTAAAAATACAGAGCCAATCCATACATATTTCTCTTATTTGGCTACTAATGTGGCCATGATACGGCTAAAGAGAAAGAATGAGGAAGGAGAGGGGGACTTTCCTGGAACAGAGAACAAACAGCTCCAGTCCATTATCTCCCTATTTGGTAAAATTCTTGTGCTAGCATTGAGAGAGGGGCAAGGGAAGGGGCACCTGCAGTTTCGGGCCCTGACTTTCTAGAAGTTAGCTAAGTCACTACAAGGTTAAATTCCAAGCCTCTCCTACTCCCTCAGACATTCCCCATCCCAGAAATATGAGGAGAATAGCCCCTATATTCTTACCCTGTGAAGTCTTCACAAATTATCTTTCTCACTCACTTCCTAATAAGTGACTCCCTGAGCTGAACACAATTCTTCGGATGAGGTCTGACCAGGGCAGAGGACAGAGTGACTATCCTCTGCTTAGTCTTCTGATTTTCCCTGTCTTAATGTAGTTTGATTGCTTCCACATTTGTGGCTGCTATATCTTTTTTTTTGTTTTTTTTTTTTGTTTTGTTTTGTTTTTATTTTTAGTTTACAACACACAGTTCTACATAATTTTGAGTTCCAGATTTTCTTCCCTCCCTCCCCAAGATGGCATGGAATCCCATATAACTTCCACGTATAACTTCGCATTGAATTAATTTACACACTAGTCAAGTTGTGGAGAAGAATTATGACCAATGGAATGAATCATGAGAAAGAAGAAACAGAACCAAAAAAAAAAAACCACAACCCAAAAACAAAAACAAAAGAGAGAAAAAAAAAAGAGGGAGAAAAAGGCAAGCATGAAGTGTGCCTCAATCTGCATTCATACTTCATAGTTCTTTCTCTGGATGTAGATAAGGAATTTTCTTTTTGGCATCTTTTTCAAGAGGCTATTGGTGGATTCTTTCAATTTCTATTTTACCCTCAGGCTCTAGAATATCAGGGAAATTTTCCTTGATAATTTCTTGAAAGATGATGTCTAGGCTCTTTTTTTGATCATGGCTTTCAGGTAGTCCAATAATTTTTAAATTATCTCTCCTGGATCTATTTTCCAGGTCAGTGATTTTTCCAATGAGGTATTTCACATTGTCTTCCATTTTTTCATTCCTTTGGTTCTGCCTTATAATATCTTGATTTCTCATCAAGTCACTAGCTTCCACTTGCTGCAATCTAATTTTGAAGGTAGTATTTTCTTCAGTGGTCTTTTGGACCTCCTTTTCCATTTGGCTATTTCTGCCTTTCAAGGTATTCTTCTCCTCATTGGCTTTTTGACTTGCTTTTCCAAATCCTTTTTGAGCTCTTCCATGGCCTGAGACCAATTCATATATTTCTTGGAGGCTTTTGATGTAGGGTCTTCGACTTTTCTTGACTTCTTCTGGCTGTATCTTCTGATCTTCTTTGTCACCAAAGAAAGATTCCCAAGTCTGAGTCTGAATTTGAGTCCGTTTTCGCTGCCTGGCCATGTTCCCAGCCAACTATTTGACCCTTGAGCTTTTTGTTGGGGTAGAACTGCTTGTAGAGTAGAGAGTACTTTGTCCCGAGCTTAAGGGGCTGTGCTGCTGTTTTCAGAGCTACTTCTACAAAGCAAACTCTGCCACACCAGTGCTTCTCCTTCTCCAAGAACCGCCAACCTGGACCACAATGCAGATGCAAGCAGGCTCTGTACTCCTGCTCTGATTGGCCACTTAATTCCTCTCACAGGGTGGGCCTGGGGTTGGAAGCAACCTCAGTTGGAGCTCTAGAAGCAGCCCCAGAGTTTTACCACTTCTGTGCCCCCAGGGTTAAGGCCGACTCTGCACTCCTTTCACTGTAGCAGTTTTTCCACTAACCTTCTCAGTTGTCTTTAGTGTTTGTGGGTTGAGAAGTCTGGTAACTGCCACAGCTCAATGATTCAGGGCCCTACTGCCTGTTCCACCTGGCTCCCAGTCTGTTTGGTCCTGGCACGGTCCACACTGGGCTGTGCTCCACTCCGCTCCCAGCTCCATGCAATAGTCCCTTCCCAGTGACCATCGAAGCTTTCCTGTGCTGGAGCCTTGCTTCCCTCTGCTATTTCATGGGTTCTGCAGCTCTAGAATTTGTTCAGAGCTATTTTTTACAGGTGTTTGGAGGGGCCTGGGGGAGAGCCTAAGCAAGTGCCTGCTTTCCAGCCGCCATCCCATTAGAGCTTATTGAGTAGGAGAGTGACATGGTTAGACCTGCACTTCAAAAAATTAACTCTTACAGCTGCATAGAGGATGAATCAGCGTGGCGAGAGACATAAGGCTTTCCTACAAGAAGGCTATTGCAATAGTCCAGGAAGGCACGGGTCAGAGCCTAGAATTGTGGCTGTGTGAGTGGAGAAAAATGGAAAGATAGAACAAATATTGTTGGATAAAAACAAGAAGACTTTCTTTGCTACTGATTGGTTATGTAGGATGAGAAAGTGAGAAATCTAGGATAGTACAGAGATTTTGAACCTTGATGACTAGAAGAATGGTGGTTTCCTCAAAAGAAACAAAGAAGTTTTGAAAAGGAGTGGGTTTGGGAGGAAAGTAATGAATTCTGATTTTTGGACATGTTGAGTTTGAGGTGATCTACTTTGAAGTGTCTAATAGATAGTTATCATGACTGGAGCTCTGGAGCAAGATTAGGGCTAGATGTACAAGTTTTGCAGTCATATGCATAGAGGTGATACATAAACCTGTATGCTTAGTGAGGCCACCAACTGAAAGAATATATATAGAGAAGAGGACCCCAGACAGAATTGTGGGGCATAGCTACAATCATATGGATGATTATTTTTAAAAAATGAGAAGGAATGTCATGCTTGAAGAAGAACTAATATAGAGTAGTGTCATAGAAGCTCAGGAGAAGAAGGTAGGTGATCAATACTTTTGAAAGCTGCAGGGCTGCTGTAGCTGTAGCAATCCTCAGTGAGGATTGAGAAAGGGCCATCCGTCATGGAAGCATAGATTAAAAGTTAATTGGAAACTAAACAACCTAATCCTAAAGAATGAATAGGCCAAAGACCAAATCATAGAAACAATCAATAATTTCATTAAAGAAAATGACAACAATTGAGACAACATTCCAAAATTTGTGGGATGCAGCCAAAGCAACACTTTGGGGAAAATTTATATTACTGAATGTGTACATAAGTAAGAAAAAGAGCAGATCAATGAATTGGGTGTGCAATTTAAAAAATTAGAAAAAGAACAAATTAAAAATCCCCAATTTAACACCAAAATGGAAATCCTAAAACCAAAGTAGAGATTAACAAAACTTAAAGTTAAAAAAACAACATTGAACTAATAGGTGAAATTAGGAGCTAGTATTATGAAAAAAATTGATAAACCATTGGTTAATTTGATTTAAAAAAACAAACTTCTAATGTTAAAACTGAAAAGAATGAATATATTATCAATGAAGATGAAATTAAAACAATTATATCACTCAATTATATGCCAGTAAAGTTGGCAATCTTAGTGAAATGGATGAATACTTACAAAAATATAAATTGCCCAGATTAACAGAAGAGTAAATAAAATGCTAAAATAAACCTGTTTTAGAAAAAGAAATTAAATAAGCCCTCAATGAGCCGCCTAAGAAAAAATCTCCAGGATCAGGTGGATTTATAAGTGCAGTCTACCAAACATTTAAGGAATAATTATTCCCAATAGTATTTAGTTAGCTATTTGAAAAAGTAAAGAAAAGTCCTACTAAATTTCTTTTATGACACAAATATGGTTTTGACATCTAAACCAGGGAAAGCAAAAACAAAGAAAAGTATAGACCAATTTTGTTAATGAATATCGATGCAAAATTTTAAAACAAAATATTAACAAGGTGATTACAGCAATATATCACCAGGATCATATATTATGATGAAATGGGATTCAGACCAGGAGTATGGGGCTATTTCAATATTAGGAAAATTGTCAGTACAATTGATCGTATCAATAACAAAAACAACAAAAACCATATGATTACATTGATGGATGCAGAAAAAGCATTTGACAAAATACATCACCCATTCCTATTAAAAAACCCAGAAAGCACAGGAATCAATGAAAACTTTCTTAAAATAAGTAGTGTCTACCTAAAACCAAGAATAAATATCTGTAATAGGGATAAACTTGAAGACTTCCCAGTAAGATCAGGAATAAAGTAAAGATGTTGATTATCATCACTATTATTCAATATTGTACTAGAAGTGCTAGCTATAGCAATAAAACAAGAAAAAGCAATTGAAGACATTAGAATATTCAATGAGGAAAAAAAATTATTGCTCTTTGCAGATGATACAATGATATACTTAGAGACTCTAAAAAATCAACTAAAAAAAGTTGAAATAATCAACAACTTCAGAAAAGTTGCAAGA
Organism: Trichosurus vulpecula; assembly: GCF_011100635.1. NCBI lineage: Eukaryota > Metazoa > Chordata > Mammalia > Diprotodontia > Phalangeridae > Trichosurus > Trichosurus vulpecula. Next base: position 422,625,516 of record NC_050574.1, read on the forward strand.
TACAAACTAAGCCCACACAAATCATCAGCATTTCTATTTGGTACCATCAAAACCCAGCAGCAAGAAATAGAGAAATCCATTTAAAATGATGACAGTATAAAATACTTGGGAGTCTACCTGCCAAGACAAACCCAGGGATCATGTGAACTCAATTGCAAAACTCTTCACAGAAATAAAGACAGATCTAAACAATTGGAGAAATATTAATTGCTCATGGGTAGGCTGAGCCAATATAATAAAAATGACAATTCTGCTTAAGTTAATCTATTCAGAGCCATGTCAATCAAACTGCCAAAGAATTATTTTGTAGAACTAGAAAAAATAACAACAATAATCATCTAGAACAAAAGGTCAAAAATATTAAGGGAATCAATGAAAAAAAATTGTGAAGGAACGTGACCTAGCAGTTCCAGTTTTCAAAATATATTGCAAAGTGGTGATCATCAAAACAATCTGGTACTGGCTAAGACATAGAGTGGTAGATCAATGGAATAGATTAGGTATATAATACACAGTAGTAAATGACCATAGTAATCTAGTATTTAATAAACCCAAAGACCAAGCTTTTGGGTAAGGACTCATCATTTGACAAAAGTTGCTGGGAAAATTAGAAAGCAGTTTGGGAGAAACTAAGCATAAACCAACATCTCATACAATATGCCAAGCTAAGGTCACAGTGGATAAATGATTTAGGCATAAAGTGTGACATATAAGTAATTTAGGGAAATATGGGAAAATGTACCTGTTAGATTATGGATAAGGAAAGAATTTATAACCAAATAAGAGATGGAGAGCATCACAGGATTTTGTTTACATGAAATTAAAAAGCTTTTGCACAAATAAAACTAATACAGCCAAAATTAGAAGGGAAACTCAAAATTGGGGAAAAGTTTTATAGCAAGTTTCTCTGATAAAAGCCTCATTTCTCAAATATATGGGAACTGAGCCAATTCATAAAAGTAAGAACTATTCCCCTGTTGAAAAATGGTTAAAGGATATGAACAAGCAGTTTTCAGAAGAAGAAATCAAAGCTATCAATAGTTACATGAAAAAAATGCTCTAAATCACTACTGATTAGAGAAATGCAAATTAAAATAACTCTGAGATATCACCACACACCTATCAGATGAGCTAGCATGACAGAAAAGGAAAATGACAAATGCTGGAGGAGATGTGGAAAAATTGGCATACCAGTGCTGTGGAGCTGTGGTGGAACTGTGAACTAGTCCAAGCAATCTGGAGAAACAATTTAGAACTCTGACTGAACAAGTTGCAGTATATGATTGTGATGGAATACTATTGCGCTATAAGATAATGACAAGTAGGATGGTTTCAGAAAAACCTAGGAAGACTTACATGAACTCATGCAAAGTGAAGTGAGAAGAACCAGGAAAGTATTTTACACAGTACCATTGCAATATTGTACTCTGATCAAGGCAGTGACCCAAGCCAATTCCGAGGGACTCATGATGAAAAATGCTATCCACCTCAGAAGGAGAACTGAAGAGCTCTGAATGTGGATTGAAGCATACTTTGAAAAAAAACTTTCTCCATTTTTATTGTTTTGTGTGGTTTTTCTATAACATGGTTAATATGGAAATATGTTTTGCATGACTTCACATATATAATCGATATCAAATTGCTTGCCTTCTCAAGGAGGGAGGGATGGAAGGGAAAAAGAGAATTTGTACTTAAAATTTTAAAAAATGATTATTAAACTTTTTACTTGTAATTAGAAAATACTTAATGGAATAAATAAAATATATTTTTTTTAAAAGAGAAAGGGCCATCTTATCTGACAATTTGTGGCAACTTTGTAGAAAGCAAAGTTAAATGATAAGAGTTTGTTAAAAGAAGGGGAGACAGCTAGAAGATGATAGCTCAATGGGAAGCAGGGTCTTGTGAGGTTTGTTTTTGTTTGTTTCTTTTGCTTGTTTATTTTTAGTACAGGAGATATTTCAGCATATGTGTAAGAAGTAAAGAAGGAAACCACAGGGAGAAAGGGAGTTGGTTGAATGTAGTAGAAACATCAGATTTGGAAATGGTGTATTAGCCAGGCAGTAACCACAATATAGATAATAATTGTAAATATGCCTATGTAGTTCTGTATTGCAAAATATAAGAGACTCTCCAAATAGAAGGTAGAAGTAAGCCATTTATTCAGACACCAAATAGATCCCAAAACCAATAAGTCCAATCCGTCATAGCAGCAAAGAAATTAATACACATTATCACAGCAGACGATAACTCCATCTCAAAACCATTCTCGCCCCCCACTGGGGCCTTGCCATCAACAGTCACTCACAGCACAGCTAGCACATGTCTGCTCTCTCCCTCAGCTCTAAGTGCTCCTAGCATGTCCTGCTCCACCCTTTCCTGTTCCTCTCATGCAGCACGTTCCTCCCACCACATGTGACTTAGGCTTCCTGTTACATAAGCAGGTCCCATGGGCCTATTAATGGGTGGGATATAACTTCAAATTTAAATTATCATTCCATTTGCCTTCAAGATCTTTCTTATCCATTACACAGGTCAATAGGAATTTTGGGATAACTGGTATGAACACAATTTACAACAATATAACATGGACAATACAAGATAAGCATATAAAACAATATCTTCATTCACCCCTCGAACAAATGGGGCTCAAGGTCTCATCCTCCATAGCTTCTTCCTGCTGAAATTGACATAGAGATGTCCCTGCCCCAAGAGGTCGAGTCCCATTCAAGAGGTCAGTTCTTCAGCTGGCATCCAGAGCTTGGTCAATACCAGGTCCAGGGGTGACACATCAGAGTCATCAGGTCCAGGGGTGACATCAGGGGATGACATCCAGCTTAATTGATCAGGTGTCTGCAGGTGGATGGTACTAAGCCTGAAGGGAGCAAATCTAGCAAACAAATTTAACAGACAAAAAGCCAAAAAGAAACAAGGAAACTATCATAGCCTCTTTTACAGTAGAAGACATGAGTCAAAGGTGCAATTTGGTAATCATCTCCTGAATAAACAACAGTTATGGTATTATCTTTCCCATGTGTTATAATTTCTGCAGCCTTTGGAACATTGTCTGGCTTCTGTTTTACCCATACTTTAGCTCCCAATTTTATTCTATCAGGAGAACCAAACCCTTCCTTTCCTCTGGTAGTTATTTTGGAAGGAGAGTCAATTTTCACAAGGAGTATTGTTTCACAAGGAATAATAATTGCTTGAACTATTCTATCATTTTTACAAAACTGTATGGATTCTTTACCCACATTTTGGAATGTCACAATAATTTCTCCTTGATAATTAGAATTTATTACTCCAGCCATAAGTTATTACTCCAATACATGTATTCCTCGAGTTGCTAATCCTGATTTAGGTAATATCCATCCAAAATGATTCTTAGGGATTCTCATACATATTGCGGTAGAGATTTTTCTTATCTCTTTTCTGTTCAACCAAAAGTCCTCTAAACAATGTAAATCATATCCTGCCAAGCCAGGTATTCCTGGATATGGTGGTGGGACATCTTCCCTCACAGTCCAATACTTAATATTTGAGATCTTGTGTCTTTGCTGTTTTCTAATTTGCAGATTTGGAGTCATCATTCTGGCTAGAGGTGTACTTCCTCCTAATGGGCTATTATTCAAATTACATAAAGCAATGAACCATTTTAGCAAAGAATAATTTTTGTCTTGTTTACATCGTTGCCTTCCCTACTCCTGATGAGTACTTCCAATGAAAGTATTGTTTGACATCAAGAATGAGAGGAATGGTTCTGGAGGAACACAATAGTGACTTGATTGTTCAATTCTGGAATATCAACCAAGATTGTATTTTAAGATATCTTTTTCCTGTTCAAGAGTCCTTTAAATGTTACCTGAAATCTTTTTGAGAGTCATGTCAGAGGGCATGGGACACTATGCCAGTTTGGATATCTCTCTCCCTCTCTCTCTCCAAGCCGCAAATTGTTTGGATATAGATTAACATTAAATACAAGTAAATTGTTTCTGATGGACTTTTTTCCTTGATAATGTTTATGTCAAAATCACATCTAAAACTCCTAGTCAGATGTAAGGATCACCAACATAGGCATCCAGAAAGCTTGTGCTCTATTACTATTGTGCAATGCCCTGCACCTTTCCCTTGTGAGGTAATGCTTGTCACTGTGTATGCCAGCATACCCAGGCACACCTGACCTGTGCTACATGTATACTTGTCTCTACTACCTCTGTAGACAATCAAAGGAAATATTTTTAAAAAGCCAATATCAGCCCAATAGTCATCAAGGAAAGAGTTGGCTTTAAGTCATTATAGGTAGAAGATAGCAAGAAATCTTCTAATAGAATTAAGGCAGAAACAATGAGCTTGTACTCAAGAATGAGAAGAAGACTTCAGAATTTACCTGGTTTTTATCTCTACAAGCCCTGGACTTCTGGATCTACAGTGCAGTGTTGGGGGATGTGTGTTGGAGATAGGCAGAATGTGTAATAAGGACACTTTTTAATACTCAGTAAGTAAACCAACAATTGTTATCTACCATATTCCAAGCACTGTACTAAGCATGGGAATACAAAGAAAGGTAAAAAAAGACCAATGCTGTCAAGGAATTCACAGTCCAACGGGAGAGAAAACACGCAAGCGACTAAGTATAAACATAATAAATTCAAGTTGATCTTAGAGGGAAGGCACTATGATTATGGAGGACTGGGAAAGCTTCCTGAAGAAGGTGAGACATTAGCTGAGACACAAAGGAAGCCAGAGAAGCCATGCAGCAGAGGCGAGAGGGAAGAGGGCTCCAGGCATGGGGGACAGCCTGTAAAAATGCCCCAGTTGGGAGACTGAATCATATGGATAAAGATTATGAAAGAAACTGTGGGAGCTGATGAGATTACTCTTTTATAGACACACATGTATGTTTGCTTACGTATTTATGTATATTATTGTTGTTTAGTCATCTCAGTCGTAACTGATTCTTTGTGACCCCATTTGAAGTTTTCTTGGCACAGATACAGGAGTGATTTGCCATTTCCTTCTCCAGCTTATTTTACAGATGAGGAAACTGAGACAAATATGGTTAAATGTCTTGCCCAGGGTTACATAGTAAGTATCTGAAGCTGGAATTTTAACTTTGATCTTCCTGACTCCAGATACGGCACTCTATCCATATGATGGAAGTGCAGAAGCTAATCATAGGCCCCATCCCATTCTGATCAACATGGGAGCTTTGACCTGTTCTGTTTCTATCCTGGGCCATTTTCCCTCCTCCTTAGGAAAGCTGGTAGCCCCTCACTCTCAGGAACTCTTTATAATAATGCTGAGTTTAATGCAGACACCAAATCAGCTTGGTACACTATATCTCAGAACTTCCAAGCAAAAGAGATTCACCAGACTCATCCTCCCTTACAGGTGAGATTACAGATGCACACCACCATGCCTGGTTGAGGCACACATTTTTAATGCTGGAAAATTCTGTCCTCTGTAGCTTATTGGTATATACTTTGTAATAAGTCAAATCAAATATGTTACAGGAAATGTATGAAGTCTCCAAATGGGCAGTAACAAATAAGAAGGATATTTTTCAAGCCACGTCTAGCGTGTATAGTTGCTTCTTCACAGCTCTATGTACAGTCCAAATCAAACTACAAAAGCCCCATTTATATATTCACCTAGCCTTTGAAAATTAAGTAGCAATTCCCTGAAAAGTTGGAGAGAGCAACATCACAAGGAAGTGGGATTAAGTTGAGTTGGGGTCCCTGAGAGTCCATACAATATGCTGTGGCATTGGACTGCTATATCTAAATCTGTGCCAGCCAGTATGGCAGCCTATCAGACTATCTCACCACATAAAACATGACTGAGTAAGTTTATAATTCTCCCCCCCTCCTCTGAAAACATAGCATAGCTTGTAATGGTAAAATTGAATTAAACTCTCTGTGAATGATAGTCACATGGCTTATATGGAGCACTACATCCACAAGATTTTTTAAAATCTAATTTGCTTTCTACATAAAGAGGAATATTTTGAGCTGTAACCACATCAATTTTGCTGTTACTCAATTTGTTTCCTAGGATTCTTATCATCCTGACATTCATCACTAAAAGGATCTAACTGTAACCAAATATAGTCCATGCATATGACGTTATGAATCCTAGGCTACTCCAAGCAGCAGCATCAGTGCCCCACTTATGACAGCAAATAAAGGAAAAGACACGATCCAGAGAGAACCTAATTTAATATACCAAAATCTAAGCCCAGGGGCTATAAATTGTTAGTGATTTTTAAAAAAACTTTACAAAAGGGTTCGCTCTAACTTCTCTGCAGACAACTCCCCAAGTATAGTTTAGTAGCTGGAGTAACAATATCTTATATCTGCATAGCACTTGGCACTTTGTAAAATGTTTTCAAGAATAAGATTTCATTTGAATCTCAGAGCAAGCCTATGAAGTAGGCAGGGTAGATATCATTAGGAGACAGCTCATTCCCTTTCACTGGTGGTCTTCGCAAAGGCTGGATGGTGCCTCGAGGGATGTCCTGTAATGAGGATCCCTTTGAAGGTTATGAGTTGGACTGGTTAGCCTTTGAGGACCTTTCTAACTCTGCAGTTCTGTTGTTGAGTGTGATGCAAACTCAAATGCCCTTGCCTCCTAGTTCATCAACCTCCTCAACTGCCATGACTGTTACCTTCACAGAAATCAGCACATGTTTTATTTCATCATCATCCACATATGTTCCACCTCCACAATACATAACTCAAGAATCTCTCTATCTGACCATAACCTCTTCTCTATGGCCTTTGTGTCCAGACTCTCACACATCTCACCTGTTCATACTTAGTCTAAGGTCTGATTTGGGAAAGGCTTTAGCTTAAAAAGACCAAAGTCTCCCACTGCATCCTGGGCTATTGCTAGTCACCCTGACCTATGTCTTCTAGATTCTAGAGGAAAGAGTGAAGCTGATGACTTTGCATATCTCTGCTTAACTTTAATCCAATTCACTTGCAGGCAAAGACATCACTCTCCTTCATGAAGGAAGGAAGAACAATAAACAAGTTGTCAACTGACTGAAACATATTCTTACCTACTTAGGGTATTCAGATAAAATGGGGTGGGGAGATTTCAACCCCATCCTTATACATACAAGCAAATAAGCTATATATAGTAGGGAAAATAATCAATGTTTAGGGTTCTAGTGAAAAAATTTAAAAATTAATTATTTTTTTTTTAGTTTTTAAAAAGTTTATTAAATTTCATTACCTAGTCTGCTGCAAGGTTGAAGCCTCATCTGTATAAAATAGCTTCAGCCAAGCAGTTTATTAAAAAATTAAGTTGGTATTGTACTGCATCTGACACCATCCAGTTAACCAATCTCAGTAAATTATTCCTATGGACAGAAAACCAAATGTATTTCGAACAATACTGGTGATGGATGAAGTTGGCCATTACATTACTGATTTAAGGCTTTTTACAGATAAAATTCTAGCTCTGAAGTACATGGTCTTAAAATTCACTTTTACCACACATGATGCGATGAATTCAGAACTAGACAGACACTAACTTGAAATTACAAGGAAGAAGTTGTGCAAAAGGTGCAAATAGCAAAAAGCATTTTTATCCAGTCATTTCTGAGTAGTTAAGATTTTCTTCCATGCCATGGTGTTGTTTCAGAAGTGTTAAAATTGCTAACCTTCCATATACCACTAGTTTAGGACAAAACTATACTGGGCTGTATTCTTATGCTAATTTATTTGGGGATCCAGTGTTCAATCCTCAATAGATTTTATGTATCTCTCATATGCATTCTCACTCATCAGCTCATCAAGTTCTGACGGGTTGCTCAGAGTCATCTTGATCAGCCAGCCATCTTCATAACAAGATTTGTTGACAAGTCCTGGGTCTTCTGCAAGAGCTACATTAATTTCTGTTACTTCTCCTGTTAGTGGAGAATAGAGCTCACTGGCAGCTTTCACACTTTCCAAAGCTCCAAACTCATCTTGTTTGTTCAATTTTGTTCCAACTTCTGGAAGACTACAGTAAACTATATATCCCAATGCTTCCTGTGCAAAATTCCTGATTCCCACTGTTCCAATACCATTTTCAGCTGATATCCATTCATGCTTGTCTGTGAACTTTCGAACGGCGAGTCGCAGGGCGCTGGTGCAGAGGCCCCGGGAGGCGGCGGCCGCTAGGAAGGGAGAGGAGCATGGGCCAGGGTGGGCCCGGAGGCGCACGGGGGTGGCTGCGAGGGAGACCGGGGACCCGGGGGTCTCAGCCCCGGCCGCCGCCCACAGGGACGAGGCCACGGCTCGCACGCTTCTGGCCGCTCGCAGCGCCATCTTCTCCGGGGGCGGGGCAGCCCAGGGACCAAATCCTCCTAGGCTGGAGGCTGCTAAAAATTAATTCTTAACATGCAATCAAAAAGGAATCCACTATGCTCTACTTAATACAAAAGTTTCTTTTGCTTAGGAAAAGTGTCCCAAAATGGGGCTGCCCACCCAGTTACAATGGTCAATAATTAGTAGCCAAAATAATAACAATAAAAGTACAATCATGATCCATCACTTTAGCCTCCCTTTTACAGGTAGAAATTCATACATTGGCGGCTCCTCAAGCAATGCGGTAAATGTACACCTAAAAACTGATCTAATATTGGTAAAAATAAAGTAGTAGCTAATGAAAAAAAGTGTGATAGGATAAAAACCATACTAAATACATTAAAAAATATACCCACAGTCGGCAACATTGTGTGATGACCAACTATGAATGACTTAGCTCTTCTCAGCAATACGATGATCCAAGACAATTCCAAAGGACTCGTGATGGAAAATACTATCCACAATCAGAGAAAGAACTGATGGAATCTGAACGCAGATTGAAGCATACTAATTTCATTTTTTTTTTTGCATTTTTTCCTTTTGGTCTGTTTCTTCTCTCACAACTATGACTAATATGGAAATACGTTTTATATAATTGCACATATATAACCTATATTAAATAGCTTACTGTTTTTGGAAGAGGGAAGGGAGAAAAATTTGGAACTCAAAATTTTGTAAAAATGAATGCTAAAAATTGTCTTTACATATAATTGGGAAAAATAAAATACTATTAAAATGTAAAAAAATGTAAGTAGAACTTAACTACATTAAAAAGCCTTAGAAAGAATAGAATAGCAAAGAAGAATGATTATTTAAAAAGACTGCAGGTCATTCCTTTCTATGTCTTCCTGACCTATAGTGATGGAGAAATTACAGAAAAATAAATACAGTTTGGTAGGCCATAGTTACCTATAGCAAAGTCATCATTTGGCACACGATTGTTGTTATTAGTCTTATATCTTTCTTCATGTCAGAAAAAAAATTTTCAGCCATATAAATATAAGTCAGAGCAAGTCAGTAAGTCAACAAGCATTTATTAAATGCTTACTATGTCCCATGCACTGTGCTAAGCAATCAAAATATTTTTAATTTGCTATAGTTCCTAAAGGATTTTCTTGAATTTTCTTTTATTATGCCTCCTCTTAAAAAAATTCTGTAGGTCCCAGTAAGTGTATTTCATCCCCTCTCTGCTCAAAAAACTTGAACCCAATAGTCATTGAACCCTGAGGCCTAAATTTCTACATGAAATGATCTCTTTACTTCATATAACTTTAAGATGACATCCTTTTTATTCATTAATTCATTTGTTCATTTATTTACACATCTATAATCTTTATTTGATAGTTCCTTCATTTCTTTGTTTGTTTTAAATATTGGGTTTCCCTATTTCACCCAAACTAGAAGTACAGTGGCTACTCGCAGGCTGGTCCCATTCTAATTGGTCCTGAAAGTTTGACCAGTTCAATTTCAGGCCTTGGACAATTCATCTTTCTTCAGGCAACATGGCTCATCCTCACTCACACTCAGCAAACTGACAAAGATAACAAAAAATAGGAACAGACAATGTTGGAGGAGTCATGTATAGGTGGGCAGACTCATCATGCACTATTTTAATTCAAATTTTATTTTATTTTCACTCTGAATTCTCTCCTTTCCCTCTTCCTTTCACCTACATTGAGAAAGCAAGAGAAACAAAACCCATTATAAGCACATGTAGTTAAGGAAAACAAATTCCACATTAGCAATATTCCAAAATAAATAAATGAATAAATAAATCCCTCAGTTTATGCTCTGAGTCTCTCACCTCTCTACCTGGAGATGGGTAGCATGTGTTATGTGTTATGAGTCCTCTGGAATTGTAGTTGATGTTTGTGTTGATCAGAATTCCTAAGTCATTTAAAACTGTTTATATTTACAATATTATTTTTATTGTATAAATAATTCTTCTGGTTCTACTCATTTTACCCTGCATCAGTTGATACAAGACTTCCTAGGTTTCTCTAAAACCATCCCCTTCATCATTTCTTGTAGCGCAATAATATTCCATCATATTCATATACCACAACTTGTTCAGCTCAATTGATGAGCTCATGATGTACAATTGATCGTGAATTGGCCTAACCCCTCTAGAAATCCATCTGGAATCAAGTGAAGAGAGTGATTACAATATCCATACTTTTCGACAAAGAGATTCTATTGCTAGGCATATGCCTCAAGGAGGTCATTGACAAAAAGTAAGGTACAATGGAAATTGCTTTTTTCAAATTGATGCTTTTGTAGGACATCTAGACATTGATGTTGGCTGGTTAAAGAACCCGCCACTTCCTTTAGTGTCTTTATAAGCAAAAGTTAACTCTGAGGAGATAATCATCTCTTCCAATTTTAAAGAACACCAGCTATGGAGGAAAGAGGAAACTGCTTTTTCCCTTTTTCCCTTGGGTCTTTTTCAGAGTGCAGTTGCCTTCTCCTTCCAACCCTGCCTTGCCAATAGTGGTGTCTTCTTGTTCAGTCATTTTAGTTATGTCTGACTCTTCGTGACAACATTGGGTGTTTTTTTGGCAAAGATACTAGAGTGGTTTGCCATTTCCTTCTCCAGCTCATTTTACAGACGAGGAAACTGAGGCCAAATAAATGATTTGCTAAGGGTCACACAGCTAGTAATTGTCTGAGGATGGATTCAATTCACCCAGTAGTATACTCCATCCCCAGAAGAGAGTAGGCCCTGAGAGAGTACAGCTTCTGACAAATTTAGGGACCCCAGCAGAGTGGCCATACACAGGAGGAGCAGTATGAGGACATCATTAGAAGATAAAATACATCTGCATCCTGCAGTACTGTTGAAGGAGCAACATCTCCTACTAATCTGATCAGGTACCATGACAGTAGGACCTTGTTTAATAGCTAGAAATTCACCCTACATGCTCTAAACTTAATATAACTTAGAATTTGGGAGTAGAAATACTGACAGGTCCTTGCCACAATTCTAGGATTTTTTTTTCTTTACTAAAAAGTCAATGAAAACATTCTTCATATTTTATTGGCCCATGGGACTAAGATGTGAATCACTGACATGTCTCCAGGCTTGATGTATTGCTCACTGCTGTTTGAGTCAACACAACTTTCTTACCAGTCTTTATCTCTGTGGGAAATTGGGAACAAAAGGGAGCTGTGTCCAAGTGAACTAATGCTACATTCTTAATGCATATTATTTCCATATTATACTTAGTAAATTTCTTCTGTTAAATAATATTTAGTTAAAATTCTTTTTCATATAGGATTCCTCTCTGAAAGGGGTGAAAGGAAGCGATTCAGGTGGAAATTTCAGTGATGTTAAAGAGGATATTAATAAAATTTTATTTTAAAGCATTATTCAGTCAACGAACATCTCATTTTACCCCGAATCTTGGGCTAGAACTATCGGACTGAACTGAGTTGGACCTGTCTTAGAACAGCCACCTTAACCATGGTCATCCCTATGTATGTGTGCTTGTCTACTATCTTCTCTATTTGTGTGTCCTTCTTTCCACTTATGCTCTATATATTTGCCTGAGAATACACCTCAGGTTTATAGGCGGAATGTTCGGTTACTGCAGTTCTTACTTTGCAATTTTACTAAATACTTTTGCTTTGAGCTTCTTATTCAACTAGCTGACACCGAAGTGTTTATGTGTGTATGTTGGAGTATCATGAGCTATCATTTTAAAAGTGGAGACCCATAAAAACTAGACAGTCCAATCCAACTTGCCGTTGCCTTAGTAGCCCAGGGAGGATACTCCATAGGTACCTTCCAAAAAAGAAATTCCTTCTACCAAAGCAGATCAGCAACTATTCTGTGACTTACAGTCACAAGTAGGTCAAAGGCATTGAGAAATTAAGTGACCTGCCCAGCATCTCACAACCAGTATGTATTAGGGGCAGAACTGGAACTCAGATCTTTCTGATTTTGAAGCCAGCTTTATATCTTCTATGTCATATTGCCCCTCAGATTAAATTACACCATTGTATGACCTTATAATATTTAAATCTCCCCCCATTGAATAAAATGACACAAGACCACATCTAATTTAGAAGGGAAGCTGGGGACTCAGATTTTCTTTTTTGCATCTAATATCTTTGAAAATGAAGGAGCTGATATTCAAGTTATGTTAGGAACTGTGACAAATCTATAAGATCAAGAGCCATTTCTCAGTGGTCAATGGATATGGATGAACAGTTCTCAAGAAAAGAATTGAAAATTATTAGCAAAAAGATTGCTCCAAATTATTAGCAGTAGAAGAAATGTAAACCAAAACAACTCTTAGATTTCATCTCATACCCAGAAAATTGGCAAAGATGACAAAAATGGGAAAGTCCCTGTTGAAGGGGCTTTAATACATTATTGAACAATCTGTGGATTAGTACAACCATTCTGGAAAACAATTTGGAATTATGATAAAAAAGTGAAAAAATGTTCATGCCCTTTTATCCAGAAGTCCCACTGCTAGGCATATACCTTCAAGGCAGTCAAAGTCAGAAAAGAATATTCCACATATGCCAGATATCCCTATCAGCACTTTTTTTTTGTGGAAACAAAGTACTAGAAGTAAACAAAGTCTCATCCACTCAGGAATGGCTAAAGAAGTTGCTGTACATGATTGTGACATAATAATACTGCATCATGAGAAATGAAAAACATGAAGGATTCAGAGAAATATGAGAGGATTTGTATGAAGTTATGCAAAATGAAGTAAGCAAAATGAGAAAACCAACATAGACAGTGATTACAACAATGTGAATAGGAAGAATATAAGAAAGAGAGAACATATTGTGTAATTATTATGACCAAAGATGTCCCCATAGAAGAGATGAGCAAATGTATCTCCCTCCCCTTTTCAATTTTTTCAATTTATTTTTTTATTTTTGGTTTATAACACTTAGTTCCACAAATTTTTAAGTTCCAAATTTTCTCCCTTTTCCTCTCCTCTCCCCTCTCCCTCTATTTTTTGAAGAAGTGGGGGTCACTGGTTGTGAAATATTGCATTGATTGTCGGACATGGTTAATGTGTTAGTTTTGCTGAACTGCTTTTCTTCTCTTATTTTTTGATTCTTTGTTATAAGAGATATCTTGCTTAATAATGTGAATGCATGGTGCAGTGAGTAGAGCACTGGCCCTGGAGTCAGGAGGACCTGAGTTCAAATATGCCTCAGAGAGTTGACACACTTACTTAGTTGTGTGACCTTGGGAAAGTCACTTAACCCCAATTGCCCTGCCTTCCTCCCTCCAAAAAATAAAAACAAATGAATATCAATACAATTTTAAAAAGCCCCAGAATACAGGGCCATATAAATTTAGAGCTGGAAGGGAGAGACCTCAGAGGTCATCTAGTCCAAACCCCTCATTTTATAGATGAGCAAATTTAGGCCCACAGAGGTTAATAATAGGTAATATAGAATGGTCATCTAGGTACTACCAGAAGAAGGAATTGAACTCAGGTCCCCTGTCTCCAAACCTACCATACCATAAACACTTTAGCATAGAGTATAGACTGAGGACAATTAAGGCATCTAATAATAATAACACTTATATAGTACCTACTATATGCCATGTTCTGGGCTTTGCAAATATTATCTCATTTGTTTCTCACACCAGCCCTGAGAGGTAGTTACTATTATTGTGTGTGTGCATTTTACAGTTGAGTAAACTGAGCCGAACAGATTTTAGGTAACTTGTCCAGGGTCACACAACTAGTTGTATGTCAAATCTGGTCTGGGGCTAGATTTGAACCTAGATATTCCTGGCTCCAGGATTAGCACTCTCTTTACTGAGCCACCTGGCTCCCCTGAAATATCTAACCACATAAACTACATCTTCCCCATCACCTTGTTTCCTATAGATCATTATATGAGTTTGATAATGATTATTATGGTGAAACACTCTGAAATAATAAGAGATTAAAAATAAAAGAGAAAACTGAAAAAGGAAAAAATCCACAATCTTAACACTGTAATAGTAATATAGACTGGACTTGTGATTTCTAGGCTGAGAGAACTCCTTCTATTAATAAGTCAGCACCTTCTCTGCAATTTAAAGACTAAGAGAGTTGTCTAGAACACTGAGTAGTTAAGTGACTTTTCTAGGATCATACAGTCAGCATGGGAAAGGTAGGCTCTAAACCCAGATCTCTCTGACTCCTACACTGCCTCTCTTCTCCAAGTTTAAGGTGCTCTGGATGTCTCTAGCTGAATCTCATGATCCCTTCCTTCTGTCCTCCTGGCCTCCCACCTCCACCCCACCACTGGATCTACTCAATACTTAGCCAGTTGACAATCGGCTCAAAGCAAAAGCATCTACTGAAATGACAGTTAGAGCAGTAGTAACAAATGCCACAATTCTAAAATTATTTTTAAAAATTAAAAGTGTCTTATTTCTTCCAACTATATGTAAAGCCTGTTTTAGCATTCTTTTTACAAGATTTTGAGTTCCAAATTTTTCTCCTTCCCTTCCCTCCCTTCTTCCTAAAATGGTAAGCAATTTGTTATATGTGCAATCATGTTAAACATTTCCATATTAGTCACAGTTGTGAAAGAAGAAACAGATCCAAAGGAAAAAAAACTAAAAAATAAAGTGAAAATAGTATGTATTGATCTGCACTCAGACTCCATTAGTTCCTTCTCTGGATGTGGGTAGTATTTTCCATCACGAAATTGACTTGGATCATTTTGTTGCTGAGAACAGCTAAATTAATCATAGTTGGTCATTACACAATGTTGCTGTTACTGTGTACAATGTTTTCCTAGTTCTGCTCATCTCACTTTGCATCAGTTCATACAAGTCTTTCTAGGTTTTTCTGAAATCTATCTGCTCATCATTTCTTGTTGCAAAATAATCATAATACCAAAATTATTTAAAATCTTAATGTACAAAAAATGTTTCTTATTTAATGACAGTTTATATAAATTTAGAGGGGAAACAGTTTATAGTTTACAATTCAGTAATAGAACAAAGGTCCCTCAGAGCCTGGGAGGTTTGTTGCTGGACACATACAACATAACAAAGGTAGGAATAAGAATCAGAGAATTGAGGTGGGATGTGATGTTTGCATTAGCTCCATTCATAGTTTTTTATTCTTGCTTCCTTTCTCCCTTTTATTTGCATGACATACCAAAGGATGTTGGTGAAAGACGGAAGTGAAAAAAATTATGAAAAAATTTCTGGGGCCTCAGAAAGAGAAGAGTTTTTGGGGTTTGTTAAAAAGTCAGGCCCTAAAATGATAAAAAATAAAGATTTGGGGAGGGGGCAGAGCCAAGACGGCAGCTGGAAAACAGGGACTTGCTTAAGGTGTCCCCCAAATCCTTCTAAACACCTGTAAAAATGGCTCTGAACAAATTCTTGATCTGCAGAACCCACAAAATAGCAGAGGGAAGCAGGTCTCCAGACCAGGATGGCCTGGATGGTCTCTGGGAAAGGTTTATTGCATGGTGCTAGGTACAGAGTGCAGCCCAGCATGGGCCACACTGGGACAGACCAGACTGGGAGTCAGCCCAGAGCAGGTCTTAGGGCCATGAATCATTGAGCTGTGGCAGCTACCAGACTTCTCAACCCATAAATGCCAAAGACCACAGAGCAGGTTAGTGGGAAAACTTCCAGATAGGGTTAGAAAGTGGTCCGGCCCCAGCCCTAGGGGTGGTGGAGGTGGTGGAGCACTCCACCAGAGCTCCAGCATCAGCTGCTATGTAGTCCCTGGCTCACATGGTGGGAGGAATCAAGCAGCAGACCACAGTGGGAGTGCAGGGCTTGCTTTGCCCTGCTTGGATCTGGGTCACAATCCTGGTTGGCGGTTCTTGAGGGAGGCGGAGCACTGCTGTGGGAGAGCTTGCAGTGACAGTGAAGTAGAAATAGCTCTGAAAGCAGCAGAGCAGCCCTTAAAGCTTGGGACAAAGCACTCTCTACAAGCAATCATACCCTGTCAAAAAGCTCAAAGGTCAAGTAGTTGGCTGGGAACATGACCAGGCAGTGAAAAAGAATGCAGATTCAGACTCAGACTCTAGAATCTTTTTTTGGTGACAAAGATCAAAACATACAGCCAGAAGAAGTCAACAAAGTCAAAGAGCCTACATCAAAAGCATCCAAGAAAAATATGAATTGGTCTCAGGCCATGGAAGAGCTCAAAAAGGATTTGGAAAAGCAAGTAAGAGAAATAGAGGAAAAGTTGGGAAAAGAAATGAGAGTGATGCAGGAAAATCACGAAAAATAAGTCAATGACTTGCTAAAGGAGAACCTAAAAATACTGAAGAAAATAACAATTTAAAAAATAGACTAACCCAAATGGCAAAAGAACTCCAAAAAGCCAATGAGGAGGAGAATACCTTGAAAGGCAGAATTAGCCAAATGGAAAAGGAGGTCCAAAAGACCACTGAAGAAAATACTACCTTCAAAATTAGATTGGAGCAAGTGGAAGCTAGTGACTTTATGAGAAATCAAGAAGTTATAAAACAGAACCAAAGGAATAAAAAAATGGAAGACAATGTGAAATATCTCATTGGAAAAACCACTGACCTGGAAAATAGATCCAGGAGAGATAACTTAAAAATTATTGGACTACCTGAAAGCCATGATCAACAAAAGAACATAGACATCATCTTTCAAGAAATTATCAAGGAAAACTGCCCTGATATTCTAGAACCAGAGGGTAAAATAGAAATTGAAAAAATCCACAGATCGCCTCCTCAAAAAGATCCCAAAAAGAAAACTCCTCGGAATATCGTAGCCAAATTCCAGAGTTCCCAGGTCAAGGAGAAAATACTGCAAGCAGCCAGAAAGAAACAATTTGAGTATTGTAGAAACATAGTCAGGATAACCCAAGATCTAGCAGCTTCTACATTAAGGGATCAAAGGGCTTGGAATATGATATTACAGAGGTCAAGGGAGTTGGGATTGAAACCAAGAATCACCTACCCAGCAAAATTGAGTATAATGCTCCAAGGCAAAATATGGATTTTCAATAAAATAGAGGACTTTCAAGCTTTCTCATTGAAAATACCAGAGCTGAATAGAAAATTTGACTTTCCAACACAAGAATCAAGAGAAGCATGAAAAGGTAAACAAGAAAGAGAAATCATGAGGGACTTACTAAAGTGGAGCTGTTTTGTTTATGTTCCTACATGGAAAGATGATGTGTGTAATTCATGAGACCTTTCTCAGTATTAGGGTAGTTGAAGGGAATATACATATATATAGACAGAGGATACAGGGTGAGTGAAGGGATGATATCTAAAAAAATAAAATAAAATTAAGGGATGAGAGAGGAATATATTGAGAGAGGGAGAAAGGGAGAGACAGAATGGGGTAAATTATCTCACATAAAAGTGGCAAGAAAAAGCAGTTCTGTAGGAAGGGAAGAGGGGGCAGGTGAGGGGGAATGAGTGAATCTTGCTCTCATCGGATTTGACCTGAGGAGGGAATAACACACACACTCAATTGGGTATCTTACCCCGCATGAAAGTAGGGGGAAGGAGATAAAAAAGGGGGGATGATAGAAGGGAGGGCAGATAGGGGGAGGAGATAATCAAAAGCAAACACTTTTGAAAAGGGACAGGGTCAAGGGAGCAAATTGAAGAAAGGAAGACAGGATAGGACACATAGTCTTTCACAACATGAGTATTGTGGAAGTGTTTTACATAATGATACATGTGTGGCCTATGTTGAATTGCTTGCCTTCTTAGGGAGAGTGGGTGGGGAGGGAAGAGGAAAGAGATTTTGGAAATCAAAGTTTCAAAATGAGATGCTCAAAAGAAAAAGTTGTTTTTGCATGCAACTGAGAAATAAGATACATAGGGAATGGGGCATAGAAATCTATCCTACCCTATAAGAAAGTGAGGGGAAAGGGGATGGGAGAGTGGGGTGACAGAAGGGAGGGCTGATTGGGGAATGGGGCAATCAGTATATATGCCATCTTGGAGTGGGGGGGGAGGGTAGAAATGGGGAGAAAATTTGTAAATCAAAATCTTGCTGAAATCAACGTTAAAACTAAAATATTAAATAAATAATAAAAGAAAAAAAGAAAAATAAAGATTTGGGAATCATATGTATAGAGCTGAAGTCATTTTCATGGAAATGAGATTGAGATTGTTAGGGGAAAGAATTCAGGAAGTGAGCCAAAGTAGTATCATTAAGGACATATAAGGTTCATGAAGAGGATATAGAGCTGGGGGGAAAAAGAGGAGAGAAAGTCGTTTCTAGAGTAGAGGGAGGAAAGAGTGTTTTGCAGGAGGGATGAGCAATGGCAAAAATGTTACAGAGGATGAAGACTGAAGCAATCGCTGGATTTGGCAACTAGGTCATTGGTGAAGTAGTTTCAGTGGAGAGGTTAGGGCCAAAGTCTAATTGCAAGGAATTAAGATAAAAGTGGAGATGTTTGTGTATATAACTTTTTCAAGAATTTTGGAAATGAAAGGAAAGTAAGAGATGGGAATATTTGTTCTATCTAGAAGGATCAGGAAGACTTTTATATCAGTCAGTCAGTTCACAATAAACAAGCATTTATTAGATGGTTACAATGTGCCAGATATTGTGGTAGGATCTGGTGATACAAATATAAAGAAATAATAATCTATTGGAAAATAGTTTATGTTCTGATGGAAGAGACAAGCACATATATGCATATATGCAGAAGAGATGTAACTAAATACAAAGTAGTTAAATCAAAAAATCATTTAGGAGGGAAGGTAGTAGTAATTGGGGGAGTAGAAAAGCTTCATGTAGAAGAGTGGTGTTTGAGCTACATCTCAGTGACAGAGATGGACTCAGAGGCAAATATGAGGAGGGAGTGCATTACAGGAACAGGGGATGGTGAATGCAAAAGCCAAGAAACAATTGATTTCATGTGTGTAAAACAGAAAGTCCAGTTTGGTTGGATTGCAGAATTGGAGGTGGGAGAGGGGATGGGCAGATGAGAACATTTGACCTCCTAGTGCTCTAGCTGCACATTCATTTTGCTAATAAATACTAGGTTAGTAGAAAATTGATAACTTTTTAATCTATGAGATAGCTCTTAATGATGTTTTATTTTTGCATACATTAGAGCTAAGACTTTGTTCTTAAATTTTCCTTTCCTATATAATGTCTTATATGACTTTGATTTAAAATTTTCCATTTTAGAATAAGAAGAATCATACTTTCTCATTACCACCCACCTGTTATACAAGAGGAAATTAAAAGATATATTTAAATTGCCTAGAGATACACAAATCAAGTGTGCAGAAGAGGGATGAATACTTGTCACCTTATTATGTGCAGTATGCATGAAAAATATATTAAAATGACATGCCTATTTGAAAATGTGAGAGTAAGGAATGAAATGGATTTTCATTATAAAGATTTTGAAAACCACAGCTATGCCCACAGGGGCTAGGTGCTTCACCACTCCCTCCTTCCCTAAGGGACTTCTCTGCTCTAGACCCTGATGTGTGTTTGGTTACACCAAGTTCAGAATTCAGTTATTTAACTTGTAACTACTGTTAGAAACTAATCAGAACTGAAAGTAGTTTGCAAGAGTGCTGATTAGATATTCTACATTTCAGCTCAGCTCTACCCTGTCCAAACAACTCTCAATACAAAGTAACCAGGTTTGGTCAATCCTCATGGTTGTCAGTGTCCTGTCCAAGAATTCTAGAGTAATTGTTGGGAACTCCCTTACCCTTGCCACCATTCAGCTCCAATCTGATGGGACCCAGAAATTCCAGGCTTTTCAAACCCACAAGGTTGTCTCTATGTTTGGACATATCCATTGATACTCACTTACCTAAGATCAGAAAAAAGCAGACACAAAAGAGGCAGCCCAAACTGGATTAGTGCAAGACATATGTATTAGGCTTTGCTTTAGATGCCATGTGTTCATGGCCGTATTGAAACTGGGGTAGGAAATAGAACAAGCTCTTCCTTCTCCCTCATCCCCTTCAAGAAAACATCTCAAAACTATCCCGATGTGATTCATAATTGGAAAGGAAGTAAGCAGTGAATAAAGGATAGCTTCCTTTTAAACATGCATACACTGAGTTATCAGTTCTTCTGTCTTGGCAACCAGTAAGGGGATTCTACATCATCTCAAAATGCAAATCCTTTAGACTTGAGTTACACATGGTCAGAAGCTGGCCCCATGTTCCCACATAGTCAGCTGACATCAGGAATGACAACTCTGATCATCCTCTCTCAGGGCTTTTTATTGAAACAATAGACAATATATTTTGATCTGCCATTTTAGTGAGAGCTCTGCAGTAGCTTGGCTTCATTTACTAAAGCATTTATGTAAATTTCTATGCTTGTAGGTGGGCTGCATAAATCACACTGCGGGCAGCATTTTGGACAGCCCTGCTCCATACAATTACCTTTTAAGTTAATTTAATCCTAGCACACACACATACACACATGTACATACACACACATAGAAATATATACATATATGTGTCTATTATTAATATAAAGTTTTCAGGTGGCAAAAGATGTACGTATATTATACATATAGGCATGTATGTGTCTATCTCTTTTGCCATTGAAACCTTTACATATATGTATGTATACATACATCTTATAAGTACATATATATATATATACATATATATATATGCATGTATTTTTGCCCCTTGAGACCTTTAGCTCTTTTTTAAGGTTCTTTTAAAAATTTAAATTTTAATTTATAGAGTAAGACAAGCAATTTCATAACATAGTATGATAAAAAGATGATTACACATGAAACTGCAAATCTATTATATACAACTTACTATTCTTTTTAAATATAATAAAGTTATCATGTAAATTTCTTTTTCCCCTTTTTTCTGCCCTCCCCACTCCATAGAGATGCATACCATTAGACACAAATATATATACATACATACATACACACATACACATATGTATGTATGTAAAATTATTCTATACATACTTCTATTTATCAGCACTTTTCTTTACCATAAAATAAAATAAAAATAGAAAATGCTGGGACTTCAGAATCATATCATTAATGGAGAAATTCTTTCTTTGTGGCTTATACAACATTTAAAATCTACATGCTATTTTATTTTCTCTTTCAGGTGTTTGGGGGCATGGTCTTTAAGGTATTATGCAACAGCCTTTTGATAGAAACATTCTTTTCAAGGAAAGATGGGCACAGCATATCAAGTTAACACTTCTGGCCACAGGAGGGCTCCCAATACTTTCATTCTTTGACATATTTTCAAACACAATGTTCGTTTGTTCATGAATTATTGAGGACAAATTGTAAAGTAGGCTATTTGATTCTGGAAGTCCCTGAGTGCCTATCATATAATTACCTTCCCCTAAGTGAAAATAATTTTGACTGCTATTAGTACTTCATGGTAACAAAACATTGTTTCATTTGAACTTTTCAATAAATAATCCTGTTATCCCCGATTTATAGGTGAGCAGACTGAAATTCAGAGAGACCAGTGATTTACTTAAGGAAACTAGTAAATAGTGCAGTGGATTTTTGAACCTAGGTCACCTAGTTCTGACATTCTGTGAGCACTGATTCTAAACTTTAAAGTCTAAAACTGTAGTAGTATTTCCCATTACACTATTGCTGTATTTGATTCTCTTGGGCTCTATCCTTAATCTTTGCTTCAGCTCAAATACTGGCCATGTTTTGGAAAACGTGTTACCCTTCATGGGCATATTTACATATTAAACCTTAATCTTTCTTTGAAGAAACTACACACACACACACACACACACGTATGTATGTATGCATATATACATATGGGCATATATGTACACATGCACAATATTCTCTTTTTTCTTTTTTAATGATCAACTTAACAGATATGTTATGTAATATACCAGTAACAGAAAAATGAAGATTGCATATGAGACTGTGCACTTTTATTACATATTTTTAAAGAATATATTAAATTTAACATGATAATGCCTCCTTGTCCACACCCTCTTCTGAACTTTCTTCTGTTCTCTTTTTTTGTTTTTGCTTGTTTTTTAGTTTATTGTTTCTTGTTCTATTGATGTTCTTCTTGTAGATGTCACAAGATGCCAGTGCTGAGCCTGGAATCACAAGGACATGAGTTCAAATTTAACCTCAGATTTGCCTATGTGACCCTGGCAAGTCATATAAACATTATCTGCCTTGGTTTCCTCCACTGGAAAATGAGAATAATAATAATAGCACCTACTTCATAGTGTTATGAGGATCAAATGAGATAATATCTGTAAAGCACTTAGTGCAGTGTCTGGCACATAGTAGGCACTTAATACATACTTGTTTCTTTTCTTCTATTTCCATAATTCTCCACTTGTTCCCACGAAATACCTCCTTGTAACAAATAAATATAGTACAGCCAAACAAGTCCACACATTAGATATGTCTCAAAATGCATGTGCCATTCTGCTTCTCTAGTTTAACATCTGTACACCAAGGGGTGGCAAACTTGGCTAAGTCTTCTGGACTCATAATTTGTCATTGATCAGAGTTAAGTCTTTCAAAGTTATTTCCCCTTATATTATCATAGCCCCTGTAAAAATTGTTCTCCTGGCTAAAACTCTATATGTATTAATATATTCTTATGTTTGTTCAAATGTGTTTTTAAAATGTGTGCAGAGGAAAAAATGGTCTTTTAAAGAACCAGGTTACTTCAAGTATTTGTAGAACTTTAGGGCTTAGCACATAAGTGCTTCAATACTTTTTGACAAAGTGGGGAGTTAATTGAGAGATTTAGCAGTTTGCTAAATCACATTAGCAAGTAGATTGCTTAGGTAATTTAGTCCGGTTCCCAAGATAACTGCCTAAATACTCTATGATTGAACTTCTTGATTGGTCTAGAACTAGCACTTGGATAGAACCTTTACATAGATTGGAGATAGAGATGCAACAGAACTTGTACTATTTTAGATTTGGAAGAAATTGAGTAGACAAAGGACATTTTGAGATCTTCCTTGAAAGTAGCAAGGAAAAAACAAGTTATTAAGTGAGAATTGAGCCAAACTGTGCTAACGGCGACTCTAAATTAACAAAAGAGAGAATAAATAGCATGAAGGTTTTGATGAGTGAGTGTGTGTGTGTGTGTGTGTGTGTGTGTGTGTGTGTGTATTCTCTCCAGGGCCTGAAAACACTCTACATGAGAGAAAATAAATATTTTTCTAGTAATGGAAAAGAATGCCAAGGTTTTTTTAAAAGTAATAATTAATGGATAAGCTGAATGAAAGAATACATCTGTGAATTTCAAAAAAATCTTTAATTGATCAATCAACCAAGAAACATTTACTTAGTGCCTATGATGTGCCAGGTAGTGTGCTAGGTTTTGGACATACTAAAAAGAAACAAAAAAAAGTATTTTCAAGGGGCTTACATTCTCTTTTTGGAAGACTTTCTTGACCTTTGAGTTTTTCAGTGGGGTATGACTGCTTGTAGACTACAGAGTTCTATGTTCCACGTTTGGGGGGGAGGTGCCAGCTCTGCCACACCAGCACTGCTCCTTACCCAACCCCCAACCCGGACTGGGCTTAGATTTTCAGCAGGCCGTGCACCCCTGCTCTGACCTGCCACTTAATTCCTCCCACCAGGTGGGCCTGGAGCCGGAAGCAGCAACAGCCGTAGCTGCCCCACCTCCGCTGCCCCCGGGGCTGGAAGCCAAACCGCGAACTCCTTCCGCTCCCGCAGCTTTTCCCACTAAACTTCTCTGCAGTCTTTGGTGTTTGTGGGTTGAGAAGTCTCATAACTCCGCAGCTCACTGATTCAGGGCGCTAGGGCATGCTCTGCCTGGTTGCTGGTCTTGTTGGTCCACGCCGCTCAGGCTGGGCTCTGCTCCACTCCGTTCCCAGCTCCCAGCTCCCAGCTCCCAGCTCCGTGTGGGATAGACCTCACCCAGAGACCATCCAGGCTGTCCTGGGCTGGAGCCCTGCTTCCCTCTGCTGTTTTGTGGGTTCAGTCGTTCTAGAATTGGTTCTGAGCCATTTTTTATAGGTTTTTGGAGGGACTAGGTAGGGAGCTCACGCTATTCCCTGCTTACCAGACGCCATCTTGCATCTTGGCTCCACCCCCCCCCCCGGAAGACTTTCTTATTTAATCTATTCCCCTGTTAACATTTTTTTAAATCATGTACCAGAGAGGGTCCATAATTATAATTTGAAATTGGTAATACTAAACCCCATTCATTTCCACTTTTTTTCATTATTCACTAGGTAATATTGATCTTCTATTCTTCCACATGCATTTCATTATTATTATTATTATTATTATTTTATAGTCTAATTCTATAAGGGATGACCTTTGAAGTTTTATTGGTATAACATTAAATCTATAGATTCATTTGGGTGGAGTCATATTTTTTAAATTACATTGGCAAGGATTAGCTGTGAATTAAAAAATCCTTTTAATGTTTTGTTGATGTTTTTTAAAAAAAAGAAACAAACCATATTACTGTCACTTTCCAGTATCACCCCTACATCCCATAAAATTCTCCTTTAAAGGGAAACTAAATAGACCTTCACCACACCCATGTCTGATAGAGTATGCAACAGGTCACAGTCATGGTTCACTGCCTCTCCAAAGAGAGGAAGAAAGATACGTTTCATCATCAGTATTCCCCAGTAAATACTGGGCATTGCATTATCTAAATTTTGATGTTTTTAGTTCTGTTTCTAAAAATTTCATTTCATGCTGAACTTAATTACCAAAAAATAGCATTTCCTTATATATAGAATACAAAAATGATTGCATAGAAGTTGTGAATCTCCAATTCATACTGCTTGCTTTTTCAAAAAAAAGCATATAATAATTCCTCACATTTTATTGAAAACAGTCCTGCCCTTTTGTACTTCCTTTTGAACTTCCTTCTGTTCTCTTCTGTACATTAAAAAAAAAGTTTCAGTGGTTCTCTCTCTCTCTCTGTCTCTGTCTCTCTGTCTCTCTCTGTCTCTGTCTCTGTCTCTGTCTCTGTCTCTCTCTCTCTCTCTCTCTGTCTCTCTCTGTCTTGGTATTGCTACCTCTGCCTTTGCTGGCAGCCCCCTTTTTTCTCCTCTCTGTCTCAGTTAAAACCCTGGAGATATAAATTTTTAAAATAATCCTTTGTAATAAATAATCGTAGTCAAGCAAAACCAATCCACATAGTGGCCATGTCCAAAAAGTATGCCTCTTTCTACGCCTTGCATGCATAACCTCTCTGTCAGGAGGTAGGTACCATGCCTTTATCATGTGTCCCCTGGAGACATGGTTGGTCATAGTGATCAAAATTCTTAATTCTTTCAAAGTTGCTTTTATTTACAGTGCTGCTATCTTAGTATACATTATTTGCCTGGTTCTCTTCACTCTGCCATCAGTTCACACTATCCAGGATTCTCTGAAGCCATCTCTTTTTAACATTTCTTACAGAGAATGGACTCTGTGAAATCACAAGGGTCCACAACATGAGACCTTTCTCAGTATTAGGGTAGTTGAAGGGAATATACATATACATATACATATACACATACATATGCATATGCATATACACATACATATACATACATACATATATATATATATATAGAGAGAGAGAGAGAGAGAGAGAGGGCACAGGGTGAATTGAATATGAAAGGATGATATCTAAAAAATAAAATAAAGGGATGAGAGAGGAATATATTGGGAGAAAGACAAAGGGAGAACTAGAGTGGCATAAATTATCTCACATAAAAGTGGCAAGAAAAAGCTGTTGTAATGGAAGGGAAGAGGTGGAAGGTGAAAAGGAATGAGTGAATCTTGCTCTCATCAGATTTGGCTTAAGGAGGGAATAACATATACACTCAATTGGGTATCTTACCCTACAGGAAAGTAGGGGGGAAGGGGATAAGGGAGGGGGAATGATAGAAAGGAAGGAAGATTGGGGGAGGAGGTAGTTAAAAGCAAACACATTTGAAAAGAGATAGGGTCAAAGGAGAAAAGTGAATAAAGTGGGACAGAATAGGATGGAGGAAAATGTAGTTAGTCTTTCACAACATGACTATTATGGAAGTGTTGTGCATAATGATACATGTGTGGCCTATGTTGAATTGCTTGCCATCTCAAGGAGGGTAGGTGGGGAGGGAAGAAGGGAGAGAATTTGGAACTGAAAGCTTTAAAACAATTGTTAAAAAATTGTGTTTAGGAGGCAGAGCCAAGATGGCAGCTGGAAAGCAGAGACTTGCCCAAAGCTCTCCACCAGGACCCTCCAAACACCTAGAAAAAATTGCTCTGGCAGAACCCATGAAATAGCATAGGGAAGCAGGGCTCCAGCCTAGGACAGCCTGGATGGTCGCTGGGTAAGGTCTATTGCATGGAGCTGGAAGTGGAGTGGAGCAGAGCCCAGCATGAGCCATGCCCAGACCAACCAGACCAGGAGCTGGTTGGAACAGGCCCTAGCATCCTGAATAGATTTGACTTGAGGAGGGAATAACATATACACTCAGTTGGGTATCTTACCCCACAGGAAAGTAGGGGGAAAGGGATAAAAAAGGGGGGATGACAGAAGGGAGGGCAGATGGGGGAGGAGGTAATCAAAAGCAAACACTTTCAAAAAGGGACAGAGTCAAGGGAGAAAATTGAATAAAAGGGGATAGGATAGGAAGGAGCAAAATATAGTTGGTCTTTCACAACATGAGTATTGTGGAAGGGTTTTGCATAATGATACGCATGTGGCCTATGCTGAATTGCTTGCCTTCTTTGGGGGGGTGGGTGGGAAGGGAAGAGGGGAGAGAATTTGGAACTCAAAGTTTTAAAAGCAGATGTTCAAAAGAAAAAGTTTTGGCATCCAACTAGGAAACAAGATATACAGGTAATGGGGCATAGAAATCTATCTTGCCCTACAACAAAGTAAGGGAAAAGGGGATGGGGGGGGGATGGGGACAGAAGGGAGGGCTGACTGGGGAATGGGGCAATTAGAATATATGCCATCTTGGAGTGGGGGGAGGGTAGAAATGGGGAGAAAATTTGTAATTCAAACTCTTGTGAAAATCAATGCTGAAAACTAAAAATATTAAATAAATAAATAATAATTTAAAATCTCAAAAAATTGTTTTTACATGCAATTGGGAAATAAGATATATAGGCAATGGGGTATAGAAATCTATCTTGCCCTACAAGAAAGTAAGGGGAAAGGAAAAGGGGTGTGTGAGAGAGGTGATAGAAGAGAGGACAGACTGGGGAAAGGGGCAATCAAAATACATCCCACCTTGGGGTGGAGGGGGAGGGTAGAGATGGGGAGAAAATTTGTCGAATGCTGAAAACTAAAAATAAATTTAGCTTGATTAAAGAACATGGTTATTTTAAAAAAATTAAAAAATAGTTATCAAGGGGCAGCAACTAGGTGGCACAGTGGATAGAGCACTGGGTCCGAAGCCAGGAAGATCTGAGTTGAAATCTGGCCTCAGACACTTACTAGCTGTGTGATCCTGGGCAAGTCACTTAACCCTGTTTGCCTCAGTTTCCTCATCTGTATAATGAGCCGGAGAAGGCAATTATAAATTCCTCCATTATCTTTGCCAAGAAAACCGCAATGGGGTCACAAAGAATCAGACACAACAGAAACAAATGAACAACAACAAAGAGGTATCAAATATTCAATATCTTATGTTACTTTTTTAT
Source organism: Trichosurus vulpecula (assembly GCF_011100635.1). NCBI lineage: Eukaryota > Metazoa > Chordata > Mammalia > Diprotodontia > Phalangeridae > Trichosurus > Trichosurus vulpecula. The sequence goes on from NC_050574.1 coordinate 422,653,465, forward strand.
TTCAAAAAGAGCAGTAAAGTAAAACGTGAGGAAAGCAAACTATAGTCACATAGGCTCCTTTTAGGAAGATGCTTAAGTTAAAATCATACTAAGATTCTTTTATATGTGCAAACATAGTGATAACTTTGCTCAATAATCCTCTAATTATCAATAGCCATTAAAAACATTCACCGAGTACTTACTATTTATAAATCCACAGCCAAATCCATATACAAATCCTCTAATTATCATCATCAATTAAAAAAACATTCATCAAGTACTTACTATTTACAAATCCATAGGTACTGGAGTAACAAAAACAGAACAAAAATAGTTTAAATGATATTATTATTAAATATTATTATATGTCATATAATTATATATAATTATAGACAATTCTCAAACTGGCTGGTCTATGAGCAGAGTAAATGCCTGGGCCCTTACTAAGAACTGCAGCATTTGTAGTCTTCCCAACTGTGGAAGATGCTGGAGATCTGTCCTAGAACGTGAGGGTACCCTCTGCCTCAGGTTCTTCAGTAGATCCTGTTTCTTCCTGAGTTGGGAAGACTAAAAATCTCATAATCCCTGGTGATCTTCATCATCTTTAGATTTAACTATACCTACAGAGCAATCAATCAGTAAACATTTATTAAGTGCCTACTGAGTGCCAGACACTGTGCTAAGCATTGGGGATACAAAAAGAGGCAAAAGACAGTACTTGTCCTCAAGGAACTTACAGTCTAATGAGGGAGGCAACCTGCAATCAAATATACTCAAGGCAAGCTTTGTTGTTGTTGCTGTGTCTGACTCTTTGTGACCCCGTGGACTATAGCACAACAGGCCCTTCTGTCCTCCATGATCTCTCAAAGTCTGACCAGACTCATGTTTATCGTTTCCATGACACTATCTATCCACCTCGTCTTCTGCCCTTCCCTTTTCCTTTTGCCTTTAATCCTTCCCAACATCAAGGTCTTTTCCAATGAGTCCCATCTTCTCATTATGTGGCCAAAGTATTTAAGCTTCAGCTTTAGCATTTGACCTTCCAGTGAATAGCCTCCTGAATTAATTCTTTAAGTAATGACTTATTTGATGTCCTTGCTGTCCAAGGGACTCTCAGAAGTCTTCTCCAGAACCACAATTTTAAAAGTGTGAATTTCCCAAGACAATTCCAAAATACTTGTGATGGAAAATGCTCACTACATCTCGAGAAAGAACTATGGAGTTTGAATGCAGATCAAAGCATACTATTTTCATTTTTTATTTTGTTTTTTCTTTCTCATGGCTTGCACCTTTTGTTCTGATTCTTCTTTTACAACATGACTGATGTGGAACTATGTTTAACATGATTATACATGTATAACCTATATCAGATTGCTTATTGTTTTGGGGGGGTTGGAGGGAGGAAGAAAAACTTGGAAGTCAAAATTTTACAAAAATGAATGTTGAAAACTGTCTTTATATGTAATGGGAAAAGTTAAATACTATTAAGGTAAAACATTTTAAAAAGTACAAAAAATGAATGTTGAAAACTCTTTACATGTAACTGGAAAAATAAAATACTAATCACAATATCTTATGTTGAGTTGGTATTCAATAGTACTTGCTGAATATATGGCATGTTTGAGCCCAATGGAGCATCGATAATTAAAGTGGGAGAGGGGTCTGGTATAATAGGTTAGATGTGAATGATTCACAGTGATTGATCTTACATTACATAAGAACCAAATTATATAGAACTTGCATTGATTTATTGGTTACCTAATATTTATTGTTTCTATGATATTCATGGGATCATAGAGTTAGAGCTAGAAGTTTACCTCCTGTGTTTTACAGATGAGGAAACAGATTCAGAGAAAGATAGTAGTAAGAGTTGAGATTTGAACCTGTGTCATCTGATTCTGGGGTAGCTAGGTGGTGCTGCTAGAATGCTGGGTCTGAAGTTAGGAAGACTCATCATGAGTTCAAATCTGCCTCAGACATTTACTAGCTTTGTGATCCTGGGCAAGCTGTTTGCCTCAGCTTCCTCATCTGTAAAATGAGCTGGAGAAGGAAATGGCAAACCACTCCAGTGTCTTTGCCAAGAAAATGGCAAATGGAATCATGATGAATCCAACACAACTGAAATAACTAACAACAGCAACATCTGATTCCATTGCCAGTATTCTTTGGACAAAACTACATTGGCTCCAAGCTCCATAAAAATATAGAGAGGTTGTGATCATTGCCCTATAATTAAAGGGTAATGATAATAGGATTTTCATAGGTAGCTGGTCGGTGCTGGATAGAGTGCTGGACCTAGAGCCAAGAATATCCAAGTTCAAATCCTACCTCAGACACTCACAAGCTGTGTGACCTTGGGCAAGTCGATTTATCCCCTTTCAGCCTCAGTTTCTTCATCTGGAAAATGGGGATAACAATGGCACCTACTTACCTTTCAAGACTGTTTGGAAGATCAAATAAGAAAATATTTGTAAAGCATTTTGCAAACCTTAAAGTGCTACATGAACACTAGCTATTATTATTATCAGGTGAGTCAGTGTAATATCAGTAGCTGACAAATTCTGGTGTGACTCAGAAACACGAAGTACAAAAATAATGGATAAAATAAAATAATTTTTCAGAACAGTATAATGCTATTAGTTATAGTGCTCTAAAAAGAGAACAGGGAAACTAGTTTCAGTCCAGGTTTGAGTGGAAAAGACTCTTTCCCTGAAACGGCTATAATACATAATGCCAGCTCATTGATGATTCCCTGCAGAAAGTTAATAAATCACAGTTTTATTAGCAGATGATATTTCCTACTAAAGATTTCTTAATAAAGAAAAGAAGAACTAAGATGCATGCACACTAATTAATCTCTGAATATAAAATAGAATCAGGTGTCAACACTGCTATCCAATTTGAAAATTACTTGAACTTGTGCAAACCTACCTGAGAGCAAAAAGGATGTTCCACCTAAGAAATGGATTTTTAACTAAAAAGCTCTGTTGGACTGCTGATGAAGTTCTGTTTGTTTGTTTGTTGTTGTTGTTAATCCTTTAACTAGAGATATAAACTTTAAAAAAGTTTTATTTGTTTTAAGATCTGCTTTTACACCCTTTCTCCCTAATACCTCCCCCACTGTTGAGAACACAAGAAAAACAAACCCATTTCCATGTATAGTCAATCAAAACAAATTTCCACATTGACTATGTAAAAAATATTGTCTCATTCTGCACTGAGTCCTTCACCTCTTTATCAAGGGGTGGGTAGTAGCATATTTCATCCTTAGTCCTCTGGAATTGTGGTTGTTCATTATATTGATAAGGGTTCAGTGCAATAGTATTCCATCATATTTCTATACCGTAAATTGTTTATTTTATTCCTTAGTTTATGAGTACCCCTTCGGCTTGCCATTTTTGCCACCCCAAAGAGACATAAATATTTTTGTGCATTTGAGTTTGTTTTGCTTAGGTCTAATCCCTCTCTTAATTTTGTTGTTGAGTTGTGTTTATCTCCTCATGACCCCATGGAACATACTGTCCATGGGGCTTTCTTGGCAAAGATACTGGAATGATTTGCCATTTCCTTCTCCAGTAGGTTAAGGCAAACAGAGGTTACAGAGGTTAAATGATATGCCCAAGGTCACATAGCTCGAGAATGTCTGTGGTAGGATTTGAACTTGGATATTCTTGGCTCTAGGTCTAACATTCTATCCACTGCACCAACTATCCATCTATGAAAATCCTGTTATCATTACCCCTGAGCCCTCTAGCTACCTCCAACCCCTCAATCTATACTCCCTCTAATTTCTTCTGTCCTCTTCTTCTCTTTCCTTCTGATTTCCCTGTTGACTGAAATGTATTTCTGTACCCAACTGTGTGTGTATGTGTTCTTCCTTCTTTTGTCTAGCTCACATGAGAATGATATTCAAGTGTCAGCTGCTTCCCTCCAGTCTTTCTTCTTTGTTTGCAAACATGTTTCCTTGTGTACCCTAATTACGTGAGACACTTCTCCCTAGCCTTCCTTTCCCTTTCCACCTTCAGATATTCCTCTTCTCCTCTCTTTCCAGTTTTTTCTTAGATCATCATCAAGACAAAACAGTTCTACTCTCAGGTCTTTTCTAATTGGTCTCCCTCTATGAACCCTGATGATGATAGGGCTTAGAGGGGACACATGTATTACCTCCTCATATTCGAATGCAAGGAGTTTATCCTTGTTTAGTCCTTTATTGATTTTCATTCATGTTTACCTTTTTATACTTCTTTTCACTCCTATGTTTAAATTTCAAAGTTTCTACACATCTGGGTATTTCATTAGGAATACTTGGAAACATTTCATGAAAGGGTCATTACCCCCTCCTCCTCCCAACATTATATTCAGTTTTTCTTGGGTAAGTTATTCTTTTCTGGAAGTCCAAATCCTTTGTTTTCTGGAATTATATTCCAGGTTCTCATTTCTTTATAGTGGTGGCTTGAGTGATCCTGACTGTGGCTCCTCAGTACTTGAATTCTTTCTGTCTGGCTGTTTATAGTATTTTTTCCTTAGACCTGGAAGCTCTGGATTTTGGCTATGATGTTTCTGGGAGTTTTCATTTTGGGGTTTCTTTCAGGAGCTGAATTGGTAGATTCTTTTTATTTCCACTTTGCTTCTTGGTTCTAAAGAGATCTGGGCATTTGTCTTTTAAGATTTCTTGAAATATGATATTTAGGCTCATTTTTTGGTGATGGTGTTCATATAGTCCAATAATTCTTAACTTTTTTCTCCTTGACTTGTTTTCCAAGTCAGTTTTTTTGCTATTAAATATCTGACACTTTCTTCTATGTTGTCAGCCTTTTGCCTTTGCTTTAAACTTTCTTATTGTCTCATGGAGTTGTTGGCTTCTATTTGGTCCTTTCAAATTTTCAAGCAGTTTGTTGCTTGGGCAAGGTTTTGTATCTCTTGTTAATTACAGTTCTTTCTTCTATAACTCTCATTTCTTTCCCATTTTCCCTCAAGCACTCTCATTTATAAAAAAAAAAAATTAAAAATTCTTTTTTTAAACTATTGCTTCATGTTTTCCAAGAATTCTAGTTGAGTTTGTGCTGAAGCTATATTTTTCTCTGAGGCATTCATTATAGATAAGTATAGAATCAATCTCTTCCTCTTTGATTTCTAAAACATCCCTGCCACCATAATAGTTCATTATGCTAGGGTTCTTTTTTTGTTTGCCCATTCTTCCAGCCTACTTCCTGATTTTAGACGTGATGTTGAGTTGGGTTCTGCTGCACTTCACTTCTGGAGGGACTGTCTGAACAGGTCCTGTTGCAGATGCTGTTTTCTTAAGGTATTGAGTGTTCTGTTATTATAGGATCTCTGAGACAGGCCAAGGACCTACAAGCTTTCAGTGCTCCCCAACTGATCTGATCCAGGGCAAATTCTGATTGCTATTCCTCTGATCTGAGTTCTGCAAGTTTTTAGCCCCGGTTTGGGTCTGTGAAAGAGTAGACCTCTACCGAATTCTGCCCATTTCAACTAACTGAAAAGTTCTGTTGGTTCAAGGTGGCGCAATTGTAGGCTTCTCTTTAGTCTGGCATTCCTGCTTTGCTTATTCCTCTATAGGCTGGGCTAAATGTTAGAAATGTGATACTGTTCTGAGCTTGGAGGTCTGAGTCACGCTGCTGTTGCTGCTGGCTTCTGAACTTCCTACTTTTAGCTGGGCAGTGGGCTACAAAACTTCCCGTTCATTTCTCTGGTCCCAGTGCCCTGGTATGGATCTGGAGGTGACCTTGTTTGGGTTTGGGACTTCCTCTTGCCCTGGTGCACAGCTTCTCCTGGGTCACTGAAGTCCCCCTAGCACAGCATTAACCTTGGGCAGCTCCATCTCCAGGATCCACAAACCTCCCTATCCAGCTTCCTATGTAGAACTGGGATGGATAAATGTGCAGCTGGATTTCCCCATTGAGGCTCAGTCTGGTACATTCTCTAGATCTGTATGGAGGAGTTTGTGGAGTGGAGCTCATTGCACTACTTCCATCTCCTGAACTGATACTTAAGAGTTTGCAAAATTTCTAAATGCTGCGAATTTACATCAAGGTGGTTTCTGCATTTATTTCAGTTTGGAGCAGTGGAAGTACTATTGCTTTTCAGATATGGTCTTCCCTTGCATTAAAGTGATTTAAAATTCAACTCCCCCCCACTCCTCTCCTACACCAGTCACTATCTAGATTGGGAGCTGGACTTGTCCATTGTTAGCAGTTTGCGTATGCCCCACTGAGCAGTGCTGAGTCACCATGTACTGCTAGGGATAGACTGGTTTGTGTTGTTTACTCTGTTTATATTGTCTCTGTTTGTAATATCTGTTTGTATTTGCTCTGAAGTTCAGGGTGCTGGTTTTTCCTCCTGAACTAAGTGAATGATATATGTATGTTTGATTAAAGTGAGATTGTTAACCCCTTAAAGTTGCTTTCCCTACAAAAGTAGATCAAAGAACCTGTGCTGGCAGCTCTTGTTTCTGGACTTCTTGGGTTTTACACTTCAGCAGCAGTTGCAAGCAGCATCGTTGTTACACCTGTATGGACTGGTCTGAATCCTTAGAAGTACTCTGCTACCTATTTGACCTAGATTTTTGGTTTATACCTGCTCTCCTTATAAATTTGACCCCCTTCACCTCTCCCTTCTATAAGGGCTTTTCCCCCTCATCTGTGGATTTGCTCAATTCTTCACGTATTGGTCCTGCATCAGATTACATTTGAGACCTACTCCTGCTACAGAAGCCATTTAATTTTAGGGCTAATTTCATTCATTGACACCATGTTTAGATTAGCATCAAATATTTAGACAAGTTCAGTAGCAAAGAGGTCCTAGCATGGAGTCAATTATTTTTCCACTACTGAAGCCCTGGCTCATCTCAACTCAATTTTGTAGATTCGTTATAGATTATGACACCAGCAAATAACTTGCTATATATCAAGAGAATGGGAGCAAGTACAAGTAGCACAGATGGAGGAGATAATATAGGGACAACAGGGAGGAGTGTGACACCACTGCGAACTCCTGGAAATTAATGGGAAGCAGTCAACAAGTATTTACTGAGCATTTGCTCTGTTTTCCTGAGTGGTGTATTTCTTGGTAATGTCTTGAAAAGAGGTATCTGGATTTGAGAGGAGGAGCACATCTGTGCTTGTCTTTTCATCCATCACTAAGCTATGGTGCTGACTGAATGCAGAATGTCATAGAGGTGAGCAGCAGCTCAGTGGGGTCGGGGGAGGGAGGGATATTGACTCTGATTGGCTGAGGATTTGCAGCTAGGTGATGGAGTTGATTGGACCTAGAATTAGGGAGATCTGTGTTCAAATCCATTCTTAGATACTGACAAGCTTCACAACTCTGGGCAAGATACGTCACCTCTATCTTCCTCAATTTTGTCATCTGTAAAATGAGGGTAATAACAGAGTTGTGGTAGGATAAAATGAGATGGTATTTGTAAAGTACTATATAAAGACCAGCTATTATTATTAATTGAGCCAATCAGCTGGAGACAAGCCCTGGTCTACAAGATAATCAACATTACTTTTCGTGAATCTACTGATATGGGGTCATGGGAAAAGCGTTGGATATAGGAGCTGTGGGTTAGATTTAAGGATATGTATTGAAGCCCTAGTTCTTCCACTTGCTAGTTATTTGACCTTGAGAAGTCATTTAGTCTACCTCAGTTTTCTTATTCATAAAATTGGAATAATAACACTGATACTCTCTACATCTTAGGTTTGCTCTCAGGAGAATGATTTATAAACCCTTGGTACCATATAAATGTGAATTATTATAATTATTGGAGACAGGGACTCTGAATTCATTGGTATACGGAATTTCTTGGTGAGGAAACCCTCTCTACCAATACCTTCTCTACTACTTAGAGTCTCAGAGAGTTGCCTAGTACACTGAGAATGTTAAGTGACTTGCCAAGGCTCACACATCCAGTGTGTGTGTGTGTGTGTGTGTATGTGTTTGGGGAAGGAAGGAATAAATATTCACTGAGTGGCTACTATGTAACAGGCACTGTGCTAAACATCTCATTTGATCCTCATAGCAACCCTGTGAAGCAGGTGCTGTTAGGAGCCTCATTTTACAGTTGAGGAAACTGAGGCAGAGGGTAAATGACTTCCCCAGAATTACACAGCGAGGAGGTATCTCAGACTCGACTTGAATCCAAGTTTAATTGGCGTGAACTCTTTACCCCTAACCAGAATGGTCAGAGACCACAGAAGGAGAGATTTCTCTCCTCCATACTTCTAGATGTTACAGTCTGATGCAGTTATCTAGAGAAGAAAGGGATCAGATTAGTCTTTATCAAGTTTCTCTTTTTGAATTTTGAATTTCTAAACATCTCAAGTCTGAATAAAAAACTCAGGCAATACTTTTCTAGTAAAAAAAATTCTTGCAAAAAAATAAAAAGGCCAACTGTAATAAGTCTGAACACTAAGTTGGGATGCTTCATGTTCAAGCTGTTTTTTAAATGTAAAGTGTACATTCTATTGGCAGCTAGGTGGTGCAGTGGGTAGATAGGAAGAGTTCAAATCTCATCTCAGACACTAGCTGTGTGACCATGGGCAAGTCATTTAACCCTGTTTGCCTCAGTTTCTTCATCTGCTAAATGAGCTAGAGAAGAAAATGGCAAACCATTCCAGTATCTTTGCCAAGAAAACCCCAAATGGGGTCATGAAGAGTTGGACATTCCTGAAAAAACTGAATAACATCACTAAGAAGTACATTCCATTAAATCTAAAGGTTTATTATTAGGATTAAAATAATCCATAAGCCTTTGTGATTATTTTGTAATTGTGGTCATCTCCGATAGAAGACAAGTAAAGTAAATATCCTAATTAGCCCAATATTAAAAATGATTTAAGTAAAAAAGTTGAAAAGAATCAAGAAATAAGACACATGTCTTTTGAAAAGTTTATGAGTCCGTATCAGAAAAGAGGTTATATTTGAGTCCAAGGCAAAATAATGAAATAAATAAGATGTGAAGAAGAAATTGCTGCATGTGACTAGTCAGATAATGTAGCTTGTATCAGATTGTAAAAACATTTAAAGCAAAGGAATAGAAATTGATGATAAAATCTTAAAGTCTGATGGTATGCTGATTATGTTTATGTCAAAACCATGCAAAAAAGGACTAATTAACAAATGCTGCAAGCCATCTATAAGTTGGCAGATAGGCTCTAACCAAGTGCTCTGGAAAAAAAGTGATCTTGGGCTTAAAAGATAAGACGACTAATTTTAAAGCACCTCCGTGGGAGTTTAAAAAACAGTGAATTCCAAGACAATAAAAACAATGACAACACCTTCACTGAGTAAACACATTGTTGACTTAAAAAAAGAAATTAAATTACACGCGCTTATTAATGTACCTGTTTTTGAACTTGCTGTTTCTTAACTCAGAGAATCAGAAGATGTTGGAGGAATTTATGTCTATTCAGTGCAATTCCATGTGAAAGAAGTATCAGAAGAAGAGATTCGTGATGAAAAGCAGTTTCTTTTCCATTAAGGCAGAAGTTTCAGAGGATACAGTAGAAGGAACTGGAATAGAGAAGGGTTGAGCTTGATTCGGGTAAGAGTATGGAGCAAGATCGTGAGGGGAAAAGGTTTGTGCCTTGGATGATGGTTCTAAAAGACAGGGATTAGGAGGTTAGGAGGTAAGCTAGAAGAAATTGCTAATACCAGGGCAGAGGGAATACTGAAGGAGGCAGAAGTTTGGTGAATTAGTCAGCATGGGTAACTAAGTGGTGCCGTGTTCAAATCCAGCATTAGATTTGTGCTAGTTGTGTGTGACCCTTCACTAGCAGTGTGATGCTGGGCAAGTTGCCTTCCAGAGTTGCTGTGAGGATCAAATGAGTTAATGTATGTGCTTTGTAAACCTAAAACATTATCGATATATGAGCTATTATTAATTACAGTGTTGGTCTGATGATCCTTCATGATCCTTGTTCCCAGATGGATTCTGTTAGCTGAATGGAAAGCAGATAGGCAGATAGCATTCAGCCATAAGGAGATGCTGAGCCTCCCTTTGGGCCTTCAAAGTATCTGTTTCTAGGTGAATTCTGTTGGTAGGCCTTCTGTTGGTAGGAATTCTTATGGTAGGCCTTGCTTTATAAAGTATCTTCAGGTTGTGAGGATAGGAGGAAGAAGAGGGGCTTAGCTAGTATAAACTTTCACCATTAGTGTCCTTGAATCAATTCTGTCAGCTTCTAGTGAAACTTGAATTAATTCTATTTCTATAAACCACAGAGTATCTATGGCTGCAAGTCCACATATCTATTCATATTCCTATGATACCAGTGCTTACTTAATTACAGATACATCTTGCTTTAAACAAATTTTCTGGATGAAAACTCAGAGTAAAAAGTAGGGGATAATTTTTAACTTAATAAAAGAATACTTTGAAGAATAATCTCCCTCTCTTCTGCAACCCACCCTTTCTCCCAAGGGCATTTAAATAGGATTCATTTTTACAAAAAGTCAGTTGACATATATTATTTCAGGAATATATCGTATGAGTGAAAAAGCAGTGTTGTATAGTGAAAAGAGAGGCAGCTAGGTGGCCCAGTGGATAGAGCACAGAGCCTGGAGTTAAGATGGACCTTAGTTCAAATCTAGCCTTTGACACTTATTACCTGTGTGATCTTGGGCAAGTCACTTGACCTCATTTTCCCATCTGAAAAATGAGCTGGAGAAGGAAACCATAAACCCCTCCAGTATTTTTTGCCAAGAAAATTAATATGGGGCCAGAAAGAGTCAGACACAACATATTGACAAAAAAAATAGTGAAAAGAATCCTGGACTGGAATGAAGAGACTTAGACTCTAGTCCTATTTCTTCCACAAACTCTCTATGAGACTTTGAGTGAGCCATTTGAGCATTTCTTCTCTGTGAAATGAAGAGGTTGAGTTGTCTGACCTCTGAAGTCCCTGCTAGTTCTACAAGGTGTTCCTAAAGGCTGGACACATTAGGCAAAAATGCATATTTTCAAGAAATGAAATGAATGCAATTTTCAACAACATTTTATTTAATTGGAATATTAACAAATAACATCTTCAATATGATCTCCATCATTTGTGACACAAAAGTTGATGCACTTTGCAAGATTCACGTGAAGTTGATGCAATAACTCCACATTGCCATCAATTTTAGCAATTCACTCTTTATGCGTTTATACTTTCAATCAAGTGTGTTACATCTGTGATTTTCATTGAGTACACCTTCTCCTTTAGCATATCCCAGAAAAAGAAGTTGCTGAACAACACAGAGCCTTTGGTGAAACAGTTAATGAGATGTTAATGAGATTTCCTCTATGTCCAGACTTTAGGGACACACTGTACAATTCTATGACTCTATAGAATCTGGTTCTTTGGGCCAGATCCGTATTCTGTAGGGAGACTTCCTCCACCAATGCAGATGGGAGCCTGCTCTGCAGTTTTTTGTCTTGCGGAATTGCCTGGGGCACAGAGAGGGGTTAAGTTATTTGCCCAGGGTCACACAGCTGGTATGTGTCAGAAGCAGAACCTAGATCCAAGTTTTTCTGATGCTAAGAATGGTATATCTGTATTCTTGAGATCCTTTCTTAACCTAGGAATAGAGACTAGAACAGATTGTCAGAATGCCAGAAGGGTACTCAGTATCCCTCTGTAGGTTTTTGAAGGGACGAGATGGACCAGCTCTGTGTGTGGTGACTCTGCCTCCTCATTTATAGGGCCTTGTAGCACTGTGGGCAGTGAGAGGTGAGGGGCAGATTTTGGAAGTGTGCAAATCTAGAAGTTTAAAAATTTTTTTTGATTTTTTAAAAATTCATTTTTAGTTTTCAATATTCATTTCCACGAGATTTTGAGCTACAAATTTTCTCTCCATCTCTACTCTCCCCCTCACCCCAAGATGGCATGTATTCCGATTGTCCCTTTCCCCAGTCTGCCCTCCCTTTTATCACTCCACTCCCTGTGCCCATCTCCTTTCTCCTTAATTTCTTGTAGGGCAAGATAGATTCTATATCCCATTGCCTGTATATTTTATTTCCCAGTTGCATGTACAAACAATTTTTTTAACATTTGTTTTTAGAACTTTGAGTACCAAATTCTCTCCCTTCTTCCCTCCCCACCCACTCTCCTTGAGAAGGCAAGCAATTCAATATAGGTTATACATGTATTGCTATGCAAAACACTTCCATGATAGTCATGTTGTATAAAACTAACTATATTTCCCTCCATTCTATCCTGTCCCCCTTATTCAACTTTCTCCTTTGACCCTGTCCATTTTCAAAAGTGTTTGCTTTTGACTACCTCCTTCCCCAATCTGCCCTCCCTTCTATCATCCCCCACCCTTATCCCCTTCCCCCCTACTTTCCTGTAGCCAAATCTTAAGCCAAATCTGATGAGAGCAAGATTCCCTCATTCCCTGTCACCTACCCCCTCTTCCCTTCCATTACAACAGCTTTTTCTTGCCACTTTTATGTGAGATAATTTACCCCATTCTATCTCTCCCTTTCTCCTTCTCTTAATATATTCCTCTCCTACCCCTTAATTTTATTTTTTAGATATCATCCCTTCATATTTAACTCACTCTGTGCCCTCTGTATATATATATATATACACATATATATACATATATATACATATCATATATGTGTATGTATATATATATATATATATGTATGTATGTATGTATGTGTGTATGTATATTCCCTTCAACTACCCTAATACTGAGAAAGGTCTCATGAGTTACAAATATCATCTTTCCATGCAGGAATGTAAACAAAACAGTTCAACTTTAGTAAGTCCCTTATGATTTCTCTTTCTTGTTTACCTTTTCATGCTTCTCTTGGTTCTTGTGCTTGAAAGTCAAATTTTCTGTTCAGCTCTGGTTTTTTCATCAAGAATGATAGAAAGTCTTCTATTTCATTGAAAGTCCATATTTTGCCCTGAAGTAGTATACTCAGGTATAGTAGGTGATTATAGGTAGGTGATTTTGGGTTTTAATCCTAGCTCCTTTGACCTCTGAATATCATATTCCAAGCCCTTCGATCCCTTAATGTAGAAGCTGCTAGATCTTGTGTTATCCCGATTGTGTTTCCACAATACTTGAATTGTTTCTGTCTGGTTGCTTGCAATGTTTTCTCCTTGACCTGGGAACTCCAGAATTTGGCTACAATATTCCTAGGAGTTTTCTTTTTAGGATCTTTTTGAAGAAGTGATCCCTGGATTCTTTCAATTTCTATTTTACCCTCTAGTTTTACAATATCAGGGCAGTTTTCCTTCATAATTTCTTGAAAGATGATGCCTAGGCTCTTTTTTTGATCATGGCTTTCAGGTAGTCCAATAGTTTTTAAGTTATCTCTCCCGGATCTATTTTCCAGGTCAGTGTTTTTTCCAATGAGATATTTCACATTGTCTTCCATTTTTTCATTCTTTTGGTTCTGTTTTATAATTTCCTGATTTCTCATAAAGTCACTAGCTTCTACTTCCTCCTTTCTAATTTTTAAGGTAGCGTTTTCTTCAGTGGTCTTTTGCACCTCCTTTTCTACTTGGCTAATTCTGCCTTTCCAGGCATTCTTCTCCTCATTGGCTTTTTGGAGTTCTTTTGCCATTTGGGTTAGTCTATTTTTTAAGTTGTTATTTTCTTCAGCATTTTTTTTTTGGATCTCCTTCAGCAAGTCTTTGACTCGTTTTTCATGATTTTCTCGCATCACTCTCATTTCTCTTCCCAATTTTTCCTCTACTTCTCTTACTTGCTTTTCCAAATCCTTTTTGAGCTCTTCCATGGCCTGACCCAGTTCATGTTTTTCTTGGAGGCTTTTGATGTAGGCTCTTTGACTTTGTTGACTTCTTCTGGCAGTATGTTTTGATCTTCTTTGTCACCAAATAAAAATTCTACAGCCCGAGTCCTTTTATGCTGTCTGCTCATTTTCCCAGGCAATTACTTGACTTTTAAGTTCTTTGTCAGGGTATCTCTGCTTTCAGAGTGGAGAGTGCTCTGTCCCAAGCTTCAGGGGTCTTGCACTGCTGTTTTCAGAGCTACTTCTATTCTGAGGTGATATGATGCTCCTCTCCTGGCCTGTGCTCTGGTCTGTGAGTGCAGACACTCCTTTCTGCCATGTAACTACCAGGAAGTCTCTCTCTCCACAGCCACCATAATCTCTGCCACACCAGCACTCCTCCTCCCCCAAGCAACACCAACCAGGACAGTGACCCAGATCCAAGCAGGGCAAAGTGGGAGAATGCTGCCTTAGCACCAAAAGAGATCCCTGCAGTCCTGCTCTGATCAGCCACCTGATTACCCCACTGTCTGTGGGCCTGGAGCTTTTTAAGCAGCTGCTACAGTCGCAGCTGCAGACACCTCTGCTGTCCCCCCGGGGGTGGGACCGGACCACGCACTTCTCTCACCCAGGTCCAAGGGTTTTCTCACTGACCTGCTCCATTGTCTTTGGCATTTGTGAGTTGAAAAGTCTGGAAACTGCCATAGCTGCCAGTGATCAAGTACCCTGAGGCTTGCTCCACCGGACCTACTCCCAGCCTGGTCTGTCCTGGCACAGCCCACACTGGGCTGCACTCTGCTCCCAGAACAGTGCAATAGATCCTTCCCAGCAACCATCCAGGTCATCTTGGGCTGGAGATTTCTTGCACTCTGTCATTTTGTGGGTTCTGTAGCTCTAGAATTTGTTTAGAGTCATTTTTTACAAGTGTTTGGAGGGACATGGGGGAGAGCTCAAGCAAGTCCCTGCTTTCACTCCGCCGTCTTGGCTCTGCCCACCTAGAAGCTTGAACAATATCTTTTTTTTCTAAACAGTTGTCATGTTTATCTTCCATTAACTATATTATATTGCTGCATGGTATAGTGAAAAGGATGATAAATATTTAGCACAGTGCCTGGCACATAGTAGGTGCTTAATGAGCATTGATTGGTTAATGATGATGACATCAACTGCTTATATTATGTACAGCGTCTCCCAGCTGCATTCCTGAATCTCCAGACTTCTCCACCAATCTCCAGTAGCCTTCTCACCTTGGAAGATACCTCTGCCTCTGAGGCCCCCTCTTCTAACTGGGTTCTAAGTGAGTTCTTCCCAGAACATCTATTTTGAGGAAGTGCACAGTTATTCTTCTTCATTCTTCTCCTGGTTCCATTTCTGACTCTCTAGACTTCTCTATGCAGGTCACTTTTCCCCACTGCTCCCCCATCAGAGTTTTAGCTACCTTTTATGAATTGTCTTCTCCCATTAAGCTCCATGAGGACAAGGATCGCCCCCTTTTCTTTTTATGCTCGTATTTGTACTATTTGCCAGGCACTTGGCACAGTGCCTGGCATATAGTAAGCGCTTAATAAATGCTTGTTGAATTGAATTGTTTTAAGGTTTGTAAAGGGCAGGTAGGTAGCATAGCAAATAGACTGCTAGGCTTAGAGTCAGAGAGACTCATCATCCTGAATGCAAATCTGGCCTCAGATACTTACTGTGATCCTGGGCAAGTCACTTCATCCTGTTTGCCTCAATGTCCTCACCTGTAAAATGAGCTGGAGAAGGAAATGGCAAACCACTCCAGTATCTTTGCCAAGAAAACCCCAATTGGAGGTCACAGAGAGTCAGACACCAACAATAAAAAGCATTTTACATATATCAGCTCATTGGATCCGTGCAGCAATCTTGGGGAGTGGTTGCTATTATTCTCCCCTTTTACAGATGAGAAAACTGAAGTTGAAAGAGTTAAAGGATTTGAATGTAGGTCTTCCTGAGTCTGAATTCAAGAATATTTACTTTACCACCTAGCGTAGCAGATCAAGAGCTGGCTGCAGGATCAGGAAAACCTGGGTTCATGACACATGCTTAATCCTCAGTGGCACAGGCAATTTTCAAATACTAGAAGCTACAATGCAGCTAATGATGTGCATTGATGGAAGTTTCCTCATTAGGACGTCCATGGACCAATGAAATTGAAAGTCTGGACCATTCTCTCCTCCAAAAAGTAATATTTAATAATCTGTCTTAGTGATGGCATCTGAACAATGCAGTGAAGCAGCAAAAGAACGGGAGCACCAATCTGGAGTGTTTACTACTTGAGTCAGTACAGATTACTTAAGATCTGGCCTTTAAATTCCAAGCATATCTAATGTAATAAAACCAAGTACATTGTCCTCATGACTACCAGATTGTTTTCTCCATTTGTTTCTATCCAGAATCTGGCCCATGGAAGATATTTAACAAATATGCGTTGATGGATTGATATACTCCTGGATCTGTGATCTCATCAATGTTGAAGTTCCTTCCAACCATGTAGCTTACAGCCTATCCCTAACTGCCTACTGAATGCAATGATTGTCTATGTCTTCCTATAGAGGGGGTCCATATGATATGCTGAGGGACCTCTTCAACTTGGATGTGACTAAAAAATGACTAAACACATCGTATGCTATAAAATTATAATGGCCAAGATTGGACCCAAAATAGAAATGCTTCTTTGTAAATGTTGAGGACCATAGGTAAAGAACCCTGTGAACAATGTCAGCCTTCATCAATATGTTGGTTAGTTTTGCTAAACTTTTTCCCAGCACCTTTTTAAAAATTCTTTGTCAGCTCTCTGGGAGAGGAAGGGTATAAGGTACATTAGGAAATGTAGTTTATGTAAAAAGAAAATATATCAATAAAGTTACTTTTTCAGAAAAGCAAAATACAAAAATAAAAGAATATCATTCAGTATGTCTGCTGATTTTTAAAGTACAGGAATAATAATATACATAATACAGTATAGATACATAATAGTGTGTCCAAAAAAATGGGGCCCAGATGGGGATGTAACTAGATGGGGCTACAGTGTTAGTCAGTCAGTAAGCATTTATTAAGCAACTACTATGTGCCAGGAATTGTGTTAAGCTCTGGGGATGGATATGAGGAAAGGCAGAAAACAGTCCCTGCTCTCAAGGAGCTCATGGTCTGAAGGGGAAGGTTGGGTGGAAACTAGAGCAAGCATTTACTGTTTATATTTTTATTTACTCTTGGAGAGATGTATTAAATGAAGGCATAGCTTTGTGAATGAATTAAATTCTATTTATCTACTTAGAGGTCTAGTTTACTAATTTTTACAGATGAAGAAACTGAGGCCCTGAGAGGTTAAATGATTTACCCAAAGTCATACAGATGGTATGAGGCAGAGCTGAGACTTTAACCCAGGTTATTTGACTCCAAATCCAGCCTTCTTCTTTTACTTGCACAACTCTGATTACCATAGATTTGGACTTGAAATAAATCTTCAAAATGAGACTCTCCTTTCAGGCTTTTCATGTAGAAAAAGAGAGAGGGAGTCATGCCACTATCATGCTTTGTCTATAGCTGAGCCATTTGTTCCCCGGCAATATGGAGCATTTTAGGGTTATGTTCCATATGGAATGGCACTTCAGATCAGGTCTGATCTGAAAGTACAAAGCACAATGCAGATAAGACTGTCACCTCCATCATTCTTTCTCTATGAACTCTTTCATTCTGAAGCATGCTTCCTTCTAATTCACTATAACTTTCCATATGACAGCCATACCAACCTCCTACTACATACATTTGCACCCAATTTTTGGAACCCAAGCCCAGGTCTTTGCATTCATCCTTATAGTGTGTCATCTTATTAGATTTGGCAAATTGTTCCAGCTTTAGAGATTACTTTTTTTGTGGGAGGAGGGCATGGTTCTTATTTTGCTATGTGAAGTGTTAGCTATCCCTCTACATATTTGCTAAGCTCTAAACGTAGAGATTATAACATTATGAAAGTATGTTGAAAGGAGGAAAAGAGGATGTTGTAACAGAAAACGCAAACAGAAAGCTCTTATGGTCAGCAGAGAGTATTTTCAAATAAGAGAATCTTGGGACGGTGTTTGGCTACTGCGTTTTCATTGTTGCTCAGAAAATGTGCTTTCCTTCAGGGTTCTTTGAACAGAAATATCCTTGGAATGAGAAATGACCTTCAAGTGGAAAAAGGTGTTCCGCCTAGACTATCCTCCCTCCAGGATACCGATTTCCTTTTGCCTGGTTCTATATTTAAGACAGCTGATCTGCAATTTGATCTCACATTAATATAGCATTGGAAGTTTCCTAAAGCAATTTACAGCCATTATTTCATTTGATCCTCACCACAACCCCATGAGGTAAGTTGTTCTTTTTGCCCCATTTTGCAATTGAGGAAACTGAGGTTTAGAGAGAGTATCTCCCATTAACCTTATATTCATCATGGATGTTCATAGATATTTACTTGTTGTGTCATGTGTTAGAATGTTAAGTTATTTGAGGGCAAGATCCACCTTTTTGTCTTTCTTTTGTCTTTCTTTATATCCCCAGTGCTGAGCACAGTGCCTTATACATAGTAAGCACTTAAATGCTTGTCGACTGAAATACCTGTTAAGTAACCTGACCAGAGTCACCCTACTAATAAATGTTGTAGTGGGATTCAAACCCAGGTGTCTTTGATTCCAAATCCAGCAACTTACCCTGTCATTTGTTGTTGTTCAGTTGTGTCAGACTCTTCATGACCCCATTGGGAGTTTTCTAGGCAAAGAAACTGAAGCGATTCGCCGTTTCCTTCTCCAGCTCATTTAACGGATGAGGAAGTAAGGCAAACAGGGTGAAGTGACTTGCCCAAGGTCACATAGCTAGGCAGTGTCTGAGGCCAGATTTGAACTCAGAAAGAGGAGTCTTCCTGACTCCAGGACCAGTGCTCTAGCCCCTGAACCACCCAGCTGTCCTACCACTGTCATACTACTTCTTAATTATAGCTGACTTCTATTATAGACTATTCCAGCTTACAAGTCAGTGTTTTATCAATTGTGAGGCAGATAGCATTCCCAGAAAGTAATATCATCAAGTGCTGGGGCTTGCAGGACCGAGAACCCAAGCCCAGAACTCTAAGGGAGGAAAGCCGTAAGTTCCAACCTATAATATCCACATTAGTTTGACCAGGACTTAATAGCTAGCATTTACCCAGAGATTTGCAAAGTGTTCTATATATATTATCTCATTTGATCCTCATGATAACCCTATGAGGTAGCTGCTATCACTGACCCCATCTTACAGATTAGGAAACTGAGGCTGAGGGAAGTAAAGTAGCTTATCCCTGGTAATACAGCTAGTAAATGTCTGAGGCAGGATTTGAATTTGGGTCCTCCTGAATCCAAATCTAGCACTCTATCCATAGTATGAAGCATTACTTCAGGACTTCAAAGGATCTGCAATTATATGAATAGGAGTATTCCCACAAATGGTGCAAATCGCAAACTATTTAAGACCTCTCATTCTGTATCATTATTGTTCACATCCTCCCATAATTTCTCTGTATAGTGTGTAGCCATTGTTCCGTAAGCTGTTCTTTCTTTGGGTCTTTTAACATCATCTTAGCGCTATGCCAGCACTTAGGTAATTGATCCAGAAGCGTTTGTTCAGCGCCATCCGATATTTCTCCCTTTCACTCCTTCTTGGCTTCACCCTTCACACTGTCACTGGAGGAGTCAGGATTCAAACTCAGTCCCTATGACTTGCAAAGAGGGATTACCTTGCAAAACAGCAAAAAATAATGGAGGGAGGAAATGAGTCTACAGAAAACTTATTGTAAGACCCAACTATGTGGGCGATCCACAGAACACCAAAATCTCTGAAGAATTATAATTGTGGATAACTGAAAGGGCTCTAGACTCTGAAAAATTAAAACTCAGTATTACTCAGAAGGTAAAGGAGAGGTGCATGGTGATGCTGGCAGGCTATAGGAAGTAACAAATAAGAAAAGATGAAGAATTGGGGTAAAGGAGATCTCACACTACTTCCTGCACACAAATAATTTTGGAGAATATACTGCATTCTACCGTCGTTGAGGAAATCTACACTGAGTCTGAATAAAGTAGAATAGGAGATGCTCCAATTTGGAGGTGATGCTCGTGATTGCATAATGGCCCAGAATGCCCACAGGTGCTTCTCTGTGAAGTCCTTGTCCATTCGAAAGAGTTTGTCCTTATAAATCCAAATAGGAAAAAAAATGAATTAAGATGCTCACTGCCCGCATTGCTGTTGTGAGGATAAAGTGAGATAACACACATAACGTTGTTAGCACAGTGCCTATCACTATTAAGTGTTCTGTTGTTCGATCATTTTCCAGTCATGTCTGATTTTTTGTTACCCCATTGGAGTTTTCTGAGCAAAGATACTGGAGTGGTTTGCCATTTCCTCCTCCAGCTCATTTCACAGATGAGGAAACTGAGGCAAACAGGGTTAAGTGACTCCTCCAGGGTCACACAGTAGTAAGGGTCTGAGGTCAGATTTGAACTCAGGAAGATCAGTCCTCCTGACTCAAAGCCCAGTACTCCATCCGCTTTGCCACTTAGTTGCCTACTTAATAGATACTTGTCCCCTTCCCTTCCCTTTGAAGACACGGTCTGCTGTAGAAAATCATTATTTGCAGAAGCCTACATGTTCCCTTCTCATATGTTTTTTTTTGTCAAGGATACTCTAAATATACATATGGATTATTCTCCTAAAATATTTATAGAAATTGGAAAGCTTATTAATAATAATAATAGCCAGTATTTATATAGCACTTTAAGGTAAAGCACTGGAAATATATTATCTCATTTGATCTTCACAACAACCCTGGGAAGTAGTTTCTATAATTATTCTAATTTTATAGATGAGGAAACTGAGGATGAAGGAGGTTAAATGACTTGCCCAGAGTCACACAGTCAGTAAGTGTCTGAGGAGAGTTGAATTCAGGGCTTCCTGACTCCAAGGACAATGTTCTTACTTATTCCACCACTTAGCTGCCTCATAGTTAGATTCGTCCTCTTGAGGGTCTTTGGGGAGTAGCACTACTGTGTGAGGTTTTTTTTTCTAATCATTTAGATTTCTCTCTTCTTTCAAAAATCTTGAGACTGATCCCTTAAGGTTTTCAAAAATTATGTAAATGGACTTCTGGGTGTTCGTGGGCTAGTTCAGGTGATCTTTTTGACTTCATTGTGACTATTTCTTTTTTTTTTCTTTCCTTTTCTGACTTCCTATTTTTTCCATATTATTCATGTTGTGAAAGAAAACACAGATGAAAAAACAAAAACAAAAACCACCCATGAAAAAAATAAAGGAAAAAACAGTATGGTTTGATTTGTATTCAAACTTCATTAGTTCTTACTCTGGAGGTGATTTTGTTTCATTTTTTATGATGACTCCTATGTCATTATCTTGGATCATTGTATTGCTGAGAATAGCTAAATCATTCATAGTTGATCATTGTGCAATATTGCTGTTACCATGTAGGAGGGGCTACTATTTCTACTCCTATATTGGGTCTTGTGTGATAGGGTCTGACTTTGGGGGAGATATTGGCAAATCTCTTCAGTTCTGGGAGGGTCAATTTGTTGTCCTCATTCCAGTTTCAGTTATGATCAAGAAAATCCATCTTAGTGGTGTCTTATAATAGATTTTCTGTAGACCCATTCTCCCCTCCATTCCTTTACTGTTTTGCAAAGTGATAGTACTTTACTCTGGACCTTAGTTTCAATCTCAGTTTTTTTTATAAACGGCAAGCTTGGAGGGGAAGGTACTAGCAACTGGGAGATCAGAGAAGGGCCTTTTACAGAGGGTAAATCTTGAACAAAGCCAGAGATTCTAAGAGGAAGAAGTGAAGAAACATTCCAGACATGTGGAATAATTAGTTAAAAAAAAGAGGTACAGAGATGGCAGGAGTTATGTGTGAGGAACAAGAAGTTGGCTAAGAAGGCTGGATCATAGGGGTGAGTAGAGAAGAGTAAAAGCAGCTCGGTGGCACAGTGGATAGAGAGAGCACTGGCCTTGGAATCAGGAAGACTCATCTTCCTGAGTTCAAATTAAACCTCAGACACTTATTAGCTGTGTGACCCTGGCCAAGTCGGTTAACCCTGTTTGCCTCAGTTTCCTCATCTGTGAAATGAGTTGGAGAAGGAAATGGCAAACCACTCCAGTATCTTTGCCAGGAAAACCCTAAAATAGGGTCATGAAGATTTAGAGACAACTGAAAAATGTCCTAAGAGAAAAGAATAATACATAAGAAGACTGGAGTGATAGCAAGGAGATAGGCTGTGAAGAGCTTTAAAAACCAAACTTAGAGCTGGAGTTTATATTTGATTCTCAAGGTAATAGGGGTTTGAGATGTCTCTGGAATATCCCGTTTTAAATGTCCAATAAGGTACTTGATTATGTGGATTTTGTTTATTTGTTTATTTAATATATTTAGTTTTCAGCATTGATTTTCACAAGAGTTTAAATTACAAATTTTCTCCCCATTTCTACCCTCCCTCCACTCCAAGATGGCATATATTCTGGTTGCCCTGTTCCCCAGTCAGCCCTCCCTTCTGTCACCCCACTTCCTTCCCTTCCCCTTTTCCCTTACTTTCTTGTAGGGCAAGATATATTTCTATACCCCATTGCCTGTATATCTTATTTCCTAGTTGCATGCAAAAATTTTTTTTGAACATCTGCTTTTAAAACTTTGAGTTCCAAATTCTCTCCCCTCTTTCCTCCCCACCCACCCTCCCTAAGAAGGCAAGCAATTCCACAGATTATGTGGATTTTGAATACAGTAGAGAGACTAGTGTCTCAATGAATAGATTGAAGTGGCATCTGCAGAGAGATAAAGAGAGCTAATAAATTCACCATAAGAGAAAATCCAGAAAGAGAGCAGAGAAGGCAACCCTGGACAGAACCAAGGGATACATTTACAGTCAGGAGGCATTACATGGATGATGAGCTAGCCAAAAAAAACCCCACAAAAAACAGCAAAACAAAATCCAAGGAGTAGTCAGACAGACAAGAGAAAAGCTGTTGTATTTGCACATAGTGCCTTCTCATTTTTCTATTTTCTTCTAATTTTGTGTCCACTTTGACCTTTTCTCTGACTAGTCAGTGGTCTAGTTACACAGAGACAGCTGATTCTGAAATGATTTCCTCATCAGTAACCAATAGTTCCTTGTTGAGATAGTGCGTGTGTGTGTGTGTGTGTGTGTGTGTGTGTGGCTTTATTGTTCCTTGCCACATCTAGCACTTTTAAACTGTCTCCTTGAAGCAAGTATCTAGCATTTACAGGCATGTGGCTTCTGAGTATTTTATAAGCTGTTGATTTTGTTCATTTCTTAGTTCCAAGTCATATTTTTTTCCAAAATGTTTTTGAAAGTTCCTCTACAGTTTAAAAAAAAATACTGCTGGGGCAGCGAGGTGGCGCAGTGAGTAGAGTACCAGCGAGTTCAAACCCAGCCTCAGACACTTGACACACTTACTAGCTGTGTGACCTTGGGCAAGTCACTTAACCCCAATCGCCCTGCCTTCCCCCCCACCCCTGAAAAAATACTACTGACACTTCCCAATGACTCCTGAAACCATATTTTTAAAATATATTTTTGAAAGCTTTGGTTTCTTTTGCTTATGTTCCTTTTCCCAGGCAAGAGAACCACATAATCTATGAAATAGCTTTTCTTGTTAACTTTGGCTATTGTATATTTTTTTGGAAATAGACTTCATCAACTTCATTGCCTCTCCAAGGAGAACCTGTGAGATGTCTTTCCATGTGTCAGCAGCTTTGTTTTGTCTTCTGGGTTTTTTTTTTAGGTTAAGAATATCAATTATTTATCTGTTACAACACTTCCAATCATTTGTTGTTGAGTCATTTCAGTGGTTTCTGACTCTTTGTGACTCCATTTGGGGTTTTCTTGGCAAACACACTGGAGTGGTTTGCCATTTCCTTCTCCGGCTCATTTTACAGATGAGGAAACTGGAGCAAACAGGGTTAGGTGACTTGCCTGGCATCACACATCTAACAAGTGTCTGAGGCCAGATTTCATCATATGAAGAGTCTGCCTGATTCCAAGCCCTGTGCTCTATCCACTACACCACCTAGTGGCCACTGTCAGCTCTAATCATACACTTTGAATCAAACCTTCAATCATATACTTCATCACCTCATTGGTCATTGGACAAATATCCCATACTCTAGAATATTAACAACATTCCTAATTAACAATATCTAATTAAAATGGAGTACTTACTTTTAATATTTGTAAAATATCTTAAAATGATGTATTTCTTGCCATCATCACTACAGAAGTGCAAATGGGCTTCAGGGAACTGAGATTCATTTTACATTTTTCATTATTTCAAGGTCGTCATGACTGAAAAAATCATTACCTCCTGGTCTGCTGACTGATGATGAACCACTTTATACTTAGCTAAACTAGTTTTTAGATAATCTTTTATCATCTTTTTTTTCCTTCAGATCTAAAACCTCTGTCTGAACATCTAATATTATAGAAGATAAAAGGCTCCATAAAAGTGTAAGGCTAGGTAGATAATTATTGTCATAAACTTTTAGTGGGGGGATTTGAGGCTAAGAAAAGCTGCTTTCCCAAGACTAGAAGATAAACTGATGTCAGTGTAAGAAATAAAACCTCAGAGCTGTTGACTCATGTTTGCATAAGTTAGCTACCTGTCTCTACTTGTACCAAGTCATACATTTATCCTTTTAACTAAATGGTTCTTTTCCTAGTCATTCATTCCCAGGACCCCTGGATACTAGATCTCAGCTGTAATGAAATTTCACAAGAGAGTGAAATACCTTATTTATGTTAAAGTAGGACAACAAAAACAACAAAAATGATTGAAATGAGGCTATGTGTGTCTAAGTGTGTATGAAACACTTTTGGGAACAAGCTGTTTGTTGATTGCACCCAATCATTTTAATAATTTTACAATCCTCTGACTCAGATTTAACTTGTACGGGAAGAGAACAGGTGCATATTACTCATCCTCATGTTGATGCAGGATGTGCTTTTACCATCTTTAAAGAAATGAATTTATAGGAGTCAGGACCTGAAATATCCCAGTGTGTTTTTTAAAGTTATTTAAAGGCCTCCCTTGTGATAGAGCCCTGTGAAAAACATCATCCAAGTAGTCATATTAGTGAATCACTTTATTCAAAGGGATCTGTGATCTCATTGATTTGAAAGTTCCCTTCAACAATATAGATCACAATCCAGCCACGTCTGCTCATGCTGCACGGCTCTTGTTCAGGACATCACGATATCTCCAAAGTCTGCTGTAGGATGTTCACCCACCATTCTGGAGCCTTCTTTGATTTTTCTTGACTTCCCAATGGTCCCAGCTGTGTTTGCGTCACAACTTGGATTGTACCTGTCATCTCTTGCCATCACCATAGGATGAGTCTATCTTTTCTTCCTGTCTTTCCTTGATGACATCATTTGCTTCTGTTGTTCTTTGAAGTTCCTCATTGGCTCTATGTTTTCCACTGTCCTCTATGACAGTTTAAATTCTGTAAATTCTGTATTCCATGTCTCACTGACATCCAAAAATAGTAGAATATTGGTAATGGTCAGTAACAATACCTAATATTTATACGATACTTTAAGATTTGCCAAGGGCTATATATTATATATAATATGTATATATTATACATATAATCACTATACGGGCTATAAATATATTTATAATTCTATTGCTCATCCTTTTTTTCAAAGAGGACCAGTGACATCACAGGCTTGATTTTCACATGAATCAGTGAGCCAGAGTGGCACAAAGTTGTCAACTTCACGCTCTCTTTCTAAGTCATTGAAGTCCAGTGGCAAGACAATGGGGTCATGAAGAGTCAGACATGACTGAAACTACCAAAAAATATTTATAATATATAATGTATATAAATACAACATTATATAATATATAGTAGTGCAAAGAACATGATATATTATACATAGCTTTAATGTATGATATACAGCAATATAGGGTAGCTAGGTGGAACAGTAGATAAAGTGATGGGCCTAAAGACAGGAAGGTTCAACTTCCTGAGTTCAAATATCAGACACTGACTAGTTGTGTGACCCCGGGTAAGCCATTTAACCCTGTTTGCCTCAGTTTCCTTACCTATAAAATGAGTTGGAGAAGGAAATGGCAAATCACTCCAATATCTTTGCAAGGAAATCCCAAATGGGGCCATGAAGAGTCAGACATGACTGAAAAATGACTAAACTACAACATACTATGTATATTGTTATATATAACCTATCATATGTAACACATCATTATATAAAACATATATTGTCATATATCAGTTATATACAATAATATATAACACAAACATTTTATATATAGGTTTGATATATACTGCTGTGTTTTTTGTCCTTCATTGTGAAGAGGACCATGAAGAGAGAGATGATGAAATGGCTTGCAGGTGACTTTGATTTGAGTGAGGAGGGCTGTGCAAGTTCACCAGCCTCACTTTCTCCTCTAGAGCCATCTGGGTCCGGTGGCCAGATATTCATCAGCAGATGGCCCAGGATGCAATGGGAGACCCTGGCACTTTTAGGCTAAGGCCTTTCCAGGTTCTCACTTTATTATATTTATATAATGCTCTGTATAACATGTAGTAGTATTATATATATATATATATATATATATATATATATATATATATATATGCAGTTTTAATATATTAAAACACCATTAAGATTTTTGGAACACCCTGTATGTGTGTATATGTATGTAATCTGATCCTCACAACAACCTTTGAGATATTATTACTCATTTTACAGATGAGGAAACTGAGGCTGAAAGAGGTTAAGTCCTTGCCCAGGGTCACATGGCTAATAAATGTCTGAGGAAGGATGTGAACTCAAGTCTTCCTGATTCTAAGTCCAGCACTTTATCCACTATGCTTTCATTTCCATGAGAAGCATGACGGTGAACCACTTTACAGGATTAAAAAAATTGTTTTTCATAATGTACAATGACCATAAGGCTAGCAAGCATCTTTGTTCCCACATCACAGGTGAGGAAAGTGAGTCACAGAGCTGTTAATGTTGCCCATTAAATCAACAATAGGTAGGTCTTTGTTCTCATATCCCTGCAGATGGCTCATATAACAATACTATATAGTCCTGTTCATCATGCTTTGCCAGCATTCTTTTGTGTGTGTTGGGGTTGTTTGTTGCATTTGGGTTCTAAGTTCTTTAGAGGGACAGAGTCCCTAATTTCATTTTCAGTATAGTTTTAATATTTATTTAAGTTTTAAAGAAGTGAAACCTAAAAGGAGCTGTGCATCCTTCATGGATATAACTGCTGTCTGTTTGCTCCTTCTAGCCATATTTATAACAATGATAACTATTATAACACCTCATATCTGTATGGTACCCTAAGGTTTTCGAAGCCCAGCAATCCTGCCTGTCAGGTCGTTGGTCTAAGTATTATTATCCCCTTTTTTATGGACAGGAAACTGAAGTTCAGAGAATTGAAATAATTTGGCCAGCATTACACATCTTATAGTTGTGAATACTTGTGTACTTAAAGCTACAAAGCATATAAACTATGTTTTCCCTATCAAATTTCTTAGCTAAGAACAACCTCAAAGATCTCAAGTGTTTCTACCTTCACACACTTATTTTTGTTCATTTTGAACAAAATTCAAAAGTAATAAACATGCATTAAGAGTCTACTATGCACAAGGCTCTATTGCTAGGAGTCTGAGGATACAGAGGTGAAAAACAACACAGACCCTGCCCTCAAGTAGCTTACAATTTAATACTGTCTATAAAATGTACAAAAGTTAAATATGGTACAAAAGAATCTTAATGCTGGGGCAGCCAGAGCACGGGGACTGAAGCCAGCAGTTTCAGGGTTCAAATCCAGCTTTAGATAATTACTAGATGTGTCACTTAACTGTCTGTCTCAATTTCCTCTTCTGTAAAATTAGGATATTAATAATAGCACCTACCTCTGAAGGCTGTTGTGAGGATTAAATGAAATCATATTTGTCAAGTCTTTAGTGCAGTGCCTGGCACATAGTAAGCTCTACATAAACGCTAGATTTCATCATGTAGAAGTCTAGATAAAGTGCTATAGGAAACGTGAGTAGGGAGAGATCATTTTCAGTTCTGGGAGTTAGTTCATGGAGAAATTGGCACCTAAGTTGGGTTATAAAGGAAAAGAAAGATTTCAACAGACGGGGCATTTGTTCCAGGCCTGAAGACATGAACAAATATCGAAAGGTGACAGAGAAGAGAACAATATGTCGGAGTGCAGTTTGGCTGGATTGTAGAGCTCGAGGACAGGCAGCCATGGCTTAGCGCAGTGGTTTCCATTGTTGTTTGTTCCTTGGACCTATGTGAAAACCCGGGGTAATTTAGCCTACTACTCACAATATTCTTTTAGATTTATAAGGTGTGTAAATAACAACAATGATAGCTTTTGTCTGAAAAACTCCAAATTAAAGTTTACATTACATGTAATTATCATGGTAAAATAGAAGATTTTATTCTACATATAATTATGAAAACTTTATAAAATTATAAAATTCCAATTAGAAAATAATTATGAATATTTTATGTGGGACATTTTGCAAGAATTAAAAGAAATGGGGCAGGTAGATGGTGCAGTGGATAGAACACTGGCCCTGGAGTCAGGAGGACCTAAGTTCAAATTTGGCCTTAGACACTTGTTAGCTGTGTGATCCTGGACAAGTAACTTAACCCTGATTGCCTCCCTCCCAAAAATAATTAAAAGAAGTAATTTAGCAAGACTTCATATATTTATAATTATCTACATGACTTCATTTTAAATTTATTTATTAAAAATTGTATTGAATGTAAATAACATTTTAATGAAATAAGTTACAACTTGGAAGATGTTTAATATATGAATCACATATGAACCTAATTTTAATTAAGTGACTTATTATGACTTAATTATTAAGTGATTTGAAACTTTTTTAGGTTGTTGATATCTGGCTTTTCTTCTTTTGAGAATTCTCTACGGTGAAGAGCAAGAATTTATTAAATATTCACTACGTGTGAGACACTGTGCTAAGTGCTAGAGCTACAAAAAGGCAAAAATAATCCATCTCTTCAAGGGGCTCACCTTTTATGCAGGGAATATAACCTGCAAACAACTACATGTACTACAAGAGATGTACAGTGTAAATGGAAATTAGTCTTAAAGAGAAGGCAGTAGCATTGAGAGGCATTAGGAAAGGCTCTTGCAAATGCAACTGAACTGCATTTGAACTGAATCTAGAAGGACGCCAGGGAATCCAGGACACAGGAAGTGAGAGGTAAGAGTGGAGAGCATCCAAGGTATAGGGGACAGCCAGTGAAAAGATATGGAGTCAACAGATTGAATTGTCTCCTCAAGGCATAGCAAGAAAGTCATTGTTGCTATATTCTAGAGCATCCAGCAGGGAACAAAGTATAAGAAATTTGAAAAGGTGGGAAGGAGCCTGTTGCAAAAAGCTTTGAAAGTCAAAGCATTTTATAGAACAGTCTTCATATCCTTGACCTGTTGGAGGAATGACTCTTGTTCTTATACATTTGAATCAATTCCCTATGCATCTTGTGTATCAGAATTTTAACAGATAAATTTGCTGTAAATATATTCCCCCAGATAAATTTGTTTCATGAATTTTAGATGCATTGCTCTTACTTGTACAAAACTTTTGAATTTTCTGTAACTAAAATTGTCCATTTTATCTCCAGTGATTTCTGTTTCTTGTTTGGTCAAAAATTCTTCTTATAGCCGCAACTGCAAAAGGTATCTCCTCCCCTGGTCCTTTATTGTGGGTATGACGTGCCATTTTATATCTAGTTCATATATTCATTTTGAGATTATTATGGTATGTGGCATGAGATCAGATTTCTCTCAGATTGCTTTCCAGTTTTCCCAACAGTTTTTAAGAAATAGTGAGTCCTTGTCCTAATAATTGAGGTTTGGTGGCTTGTGTAACTGTGCTATTATGTTCATTTGCTTTTGTGTCTTGGGTCCTACTCTGTTCCACTGGTCAACTTTTGTATTTTTTAACCACTATCAATAATTTCTGATGATTATTGGTTTGTAATATAGTTTGAAATCTGATACAACCAGGTCTGTTTTTTGCTTACTTTTCCCCATAATTTTCCTCAATATTCTTGAACTTTTATTCCTCCAGATGAATTTTTAAAAGTATTTTTGTAGCTCTACTATCAATTTTGTAGCTTGATTGGTAGGTCACTAGGAAAAATTTATTTAGGTCATCTTGCCATTTCTAGTATATTGGCATAGTTAAACGACATACAGAAAATGTACTCTCCATTTATTTAGAGCTGTTATTATTTTTATTAAGTGTTTAGCATTTTGTTTATATAAGTCCTGTGTGTGTCTTGATTGGTAGACTTCCAAGTATTTTATATATTCTGTAATTATTTTGGATAAAATTTTTCTTTGTATGTCTTCCTGCTAGATTTTGTTGGTAATATAGAGAAAAGTTGATGTTTTATGTGGGTATTTTTATATCTTGCTACTTTCCTAATGTTATTAATACTTTCAAATAATTTTAGTAAAATTTCTAAGGTTCTCTGTGAAGACCATCGTATCTGAAAAAGGAGATGTTTTCCACCCTCTTTGCCTGTGCTTAGTCCCTCTAGGATTATGATGAATAATACTTGTGGTAATGGGTATCTTTTCTTTACCTTGATTATACTGGAAAAGTATCTAGCCTTTCTCTATTACATATAATTCTGGCTCTAGGTTTAGATAGATATTATGTTATCATATTGAGGATTAAGTTATCATATTTATCCCTATGATTTCTGATGTTTTTAAACATAAATGGCTGTTACATTTTGTTAAAAACTTTATGTGTTTATCAATATAAGCATGAGATTTTTATTTTTATTTTTATTTTTGTTACTAACATGGTCTATTGAATTGATAGTTTTCCTAATATTGACCCAACCCTGAATTACTGGTATAAATCCAAGATGGTAGATAATCTTTTTAATATGTCACTGTACCGTCTTTGCTGATATTTTATTCAATATGGTTGCATTGATATTGCTTAGGGATATCAATCTATAGTTTTTCCCCTTCTGTTTTTGTTTCTCCCTGATTAAGTTATCAAAACCACATATTTATCATAGAAATAATTTGGTATTATCTCTTCCATTTCCACTTTTGCAAATAGTTTATGTATTATTAGAATGAATTGTTCATTGAACGTTTGATAGAATTCACTTGCAAATCCATTTGGTGCATGGATTTTTTCTTTATGAGTTCATTTATGGCTTATTCAATTTTTTTGAGATCGGTTTACTTAAAGTTTTTATTTCTTATTCTATTAATCTGAGTATTTTGTCAATTTGTCAATATTTGTCAATTTGACTTGTTATCAATTTTTTGGTATGTAATTGGGCATAAATCATTTTTAATATTGTCCTTTATTTCCTCTTCATTTCTTGTGAATTCTCCTTTTTCATTTTTGATATTGATATCTTAGTTTTCCTCATTCTCCTTTTTAATCAAGTTAACTAATGGTTTTATTTTTCTTCAAAAAAAAAAAAACAAAACCCTGCCCCTAGTTCCATTTATCAATTTAAGGTATTTTCTTTTGTTTTCAGTTTTATTAATTTCTTCTTTGACTTATAGAATTTCTAATTCTGTGTTTATTTGCATATATATTTATTTGTCTGGTGTTTTCCCATTTTTTTTGTTGCTTCATGTCCAATTCATTAATCTGTTCTTTCACTCTTGTTGACAAAAGAGTAAAGGGATATTAAGTTTTCCTTTGAGACTACTTTGGCTGCATCTCGAAAGTTTTGCTAGGTTGTTTCATTGTTGTAATTTTTCTTTTATTAAATCATCTATTGTTTCTATGGATTGTCCTTTGGCCCAACAATCCATTAGGATTAAACTACTTCATCTCCATTTTGAGTTTGAATCATTTTTTAAAGGCCAGTTATTGATTGTAATTTTTATTGTGCTATGGTTAGTTAATGACATGTTTAATATTTCTGCTTTCTTGCATTTGTTTATGAGATTTTTATGCCTTGGAACACGTTCAGTTTTCAAAAATGTGTCATACATAATTGAGAAATATGCATGCTTCTTTCTATTCCCATTCAGTAATCACCAGAGATCTATCATGTCTAACTTTTTTAATGTTCACTTCTGATTCTGGCAGAATCTGTCAGAGCTCTGCGGTCTTGTGATTCTCTCTTTTATCATAGTGCTAGTGAAGGTTTGCTTCCTTCTTCCCTTGGAATTTTTGGTCAAGGTGCTACTGGGGGCTCCTGTGGAATCTTTGCTGCTAAAGGCTTCTGACCTTAGTACCTGAATTTGTACTGGTTTCCCTGGTAGGGCTCTTCTTCCAGTATCCATAGCTCCTGGTTGTCTTTTATGTTCTCCTAGCTGAAGGAGCCATTGATGTATTTCTTTGGATTTTTTCATTATTATTTACGATGGTGTTCTTTTTAAATCATTGCTGGACTATATGTGGGGAAAACTGGGCACCTCTTTTTCGTGACACCAATTTTACTCAGTGTTGTATACATTTAAAGAAGTTATTATTCCTTATCTTGAAACTCCTTTTTTTTGTCTTTGTGCAAGTTTCAAAGAAAATTGTTCAATTTACAAACATATATCATGTTTGAAATGCTGTGCTGATTGCTGGGAAAAAGGTCATGGAAGGAGAGCTGGTGCTGGAGTCAGAGACCTTGGTTTCTTAATCCATAAGATGGGTACAATATTTGCTAGAGGGTCATTGGGTAAAAAGTGCTTTGTAAACCTTATATTGTTATATAATGTAAGCGATTATTATGCAAAGCCATTGTTATTATCCATTATCTCCTGTGGGCTCGCAATCTAATGAGAGAATTGATACATACATATGTAACTATAATAAAAATTGTAATATGATAAAGATAAAGAAGGGTTCAATTTCTTTGATCTTTATTTGCTATTGTTATCAAATGACTGCTGCTAATGCTGCAACTGGATATCCTCTTTTGCCTAGCCTTTAGATCCTTTATAATCTGACACCAAAATGCTGATAAATGGAGCCTTACTTCTAGTATTCTTCAAAAGATGCCCTTCATTCGGAGTTTTAATCCATCCTCAGATACTTACTGACTCTGTGTGACTTAACCTTAACCAGGCAATTAGCCTCTTTTTGCCTCCGTTTCCTCACCTGTAAAGTGGGGAAAATAATAGCACTTAACCTCCCAGATTTGTCACAAGAATAAAATGAGATAATAACTACAAAGCACTTAGTATAATGCCTAACACATAGTAGGTGCTTAATAAATGCTTGCTCCCTTCCCCTCCCTTCATTCTTCCCTAACTCATACACCCTTGCCATGCTTGTTCTCACCTCTGTGTTTTTGATCAAGTTGTTCACTTTCCTTGCCATTCCCTAGTCTTAAAAACCCAATTTGAATTCTGTCTCTTCTAAGAAGCTTTCCCTCAGCACTCTGTTCCTCATTGCTCTTCATCTCTTCTGAACTCTTCCAGTACCTGCAGTCTCTGGTACCCATTGTGGCACTTGATACACTGATTTATTCTAATTGGATTTTTTTGGGGGGGTATGTTTTAATTATGTCTACTTTAGTAAATTGTAAGTCCTTTGAAGGAAAAAAAAACTGAGCTTTATATTTCTGTACTGTGCATAGTCCCAACAGTCTTGATCATAGAGTAAGGGCTCAATAAATATTTGATGCTGAGTAAATTATTGTTGATTGGTTTCTAGAGCAGAAAGAAAAAGAGGGAGGGCAGGTCTAATGGTTCTCCATCACAGAAAATGCTGCACTTGCCACTGCTGTCAGTAGGGGGCAAATATGTAAGCAGGTAGTTGACCTGAGAATTCAATTCTATTTAGATTGAATTCCATTCAACTCACATCATCTCAAAGTTGGATGAAATCTAATCTAATTTCTACCTAATGTGAATCTCTTTTACAACATACTTGAGATGGTAGTCTAGCACCTGAGGTTCTTAACCTGGGATCTGGGAATTTGTTTTAAAAATATTTTCTTAATTGTGTGGTGTCATTCTAAAGACTTGGAAAGGAAAGGAAGGTTAGAGATATTTTTTTTGCCATCTGAATGGGAAAAAAAAAGAAAGTGGACAAGGGTAACAGATAAAAGGAAGCAACTGGTCACTACAAACAATACATCATAAAATGATTCCTTGGTTTTGCAGGTAACTGAGAAATTAACTTCATGTCCTTTCTCAACTGCATGTATGAAAGGCTGAAGAATGATCAGGACAAAAAAGGCATCTTTTCCTCATATGCTGTAAGACTCAGAAAAAAGTGGAAAACCCAATACTGTTTTTTGGAATTTTTTTCATAATTCCTTCCCTTCTCCCCTCCATTTCAGTTGTATAATTCTGTTAGCAGGGGGCAGAAGGACTTCATAGGAAATGTAAAAACAAAATCTAAAAGCAAACCTGGAATCTAGTGAAATTTTAAGTGAGTTTTCTTCTTCAAAAATCTATTCATGATAACACTGGCATAACTCCTTCCAAGGATTCAACTCAATTTAATTTGATAGACATTCATTAAATATATAGTATGTGCTGGGGATACATAAATGAAGAGTAACATAGTTCATGTCCTCAATGACTTTATCATCTAAAAATAGCCCAGCTACAAAAATGAATATGGGATAAATTAGAATGTGATACAATTCCAAAGAATGATAAGACACTTGAGGAGTCTATGGTCTTGTAAGGGACTTAAGAAACACACAAACAATTTTAGCAAAGGTTAAATGTAAAAGGGGAAAAAAGAGGTATAAGACAATACTGTGAAAGTTCAGAGAAGGGAGTACACGATACAAATGGAATTAGAGAAGGGGGAGATCAACGTGGGTGTCACGTGATCTCTCATTTATCATCATATCTTTTGCAGAATCTTCCCAAGCTTTTAAACATAGTAGGGGCAAAATCAATGTTTTCCTTATCAATGATATTTTGTAATCCATGGCACAGAACCCTCAGACTCTGGGCTTATTTGGACTGGGTTCAATTTCAGGGATAGTACTCACAACCAGTGACCAGTGTTCAGTGCCCCCAACCAGTCAACTCTAAGAAATTTTAGACTATAGCTTAAATGTAACTCACATCTAACTCTCCATACATGTGGTTAAAATGATCTCTACGTCCTCTATAAGTAATCAAGATTAGTCAGTCAGTTGATTAATAATCATTTATTGTTGAGTTATGTCCAATTCTTCATGACCCTATGGACCATTTCATGCTGATACTGTCCATAGGATTTTCTTGGCAAAGATACTGGAGTGCTTTGCCATTTCCTTCTCCAGTGGATTAAGGCAAATGAGGTTAAGTGACTTGCCCAGGGTCACACAGCTAGTAAGTGTCTTTCAGGTCTTCCTGACTCCAAGCTCAGAACTTTACCTAGGTAGCCACCTAGCTACCTCCAATCATTTCTTTTCTTAAAAATTTTTTAAACATTTTTATTTAAAGTTTTGAGTTTCAAATTCCATTCCTCTCTCCCTTTCCCTCCTTCCTTAGATGGTAAGCAATCAGATATAGGTAATATAGAGCAATTATGTAAAACATTTCCATGTTAGTACAAGAAGAAAAAAAAAGAAAGAAAGAAAATGAAAAATAGCATGTTTCAGTCTGTATTTAGTCTATCAGTTTTTTCTCTGGAAGCAGATAGTATGCTTCATCATTAGTTCTTTGGGATTGTCTTGGATCATTGTATTGCTGAGAATAGCTAAATCATTCACAGTTCTTCAATGAACAATATTACTGTTACTGTGTACAATGTTCTCTTGGTTCTTTTCACTTCACTTTGCATCAGTTCATGTAAGTCTTTCCAGGTTTTTCTGAAATCATCCTGCTTGTCACTTCTTATACACAATAATATTCCATTATAATTGGAGCTCAGTTTCAACACTGTAGCTCTATGAATATACATTCTGCCTGTTTTGAAAGAAATAAAACATGGACTCGGGCAACCTAAAAAGAATATTCCATTATAATCACATACCACAGCTTGTTTAGCCAGCCCCCACTACAAAAAGAGCTGCTATAAATATTTTTTGTGCAAATAGGTCCTTTTCCCTTTTTTGGGATGTCTTTGGAATATAGACCTAACAGTGGTATTGCTGGATCAAAGGGTATGGCACAGTTTTATAGCCCTTTGAGCATAGTTGCGAATTGTTCTCCAGAATGGTTGGATTAGTTAAAAACTCCATCAACAGTGTACCAGTTTTCCCACATCCCCTCCAACATCCAACATTTTCCTTTTTTGTCATATTAGCCACTCTGATAGGTGTGAGGTGATACCTCAGAGTTGTTTTAAATTGAATTTCTCTGATCAATAGTGATTTAAGGCATTTTTTCATGTGAATACAGACAGCTTTGATTTCTTTGAAAACTGCTTGTTTATATCCTTTGACTATCAATTGGGGAATGATTTGTTTTTTTTTTTATAGATTTGACTCATTCTTTATATATTTGAAAAATGAGGTCTTTATTAAAGATTCTGTTACAAAATTTTTCTTAGTTTTCTGCTTTCTTTATAATTTTAGTTACATTGGTTTTGTTTGTGCAAAAATGTTTTAATTTTATAATCAAAATGATCTGTTTTACATTTTGTAATGCTTTCTGTGTCTTCTTTGATCCTAAGTTCTTCCCTTATCCACAAATCTGACAGACAAGCACCCAACCTGATGGCACTACTCTGGAGGGCTTTGATTCTCCCAGGATGGGAAATGCACTTGAGGATGTTAGATGGCAACCAAGCCTCTTCCCATTGGATATGAACTTTCTGTACAAATCACAGGTAAAATCCAGGTGTTCTGCTCTCTCATATTATGGACTGGACTTTCCTGCTTTTCCTCAAGCTTCAAGCGCCACATGCACCATCCTTTTCTTTCTCTAAATGGCTGCCATTCACCACTCAGGAACTCAAGTTTTAATACCTGTCATTGGCCAATCTTTCATAAGCATTTATTCTTTTTGTAACAAGTTTTTATTTGAACTTGTAATGGTTCCTTATTTTTATTTTGTAATTTAAAAGAGAATTTATATGGGGATGTTTTGAGGAGAGAGCTTCATAAACTTTAAAGTGCTATATAAATATAAGCCTTTTCTATTAAGTGCTATGCTCTCAGGTGAAAGTGCTTTTAAAAGTGTGAAGCCCCTGTGAAAGGCTGGATTCCAAGACTCTTGAATTTGGGGTTGCTAGTGAGGCAATCCTAAGGCTACTGGTGCCCAGGAACTCTCCATTTTCTCAACCAAAAGGCTAGATTCTGGGATCTCGCTACCCAGGAAATTCCTTCTTCCTTTGCCCAATAAGCTAGGATTCAGGAATGCTCAATATGTCTCTAGAAACTTCAGGCTTAGGAACTCTCACCACTTTGACTATGGTTATGATATTATTCAGAACATGTATGTCTCTATCACTGGCTTTCCAGGGCCAGGTCCAAGAAGTGGGGTCCAGAAACACAAATCTATCTCCTGCCATTTCTCAGGCCAAGGCTGAGGTTGGGGAGGGGTGGGAGAGGTGGTTGGTCAGTGTCTGAGGTTTCAGGGAATATGCTAAAAGGAAATAAACACCAGAGACTGAGTATCTGATAAAGACTCTTGTATAGTCAGCAGCAAATGGGAAGGGGGAAGAGGATGGTGGCTCTTTCAACCAGAGTCAATTTATCCCCTATGATATACAATGAGTTCAGAATGGGTCAAATGGTCTCGTCACCTCTCTTCCTTGGGGGATGGTATCAAAGGTTAACCAATTTATAAGCATAATAACATGTTGATCAGAAAACTTCCCTAATTAACTCCCTACATACATTGTGTACAAAAATTTGACATAGAAAACCTGGCATCAGTTTCTTGCCTCTTTGTTCCTTAAGCAGCCATAATAAGGAGACAAGTATTCTAATGTCTGGGTGTTTTGTTTGCTTAATAAATCCTCTAATAAAGTTCTAATATGATGTGTCAGCTTGGCCAGGAGGTCACCCAAGATGCTTAAAGTCTATGTCAGTGGAAAGCAAGCCCTGGCTTGCTGGAGAGACTAAGGATATGGGCCATACACATGTGTTCTATAGGAACTAGCTCACAGAAACTGTATTCTGAAAGCCTTATCATCAGGTTGGAAACAGAATGACGACTTTTTTTTTTCAGTCATGGCACCTATTGATCTACCATCTACCAAGTGGTAGAAGAGTTGAGATCTGGATTGGTAGGGAGAAGGCTTACAGAAATGAAATAATAGATCCCTGAAGTAGTTACCACTAATTCATGTTTCCCCTTCTTAAGTTTCTAAAATGAGTTGGATGACAATTTTTCTTTCTTAAAGAAAAGCCTAAATGGGACAAATGGTTCTTTGTGTGTGGTTGTTCTTTAACTTTTTCCTTTGGGTCAGAGATCGTCTCCTATCTCCCTACTTTGTGTAATTTAGTTTAATGACTTACTTTCTTTCAGGAATATTTTAAAATTTAGAGACACAGACAGGGGATCACTTAGTCCAGTGAGCCAACCAAGTCTGGAAGAATGTCTTGATATCCTTATAAAGAGAAACTAGCTTAACCTGCATTAGGATGGGGTTAAGATGTTGCTACTGCCAGAATGGGGAAAATAATTCTGATTAGCAGACCCTCCTGCCTAGCCCTCTTACGTCATATGAGTGCTTACTCCACTTGTATACCTGGCTTGTTCTGGTTTCCTTTTAAAGATGTTCTAGCCCAGGATGGATGATGAATAGAGGTGATTGCCGCTGAGAGTCTTTCACATTATGTTAACGTCAGGAGAAATAGAGGAAGGTCTTTAGGCAGTCCATCTGTGTTGAATTACAGGAGAAAATGAAGGAATGGTATGTAGGATAGGGATGAGCAGGCATCCATGGATTGTAATCCCCACTATTGGAATAAATAATCAAGTCATTGAGAATATAGATTCATTTGGAGTGTTAGGGAAAAGAGTCCTACTGCTGCCCTACTCATAAGATCATGGATTGAGAGTTGGAAGGGATCTTAGAGGTCATGGAGTGTAGTTCCTTCATAGGTTTCAACTCTTCACTAGGAGTGCCTGAGGAAATGGAGGCACATAGAGGTCAAGTTGACTTGCCCAAGGTCAAACAGCTAATAAGTGTTGGAGGCAAGATTTAAACTAAGGTCTTCATGACTTCAAGTCTATCCTCTATCCACAAGTACTCTCCCTCTTGCCAGTCTTAGATAAACCCAGTTTTTTTGTATACCAGTTTTTATTTTTAAACAGAAATAGTTCCTTCTAATCTTAAAAAAAATATATGATAGAATTTACACAGGGTTGTTGTGAGGGTGTCATGCTCCCTCCTGAAAATGCATTTGAAAAGTCTTATTATGTCAGGTAAGGTAGGGAGAACGTACAGTATAATGGAAAAGACACTAGATTAGGGATTTTGTCCTAGTTTTGTCACTGATCTGTGCAGTCCAGGGAAATCATTTAATATCTTTGGACTTCAGTATTCACAAAATCAGGGCTTTTGGCTAGATACTATCCCAGCTAGCTTCATAATTCTATGAGTTACTGTGATACATTATTCCTGTCAATGCCCAGCCCAATCCTGTAGCACACACACACACACATTTCTGTTCTCTCTTTGCTAATAGGGATCTGTGCCTGCATTCTCCATGTTATGAGGATTCAACTGGGACAAATTTATAAAAAAGACTATGTCCCCCTCTAGGTACTGAAACGGAACTATAAAAATAGGAGGGTTATGCTTATTCATAATAATATATAATCCCATCTGTGGGAGGGAGGGCCCTGGGGACAAACATCTGTGTTGAGGTTGAGGAAATACATGAAGGACACCTGCTAAAATTCCCTAAGGTGGGGCAGGATATACCTTTCCCAAACCCTGCAGGGGATAGACTACAGTTCCATAGGTAACTGCACCTTCTCCCCTTACCAGAAAGAGGCGGGGAGTATACCTCTCTCCAAATCTGGGTATGGGAAGGATGAACTTCATTATACCATCTTCTCCATATCCCCCCTTTCTTTCCCCTCCCCCCACCCCATCCTCAATAGGTGTGTGTCGATGTATTGGGAAAAACGAGAAGGGCCAGCAGGTGGAACACGGGACAAGAAACAGGAGTGGTGGTCACCTAGGGGAGAATAATAGTGGGAGGTCAGGACAATGTCTGCGCGCACAGAGCGCAGCGTGGAAGCTGGAGGCGGGGAGAATGCTCTGAGTGTGTGCATGTGTGCATATGTGTGAGTGTGGGAGTGTGGGGCTGTTAGTGGTCGCGGGCCCGGGGATCCCCGGTCTCTGATTGGCTAAAATGGCGCCTCTCTCTGTTTCCATGTGGTAGGAGCTGCCGCCGCACAACATTAAAGGAAGGGAAAGGGGGAGGGGGATGGGTTGTGAGCCAGCTTGAAGGAGGAGGTGGAGGAGGAGGAGGAGGAGAAGGAGACCTAGGGAACACGGGCCCCGGGCGGCCGGCTGCTGGCGGAGTCAGGGTAAACACTGCAGAGGGGTTTGGGGGGAGAGAGGCCAGGGTGGGAGGTGCGGCCGCCGCTGCTGCTGCTTTTGCTGCACCAGTCCTTCCGCCTGCAAAGTCCAGCTGCTGCAGCTG
The DNA here is from genome assembly GCF_011100635.1 of Trichosurus vulpecula. NCBI lineage: Eukaryota > Metazoa > Chordata > Mammalia > Diprotodontia > Phalangeridae > Trichosurus > Trichosurus vulpecula. The sequence continues at coordinate 422,693,833 of NC_050574.1, forward strand.
TCCCCGGGATCCCCGCCTCCCCGCGCGTTTCCTTTCCTTGGCCGAGTTCCCTTTCCCTGCTCGCGGGCGGCCCATGGAGCAGGGACCTGCGGCGGCGGTGGGGACGGCGGGGGCCGTCGGGGCAGCAGCTAACGCCAGCGCCCCTGCTGCAGTTGCAGCTGCGGCTGCGGGAGCCCTGTCGTCGGGGGCCAGCGCGGGCTACTGCCCGGTGCCCCTTCCCCTGAGTGACAGCGAGCAGCAGTGTTACTCCGAGCTCTTCGCGCGCTGTTGCTGTGCCTCCGCCACCTCCTCCTCTTCTTCCTCCTCCTCATCCTCTTCCTCCTCTGGACACCCTCAGCCGCCGCCTGAGGTGGGTAGGGGAGCCTCGCTCCCCGGACCTGCAGCCACCGCAGGGGCCAACCAAGTGGGAGATCTGTTCAGGGCATCACAGCTGCCCGCCGAGACCCTTCACCAGGTGGGTGAGGGAGCGCCTCTGCTGCTTGCTCCGGGGGCCGGCTGGCAGGAGAAGACCGCGGTTGGGCAGATGTGGGTGCTGGGAGGGAAGGGGGAGAGAAGATTCGCAGCGCACTGACGAGGCGTGGACGGGGCTGGGAGTTGACAGCGGGAGGTTGCCTGGGCTCGGACCCTCCTCCTCTCCGAGGGTGGAGGGGTTGGGGTTTTAGCTTCACTTGCCCACGCAGATTCTCAAAAAAGTGCAGCTGCCCACCCCCAAGCACTCCACTTCTGTGGAGAGGTTTTCAATATCCCTCTCTCCTTCCGCTAAACATTTTTTGGGAATTTCTTTGTCTTTACCTTAGGGACTGAAAGTTTGTTGGGCTGTGGGGGCGGTGGTGGTTGTTTTTGTTTTTGTTTGCCTCTGTCGGTTTTCATCGGACTCAGTCCCTCCCATCTTTTATTATCTCTTCTCTCCCTCCTGTCGTTCCATCCCTTGCCCTTCCTTTTCTCCTAATGAACTTGGAAGACGAATTGAGAGTGCGTGGGAAGGGGGTGAATATTAACTGTGTGAGAAGCAATGCAGGAAAGGATTGGGGGAATTTGAACTTGGAGAGGAATGAAGGGGTGTGTGTCTATTTCTGTTTGTACAGCAATATACATCAGACTTCCTCTATCTGGGTTCTTGAGCATTGTTACTCTTGAAAGTACACTAGAAAATCTTGATTGTGACTTTTCTTCAGGGGATTTAGATATGAACTGATTGTACAGAATTTTCTAACTTAAACTCGAACTTTTTGGGCTAAATTAAGTTAGTTGGAGGAAGATAGGGGAAGGCCAGGGTGTTGACTGGTGGTAAGGTTTATGTTTCTAAATTCTTCCCTCTTGGACACTCAAGACTTTAAAGGGATTGAAATCTTCAGGAACATATGCTCCGCCTCCTTCTCTTCTGGTTAGACCTGGTTAAAGGAAGATTGAAAAGAGCCCAAGGGCTTTATTTAAATAATGGAATAAAAGCCTATCGGGCACCATCGGTTTTTTGTTTTTTTTGTTTTTTTCTTTGGTTTTCTTGTTCAGATGAAATAGTGCTCTTTGAGCTCTGTGGATATTTTGCTGTTGCCCACATTTAATGGTGTAGTATCATTTTTAGCATCCAGCTGTGAACTTGAGAAGGGTCTCTGACATAAATATTGAATTTAAAAATTTATTAATTTGACTTTCATATATTCAGAATACTAAAATAAGTAGTGTTATGACTAGAAAATTGAATTGGTAACTGGTCACAAGGCAGATAATGTCACACAGATAAATGATTTTTTTTTAAAGTTTGCAGGTATGCATTACACAGTTATGTCATTTATGCACCCATGTTTATTCAATCTTCCTTTAGCTAGTGTGGTTGGTCCTTTTTTCCCCTCCCATCTGCAGAATTCAGGATTGTTTTTATCTTTCAAAAATTATTATATTAGTGATATTAGCAGTATTTTCCACCTTCCTTCTGAGTTCAAATATAGCCTCTGACAATTACTAGCTGTGTGACTCTGGGCAAGTCACGTTTCAGTTCCTTCATCAGTAGATGGGGATGATAATAGTACCTACGTCCCAAGGTGGTTGTGAAGATCAAATGAAATAATTGTAAAGCTCTTAGCACATTGCCTAGCGCATAGTAAGCACTATATGAATATTAGCTATGCTGATGCTGATGCTGTTGGTAAGACTCCGACGGAGAGGCACTGATGTACAGTGAATAGTATACTGGAGTCTAGGAAGATCCGAATTCAAGTCTTGCCTTAAAAATGTATTAGCTGCATGACCCCAGGCAAATCACTTAACCTCTGTTTGCCTCAGTTTCCTCATCTGTAAAATGGGGATACCTCCCAGAGTTTTTGTGGTGAACAGAAGAGATGGTCATTGTAAAGCACCTGTCACGGTGCCTAGTACACAGTAGGCGCTCTGTAAATGTTAGCCGTTACTACTACCACTGACGAGGTTAGTTAGTAGAGCTGGTGCAGGTGTGAAAGAATCCCCTTAGACCTTTTCTGTAACCATTGGGAGCTTTATTGAAACCAAGGCAGTGCAGGTCTCCTAGCAAGAAAGTTAAGTGAGACCCTGTTATTTGGGAGGATTATGCTTCTGTGGAGGTTTCAGAATGATGATGTCGTTGTAGAGGTTTTTATGGAAGTTGAAGATTAAAGACAGGACAGAGTGACCCAGGATGAGGGAGACAAAGGGAATTCTTTATAGTTTAAGGATTTAAGGACAGGGCAGGAGGAGCCAGGATGAGGGAGACAAAGGGAATTCTTTATAGTTTAAGGATTTAAGGACAGGACAGGAGGACCCAGGATGAGGCAGACAAAGGGAATTCTTTATAGTTTAAGGATTTAAGGACAGGGCGGGAGGACACAGGTTAAAAATTAAGAGGGGGGGGGTGGGGGGTAGGAGGGGGCAGTACACACAGGATAAGAGAGACAAGCAATTCTTTTGGTACAAGTTCAAGATATGAGGGGAAGGACTTTGGGGCACCTTCCGGTTATAGAATAAACTAGGGCCTTCACAAAGTCAACCATTAATATTATTTTTAACTTTTAGGGCACTGTTTGTATCTGCATCACTCCTCCTCCTCCTCCTATTACTACTACTACCACCAACCCCAAATTAGCATACTCTGATTCTTGTTGCTGGACTGCCTAGGCTAAGCAATACATACTTTTTAATCTCCTTTTGCCACTGGTCCTAGGCAAATCATTTTATAGGTAAGCAAACTATGTCATCCTGAAGTAAAATGACAACTCACCTCACTTAACTTAGTTATATGGATTCAAAGAATATCTTTAGAAAGTCATTCTGAGCCCTTGGTGGGGGAGAGGGGAGGAGGAAGCTGCTCTCTAAACACAGATCTTTATTATTAAATAAGGTTGTAAGACTGCTTACCAAACCCTTATTAAATCAGCTTGATAACACCCACAGGAAGCTGAGAGATAAAATACTCTACCACATTCTCAGTTAGCAGGGAAGAAATGACAGGGCCAAACAAAGTAGGTCGGTCACACAGTAAGTCAGTGACAAAGTTGGGAACAGCATCATGTTGTGGTGTCAAGAAATTCCTGGTGTGATGGGTGGAGGCAGGAGTGGGGGAGGAAACATTAAATTTCATTATGTTGTTTGTCAACTTTTTCCCTCCTAAGATGGGGTACTTTAAATATGTGAGTGTCAAAGTTGTGTGGTTAAAAAGAACCCAGAGCACTTCCTGTATGAGTGGGTAATGTCCAACTTCTTGATGACTGAAAGAAATCTAATTAGAAGAGGGAGCTGTTTCTAAGTAGATGTGGCGTACATATATCTGTGTTGCATATATCTGTCCATCTCCTCCACCTTTTTTTTTTTTGATAAAGGTGAAGTTAGATTAAAATGAACGTCAAGGACAGTCATTTAAAAACAACAACACTTGGAAATTACCTCCATTTCCCTTGACTGTTGCTTGCTCTGTGTTACTTGATTTTTGCCATGATCTGCTTTACCCTAGGTGTGGCTGTTAGGATCCTAGTCACCCTATTAAATGAATTTAGACATTCTTCATTCTTAACCTTTTCCCCGTCAAATAGAAACCAATAAGGTTAGAATTAAGTGGAGGAACAGGTATAACTACTCAAAGCTGGAAGGCCTTAAACTTCTCAGGCTGTTTCTATGGCAACAGCCACTTCTTTCTCCCCCCCCACCCCCCATCAGCATACAATTAAGATTAAGAAAGTATTCATAGTACAAGAGACTTTCTTCCCTCTTCAAAATTGGTTATCTTATTAAATTTTGTATCTCAAAGTAAAAATGAAACATATGCCTGTTACTTTTTATAACATGCACATCCCTAAAAAGTTATGTCTAAATTAAATTATAATTTAGTTGCCTTGGGGGAACTCCTGTTTCAAAGAGACTCTTTGCTTAATATATTTTAAAATAAAGTAATACTGGGAAAATGAATAATCACTCAATTTTCTTAAAGGTCAGAGTTTCTTTTCTTTCTTTTTTTTTTTTTTTGCAGATAAACCTGGACTAGAAAAAAATGTAAAATGAAATAATTCTAAACTAGAAAGATAAAATATGAAAGCCTGGGAAATGTTAGTTAAGAGGATGTTAGTCAACAAAAATACTGGTGAGAATTTCTTGACTTTGGTTGAGGCCTGAAGAGTAGGGGAAGACAGCTGAGTTTCAGGGCTTTTTTTTTTTTTTCTGAAAGGGGGGCAGAAGGAAAGAGGCTCTAAATGGAAGCAGCAGGCAGTGTCAGTAGAAAGAAAGACTTAGAGAAGAAAAGGAAAGAAAGCTGTTGCCAGACTGAGAAGTATCTGGGATATATAGATAGCCTGGCTTACCTCATTCAGCCCCAGCACAAGAGACCACCCTGCCTTTCTGTCAGGGACTCTGCGTCAGCCTACGGAACCAGTCCCTGTGGCTCGGTAAGGTAGACACTGTGTATTTGATACTATCTTCCCTTTAATTTGCTTCTAATTTGCTTAAAACATAAGGCACTTGTTTGTTTAGAATGATATTTTCACATGGTGACCATGCTATACCCAGCAGTTAGGTGCCCAGGTGAGTCCTTCAAGAAACCTGTCTTGGCACTAACACTGTGTGACCTTGGACATACTGTTTAATTTCAACAAGCTTCAGTTTCCTCATTTTGTAAAATGAGAAGAATTTTTGTGCTACTTACCTCACCTCCACATAGTCCTGCCCTGGTGGGTTGGTCCCTCACTGAGACATTTGGTCTTCTACTAGAAATCTCATGATAAGTATTTGTATAAATAACACCATAAAATAATTGCAGCTTATATACCAACAGCCATCTCAGGCCATGATGAAGCTGGGAAATTTGACTTAAACCCCAATAAGACCCTTCAAATGAAATCAATATGTACTTTGAATCTCGGTGCAAAGGTAGGCATAGATGAGGACTGAGACAAATAGTTTGGAAAAGATAGTTCCAAGAGTAAGGAATGGAAAATGCTAGAGCTGGTTCTCTTCATATTTTTGTGTGTGTCATGGATCTCTTTGGAAGTCTGGTAAAGGCTGGGGACCCCTTCTCAGAGTAATGCTTTTAAATGCATAAGATAAAATATGTAGCATTACAAAGGAATCTAATTATATTGAAATAGTTTTCAAAGTATTTAAACCAAGTTCATGGACCCTAGGTAAAGATTGTAGACTACATGGAAGCCTAACACACACATATTAACATGTACAAACATACATATGATGTATGTTTGTGTGTGTGTGTATATATATATATATATGTGTGTGTGTGTCTACATTTCTCTGAGAAAAGAATTGGAAGGTGTTGGAGATGGCAAGGACCAAATAATATCACAAAAATTAAATCGATTGAATTTTGATAGAAAATAGGCTGTTACTGACATGAGAGTAATTCCTGAATCAGCTGAGTGTATATAGTCAGATCATGAATTTTAGAGCAAAGATCGAAATTGATAGAAAGCTAGAAGAAAAAGGTTAAACATGAAAAATAGATATGTCATGCAGTTAACTCTAACTGACTTATTTAAATGATTTGTTGATACCCCCAAATGAGAAATGAATGGAGGAAAGAACATGGACAGTAATTATAACAATTTGTTATAGAAATTTGTTAGATGTAAACAAGATGCCACAAAGAAAATAATAATAGCTAGTATTTATATATTGCTTTAAAGTTTAGAAAGCACTTTACAACTATTAGTTTATTTTATCCTCACAAAAATTCTGGGAGGTAGATGCTATTAGTTTCTCCATTTTTCAGAAGGGGAAACCAAGGCAGACAGGAGTTAAATGATTTGCCTGGGATCACAAGGTTAATAAGTTTCTGAGGTTGAGTTAGAATTAAATGCTTCCTTACTCCACGTCCAGGGCAGCTAGGTGGAGAAGGGGATAGAATGCTGGGCCTGACGGAAGATTCCTTCTGAGTTCAAATAGTGCCTCACACACTAGCTGTGTGACCATGGGCAAGTCACTTAATCTTGTTTACCTCAGTTTCCTCACCCGTCAAATGAGCTGGAGAAGGATATGGCAAACCACTCCAGTATCTTTGCCAAGAAAACCCCAAATTCAGTCACAAAGATTCAGACATGACTGAAATGACTGAACAACAACCCCAGGTTCAGTGCTCTATTCACTGGGACGTTTGTCTATCTCTAACAAAAGAACAAAAGAGCCTAAAACCACCTTAAAACCACCTGTCAGCTTTACTTCATTACCAAGAGTAGTAGCCAAACATAGTAGCCAAAGGCCACAGTGGTTTAGAATATAAACTCATTTATAAATCTTAAGTAGAAGGATGGTGGGATGTTATGAATGATATTACCTAGGTCTCTTCTTGGTGAACCTCATGAATGGTCCTCTGTATGAGGCTGGATATTTCAGCTCTGTTTTTCTTTAATTCCTGGCCGTCTTTTGACTAGTCACTTTTGCTATTTTCCATGTATATGCCATGTACCTTCACCTCTCTCCTCCCATTTCCAGTTTTATGTGTCCATTCATCAGCCTTCTCACTTTTCCAACTATCCCTTCTTGATCACTACCCCCCTTATATATATATTGTATCCTCCATCCAAAGGGCAGATAGGTGGTGAAGTGGATAGAGCACTGAGCTTGGAATCAGAAAGACTCATCTTCGTGAGTTCAAATCTAGGCTCAGACATTTATTAGATGTGTGACCATGGGCAAATCACTTAACCCTGTTTGCCTCAGTTTCCTCATCTGTAAATTGAGCTGAAGAAGGAAGTGGTAAACCACTCCAGTATCTTTGCCAAGAAAACCCCAAATGAAGTCACAAAGAGTTGGACATGCCTGAAAATGACATTTATTAGATGTGTGACCATGGGCAAATCACTTAACCCTGTTTGCCTCAGTTTCCTCATATGTAAATTGAGCTGAAGAAGCAAGTGGTAAACCACTCCAGTATCTTTGCCAAGAAAACCCCAAATGAAGTCACAAAGAGTTGGACATGCCTGAAAATGACTGAACAATTAGAAAATCCAAAGGGCAAGGTTTTGTGGTGGGTGTAAGGAGAAAGACACACATTAAATACCAGGAAGTATGTAGAAGAAGCCATATGTAACAGTGGTATTATTAAACTCAAGTAGAAACAGGGGCATTAATTCATACATAAGGATCTCTGCAGGTCAAATATTGACTTAGTTTTAAATTGTAAGTTATCTATGTTTTATTGTATTTTTATTTATTTTGTTAAATATTTCCCAATTACATTTTAATCTGGTTCAGGCTACACTGGAGAGGGTTGCTGACTGTATGAGGGCTGTGGGCTGTGTGTTTGATGCCTCTGAGGTAAAGGATGCTTTCAAAGAGACCTACGATTAAAAAAAGGTGGTAGAGAGAATGGATAACAGATGGAGAATCCCAGTTTTTCACTGGCATCCTCATGATGTCAGGAGAACATGAGGGAGGACTCCTTGTAATGAACTTTTGAGAGGGCAGTGGACAAAAGTAGCATGGGTTGGGCAGGCATGGATGGGTATGCTATCAGTATATTAGAAGGATTGCCTGCATCAATGAAATATCTTTCTCACAGGGTTGTTTGGTTTTTTAAAACAATTTTTTTTGAGGAAAGTTGTTTTGCAAGACTTATTGTGCCATAGAAGTGAGTATTTGTTATTACTTCCTGGGAAGTAGTAGGAGGAGGAGTCCCCTTCTCTTATTGCTTGTATTCATAATTGATTACCCTAGCTTCCTCTAGGAAACATGCTCCTCCTTCTCTGTTCCTTATTTCAGTTGACTGGATATGAGCAGCCAAGGAGAGAGGAGAATCAAAGATAATTCTGTCAGCCAGAATGACTGGGAGGATAGTCTTCTCTAGTCTATCTCCATAACATCCTCTGTGTATTTCTTCTCCTTTCCATGCCCACTGAAGTCACTGTACTTTGGAGATTTCACCATCTCTTGCTTGGGTTGTCATCATAGCAAGCCTCTTACCTGGTCTTCCTGTCTCTTGTATCTCATCTGCAGCTCATCCTTTGTATGCCTGCCCTCCGAATTTTTCCAATATCCCACTGATTTCAACATTCCTCCAGTTAGACATCTACAGTGGCTTTCTGTTTACAACTAAATGAAGTATGCATGCCTTATGCTGAACACTCAAGGCTCGCCACAGTTTGATTTCAACTTACCTTGCACCATTCCCTTTCTAACACTTTATATTCAGGAAAAACTAGGTTCACTATCCCTCATTTTTGTCCTCCTCTTTTCTATTCTTTGACTTTGCCTATGCTGTAACTCTTGCCTGAAATGAACTACTCACCCCTGATCTTCAATTTGAAATCTCTCCTTGGAAGATATAACTCAGGTGCCTTCTCCCTCCTCATATTTCTCAGAGTGCATTATTTGTACCTCTTCTTTATATGAGTCACATTTTAGTTTTAGTTGTAGGTTTGTTTTTGCATATGAGTTTTATCCTCTTTTATTAGACTATGACCCTTAGGCAGGTTCCATATCTTATTTCATCACTGTCTCCCCAGCACCATAGAGAGACAATATGGCATGTTGGTATAAGACTATGTTTCAGGTACATTATGGGTTTAATAGGCCTTTGGGTGCTTGCCTGGGGACATAACCACCCAGTGATAGCATTTGTTGTTGTTCAGTTGTGTCAGTCTTTGTGACCACAGGGACCACAGTCATCACAGCCCACACCTTCTATCCTCCACTATCTCTTGAAGTCTGTCCAAATTCATGTTCATTGCTTCCATGACACTATCTATTCATATTATCCTCTGCCATCCCCCTTTCCTTTTGCCTTCAATCTTTCCCAACGTTAGGGGCTTTTGCAATGAGTCCCATCTTCTTATTATGTGACCAAAGTGTTTAAGCTTCAGCATCACTATTTGATCTTTCAGGGAATAGCCTGAATTAATTTCTTTAAATATTGACTAATTTGATCTCCTTGCTGTGTTCCAAGGCACTCTCAAAAGTCTTCTCAAGCACCACAATTTGAAGGCATCGCTTCTGTGGCCTCTCAGCTTTCCTTATAGTCTGACTGTCCCAGCCATATGTTGCTACTGGAAAAACCATAGCTTTGATTATACAGACCTTTGACAGCAAGGTGCTGTAGCATTACCTCTATGGAGAAAACAGTCACAGTTCTAACCAACTGTCTTATATCCAAAAATAAATTGGGAACTGCTTACATAATTGTGTGTGTGTGTGTGTGTGTGTGTGTATGTATGTGTGTGTGTGTGTATGTATGTGTGTGTGTGTGTGTGTATGAATCAAACACACTTTGCTGTATTATTAAAACATGAGAGTTTCATATTTATTTTTAAAAATTTTATTTTGGAGTGTTTTTTTTTCCTCTTCAATTCAACAAACATAGCAAGTCCTATGTGCAAGCTGGGAATGTTATAATAGCCAGGTATGGAGAAAAAAAAACCAGCAAATGATTCAAAACTGATAAACTTCATCCTGATAACAGAATGTTAATAAGAAGAACTCATTAAAATCAATCATTGGACAATCATTTATTAAGCACCAACTCTGCAGGCTTGGTTCTAGGCCCTGGTGAGATAATCATCAACTATTGCGATAAGAAGCCATGCAAAGCATTGTTGTTGAGTCCTTTTTTTTTAGTATATTTGACTCTGTGTGACCTCATTTGGGGCTTTCTTGGCAAAAATAGTGGAGTTGTTTGTCATTTCCTTTCCCAGCCCATTTTACAGATGAAGAAACTGAGGTAAACAGGGTTAAATGACTTATCCAGGGTCACACAGCTATTATGTGTCTGAGGCCAGCTTAGAATTCAGGTCTTCCTGACTACAGGCCTGGTGCTCTATTCACTTAGCTACAGTGGTATCAAACTTAAATAGAAATGGGAACCATACATTAGGATCCCTGAAGGCCACAAATTGACTCAGTCTTAAAGAGATAGTATTCTTTTTTTTCCTAATGGAAGCAATTTTTAAACAACTTAAACAACAATTTAAAAAACAACTTTAAACAACACAAGCTTCTTTCTTTTTAGACAAAATCACCCTTAAACTACTGTACTAGCAGATATGATAAGGTCTGGTATCCTAGGAGGCTCATAACATATAGCTACTATAGATAGGCACCACCTATTTTTCAAAGCTGTGGCTAGTTTGTATAGATAGCAGGCTTGTAACAAACGTATTATCTGTCCAACAGAATGAAACTCACAGTTTATTTGAGTGTTAGTTTTTATTTTAAAAAGTCAAAACTGTCTCATCCTGGTGGTTTACCTGTTTCTGTGATGCAGTGGAATTGAGGACGTGTCTGTTGGGAGAACATGATGGTCTTTTTTTTTTGGACTGCTGCATGCCTGGGACTACATCATACATTCATCTATTTGTGAAAGTCTGTAGAAGTGCCTGCAAAGAGAATCTATTTTTCTAAACGTATGGCAATGTTTCTACTATATATAACATCCCTCATATGTTTCTTCTTTCCATACCTACTGAGATCACTATAATTTGGAGATTTCATCATCTCTTGTTGGGGCTAGCCTCTTACCTGCTCTGCCTTTTACCTGGTAAACTACCTCTTATCTTACTAGGATATAACAGACTGTAATATCAATTAAGTTGGGTGTCTTTGATTGAGTCTTATTAGGTGCTAAGCCACAGGGCCAAACCCCTATCTTCTAGGTGCTAAGCCTATGTGGGCGTGAAGCCCTCAGGGTCCTAAAGGGAGTTGCCAAGACCAGAGCCAGTAGTAAGAGCCTAAGTTCTGGTTGGTCAGATGATGTTTGATGAGGGCTGAAGAGTGCATAAAAAGAGAGAACAGAGCTGTTTGCTTAGGGCTCTCACTCTTGGTGGTATACTGATGTGGAGACTCTGGGCAGCTGTAATTAAGAGCCCTCCAGCTCCTAAACTGGGTCAGACTTTGTTAACTATGCCTTGAGATTTGAATCAGACAAGGTCTGTCTGTTGATGTTTGTAATTTGTTTGTATTTGCTCTGAAGTTCAGGGTGCTGGATTTTTCCCTTGAACTAAGTGAATGATATTTGTATGCTGGATTAAAGTAAGATTGTTAACCCCTTAACATTGCTTTCCTTAGTAAAGCAGATCAAAAGAGCCTGGGCTTACAGGGTTCTGTGTGCTGGTTGTTGTTGGTTTTACACAGCCATAGTAGCTGCTAGCTGAATTGTTGAAACACAGACCTTGTAGAGAGTTATGGTGATTGAACAGATTTCAGAGAGAACTAGATAACTGGGATGGTCCAACAGCTTTCCAGATTATGATTCTAAGTGTTTTTAGAGACTTATTTAGATAGATCTTTTTGTAGCTGGAAGGATCAGGTAGAAGGCCAGAAGGAGATGGAATTTGGCAAAAAGCTAAAAAAATCTAGGTATTATTTACAGATAAATAGTTGGAAATCAGAAAGTATCTGAACATGGGACATTAGTAGCACCATAAGGCAGTAACTATAGCAATCATATTTGGGAATTTGTTTTAGGAGAATTGGGAAAGTCAGTGGGCAAATTCAAGAAGTAAGGAAATCAAACATTAACAAAAAGAGAAATGTGATCACTGTCCTAGTTTCATATTTTTGCAGTGATCCACCTTAGGGAATATGAAGTCTTGAGCAGCTTGCTTAAATGTTTGCTTTAATAGGTGGCATGCAGCCTTAGGCTATTCCTTGCTTTTACATTTTTGACTCTGGCTCATCCTCCCCACTTCTGCCCCTCCCCCCCTCAAAAAAACCCCTCCAAATTTACTCCTACTGTGTTAAAGGTGAAAGTATCTGCTATTTGCAATGGACATTACTGTTTCTTAACAGACCACCTTTGGTCATAAAGTTAATAGAAAGTCAGTGCTTCTTAGAATACTAAAGACCTTTAAAAATGAGGAAGTGATTGCATATCTTCTTTAATTTGGAGAAGGTTTTGTTAGGAAAAGCCTGAAAAAATGTTCAGGTACTCTTGCTTCAACTCTTTGGGGTTCTGTAACTAAATTAACTACCCTGGGTTTCAGTTTCCTGAAATGAGAAGATTGGATTATTAAGACTTAGGCTGCAGTCTTTGAACTTTTTCTTTTTCCTTTTTAATAGTGATAACTTTCTCCAGTATAAGTGGTTTCCTTTTTAATCACTTGTATTATATTTTATTCATTTAAAAACATTATTCTGGGAAGGAGTCCATAGGCTTCACCAGACTGCAGAAGGGGTTCATGATACACAAAAATTTGAGAAGCCCTGGACTAGTTGGCTGCTGAGGTCCCTTCCAGCTCTTATTGTGTCCCAACATGGAATAGGGCAGGTAGGTGGCACAGTGGATAGAGTGCCTGGCCTGGAGTCAGGAAGACTTGAGTTCAAATCCAGCCTCAGACCCTAGGCAACAGGCAAATAGGCCCCGTTTGCCTCGGTTGCCTAATATATAAAATGACAAACCACTCCAAGTAACTTTGCCAAGAAAACCCCAAATGGCATCACGAAGAGTCAGATGCAACTGAACAACAACCACTACCACATGAATTTCAATGGATTTCAGGCTCTCTCTAACTTAATATGCAAGTCTCTTGTTGCTAAAAAAAATAATAAAATAAAATAAAAATCCAACCACTTCATGAAAACATAACCTTGCTGGTCCTAAGGCGACAGATAGACAGAGGTCATCACTAACCTGTACTCAAAGCTTTTCAATTTTGGTAGGATCTTATAGAGCTTGCTCTCCACTGGAAGCTCCTGGAAGAAGCCAGGATCAACCATGTGCCATGATGAAGTATTGGAGTAAGACTTTGGTAGTGATGAGGTATTGGAGGTGGCTTTTGAAGATAGCCAAGTGCTAGGTATTACTAGGGAAATGTGTAATTTTATTATCTGATCCTATGTTAATTGCATCGAAGAATTAGCTCTATTTATAGTTAACAACTTGTCAGATTTATGTTCCTTTTCCCTCCCCTACCCCCAGGACATTGAAATTTTGAGATGGATCATAGGATCATAGGCTTAAATCAGAAAGGATTCTTGTCTGGAGATGTTAAACATACTTCTGCACAAACACAGACTGTGGGCAGTACTCCCAATGCGACTGAACTAGATTAAGATGTAATTGAGAAATATTAATAAGATAAATAAAAATACAATAGAACACAATGTAAATTTGTGGTTTTTAAGTCAACATGTGGCACACAGGTGATCTTATATAAAGTTTAGTGCCCTCCATTTTTATTTGAGTTTGACCACTAATTTAGTCCAGTATACCTCCTTTAACAAATGATGAAACTGAGACCCACAGAGCTTAAAGGACTTGCCTGTGCAGGTAGTCAGTGACAGCTCTAGGATTTAAACCCAGGTTCCCTGACTTTAAATCCAGCAATCTTTCCACAGGACCTTTCTGCTCCAGACAGTTTCTCCTTTGTTCAATATTTAATTCATTTATTATACCAAATAAACTAACAAAAGTTTGTATTATTTATACAGTTGTTTATGTGTATTCAAAATCCTGTTTTGTTGTTGTTCAGTTGAGTCTGACTCCTTGTCACCCCATTTGGGGTTTTCTTGGCAAAGATACTGGAGTGGTTTACCATTTCCTTCTCTGTCTTCTTTTGCAGGTAAGGAAACACGAGACAAATAAATAGGTTTAGGTGACTTGCCCAGAGTCACACAGCTAGTAAGTTTCTAAAGAACTCAGGAAGATGAGTCTTTCTGACTGTAGGCTGGGTACTCCATCCACTTTGCCACCTAGCTACCCTGGAAAATCCTGTTTTAGGCTGGCTATTTTTCTCTCAATATCTTGCATCAGTACATGTAAATTTCTAAAAATGCTCCTTGTGGCCCTGATAGTCCTGGTCTGGACTCCTCTGATACAGATGCTAACTGGTATCTCACTGTTGTGGCTATTTTATGTTCTTCCAGTTTAGCTTTTTCAGCCAACCTGGCAGCGATGGATCTGTTAAATCTTGTGTCCGGTGTAAGATTCCCTATTGCTGCCGTTTTCTTTTGGCCCATGTCACATCCCTTCTGTTCAGTCCTTCTGTGCTCATGAACATTCTAGATGGCAGCTTCCGCTAATGTGACACACTAGCATTTCATCTGGTTACAATAGAAAGCATACTCCCAATAGGACATCTTTATCTGCAACAATAAACACTGTTCTTCATGGAGTAGTGACTCTGTTTTCAATAGTTCACTCTGGGGAAGTTGGTGGTTTGACTTTTTTTTAAAACATCAGTACGACTAATCTTTTTACCTGAGGGATTTTTGTTAGGTTGAAAATTTAGCCTTGAAAATCTCAATAGACAATAGGAATTGAATATTTCTACAATTTAGAGCTAAGAGTTCTCATCTGTTTTTAGAATAGTTTTTTTTTTTAGCAATTACTGATTTTGACTTGACGAAATGTTACAAATCATAAGTCATTTCAATGTAAGATAACACCTCATTTATTCATAGGCTTTGGGGGAGTGAACTGTTTCATGTGTTATTTTTTTTAAGGTAACTAGCCAGTGTTTAACCCTTTAATGAACCATCAACTTAAAAATTTTAAATATTTTCAGTGGTTTAAAATAAATTATATTTTTCCTGACTCTTTTAAAAAGTCTCCCAGGGGCAGCTAGGTGGCGCAGTGAGTAGAGCACTGGCCCTGCAGTCAGGAGGACCTGAGTTCAAATGCGGTCTCAGACACTTTACACACTTACTAGCTGTGTGACCTTGGGCAAGTCACTTAACCCCAATTGCCCTGCTCAAAAAAAAAGTTTCCCAAAATATCCCTTTCCCTGTATAGCAAGTCATTTTTATTACTAAGAATAAAAAAGGGGGGGAAGTTCAGCTAACCTAAGACATTGAAAAAGCCTGACATTACATGTGTTCCATATTTATAGTTTCCCCACTTCTATAGAAGCAACATGTAACTATGCCCTTTGAGTTCTTATATCTGCATTTTTTATGTTTCTTTAGTATTAGCTATTACTTCCTGCTGTCAATGAAATCTCCTCCTAATTACTGCTAATAATTTGCTATGAGTTAGGGAATTGTTTAGTACATTTCTTAAAATTGTGTTGAAATTAAGGTTTTCAATTTTTTCTTTTTTTGTCCCTTATTTTATTTTTTCTCAATCACATGTAAAAAATTTTTAACATTCATTTTTAACATTTTGAGTTCCAAATTCTCTATCTTCATTCCTCTCCTCCCCCCTCATTGAGAAGGCAAACAATTTAATGTTGATTATACATATGAAGTCATGCAAAACGTATTTCCATATTAGCCATGCTGCAAAAGAAAACATAGACAAAAAAACCCCAACCAAAAGAAAAGCTTTAAAAAAGTATGTTTTGATCTGCATTCAGATTCTATCAATTCCTTCTCTGGAGGGGGGATGACATTTCTTTTTTTATCATAAGTCCTTTGGAATTTTCTTAAATCGTTGTATTGCTCAGAATAGCTAAGTCATTCACAGTTGGTCATTGTATAATATTGCTGTTACTATGTACATTGTTTTCCTGGTCTGCTCACTTCACTTGCATCAGTTCATATAGGACTTCACAAGTTTTTCTGAAACTATCCTTCTTCGTCATTTCTTGTGGCACAGTAACTTACTCAGCCATTCTCCAATTGATGGGCATGCCTTCAGTTTCCAATTCTTTGCCATGAGAAAAAGAGCAGCTATAAATATTTTTGTACATATAGGTCCTTTTCCAAGAGTAAATAGGGTTTAAATGAGGTTTCAAAGAGTTTTTTTTTTTGTGAGAAAGATACCTGAAATGTAATTCATTAATATATATGTATTGGCTGTTCAGGGGCTCCTTCTGCTTTTGGGCTCTCAGTTGTGCTATGTAGTGGACACTGATGAATACTCCTCACATCCATTCCCACTAATAACATCCTGATAGTAGCCCTCTCTATGTAATCTGTTACAGTATTTCTTAATATGTCTTCTTGCTTCTTTTATAACCTCCTGCCTTTCACTTACAGAGCTATTAGACTCCTCCCATTTGCATAGATTTAGACATAATACTCTGGCTCAGAACTGTTCCCTATTGTGTACCTCATAAAGTTCAAACTCTTTAACCTGGCATTCAAGGCTTCCACAATGCAGTTCTGGCCTGCATTACCTTTCTAGGTGTATCTCATGCCACTCTTATCTATATACTGTCATACACAAGCCAAAATGGGCTGCTTACGATCTGTGCCTTTGTGTTCATGTTTCAGGTATAGGGATACCTGCAATGCTCCCCTCCTTTCCCTGTTTCTCTGCTGAATTCCTATTCTTTAAATGCTAGCTCAAATTCTTCTTCCTCTAGGAAACATTTCCTAATTTGATCAATTTGCTTGTACCTATCTTGTACACTTTGGTATTATTTTGTATTACATTTATTTATCTGTTTGTTTCTCTTAGCCCCCTATTAGGATGTAAGTTCCATAAAAGCAGGGACTGAATCTCATATAATGCATACATATATATATTTTCCTCAGTTCCTACCATAATGAACTATACCAGAGGTGTCAAATCCCAGGCTTGTGCAACTCCCTGAGTGCTGTAAGAATCAGATTAAACTATAATTGGGAAATATTTAGCAAAATAAATACAAATACAATAAAACACAGATAATCTCAATGTGTGGTTTTCTAAGTCAATACACACTGACAGGGATCCCCATGTATGTCCGCTCTATCTATTTGAATTTGATACCACTGCTCTCTTTGTAGTAGATACTTAATACATGTGTGATGAGTTAACTAAATTAAGTTCTATCATAGCTTTATCATGGAATAGTGTGACTGGGTTGTTAAAAAAAAATTGGTTCTACCTGTTGATGTCCTTTCTTCTATTTTATCCTGTCTTGTAGGTTAACCTTCCAGTTCATAGGTTTCCCTGACAGGTCCTGATTTGGGGAATTAGGCCTTGTTACCTCATTCATTCTCAGCCTGGCTTCTGTTATTGTCAGGGGATTTGTTCTGATATTTCTTCATTATTACTAAAATTATAACATCTCTTATCAATTAATTAGTTCTGAGACCACACCCCAGTTTATTAAATATGATTTATTAAATAAATGGGAGAAACCTTTTCTTACATACCTTTGCTCATCCTTCTCACTATATCAAACCTATTTGTCTCCTAGGCTGAAGTAAACATCAAGATTATTGGCTATAAAATTTGTTAATGGTGTAACAAATAATCAAAGAAAGACATGTTTATTTACAATGTATCAGCTATAATAAAGATTAGAGCCACAGTCATTTCTAACTATTACTGCTCCTAGGGATTTTTCCTCCTTTCTAGCAACATAGTTTCACCATTCAGCTCTTTGGATACTGATTTAAATCTATCTCTTCTCAACTACTGTCTTCATAATGTTTCTTGACAAGATAAGGGTTCAAATAGTTCTCTCAACAAAGAAGTTCTTATAGTCCTTTCTCTGTGTCCTTTCAGTCTCTTTCTAGCCATCATGGTTAACTCTCCACAATCATAACTAAACTCTTGGTTTTCTCACAGATACTTCGTAGATGACACTTAAACTGTAACTTTCAATGTTTCCATTACCACTTAAAAATAGAGAGGTATTATTAACAGTAAAGTTACAAACCCGTAGTCTAGAGAGGCTGTTGAAACTAGTGTATACACTAATATATCACTATTGGTTCCAGGAAATCCAGGGCTGCTTTCCCAGTTCCCCCCTTCCCCCCAGATCTTTGTTGCTTCCAAACTTTTCAAACTACCATCAGGATTGTTTTTTGCCTTATAATTCTTCAGAACTTTTGGTACTCTTTTGTTGGTGAACAGCGTTCAATTCTTTAAAATGTTCATGTCATGGTTCATGGATTTTCTTTGATTTGGAGATAGCACACACACATACACAGATATATGTATCTGTGAATATATCTAATAAAGATATATGTATGATGTATATAATATATAATATATAACACACATATTACATATACATGTATGCCTGTTACCTATATTGATAGGCAGCTAGGTGGCATAGTGAAGAAGGTCAGGCCTGGAGTGGGGAAGACTCATCTTCCTGAGTTCAAATCTGGTCTCAGATACGTACTGGCAGTGTGACTCTGGGCAAGCCACTTAACTCTTTGCCTCAGTTTCCTCATCTGTAAAGTGAGCTAGAGAAGGAAATGTCAAACCAGTCCTGTATCTTTGCCAAGAAAACTTCAAATGGGGTCGCGAGAATCAGATACAAGTGAAACCACTGGATCAACAACACATATTAATATACATATGATACATTACATATATCTATATTACAAATAAACACACACACACATGCACATGCACTATGGAAACCAGATTAAACAGATGGTGTGGTTTTTTAATTAGAGCTTTCCTTTGATACTACTTTGTGAAGACAATATGGAAAAATAACCATATTTATTTTTTTCCTTTTTCATGCCATATGGGTTAATATATATATATGCAGTGTGTTATAATCAATAGAAAACCAGCCTTGAATCCAACGCTTTCTGATTCCAAGTGCTATTTTTGCCAGTTAGGTGGCAGCTAGGTGGCTCAGTGGATAGAACCCCGGGCCTGAGGTCAGGAAGACTTGAGTTCAGATCTGTTCTCCAACATTTACTGCCTCTCTGAATCTGGGCAAGTCATTTAATCTCTGTTTGCCTCCCTTTCCTTCTCTGTAAAGTGGGGATGATAATAGCACATACCTCCCACGATTGTGAGGATCAAATGAGATAATATTTGTGAAGCACTTAGCATAGTGCCTGGCACATAGTAAGTGCCATACAAATGTTAGTATTATTATAATACAGGCTGGCTCTATGACCCTGAGTAACTCACTTAACCTTTCAGTGCCCCAGGCAACTCTTTAAGACCATAAGTTACCAGCAACAGAAGTTGCCAAATCGAATTAATGAATGAAATTTCCTCCCCTGGCATTTTTTTTATACTAATGAAATTGTGGATACTAAATCTCGCTCACAACAGGGTTATTGTCAGTATCAAATGAAATTACATTTGTGAAAGTTCATTACAAATCTTAAACAACTATATAAATGCAAGCTATTATTCTTATTATGTTTGAGAAAATTGGTCACTGTGGTAACTGTATTTGATCCTGTTATGTATCATATAAAAACAGGCCTTTGTGCTTGAAGATATTAGCAATATTGTTATCCATCTGTGAGTGTGACAAATTAATTTGTTAGCTGCTGCTGTTTCCCAGTTTTCCATAGCTTTTCCATGATAATAAAAAATAGTTGCTTATACTTATGTAGTCATGGAATGACAGAATTTTGTAGCTAGAAAGCACCTTTAAGGAACATCTAGATCAGTTCCCTTATTTTGTAGATGAGGAAACTGAGACTCAGAGATGATAGATACTTTCCTAAGGTCATAGCTGATGTGTGGGAGAGCCAGAATTTTAATCCAGATCATCTGACTCCCAAACCAGAGCTCCTTCTACTTCATTGTGACACCCATCTCATTATTTGGAGGAAGTGATTAAAATGTCCTCACTTTCTGACCCAGGGATTCCACTGCTAAGAACATACCTCATGGATGTCAATGACTAAAGAACTGTCCCCATATAAATCAAAATGTTTATAGCAGCTCTTTTTTGTAGTAGCAAAGAAATAGAAAACAAAGTAGATACCCATGGACTGGGGAATGACTAAACAAGTTATGGTACATGAATGTAATGGAAGGAATATTATTGCATTGTAGGAAATGATGGAATAGGATTAATACAGAGAAGCATGGGAAATCTCACATGAATTAAGGCAGAATAAAGTGAGCTGAGCCAGGGAAAAAATACACAAAGAATGCAGCAGTGTCAGTGGAAAGAACAATGACAAAGCAAAGGAAACTGAATGCTGAGAAATTATGATGACTTGGCCCCAAATATGCGAAAAAAAACATATGCATTTGAAACGCTGGATATAACTGGATATAACGTCAGACTTTTTGATGTTAGTTCTGCTGAACTGTTCTCCTGCTCCCCTTTTTATTTTTTGTCATAAAGGAAGGCTTTCCAATAGGTAGTGGAAAGGATATTCTGGGAAATGCAGGTAATGAAAAAACAAAGAATATCAATAAAATTACTTTTAAAAATGCGTGCATTGCCTTTTGTAAGTCTTAAAATGCCATATTGTAATGATTAAATGAGTGTTTGTTTTCCCTACAAAGAAAGGTTTGAAAGAATTTGATCATAAGGTGAAAGGTTCTTGAGCTATTTTACCCATCTTGCCTTGTGAAAACAAAGTGGGTGGTCAGGTGGACAATATGAACTCTAAGCTGTATGGGA
Organism: Trichosurus vulpecula; assembly: GCF_011100635.1. Lineage (NCBI taxonomy): Eukaryota > Metazoa > Chordata > Mammalia > Diprotodontia > Phalangeridae > Trichosurus > Trichosurus vulpecula. The sequence continues at coordinate 422,714,493 of NC_050574.1, forward strand.
AATGACTGCTACTTGCAGTCTTTAAATAATAGAGCAACCAGTTCTCTCAGTGGGGCCAAGTCTTCCCACTGAATTAATTTGCCAGTTTACTGTTTTTTGAGAATAGTATTTTGAACCCAAACCAGTTTTTTCTTTGAAGCACTCTTTAGGTCACTGACCATAGCAATGCTTACAGCCTTTTAGGGCTCCCCTTGTCTTGAAGGTCTTGTGAGGTGTATATACCTATAGATATTAATTAAAAAGTGAAGCTCACCTTTGTTTTGACAGTTTCATGCTTGAGATACTCAAGTTGCTGGCCTGGGAAGTATTTGCTGAATTGGAGCCAAGTATTTTTCTTTGTAAATTGGCTTTAGTTACTTCATTCATCTTGCTACCTTGGATGTTTTCACCTTGACCAGCAAGGCTATTTCTTTTCTAAGTAACTTTTATATTTATATCAATCAGGGATTTTATTGTTGTGGCTTTTTGTCTTTTCTCCTAAAGTTCATTTTCTGTGGCCTCCAATGATTTTGATTACTTTTCTTCTTCTTCCAGTTTGTCCCTGTCTTTCTAGTAGTTAGGTTAAGCATTCACTGAGAGACTTTACCAGAGATGAAGTAAGATTGAATTTGCATACAGATTTATATTGGAATGAGTTCTCTTGGTATTTTGGCCTTCCTTTTTTCTGTTTTTCCACGGTTAGTTATCTAAATTCCTGGGATAAATCACCTTGGAGTTTCTAAGTTTAACTTCATTTACTATGGCACTCCTTACTTACACTGGATTCCTGCTCTCTCTCTATCCATATTGCCTTTCTCTCAAATAGGGTATTTACAACACTTCCCAACTGAGTGAAAATAATGAATTTCATTTATTTCACCAGATGATGGGATCCTTTTGCTAGATCCATAACTATAATCCTTATAGCCTTATTTATTTCTAACTATATCATAAATCATTTGTGGGACTTCAGGAAACATTAAGCAAGCATTTGACAGATTTATAATTATATCTAAGTAAGCTAGAAGCACTTGCTATTTTGGTTACATGAATTCTGTATTTGATTGCTTCATCAGTATTCCTTAGATCAAATAACCTGATTCTCCACAAAATTAATCTAGTATGATATAGCTATAAATCACTATATATACACTACACATACACACACACATGCAAACACATACAGTAATACTATATTAGTACTTCAGGAGGCTGTGTCACCTACCTGCCCACATAAAGGCTATCTATTATTATTATTGCCATTAGAACATGGGCTAGTACAATTAGAATAACCTCAATGTGCTAGTCTTATTATAAGATTATAAGAATTCTGTAGGTAGCAATTTGTGGTTGAAACAATTATCAAAACTGAAACATAGAGCAACCTGGAAGAAATAAAATCTGGTATATTTATGTAACTTTTCTTTCTTAACCAATTATCCTTCCTCAAAATATTGATCACCATATGTTAACATGCTACTCTTTTTTTAAATTAGGATTTTTTATTTTTAGTTTACAATACTCAGTTCCATATAATTTTGAGTTCCAGATTTTGTTCCTCCCCCTTCCCCCTCCTCTCCCCAGATGGCATGGAATCCAATATGTCTTCTACATATAACTTCGCATTAAATTTGTTTACACAATAGTCAAGTTGTAAAGAAGAATTATGACCAATGGAATGAATCATGAGGAAGAAGAAACAAAACCAAAAAAACCCAAAAACAAACAAAAGAGAAAAAAAAAACAAAAGGAAAAAAAAGGAGGGCAAACAGTTTGCCTCAATCTGCATTCCGACTCCACAGTTCTTTCTCTGGATGTAGATAGCTCTCTCCATCATGAGTCCTTTGGAGTTGTCTTTGAAGCTGCTAAGAAGAGCCAAGTCTATTAAGGTTAGTCATCACAGAATCAGTATCTCTGTGGTTGTGTATAATGTTCTCCTAGTTCTGCTGCGCTCACTCAGCATTATATCATGTAGGTTTTTCCAGGTTATTATGAAGTCTGTATCTTCCCCATTTCTTATGGCACAATAGCATTCCATTATATTAATATACCACAACTTGTTTAGCCATTCCCCAATTGATGGGCATCCCCTTGATTTCCAATTCTTTGCTACCACAAAAAGAGCTGCTATACATATTTTTGTGTGATCTCTTTGGGATATAGCTCTATTGCTGGGTCAAAGGGTATGAACATTTTTATAGGCCTTTGGGCATAATTCCAAATTGCTCTCCAGAATGGCTGGATCAGTTCACAACTCCACCAGTAATTTAAGTGTTCCAATTTTCCCACATCCTCTCCAGCATTTATCATTTTCCTGTTTTGTCATTTTAGCCAATCTAACAGGAGAGATGTGGTACCTAAGAGTCGTTTTGATTTGCATTTCTCTAATCAGTAGTGATTTAGAGCATTTTTTCATATGCCTATAGATATCTTTAATTTCTTCCTCTGAAAACTGCCTGTTCATATCCCTTGACCATTTCTCAACTGGGGAATGACTTGTATTCCTATAAATTTGGCTCAGTTCCCTGTATATTTTAGAGATGAGGGCTTTATCAGAGACATTGGTTGTAAAGATTTTCTCCCAGTTTTCTGCTTCCCTCCTAATCTTTGTTGCATTGGCTTTTTTTATACAAAAACTTTTCAATTTAATATAATCAAAATTATCCATTTTTCATTTTGTAGTGCTCCCTATCTCTTGTTGTGTTATGAATTCTTTCCTTTCCCATAAATCTAATAGGTAAACTATTCGTTGCTCTCCCAAATTGCTTATAGTATCCACCTATATTCCTAAATCATGAACCCATTTTGACTTTATTTTGGTGTATGGTGTAAGATATTGGTCTGTGCCCAGTTTCTGCCCTACCATTTTCCAATTTTCCCAGCAGTTTTTGTGAAATAGTGAATTCTTAGCCCAGAAGCCGGATTCTTTGGGTTTATCAAAGAGTAGATTGCTTTAGTTGTTGACTACTGCATCTTGTGTAGCTTAAGTATTTCACTGATCTACCACCCTATTTCTTAGCTAGTACCAAGTAGTTTTGATGACTGCTGCTTTATAGCACAGTTTAATATGTGGTATGGCTAGGCCGCCTTCCCTAGCATTTCTTTTCATTAATTCCCTAGATATTCTAGACCTCTTGTTCTTCCAAATGGATTTTGTTATTATTTTATCCAGCTCTGTAAAATAATTTTTGGTAGTTTGATTGGTATGGTGCTGAATAAGTAAATTAATTTAGGTAAAATTGTCATTTTTATTATATTAGCTCGGCCTAACCATGAGCAACTGGTATTTTTCCATTTGTTTAATTCTGACTTTATCTGTGTGAAAAGTGTTTCGTAATTGTGCTCATATAGGCCCTGGGTTTGTCTTGGCAGGTAGACACTATTTTATAGTGTCTACAGTAACTTTGAATGGAATTTCCCTTTGTATCTCTTGCTGTTGGGCTTACATGAGTTACTCTTGACTGTTTTATTTCCTTGCTCAAACATTTGCATAATCACAGGACATTTTAAAACTAACACAAATGCCATATACAATCTGAATTAAATTTTCTACGACTTTGTCTCCTCATCAATTTAACCTCTCTCATCTCAAGTTTCTTCATCTTTAAAACATGAGGATCAGATTAGATGACCTCTAAGATTTTTTTCATCTATAACCTTGTGATCTTTTGATATTAATACTTGCCGCGGATAAATGGAATACTATCTGGTGTGTGTGTGTGTATATGTGTGTGTGTGTGTGTGTATGTGTGTGCTCTTGCATGCCCAAGCACACATGCACATGTGAGTAAAAAGTCCCTACACTAGTAGTAATAGAATTGGAATCCTTTTTCTTTATCTGAAGATGCTGAAGCATTTTTTAAAAAAATTATTTTTAATTAATGGAATAAAACAAGTATTTCCTTAACAGTATAACAAAAAGATGATTGCACATGAAATTAAAAATCTATTATGTACAACTTGCTATTTCTTTTAAATATATGATAGTTATCATGTAAATTTCTTTTTTCTGTTTCCTTTTTTCCTCTTCCCCCAGCCCTAGAGATGACTATCATTAGACACAAATATGTGTGTGTATATATGTATATATGCAAAATTATTCTATACATACCTCTATTTATCAGTTCTTTCTCTGAATGCAGATAGCATCTTTTGCAAACCATTAATTGGGTAAACATTTCTGGGACAGGATATTTAGAAGGGAAAAGAAGAGAGAGATGAAGTTATTTGTCCAGTACCAAAGAACAGAGGTGAGAATAGAATCTAAACGATCTCTTATGGCTTCCATTATCATAGCCTCCAATTATGCTATTTCATTCAGATTGCTCGGACGTTTCTATATGGCTTGATGGGAATAAAACAGAATAGATTCTTGTAACACATAAAAAAACCACATGGTACATGAAGGCACAATCCCTGCTGGAACCTTTCTACTTCGTCATCTGTAAAGTGAGCATAACAAGATGAACTTATCTCCCAGGGATGCTGTGAGTTGGAATTAATAGAAACTGACTGTAAAGAATGCAAAATAGAAAAGTGGTTTGTGAATGTGCACTTAGTCATATCACTAGGTAATGTTCTTGAAAGGTTTTTGTCACCTGGTTCACTAAATGTTCTCTAACAACAATAGGGATATATGCTATCTTCTGGGAAAATAAACCCTGCTGGCACATAGATGACTGGGGAGGATGTATACCAGAATAATAGTCTATTGATCACTGTTTTGAATTCACTTTGTTACCTGATTGGCTCAGGTGAATAAGATGCTTTTTCATGTTAGGTGTTACCTTATTAACACAACCCAGTTAGAATGAAGTATAATTTTTTTGTAGGGGGTGCTCTACAACTGAAAACAATCCAGTCTGTTTTCTTGGGGCAGCTAGGTAGTGCTGAGAATGGATCGTACCAGGCCTGGAGGCAGGAAGACTCATCTTCCTCAGTTCACATCTGGCCTCAGACATTTACAGCTATGTGACCTCGGGCAAGTCACTTAACCCTATATGCTTCATTTCCTCATATGTAAAGTGAACTAGAAAAGGAAATGGCAAACCACTCTAGTAGCTTTGCCAAGAAAATTCCAAATAGGGTCATGAAGAGTAAAGTACAACTGAAATGACTGAACAACAACAACATAATCAGGGTAGAAGCTGGGGGGCCAGATTCTGAGCCCTCAGGGCATTCAATTTCTGTTCCTGATCCTCCTCCCCACCTCCAGAGTACCTCTGTCAGAGGAGGCTAAAATTAAGAGATACTAATTGGAGTCCAGCAAGAGTCCTTTAAGATTAGATATGTTGTACTGGCCAAGCAAGGTAGAGTTGAGTAGACAGAATTGAGATGCTCTGATTTTAAAGGTAAGAGAAAGAAACCTTCTAATATCTGCTGGAGCAGTTATTCTTCTGGACCTCTACTGCCTGTCATGATTTTCCTCTCCAGAAAGCTCTGCTGCATTTATACCTTCAGCCTCTAGTTCCTGATTCTTTTCTGTGTACTCCCTGGATACCATCTTGGACTATGAATATACCTCTTTGCCTTGTTCTGTTGCCTGACTTCACAGTGACTGACCCAGCACCCCCTTGTCAGAACACATCCTTCCCTTGCCCTTCCAGCTCTGCAGTTGTATGATTATATAGTTTTTAGCTTTTTTTCACCCAGATTGGTGGCTTTAAGACTGTCATTACTGATGCAATGGTGCTACATGACCATCCCCAGTAAGAGTTGCCCTCCAAGGGCATCTCGCCCATTCAGTAGAAGAGAGCACTGCCTTTCAGAACAACATCAGGAGTTAAAGAGTTAGAATTCTTATCAATGGGTACATGTATTTATTTCGTAGAAAATTTTCTGGGGTGATGGTTGTAATGAACCAATCCTTTACCTTCAAACATTAAATACCTAGTTGATATCCTAAAGACATTGGAGGGGATTCCTTGTTTTTTTGGCCAGATAAGTGTGAATAGAACTGAGATCTGAGGATTTCTTCTTGGAGATAAAGTCCATTTGGTAATAAAATTAGATGTTTGATAATCAAGGTATCACACTATTCTTGTGGAAAAAATGGAGAGATATGGACTAAATGACAATATAATTAGATGGATTTGGGACTGATTTAATGGTTGGATTAAAAAAAGTAGTGATTAATGATTCAATGTCAACTTGCAAGGAGATATTCAGTGGTTTGCCCCAGGGATTTGTGCTTGGTCTAGTGCTGCTGAATATTTTTTGTCAACGACTTAGAGGAAGAGATGTCATATTTATCAAATTTGAAGATGACACCAACCCAGGAGGGATAGCTAACTAATGTGCTCGATGACAGTAAGGATCCAAAAAGCTCTTGACAAGTTAAAATGTTGGGATGAATTTAATAAGATGAAACTTAATAGGAATGAATTTTAAATGTTACAATTTGGTTAAAAATGGCAAGATGAGGAAATATAGTTAGAGAGCAGTTTGTTTGAAAAAGACTTGGGGTTTTAGTGGATTGTAAGTACTGCCCTACTCAATAAACTCCAGTCTGACTCTTTGTGACCCCATTTGGGATTTTCTAGGCGAAGATCCTGCGGTGGTTTGCCCTTTCCTTCTCCAGCTCATTTTTACAGATGAGGAAACTGAGTCAAACAGGGCTAAGTGAATTGCCCAGGGTCACACAACTATTAAGTGTCTGAAGGTGGATTTGAACTCATCCTGACTCTAGGCCAGTCACTCTAGCCACTGTGCCACCTAGCCACTGCCGCCGCCACCACCACCACCACCCTTCCTCAGTAAACTCCAGTATCTCCCTGTTGCCTTTAAGATAAATGTAAACTCATTTCTTTAACTTTTAAACCCATTTAAACCCTGTCCCCAATCAGTCTTTCCGGTCTCATTATGCATGCCTCTCCCTTTAGCACTCTGTGAATTAGCCACATTGACTTTCTTTGTATTCCTCATGTACTGGTACTCTATTTCCTTTTCCAAGAATGTAAGGATGAGAAAGCATTTATTAAGTGTTTAATGTATACCAAGCACTGTGCTAAGCGCCGGGAATACAAATATGAGAAAGCAAAATAATAGCCGCTGTCAAAGAGCTTAAATTCTTTTTTCTTTTTCTTTTCTTCTATTTATTTTAGTTTTTAAATAGTACTTTATTTTTTTCTCAAATATATGTCAAGGCAATCTTTAACATTTATTTTCATAAGTTTTGAGTTCCAAATATTTCTCCCTTTCTCACTCCCCTTCCTAAAATGGTAGGCAATTTGATATAGATTATATATGTGCAATCATGTAAAACATATTTCCATATCAGTCACAATTGTGAAAGACAAAACAAATTAAAAAGAAAAAAAACATGAAAAAATAAAGTAAGTGAAAAAAGTATGCTTTGATCTGCATTCAGAGTTCATCAGTTCTTTATCTGGATATGAATAGTATTTTCCATTATGAGCCGTTTGTACTTGTCTCGGATCATTGTTTTGCTGAGAAAAGCTAAGTTATTCATAGTTGATCATCACACAATGTTGCTGATAACTGTGTACAATGTTTTCCTGGTTCTGCTCATTCCACTTTGCAACATTTCATGGCAGTCTTTTTCTAGGTTTTTCTGAAATCTGCTTGCTCATAATTTCTTATTTCACAGTAGTATTCCATTACATTCATATACCACAACTCATTCAGCCATTTCCCAATTGATGGACATCCTCTCAATTTCCAATGTTTTGCCACCATGAAAAGAAAGAACTTGAATTCTAGTGGGGGAAGACAGCGCATAAAGGGAAGCTAGAAAAGGAGTGAGGGAGGATGGTTTGGAAATAGATGAGAATTGATGTGGGAGCCTAGTCCAGGGAAAGGTAAGGTGAAAGGTTAACTAGGAAAGCTCAGTATCTCAGGGACTGAGTCCAAAGATCTTGTGGGAGGGGGATGAGAGGGGTGGCCAGAATGTAGGATGCATGGCTTAGAAATGACTGAGAAGTGATAACGAGGCCTATTTCCAGGCAAGATCAGGCCTTTGTATTGACCATCCTTCATGTCTGGAATGTATTCTCCCCCTTTCTCTTCCCCTTTCAGAATCCTTCTCTTCCTTTAGATACTGTTCTAGTGTTTTCTTCTACTTTAAGTCTTTCTTTAAAACATGAAATCTTTCTTGATTCTCCCCAACTGCTAGAGACTTCCTTCCCAAACTCCCTTACGTTGAATTCCTTTGTATTTATTTACATTTTACTCTACATTTATTCAGCATGTACTTATACATGTATTTGTTGTTTCCTTTGTTAGAATATAAGCTCCTTAACAGTAGGGATTGTTTTATTCTCTGTATTCATCTCTCTAGTGCCCAGCACATGGTAGTAGTAGGTGCTTCCTAAATTTTTGTTGATTGATTGACCTGATGAATAGTGATAGGGCACCCAAAAAAAGCTAACGCAATCTTGGCCAGCATTGAATGAAGCATTTCTTATGGGGTTAAAGAGATGATATGCCATTGTGGTCTGCCTTGGTCTGACCACATATGGAGAATTGTGTTTGGTTGTGGGTATCACATTTTGGAAAGAATATTGATAAACTGGAGAGATTCTGTGGGGGTAACCAGGGTGATAAAGGCATAGATATTAGCTATGCCATATGATGGTTAGCTGAAGGAACTGTGAATGTTTCTCTTGAAGGAAAGAGGCCTGAAGAGGAGGAATGGGGGGGCATGATAAATGTCTAAGAATATTTTTCTTCTTCCTATTTGTAACCTATTCTGTGGATGTTTATCACTCTTTTTCCTCTTTTTTGTCAAAGAAGTACTACCCTTTCTGTAGCTGCTTTAAAGTGATTCACCCTGTGTTTTGTTCATTTTGTATATTCCTGGGGTAAGACAGTTTGCAAATCTATTTCACAATTCCAAAAATATACATTAAGACTGATGTTGCATAGATTTTAATTGTCTTAAACATGTTTTCCCCATTGAGCTTTGATTTCAGGGTGCCAGTAAGTCTCTTCAAGTATTTGAAGTGCCTTTCTATGGAAAAAGGATTAAACATTTATTCTGCTTGGTACCAGAGAGCAAAACAAGGATCACAGATGGATGATACAAAGAAGGACATTTAGACTTAATATAATTAAACCATCCCTCCAAATTAGAGCTCTTCACAAGCAGAACAGGTTGCCTCGGGTGGTCCTGTCTTCTGCCTCATTGGATGGCTTTAAGCAAAGGCTGGCTGACCATTTCTTGCATGTGTTGCAATGGGCTTCTTTTTCAGGGATGGGTTGAACTGGATGGTAGATGAAGTCCCTGCCAAATCTCTCATCCTATAATTCTTTTATACTCTGAATCTTGAAGGACCCAGCCACCTGGAAGGTAATACTTACTTGCTAGTGTTTTTATTTTATTTTATTTTTTAAAGTAAACTTTTCCCACTTTATTTTTGTGTGTGGGATATGGCTAGTATGGAAATATTTTACATGATTTCACATGTATAATTGATATTCTTTTGATTGCATTCTCAGTGGATAGGGGAGGCATGGAAGGGAGGGAGAGAATTTGGAACTCAAAATTTAAAAAGAATATTACAAATCAATGATATATATATTTTGATATTTATATTATTTATTTAATATTTTAGTTTTCAACATTGATTTCCACAAGATTTTGAGTTACAAATTTTCTCCCCATTTCTACCCTCCCCTCACTCTAAGATGGCATATATTCTGATTGCCCGTTCCCCAGTCAGCCCTCCCTTCTCTCACACCACTCCCCCCACCATTCCCTTTCCCCTTACGTTCTTGTAGGGCAGAAGAGATTTCTATGCCCCATTCCCTATATATCTTATTTCTCAGTTGCATGCAAAAACATCTTTTCCTTTTGAGCATCTGATTTTAAAACTTTGAGTTCCAAATTCTCTCCCCTCTTCCCTTCCCATCTACCCTCCCTAAGAAGTGTAGACCTGAAAGTTTGGTTAAAGGAGGCAAATAAGCTAGGTAATATGTAAATTCATGATGTTTATTCCCTTAATGCTAGCGGAGCTAGCTTACTTGTACATACAAGGAGCCAGAGCTTAAGTTCTGACTGTCTGAACAAAAGAATGAGAAGGTTTAAATACATTTTTAGTCCCAACTCAGCATGCCTGTGTTACTCAATCTTATGATCCCCATGCATGTTTAACCATGATACAAGAAAAGGATTTTCCTTAATTGAATAGGTTGTAAATACAATAAGTCAAGATAGTTGACAAAGTGTCAATTGAAATTAGAACCCAGGATCTCTGTCTTTAATTTACCATTAACATGTCATAACATAGTATATGCCCATAAAATATTGAGATAAGAAAAAGTCACATTATTCAAGATAATTTCTTGGGTTAAGGGTCCCATCCTTAATGGCCACAGACAGAGGAAAGAATGCTCTTAAGTCAGCCCGATCTGGCCTTGTTGACATGGGAAGAGGTATTCTCTGAGTAAACTCGGAGAACAAAGAAGCTTAGGTCCAGGCTCTTCTTCTGGTTGATTATTAGTTCAGGTTCTGACCCTTATTGAAGTTACTACATTGATATTAAATGATTATCAGAAGGCAAGCAATTCAACATAGGCCACACATGTATCATTACATAAAAAACACTTCCACAGTAATCATGTTGTGAAAGATTAATTCCCTCGATCCTATCATGTCCCCCTTTATTCAATTTTCTCCTTTGACCCTGTCCCTTTTCAAAAGTATTTGTTTTTGATTACCTCCTCCCCCTATCTGCCCTCCCTTCTATCATCCCCCCTTTTTATCCCCTGCTTCAACAACCCGGCTAGCAGCTTCTGTGGGGGTAAAAGATCCACCCACAGCCAGCACCCAGAAAGCTGCCAACAGCACAGGTTCTTTCGATCTGCTTAATTAAGGAAAGCAAGGTGAAGGGGTTGACAAGCTTACTTTTAATTCAAATATCATTCAGTTAGTTCAGGGGAAAAAAACCAGCACCCTGAACTTCAAAACAAAATGCAAATAAATTACAAACATCAACAGACTTTGTCTGATTCAAGTCCTAACAGATAGTTACCAGAGTTCAACAAAGTTTCAACATCTGGGTTTACAAGCTGGAGGGCTCCTTAACTGCAGCTGCCCGGAGTTTCCTCATCAACACCATCTCCAGAGCCCCGCACAAATGGCTCTGTCCTCCCTTCTTATAGGGGTTCAGACATCATCAAACTTCATCTTAATCACCAGAGCTCAAGCTCTGGTGATTGGTTCTTGAGTTGGCCCCTCCCCTTAGGACCCTGGGAGGTTCACATCCACATGGATTATGTTAACACCTAATGGGGTTTGGGCCTGGGGCTTAGCACCTAGTAAAGCTCACTGAGACAAATTGTGTCACTCAAAGAAAACAAAGGCCATTCTGGTTACATCCCCTTCCCCCTATTTTCCTGTGGGGTAAGATACCCAATTGAGTGTGTATGGGAGGAAGGGTCTAGGTTATGAAAGTCTTTGAATGCCAGAGAATTTTGAATTTGATCCTGGAGGCTATCTGGAGCCACTGGAGTTTATTGAGTAGGGGAGTGACATAGTTGGACCTGTGATTTAGGAAAACCACTTTTGTGACGGAATGGAGGATGGATTGGATGGAGAGAGACTTGAGGCAGGCACAACCACCAGCAGGCTACTGCAACAGTCCAGGCGTGAGGGCCAAATATGTGGCAGTGTCAGAGGAGGGAAATGGATCATACTTTAGAGATGTCGAAAACATGAAATCAATAGACAACAGATTGGATCTGGCAGATGTGAGAGGTAGAGAGTAGTCCAGATTGGAATTTACAGTGCAAGCCTGAAGGACTAGGAGCATGGTCTTACCCTCTAATCTAATAGGGAAAGGAGGAGAAAAGGAGGGTTTAGGGGAAAGATAATGAGTTCAATTTTGGACATATTGAGTTTAAGATATCTACTGGACATCCAGTTCAAGATGTCTGAGAGGCAGTTTGAGATGTGATCAGGAGATTAACAGAGGCTGGGGCAGGATAAATAGATTTGAGAATCATCAGCATAATGATGGTAATTAAATCAATAATAGCTGATGAGATCACCAGGTTAGGCAGTACAGAGGCAGAAGGGAAGAGGGCCTAGGACAGAGCTTAATCTGGGTAAGGATTCAGCAAAGGAGAGAATGGAGGAGTGGTCAGATAGGAGGAGAATCAGGAATGAGTCATGTTCTGAAAACCTAGAGAGAAGAGACTATCAAGGAGGAGAGAGAGTGATCAACAGTGTTAAAGCTTCAGGAGAATGAGGATTGGGAAAAGGCCACTGGACATGGTAATTAAGAGATCATTGGTAACTTTGGAAAGAGTGATTTCAGTGGGGTGGTGAGATTGGAAGCTAGATTGTAAGGTATTAAGAAGAGTGTGAGAAGAGAAAGTGGAGGCACCTATTATAGATAGTCTTTTAAAGGATTTTAGTCACAAAAGGTAGAAAATAGTGGGGATAGAAGGATCAAATGAGTTTTCTGAGGATGGGGGAGACATAGGCATATTTGTGGGCAATAGAGAGTGAGTCAGTAGACAGGGAGAGATGAAAAGTAAGTGAAAGAATTGGGATGACCAAGGGGGCAATTATATATTTGTATCTGTTCCCTATATTTCTTGGAACTAAAACCTTTATCAGAGAAATTTACTATAAATCATTCCCCTTAGTAACTGTCTCCCTTTTAATTCTACCTGCACTGATATTGTTTGTGCTGAAATTTCAATGCAGTAGGATTGGAATTACCAATTTCATCATCTGTGATCCTTTCTATCCACCTTTTAGTCAAGAATTCTCCCACAATCTATAGTTGTGAAAAGTGTTTCTCAGTCCACAATCAACAAGCATTTATTAAGGTCTTCCTCTGTGTCAGGCACTGTGCTAAGTACTGGGAATACAAATATAGGCAAAAAGAAAGTCAGTCCCTGCCCTCAAGGATCAGTACAGTGGCTGAGTCTGGAGAATGAGGGATGGTTGGTCTGGGCTGTTCCCTAAAATGGAGATTCCAGGAATAACTCACTTATGAAATGATGGAAGCATTTTTTTTTCATAACAGCCTTATGAAGTAGGTGGTAGTACATCTATTATCACAACTCCATTTTTTTAAAAGAGACTCGAACTGAAGTGACTTATTCAGGGTTATACAGATAATGATAGAGTCAAAATTCAAACCCAATCTCACTTGTCCATTTTTACGTTGTGGGTATTACGCAATGCTATTGCATTATTTCTTACAGCAATAATATATATTTCCACAGTGCAGAAATATGTTCTGGCATAACCACCATAGGGAGAAATATGCATGTTTATTTTGAAAGCATTAGTCTTGGCACTTTGTGTTGCTATTTATCTTTTTATGTATCTGTGCCTTATCTCCTTAACTAGACCTCAGGGTCCTGGAAGGCAAGGAAAGATCGGTCTGATTCCTTTTTACATTTTCCCTAGCGTAGTGCCTTGATCATAGCAGGCATTCAATCAAAGTTGTTTGGTTGCTTAATTTGTGTGTTGTAGTATGTATTATTCTGTTGCCACACTGAAGAGGAATAATTCATAAATGCTTTTAGAGAACAGCAAGGTAAACTACACTTGCTTGCTTCTGTTCATATACTTATTCTGCCCCTTTTGAAAATAAATTTTTAAAAAGTTGTTTTTTTTCCCCACACAGCTGCCTCCCCCAATTCCTTTTCCCCCCATCCATGGCAACCACTAGAGATAATTTAATGAGTGAGGAGAAATTTCCCCATTTTAGGAATGAAGTGTAACTTGTCTGTTTTCCATTTCCCGTTCCAAGGATAGTTATGTGTTACTGGAACAACTTTCTTCCATGATCTGAACCAGCCCTTCTCCACCTGGGAACTGAGAAGAGACCAATGAGCCATGCACCATTATCTTCATCTTAATATTGAATATTGCCAAATATACTAGGAATATTTGTTGATTCAATCAATGAACATTGATTGAATGTCTTCTAGGTACACAAGATTGCTCAAGGTGCTGAAGGAGGGACAAAAGAAATACAAGACATAATCCCAGTCGCTAGTGAGGAGATAAGATGCTCACAAACACAACATTAAGTAAGAAAGCACATTTCTTCCAAAAAACATTTCACACTCCATGAATTACAGTTACTTAATCTACCTCTGACAATGTATCATGGAATTTATTTTAGAGCTTTGTGCTGATTTTTTTCCCTGAGCTAAATTGGAAAAAACCCAGCAACCCCAAAACCAAAACCCAGCCCTAAACCAATTGTAACAATCCCTCTCCTCCACTCACCAAAACAGAACAATTCAAAACCTTTGAAAACCTTAGAATTTAGTTGAGTCAGAAATGAAGGTAGTGGCAAAGTAGGTGGTTAAAAAAAAGTACCCTGTTCTGTTTGTATGGAAGTGGTAAGCAATGACTGTTCCTTCTTTTTGCGGCCCCCCTCCCCCCATGAAGATAGAAAGATAAGATAGAAAGATATGTGAAGCAAGTCCTAGTTTCAGCTCTGCCTCTGACATGATTGAACAATCTTGGACTCATATTTAAGTCATCTTATGTCTTAATTTCTCTTGGAGGGGGGGAAGGGATTAATGATATCAAGTACTTAACTCACAGAAATGTTCTGAGGAGTAATTAAAAGGAATAAGTCAATAGCAAAACATTTCATAAAATCTTAAGTTCTGAACAAAGGTGAAGAAGGATTGATACACACAGGAAGGTCAGTAGTTAAGGAATGACCCAGGGCAGTAAAAAAGTACTATAGAATGAATACATAGGTAGTAAAGATTTAGAAAAAGTATATAGTTTTCCCATCTACATTGTGACTTTCCCCATCATGATTTTGATATTTCATGGAAGAAGAAATTAAATGGGAATTTTGGGGGAGTTTCGTGGAAGCCTCAGACATGTGAAGGCTAGCAGACGACACAGAAGAAGTGTTTTTACTTAGTGTTGACCTACAAATAGCCTATGACCAAATACTTAACCCACATTTTACAATAAGGTACTGTAAATGCCCCATTAAAAAAAGAAAAAATTCAGACCTCTTCTCTGGTACAAAGGGAGGGCCAAAAATTTTTACTTGGATCTTCCAGATCGTGCCTCACCCCTACACCCCTCATCCCCTCAATGTGGAAGGGATAACTGTACTAAAAAATGAATGAGGGTACTTAAAGACATTTTAATGTATGGAAACTCAAGTTGTTTGCTTGTATGTTGAATATAAATTTTACATGTTGAAATTTTAAAAAATTGAGATTTGAATAATGATGAAATGTTACTTATTAGATTACTAAAGAACTCACATTAAGGGTCATCAAAGGACTGTGAAGAGGCCTATGATGGATATGAGCAGGTAATAACATATTATGGATGAGTGGTGTCAGGGATATCATTAGGGAGATGTAATGATGGTTTATCCATTGGATTTTCTAAGTTGGAAGATCTGGGTTTGAATTCTGGCTGTTTTACTTAATTTCCTGCGTGACCTTGGATAAGGATTTAACCTCTCTGGGCTCTTGTTTCCTCATCTCTGAAATGAGAGGGTTGACCTCTGAGGTTCCTTCCAGTTCCAAATCTATGCTTTTGGAGAGCAGGGGTTCATGAGCTTGAATTTATTTATTAAAAAAAGTTGTATCTGTATTTCGATGTAATTGACTCCCCTTCTAATCCTATGAATAATGCATTATTCTGAGGAGTCCATAGGTTTTCCCAGGCTGCCAGCAGTGCACATAAATAGTTAAGAATCTTCCTCATAGATGGAGGTTGGACAGTACTCACGTCTCATTGTTATCCCCGAAAAGCTAAGAGATCTTTAAAGGAAGGCCCCCAACACATTGGGCAGACCTCCTGTGGAGGATTTATGGGAAGGCATGGATATGTACTGGTGTAGGATGAGAAGAGGTGAGTGGGTTGTTATCTGCACCATTGGAAGGAGTGCTCAATTGGACTCATTTGTCAGAGAAGGGAGGGGGCAGCTAATTTAACCTGCTGCTAGTTTAATTCATTGGTAAGAACTTAATAACTGCTTGAATTTGAGTTATGATCTGATAATAAAAGTGAAAGGCATTGAGGCAGGAAAAGGACGTCACTTTCTTTGGGTGTTGCTGCCGTAGCACAAATTTTGCATTTTGGTCATGGCGTGGATTATAGGGTCGGTGCTAAATAGAACCTCCCTTCATGAAACTATTTTCTAGTGACTGCCATGGGTCATCTGGAACAATCCACAGGCAAAGATTTACTTAGTGGATGTGGGAGGATAATAACAGCTTGAAACATCTTGATAATAAATATATTTGTGCAGCTTTTCTGGTCCCAGGTTATTGAAAATTTCTGTAGACTTTGGCTGGCTCCCAGGATCTTTTTATACTCTTGCATATTTATCTTTTTTTTGTATGAAAAGACCCTACTGACTTCAAAAGAAACCTGCTGGCACAGCTCTGGAGGAGAAATACCCCTGGGGTAATAAAAATGGCTAGCTAGCATTTATATAGTACTTTAAGGTTTGCAAAAACACTTTACATACGTTGACTCATTTAGATCCTTACAACCAGCTGCTGTGAAGTAGGTGCTATCATCATCCCACTTTACAGATGAAGACAGTGAGTCTGGGATGGTGTGTGACCTGCCCAGAGTTACAGAGCTAAATAAGTGTCCGAGGCAAGTCTTCCTGACTCTCCAATTCTAAATCCTTCTCTGTTGCACCACCTAACTGCAGGTAAGTGGGAGTGGAATTAGGAGTGAAAAATTTGAATTTGTGGTTATAATAATCTTTGCAAATCTTCTTTGGAAAGAGGTGGCAGATTATTTTAACCCCACTATATACATGAGATCTAAGGGGATTTTGTGATTTTCCTAAAAGTCAGGGAGATTCCAACTTTTTCTTGATCGCCTGGGTTGACCTTAGGGGAGGAACAGGTTTGAATGCCATTATGAAGAAGACTAGGGTGGCTAGGTGGCGCCATAGTGCAGAGTGCTGGGCCTGGGAGTCTAGAAGAGCTGAGTTCAAATGTGCCCCTCAGACACCTATTAACTGTGTGACTCCGGGAGGCTGCCAGGTGGCGCGGTAGATAGAGGGCTGGGCCTGGGAACCAAGAAGATGAGAGTTCAAATGTGACCTCAGACACTTAAGTAGCTGTGTGACACTGGGAAGTTACTTAACTGTTTGTCTCAGTTTCTTCATCTGTGAAATGAACTGGAGAAGGAAATGCCAAACCACTCCAGTATCTTTGCAAAGAAAACCCCAAATGGGGGTCACAACAGGACTGAAATGACTGAACAACAGCAAAGAAGAAAACTGAAGTAGGGGAGGGGGAAGAGGGACTAGACTAGGTGGCACAGTGGGTAGAGTGCCAGGCCTGGAGTCAGGAATATTGTATCTTTATTATTCTTTTGCATCACTGGAATATTAAAACAAGGAAGGAGATCTCACACAAGCTTTTGGCTGGGATTGACATTTATTTTAATAACATCAGATGCAAAATGGTGTGTAGGGGAGTGAAACCAGGTGGATCTCAATTCTGAATTTCCTGTTTTCTGTGTCCTAATGAAATACCTCAGAGCCTTGGCTGGTTTTTAGAGGGATAGGAGGAAGAAAAATTTGGGTGAGCTCTGCCTAACCCCTATGTAATGTATATATTAACTTACCCTGAGAGACATTTTATTGAGGTTGAATAAAGGGATAGACTAGAATGGCTTTTTATTGAAATGCTTTATGTAGTAAAACATTTCAATAGGAGTTTCTGCTGTTTCAAATAAGGAAATGTTTCCATGTGTACTAGGAAGACAACACATCAGCTGGAGATTTTAATTAAATATTCACTCTCTAATCAATGGTATAAAACTGCAGGGGGTAAAAAGAAGCTATTTCTAGGAATGGTGTAAAATTTTGCTTTCTTTTGCATTTTGTTGGCCAACCTTCCATGGTTAGGGGCTATTTTGAAACAAATTCTAGGCAGCCATCCAAGTGTAATAAGGGAGGATTTATGTCAGAGAGTGTCTAGAATAAAAGTGATCATGGTTTCTTGTTTTAGACAAATCTCCAGGTGCAGTGTTGGTTTTATTTGAGTTTTTAAAAATGCTTTTTTAGAAAAATGGTTTTAAGAATCCTCCTCATAGAGCGATGGTTATAAAGCTGTTGGGTAGCCAACTGAACATCACACAGGTATATGTAAGAACAATTTTTTAAAGAAAAAAACCAAAACACCCAAACAGCTGTTACCCTTTGTTTCAAAGTAAGTTTTGTTTCCCTGGGAAACATAGGCATTTTACATTATAAAATATCTTAATGTGATTATTGATGAGGTTTGGGGTTGAGGGGTGCTCGAGACCCTAAAACGCCGACATGCCAGGTCCTGCCGAATGAATTCGACTCAAGCCTTCTCAGTCAAGGAAAAACAAAGTTTATTAAAGATTCGCCATATTGGGTAGACTCTTAAGGAGCCTGAGCATTTGTGATGCTAATGCTAGTGGGCCAGATTAATCTGAGCTGAGCTAGATTGAATTTTGAGTGCCTTCATGGAGGCAAGATGGAGCTT
The DNA here is from genome assembly GCF_011100635.1 of Trichosurus vulpecula. Classification (NCBI taxonomy): domain Eukaryota; kingdom Metazoa; phylum Chordata; class Mammalia; order Diprotodontia; family Phalangeridae; genus Trichosurus; species Trichosurus vulpecula. The sequence continues at coordinate 422,732,937 of NC_050574.1, forward strand.
ATATACAGAAAGATTATGGGAGAGGTTGAGGGGTGGTCTTGAGTAGTCTGGGATGACTAGAGGAGGGGTTAGAGCAGACTGGGGTGACTGGGGTGAGATTAGACTTCAGGGTGGGAAATAGCTGAAGGCTTCCTGGAGATGACAGACAATAAGAGAGCTAGAGGAACAGAGCTATGGTATAGATATTTTGATCAGGATCAAGGGTGGGAAATAGCCAGAAGGCAATCCAGAGGTAATTAGACAATGGAGGGCCAGGCTAGGCTATTTGGGCATGGAAAGCCAGATCAAGTAGGAAGATTCAGGGTAGGGTCCAAGGGGGTTCCCACAGTCTAGACCTCATCACTCCCCCCTCAAATGAATGGGACCCAAATTCTTTTGGGGTCAGGGAGGAAGTTCTCAACTTCTGAAACTGCTTCTTGCTGGCAAGGGGTATAGAGCTGTCCCTTCCTTGATGGGTCCCATTCAAGGGGTACATAGTCTAAGAGCAGGTCTTGATATTTGGTGAACCTGTGGCTAGCTAGCCACTGGTGGCCCTCTGTTTCTAGGAAGCTCTGAACTCTATGGGGAGTCAGAACTTCTAAAGGCTGGTCAACTAGAGGTTTAGAAGCTTCCTCAATTAGAATGGCTTTAGCAGCCATGGAGTCTAATTATTTTGAAAAACAGGCAACTGGCCTGGGGTCAGGTCCTAAGGACTGGGTTAGCACTCCCAAAGCCTGTCTTCTCCTTTCATCAGCATACTGACTTGTTTTTCATGGTTTTCTCACATCACTCTCATTTCTCTTCCCAATTTTTCCTCTATTTCTCTAACTTGCTTTTCCAAATCCTTTTTGAGCTCTTCCACAGCCTGAGACCAGTTCATGTTTTTCTTGGAGGCTTTTGATGTAGCCTCTTTGACTTTGTTGACTTCTTCTGGGTGTATGTTTTGGTCTGCTTTATCACCAGAGAAAAATTCCAAAGTCTGAGTCTGAATCTGAGTCTGTTTTCGCTGCCTGTTCATGTTCCCAGACAGCTACATGACCTTTGGTCTCTTCATTGGGCTATGACTGCTTGTAGAGTAGAGAGTACTTTGTTCCAAGCTTGAGGGGCTACGCTGTTGTTTTCAGAGCTATTTCTACACAGCAAGCTCTGCCACACCAGCGTTCCTTCTCCCCCAAGAACCACCAACCCGGACCGTGACTCGGATCTAAGCAGGCTCTGCACTCCTGCTCTGATCTGCCACTTAATTCCTCCCACCAGGTGGGCCTGGGGCTGGAAGCAACTGTAGCTGTACCTCTGTAAGCAGCCTCAGAGCTGCACCACCTCCGCTGCCCCCAGGGTGGTGACCCACCACGAACTCCTTTCACTCAGTCCCAGAAGTTTTTCCCACTAACCTTCTCTGTTGTCTTTGGTGTTTGTGGGTTGAGAAGAATGGTAATTTTCACAGCTCACTGATTCAGAGCGCTATGGCTTGTTCTGTCCGGCTCCTGGTCTGGTTGGTCTGGGCGTGGCCCATGCTGGGCTCTTGGGCTCTGCTCCGCTCTGCTCCCAGCACGGTGCGATAGACCTTACCCAGCGACCATCCAGGCTGTCCTGGGCTGGAGCCCTGCTTCCCTCTGCTATTTCGTGGGTTCTGCAGTTCTAAAATTTGTTCAGAGCCATTTTTAATAGGTGTTTAGAGGGTCCTGGGGGAGAGCTTTAGGCAAGTCCCTGCTTTCCAGCTGCCTTCTTCCTACTTCCCCCTTTTTAAAGATTCTCTAAAACTCCATATTCTACAGACAGTTTTTCTTGATGAAGGGGCTGTGGTTTTCCTTTTCTCCTTCTTTATTGCAGTAAGAATTCATTCATATAACATACATTTACAAAGAGTGGGTCAGGCAAGGAAGGAAGAGAAAGGAAACAAGCATTTATTAAGCACTTACAATGTGCCAGGCTAGGTGGCACAGTAGGTAGAGTGTCAGGCCTGCAGTCAGGAAGACTCTGCATCCAAACCTGGCCTCAGACACTTACTAGCTGTGTGACCCTGGGCAAGTCACTTAACCCTGTAATACCTCAGTTCCCTCAATTGTAAAATGAGCTGGAGAAGAAAATGAGAAACTGCTACAGTATCTTTGCCAAGAAAATCTCAAATGGAGTCATGAAGAGTTGAACACAACTGAACAACCATGACAATATGCCAGGTACTGTGCTAAGCGCTTTATGAATATTATCTCATTTAATCTTTGCAACAACCCTGGGAGGTAGGTGCTGTTGTGGATCCCCATTTTATAGATGAGAAAACTGAAGCAAAGAGAAAGTTAAGTGAGTTGCCCAGGGTCACACAGCTAGTACACATCCAATGGCAGATTTGAACTCAGGTCTTCTGGGCTCCAGGCCAAATGCTCTTTCTGCCTATGTGCACCACCTATGTTTCTAAGTTACTTTTGAACTTTTGTGCTTTTGAAATCTTACTGTCAGCATGCTACCGGGTCAACTTTCTGTCTATGCCCCACCACATTTTAAAGATACATTTGAATCTGTGCAGATAGAGGTTGTGCATTACTCTGTGGATCTGGGAGTAGCAGTATAAATGGATAACATGGTGGGCCGAAATTAGACAAGAGGAGGAACACATGCTGGATTGTCTTCAGGACATTTCAGATATCCATTAATGATCTTGAGCTTCTCCTAGAAACAAGGCCCCATTTTTGTGTTACTCATAACCTACCAATGGTGTATTTGGAGGTGAGATTTGGAACACAGCAGTCTCTGAAGAATGAAAAATTCATGATTTGAACTCGGGTCTTCTTAACTCCAGGCCAGCTCCTCTATCCACTGAGCCATCTATCTGCTTATGGCAAGCTTAGAGGAGAAAACAAATAAGAATTCCATAAAGTGGGCAAACATGGGTGGGATGTAGTTTCTACTGTTGGAGAAAACATCCAGTTTGATGATTTCATAGATGTATGTGAACATTTATTTGAGTTGAATATATACTTTCATATACAACGGTCACCTTTTTTTTCTTTACCAGGGTTATTAATTTCAGTAACAAATTGGCAAAGGGGTGTGTGTGTGTGTGTGTGTGTGTGTGTGTGTGTGTGTGTGTGTAGCGGGGAGGAGAATGGTATTGGGGGAAAATTCTAAGCACATCTTTGCATGGTATATAAGGAAACACTATTTTTAGTGCAATCTTTTCCTAACTGATCCGTCTGCTGCACAGTTGCACAAAAACTTGCTAAAGTTACAGGCAGCTATGTGATGGCAGTAGAAAGAGCACTGGATTTACAGTCAGGAAGACTTTAGTTCAAATCCAGACTCAGATACTTCCTAGCTCTGGACTCTGGACAAGTCACTCAACCTCTGTCTGTCTCAACTGTGAAAATTATAATAGCACCTACCCCGCCCACCATGGCTGTTGTGGGAATCAAATGCAATAATTGTAATGTTCTTAGCACAGTGCCTGGCACAAAGTAGGTGCTTAATAAATGCTTATTTCCTTCCTTCCATTTACAAAATTACTAAACTCCCACCCCACCATGTTTTAAGGTTATGAATCTACCTTCCTTTTCTTCTGTCTACAAATTGTTGGCTAGCTAGGTGGCATAGATTCTAGGTTTAGAATCAAGAAGCCCCATCTTCATGAGTTCAAATCCAGCCTCAGATATGTACTAGCTTGTGTGATCCCTGGGCAAGTCACTTAACCCTATTCACCTCAGTTTCTTCATCTGGAAAATGAACTGGAGAGGGAAATGACAAATCACCCTAGCATCTTTGCCAAGAGAATCCCAAAGTGAGGTCACAAAGAGTTGGACGTAACTCAACAACAACAAACAAATTATACTTTTATTTTCACCCTTTCTGAAATATTTGTTTCCAAAAGGTGACCTCAGAGTGAGCCAGAAAATGAACAGCATAACTGCTGCCATCTGTAGGTATGAGACCTATTATGTTTGTTTTGCAAGATTATTTTCTTCATCTTTGTAAATGCTAGTGCCTTCCTTCTGAGATTATATCCAGTTTATCCTGAATATATCTTGTACATACATGGTTGTTTTCCTGTTGTCTCCCCCATTTTATGTGAGCCCTATGAAAGAAGAGACTGCTTTTTTTCTTTTGCCTTTCTTTATCTTCCCACTGCTGGGCACAGGGCCTGGCACATAATAATGGTGCTTAATAATGCTTGTTGACTTGAGTTATGTTCCTGCTGTATTGATTCCTTGGCCTGATTATACCTCAGTAGGTTCCTTCAGGTTGTCCCAGTCAAGTGTAAACTTTGGCAGTTTCAACCAAGTTGAAAAGGTTTAGCATACCCAGCAATGGACTCCTGTGCGTTGACTGAGGACCAGTCTCATTAAGATCAGAGACCTACATCTCCACAAGGCTGACCACCAGCTGCTGATTAAAAACTTTTTTCTTTGGTCATAGAAACTATCTTCTAAGATTTTGATCTGTATTGGTGGAAGGAGTGTCCCACCAATGACAAAATTATGGGTCGTTGAAGTACTTAAGCCACTTGCATTGGTATGACCTTGGAAAAGAATTGTAGAAAGAATAAATATTTAATTGTGATCCCCATAGCCTCCATTGCCAATCTTATTGGCCTGATATTTAATTATTATTTTAGTTTTCCCATCTTTAATGTGGATAATTGACTATAAACTGTTACTGCCTTTTGCTTTCTATTTGTGTATAGATGCATTCATTTGATAATTACATGACCATTTTTTAAAATATAAAGGTTCAGTGGCTTTGAAAAATTTGAACAAAACCCTGCCCAAATAATCTGAATGAGTTAGTACAGCTTCTGAGGGCTTTTGACATAATGCTCTGGGAATTATGCAATGGGGTGGTCCTGCAGGGGTCATTGATTCTAGCTTATTTTTCTGTTCACTATCAGCTTTGAATTTGAGGTGGTATTAACTCTCTCAATTGTAAATGGCTTGTGTGCTTCATCTAGCCTTGTTGGTATTGCCTTTGGTATTATAGAATAGAACACAAGCTCTTAGAAGAATCAAGGACAATATATAGTTCCTTAGCAGAATGCCAGATAGAAAACCAGGAGATAAATTCTATACCAGCAATCATGAGCTGTGTAGTCACAGGCAAGTGATTTCACCCTTCTTGGGGCCTCAGTTTCTTTGTAATGTTGGGGGTGATGATACTTATACTGCCAACTTCATAGATTTATTGGGAAGAAGGTGCTTTGCAAGCCATAAAGTGATACATATCTATCTCTCTGTGTGCATATATAGATAGTATGTATATACATACATACAACCGGTTATTGGGTTTTTTAATTATTGTCAATGGTATTCAGTGTAAAAGTAGGTACAGAGGAAGATATCCAAAAGAATGTTTGAAATATAATTGGGGTTCAAGAAATGAAAGAGGCCAAAGGCCTTCTGAGTATAGACTACTCAGAAGACTTACATCTGTATATCATGAATATCTTCTCCAAAAAGAGAGTCAGAAGTTGCCTGTCATGGCAATAAAAAAAAATGAAATTGGCTCTTATCAACTGGTTACTGATGTGGAGTTATATCACAATCACCTATGTGATTCAATTGAGTCAAAGATCAAAATCAGCATCAAATTAGAAGGATACAGATGAGGAAGCACTCTACATAATTGAAAAAATTTCAACTTGACCCATTCAAAGAAAATATCTCAAAATGAGAAATGGAAAAAGATAATGACATTGGCCTTAATTTTCACCATTTCTTTTTAATGCTGATATAAAGCAGCTGCCACAATGAGAAAGTCCAAAAGCCCTGAAAATCATCTTAGCCAGTAACATTTGTTCCTTTACTTGACAATGAGAACATGGCAGAGAAAGAAAACACTGATTTTGAATACAGACTCCTTTGGTAGGCGTAATTAAGTTTCATTACATATTTCAAATAGTAGTCTATATTCAAGAATTAGTGTAGAGGATATTTTCTGGGAAATGTATGCTTGGAAAAGGAGATGGGACAACCATGTAGTGAGAGTAAGGAATGACAGATAGCCTGAGTGCACAACTGGTTTCTACAAAATGCAGAAAGACCTGGAGGAAGGAATCCAGCATGACAGGTAAAGTCATAGGGGAAAAGAAAATAGACAAAAATCATATGATATGAGAGGGCATGGGTGGATGTGATAGGCAGTGGTAGAGGGATGGGGGAGGTCGTGAATCCACTGAAGTCTTGTTTTAATACATATAATTGTTCAACAATAACTGGGAAGTGGCAGTAGTGGACTGGTTTTCTGCTCTAGGTGATCTAGGATTTCTGAACCAAAGAATATTTGAGCTGATAAGGTCCACAGATCATTTAATCTGGCTCTCTGAGAGGTGAAATCACTTAACCAAGATTATGCAGTGAGGTTTTGTTAGAACCAATAGTAACAACCCAGGCATGATTAGAATGATGTATTCTGTGACCTAGAAGGAACCGTAGAGATCATGTCATCCAGTCCCCCCAAATCAGGAATATCCTGTATAATATTCCTGACAAGTAGACTTCTAGCATCTGTTGGAATACCTCCGGGGATAGGGAGCAGCTTATTATCTGATGAGAAAGCCATTTTTGTAAGGGCTTTAGTTCCTTCCTTCCTTCCTTCCTTCTTTCCTTGTTCAGTTGTTTCAGTCATGTCCAACTCTTTATGACTCCGTTTGGGATTTTCTTGGCAAAGATCATGGAGTGGTTTTCCATTTCCTTCTCCATTTCATTGTATAGATGAGGAAACTGAGGCAAACAGGGTTGAGTGACTTGCTCAGGGTCACATAGCTAGTTAAGTGTTCGAGGCAAGATTTGAACTTAGGTTTTCCTGACTTCAGGCCCAGCACTCTATCCACTGTGCCACCTAGCTGCACCTTTATATTACATTATATTATGTTACGTTATGTTATGTTATGTTAAATATATGTATGTGTATACATACACACACATATATATGTGTGTGTATATATATACACACACATATATATATGTGTGTGTGTGTATATATATATATATACACACACACACACACACACATACACACATATATACACATCATTGAGTAGATAGCTACTTTTTAAAAACTTCTATTCTTTGGTCCTAGTTCTCTCTGCAGGAGTCAAGTAGAATAAGTCTAATCCCGGTCATAGGACAGTGCTTCACATAGTTTAAGAAAGTAATCCTATCTCCTCATTTTCTCTTTTTAGGGTAAACTTCCCTACTTCCTTTAAATAAGTTAAAAAGGCACGGATAGGCATCCCCTTGCCATCCTTCTCATCTCCCTTTGTGTACACTCTACCTTGGCAATGTCCTTCCTAAAATGTGGCAGCTAGAATTGAACATACTATTCCAAATGTGGCTTCTCACTTCCATTCCAGAACCCATTACAGGATAGCATGCTTTCATTTAGAAACAGAGTCTTGGAAAGTACAGGAAATAAAGATACTGAAGATGCACTGTCCTTTCTCTTGGTTTGCTTGGAACTTTGTCAGCACCATTCCTAACCCTTATCCCTCTTTCCAACCTACCTACTTTCTCAGTGATCAAAAAGCTTTTGGGGAAATGAAAAATCCTTGCCTCACAGAAGCTAATCTAGTTAAAGAAATATTATTGCATATCACAAGCTGACAGAATGTGTCTGTATAGTTTATTTTTATAGATTATTAGTCCTGGAAGGGATCCTAGGGGTAATGCAGTGTGTCCCAAAAGTCTTAGTTCAATTTAAGCCTAAAACTTTGGGAACACCCTGTATAGTTCAACTTCCATTTTATAGATGGGAAAGCTGAGACTCAGAGAAGTTAAACTGACTTAAATGGACTCTCAGAAGTTTCACAATAGAGCAGTAGTTTTTTACCTTTTGTGAGTCATGTTCCTCTTTGGCAGTCTTGTGAAAACTTTTTACCCCTTCTCAGATTAATGTTTTTAAATGTACAAAATAGAAATACATAGCATTACAAAGGAAACCAATTATATTGAAATGAAATTATCAAAGTATTAAAAAAAGTTAATGGACTCTCAGTTAAGAACTGCAAAAAAGTAAGTAGTTCTGTTTTTGCTTTTTCCATTTTGTGGAGAATTAAGAGTGAATTTTTTTTAAAAAAATGATATCCAGTCAAATACTGTATTTAAAAATTTAGAATATGTTTAATATGAATGTATACATAGAGCCTGTATCAGATTGCATGCAGTTTTGGGTTGGGGGGAGGAGAGGGATGGGGAGAAAATTTGGAACTCAAAATCTTATGGAAGTCAATGGTGAAAACTAAAAATAAATGAATGAATGAATGAATGAATGAATGAATAAATAAAAAAGAAAAAAATTAGAATACCAGTTTTAATAGACCATGGTAAGAAGTTTCAGGATGGAACCACACAGCAAGTATAGGCCAGTCATTTGATTTCTTACTGGAGAAATGGTTGAATACCCTAGTCTAACTGGAAAGAAAACTGCACTAGCAGTTAGGAGATCCAGGCCTCATCTCAATAACTCACAGTTGTGATTTTGCATTTGTAATTTCATCTTATGGTGTTTCAAGTTTTCATCATATGAAATAAGAATTATGTACGTCCTCCTCTCCTACTTTATTTACTCTGATAACAAAAGGATGACAGAGTGTGAAGTGGTTTGAGTTAATTGAAACTATTGTCTCCCTCTGGACTCATATAGTTTTTTTGCACTTTGGTTATTGCCCTTTTATGTCATCATAAAGGATTGCTATAATTCACAGGACCCACTGAGAACCTCCACTTCCCAGGGAATCTGCTTCTTGGAAGTACGCCAAGGGGCCCTTGTATTCCTTCTTAACTGAATTCTAAATTTCCAGTTGTTGGGCAATGTGTTGATCCTTTAGGCAACTTGAAGCCACTGCTTCAAAGACTTGTACACATTCACTGACCACCTGTTTCTCCCTCCCACCCACTTATGCTTCTGTCCCCCCCTCTTGTATAGCCCTGCACAAGCACCCACATACTTCTTTCTAGTCTGCTGCTTCATGTGTATTTTCAAGAGTAAAAGAACATTGTAAATTCAGAAATAACATGTAAAGACAAGGTAATTAAAAAGAAACTATTCACTTACAGAGGTGGTGCTACTCAAACCAATTAGTATTTGTAAACAATATAAAGTTCTCAATTTAGTCTTCAACACTGCCCCTCTTTCCAGTTCCCTTCACAGCGCTGGAGCATCCTGCTCCTTGATTACTTACAACACCTCATACAGATCGGCCAAATGGAAACTCTGGACAGAGCTCATTTGTTTGCTCTGTGATCTCAAGCATACGATCAGGAAGCCTCCTGCTTGATGTTTGAGTTTTGGTATTTTATCCACCCATTCCTATGTAATTGTTTCTTATGCCTAACAAGGAGTGGAAGGATGGGGGTAGGTGGGAAGAGGAGAGAACAAGAATTAATAATAGATATCATTACCTTTTTTTTTAACATATTGAAAAAGAATAATGTAAGCTCTCTTATTCTTCAGATGTTCTTCCCAAAATATGCCACTCAGAACTAAATAGAATTTGCCAGATGTGGTCTCCTGATTACCACTCTAGGGCTCATTTTAGGATAACATTTCTATTTAGCTTTTCTATTAAGATTATTATTGTATATATCCGATTTCTCTTACTATATTGTAAGCTTTATGACGGCAGGGATTGTTTATTCCTTGAATCATTGGAACTACTTAAAAGAGTGCCTTATATATACTCCAGGAATATTTATTTAATGAATGATTTAAGTAAACTAAAGGAACTTGGGTTGCTATGTTTTCTTTTAATTTTTTTCTTCTTTAAAAAAAACTCTGAATTTAATGAACACACACAAAAAGAACATTTCATCATTTCCATATACAAAGCAGAACAGATTAAGGAGATCATATATGTGAAACCATGAATATCTATACTATGTATAGCTGTTCTATTTGTCTATTTTCCTCTGAATTTCATTCTTTTTAAAAGATGCTTCAATGGCGTGTTTATATTCTTTTTTTTTTCACAACACTATTACTGGGTTCACCCTCCCCTCCCAAATAGGGAAAAAAAATGACAATCCTGGTAATAAATAAGTACAGTTAAGCAAAACAAATTTACAAGTTTGCTATGTCAAAAAATATATAATTCATTTTCCACTTGGGTCTGTCACTGCTCTGTCAGGAGATGGGTACCATGTTTGAACATCAGTATTCTAAATTCATTGTTGGTCAGTGCATTGACCAGAGTTAAATTCTTCCAAGTTGTTTTTCTTCACAGTGTTATTGTATAAATTGTTTTCTGGTTCTTCATAATTCACTCTCTATCAGTTCATACACATTTTCTCAGATTTTTCTGAGTTCCTTCAGTGTTATCTTTGTAGTACATTGTATTCCATTGTATTGACATACCATCATTTATTTAACTTTTCCACAATTGCCAGGCAATACCTTAGTTCCATTCAATATCCATTCAATATAACAAAAAGAACTGCTATGAATATTTTTGTACAGATGAGCCTTTTCCATTTTTCTTTGATCTCTTTTGGGGGTATAGGCCAACTAGTGGTATCTTCGAGTTAAAGAGTATGCATAATTTAGAGGTACAGGTCCAAATTGCTTTCTGGAATGGCTGGATCAATTCATACCTCCACCAAGAGTGTACCAATGTCCTCCCACACTCACCTCAACAATTTTTTTCATTTTTTGTCATTTTTGCCTTGCTATAGTTGAAAATCTCCAAAGTTTTTTTATCTCCAAAGTTAATAAATTTCTGAGAAGAGAAACTAAAAGCTAGTTTGTTGGCCTAGAAGTAGGACTACTTACGGTAAAAGTAATTAAATAATATATAAGTAATTTTATCATGTTATCGCATACAAGGTTGAAGCAGTTCTGATGATTGAAACTGCCTAGGCACTGTTTTGATTAATTTTTTTCTAGTTGAGGACAGTTTATTCTTTCATTCATTTGTTTATTTATTTATTATGTATGTGATGGCGCTCTAAAATTGTCATGTACTATATAGCAAACTCAAGTTGGTTGGTATTCCTGTTGAATCAGAGTATAATAGAAAGTGTACCTCAAAGAAGGTGAAATATGAATGCAGTTATATGTAATAGGATATATAATTAAAGGAAGCTCAGCCAATTTGTTGTGATTTCTGAATGTTAATTTTTTGGGGGGTGAGGAAAGATATTTGTGGGGGAAAATATCTCTAAACCCAGGGTTCCTAACCTGGGATCTATGGATTTGTTTGTTTTTTAAAAAACCTTTTGAATAACTATTTTAACATAATTGATTTCCTTTGTAATCCTATTCACTTTATTTTACCTATTTATTTAAAAACATTATTTTAAGAAGGGATCCATAGGCTTCACTAGCTTCCACTGCCGAAAGGCAAGTGAAAAAAAGATTAAGAACTCCTGCACTGAACGGTCATTTTTATTTGTTAATTTTAACGTCTTAAAATCAAGGCTTGTTTATTTGTGCCATTGCCAAGAATTGCAAAAATATGTTTTTTTTTTACACACTGTATTTGAGTAGATACTCAGAGAGGTCATTTGGAGGCAGGCCAGGTCATGGAGCATTGAAAATGATCTCTGTGTGTAATATGACCAGCTTGTTTAAACTGTATTAGGAAAACAGCTTATCATTTGTCGAGCTTTTATCTGAAAATATTAAGATAGAGCAAGAAGCTTTTTGGAAAATGTATTGTGTGAACATATTGATCCTTTTAAAACAAAAACGTTGAAATGGATTGTGAGCACCATAGCCATGCTGTTTTTAAATCTCTAAAGGTCAAATCTTTAACCAATTTTCCATATTCCTAAGTTGTAATCTTTTTCACAGATGGCAAAAGTGGTAATTTCCACATTGAGAATGCTGAATTAAGGGACTATGGACTCCTCAGAATAATGCATTATTCATAGGATTAGAGGGGGAGTCAATTACATTGAAATACAGATACAATTTTTTTTAATAAATAAATCCAAGCTCATGAACCCCTGCTCTGCAAAAGCACAGATTTGGAACTGGAAGGAACCTCAGAGGTCATTTAGTTCAACCCTCTCATTTTAGAGATGAGGAAACAAGAGCCCAGAGAGGTTAAGTCCTTATCCAAGGTCATACAGGAAATTAAGTAAAACAGCCAGAATTCAAACCCAGATCTTCCAACTTAGAAAATCCAATGGATAAACCATCATTACATCTCCCTGATGATATCCCTGACACCACTCATCCATAATATGTTATTACCTGCTCATATCCATCATAGGCCTCTTTACAGTCCTTTGATGACTCTTAATGTGAGTTCTTTAGTAATCAAATAACATTTCATCATTATTCAAATTCCAATTTTTTAAAATTTCAACGTGTAAAATTTATATTCAACATACAAGCAAACAACTTCAGTTTCCATACATTAAAATGTCTTTAAGTACCCTCATTCATTTTTTTAGTACAGTTATCCCTTACACATTGAGGGGATGAGGGGTGTAGGGGTGAGGCATGATCTGGAATATCCAAGTAAAACTTTTTGGCCCTCTCTTTGTACCAGAGAAGAAGTCTGAATTTTTTCTTTTTTTTAATAGAGTGTTTATAGTACCTTATTGTAAATGTGGGTTAAGTATTTGGTCATAGGTTATTTGTAGGTCAATGCTAAGTAAAAACTCTTCTTCTGTGTCGTCTGCTAGCCTTCACATGTCTGAGGCTTCCACGAAACTCCCCCAAATTCCCATTTAATTTCTTCTTCCCATGAAGTACCAAAATCATGATGGGGAAAGTCACAGTGTGGAAGGGATAACTGTATACTTTTTCTAAATCTTTACTACCGTGTATTCATTCTATAGTACTTTTTTACTGCCCTGGGTCATTCCTTAACTACTGACCCTCCTGTGTGTATCAATCCTTCTTTACCTTTGTTCAGCACTTAAGACTTTATGAAATGTTTTGCTATTGACTTATTTCTTTTAATTAATCCTCAGAACATTTCTGTGAGTTAAGTACTTGATATCATTATCCCCTTCCCCCCTCCAAGAGAAATTAAGACATAAGATGACTTAAATATGAGTCCAAGATTGTTCAATTGTGTCAGAGGCAGAGCTGAAATTAGGACTTGCTTCACAAATCTTTCTATCTTCATGGGAGGAGGTGGGGCACAAAAAGAAGGAACGGTCATTGCTTACCATTTCCATACAAACAGAATAGGGTACTTTTTTTTTTTACCACCTACTCTACCACTACCTTCATTTCTGACCCAACTAAATTCTAAGGTTTTCAAAGGTTTTGAATTGTTCTGTTTTGGTGAGTGGAGGAGAGGGATTGTTACGATTCGTTTAGGGCTGGGTTTTGGTTTGGGGGTTGCTGGGATTTTTTCCAATTTAGCTCAGGGAAAAAAATCAGTACAAAGCTCTAAAAAAATTCTATGATACATTGTCAGAGGTAGGTTAAGTAACTGTAATTCATGGAGTGTGAAATGTTTTTTGGAAGAAATGTGCTTTCTTACTTAATGTTGTGTTGTGAGCGTCTTATCTCCTCACTAGTGACTGGGATTATGTCTTGTATTTCTTTTGTCCCTCCTTCAGCACCTTGAGCAATCTTGTGTACCTAGAAGACATTCAATCAATGAAAATCCACTTGCTGGTGAAAAACATGGCAAGGTTATGGGGTGCAGGTGGTCTGTTCTATTTGGAGGCATGACATTTGGAATGCTGGTTTCTATGAAACCTGGCTCTAATCCACATTTTGCTCTTAAATTTTTTTAAAATTGATATCTTTTGTTTGTTATATTATCTACATTTTCCAATGTATCCCTCTTATAATAAAGAATAAAAAGGAGGGAAAAAATAAACGACTTCAGAAAAACTAACCCACACATTCAAAATGTCTGATTATTACCATTACCAGGTATTCTAGGCTATTACATAACCTTCTCTCCCTCAAATATGTTCTTTGCTTTCTCAGCTCTTTGTATCTGCTCACACTGTTCTCTACTCATCCTCTAGATGTTGAGGTCCCTGCCAGTCTTCCAAGTTCTGTGACGGCAAGAATTGTGTGTTTCTTTAACTGTAGTATCTAACACAATGTTTGGGCAGCTAGGTGGTGCAGTGAATCAAGTACTTGGCCTGGAGTCAAGAAGACCTGAGTTTAGATCCGGCTTTAGAAACTTACTAGAAGCTTACTAGCTGTGTTACCCCGGGCAAGTCACGAGCCCTGTTTGCCTCAGTTTCCTCATCTGTAAAATGAGCCAGAGAAGGAAATGGCAAACCACTCCAGTATCTCTACCAAGAAAACACCAAATGGGGTCATGAAGAGTTGGTCATGACTGAACAACAAAAGCACAGTGCTCTCCATGACATAGGTGCTTATTAATTTTTTGATGAATTAGAAGAGTCACTTCAAATGCCACCTTCTACCTGAAGATCCCCTGTTTTCCCCAGCGAGGAGTGAACTTTTTCCTTTCCAAATGCACCTGACCCTTTTGTTCATGCCCACCTTCTATGCAGCTATCGTGCTCTGTATTGTTCTGGAATTGGAGTCAGAAGAGGCCTAAGAGGCTGAGGTTTGGTTCCTAGCTCTAACCCTCATTAAGCTTTGCCAACATGAAATTTCCTTCCTTTCTCTGAGACTCAGTTTCTTCATCTTGCTGTACTTACCTCTCAGGGAGTATGTATGTATATATCTAATTGTATTTATGTGTGCATGTATATATATACATATATATATATACATATATATAATTGTGAACTCTTAACTATATTTTTGTTGTAGTTATTTGTGTATCTACCCTATCTTCAGTAATAGATTGCAGTCTCCCTGAGGTCAAGGACCTTAATTTTTATCTTTGTGTTTCCCTGTAGGCCCTAGAATACCTTGAGCATAATATTATTGCTTAATCAGTATTTGTTTGTTGAATAGGTAGGCAGAATGAAATGCGAATGTTTTACATAGTGAAGATAAACAGCTTTATATATATATGCACATACATAATATATACATATGTGCATATATGCATGCTTGCATGTATATATAGGTCTCTGTCTCTGAGGTCACAAAGAGCTAGAGAGGACTGAAATGACTGAACAACTCTCTCTGTATGTATGTATATGTATCTGTGTATGTGTATGTATCTATGTATGTGTATGTGTATGTATATATGCATGTATATGTGTGTATGTGCAACTCTCCAATATCCTTGAGAAATGATTCAAGGTCTCTCTCTCTGTACGTATGTATGTATATGTATATATGCATGTATATGTGTGTGTATCTGTCCAGCTCTCCAATATCCTTGATAAATGATTCAAGCATTCTCTCTCTGTCTCTCTGTCTCTGTCCCTCCCCCCTCCCCACCTTCTCTCTCTCTGTCTCTCTCTGTCTGTCTCTCTCTGTCTCACCCTGTGCCTAAGTTTCTTTCTGCTCTCACTATGCAGTAGACCAGAGCTTCTTAACCTTTTTTGTGTGTCATGGACCCCTTTGACATTCTGATGAAGCCTATAGACCCCTTCTCAGAATGTTTTAAAAAGCATAAAATAAAATATATAGGGTCACAAATGAAACTGATGATACTGGAATGCAGTTATCCAAAGTTTTTTTTTAATTAAAGTAATTTTTTTTAAGCCCATGAACTCCAGGTTGAGAACCCTTGTGGTAGATGTTGGGGATCAGTAGTAGAATTGAACCAAGAGAAGCTTAGGGACAAAGAGGGGCAAATGTGCCTGTGTTTGTATTCAAAAGATAAATGTCAACATTTGGGATTATAGGCGATGATATCACTTCTCTTTGTATCATCTGTGCCTCATTATGACTGTTACTTTTTGGAGTGGGTAGGTCTCTGAGGGTAAGATTGGAGCTGAGTAAGTGGCTTCCACTTGACCCTTGAGATTCTGGTTTTTCTTTTTGCTTCTGACATCAGCAAGACAGAGGAGTAGTGTAGCTAAATGCAGGAGTCCCCTTACAGTTGCCTGGAGACAGTCCAGCCTCAGCTACAAAAGGACTCTGTCTGTGTGTGGGGACTTCCTTCTCAGTTGTGTTGAGGGATTGTGTTACTGTAGACATGTTTGTAAATATCCTCACTGTAGAGGTATTTTATTTGATTCTCTTGCCATCCTGAAGGACTTTTAAGATCACAGATGTTCACTATTTTAAAAAAATACAATCATCAAACATTTTTAAAAAATAACATGGTATAAAGATATATGGTAACCCTATGGAAAAAATTCTTAATCATGCCTTCTGTCTTTTTTTTTCTACCAGGCATATTTACAGTTTTAAAACATCTTTAAATATAAAAAAATCTTTAGATAGCAATTGATCTACAATTTAAACACATTATGAGTCAGGGACAGTGCTAAATGCTAAGGATACAAAGACTGAAACAGTTCCTGCCCTCAAGAAACTTATACTCTGTATAAGTCTCTATTAGTTCTATATGATATATTATGTTGTGATAAGAACAAGTGCTATCATCAATGAGTAAATTAATTTGTAACCAGACCACACAAGCTCAGCTAAAGAAACAGATGCCAGAATGTCAACCTTTCTCAATAGCTCTAGTTCCAATATGTAATCAGAGAGGCCGGAGATCCCATTTCCTCATTTGTCTAGTACAAACAAACTAAACATTTGCCAGAGTGTTATTCTTTAAAAGATTCAGGACAGTTATTTGCAAATACTGGCTCTGAAAACAACAAAATCAATGAAAGACAATTTTTTTTATCCTTTTCTTTTTCTTTTTTTTATTATTTTTTTATTATTAGTTTACAACACTCGGTTCTACATAATTCTGAATTCCAGATTTTCTTCCCTTCCTCCCCAAGATGGCACGGAATCCCATATAACTTCCAGTTATAACTTCACATTGAATTAATTTACACACTAGTCAAGTTATGGAGAAGAATTATGACCAACAGAATGAATCATGAGAAAGAAGAAACAGAACCAAAAAAAAAGCAACCCAAAAACAAAAACAAAAGAGAGAAAAAAAAGGGGGGGGGGGGAAAGGCGAGCATGAAGTGTGCCTCAATCTGCATTCATACTTCATAGTTCTTTCTCTGGATGTAGATAGCATTCTCCATCATGAGTCCTTTGGAGTTGTCTTTGCACCTTGTGTTGCTAAGTCTGTCAGGGTTAGTCCTCACAGAATCAGTATCTCTGTGGTTGTGTATAATGTTCTCCTGGCTCTGCTCCGCTCACTCAGCATTATGTCGTGTAGGTTTTTCCAGGTTGTTATGAAGTCCGTATCATCCCCATTTCTTATGGCACAATAGTATTCCATTACCTTCATATACCACAGCTTGTTCAGCCATTCCCCAATTGATGGGCATCCCTTTGATTTCCAATTCTTAGCTACCACAAAAAGAGCCGCTATAAATATTTTTGTACATATGGGTCCTATTCACACTTGTGTGATCTCTTTGGGATACAACCCTAGAAGTGGTATTGCTGTGTCAAAGGGTATGAACATTTTTATAGCCCTTTGGGCATAGTTCCAAATTGCTTTCCAAAATGGCTGGATCAGTTCACAACTCTACCAGCAATGTAACAATGTTCCAATTTTCCCACATCCTCTCCAGCATTTATCATTTTCCTGTTTTGTTATTTCAGGAGAGATATGGTGTCTAAGAGTTGTTTTGATTTGCATTTCTCTAATCAGTAGTGATTTAGAGCATTTTTTCATATGCCTATAGATATCTTTAATTTCTTCCTCTGAAAACTGCCTATTGAAAGACATTATTTTGGAGTACTGCTGACTTTCTCCTTTAGTGCTATCCTAAATCACCCCAGGTGATAGTGAACAGCACTTTTCTGGTCTGACAGCACTATCAGCTCTGTTGCCCTGAATGGGTCAACAGGCATTTATTAAATTCCTCCTATGTTATGGTACTATGTTATGCTGTGGGGGATTACTAAGTGTAATGGCAAACAAAGTAGGACTTTTTGCTGTTTTTTCTTTTGGAGTGCTTCTCAGCACTAAGGCAACCAAGTGCCTTTGATTGACCCTTGCCTTTATTTGAATCAAGAGTCTTTGATGACCTTCTTAAGTGACAAGAAAACCTAAGTCACACGAGTTTGAGTCATATGTTTGTGACACCCTCTGTGGGCTGACCCTGAAGAAGTGTATATATACTCTGAGGTTAGCATTTTGCTTTGGGGGCTCACTCATTAGAAGAGTGTTCGTGTGATTTGACCAGATGAGACTCTGGGTAGCTGTTAAGGAGCCCCCCAGCTTTGAAAACCCAGACGTTGGTGCTTCTCTCTCTCTGGTAACTATGTATGTATTGCTATGGACAGACAGAAGCCCTGTCTGCTGATTTGTGTTATTTGCTCTGTTTATATAATTTCTGCTTGTAATTTCTGTTTGCGTTTTCTCTGAAGTTCAGGGTGCTGACTTTTTCCCTTGAACTAAGTGAATGATATGTGTGTGTTTAATTAAAGTGAGATTGTAAACCCCTTAAAGTTGCTTTCCTTAGAAAAGCAGATCAAAGAACTTATGTGCTAGCAGCCCTCCTGTGTGCTGGTGTTGTTGGTCTTATACCTCTACAGCAGCTGCTAGCAGCATTGGTGTTACATTAAGATAAACACTGAATAGTCCCTGCCTCAAACAGCTTATATTTTGTCTAGAAAGATTGTTACAGTTTCATGTAAGCAGTTTCATGTAAGCAGAATTCCTGGACCTATGGGTGGTACATTCTGTTACCACTCCAACAACCAGATTCGGTCCTGGCCTTTAAAGTCATGATATTTATAAAGAAGTTCAGGAATTTACCATATATTTTTTTAAGTTCCCAGGTCATTTAAAATCAAACTGCATTGCCTTCTACATCTGGTTGGTTGTTGTCCTTTGTTCTTGAAGAGGACTAAAGTAACATCACTATATTGGGGTCAAGGTACAGTGTGTCAGACTGGCTGATCAGACCAATGTGAGTTCGGAAGGCTCTACCACAGGTCGGGCACAAATAGTCCATGGGAACATTCGGGGTGGATTCTCTAAATTTGCACATCTCACCTTTCTTTTGAGCTCCTTCAGTTCTGCTTTGCTGATAGAGCACGGCACCATCTTTGATGAGGGTGCATCATGCTAGGTGGTCCTGTGCCAGTATCTCCCATGTCACATAATCGATTCCAAAGTTCTTCAGAAAAACCTTGAGAGTGTCCTTCTATTGCTTCTTCTGACCTTTATATGAGTGCTTGCCCTGTGTGAGTTCTCAGTAAAATAGTCTTTTAGGCCATTTAGTAAAATATACATTTGGCTTTCAAACAATGTGGCCAGCATTTAATCTTATCTACGTGTAATCAAGTCAGTCAACAAACATTTCTTAAGTATTTACTGTATGCCAGTTATTGTGCTAGTCAGAAATGAAACAGTCCCTGCCTTCAAGGAGCTTACCTTCCATTGAAGGGAGAAACAAACAATAGAAAGCATAGCAATGAGCAAATGAAATAGTAGAAGTCACAACTTAATTTTCAAAATTAAAGATTGAGAATATAGTACTTTTTTGAGAAAGTAGGAGACAGGAAATTTGAAATGTATTTTTGTGTGTGTGTGTGTGTGTGTGTGTGTGTATGTGTTTGTGTTTGTTAAACTCACATTTTCTTTGGTGTAGCTAACAACACAGCCTAAGTAACCCCCCAAACCTGGCAAAGTACCCATGCTTCTGAAGCCCTTGAGGTTGAATGAAATTGATTTCTTTTCCATTTCATTTTGTACTTTGTAGGATAAGCAGTGTTCCATTAAAGTCTTCTTCCTGGGTCTCATTGTGGCACAGAGGGGACCTTGGGTTCATATCAGAAGGCTGCACGTAATTAATAATAGCAACAACAACCATGATAATGCTGTTGTTCAGTCGTTTAAGTTGTGTCTGACTTTTTGTGACCTCTTTTGGGGTTTTCTTGGCAAAGATACTAGAGTGGTTTGCCATTTCCTTCTCCAGTTCATTTTACTGGAAACTGAGGCAAACAGGGTTAACAATTTGCCCAGGGTTATGCAGCTAGTAAGTGTCTGAGGCCAGTTTTGAACTCAGGTTTTCCTGATTCCAGGTTCAATACCCTATGCACTGTGCTACCTAGTTGCCCCTAATAATAGTAATTGTTAGCATTTATATCACTCCTGATGTATGCCAGGCATCCTGCTAATAAGCATTTTATAGATATTAT
Source organism: Trichosurus vulpecula (assembly GCF_011100635.1). NCBI lineage: Eukaryota > Metazoa > Chordata > Mammalia > Diprotodontia > Phalangeridae > Trichosurus > Trichosurus vulpecula. The sequence goes on from NC_050574.1 coordinate 422,752,992, forward strand.
CCTTTGATCCTCACTATAACCCTGGAAGGCAGGTGCTGTTCATTTGCATGGAGTTCGTTTTACAGATGAAGAAACTGAGGCAAAGAGAAGTTAAATGACTTACTCAAAAGTTGTACAGCTAAGAAGTGTCTGAGGTCACATTTGAACTCAAGTCTTCCTGACTCCAAGCCAGGTGCTCTATCCATTGTACTACCTAGCTGCCTAAATAGGACCATTCTAGCCAGTTCTATCAAGGTGGGAGGGCTTCTGGTACTGAAATGTTGTCCGAGGACCTTCATTTCAGCTAAATTTGGAGAGGCTCATTAATCAGACAAATGGCTACACAATTTGGTTTTGTCCAAACAATTAGCCATCTACCAAGATATGGGTGGTATGTGTGTGTGGAGGGAGGTTGGAGGAAGGTGGTGGTGTGATTTGCATCAGCAGAGGTGGAAACCACCTTGAAATCATGTTTATTTTGAAAAAATATTATGGAAAAAAATCAAATGGAGAAAAATCTGAATGCCTGGATCAGAATCCCTTCTACAACATGCTCAACCAGTGGTCAATCCAACTTTTGCTTGAAGACTTCCATGAGGGGAAACCTAGAACTTCTCAAGGCAATCCATTCCACTTTGAGAAAGATATTGTTAGGAACTGGAGTTTCCTTATGCTGTTTTTGTTCTCTGTGATTTGGGAATATAGGGAGGGAGCTGTGCTGTAAGACACCGAGGCCAGTTTTCAAGTCCAGTGTTATCTTGAGTAAGTTACTTAACCTCTTTGTAAAATAAATGGGTTAGACAAGATGATTCTCTGGGATCCTTCTTGGATTGAGTTTCTGTGGGTGTGATAAGCTGTTTAGACACTTGACATTTCAGTGTGTGCCTTTAACTATTTATTTGCATTTCTCTTGTGTCTTCATTCATTCTGCTGATAACCAGGACACCTGACATTCTTTTCTCCCCTTGCTATGAAGCATTAGCTTGGACATATTTATAGATATGAGAGTTACATTTTTGTGGTATGTAATGAGAAAGAATGGGGGTAGTGCTTTAAAAAAAAAGCTAAATGTAGTGTACGAGGTTGGTTTGACATTCCATAGTGGAATTCTGATTCATTGGTTGATGCACTGTTGCCACGTGTGGGTTCGGTGTGGGTGGAACCTCCCCTGATTCAAACCACATCCCCTCCATACCTTAGTAGATGGCTAAATAAATTGTTCTGGACAAAACCAAACACACACACTGACAACCTATATCTAAACTGTCACCAAGCATTTTTGTGTCCCATGTGCCTGATTTTTCTCATAGATTTATCTTCTAAATATTCCTAACTCTTTCCCTGTACTCTTGATATGACTGATTATACATCTTGGCTTTCAATCCTATATCATATCTGTTCCCACAGTGTCTTAGCTTCATCCTTTTCCCCCAATAACAGTGAATACAGTAGAAACCTGAGCTCGTAATAGAAATAGGAGCAAGCTCTTTATTTGAGGGATAGAGGGATCCACTATATTTATGGAGAGGGAATTCAGTGCCTTGGTTTAATGCTGGCAAATAATAGGTACTTAAGTAATGTTTATCAAATGATTGATCCCTTTAAAAAGCGTTCTTGATAGTCTTAAAAAAAAAAAACAAAACAAAACCAAAACACTGATCACTTCCCACTGTCTTCCTTACTATTGTATTATGGTTACTATCAGTTCTGCCTTCCATACTTGTATAATCTCTCCTCTTAATAAGGAAGTACAGTTAAGCAAAAGAAATCAACTGTGTCTGACAGTATATGCCCCATCCCACACCTGTAGTCCACCACCATTCTGCAGACAGGATGAAAGCATGCTTTATTGTTGGTCCTCCAAATTTGGGATTGGTCCCTGGTTTTTTTTTTTTTTTTTGGTAGACATCATATAAATTGTTCTCCTGGCTCTGTTTACTTTAAATCAATTCTTACCAGTCTTAAGAGTTTTTTTTTTGATTAGCCTACTTTAGGCTAAATTCATTTGGATATGGTTTCATATACAGCTACAAATTAATTTATGGTAGGATCATTTGCAAAACAGAATCGCAGATCTGCAAGGGATCGTAGAGGTCATTTAGTCCAGTGCTTTCATGAAGCTCAGAGAAATGCCCATCAGAGTGCTAGTAAATGGCAGAGTTGGGACTCATACTCAGGCCTCGGCATTTCCCTGCAAAATGTTCTGGCGCTGACACCGGCTTTGTCTCTTCGCCTTCTCATTCAATATTGACTCAGAAGAAACATGCTGATTTTTACTTTGTAACCGGGGAAACAGAGTGTAGTGTAACTCCTGTCTCTTTGATAAGCTGTAGCAATGATTGTCTTAATCCATGGTTGAAAAACTACACAATTTATCAGTCTCTCTGAAAAAAGGAATATACCAACTTTATATATATCAAAGTCAAATGCCAACTTTTCAGGGGGAAGAATTATTATGATCATCGTGTTCTAAGCTTTTGTAGATGAAGTCTTTGAAAGGTTGCCAAGGTGTCATTGCAAAATTTTAATTCTTATCCAAAACCATTTGAGCAGATTTTTTTTTAAAAAGGTCTTATTGTTGTTGTCTTTTGCTTTTATATCACAGTCATTCCTGGATATTACTTCCCCCCGCCCCATCCCCTGGAATTGATCCCTCACTCGTAACCCCACAACAAAAAAGGAAAAATGGTTGAAAACAAATGCAGTGATAGTGCCTGACAGTGTATACACCACTCTGTCCCTGTAGTCCACTTGTCAGCTGAGAGAAGGGAGAGACTAAGTGTCATTGATCCGTTCTACAGGACTAAAATTGGTTATTACATTTACTCAGTCTGGCTGCCTTTTAGTGTTTTCATTTACATTATTGTAATCATAGCATATATTGTTCTGTTTTCATTTCACTCTGTATCAGTTCAAACAACTCTTGTGTTTCTCTTAATTCTTTCTTTTGTCATTTCTTACTACCCAGTAATATTGAAGGTATCTTATAAACTGTATTTCATGTTTGAGGCTGATACAACTTACATATTGTTTTTCTTTGGGGACCAACAGACTCAAGGAGCTACTTTGATTTTGGGCTTGCCAGTTTTACGTTCCCAATATCAGAGCATAGGCATATGTTCTCATCTGCTCATAATGTTAAATCTGAACCCAAATGGAATGTAAATCTCTTATTGGCCTAAATCTGAGTCTAATCCTTTCCATAGATTGGATAGCAAATCAATTTCTTCTGCCGTGTCAAGATTTTTTAGGTCAATGCTATTTTGGAAGTTTTCCCAATTCTTTTAGGTAGTCTATTTTTATGCTACAGACCAGTATTAGTTTGTGCAATCATAAGATCTGAGAAACGGCAATACTGTTCTTTCTCTTGATAAAACAGAGGGAAACAAAATGTCCATATGGATCGTTTTAATTAAAATCCACTGGCACACTTCTACAGCAAGTGACTGAGCCAAAGCTTTTGTGTATTTTAAGAGGCATTGTTATGGGAACAATCATAAGGGACTTATATAGACTGGGTGGAGTGATCTGGCTTAAACAAATGCCATGCTACATGTAATGCCTTCTTTATTGGGTTGGGGGCGGGGAGGTAGGATGAAGAGAGAAGAATTGCTTGTTCTCCTTGTTTACCTCTGCACCTCATTTTGCCAGCAGAGGAAAATGAATTTTAGACCAGTAGAGATCATCTGGCCTGATCCCTTGATTTTGTAAATGAGGAAAGAGAGGCCCAGAGATGGAAACTGGCTTATCCAAAGTCACACAGCTGGTGGATCTCCTGTTTCTCCTTTTCTTTCAGTGTTAGACTTAGATTCAAGATGACCTGAGTTCAGATCCTGCATTTCACACTAGCTGTGTGACCTCTCTGAATCTGAATATCCTGTCTCTAAAATGGGGATGACAATAGTATATGTGTGTGTGTGTGTGTGTGTGTGTGTGTGTGTGTGTGTGTGATACACACATACACATATGGAGAGAGAGAAAGAGACGAGAGAGAGAGAGAGGGAGAGAGAGAGAGAGAGAGAGAGAGAGAGAGAGAGAGAGAGAGAGATTGTGTATTGTTCATCCTTTGTTTTCGAAGAGGACCAGTGGCATCAAGGGGTCATGTGCATGTGTGAATTTCAATCTCTCTCTCCCTCTCTTTCTCTCTCTTTCTCTCTCTCTCTCTCTCTCTCTCTCTCTCTCTCTGTCTCTCCCCTCTCTCTCTCTCTCTCTCTCTCTCTCTTTCTCTCTCTCTCTCTCTCTCTCTCTCTCTCTCCCTCTCTCTTTCTCTCTCTCATCTGAATGTATCTTCTCACAGGGTTGTTGTGAAGTTCATATAAGATACTGTTCAATTTTTTGCAAATTTTGTAAGTGCTATATAAATGTCATGTTGTTATTATTTGCTTGTACTATGTTGCTTTTCTTCTCTTCCTTAAAGGAATGAGGAAAGAATGAAGAGAATCTGATTGGTGTATACTCAAGGAAGACATTCAGGTGCCATGTGATGTGAAATTGCTAGTCTCCTTTTAGAGAGGCTTATTATACACACTTGAAATGCATTTGCTTCCCAGGCGCAGATAGTGCTAACAGAGTTGGATGAATCTCCTTTGAATGGACTGGGTAAATCAGAGGGGGAGAAGACAGTAGGGGCTCTATTCTCCTATGCATCTCACAATTCAAGAAGAATTCAAATACCCAGCAAAGTGTTTAGAAGTATATATTGGAGTAGAGGGAGGCTGGCAAGGAATAAATACAAAAGAAACATATTATAGTCTCCATCCCTCAAAGAGTTTATAATCTCACTGGGAAAACAAGACATACACATGAAACATGTAGAGAATAATGCAGGGTAGGATATAATTAAATGTTGACTTGTATTTTTTGCATTTAATTTAATTAACTTATTTTTGTTACATTTTAAGTTTTGAGCTGTCTCCCTGTCTCCCATCTTCTCCACCTTGCACCAGAGAAGGGCACCATTTGACACAGATTTCTCAATGTAGGTAAAACCATGCTTTTAGTCCTTCTGTTTATCAGCTCTTCCTCTGGAAGTAGATGGCATCTTTCTTCATAGGCCCTAATGTATTTGAAAAGCAAAGTGTTTGATACAAAAGGGTCTTTTTGGTGAATTAAGAATCTGGAAAATCCTTGTGCTGCTCTGCTGTTCTCTCATGTTAGGAGACCTAGAAGAAGAACCTCCATATTTTGGATGGATTTCCATGGAAGACTCAGGGAACATGAGTTGGACAGTCATGGCCGTGAGTTGAATAGGATGAGGCTGTTCAGGAAATTTGTCATCTGTGCTGTTGGAGAGATTAATCACTGCAGTGAAATCACATAAGAGAAAGTGATATAAGATGATTTAAATAGCACTTGACAATTTGCAAAGCGATTTCTTCACCACAATGCTGGCAAGCAGGTAATGAAACATTGCATCAGTGGCAGTTGTTGGGCCCAGGCTCTTGGAGATGGCATTCCTGGGCTACTTGTAATTTTTGAATCCCTATTTTTGGAGAGAAGAAAAGTTGTTTCACGATAATTCCTGAACCATAACGCCTAGAGAGAAGAGGAGTAACGCTATGGCTTTGGAGCTCAAGTAGTCTCAGAGTTGCTTGCTGTGAATTATATGAACTGTGCAGGTTAGGCAGGAGATCTTTAGCAATCTCAAGTGTATTTGTTGGAGCTATAAATCTGGAGGGTGTGGAAGATGATGGGATTCCCCACAATGGAAATACACTTGGGGTTGCTTGATAGCTAACACCTCTCTTCTCCCTCCCCCAACCTTGAACCTGCAGAGTAGACATATAAATAATATATATTATCTTTGAAATGATATGCATGGTACCTGTTAACAAGTACACCAGTAACAAAATCTTTAATGATAAACTTAGACAGTCAAAGGATGTTTAAATATTTGATTGAGGTTTATGGATTTGTTAAATATTTGTAGACTCATCCCCAGAAAGAAACTTCTGAAGGTATAACCAATTATTTTAAGCCAGTGTCAAGATATTATTCAGAGACAAAGAGATATTTAAAATCCATGTACTGTATTCATTCAACAGATATTTGAAACCACTTTGTAGGAAAAAGATGACCTGTGTTCAGATGTGGCCTCAGACATTCACTAAGCTGTGTGACCCTGGGAAAGTCACTTAACCTGGTTTATCATCTGTAAAATGAGCTGGCAAAGGAAATGACAAATCACTCTACTACCTTTGCCAAGAAAACCCCAAGAGGGGTCACGAAGAAGAGTCTGTTACCACTGAAATGACTAAATAGCAATGTGGCATATGTGAAATGTGCTGTGTACTCTAAAGGAAAACAAATTATTAAGTATCTTGGAAGTGTGGAATGTACTGGCATCCACTTTTTTGGAGATATATTTTTAAACGGTTGTTTTGGTTATTCTAGCAAGTGTATGTTTCAGAAGGTGGAGAGTGTGGGTTAGAGGGCACATTTGTTCTTGCAGCCTACTGTTTCTCACCTCCTTCAGAACAAGTCCTGGAAAATGAGGATGAGGCGAGGATGTTTTGGTTTTTGCCTCTTTCATTGAGCTGTGTCTGGAAATGTATACAGAGCTCTCTTTGCTCCTAACCCCCTCCTTGGAATCAAAATATCCTAGCTGCTTTAGGACAGGAATGGTAGGGGCCTGTTCAGCTCAACCAGCAGTAGTCATACTCTCTGCATTCTCAAACAGCTGCTAATATCATCAGTGCTTATATTGTTGGATTAACATTTATAAACTGATAATTGCTTCGAACAAAATCCTACTGTTGATGGCAGGCTTTATTTTCTTCTCTTTTTTGGCTGAGCAACATAAAATGCAGGAGGGCAAAGCATGAATAATATCTCCATCTTGCTGTAAACACAAAAGTAAGAGCTTCTTACCATGAGTACGTTTTTTTAAAACGTGTACCAGCTGCAGGAATTATTGCTAAGGGGATTGAAAATTTCCATCCTACTTTTATCACCTTATTCTTTTGTCTGAACAAATGCTTTCCCCTCCCCGCAAAAAGAAAAAAAAGAGTAGCTGTGAACAGGTTAAAGTTCAGAAGGCCAAAATTACTGAATGATTTAGCTTTTTGGAATTGGGCCATATTCTGGATTCTTCTGGAACAATGCACGTCTGATGTTAAGATGCATCTGTCTGTATGGATGGATTTGTAATTGCCAAGTACTTGCAGCTCCTAATTCCGGAAGCTTTTCTATTCATGGTAGAATCCATTTTCTGAACTCCTTCCTCTTCTACCTGGAGGCATCTGGAAAGACATCAAAGAAATTGTTTCATCTCAGCAATTTATTTCCCAAAGCACTAGTACCTTTCATAGGTTTCTACAGCAGAGGCTAAAGTAAGAGGAGAACAGACATCTTCATGAAAAATTTCTGTCTCTCCCTGATGGAATAGTCTCTTGTTTGTCTGGGATTTGGAAGCCGTCTTACCCTTCTTTGGAAGTAGGATCCATTTGGTTAACTTTTTTCTGCCTAGTTTGAGAGCTCTGAAAGAACCCCTGCAGTACAGTGTAATTGAGTAGTAAGAGTCCTTGGTTTGGAACTGAAGAACCTGGGTTCTTGTGTGACTGTGGGCAAGCTACTTAATCTGTCTATTCCTTAATTTCTTCATCTGTAAAAAGAGGTAGTTGAGTTACATAATCTCTTAAGGCCCATTACCTTTCTATCCTGTGTGTCTATACCTATAAAATGGAGCACTACCAAGTACCAGGTGTTGCAGTAGAGAGCACTGAACATGAGAGTCAGGAAGGCATGAGTTTAGATCTAGACGTATACACTTGCAAGCTGTGTGATCCTGGGCAAGTCACCTAACCTCTGATTCAGTTCCCTCACCTGTAAAATGGGGATAATGATTACACCTACCTCCCAGCTTGTTATGAGGATTGAATCAGATAATAGCTGTAAAATTCTTTGTAAATCTTAAAATGCTAGCTATTTTAATAATAACAATTATTATTATTTGACACTGCAGTCTCAGTATTCCTATTTCTCTTTTTTTTAGTGCTCATGCTGAATTCAACAAATATTTGTGAAGCATTTGCAGTGTTCAAGGCCCTGTACTAGGTAAAGAGACGTACTAAGACGAGAATAGAAGCTTATCTTCTATGTGAGGGGATGTCTTATAAAAATGAGCCCAAGGAACATTCCTCTGTGATAATTTTATTGTTACAGCTCCTTCTTGTTAATCGTATAGACTGGTTAGGCCAAGCATTGGAGAAGGAATAATGACTTTAGATTCAATTCAAGAAAAAAGTGATCCCTGCTCACATATTGTCTGTTGGAGGGTGGGATATAACATGTGCATAAGTAAGTAGTTAAAAAGTATGTACAAAGTACCAGCGTTTGACTTGGGCTCTAGTAAAATCTTAGCATGTGTCTAATATGAGTCTAGAACTGTGAGCTCCATGTGAACCAGTTATTTAATACCAAATAAAATGGGCATTTCCATATACAGAGTAGAATAGGAAAAAAAATTATTGTACATGAAATTGTAAATCTTTATTATATGAGGCTTGATTTTCTTTTAAAAATATATAACATTCAAAATATAAATTTCAAAATTATCCTGATTATCTGATTCTTTCTGTCCAGTGCATTTAAAAAAATGGTTCAATGACCTTCTTTTCCTTCTTTTTGCCTAATCCAGCTCTATCTTCCCTCTCCCTCAAACTGTCTACCAAAACTCTTGGAAAAAAAAACAATCCAGCAAAACACATTCCTACACTGACTGTGTCTGAAAATGTATGTCTTATTCTGCATCTTGAGTCCTTCATCTCTCTGTCAGGAAGTGAGTAGCTTTCTTCAACACGGGGCCTCTGGAATCATAGTTGGTTGTGGCATTTATTAGAATTCTCAAATCATTCAAAGTTTTTTGTCTTTACAATGTTGTTATTGTATAAGTCGTTCTCCTTGTTACAGTGAAATATTTAATTTTATACAAAAGAAAGAGAAAAATAACTTGAAGTTATATAGAACTTTATGGTTTACAAAACACTTTTAATACATTATCTCAGTCTTGACAGTAATTGTGTGAGTTTGGTAATACAAGTTTTATAATTCCTATTTTATAGATTAAAAAAAAGTGGAGGTTGAGAAAAGTTAAGTGTCTTGCCTGTGGTCATATGCCTAGTAAGGATGAGAGCTGGGAATGTGTCCAAGATCTATTAATTCCAAGTCTAGAGTTCTTTCCCACTATACCAGTAAACTTTGATGGCCACAGAATTTCAAAATTGGAAGGGACTTCTGAGGCCATCTGGCCCAAACTCCACATCTTCACTACAACCTACTTGACAAATGGTCATCCACACTTTGTTTAGAGACCTCTGACAAGGGGAAACTGGCATCCTCTGAGGCATCTCACTTTTGTGGAGCTCTAATATTTAGAAGGCTTTTCTTTACATCAACTCTAAATTTGCCCCATTGCAAATTGCATTTATTGTTCCTAGTTCTGCCCTCTTGGGACTAAGCAGAGAAGCACTCTCATATAGAAAATAGCCTTTCAAATATTTGAAGAGCCAAGCCTTCCCTTCTTCAGGCCAATCTCAGTTCCTTCAACCACTTTTTAAATGTCTCAAGCATGAAGCCCTTTGCTACCCTGTTTATCCTTTTCTGGGCACTCCCAAGTTTATCATTCTTGTTTCTAAAATGTGATGCTGAGAGCTGAATTCAGTATTTTAGATATAGACTGAGTACAGTGGGAATATTACCCCCATATTCCTGGATGTACTGGTGAGATCATGGATTCAATGACCCATTGAAATATTTGGGGAAAGAACACTTTAGTGTAGTAAATTTTGAGGTTGTTAGGGTTTAAGGCACAGATGGATGATCTCTCCTTTATGTTTTTGCCAGCTGAGTCTCTAAATTTCTATGAACCAAGAATGGTATTGTGAGAGCCTGGTGATCTGGGAGAGGAATAAGAGGCAGATGGGTTATGAATTAGGTCATGCTCCTGACCATGAGCCAATTTTGGTTTGAAGTTTAAGAGTGGAGTAGATAAAGACTGTTTAACAACATAGCCCAAAATGGAGCCCTGGGCACATCTAGGAATGGAGTATAATGATGACCCAGCATGGGAAACTGAGGAGTAGTCAGGTAAGGAGGAGAAGGTATCCAGAAGGAAGATGGGATGATCAGCAGGCCTAGACACTACAGAGTGGTCAAGAACCTTGAAGATTGACAGAAGGCCATTGAATTAGCAATTAAATGATTGGTAACTGTGGAGAAGACAATATTTTTTTGAGTGGTTAGGTTTACAAGCCATCCCAGGAGGCGTATGAGAGGTAAGGAAGTGGAAGAAAAGAGTATAGTAAGGTTTTTGGTGACTTGTTGTTCATTTGTGTCCAACTCTTTGTGACTCCATGTGGAATTTTCTTGGCAAAGATACTAGAATGATTTGCCATTTCCTTCTCATTTACCAGATGAGGAAACAAAGGCAAGCAGGGTTAAGTGACTTGCCCAGGGTCACACAGCTAGTAAGTGTCCAAGGCTGGATTTGAACTCATGAAGATGAGTCTTCCTGATTCCAAGCCCACTGTCTATCCACTGTACCACCTAGCTGTCTCTTGGTTACCTCCCCTTGTGTTAAATGATATCCCAGTGATCTGAAAGATCTTGAATTGATTTAAAATCAGGGACTAACCTAAGAATCTGAATCCTTGGTTATTCACAAAAGCATAAAAACATTTCAATTTTTTAAATTTAATTTTTGTGTTTTTTCAATCAGTAAAAATCCACCCTCTCCCTCTCCCATTCCTTCCCTCTAATTGAGGATGAAAGAAAAACAACACCTCTATTATACACATGTATCACCAAGCAAACAAATCGCTTCATTGGCTCTGTCTTAAAAGAACATATTTTACATATGTGTGTATGTATTTGTAAACATAAAATATACAATGCATATATAGAATATGTACTAACCTGAGAATATGTATTCTTAGCTGTTCACCAATACATAAAAACATTTTTCTTTTATTTTTAAATTCTGTTTTATTTTTTTTTAAATCATCAAAAATCCACCTTCCGCCCCTCCTTCCAATTGAGGAAGAAAGAAAAAAAACCCTGTTAAAACTTGTATAGTCAAGCAAAATGAATTTGCACATCGACTATATCCAAAAGACTACACATTCTTTACATATGTCTATATGCACATACATGTGTGAGTATACGTATAGATTCACATATACATTATATATACACACATACATACACAAACACACACATGTTTCATTTTGCACTCTTGAGTCCTTCATCTTCCTTAAGAGTGGAGTTGGGTAATATGTTAAATCATTAGTTCTCTGTAAGCAGGGCCGATCATTACCATGGTCAGAGTTCTTAAGTTTCATCAACAACTATTGGTGATATTTTTTTTGGTCATCCTATCCATTTTAAAAATACTTATTTTTAGGGTGTGAACTCCTTGGCTAATGTTCACTCTGACCCAAAATGTAGCCTACACGCCTTACCCTCGCCCAGTGAAATTTGTATGCATTGTAGTTGGAAGAAGATCTTGTAAAGTTTAAAGTTTACATTTCTACTTTGTATACATGCATATAAAAAAGTGTTGGAGGGTGGAGAAATATATGAGATTTTTTTTCTTTCAAAGTCTTTTAAGCTAATAAACTGTATTTGTCTTAAAATTCTTGTACTTTTTTCCTAATGAATCAATACCCACTCTGCCAGGCACTGTGCTGGGTACTCAGGATATGACAACAAAAATCAAAGCTAGAGTACAAATGAGAAAGAAATTAGTGCTTTTCTTCTGTGACTGGCATTGTGGTGCTTTGTGGAGGTCTTAGTCTAAAACTCCCTAAGGAAAGCTTGAACCAGATTAAAAGTAATTGGGAAATCTTTAACAATATAAATAAAAATACAACAAAATATGTTAATTTGTGGTTTTCTAAGTTAATATACACCCTGAAGGGATTCGTTTGTTTCAGCTGGACATCAGTGGTGTAGTGGTCAGCTTTTTGGACTTGGTATCAGAAGGCTTTTTACTGTCTTTATTGTCCAGTTGTTATAGTCACATCTACTCTTCATGACCCCATTTGGGGTTTTCTTGGCAAAGATACTACAGTAGTTTGCCATTTCCTTCTCCAGCCCAGTTTACAGATGAGGAAACTGAGGCAGGCAGGGTTAAGTGATTTGCCTAGTAAGTGTTTGAGGCTGGATTTAAACTCAGGAAGGGAGAGACTTCTTAACTCCAGGCCCAGTACTCTATCCACTGCGCCACTTAGCTGCTCTGGAAGACTAGGTCCTGTGTCTGACACTACTAGTATGATCTTGGGCAAGTCACTTAACTTTTAAAAAATCTCTTTCCCTTTGACTTTTTCTTATTGGACCCTGTTCTCCTCTCTGATGATTGTAAGGTGGTTACTTTCTTTGAATTTAAAATAGGTGTAACCTTCTCTGAGCCTCAGTTTACATATCTGTAAAATGGGATAATAAGAATATCTGTCTCACAGGATTGTTGTTAAGGATCAATGAATTAACAAAGAAGGAAGGAAACTAGCCTTTATTAAGTGCCTAGTATGTGCTGGGCACTGCGCTTGGTGCGGGGAAGACAAATATAAAAAAAATCCCTATTAATAGTGAACTTGCACTATAATGGGAAAATAATAAGTACATAAAAATTTATACAGCATAAATATAAAGCACAAATGAGAAATAAATGCAAGGTAGCTAGGAGGGCACTAGCAGGGGATGGGATCAGGAAAGACTTCTTGTTGGTGGAAGGTGATGTCTGAGCTGTATCTTGAAGGAAAGAGGGAATCTGTGATGCAGAGATGAAGAGGAGCTGTATTTCAGGCATTGGGTGGCTCTTCAGTCCCATGGAGTCTCTAGAAGTAGGCAGTAGAGTGCCTTGTGTATAGCAAGAATCTCGGTTTGGCTGGGGTGTAGGAGGGGGAGTAATGTCTAAAGAAGTCAGAAAGATAGGTTAGGGCCAGGTTAGGAGGGAGTTTAAAAACTAAATAGGAGAATTTATATGTATCCCAGAGCCACCAAGTTTATTGGATAGGGGAATGACATGGCCTTAAGAAAACTCACTTTACAGCTGTGGAGGACTGAATGGCATGGAGACAGATGTGAGGCTGACCAATAAGGAGGCTGTTGCAGTAGTGAAGGCTTGAACTAAAGTGGTAATTCTGTGAACAGAGAGTATGAGATATATATGGGAGATGTTGAGGGAAAAATGAAAGATTTGGCATTGGGATAAGGGAGAGTGAAGAGTGGAGGATAATGCTGAGGTTAGGAACCATGGAAACAGGAAAAATGGTGGTGCCTTTAACAGACACAGGGAAATTTAGAAGTAGGGTGGATTTGAGGGAAAAACAGTAAGTTCTGTTTTGGATGTGTTGATTTTGAAATCATTGGATCATAGAACTAGAGCTTGAAGGGACCTCAAAAGTCATCTAGTCTAACTTTTTTTTTACAAATGGGGAAACCAAGGCCCAAGGAAGTTAAGTAACTTGCCCAAAGGTCACAAAGACAATAAGTGCTAGAGGTTAAATTTGAATCTAGGTTCCCTGACTCTGCCTTATACCACACTAAGGATTTCTTAGTCTCTGGAATGCCCAGTTTAAAATATCCACTCAGCAATTGGTGATGTGAGATTGAAGATCAAAAGAGAGACTGGGGCTGGATATGTAGATAAGAGTCATCTTCATAGATAGGATCATGAAACCCATAGAAGCAGCTAAAGTTACCAAGAGACAGTCAACAAATATTTAATAAGCACCTACTATGTGCCAGACACTGCTGAGTGCTGGGAATACAAAGAAAAGCAAAAGACATTCCTCCTCAAAGGAACTCATGATCTAATGAGGGCGCCAACATGAAAACAACTATGTACAAATAAGATATATACAGGATAAATTGGGGGCAGTGAAGAGGGAAGAGAATAGGGCCCATTTCCCAAGGAATTAAATGATACACCATTTGTAAAGGACTTTGCAAATCTTAAAATGCTGGATAAATGTTAGCTATTTTTATTACTGATGAGAGTTTAGTTTACTGATAGGTTGGGTAGCAATGTGACTTCAGTGCCCAGGAGGCTATTTCCTATTAGAGTCTGGTTAATAAGCCATGGCCGAGAGGGGTGGACCTTGGATTAATAGAGCAGAGTCAGCTGCCAGTCCAGCCTTTGTACCTCTTCTTAAACCCTCACCTGCCCTCTAATTATTGGTCAGCTTTCCTTGTAAGGGATGGATGAAGAGGAGAGAGGAAGGTAGGGGGAGAGAGAAGGAGAGGGGATAAATAGAGAGGAGAGAGAATGAATGAAAGAGCACACCCGAGGACCTTATTCAGACACCAACAAGTATTTATTAAGCACTGACTCAAAATCCAATGCTATGCTAGACATTTTGGGATAAAAAATATAAAACCTCATCCCTGTCCTTAATGATTCAGTATCAGCCTGCTTGTGATGTCCCTGCATTCTGACCTATTTCTGTGGTTTTAATTTTATCCTAGCCTAGGTACTATTTTGGATTTGGATTTAATTATTTTATTTTATTCTATGTTTTGCTGGTTTTTGATTCTTTCTGCCACCAATTTAGCTCATGGTTTGATCAAATCTTAGAACTAGAGGCCATGTTAGAGATAAACTCATTTTACAGATGAGGTAACATCTACTGGTTCTGACTCTGACACTTCTGGGGCTATTATCTACCTTACCCATGCTCATTATGCTGACTTTTGATTCTTGCCTTGAGCTTTAATTCCTGACTCCTGTCTTTCATGGAGCAACTAGGTAGCATAGTGGATAGAGTATAGCTTGGAGTCAGGAAGACCGGAGTTCAAATCTTACTAGGTGTGTGACCCTGTTTGTCTCAGTTTCCGCATCTGTAAAATGAACTGGAGAAGGAAATGGCAAACCACTACAGTATCCTTGCCAAGAAAACCCCAAATGGGGTCACGAAGAGTCTGAAATGACTGAACAACAACCTGTCTTAAAACTTTCCACCCTAAATTCCATACCTTCACTCTGGTGCTTATCATTGGTCCCTACAAAGATCATCTGTCAGCTAATCCTTGTGAGGCAATCCAGCTGGCCTCTCTCCCCTTCAGCTAGCTTTTATCTAAGACCTGGCACCTTTCCTCAAAGGTCAACAGTCTATATATTGGTGTGTGGTCGTATGAATATTTAGTAACTTGGCAACATCTGTATTACAGTATGATTCAGTGAGTGACTAAAGCCCTCTGCTAAAAAAACACATAGACACTAACTAGCTTCATGAGTATCTCATCAAAAGTTTGGCTTTTCTTGCCTTTAATTCTAATGTGGTTACAAATTGTCTTATGTGGGTATATTCTATTTAATATAGGTACATTTTATTTTATTGACTGTATTGACTAATAATTACTAGCCCATGTGACCTTTAGCAAGCCAATGAATAGCTCTGAACCTCAGTTTTCTCATCTGTAAAATGGAGATGATATGCAATTGTTACGATGAAAATAGGGGGACTGAGACTGAAAAAATTACTATACCCCAGTATGGTGACTCATATTATGATTACTCTGTTGATTGGGATTGAACCTATGATTTCATTGGTAAAGGAAGCTCTCAGGGGAGGAAATTCCTTCTTGTAATTCAGGTTTGCACTTTTCCAACAACTTATAGTAATGAAAGGATGCCTAAAGCAGCCTGTGTTCCTTAAGAACAGGGGCTGTCTTTTGCCTTTCTTTGCATCCGTATCACTTAGTATAATGCATGGTACATATTAGGTGCTTTAATCAATGGTTAGGGCAGCTAGGTGGCACAGTGGATAGAGTGCTGGGCCTAGAGTCAGGAAGACTTTATCTTCGTGAATTCAAATCTGGCCTCAGGCATTTACAAGCTGTGTTATCTCAGTTCCCTCATCTGTAAAATGAGCTGGAGAAGGAAATGGCAAACCACTCCAGTGTCTTTGCTAAGAAAACCCCAAACGAGGTCACGAAGAGTTGGACATGGCTGAAACGAATGAACAGAAACAATCACTTTTTATTGACGGATGGAGGAATTCAGTGACTTGCCTACAGTCACAAAGCAGATATTTCTCAGAGGCAGGATTTGAATCCGGGTCTTCCTGGCCTGGTGGCCACCTTTCTATACATTGTGCGACACTGCCTCTATTATTAAACACAATTCTTATGATTTGTAAGTTGAAACAAGGCACCTTTTTAGCTTCTCTCCCCTTTTTCTTGAAATTATGGTATATTTTATGTTATAGTCCTGTTGTAATATTTACATATGTAATATGTTATGTATGGTAGACCCCTGCTGTAGTCGCTACCATATCATGCTGGATATCAGTTTTTGTTAATTCTTTGGCTTTGGCATCTGCAGCAATTTTAATTTGAATGTTTTATATTTTTGGAATGAATTTTTCTGTCATTGCTAGCAAAATGAAAGGCTGACCGTTGATTCCTGTTCATCTTAGATATAACTGTCAGCATTAGCATATAGCAAAGTACAACCTTTCATTTTTATCTGCCAAACTCTTTTAATTCTATATAAATCTTGCCTATTTTGGTTTAAAATCAAAGTTCAATAAAGTTATTCTGAAGAATTCCTTAATTTTTACAGAATGCTGGTGGTTCACTCCCAAGCTCTGATGTGTGATGAACAGAGCTGAATTGTAATTTGTAAAGTAAATGAAAACTACATTTTATCAGACAATCACCGATTTAAAAAAAATTTTAAATCTTGGTTTGTCTTCTTCCCCTCCTTCCTCCTCCCCGCCTCCTTTACTAATTTGCTAAATTTGTTTGCAGTAGTTCTTACTCTTTGGGAATTTTTTTTTTTTACATATATTTGCAGGGACCATGTTTTAAAATAAGAGCTAAGTGCTGAGTGTCTTGAATGTGATGGCATTTGGAACTAGGCAATGAAATATGAAGTCTACTGTCACGCCATACCTCTTAGCTTCCGTCTCCAATCCTAACCATGATGCCTCCGCCTTTGCAATCTTCCTCCTTTTCTTCCATTAGCTCTGGGAATAATGATTGAAGTAACACTGTCATACCTGGAAAGAACAAGTCAATTAATTGCCCTATGCCACCACTTATTATCCCTAGACCAAAATACCTCTCTTTGCCCATCACTTACCTAAGTGAGTTGTCCTATTTGAATGTAAACTCCCTGAGGGCAGAGACTGTTTTCCTTTTTGTATTCAGATTCCTTGTGTTTTGTCCTTCTTTCTCCAAGAGGACCTTGAGGTCAGGGAAATGATGAGGACTTGCAGTTGACTTTGATTTGAGTGAGGGAGGACTGTGGAAGGTCACCAGCCTCACTTTCTCCACCAGAGCCATCTGGATCCAGTGTCCAGATATTCATCAGGATGACTGGAGATGGCCCAGAATGCAATGGGAGATCCTTTTTAGGCTAAGGCCTTTTCATGTACTCACTTAGAGTCAGGTAATGCCCATTCAGTGAATAGGCCTCTTTAAGAAATGAATCAAGGGATGGTCCCTTAACACAGTGTCAGGTGCTTAGATTGGTTAATAAGTGCGTTTTCATTCATTAATTCGTTTGTTCATTCATTTATTCATCTTCAGATGGCTGTATGCCACTGTGGGCAGGAGGGTTCTTTTGCTTAATTGGAAGTATGAATGGACTAGAAAGGATCATCAATAGTACTGGCCTATCTTCTGGTATTTTTCTTTATTGAGCAATGGTAAAATTATAAAAATGCAATTAATATTCTCATATGTTTTTGTATTTGAGTGTGTGGTATGCAAGGAGAAAGGGGCAGAAGGAATATGTTTACTTCCTTTACATAAGCATCTCTGATAGGGCATCTACCTGGGGCACATTCAGTTCCATTTGGTAAGTGACTACTCTGTGCCAGGCATTGTGTCAGGTGCTGGGGATGCAAAAAGTAAAAATAAATAAATAAACAAACAAACAAACAAATGAATAAAGTGAAAACAGAACTTGCCCAATAGGAGCATCCATTTGAATAAGCCTTGTAACCCTGTCAAAACAGGAAATGAGCTTGGTCTGATATGATCTCTTCTTGTTAAAGTCATTCTAGCTCTTTTCAAGCAGGGCTTCCTTTTCCAGATGCCCACAGACCATCCCTCCAATAAGACTTGGTCAAGGTTAGAAAAAAACAGTCTTAGAATTGAATTGTTCTGAATCCCACTCCACTATTTTTTCTATACTGCCTTTTGCCAACCTTGTTTAGACTTTGGCTTGCCTCCATCTTGCATCCCTTTGTCCTGGGTCAGCCTCTGGCTCTAGTTTTTCCTTGACTCAATTGTTGTTCGTCCTTCATTTTCAAAGAGGACCGATGACATCATGGAGGGGATATCTTGGCTTGCTTGTGAATTAGATTTAAATGAGGTAGAGTTGCATGAAGTCATCAGCCTCCCTCCCTCCAGAGTCATCAAAGTCCAGTGGCAAGACAAGTCAGGATGAATAGTGATGCCCCAGGATGCAGTGGGTGACCTTGGCATCTCTGATGTCTGATTAAGCTCTAAGTGCTGTGCAGCACCTGCTTCAGCTGCCTTCATGGCCATCGGAACAAGTCGTTCTCATCCTCCCATTCTGCTGGGGAGGTCTTCATGCTTCGGGTAGACATCCCTCTAAGTCACTGACCAGTTTCAGGTCTGTTGGTTACTCTCAAGCTGGTTTTGCCTGTCCGCTGAGACTGGTTTGCCAGGGTGTGGCCGCTGTGTATGCTACAGCTTCTTGGAACCACAGCTGAGAATTTGGTGCCAGGTGGACACCAAAGGTGGAAAGCAGCCTTGAAAGGGTCTCAGCAAGCCTTCACCCCAGAGCTGCTAGTCCTCCCTGAACACCCCATACAGTAGACTCAGTAGAAAAAGAGAGGCAAACCATGCAGTGGAGTGAAGATGAAGGAGCAGTGGAACTAGAGAGTTTATACCACTATTATTCTCTGGAACATGCTCACCAGCTCCCTTGGGAGCAGCCAGCTGGGAACACAGGGAAGTGATGTAGCCAAGCTAGAACAGTGGGGGTATTTTTATGCCACCAGGCAGAAGGCCAGGGAAGAGGGTGGAGGTAGGATTTTCTTTCCTCTGTCCCTGGGAAGTCATATAATTAGTACTTTTCTAGTTGCAAAAGAGAAGGCTGGTGCTAGGAATATAATATGTTGGGCGTGCTTGGCTTGCTTCTGAAAAATTTGCTACCACACATTTCATATCCATGCAAAGAGAGCACAAGATAATGAAGAGATTACCACAAGGAAATAGTTATTTGAAGAACAACCAAAAAGGAGTATGTGAAACTTAACGTTGAGTATTATGGCAGAATTTCCTCAATCTTAACCATCAAGACCATTAGATAGAACTTTTCACATTCGTCTTTGTAATAATTGCACATCATCTCCATTTTACAGATGAGAAAACCGAGGCTCAGAGCTATTCATTGACATGCTAAAGGTCAAATGGCTAGTAATTATAAGAGTCAAGATTGAACTTTATTCCCTTGACTACAAATCTGGTGCTCTTTCTTCAACTTCATTCTGCATACAAATTTTCTGAAAATAAATTAAAAGCCATAAGGAAGTATGGGGTGGGTGTTTTCATTCTCTAGCTTGAATAATTCTGTTCATCACACAGGTTAAAAAAAAAGATTAGTTTATGACTGGAAAGACAGTGGTCTTTTTGGGAGAGGATCAAAAGAACCTCCAAGTTGACATGTGTTTAGATGGTTTGAACGCTGGCTCTCCCAAAGGTAGGTGGGAGGAAAGCTATTTTGAGTCATCTGTACTCTCCACGCTCTTTGTTCAGGTTGCTGTCTTACCATTCCTCCAATTTCACTGGTCTCCATCCAGCACGCTGACAAGCACATCTGCAAGCTCAGTTAGCTCTATCTCTTCCTTGGCTTTGCAGCCCTGGCTCTCCACCTGAGAAAACAAACTTGGGGCCTCAGGTTCCAGTGGAGCATTGGAAATTTGCTCCATTTGTAATC
The DNA here is from genome assembly GCF_011100635.1 of Trichosurus vulpecula. NCBI lineage: Eukaryota > Metazoa > Chordata > Mammalia > Diprotodontia > Phalangeridae > Trichosurus > Trichosurus vulpecula. Next base: position 422,772,889 of record NC_050574.1, read on the forward strand.
TAAGTGGGGTGTTGGAGAGGTCAGAGCTCTTGGAGTTTAGGCAGGAGAAGGAAACTGAAACATTTTCCCCTCCCTTGTATTTGTGGCAAGAAAAGTTCTTAAACTTGGACCATCATCAAGGAACAATTACAAAAATACTACCTGCTAAAAAGGGCCACTGTTGTCTTGGGTTGAACAACAAATATCCTTTAACACCAGGATGCCATCTTTAGAACTTTTAAACCAATGATTTAAGCCAACTATGGTGCTGTGGCTTGATAAAAGAAAGAAAGAAGGAATTCCTTGCAAAATTATTCAACTATTTTTTAGATGCAGGAGGCCTGCTATAGCATCAGTTGCTTAAAACTCTTTTTTTGTTGTTTTGTTTTTGGAGACAGTTGGGTTAAATGACTTGCCCAAGGTCACACACCTAATAAGTGTCTGAGGCCAGATTTCAACTCAGGTCCTTATGACTTCAGGGTCAGTGTTTTCTCCAGTGCCCTACCTACCTGCCCCAATTGCTTAACTTTTGAATTTGGAGGCTGTGTGATTTAGTAGAAAGAACATTGAATTTTGGATCAAAGGATTAGGGTTCAAATCTGATATTTATTACTTGGATATTCTTTGAGCCTCTCTTTTCTCATCTGTAGAATGAAGGAGTTGGCTTAGATAATAACTAAGGTCCTCTTCATGTCTAAGTCCCAGGATTATATGCTGTCTTTTCTTTAGAGCGTGGAAACTTCAGAAATGTCAGTTCCTTTTTAGCTTTTCTCTTGGAGTCATCTTCACCTCTTTTATGTGTGGTTTTTTATTGTGTTGATTTTTAGAACCTTTTTATAAATCCTAAGTTTCGGTGGTTTTCGTTGTAAATAGAAAGCAACTGAATTTCCTACTCGTGAATTCCATTTGTACAAAATAATCTGGAGAATAAAATGTTTTATGTTTCTCTAGTTCTGCAGTGATTTCTGTCATTTCGTCCAATGAAGTGCAGCCCCATTGCTCAATTCAAATGCTTATGTGCCTTGATTGATTTTCTTAGCTGGTTTTGATCCAGAGAACCTGAATTTGGTGGGGAGGCTATATGTCTAGTTGCCAAGATTTCTTTAATCCTCAGGAATATTGTAACCACTGTGGTGCCAATGACTGCTGCAGCATTATCTTTAGATGCAGCATGGCGTAAGTGGTGTAGGTACCATGCTGGTTTTGGAATCAGAAAGACCTGAATTCAGATCCTGCCTCAGACATTTTTAGCAATGTGACCTTGACCAAGTCGTTTAACCTCTTACAGCCTCCATTTCTTAATCTTCAAAATGGAGATATAACACCTGTAGTCTCTTCCTGGTTTGCATGAGTTATATAATAAAATGCTTTGCTAACTTTAAAGAGGGAGGAAGAGGGGAAATAAGCATTTGTATAGCATCAGGCACTGTTACGTGCTTTGAAAAAACAGCAAACCTATCTCATTTGATCCTCACAACATCCTGGGATGTATGTGCTGTTATTATCTTCATTTTACAGATGAGGAAACTGAGGCAAACAGAGGTTAAGTGACTTGCCCGGGGTCACACAGCTAGTAAGTGTCTGAGACAGGATTTCAACTCAGGTCTTCCTGACTCCAGGCTCAGTACTTTTTCCACTGGATCACCAGCTGCCTCTAGAAGAGCTACTTAAGGGTCAGCTATAATTTTGTAGATTTTCTAGCTTCTCTAATGGGCAGCTAGGTGGTGCGACGGATAGAGTGCTGGCTCTGGAGTCAGGAAGAGTCATCTTCCTGAGTTCAAATCTGGCCTCGGACACTTACTAGCTGGGTGACCCAGGGCAAGTCACTTAACCCTACTTGTCTCAGTTTCTTTTCTGTAAGATGAGTTGGAGGTGGAAATGGCAAACTACTCCATTACCTTTGCCAAGAAAATCCCAAATGAGGTTATAGAGAGTTGGGCATGACTGAATTGACTGAATAAGTCCATATAATAATAATAATAGCTAATATTTATATAGTACTTCAAGGTTTACAAAATAATTTACATTAAGCAATGTAAAATTCAGACCATTATTTCATTTAAGTAATATCTACATTACTTTATTTAAATGCAGGGAACAGTATTTGAAGTTTACAGCAAGAGGTATAAGTCCCCTCTAAGACTGACAGAACATGATCTGACTGCCATAATTGGAGGAGTTCAGGAGTTCTATGTTACTAATAGCTAGCTAGCAATTGCTTTTGATAATGTCCTTATTTGAAGTTGAAGTGCATTGTTTGTTTGAATTTGGGGTTGATCCCTTGGAGGGGCATGAAACATTAAATGATTGAATCTATATGTAAAGAATTAGCATTTCATGTTATCCAGAGCCAAGCTCCTAAAATTGTCATTTATGCCCATGTAATATTAAAGTTTAAATCTGCTTGTGCTTACCTGGTACAGAGTAAAGGTGTACTCAGTTAATGTCACTGAAAAGAAGTAGAAAAGAGAAGCTTTTGCTGCTGTTCTGAAGAGGAATGAGGGCAAGTGTGGGCCAAATTTGGAGCTACCATTTTGAATCACATGACTTCTTGATTGTTATGAAAATGTTAGCCCAATCTTTGCTTACTAGAATAGACGTCTTTCCAGTATAGTAACACACCCTCTGGTAGAGCCTTTAGAGAAAGACAGCATGATTGGGTGTGCCTCCATCCATTTGAAATTTTACTCTTTCAGGTTTTCCTTTCTATAATCATAAATACATACATATATACATACATACATGTGCATGTACATATACAGTATTAGTAACAGCAATATTGTTTTAAGAGCAATTTTGAACAAATAAGTCATTTTGACTAAATGGGCATATGAAGGAAGATACTATCTGCATCCAGAGAAAGAACTGATAAATAGAAGTATGTACAGAATTGGTTTTATGTGTGTGTGTGTGTGTGTGTGTGTGTGTGTGTGTGTGTAAGGGAAGAGGGGTAAGAGAGGAAGGAAAAACAAATTTACACTAACTTTATTCTATATTTAAAAAGAATAGTAAATTGTACATGATAGATTTGCAGTTTTATGTGAAATAGTCTTTTTTATTATACTATGTTATGGAAATGCTTGTTTTATTCCATAAATTAAAAAAAGAAATCTATGGGACTTTAAAAAAAATCGCTTGTAGGTAACAAAGGTAGTTGAGAGGGCTTTAAGCCTAGAGTCCTGGGATCTCAGAGTTGGTAAAGACCTTAGAAATCATTTAGACTACCATCCTAACCTCCTGACCCATTTATCTCACTTAATTGTTTCCAGAACAGATAAGATCTGAGTGTTTTGCATAGATAGCTCACCCTCTTTATCTTTTGCAAGCATCAGTGTTGTAGCATTCCAGACCAACATTCATTCTCTATGTGAATAGCCACTCCACTCCTCAGCCCATCCCAAAGAGAGGATGAAATTTACTTCCCTGCAAATTGGTCCTATTTTTTCCATTTGATTAATATAGGGTTTCTCTCCCCTATTTAATTAGCTTGATCTTATGGAATATGAGATCTGGTACTTTTCTTAAAAAGAGATTCTGTATTTTGATTCAGATGAAAATATATGTAATCCTTTATCAGTGGTGGCCTATTTCAGGATTATTGCAATACCCTCATTCCCACCTCAGCCCAGGCCTACAAAATACTTCCCCTTCCAGTTCACTAATATACCAAACTCTTACCTTTAGAGGAGATTTATCCTTTTCATTTAAGGCTTTGTTTCTGCTAAAAAGAAAATTTATCTGGACTCAAGAAAACACCTTAAGCTTTATGGATTGTGTGATTTATATCCCTGTTGTTGAGTTTATCAAGCTGTATCTTGGGAGTGAATTGTGATTAAGGGGGAAGATGGAGAGATTGTAGGCTTTAGACTGGATCTGGGAGGCCCACCAAAGGAGGGACAAGGGTACAGAAATGGGGAGGCTAGAGGCTCATAGCATCATAGTTTCAGAGCTACAAGGGATTGCGGAGGCTATCCAGATCAACCCCCTCACTTCATAGATGAGGAAACTGAGGCCCAAAGAGGTTAAGCGATTTACTTAAAGTCTGACAGGTTGGTAAATGCTGCAGCGTAGATTTGAATCCAGTTCTCTGACTTAAGCCAGCTCTTTTCCCACTGTAAAACATATAGGAGACATAAAGAACTATCTATGTTACGGTGTTACCTTGCTTGAGTCTTTAATAACTGTTCGGTGACTTGCACTGTTCTGTGGGGAGAATGGGGAGTGAGCATCTTCTCCTTTACCTTGTAAATCATCTCTCTGTGCTAGGTACAATGAATAGCTTATTTTTTTATGATATGCCATCCTGGGGACTTATATTGAGTTTTTAAAAAAGATTCATACATTTTGAATTTTTTTTCCAAACTTACCTGAGGTCCTGATCAAAGTCTGTTTGGAGAACTTTACTAAAATTTAGTCAATGGGGAATGGTTAACTTGCATTACACAACTACCAGTAATGATTGCTGGGTTTCAGGCTGTGGCAATTGAAATAACTACTTTCTTTCTGTCACTGGGACTGCTAAAGGTCTGTGTGTATGCCTCTTTTTCTGTCCCTCTCTCTTGTTGTTCAGTCATATCAGATACTTTGTGACCCCATTTTAGGTTTTCTTGGCTGAGATATTAGAGTGGTTTGCCATTTTCTTCTCCAGCTCATTTTACAGAAGAGGAAACTGAGGCAAACAGGAGTAAGTGACTTGCCCAGGGTCACACAGCTACTAAGTGTCTGAGGCCAGATTTGAAATCATGAAGATGAGGCTTCCTGATTCTAAGTCCAGTGCTCTGTCCACTTTGCCATCTTACTACTCTCCTTCTCTCTAGTCCTTCCCCTCCTTTTCTTTCCTGAAGAAATTAAAGACATACAATTTTATGATTTGCTTTCTACCTGGAAGACTTTCTACCAAAGGAAAACTTTTTTACCTTAATGTTGTTTAGAGTTTTCAGTGACTGTGTAATTCACACATAGTGGTAATCACCAATTCCTTTATTCCTAATAACTTTTCAAATAATTTGTATTGGAAGACACTACCCCCTGAAGAGTCAACTGTATTCGTCAGGATGAATAGCAGCCATTCTATGTTGCCTTTTTTCTGCTTCTGTGTCTTCTTAGAAAAAAAGGGAGGAATCTCCATTGGGCCTTAAAATAGCTATTATTATTTTATGGGTAGGCAGAATCTAAAATAATCACCTAATTTAGAAACCTATTGTTAATAGGAGAATAAACAATTTAGGATATATTCATAGGTACTTTAAGGTGTTGTAGCTTAAGGTTTCTTAAAAGAAAATATATGGGGGAATTAAAAAAAATGATTCTCACTCTTCTCTTTCTTTTTTTCATTTTCAGATCACAGAACTGTGTGGTGCAAAACGTGTGGGTTATTTTGGTCTAACACAGTTTTATGTTGCCCTGAAATTAATTGCTGCAGCACAATCTGGCCTCCCTATACGAGTAGAGAGTATTAAATGTGGTAAGTGTTTCGAGCTGTAAATCTCATTACCCAGGAGAGGTTTCTCTCACTTTCTGAGAACTTTTTTTTTTAGTCTCTTTTAGGTAGGACTATTCTATTTATGCCTTTGTTTGCACAACTTCTTTCTTTCTCCTCTTGAGATCTATCATAGGAAAGAAACTCAGAGATAACCAGCCTATCTCTTCACCTTTAAGAGATGAAGAAGGTAATTCAAGGTCACACAGGTAGCAAGTGGTAGAGAATTTAAACCTAGCTCCTCAGGTGCTAATTCCCATTTTCCACTGCAAAAATGGTGCTAAGACTTTTAGGAGACCCAGTGTTTTTTTTTCAAGGTGCAAAGTTATAGATTACTGTTGTATTGTACAGTCATTTTTCAGTTATGTCTGACTTTTCATGACCCCATTTGGGATTTTTTTGGCAAAGATACTGGAGTGGTTTGCCATGTCCTTTTCCAGCTCATTTTAAAGATGAGGAAATTGAGGCAAACAGGGTTGATTGACTTGCCCAGGGTGAGACAGCTAGTCAGTGTCTGAGGCCAGATTTGAACTCTGGAAGATGAGTTTTCCTGACTCCAGGCCCCATACTCTATCCACTGTACCACCTAGTGGCCCCTTTATTTTTTCTCTTTACATAAGTTTTCAAAATATCTATCTGCCTGTCATTTTTTAAACCTTTATATGTCTTCAAATAAAAACAGACATTTTTCTTTGGTCTGGACCCGTGATTTCAATGATACAGAAATCTCATTGTTGAAATTCTTGCCACAAATGCAGAGTAACAACTCATCTGTGATTTGTAGTTTTGACAGTTGTGTGGGATGCCGAGAGCTTAAGGGACTTGTTCATAGTCTCGCAATCAGTATATTTCAGACATAGACTTTGATATTAGGTCTTCCTGACTCCAAGGATGACCACCTTCTTCTTTTTTTTTTTTTTTGGTAAATAGTATTTTATTTTTTCCAATTACATGTCAAGATTATCTTAAACATTGATTTTTATAAGATTTTGAGTTCCAAATTTTTCTCCCTCTGTGTCTCACCTCCACCCTCCCCAAGATGAAAGGCAATCTGACATAGGTTGTACATGTGCAATCATGGAAGCGTAATCTCACATTAGTTGTGTTGTGAAAGGAGAAACAGAACAAAAGGAAAAAGACACAATAAACAAAAACAAAAAAAATGTCAAAATAGTATCTCCAGCATTTATCATTTTCCTGTTTTGTCATGGTAGCCAATCTGATAGGTGTGATATGGTACCTCAGAGTATAAGGATGACCTTCTATCCACTATATCTATATAGTGTGTGTCATGTCTGACTCTTTGTCACTCCATTTGGGGTTTTCTTGGCAGAGATACTAGAACGGTTTACTGTTTCCTTCTCCAGTTCATTTTATAGATGAGGAAACTGAGGCAAAGAGGGTTAAGTGATTTGCCCAGGGTCACACAGCTAGTAAGTGTGTAAGGCCAGATTTGAACTTGGGTTCTCCTTAACTCCACATACACTCTCGAATGAGGCCCAAGAAATTTCAGGGTTTGTCATTGATCTCTGGTGACCAAAAATAACTAGGTAGGGTTGGAGAAACTAGTTATAGATGGTATCTACTGTCAATGTGTAGCTTTCATCACAAGCTAGTGAGTATTCATTATCTGCATAATGACAATAAAGTAAGCTTCCCCTCACTAAGTACTATTCCTTCCACTTGGTACAGGAAGCCTTTCCTGACCTCTCTTCATTCCAGTGTCTTCCCTCATGTACTTATTTCCTATTTATCCTACATGTAGATTGCTTTGTATATATTCATTTTCATGTTGTTTCCTGAGTTACATTGTAAGCTCCTTGACGGTAGGGTCTGCCTTTTGCCTTTTTGTTCCCAGCGCATTGCACAGTACCTGGCAAATAATAAATGCCTAATAAATGTTTATTGACTGATTGATGGTGAGAAAGAGAAAATATACATGTAAGAGTCTAAATTAATGAGACTGAATCAATGGGTACCATTAGGCATTTTGTAATTTGGGCCATTAAAACAGTTCCCTCTCCATTGTTTATGTGCTTAGCACAATTCCTGGCAAATAGTAGGTGCTTAATAAATGCTTGGTAATTGACTAAGATGTAGGAATGATTAGGAAAGCATGGCATGGTGCTCTGGTATCTATAAATCCCACAAAGAATTGAAAGTTGGACTTTAAGGTATGTTGACAGGTTTCAGGATGACTGGAAATTTCAATGCTATTTTAAGTGGCATCTAAGTTTTACTGTACAGTGACTTGCAGAATGTATCTGCTGGATCAATAAAATATACCATATATGAAAGAATGTTTAAATTTCTTGGCACTTTTTGCTCACGTGTTTGTTTTAGTTTGAATTGAATTGTCTGTTTGGATTTGGGCTTAATGCTGTGGAGGGTGTGCCTGTTTGCTATTAAAGTTTAAACCTGCTTGTGCTTATCTTTTCCAGAGTTAAGGTGCACCCAAAGTTAATTTTGAAAATAATAATAATAGCTAAAATTTATATAGCATTTGCTATGTTTTAAGCTCTTTACAGTTATTATCTCATTTGATCTTTACCACAACCCTGGGAGATAGCTGCTATTATTATTTTGGGGCTAAATGTCATAGGTAACTGTCTCTGAAGAGGAGTTATTTGCATTCAGCTTTTGCTTCTGTTTTAAAGAGCAGTGAGGGCAAGTGTGGGCCAGGTCTGGAGCTGCCACTTTGAATCACATGGTCTGTTGATGGTTATTGAGCTATTTATTACCCCAATCTTTGTTCAACAGAACAGAGATCTTTCCAGTCCAGTAACAAACACGCTCTGATTGAACCCTCTGTGAAGGGCAGTAGTGACTTCAAACACACGTACCAATAGTTATGTTGATTAATGTATTTTATGGGACCTTTGTGCTTGGTTATGGATGCAGGGCCTTCCTATTTACTAAACGTAATCTGTATTGCAAACACATTTGGGTATTTGAAAAAAATCAGATTTGCTTGATAAACTTTGGGACTATTACATGAGTCATTTCCGTGATTGTTTTAGCTTCTGCCTGGTCCCCTTGTGCAGAATCAGGGGTAAAGTGGGAAAGAGGTAGATTTTGGCTCGGTATAATTGTAGCACTCCTAGCTCATACTCACATTAGCAGACTGGGTCCTCAGAAGACAGCCAAGGACACTTTGGGTCCTCCTCTGGGTCCTAGAATAATCCTGTCCAGCTATTTCATGAAACCCAAACAGTGTGCTTCCTGTCATGATTCTTAGTTAATATCAATTAGTCAGATAGAGTTAAGTAGCTGTTAGAAATGGTGTACTTACCTAGGTGGTTGTAATAGCAATTAAATTGGGTGTCTTTGATGGAGTCTTACAGGTGCTAAACCACGGGCCCAAACCCCTATCTACTAGGTGCTATGTCTACGCGGGCGTGAAACCCTCAGGGTCCTAAGAGGAGTTGCTAAGACCAGAGCCAACAGTAGAAGCCTGAGTTCTGGTGCTCAGATGATGTTTTGTATACTAAAGAGTGTATAAAAAGAGAGAACAGAGCTATTTGCTTGGGGATCTCACTCTTGGAGGTGTGCTGATTGGAGACTCTGGGCAGCTGTAGTTAAGAGCCCTCCAGCTTGTAAACCTAGATGTTCAGACTTTGTTAAACCTGGTAACTATGCATTGAGATTTTAATCAGACAAGTTCTGTCTTTTGATGTTTGTTATTTGTCTGTATTTGCTCTGAAGTCCAGGGTGCTGGCTTTTTTCCCTGAACTAAGTGAATGATATTTGTATGTTGGATTAAATTGAGATTGTAAGCTCTTTAACGTTGCTTTCCTTAGTAAAGCAGATCAAAAGAGCCTAGGCTTACAACTTTCTGTGTTCCGGGTGTTGGTGGGTCTTACCCCCCTATAGCAGCTGCTAGCAGATTGTTGCAACAGTGGGCTCCTTCCCAAAATCTGTGCTACCCTTTGTCATGAAACAGTATGGAGTCCAGGGGAAAATGGGCTCAAGCCTGATAAAGGATTTGATGGGGCACTAATGATGGACCCCTAAAAGGAAAAGACCATGACCTGAACCCCTGAACCCAGATCTCTGGCATTGGCCTGAGGCACCTGGCCCATCCCAGGCAATAATTCTTTTAACTGCCTTTCATTGGAGCTCTCACAACTCCTTCCATTGTCTGCACCTGGCCCCACCCCATGCTACTTGCCACTCCTTGATTCTCAGTCTTTTTCTGTATAAAGGTCTCCCCATCCTTATCAAATGCTCAGATTCTTAAAATCTGTCCTGGCCTGCTTGTATTGGCATCACAAATAGCACAGACTCACTAGGAAACTTGCCCACCCCAACTGGTGTCATAATAAACTCACTGCTTGGCCTGAAAGAAGGCTCGAGTGGTTGAATTTTTTAGAGGCAGACCTGCCCTGTTCTCTTGCATTTCAGGGTTCCTAGCACCCCTAGACTGTAACAGATTGACTCATAGCTGCTGGGAGTCCTTCTTGCTAGAGTCCTCAAGATGTTCCCCTTAGGTATGGTTTCTGCTGGGCTCCTTGTAAAGTCCTAAATATGCTTTTCTTCTGAATGTCTTATTTGACTCTCAAAGCAGATACTGTGTCAGCTGTTCTGAGGCTGCTGCTATGACTAGGGTGTCAATTGGAAAATTCAAATCCTTTGATTTGATTCAAATCCTTTGATCCAAAGTTTATAAAGTCCCCTTCCAGCCAGAGGAAGGAGACTGAAGTAAAGGCACAGTCCTCTGCCCCCTCTATTCCCCCAAGTGATTCCTTCTGGGCTTGGCTAGAATGACTGTCTCCTCTCTTCCTGATTCCAGATTAGCTTGCTGTCTTAGACAGAACCCATAACGCATGGCCAAATCTCTTCGACTAATCCAAATATACCTCATATTCAATGTTACTCCATTTCATCCAGTGACTTATGTGAAATTCTACATTGAAAACGAATTTTCACACTTGGCCTTCAATCCAATAGAAGTATCAAGGCCTTATTCACACTCCATTCACTGGCAATCCTTCTACACTTTCTTTATCAGCTGGCTCTCCCATGCTCCACAGCAGTTCTTCCAAACCTTTCCATCCCTCCTCAGACCTCCCATGCTCTCTCAGCTGAGAACTGTGTGCCTCACATTTTACAGGAAAAAATGAGACCATTAGCTATGAGCCCCCTCTTTTCCCCTGTTCCTTATCTCCTACCACTCCAGCACCTTCTGAAACTTTCTCCACCTTCACCCCTGTTTCACATGATGAAGTGGCCTCACCCTTTACTAAGTTTAACCTCTCTTATCTGCTCAACAAATCCCATTCATCCCCTCTCCTCCAACAGATTGCCCCCTCTGTTACCTCCACTCTATTGCAATCTCTCCCTGTGTACTGGTTCCTTCCCTACTGCCTACAAACATTCCCATGTCTCACTCATCCTGAAAAAACTCTGACTTGATTCTTCCATCCCTGTTAGCTTGTACTGTATCTGTTCTGCCCTTTGCAGCTAAACTTGAAAGGACTGTCTGCAATAGGAGCTTCTACTTTTTCTCCTCTCACTCTCTTCTCAACCTCTTACAATCTGGTGCCATTACACTGAAACTTTTCCCTCTGAAGTTACTAACTATCCCTTAGTTGCCAAATCCAGTGATTTTTTCAATCCTCATTCTCCTTAGCCTCTCTGCAGCCTTTGATGTTGTTGATCGTTCACTCTGTCCTCCTTGATAACGCTCTTCTCTCTAGGTTTTCAGGACACCACTTTCTCCTGGTTGTTATGAGGATCAAATGAGATAATGCCAAATCTAATAGGACAGTCCATGGAGTCATTGATTTAAAGTTGGAAAGGGAACAAACAAAGGAAAGGAACAAGTACTTATTAATCACTTACTGTGTGCCAGATGCCATGCTAAGTGCCTTGCAAATATTATCTCATTTGATCCTCACAACAACTAGCAAGTGTATGAGGCCACATTTGAACTCAGATCTTCCTGACTCCAGGTCCCTAGTAGCTTCCAATAAAGTAGGAAATGTTGGTTGGAGTCAGATTATGAAAAGGTTTAAATGTCAAACAAAGGAATTGGTATTTGATGTTATTTGGAGGCTGTGTCATATAGTGGTGTAATATCAATTAAGTTGGGTGTCTTTGATTGAGTCTTATTAGGTGCTAAGCCCCAGGCCCAAACCTCTATTAGGTGCTAAGCCTATGTGGGTGTGAAGCCCTCAGAGTCCTAAGGGGAGTTGCTAAGACCAGAGCCAATAGTAGGAGCTTGAGTTCTGGTCACTCAGATGACATTTGATGAGGGCTAAAGAGTGCATAAAAAGAGAGAACAGAGCTATTTGCTTAGGGATCTCACTCTTGGCAGTGTGCTGATGTGGAGACTCTGGGCAGCTGTAGTTAAGAGCCCTCCAGCTCGTAACCCAGGTGTTTGGACTTTGTTAAACTAGGCTAACTATGAATTGAGATTTGAATCAGACAAGGTCTGTCTGTTGATGTTTGTAATTTGTTTGTATTTGCTCTGAGGTCCAGGGTGCTGGCTTTCCCCCCTGAGCTGAGCGAATGATATTTGTATGTTGGATTAAAGTAAGATTGTTAACCTCTTAACATTGCTTTCCTTAGTAAAGCAGATCAAAAGAGCCTGGGCTTGCAGTGTTCTTGTTGTTGGGCTCATGTTGGTTTTTCACCCCCACAGCAGCTGCTAGCAAGATTGTTGAAACAAGTGAATAGAACATTGGCCTCTCAGGAATAATGGAGTAGATGGAGTACAAATCCTGCCTCAGCCGCTAACTAGTTGTGTGATCCTGGGCAAGTCATGACTTCTCTGGACTTGAGTTTCCTTATCTATAAATTGAGAGAATTAGATTCATTGACCCCTGAAATCCCTTTCAGCTTTACATCTTTGATTCTAGAGTTAACAGGGAGATAATAGAGTTTTTAAACCAGGTGAATGACATGGTCAGATATGTGCTATAGGATATCTTTGGCAGCTATGTGGAAGAGGAACTGGAGGGGGGAAGGATGAGGCAGAGAGGATCAATTAGAGGACTGTTGGAATAGTACAGGTAAGGGGTAATGAGAGCCTGAACTATGATGGTAGCTGGAGGAGGAGGAAGGAGTTGGACACATGAGAGGTTGTGGATGTAGAATGGACAGGACTTGTCAACTATGTGGATATATTGGGTAGAAGAGAGTTAGTCAAGAATGACTCTAAGATTCTGAACCCAGTTGACTAGAATCTTGATGGTCCCCTCAACAGAAATAAGAAGTACAGAAAAAGGAATGGTTTTAGAGGAAAGATGATCATTTTTTAAAAAAGATATTTTGATTTTGAGATGCCTATACAACATGCAAGTCAAAATATTCAGTAGGCAGTTTATAATGTGGGACTGGATCTCAAGAGAGCTTTTGGGGCAGTACATATAGATCTGGGAGTTGTCTGCATAGGGATAATAATTAAACCCGAGGGAGCTGATGTATTCAAATGTTGGGAGAAGAGAGAGTCTGGGACAGATCCTTAGGGAATGAACACATTAAAGGGGCAGGATATGGATGATGATCTGGCAAAAGTGATTGAGTAGTGGTAAGACAGGAGGAGAACCAGAAGAGGGCCAGCGTCAAGAAAATCTGGAGGAAGGGGTACCCAGGAGGACCAGTATCAAAAGCCACCGAGGAAGCTATCTATGTCCAAAGAAAGAACTGATAAATAGAAGTATGTATAATATGGTTTGATGTGTGTGTGTGTGTGTGTGTGTGTGTATGTGTGTAGTATGTCTGTCTATGTCAAATAATGACCTTCTTTAGTGTGGGGTGGGGAGAGAGTGAGACAGTTTGGAACTTAAAATATAACAAAAATGAATTAAAAAAAGAAAATAAGAAGGAAGTGGATTGAGAGAAGAACAGAAGATCTAGCAGTTAAAGGATCACTGGTAAATTTGGAGAGGGTAATTTCAGTAGAGTGATTAAGTTAGATTGCAAAAGGCTAAGAAGAGGGAGAGGAATGGAGATGGACAGGGAGAGTGTAGACATCTTTTTAAAGGAATTTTTATAAAGTGTTTTCAAACCCAGGAGGACTAGACCAGATTCAGAAGATCTCCCTCTGTAGTTAGTGTACCCTGTGCCACTTCTTTACAAATTAAACTGAGGCAAATCCCCTTCTGAAAGCAGAAACTTATAATTTCATTTTACATGCTGGCCCTCTGAGATATTGGAATTTGTTTTTAAGCCCTTAACTGTTGTGAGTTTTTAAGTGTTGCTGGTTGATAAAGAAACATTTGGAAATGGCTTCTTTCTTCTCTATAAAGAAGGTTCGTGCCATTTTAGAATGGTTACTCTTGTTTGTATCCTATTTAGGATACCCATGGGAGTATTTCCTTTGGGTCCTTGGCTGATGATTTACCCAGGGATTTGTTTGTTGCCTGCTCCTCTGCATCAAGTGAGATAGAGATGCATACCTCCTATGGGTATAGTAACTGGAAAGAGACCTAATGTGGATGTTAGGAAACCAGGGGGTCTTTTTACCCTCGGGCTGCCTTCGCCCTCGTTTTCTGTTACTGAGATGTTTTCTGGCTTTCTCACAGCATCAATCATTGGAGATGCAGCTGCGTTTTTGGAAGGGAAAACTGGTGGAGGGCAAAGTGACATTTATTTGTCTTGTCTTTAACAATGGATACAGATGCAAATGATTATGGGTAATCTCTAATATTACATCCATTTTAGATTTCTTTGTGTCATATGATTGTTGCACTGATTTGGGAGAGAGTATGATTCACTCTGCCAAGAACCAAGAATCTACATGAGTATTACGAGCTTTTACAGAGCTATTTTGTGCTTTTGAAAGACATATAGTTATAACAAAATACCCTCTTGTAGGTTGTGTGTAAAAAAATGTGAGTTGTAGCCAATGATTTTGACAGTGGAAACTCTATGGGCTTTGGATTGATTTATATAGCTCAATATCATTTTCATTCTTGAGTTATGAGAGCAAGATGGAAAGTACAGAATAAAGATTCCCTGCAGAATTGCACCAGATGAATTTGGAGCCTCAGGTCTTATGGATGATGATGTTAATAGTTGGCATTTATCTAGCACTTTCTCATTTACAAAGTCTTTTTCACACGTATTATCTTATTCAAGGCTCACAACCTTCCTGTGAGGATGACTCCTAGCGTTCTTATTGTGCCCTTTTTCAGATGAGGAAACTGAGGCTCACTGTGTGACATATCCATGGTCACATAGTATAAATCAGGCATGGATTTTGCACTTCAGCCTCCCTGACTGGACTTGTTCCATTTTTGTTTGTTTATTTAGATGTTTGTTTTTGTTAATGGTTAATACATTTTTAGAATAAAAAATATTCATACATAGAGAGACATAATTGCATGGGATTATCATTCCTAAGGTGACAGTGTTATAAAAATGTGCCAGTGGTTAGATCTGCACAGGACCATATCTCAAGCCAATCGTGTTGAGCTAAGGAATGAAGCAGGAGGCAACTCTGAAAGCTGAAATTGTTCTATGAAGAAGCAAATGCAATCTTTAAAATATCACAGAAAATATTATTCATGTAATCATAACATATTTCTATGATGACCTCATTATAACATTCCTTTCTGGAAAAAATCATAGGTTTGAATTTATTTTTCATAGTTTTGGAATTTTCCCTCTAAGATGATTCATTTTTGAGACATTGAGTACCCCTTTTCGATGAGTTGCTTAACATTGTCTCACTTGAGCTTAATCTGATTCTGTTCCTAAAGAATTGCCTCTACCTCGATTTATGGCGCTGAAAAATGACAGTGAAATAAGATACAGTAATCCAATGGAGCTTCATGGAGTGAAGTGTCAGATTCCATATGTAACCATGGAAAAGAATTCCTTCAAGAGAGTGGATGATGGGGAGAAACAGGTAAAAAATTCACTTAAGCATACATACACATATGTTTATGTATATCTGTATATCTCCTTATATATTACATTGTTGTTAAATCATTTTAGTCATGTCTGACTCTTCTTGACCCCATTTGGGATTTTCTTGGCAAAGATACTGGAATGGTTTGCCATTATCTTCTCCAGCTCATTTTCCAGTTGAGGAAACTAAGGTAAGCAGGGTTAAGTGACTTGTCCAGGGTCACATAGCTAGTAAGTGTCTGGGTCCAGATTTGAACTCACAAAGATAAATCTTTCTGACTTCAGGCCGGGAAGTCCTGTGCCACTTAGCTGCCTCTTCATATATTTTATATATATATATAATGCATGCACATACACAGAGAATTTCATGGGATTAGAAAACCATTCCTAACATATATTATATCTATATTGCTAATATATGTTCTCAAGATATAATACATGTATACATGTGCTAATATATACATCTACCTATCTGGCTATCTGTCTGTCTATCTATCTATCTAATATAATATAATGCATGAGAGGCATCATGACATATGGCCTTGAAATTAGGATGGCCTGGGTTCAAGTCCCTATTGACATGATCTGGTTATGTGATCAAGTGGGCAAGTCATTTGATCTGCTAGAACCCTAGGCGACTCTCTTGGAAGATGAATTACAGAGGAGGAGCTGGCTTGCCCAGGGAGAGGAAGTACAAATTCCCCATACCAAAGAATGTACTAGCCTACTCCTTATCTTCAGTGAGATCGTATGGCAATGCACTGCTTAGCCATCAGTGAGTTTTCTGGCTATCTTGGAACTTTAAACACTACTGGAAGCCTAAAAGTAAATTTTTAAAAAATGGTCTCTATTATTGAGGAAAGTATTTATCACTAAGTGTAGAAGAACTGCCCTTAACCCTTCACTCAAAACTCATTGCATTCTGTATAAAATAAAGATAAATCAAAATTAACCTGTGGAGGGAAGGGGAATAAAGTACAACTGCCTGGGGTCCCCTAATCTTCATACGATATCCTCTGTTCTTCACACTGTCACAGCATAGTTTGATGATCACCATTTGCAATGGTGACTCTGAAACCTCAAGGAAAGGGTAAGTTATATTCAGGAGTCTGACTTCTCTTGTCTTATAGAACATAGAGTTCTATTTTGCATTCTGTACAGTGGAGGGAGACTAATCCCATTTTGCAAGTGAAGAAACTGAAGTTTTAACAGGTTATGTGGCCTGACTATGATCACCTAACTACTGAGCATCAGATGGGAGACTCCAGCTCCAGTACTCTTTCCACGATGTTCCTTCTTTCCCGTTGTTACCACCATCACCACTACCACCACCGCCGCCATCACAGCTTCTACTACCCTAGAATTAGTTCTATAGAAAGCAACTCTAGCCTCTCCCTTTCTTCCTAATCTATACCCTTCCACCCACTCAGAGATTCCATTTTAAACCTGGGATGAAATATCCCCAGGAGAGTTATGAACAAAAATCCACATAAATAATAACGGTAGGTTTGCTGCTGTTCAGTCATTTTCTAGCTCTTCATGACCCCATTTTAGGTTTCCTTGGCAAAGATGTGGGAGTGGTTTGCCACTCCAGCTCATTTTCTAGGTGAGAAAAGTGAAGCAAACAGGGTTAAGTGACTTGCTTATGGTCACCCAGCTAGGACAGATTTGAATCCAGGAAGATGAGTCTTCCTGCCTCCAGGTCCAGCACTCTATCCACTGTGACACCTAGCTGCCTAATAGTAGGTATTGGGGGTAAGCAAAGGACTCATAGACCTATCATCATCAACTCTGCAGGAAGGTGAGGTCATAGAAAGGAGACTTTATACTGTCTGTCTTTCACATTGCTTTTATTTTAAAGTTTATTTTTAGTTTTCAACATTCACATCCACAAGATTTTGAGTTCCAAATTTTATCCTCAGATTTCCCCTCTTTCCACCCCAAGACTGCTTGCATTCTGATTACCCCTTCCCCCAATCTGCCCTCCCTTCTATCCCCACCCCTCCCTTCTGTTATCCCCTTCCTCTTCTATTTCCCAGTAGGGTAAGCTAGATATCTATACTCCATTGCCTGTGTATCTTAATTCCCAGTTACATGTCTCAACAATTTTTAACATTCATTTTTAAAACTTTTAGTTCCAAATTCTCTCCCTTCCTCCCTCCCCACCCACCCTCATTGAGAAGGCAAGCAATTCAATATAGGTTATACATGTGAAGTCATGCAAAACACTTCCATAATAGTCATGTTGTGAAAGACTAACTATATTTCCTTCCATCCTATCCTGCCCCCTGTTTATTCTATTCTCTCCTTTGACCCTGTCCCTCCTCAAAAGTGTTTGCTTCTGATTACTCTCTTCCCACTTCTACCTTCCCTTCTATCACACCCCACTCCTTATCCCCTTCTCCCCTGCTTTCCTGTAGGGTAAGATAGATTTCCATACCCAATTGACTGTGTATGTTCTTCCCTTCTTAAGCCAAATCTGATGAGAGTAAGGTTCACTCACCTTCTGCCCACTTGTCCTTCACTATAAAAGCTTTTTCTTGCCTTTTTTATGTGAGATAATTTATCCCATTCTACCTCTCCCTTTCTCCTTCTAGTATATTCCTCTCTCACCCCTTAATTTTATTTTTTAGATATTATCCCTTCATATTCAACTCACCCTGTGCCCTCTGTGTGTATATGTATGTGTGTGTATATATATATATGTGTATATATCTATATCTATATATCTATATATATATATATTGCCTCCAGCTACCTAAATATAATGAGAAAGGTCTCATGAGTTACAAATGTCATCTTTGCATGTAGCAATGTAAACAGTTCAACTTCAATAAGGCCCTTATGATTTCTTTTTTCTGTTTGCCTTTTCATGCTTCTCTTGAGTCTTTAATTTGAAAGTCAGTTTTTCTCTTTGGCTCTGGGCTTTTCATAAAGAATGCTTGAAAGTCTTCTATTTCATTGAATGTCCATTTTTCCCCCGAAGGATTTTACTCAGTTTTGCTTAGTAGGTGATTCTTTGTTTTAATCCTAGCTCCTTTGACCCTGGAATATCATGTTCCAAGCCCTCTGATCCCTTAATGTAGAAGCTGCTAAATCTTATGTTATCCTGATTGTGTTTCCACAATACTTGAATTGTTTATTTCTGGCTGCTTGCAATATTTTCTCTTTGACTTGGGGACTCTGGAATTTGGCCATAATATTCCTGGGAGTTTTCCTTTTGTGATCTCTTTCAGGAAGTGATTGGTAGATTCTTTTCAATTTCTATTTTACCCTCTTGAATATCAGGGCAGTTTTCCATGATAATTTCTTGAAAGGTGATGGGTAGGCTCTTTTTTTCCTTGTGGTTTTCAGGTAGTCCAATAATTTTAAAATTATCTCTCCTGGATCTATTTTCCAGGTCAGTTTTTACAATGAGACATATTACATTGTCTTCTATTTTTTCATCCTTTTGGTTTTGTTATATAATTTCTTGATTTCTCACAGAGTCATTAACTTTCATTTGCTCCATTCTAATTTTTAAGGAATTATTTTCTTCAATGAGCTTTTGGACCTCTTTTTCCATTTGGCCAGTTTTGCTTTTTATAGTATTCTTCTCTTCATTGGCTTCTTGGACCTCTTTTGCCATTTGGGTTAGTCTGTTTTTAAAGGTGCTATTTTCTTTAGCAAGCTGTTGATTCATTTTTCATGATTTTCTTGTATCACTCTAATTTTACTTCCCAATTTTCCCTCTACTTCTCTATCTTTGATTTTCCAAATCCCTTTTGAGCTCTTCCATGGCCTGAGACCAATTCATAATTTTTTGGATGCTTTGGATATAAGCTCTTTGATTTTGTTGTCTTCTTCTGGTTGTATGTTTTGATCTTCCTTGTTACCAAAGTAAATTTCTATAGTCTGAGTTTTTTCCCCCACTGTTTGTTCATTTTCCCAGCCAATTATTTGACTTTTAAACTCTTTGCTAAGGTAGGACTCTGCTTCCAGTGTGGAGAGTGTACTGTCCCAAGCTTCAGGGGTTTTGTGCACTTGTTTTCAGAGATACTTCTAGGGACCTGTAAGTTTTCAGTTCTTTCAAGTTGGTATGATCTAAAGAAAGGTGTTTACTCTTCTCCTGGCCTGTGCTCTAGTCTGTGAGTGACCACAAGTGCTCTTTTCTGCCCTGGAACTGTGAGGAGGATTCCCTCTCCACTGCTGCCACAAGCTCTGCCATGCTAGTGCTCCTTCTCACCCTGGGACTGCCACCCAGGTGTGTGACCCAGATCCAAGTATGGGCAAAGCAACAGAGTCCTGCCTTAGTGCCAGCAAGGAAACCCTTGTAATCTCCTTCTGACCAGTTGTTCGATCCCCTTACCATCTGTGGGCTGAAAGTTCTGTAAGTGGCCCTGCTGCTGCCACCAGGGCTGTGCTGCGGCTGGGGCTGGACTGTGCTCCTGTCTCACCCAGACAGACCTTTTCTACTGACATTATGAGTTGTTTTTGGCCTTTGTGAGTTGAGAAGTCTGGAAACCACCACAGCTGCCAGTCATTCAGTCCACTGAGGCCCACTCCAGGTTCTCTTGGACCCCATCTATTGTGGTCTGGCTTGCAGTGGACTGTGTTTCTCTCCCAGCCCTGCGTAACAGACCTTTCCTGTTGACCTTCCAGGTTGTCTTGGGCTGAAAATTTGTTTCACTCTTTTTGTAGGTTTTGCTGCTCTAGAATTTGTTTAGAGTAATGTTTTACAGGTATTTGGAGGGGTTTGGGAAGAGCTCAGGTGAGTCCCTGCCTTTACTCAACCATCTTGGCTCTGCCCATTGCTTTTATTTTTATTTCTTAAAATTATAATGATATTTTGTCCTACATGCTATTGCCATTCCCAGTACACATCCTGTCCCCTATCCCTTTTAAGCAAACAGCTAACAAAAATCAACTGATGGAGCAGTTTTGCCAATTTATTCAACATTTTTCATTCATAGTCTTCTTTCCCATCTTTACTGACTGCAGGAAGACAAATTTGACTGTTTTGGCCATTGCAGAGATGGATTGGACTAGATGGCTTTTGAGGGTCTTTACAACTCTGTTAATGTTGGAATCCTCACCCCCACTATCTATCTGGTGGGAATGTAAAAAAGGAGCATCCTTTCATTAGCTCTCTCTGTCTTTATATCTCTCTGAATCTGTCTCTCTTTTTCCTCCCTTCCTAATAATAACTCACATTTATGCATTTATGTAAATGATTTCCTACACTCCACATTGCTTAGAATAATTTGTGAATCTCAGGGCAGAAAACAAAATTGTGTAAGCTAACTTGTCCTGTACAAGTCAGCTAGCATGGACAGATGCCTTTATGAACTTCAGATGTAGTGAGTTGAAGGTGCTTTCTGAATTTGAATTAGTTCATGTCTGGAAATATAGGAATTTCACCCACAGAGTCTTCAGAGTAGACTTTGTAGAAATCTTTATCAGTAAGTGAAATTTGAAGTTATCCAGGAGAAAATTAAATTGGATTCTATGATTATAGTTTCATATGATTAATGACTTTTCATTTTCCAAAGAAAAATATCACATGACTAAGAGATATAGCCTCATTTGAATAGTCTAACTACCTCCTGGCAAGCTGTTGCTTTCTGGCAGATGTTTAAAACAGCATATATTTATATCAAACTCCTTTTAATTTTAAAAGACAGTTTCCCATTTGTAATACTAGCTAAGTTGGCTAGTTATTTCTCTGTGTTACACATTTTAGCTGCAAACTGGAATGTTCTGTTTTGTCAGTTGTCACTACTCAATCCTATTTTTGGTTCCTTTACAGCAGGACACGATGTCTCCTACAATGTCACCAATTAGTTCTCCTCCTTCTTCTCCATCCAATTACCAAAGGGTACCTTTGACCTATGGCTATGGTAAACTGAGGAGTGGGATGGATCAGATACATGCTGGTAAGATTACATTTGGAGCACTAATGTCCTATTGCCTGCCTTAGTCCATGATTGTTAATCTAAAATGCTTTTAAGAAACCAACCCACCAGTTTTCTAGATTTAATTGAGCTATCTTTAGAAATATGACTCAATAATTAAATTAAATTTTGTTGAGGAGGTTGTTTTTCTGCCCTAACATTGAATATAGTGTAACAATGCTTTCTTGTTTTTTATTCTATACATTATTGTTTTAATTTTTAAGCAACTGTTTATAGACAGTTTTTAGATTTGTAAAGCATCTGGAGTATTATATTCAGTCCTGGGAATCATAATTTAAGAACATTTACAGGCTGGAGGACATCCAGAGGGGGACAGTCAGGATGCTGAGAGTATGGGAGACTATGATATGAGAGGATTGAGTGAAGGAGCTGGGGAGACTTGGTAATGGGAGAGAACAGAGAACTAGGAGTGTAAAATCAAAGTTACAGAGAGACAGATTGCAGCTTGTTGTGAGGGAAAGCTTCCTGACGATTAGAGCTGTCCAAAGTGGAATGTGTTATCTCAGGGGGGCAAGTGGGCATTGGAGGTTTTCAAGTGGAGGTTTTCTGACTTGTTTTTTATTTCTAGAATTTATAGCTGAGAGTCCTGTTTAGATAGTGATGAGGAAGGCATGATCCTTACCCTTTTTCCCAAATGAATTTGGGGGTCTACTTCTTGAGGAGAAGATGGAGAGATTCAAATAGAGGGATCAAGGAGAAGCCCATCATCTCAAGTACCACTTAAAGTCACTTTAGGAGACTTTATGAGATTAAAGTAGGCTGGTCAGTGAAATATAGAAACTAACTGGAGTCCCTCTGCCCCTCAACCCTGGCCTGAACAATGGAATAATGATGTGCCCCTAAAGCTCAAACTCTGAACTTCTGTCCTTGATTACCTCATCTCTATGCCCACAGGGAGTTTTCCTCTATAAGAATCCCTAGCCTCTCCTGGCTAGTGGGCATCCCCTTTTAGCAGGAGGCACCTCCGTGAAGCAGCTGTTTCCCTTTGGGGGGGCTGTCTCCTCTCCCTGGGGGTCTGTCCCCTCTCCTTTGGGGGTCTGTCTCCTCTCCCTGGAGGGGCTGTCTCTCTTAAAGAGCTGCTGTCTCTATTAAGGAGCTGCCCTCCACCCCCCCCTCCCCGGCCTTGCCTTCATCATAAACTTCATCTCCTTTAAGGGTTGGAAGAGCCACTTGTTATGTTGTGTTATCTGCAATAAATGCCTTTACTTGATTTGGAGGCAGTCTGAGTGAGTTCTTTTGAGATGACCTTGCACTCCAACATTTTGGGGTGCCCTTAAACCTCAACAGTAGGTCTAGATGACCCCTTCCGATGCTGAGATTTTATAATTTAGTGATACAGAATGTAGAAAATTAAACACAAAGGAACATGATTCACGGCATATGTTATATTATAGATCTAAATTTTTTTAAAAAATTATTTTTATTATTTTTGGTGAATGTTAAAATGTAGTTAAATTTGGACCAGTGAATAGGATAATGATTCAGCAGATTGTGTTGTGTATTTGTCCTTTATTATCACAGAGGACCATGACATCAGGGAAATGATGACATGACTTGCAGTTGACTTTGATTTGATTGAGGGAGGGCTGTACAAGGTCACCAGCCTTACTTTCTCCTTCAGAGCCATCTGGGTCCAGTGGCCTGATATTTACCAGGAGGACTGGAGATGGCCCAGGATGCATTGATTACCTCTTTTGGTTATTTCCAATTTACCCTGTATATTTTATTGTTGTTGTTCAGTTGATTTAGTTGTGTCTGACTTTATGCGACCCCATTTGAGTTTTTCTTGGCAAAGACACTAGAATGGTTTGCCATTTTCTTCTCTGGCTCATTTTCCAGGTGAGGAAACTGAGGCAAACAGGATTAAGTGACTTGCTCAGGGTCATACAGCTAGTGTCTGAGGCCAGATTTGAAATGAGAAAAATGAGTCTCCCTGACTCCAGGCCTGGCACTCTAGATATGCTGTATATAGTTGTACATAATTGTTTGCATGTTGTGTTCCTGTTACATGTGAGTTTCTTGAGAGCAGGGACTCTTTTTTTTCTCCTTTCTTTGTATCCCTGACACTTAGCACAGTGTCTGGCACACAGTAGGAGTTTAATGAATGTTTGTTGACCACCAGATTTTAAAATTGCTTATATCATTAATATAAATATTTAACCACTGCAGTTTGGGACAAAGAATAATGTTGAGAATACCTCTCTTAATTCCCACTGCCATCTCTCTAGTGCAGGATCTCATTACTACCCACATCCTCATTATTAGCCACCTGGCTATTTTAGTAGCCTCTTAATGGGTCTTTTCTCCTCAGCTTCTCTAGTCCTCTAACCATAGCCTCTATAATCTTTCTTTTGAATATAAAACATTGATGGATGTTGCATTGGGAGGGTTTGATGACCAGCTGTAGTCTTCTCTGTCCTTTCCTCCCAGCTCTCTTTACCTCTGGGGATCTACTCAGCCACACCCAATGATAACAATAAGTACATTCTTTAGCCTAAGGGTAATATAAGGGCTTCTTATCTATAGGACTCCTCCTGCTCTATAGCTTAAAGGAGTTTATATTAAATAAAAAGTTGTAGGTATGATTACAATTCCTCCACAGCCCCCAGTTAGAAAAATCCTTATTATTCGGGTAGAGATTTGCCTCTCTGCTTTAATTTTAATTTGTTATCTCTTTATCTTTCTTAATCCAGATAATCAACAAAACAATCAATCAGGCTTTGATTTGTAGTTTGCCCCTACCAGTATAAATGCTCACAATAAAAATTGAACAGTCTCATGAGCTGGCTCCCATACCCCATGGTCCAGCTAACCTGGGTTATTCTT
Organism: Trichosurus vulpecula; assembly: GCF_011100635.1. Taxonomy (NCBI): domain Eukaryota; kingdom Metazoa; phylum Chordata; class Mammalia; order Diprotodontia; family Phalangeridae; genus Trichosurus; species Trichosurus vulpecula. Next base: position 422,796,988 of record NC_050574.1, read on the forward strand.
TTCCTTCTGAACACACCTTGTTCTGTGCAATCTTCATGGTTTTCTTCAGATCATTCTCTGTGCCTAGAATGTCTTCTGTCCTCCTCTTCACCTGTTTAATTCCTACCCATTCTTTAAACCCCAGTGTAAATGGTGCCTCCTCCATAGTCTTCCCCAATCTTATTTTTTTGTAATGACTTTTCCCTTATGACATCATAAACCATTTTGTTTTGCCCCCAGAATATTAATTATTTATGTCATACTGATGGGGTGCTTGGGTGCCTGTGCTTGGACCCCAGTTCCAAGATCATATCGAGTTCCAAAATCACATCTCTTTCTAGCCTCAAAACACTGTCCCTAGCAGTTTCTCTCCAGCCCAAGGACTGCATGCCCTAGCAAAATGTTTATCTCTCTTCCTGATACAGTGGCCAGCTGTACCTATAGAATTTATTAATTTGAACGCCCCGTGTACTGGCTGAACTGGCTGTGTGCTAGGTCACAACGATATTTACTATTCACTGACCTATCATATGCATGCTAGACCTAGACATATGTATTCTTCCTTACATTTATTTTGTCTAACAAGACATTGATGGGAGCAGCCTGAGTATTTCCCAGTTAGCCCTGATCGTTAGTTGATGTAGTGATGTTTCAGGCCTAAAAAAACACCTCCATGTAGCCCCTCCTTGGACTATTTCCTAGAGAACTCTGGGTAAAACACCTGAGTAGTAGATACTAAATGTGCATGTTCCTTTAAGAACTAACCACTCCTTAACCACTCCCAAATCCCACCCCAAAACAACTAATTAGCATATTTGGCATGTGTTTTATCACAGAATATCCTATATAAAATATACTTGTATCCCTTTTTAGGTTGCAGGTTCCCTAAGAACTCTTGCCCGCTGAAAAGCATAACAAATCTTTGCCACCTTGACTTAAAGAACGCTTGAGTCCGCAAATTCATTCTAGATGCCCTGACCCTCTCCAGTACTCAGGTCCTTGAGGGGTACCCCCCCAACAATGCTGTCTGGGAACTCTGGTCTTGGGGTTCCTGGGCTTTGTCTCACCCTCAACATTTCCTTTGTTCCCCCACTTCATTAGACTATACTTTTTACTTTATTAGAATGTGTAAGCTCCATTAGAACAGGTGCAGTGTCTTATCAGCACTTTATCTCCTTAGCATCAAGTATAGTGCTCAGTACACAGTGAGTATTTAATAAATCTTTGCTGAATTTTCATAAAAGCATTTTGCTGACAGAAGCTAGATGTTGGATTAGCCATACTGTCTATTTTAAATTCAGCTGGTCACGTTAATGGTAAAATGTCAGTTGCTGTTGGGGATGGTAGCATTTTGAATGGCCAGGCTATGTGTCCTTAACACTTCCTAAATTGTCCTTGGCATCTTTTCCTCTTGGGGGTTCTGGGTCCTGGTTTAAAATGTAACCAATTAGACTTATTTTAGAATTGGACATGTAAGATCTGCTTTTCTGCTGAGGCAGGATATGACCCAGTATCTGCAGGATCTGAAAAGGAGTGCTGACTTTCAGTGAAAAGGAAAAACATTAAACATTTATGCAAGATATGAAATAGAACATCCATGTCCATAACTTAGCTTTAGGTATCAGTAGTGATGTTCAAGTGGCAATTGCATTGTCTTGCAAAATTTACTGCTCGTTGATACGTGAAACTTAACATGCCAAAAACTCATCCTATTTCTTTCAATTAGTCACTCTTTCCCATCAATTATTTCATTAACTTTCTAGTCCCTTAGACTCATAAGATTTTTGTAATTTCCTCCTTGTTCTCTTCAGTCAGTATCATCACCAAATTCTGCTGAACATTTTTACAATTAATCAATCATTCAACAACTATTTAGTAAGCTGTGCACCAGGCACTTTTGCAGATGTGAAGGGTACAAGGCCAAAAATTAAATAGCCTCAGCCCTCCAGGTGCTTAAAGGTCTCTCAGATTTCCCCCCTTTCCATATTTAAGGCCACCATTCTGGTCTGGTCTCTCCCAGTCTATTAGCCACCTGGCTGGCCTGTCCGCATTTGGTCCTTCCTAGTCTCTCCTATACCTAGCTATGTGACAAAATGTGACTCTGGGAGGCTCTTGATTATAAGCAAAGAGTATTAGAGCTAGAGAGAACCTTAGAGATAATGACATTACGGGATCATAGATCCAGAGCCCTGAGGGATCTCAGGCCATTTAGACTGACCCTGTGGAAGGTACAGAAAATCATACAACTGTTCTGACTGGGTCCCCTACAGATTTATGTTACACAACCTCAACTGGATCCTCACTGTTGCTAGGCAATCCTATTATATCTTCCTTATCAGCTCACTATTCTACTCTCCACAGTGCCTCCTCTAAACCTTTTCTTCCCTCCTGAAACTTCCCATGAAGTTTTCCCCACTCAGCTGAGAACCTTGCCTCATATTTTACAGAAAAAAATTGAGGCCAATAAAGGTGAACTCCCTCTTCTCCTCTCTTCCTCATCTCCTCATCTCCAGATAGCCTCTTTTTGTAAAATAAGTTTCTGTTAATGTTTTTGGTTTTTTATATTATCATAGTTATCCCCATGATTCCTCCCCTTTTCAGAGAGCCCATCCCATATAATAAATATTTTTTAAAGAAAAAAAGAAGAAAAAAATCAACATAACCAGTCAAAACATTGAACAAGTCCAAAAACATGAGCAGCATGTAACACCACTCCGATGCTTTTTGCCACTCTCTTCCTTCATCTCTTGATCACATGTTGAAGTGGTCTCACTTCTTACCAAGGCTTATTACTATCTACTTATTCAAGCAAACCCATTCCATCACAACTCTTCCAGCTCATTGCCCCCTCTGTCATCCTCACCTTTTCACTTATTTTCAATTTCTCCCTGTCTATTGGCTTATTTCCTATTGCCTACAAACATACACATATCTCCTTTATCCTGAAAAACTGTCACTTGATTCTTTCATCCCTGCTAACTATTCTCTGATATCTCTGCTGCCATTTGTAGCTAAACAACTACTTGAAAAAGCCTTCTGCAATAGGTGCCTCCATTTTCTGTCAGCTTACCCTTTGTCTTCTTAACCCCTTACGATCTAGCTTCCAGACTTATCATTCCACCAAAATGGATCTCTCCAAAATTACAAACTACCCCTTAGTAGCCAAGTCCAATGGCCTTTTCTCAATCCTCATTCTTCTTGACCTATTGGCAGCTTTTGACATTGAAATTGTTGTTCACTCTTTCCTCCTAGATACTTTCTTCTCTTTCAGTTTTTGGGATGCTACACTCTCCTGTTTCTCCTCTTACCTATCTGAATTCTCCTTCTGTCTTCTTTGTTGATCTTCCTCCAGGTCATATCCTCAAACCATAGGTATCCCTCATGGTTCTGCCCTGGGCCCTCTTCTCTTCTCTCTCTGTACCATTTCATTTGGTGCATCAGCTGCCATGGATTTAGTTACCATCTCTATGCTGGTCATTCTCAAATCTCTCTTTCCTGCCCCAGTCTCGCTGCTGACCTCCAGTCTTGCTTCTTTCCCAATCCATCTGCCATTCATTGACCAAAGTAATTTTTCTAAAGCATAGGTTTGATCATGTCAAACACGAGCCACCTCCCCCCCCCCCCCTTAAACTCCAAGGCTTCTTATTTCCCCCGGGATCAAATACAAAATTCTCTGTTTGGCATTCAAAGCCTTTCATAAACTAGACCCCTCCTACCTTTCCAGTCTTCTTACACCTTACTCACCAACATGTACACTTTGATCCAGTGACACAACCCTCCTGGCTGTACTTCAGACATTTTCTCTGGTTGTCGTCCCCCATTCTTAGAACACTCACTTTCCTTTGCTGAACTACTGACCATCCCCACTAAATCACTTTAATCCCCACTAAATTCCCACCTTCTATAGGAAGCCTTCCCTAATTTAATTCTAGTGCTTCCCTCTGTTAATTATCTCCTATTTATCCTATATATAGCTTGCTTCTTATATATTTGTTTGCATGTTTTTCCCCATTAGATTGTAAGCTCCATGGGGGCAGGGACTATCTTTTGCCTCTTTTTGCATCCCTAGAGTTCAGCATAGTGCCTGGCATATATAGGCACGTAATAAATCTTAATTAATTGATTGATTAATTATAGATGAGGAAGCTGATGCCTAGAGAGATGATGTGACTTGCCTTGAAGGAAATAAAGAAAGTAGCTGAACTGGTATTTGAATCTAGGTCTTCTGATTCCAAAATCCTATGCTTTTCCCACTACTTTATGCTGTCTCTGTACTTATAAGTTCCATCTTATTACTCATTTTAGCTGAGCACAAGTTAACATAGACATCAGGGTTTTTATGGTTTTCCACATTTCTATTTAAAAAAAAATTTGCTGAATAAGAGGGAACCACTGAAAATTTTAAAGCATTGAAAGGACATAGAAATGAACCTTAGGATGATTATTTTGGCTGGAGGATGGGTAGGAGAGGGAACAGACTATAGGCAGGTAGACAAATTAGGATCTTACTGTAACATGCCAGATAAGAAGTGGTGAGAGTTTAGATGAGTGAAAAGAAAGAGACAGATAGATGTGAGAATTGATGAGGAAGTAAAATATATGAGATTTGGCAACTGATTTACTATGGTGAGAGAGAAGAATCAGGGATATCTCTGAGGTGATATATCTAGTGGCTGGGAGGATGCCCTCAATAGCCTTCTTTGCTAAAGATAAATTGTTTCAGCACTATCTTTTGCTGATATGTAGTACTGAAAAACTGCTTACAAACCTGTAAGCTCTGTCCTCCAACAGCAGATTCCAATATAGTCAAAGACTGGAGGGAAGACCATGATGGGGGCAGACTTCAAATCTGCAACATAACTGAGAGCAGTCACGTCACAGGGAGTGGTGAAACCGTATCTGCCAGCCACTCAACTGATGTCTTTTTTATTCTAGGAAGACAGCTAGCTCCCACCCAAAGTATTTGTTATGCTGTGGTATACCACAGTGTACAGAAATTCTAGGGGCTGGTCCATTCCTAATGTGTACTTCTTACACTTGAATATTCTTGCCAATAGATAGCCTTGATCAATCAACCAAGTGGTGACTGATTTCTTCCTTTGCAGGGCTCAAACCTGAAATGTGACGTAAATGTCTTATTGGATTGGCATAACTGATACAATATTTTTCTGGTCATTGAGGTTGGGAAAATGATGCTATGTGTCTGAGTATGCATAAGCACTTGTGCTCCCCAACTAGACTTTTGGGGTAGAAACCATATAATTTCTTTTGGAGCCCATCTCAGGAATGCCTTAAGAAAGTTTCAGTCTCCCCAGAAACCCTTAGATCTATATTCCTAAGAGTAAGGCAGAATCACATCACCCTCTGGGAGGTAAAAGTCAAGGCCTTGTGTACCTAACAGGGCTATGAGGGAATAAAAGCATTAGATACATTGAACATGGCCCTATAAGGACTTTTACCGATAACTAGACATTTTTAAAAAGCTTTAACCAGCGAAGGAACCAAGAAATTTGATGGAGTAGAGCCAGGAAATCATTGCTTCTGTGGAGAGGTCACATTAATAACTGGAAACAGTCTACCAAGAGAGCAGAGGTTTAATGAGGTTAACTCATTATTACTTCATCAACAGGCAGGTCTGAGTTAAATTGCAAAGACTGAAACAAAAGAGCAACTTAGGACAAATGATTTAAGGAAAAGCTATAAATAAGCAAAAAAAAACCTAAATAAACTTATTGACATCTTTTGTCTTTATATGAAATTTGTTTCCAGATATATCCTCCCCCCTGCCCTATCCAGACATCTGACTCCTGTAACAAAGAATAAAAAGGCAAAAGGAATAAAAGCAGTTCAGCGAAACTAGACAACATCAATTGAGTCTGACAGTATATACCATGTTCCATGTACGTGGTCTGCGCCTTGCCATCTACTCTTTCTCTATACCTTAAAAACTTCTGGATCTTTCCATTTATTCTGGAGTTAAACTCTCTTTTATGGGTTGTCTTCCCTAATTAGGATGTGAGTTCCTTGAGAGCAGAGGCTGTCTTGCTTTTTGTATTTATTTTCCCAGCACTTAGTACAGTGCACATAGTGAGTTCTAAATAAATATTTCCTTCCTCCCTCCCTCCTTCCCTCCCTCCCTCCCTCCCTCCCTCCCTCCCTCCTGTCCTTCCTTCCTTCCTTCCTTCCTTCCTTCCTTCCTTCCTTCCTTCCTTCCTTCCTTCCTTCCTTCTTCCGTCCTTCCTTCCTTCCTTCCTTCCTTCCTTCCTTCCTTCCTTCCTTCCTCTCTCTTTATGCTTTCTGAATTCAGCTTTTAAGCTCCAAAGTCCTTTATATCTCTGCTTGTTTCCTTGATATATCATTAGACCACCTGAGTGCACAGGGCTGATCTCCACATTTCTGGATCTTATTGTCTTGTCAGTACACCCCTCTATTCCCATTCAGTAACCTCCAGTGGCTCCCTATTACTCTAGGATCAAATACCAAATGCCCTGTTTGGCATTCAAGGTCCTTCATAACCTAGTCCTCTCTTATCTTTCTAGTCTTCTCACACCTTATTCTCCATCACTTTTTCTTCTATCCAAATACACTGGCCTCCTGGCTTTTCTATGAACAAAATATTCCATCTCTCAGCTCTGGGTGAATTTTAATTTCCTTACCATTTTCATTGTATCATTTCTGTAACTTAAGATCCTAGTGACTGGGAGTCAATATGGTACAATGAAAAGAATACTACAAGTGAAGTGAATGGACCTTCTGGATATGGCATCAGGGGACCGTAGCTCAAATCTTGCCTGTGTACGCTTGGGCAAGTCACTTAATTTCTCTGAGCCTCAGTTTCCTCACCTGTAAAGTGGGGGGTTTGAAGAGATGACCTCTAAGGTCCCTTCCAGCTCTAGATCCATAATCTAAGCCTCCATTTTGTCCCTGCCTCTGTCATAACGTAGTTGGGAGGATCAAATAACACTATGTGTGTGTAAAACATCTGTTTTCTATGAATGCAGCATTCTGCCCACCATTCATTTCCCCCCTGCCCAGGCTTTTCTCCATGCCTAGAATACTCTCTGTCCTCACCTGCCTACTTCTTGGAATTCCTAACTCCATTCAAGGCTCCTACTATTCAGTTACCCCTGAAGTTACTTGGTGTATGTATGTGGAGGTGGGTGTGTATACACCCCCACATAGACACACACAGAGACATATATACATATAATTTATTTATGTGTATATATATTGTAGCTCCCCTTCCCCCAGCAGAATCTAAGCTCCTTGAGGATAGGGGATTTTAAAAAAAAATTATTTTTGTATCTCCTAGATGCTGGGGTGCATCTATCTTGATCTTACTAGTTAGCTATGCAGCCTGTCATTGGTATTGCATTAGCTTCTTAAACCATGCCAGAAGCCTACAAGGTTAATGAAGCAAATTCATAACCAATTGTAGGCTGCATGGCTAAACATGATGATAATAATACTACCAGGCATTTACATAGTGCTTTAAAGTTTGCAGAGTATTTTGCATATATTATCTCATTTGATCTTTACAATAATCCTGTGAGGTGGGTGCTAGTATTATTCCCCATTGTATAGATGGGGAAACAGAGGCAAACAGACCTGAAGTGGCTTGTTCAGAGTCGTATTTGTTGTTGTTGTATTCAGTTGTTCAGTCACGTCTGACTCTTGGTGACCCCATGAACCACACACACACACACACACACACACACACACACACACACACAGCATACCAAGCCCTTCTGTTCTTCTCTGTCTCCCAGAGTTTGTCCAAGCTTGGTTCATAGATCTTACATTCAGATTTTACTACTGTCCATGGGGTTTTCTTGGCAAATATGCTGGAGTGGTTTGCCATTTCCTTCTCCACTGGATCACCTTTCGTCAGAACTCTGCAACCTGTTTGTCTTGGGTGGTTCTGCACGGCATAGCTCATGGCAAGCCCCTCTCCCACAACAAGGCAGTGAACTAGGATGGGTCAGGGTCATGTACAGCTAATGGTTGGTCTGAGGCAGGATTAGAAGTCAGATCCTCCAAATTCCAAATCTGGAATCCTCTATGCCAACTACCTTGCTAGACAGAGACAATTGACATGGACATCTAATATGGAAAGGACAATAGGCCATTCACATGCATTAGAATAGACAGCTCTGCTTTTACAGTGGAATGTTAGCATCGCTATACTTGCTTTTCCCTAGGAAAGACAGCAGTACTGTCTCTGATCGTAGCTTACGACTACCTAGAACTTTAAATTTTCCCAAAAGGCTTTGCTGTGGATTGACTATGCACTTATATTCTAATTTGTGTATTATAACCTTGTGTGGCTGTCAGTTAAGGAGTATTTATGAAGCACCTACTATGTTCCAGGCACTCTGCTCAGGGTGGTCCTTTACTGTCCTGGAGAATTCTTTGAGGACAGGGCCCTGTTTTTCCCTTTTGTCAGGACCCTGGCATACAGGAGGCACTCTGGAATCATTGAATTGCAGTGATAATAACAATAAATCATTCTTTAAGATTTTATTATGCTCTACTTAGAGTGATAAAACTAAAAAAACAAACAAACCAGTTTAGTAGAGACACATCTCGCACAGGGTTAGGTTCTAAAGTCAACATAGGGATCGGTATTAACCTTGTGATTTCTTTGATATAGGGAAGTCCAAGGAGGAAGCTTCTTCTGTCAATACAGGTGGGCAATTTAGAGTCATAGGGTATTACTTACTGCACCGGCAGCTTTGTGGGTTAACACTCTGGAGTGCAGCCTGAACCAGATTAAAATGTAATTGAGAAATTTTTAACAAAATAAATAAAAATACAGTAGAACTTATGTAATATTAATATGTGGTTTTCTAAGTCAACATATGGCCTGCAGGGATCCTCATGGATGATTTAGGGGCCCCCTGTTTCTATTTGAGTTTGACACCACTGGCCTAGATTCAGGGGTGGGGAACCTATGGCCTTAAGGTCCCTTCTAGGTCCTTGGATGCAGCCTTTTGACTGCATGCAAGTTTTATAAAACAAATCCTTTTATTAAGGGGATTTGGTCTGTGAAGTTTAGATTTAGTCAAAGGGCCACATTTGAGGACCTAGAGAGCACATGTGGTCTTGAGGCTGCAGGTTCCCCACCCTCTGCTGGAGCTATAAGAGATTAAGTGACTTGCCCAAGGCCATACAGCCAATAGTAGCAGAGTTACAACTTGAACCCTGGTCTTGTTCACTTTGAAGCTGGCTTTCTGTCCTCTGTGCCACAATGCTTTATATCATGAAAAACAAAAATCTTGTATAGTCAAAATCATCCTTTCTTTGAACCAGGCCTCCAAAGTCAACAGCCCCTGGAACATTGGAACAATGTAGGGAAGGGCAACCAGATCCATAAACTTTAGTATAAAGATTGGTTCTAAGGGCTAGGTTTGTGGGCTTGTGTATAAATGTGTCCTGGGCTCTGGCAGCTGATCCCTAGTACTCTCCCCCTTCTTCCTTCCCCCTTTCCTTTGCCCCTCAAAAGGGATCTGCTGTAGGGGAGCAAAATGACTTGGGGGCTGAAGAGCACACACATATTTCCCATCTCTTAATCTCCTGGGGCATGTGCCCATTGATTGAAATGGCAGCAGAATTGGGGAAATACTTAAATTGTTATTTTTCTGTTAACTGAAAATCTCTCCCTTTCCCCCACCCCCCATCTCCCTTTACTTCCTTTCTCCTCCCATCCATATGGGAAATAAATGGCAGTCTCCTGTGACTCCACCTTATACAAAATGTTCTTTGTTGACCTATGCCCATTCAAAACTCCCTTCTGTTAATATATCGATTTCCCTTTTAATAGTGTGATAGTCAAAGTTAAGTTAAATGTTTAAATTCCAGAAGAGAGGTGAGATCGCTTATGCGTGGCTCTTTAATTTGCTCCTTGTTTAGTTCCAGACCGTTTTACCAGACCGTCTAAATGCAAGATCTTTTAGTGATCTTCCCCATCCCATCCCTTTCACTTCATGCAATACTTTGTTTTGTATTTCTCTAATGCAGTTGCCAGGAGGCAGCTAGGATGGTTCAGTGGATTGAGCACTGGTCCTGGAGTCAGGAAGACCTGAGTTAGGGTTAGGTCTTAGACATGTACTAGCTGGGTGACCCTGGACAAGTCACTTAACCGCTGTTTTGCCTTAATCTACTGGAGAAGGAAATGATAAACCACTGTAGCATCTTTACCAAGAACCCCACAGACAGTATCCATGACTGAACGACAATAACAAACATAGTTGCCATGTATGATTGTGTAGTACAGTTATCAGAGTTTGTTTCTTATTTGCCTGCAAGATCGTAAGATCCATGAGGTCCAGTATTATGTCTTACCCAAACTTTGTCCTTCTTTTAGAACCTGGCACAATGTCCTTCCCGTAATAAATGTTTAGCAAGTAATTATCGAACCAAATTCAAGGAAATTAACATGGATAGTTTTTTGTTGTTGTTCAGGCATGTTGGACTCTTTGTGACCCTAGTTGGGGTTTTCTTGGCAAATAGACTGCAGTGATTTGCCATTTCCTTCTCTCCAGCTCATTTTACAGATGTGGAAACTGAGGTAAACAGTGTGAAGTGACTTGCCCAGGGTCACACAGCTAGCAAGTGTCTGAGGCCAGATTGGAACTCAGGAAGATGAGTCTTCCTGATTCCCAGCCCAGGGCTCTATCCACTGCACCACCTTAATCAGTGCTTAGTAAATGCCTTTTCATTCATTCATTGCAAGATGGAATTTCCTTATATTGGATTCACTTCATAGTGAAAAGTATCATAGCTAAGTTCCAATTTACTGTAGTTGTTTTCAGGGCTGTATTTTGGTGTTCAGCTGCTGTTTTGAAATGAGTGGTTTAGAAGCCACTACTGTTCATAAAGAACACATAGACTGAGTATTTTTAAACTTCTGGGGTTTTAAAATATTTGGATTTTGACTTCTGTATGCCTCAGTACCTCATCCAGTTTTTACACTTAGAAGCTCAGTTAGTGACTTATCGGGGATCAGCTCCAAGTTTTTTTTTTGTTTTATTAAGTTTTTTAAATGAAGAATTTTGTTGTAGAGGTGGCATCATTTGCCTGGAGGAAAGTAAAAAGTGAAAACTGCATATGTGAAATGGACCCAGTGTTTGTGTACAGCTCCTGATGATCTGGTTGAGTTCTTTCTTATTAAAACAAAGAACGCTGCCATGGCCTCAAGAAAACAAACTTCTGCCTAGTATCTCATATTTATATGTATAGCAGTTGGGAGAAATTCCCATCACTTGTTTTATCCTCTCAAAAACTTCAAATATTCACCTAGGAAAACAGAATGCTTTCAGTTTAGAGAATGGTTTTTCTTTTGTGTTTGAGATGTTGCCCCTGTTTTTTGTATGCTCCCTGACTTCAATGACAGCAGAGATCTTGGCAAGATCGTTGTTTAGAATGAACCAGAGGAAAGTACAAAGTAATTGCGACGTTTTGGAACTATTTTCTTAATTGGTTAAACAAAGCAAAATCAATTTGAAGTGGAGGTTATGGGGTAAAAAATAACAGTGCACATGTAAACGTAAACACTTGTAAAGCATGTAAACACATGTAAAACAGCAACGCACATGTAGAACACATTTTAAAATCCCTTAAGGTAGGGCTGAAATAAGATTGAAAACATTTGTGTTTTTTGATACTTTTTAATCTTATAATTTTTTATCTTATGGAGAAATATATGATGTACATACACCTGTAAATGTAAATGTAGAGAATGTGAGGGAGAGTGAAGAGAGAGGGAGACAGGGAGAACGAGGAGGAGGGAGGGAGGAAGAGAGAGAGAGATGAATGGAGGGAGAGAGAGAAGGGGTGAAAGAGAGATGGAGAGGGGGAGAAAGAGTGAGAAGGGGAGAGAGAGAGAAAAAGGGAGGGAAGGAGGGAGAGGGAGAGATAGAGGGAGATGGAGAGAGGGAAAGGGAAGGAGGGAGGGAGGGAAGGAGGGGGAGAGAGAGAGAGAGAGAGAGAGAGAGAGAGAGAGAGAGAGAGAGAGAGAGAGAGGGAACGAGAATGTCATCCTAAGTTTAACTTAAGAACTGAATGCAACTGATCCAACAGCCTCAACTTCACTAGAAGCAGGAACTACAGGTATGTATTACCACACCTCGTCATTTTTTATTTTATGTTAGTGGAATAGAGGAATTATTAACTTCATTGTAATTAAAGTCCAGGTAAACATTCATTCCTATAATTTTTAAAGAGTACATTTTAGGGGGAGGGAACAGGCATTTAGACAATTGAATGTTGGTAGAATTCATTGTTTGGAGCATAAGCAATCTCTTGGGTCTCCATCCTCAAAGTGTACTTTTATTTTTCATTCTGTAGAACATACTTTTGACCTTAATATGATATAAATTGCTCGGTCCTAATCAAGTTTTTAACATTTTTATTCTGTTAAACTTTACCCCAACTCAATTTCTTCAGTCTTAAACATGCAATCTAAGCAATAGTTTTCCTTATAAAGTACTGTGTGCTGAGAAAATCATTTTTGATCAGTTAAAATTTTAATTATGTAACTTTTGGGGCATAATGTGAGATTGTGTGTACCATCTCATTTATAGGAAAGTATATAAAGTATATAAATCACCTCAGTTTACGTGTGCCAAAATTAATCATTCTTATGTTGAGTCTCTGACACCATCTTGGTTTTTCTGATTCTTTCAGCTCCTTATGAAGCTAGACAACTTGCCCTCCAACAGGAGGGACCCACATCAGGAAGCCACGGACCCAAGCCTGCACGACGGCAGACTTCTCTTATTCGGGTAATAAATGTTATATAGTGTGATCCTCATCATAATTTTGACTCATTTATGTAAGTGTTTTCTTCACAACAGCCCTTGGAGGTAGTTAGTAGGTTATTCTTGTTTTATGAACAAGGAAGCAGGTTAACGTTGCTCGAGGTCACATGACTCAGGTCAGTGTCAAGGTCAGTGTCAGAGGGAAATGGGTCAGAGTTCTGGCTCCTAGTCTATTGATTTCTCCATTATAGCCTGGATTGTAAAATTGAGAAAAGAAGAAAGCAATTAACCTCTAGGATGCAGAACAGTGACTTTTTAGCTAAATCTTGGCAAATTATTGCAGAGAAGACATGAGATTGAGCCCTTGACTCTCCTTGAACTTCAGCCTGCTGTGTAACTAGTTAATCTTTACTTGTTCCTTTGTTTCCCTTATAAATGTCCCTATGCCTATTTAGTACATACACTCTTCAGTTTTCATTCTATTGTTTCACTCTAGCTAAGCTGGACTCCCAACAATGCCAGGCTCTTTCCTGGCTCCAAGCCCATACTTAAGCCATTTTCCTTGTTGAGAATGCCCTTCTTCTACTTTGCCTGTCTAATGCCTATCAATCATTCTTGGCTCAGACCCAGTCACTTTTCTCCCATGAATCCTTCTCTCACCCCTCCAGCCTACATGTATTTCCTTTAGCACTTTGCAACATATAAAAAATTCAAGAGACATAGTTTCTGAGTAATTAATAATTTTATTAATAATAATAATAAAGGGGTCAATGGCACTCGAATGCCAAAGACCTCTCATGGAACCCACTGCTTATATACCCTTGGAAGAATGGGTGTTCCTGAAGATGACAGCTGATTCACAGATAACATACACCAGGCACCGGAGTTTTCAGATGCCAGCCTCTGACAGGTTCACTCTTGATCTGGTCAGACAGGCAGAAACTTTTGAAGGGGTTAATAATCAGCTTTATTCTAGTCTAGTCCTCTCAAAAGGGTTGCTGATAATGGGAGAACTAATTCCTACAGCATTTCCTAACAGCTCTTCTCACAGGGTCTGGTGAGAAGGGGGGGCAACTACCCCTATGTCTCGATGGAGTCAGTCGAGACAAGCACAGCTTGTGTTCACTCCCTTAAATCCCCTCAAGCCTCAATGGGCGCTGGTTGAAGCAGATACATCCATTTTTCTATGCATTACCCATGGTTTCCCCATGGGTTCCCCCATATCTCATGGTGCAGTCTCAGTAGGACTGCCTATCACTATGATTCTAGGAATTACTATCTAGGATGGTTGGGGCTATTCCGGGAGTTATTATCCAACACCTGGAAACTAGACATTGCCATGGTCACGGATCCTGAGAAACTGAACTCTAAAAAGGATAATAAAATCCTTCTTACTTAGAGCAATCCACTCTGGTTAATAATTAATGAGAAGAATGAATATTATAATGAGAGATGGGTTTATTGCAATGAGGGACTAGGTGATGTGACTTTGATCACTTAGTCTTGGAGGAAGAGACTGGACTACCTGCCTAGGGCAGTCTGGACAAAATGGGGTTTACCTCTACTCAGGCCTGACTGACTAAAACACAGTAGGTCAGATTTCACTGTACTAGAATCTCTTCGTAAGGTTTTTCTAGGACATCACCAGTTGTCTTGATATTTTTTGTCTTATTGTAGGGCTTTGATGACCCTGCAGTAGAGCTGATGACTTTGCTTAGCTCTGCTTCCCTTACATCCAATTCATGAACAAATCAGGACATCACCCACTTGATGTCATTGGTCTTTTTCTCTCCTCAATAAATTCTAGTGGCTTTCGGTTACATCCAGGATCAAAAATAAAGTGCTCTGGCAGTTAAAATCCATCACAAACATGGCCCTGTCCTACCTTTTCAGTCTTATTGCATATAACTCCCTTCCATACATACTGTGGTCCAGCTAAACAGATCTGACTGTTCCCAGAACCTGGAATATACTCCTTCCTCACCCTGTTTCTTAGAATCCCCTGTTTCCTTCAATGCTCAAGCATTTCCTTCTACACAAACCTTTGCTGATCCTTTCAGTTGCTAGTGTAATCCCCTTATTTACATATGTACATACTGTATCTCCTGACTATAAGCTTGCCAAGAACAGGGACACTTTCACTTTTGTCTTTTTACCCTCAGCTTGAAGCATCATGCCTGACCAAGTATGTACTTGTTGATTGATTGTTTCTCATTATTCCTCTCCGTGAACATTATATTCAAGTCAAACTGACCTACTTGTGGTTCCTTGAACTTGGCTTTCTATCTCCCATCTCTGTCCTTTTCTGCAGGCTTTCAGTTCCACTCTATCCTCCCCTTCACCTCTTAGAACTCTTAGCTTCCTTCATGACTCTGTTCATTCCTTTTTTTTTTCTAAATTCAATTTTATTTTATTTGCAGGTCTGCATTCTCTTCCTTCACCCCTGCCTCCTCCAATTGAGAAAGCAAGAAAAATAAAACCCCTTGCAAACATAAATAGCCAAGCAAAGCAAATTCCTGCCTTGGTCATATCCAAAAAATAAAAAGCCACAGTCTGTGCTCTGAGTCCTTCACTTTTCTTACCGTCTTAAAACAGCCTAGATCTCCTGTTTTATCATGAGTCTTCTGGAATTGTGGTTGGTCATTGTGTTGATTAGAATTCACAAGTCTTTCAAAGTTATTTGTCTTTTATAATATTATTGTTATCATATAAATAATTCTTTTGGTTCTGTTCACTTCACTTTGCATCAGTTCATATGAGTCTTTCTAGGTTTCTCTGAAACCATCCCCTTCATCATTTCTTACAGCACAATAGTATTCTATTGTATTTGTATACCATAATTTGTTTAGCCATTACCCAATTGATGGACATCGCATCAGTTTCCCTTTCTTTATGACCACAAAAACACTGCTGTAAGTATTTATGTATATGTGGATCATTTTTCTCTTTCTTTGATCTCTTTGAGGTATCAGTGGTGGTATCACTAGGTATGCAGTTTAATACTTTTTGGACATAATTCCAAATTACTTTCCAGAATGACTAGGCCACTGTATAGTTCTACCAACAATGTATTCATGTACCTGTTTTCCCAGCATTTGTCATTTTCCATTTTTTGTCAACTTTGCCAATCTGATGGGTGTGTAACAACCTAAAAGTTGTTTTAATTTCCATTTCTCTAATTATTAGTGATTTAGACCTTTTTTTTTCAAATGACTCTTGAGAATTCTTTTAAAAAACTTCCTGTTTATATCCTTTGACCACTTACCAATTGGGGCATGAAACAGTTCAGATATCACTTAAAAACAAAACAAAACAAAATGCTTTCCTGATCCCTCTATTCATTAGTGTACTCTTGATCCTTAAATTATATTATATTTACTTACATTTTTACATGGAACATACAATATCTTAAAAGTAAAAATCCTTGAGGGCGAGGCCTGGTTTTTTAATTTTTGTCTTTGTAGTCTTAGTACTTAGCACAGTGCTTGGCATATTGTAGGTACTTAATAATTGCTAGTTGAATTGGTTAATCTATAATCTCACCAAAGTCGGCATGTTTTCCACCAGTGGCACCCATCCATGTCTTATTCTGAGTGATTCTTGTCTGTCTCTTAGTGCACTTGAGGCCTTCTAATAGATCTTTTTATATTTTGTGTATATGGTTCATTTCTTCTGGTCAAGTATCAACTTGTTGATCATCGATTCAGTATTTCACACCTAACACTGACAAATGAAGGGACATTTTAGTGCAAAGAGAGTTGGACACAGAATCAGGAAGATCTGCATTTGAATTTTATCTCAGACAAATATTTGACTCTGGGCAAGTCACTTAACCCTGTGTCACTTCAATTTCCTCATGTATAGCATGGAGATAATCATAGTATGTGTTTCACAGGTCTATGAGAGAAGAAAAAGCAAGATGACATAAGTGGAGTGTTTTGCAAATCTTAAAGTGCTATGTAAATGTTAGCTCTTAATCCTTGCTGCTGGTCTGATAAAGTGATTGTTAGTACCCTTTGCCCCCTCTTCTGTCACTCCACCACTGTTAAGGAAGCCACACAGACTGAGTGCCATTTTGTGTTTTTGTGTTACCTGTTTTGTGATTTGCAATGACCAAAGCAAAGAATTCCGGAGTGACCCTGTGAATAACGAACCTCTCCACACTAGGCTGGTTCTCTGACTGCGGTCAGAGGGTGTTGTGTGAATGGTGGTTGGCGCTTCTCTAATTTAGTAGAACTCGCTTCAGCTCTTTTTATCTCATTGGCATAACCAAGTCTGTGTGCTTTCCACTGTACCACTTTGCTATTACTCCCCAGGGGGGATAGATTTTACCTCATTCTGATCCAAATTAAATACAGATTGGAAAGTATGCTAATTTTTATTTAGGGTGTTCTGGATTCAGAGGGGTAGTACTGAATATGGTAGTTGGGGCGGGGGGGTGGGGGAGAGAGAGAGAGAGAGAGAGAGAGAGAGAGAGAGAGAGAGAGAGAGAGAGAGAGAGAGAGAGACAGAAAAAGAGAACTAGCTTGATTCTATTCTTTAAGGTATTGTTCACCCACAGGTTATTAATGTCTTAAAAGGTATTTGGTAGTGATCACCTCTTCAAATCTGTGTCATTCTTCCCATGATCTGGGTCTTCTGTTTTATCAATATGTGGAGTTTGTGGGCAGGTATAAGAAAGTCAACAAATGACAAGCCTTAAGGGAGATAAAAATATGTAATTTATTTTTTGGCAAGGCAATTGGGGTTAAGTGACTTGCCCAGGGTCACACAGCTAGTAAGTGTCAAGTGTCTGAGACCAGATTTGAACTCAGGTCTTCCTGACTCCAGGGCTGGTGTTCTATCCACTCTACCACCTAGCTGCCCCTGTAATTTGAAACTAGACAAGAAGAGACCACAGTATATTAGCAGACACAATTATGTACACATCTTGTGAAAATGGTACTTACATACACATGAATTTGGTTTCTAAATTTTTTTAGGAGAGTATTCTTTAAAAGTTTATAATGTAAGAGAGTCAAGGCAAAGGAAAATGTATGACTTATATCTACATCTATCTCTATATATGCATATATAAGCATATGTATATAATGTTTGACTGTCATTATGTAGTATGTAATATATAATACAGTTATGCAATATATGTAATGTTCAGTATTTACAGAAAAATATAATATATACATATTTATATTTGCAGAAATACATATATATACATGTATACATATCCATAGATTGATTGATTGATCTATCAGTGCTAAACATGATATAATAAGTATATGTAATGTTCAGTATTTACAGAAAAATATATATATATTTATATTTATTTATAAATAATATTTATAAATATAAACAATACATTTATATATACATATATACATGTATACATATCCATAGATTGAATAATTGATCTATCAGTGCTAAACATGATATAATAAGTTTTTTTCTCTTTTTTTGTCCAGTTTAGAAAGGAGAATTCCATCAAGGAGATATAATTTAGATTTAGGCTAGAGGAACTGATAGAGAAAAAATGAGCTAATATGCTTTCTGGTTTTAAAATTTTTTCCTCTAGGCTTGGCTATGTCTCAGTTTTAGAGAAAAGCTGTTTTGGCCCATCCCTAGAGTTCTTCTTTAGTAGACAATAGACAAGGCTGCAGCTTGGGAGATGGGCAGTAGTATATGGGAGAGCATAAATACAATTTTACTGATAGAAGGGCCTTTGATATCAAAGATGCTTATACCATAGTGGTTTGAATACAGGCCAGCCCTGAATATAATCCACATGCCTAAAATTAGGGGAATACATTATATTATTATGATCTCTTTGAAAGGGGAATATATTATATTAATGTATAAAATATCAATTCGTAATTAATATATTATACACAGGGGATATTTACATATATTTATATGTAACATATCTATTTATATGTAAATATATTTATATTTTTACATATCGTTTTTGGTTACACATATAAATATATACATATATATATATATTCATACCTATATGAAAAGGAATACTGATTATAGACTGTATGCAGGTTTTATACAACCTGCATTTGGGTTTATATTTGGACCAGTAGAGCATTTGAGAGGCAGCTTGATACAGGGTGGCAAAAAGTGAAAACCTACTCTAGAATATTCTCCAGGGCCTTTCAGTGGGCAACACTGGGATCTCCTCCCTTTAGTAAGTTTGGATTCATGGCTTGGAAAGGAGGCACAGTGAAGTTCAAATGAGAGCAAGTTGTAATGCTTTAATTTTAGTTTTCACAGATGAAGTATTCACCTTCTTCAGTTTGTGGACTGTCTTTTAGAGCCTGCCAAGCTGACTTGGCTGGATTCCATATCTCAGAAAGGAAAATGCTACCTGGTTCAGTCATGTAGGTGTCCCTAGTTTGAAACCAATAATCTCAGAAAGAAAAACGTAGTTGTAAAATGATTTAAAAATACACAAGCTTAGCGATATGATGTTTATTGAGTGCAGATGATGTGTTAAGTAATTATGGGTCATTTTTTTCTCTTGCCATCCATAACCACAAGATACAGGGCATGTGCTAATCTGCAGTCAGAGGTGACGGTAACTCCTTGTATCCTTCCTTTCTGTTTGTGGCTCTATGATTCCATCCTTGCTATCTGATTAGAAGTAGTGATCGCCACTAAAAGCTGAGGGACAGTGGTAGTGTTGGTGGTCTCTGGGTAGACCTTAAGAACCTTGGCCAGAATTTGGCATTAGCAGTGATAGAAAACCCCTGTATCAGGTGCTGTATATAATATGTGGCCCTGGTCTTTCATAGACTTGGGTTCTATGGCAGGGATTCTAAATCTGGGGATCCACAAGGGTGATCTGTTGATAGATTTCAGGGTAGCTATGAATTTGTATGGGAAACACCCCCTCCTCCCAAGTACATCTTTATTTAACATCAAATTGAAGTGTAGTTAAGAACTCCTGATCTGATGCCTCATGGAAGAAAACATACCTACTAAGTGGACAACTTTTCTATTTTATTTAGGTTTATTTAGGTTTTGGATTGCTTTACATGTTTCTTCTGTTTAGGGTTTTTTTTTAAGATGGATAGGTAGAAAACATGTCCCATGGGAAAAGATATTTGAGTTTTAAGAAGGATGTGAAAGTCTTCAGCCTTCCTTCATCTGTTATGGAAACCTATTACATTTTCATTACTCACTATTTATTAGATTACCCTATTTGCACAGTGCTCCACTGAGATTGCGCAGAATAGATTATGGCCTGGTCCTTGCTTCTACATGGGTCTGTGAGAGTAACCAAGGACTGATACAGGAGTAGAATAATTAGCATCTTGAATCTATTCATAACTGATGTCTGTTTCTCATCAGGAGGACTCTGGCAAAGACAAGGGTCTGCAATGGCCACTCTGTGTTCCAGCCTCAAATTGTTAAACCTAATGCCCCCTTCCTTTTTTTTTTTTAATTTTGTTCTCAGAGTCAAGAAGCCTGAGGCTTAATAATTACACAAGCTGAGCCAGTGAATTGTTGGTAATTAAATCCTTCATTGCCCTGGGAAAAAGCTGAAGAGTTACTTTCTTACCTTGTTGATTTTGATGAGGAATGCTAGATTTCCTGATCTGTTTATGAATGGAAACATAATCTAATAAGCAGACTACTAGGCATGTGATGTTACCACCTAAGTGTTCATTTCCTACACTAATGCCAGGGCTGTGTTGACAGATGGTAGGTATTGCTTGCTATCATTGAGAAATCTTGTTGAGGAAATCTTTATTTCCCCTTTCTCTCCTCTCTTTTTTCTTCTCATTCAATATTTCCTATTTAATTCCCTTATTTTTACTTTTCTTCATATTTTCCTCCTCCCTTTTAACATTCTTCCCTGATAGTGCCTCAGCCCTTTAGTGGAACTCTCAAGCATGGCTTAGTTCCAGCTAAAGCCATTCATGCCTGAAGAAAAAGTTGACCAACAAACCTTTGTATGCAAAAGGTGATTAAGATTAGATTATTTCAAAGGGAAAATTTGGAACTCTGGTGAGTGGGGGAGGATGCTTGAGAAGGTTTTTATTAGTCTGGAGAAACAAAATCATGAGGGATTTGAGATTGTAGCTGACAAAAGGAGATGAGATTCTCAGAATAGATGTTAGGGTTGAGTGCTCTGAAAGACAGTTTGTTTTTTGAGACTGACAGTGAAGCAGTCTTACTGCTTGGTGTGTGTTAGAAGAGGAAACATGGAGGATTGGAGATGGTACATGGATTGCATAGAAAGGAGATAAACAGAAAAGGCCTGACACATTTCAAGGGGGAGGAATTATTTATCACGGCATCTCATTTAGACAGTGACTTCTTCATTTTTCTGTCGTATCTTCTGGTTGTTTTTTTTTTCTTCTTTTGTCAAAGAACTTTTTGGTATGCACCTAGAAGTAGGCTACTATTTCCTTCCTGCTTTTAAGGCCTGTCCTAGTGAAGCATCTCCATCTGTTTTGTGGGGTGCTGGGAAACTCAGGTCATTATTCCAGACTGAGGTAAATTTTAGGGGCTTAGAAGTCCTGTCTTTAGTTTTGATTCACTGTTCTCTTCCAGTGGATCTGGGTTCCTAGTTTGTATCATAGTGATCGTAGATTTAGAACTTAGAGACCTTTCTGGTCATCTACTCCAACTTTTTCACTTTTATCAATAAGGAGATTTAGGCCCAGAGAGGTTGTGACTTGTTCAAGGTCACAAGGAATATCAGATGGTGGAGACAGGAGACATTCCAAATCCATTCCTCTTGCTACTCAACCAGTTCGTAATACCCTTCCCTTTATTTACAATTGGTTTACAGAAAGAAACTTGGGAGATATGGTGTTTGGCCTCCTGAGTGGATTTTAGAAGGAAAGACACAAGTAAGGGGGGGAAGAGAAGAGAATGAGAATGTCCTCCTCATCTTTAATAGCAAAAGGGGTTGGAGTTGATTATTTTAAAGAGGTATGTTATCTTTCACATACATATTTATTTTAAGATGTTATATTTTGTGTTTTAAAGGGACAGCTCCTTTAGGTTTTGAGATTGACAGCTTTCGAACATTTCTTTGCGGAAATGAGGTGAGGCATGGTTCCTGATGTTTTGCAACATTCCACTTGGTTATCATGTGTCTTATGGAAAGTGAGAGACTGTCAACTAAATCCAGTGTTAACTTGAATGTTTCCAGGAGTAATCCAGGTCTCTTCAAGATGCTCATGCGCGTGAACTGATACCTCTTGAAACCTGGGAGAAAAATATGCAAAAACTAGCTTCATTACAATTCTCCCCTCCCCCCCCCAAATATTAGCCCTTCTTTACCAAACTGGAACATCTGGTTGTCCTAATTTAGTTTATGATAGCAGCTAGGTTGAGTGACTTAGTGGGTGAAAGGCAACCAATAAAGTCCCAATTGTTAGAGGTGAGAAATATTAGCACAGTTGATGGGAAGACTCCTCAAAAATTGTTTTGGAAACATAACTTCTTTTCCTTTTACTGAAATAGAAAGGAGTGTGTTTATGTGCGTGTGTGGTAATAACAGGAAGAACTGGTTTGATAGATTTTACAGGCATCTGCATTATTTCCTGAATCTTGACATCTTGTTTTACTATCTCCTTCCTTGTTTCACTGGAAAGCAAAGCTAGAATTATAAGCCATTTCTCTAAGGGTTAAAGGTTAGCATGTCGGTCAGACCTTACCACTATGCCCTGCCTATGGTCAGGTCTACAGTAAAATTAGCTCCTTATTCTGATGTCTCTAGAGGGGTCTTGTTCCCGTAGACATCAAACTTCTTCCTGTTTCCCCTTCCCTTCCTGTATTTTCTTTTAAGATTTCTACATCCTTACTTTTGAGAGTAAAGGGATTTTATTTAAATTGGAAGGCTAGCCTTTTCTTCCTTGCCTACTTAAAAAAACCAAAAATCTCTTCTTTTCTGTCTATTCCCTTTTGTGTGATTGCTGATGTATGCTAGTTAAATATTCTTTTGAGCGCATACTGCTCTGTATAATAAAGAGAAAGAAATAGTCACTCACTCTTGGGGAATCTTTGCTGCAGGGGGCTTATGTTTGAAAGCCCAAAATGTTTGCATTCTTTTTTCATAATGCAAGCAGTTTTTTTGTCTTTCTAGTGTAAATTCCTGGAGGCAAGAATTTTTCAAAAATTTTCCCAAATCAAATACTAGGCTAGGGGTTCATAACCTGGGGTTCACAGACTCCCAAGTGGTTAGCTGATAGAATTTAGAAGGATCACAAATTTGTTTCTATTTTGATAACTATATTTTAATAAAATTAATTTCCTTTGTAGTCCTTTGTAGTACTAATTTCCTTTTAGTCATTTGTAGTATTTTATGCATTTAAAAATATTATTCTGTGCAGATGTTTATAGGCATCACTAAGGTGGCAAAGGGGTCCACAACATAAAAAGTGTAAAAGTCTCTGGTCTAAGCCCTTTCCAGAGACAATCAAACCTTTAGTCTTTTACCTTGTGGCTTGCTTCTATAGCTGTACCCTTTGGCCCTTCCCTTCTACGTCAAGCTAGTAGTATTCACCTGAGAGATGAGTTGTAAAAGCATTATCACACTATAAGATTTTAATTATGATTTATTTTATAAGTTTTTTATTTAGCCTCTTCTTTTCCCCTTTCCCCCTTCTTCCCTACTACTTTCCCTTTCTTTCTTTCTTTCTTTCTCTTTTTACAACTTTTATTTTATTCAGAACTTAAGAAATAAAACAAATATTTCCATACCATAATAGAATAGAAAAAAAGATGATTGCACATGAAACTGCAAATCTATTATGTACAGCTTGCTATTCCTTTAATATATATATATTTATATATAATAAAGTTTTCATGTAATCTTTTTCTCTTTTTTCTCCCCTCCCCCCCACCCTAGAGATGGTTACCACTAGAGACAAATTATGTGTATATATATATATATATGTATTCACACACACACAAACACGTACACATATGTAAAACTATCAGTTCTTTCTCTGGATTCAGATAATGTCTTTTCCTTCTTTTTTTCTTCCTTTTCTTCCTCCTTCCTTCCTTCCTTCCTTCCTTCCTCCCTCCCTCCCTCCCTCCCTCCCTTTCTTCCTTCCTTCCTTCCTTCCTTCCTTCCTTCCTTCCTTCCTTCCTTCCTTCCTTCCTTCCTTCCTTCCTTCCTTCCTTCTTTCCTTCCTTCTTCCCTCCCTTGCTTCTGTCCTAGTGCACTGGCCACTGATTGGCCAGATGCAAACTTTTAACTTGCTCCATTTTTTTGGTTCTGGGACAGTTTGACTTTCCTTAGGAAACCTAGTGGACCTTTGCTCCCTGGGACTTAACCATATTAGTGTGTCACTAAGTGGTACTTGATAGGCTTTAGCCTTAGTGAAGCTGAGAACTCCCAGACTCAAGTGATTCACCAACTAGTCTCCCCCAGTAGTAGTGATTACAAGCCCTGCCAACTTCCATTTCCCAACTCCCTCTCTCAGTGGCTAGCAGATCCTGACCCTCTTTGCATCAAATTTGTGTCATTCACTATGGCCCCCCTGCTTGGGTGAAAAATAGTTACTCAGTTAGCAAACATTTATTAAAAGCACCAACTTTGTGCTAGAGGCTGGGGATACAGAGACAAAAATGAAACTTTAGTCTTTGTCCTCTGAGTGTACATTCTATTAGAACAGTCAAAATGAACATGAAAGCATATTCAAAATATACACAAAGTTTGTACAAGGTAATTTTTTGGTGGGGAGGCATTAACAGCAAGGGGAAGCAGGGAGGCTTCCTGTAGGACGTAGTCTTTTTAGCCAAATTTTTAAAAAAGTTATTCTGTTTTCATTTAATGGAACAAAACAATCATTCCCATAATACAGTACAATAAATTAAGATGATTGGACATGAAACTGCAAATCTACCGTATATAACTTGCTATTCCCTCTAAATATACAAAGTTATCATAAAAATTTTTTTCTCCTCTTTTTCTTCCCTCCTCACCCCGTCAGGGTACCATTAGATGCAAATAGGCATGTGTGTGTACACATACACACACACACACACACACACACACATATATATATATAAATATATGTATGTATATATGTAATGTAAAATTATTGTATATATGCATGTTTGTAAGTTCTTTCTCTGGATGTAGATAGAATCTTTCTTCATATGTTCTCTTATTTTTAATATGTGTATTTAAAATAGTCAAAATGACAGCCACACAAAGTCATTCCTAAAACAATATTACTGTATACAGTGTTGTCTTCGTTTTGCTCACTTTGCCCTTTATCATTTCGTGTAAGTCTTTCCACGCCTTTCTGAGAACGTTGAGCTCATCATTTCTGTTAGCACAGAAATATTCCATGACAACTATACACTACAACTTGTTCAGCCATTCCCCATTTTTAGCCAGATTTTGAAGAAAGTTAAGAATTCTAAGAGGCAGAGGTAAAGCAAGGAGCGGTGCATTCAAGGCATGAGGAAAAACTGGCACAAAGTCACAAAGAAGGAGGATGGAATATTATTTGTGAGGAAAAGAGAAAAATCCAGTTTTGCCAAATCATAGAATAGCTGAAGGGGAGAAATGTATAATAATGTGGGCCAGGTAGGAGAGAGTCAAGTTTGAAGAGCTTTAAATGCCAAATGAAAGGTAGGATTTGACTCTGTTATTAGCAGGGCGCCAGTGCCATTCACTCATGCTTCTCTCCTTATCCCGGCTCCTAATCTTCTCTACTCATTCTCCCTGTTGTATTATTTCAAATCCATTTATCCTTGGATTCTATCCCCTTTCACTTCCTGCCTCAAAGTGAAATCTGGTGGCAACTAGTTGGCACCTATGTAGGTAGACAGAGTGCTGGGTGTAGAGTCTGGAAGATCTGAGTTCAAATCTAGCTGCAGATACTATCTATGTCACCCTGGGCAAGTCATTAGACTCTGTATGCCTCAATTTAATCAATTGTAAAGCGGGTAACATAATAGCTTCTACCTCCTAGGGTTATTGTGAGCATCAAATGAGGTAATATTTGTAAAGCACTTAGTAGGTGCTTAAAGCAAAATAGTAGGTACTTAATAAATGCATGTTTATTTCTTTATTCCCTGCGCTCCTCCCCTTCTCCCCCACAGGGAGCTGGCCATTCCTTGTTCCCCTTGTCCCTTTAAGATATATGTTCTTTCACCATCATTCAGCAATAGTTCATCCTTTCAATTTGATGCCATATTTTGCTCAGATCCTTGTCGCTGCCATCTGCTGGCTCTCAGAACATGCCTCCATTTCTCTCAATGATTTTGACATCTGTTTTATGATTTTTCTCTCCATCTAATCTTTTCTAGCATCCTCAAAGGTTTTGATATTTACATTGACAACCCAGTAACACTATGGTATCTCAGCTTATGAACCTCCTCAACCACCACGGTCTCCATTTCTAATTAGTCATAGCCATGTACAAGTGTGATCAAACTTTAGGTGTCTCCATCACCTGAAACTGGTCCATTCCCAAGATCTGAATTCCGAAATTTTCCTCTCTGATGATGGTCTCTTATTCTTCTGCCTCTCTTACTGCCCCAATCTTACTCAACCTGCTTTTCACTTTTGTTATGATCTCTGATCCTTTCTTCTCTCCTTCCCTTTTGCTTAGCACCCCCTCCTTCATCACTCTTATTCTAGCTTCTCTTTCTTCCCTTCGAATTCTTGGTACTACCCTAGGCCTCAAATAATTAATATTTAGAGACCACAGTGGGGTAGGTGGAAGGTAAAGAGATAATTGGTGCACTTTTTTGTAAGCAGCTTGTATCTGAGGTATATGTGTGTGTGTGTGTGTGTGTTTGTGTGTGTGTGTGTGTGTACAGTAGTAATGGAATAACTTGGCTTTTACTGATGAAAGCAAAGCAGTGCTTATTTTGTTCAGGCTGCCAGCCCTTGCCAACTTCTATACCCAGGTTTTATAGCATATGTATGTGATTATGTAGCAGGCTTAACATTTTTGATGGCCTGCTCTCCGATGGGGACAGCCTATTTCCCTCTGGTGACTCACTGAACTGGACTTGATTCAAATGGGGTGAATGTGATTAAACTCCTTATGCTTGGGCCACAAACAGCTAATTGGGCATGTGGTGCCAGCCAGCTGTTTGGAGAGCTGGAGGGAGATGAGTTTTGATCTGTGCCTACAATCAAGTCCCTCTAGAGGGTGCTTGACATCAGGCAATAGAGAGTGAAGTATCTCTTCTAGCCAGCTGCATCGTCATTTTAGGCTGTATATCCCTCCTTCCATCTCTTGCGCATTTATGGATAGATAATGCAGTGCCCAATCCTAGTCTTTCCAGAGACTCTGTTCCCTTCAGTGCTCCTCATCATGACCCTCCCAGCATCTTCATTTCCTACCTTGGAGTGTCTAGGGGCAGGGTCAATAGAGGTATGGGACAGTAGAGATTCTTCTAACAGTGGGAAGGTTAGGCTTGACCCAAAGAGTTAGGGGTGGAATAAGTTTAGTGGGGTTAGTTGAAGAAACAAGAAATACATAATGGTCAGCATGCAGTTTTTATCCTTTCCACTACTTCTGCCCCCAAATAAAAATAAAAGTTCTATTAATTTTAAAGATAAACTGACTGCTCCAGAATAACAGAATTTTTGTTACTGAGGGAAGTGTTTTGCTATGATGACTTAATTTTACTTTGTGTATTAAGTGAAACAAAATTTTAAAGATACATGCAAATGAAGCAATAGCATTTATTTACTCTCTAAAGGAAATCTAGATAATGTGGAAACACATTGTTGATTGGGGATGAACGTACCAAAATATTATTTATTTTTTAAATCCATACATCACAGTAACCAAGAGTTAAAAATATGCTGGTCAGTGGAGAGCCCAAATATAGTATACTTGCCTCCCAAGCTCTGAGTCCCAAATAGATTGACCATGGGTCAAAATAGTTTAATAGTAAAATTAGCAGGTAGTTCGTCTTGGATCCCATGTCCTTTTCCAGCTATAGGTATATACCCTGTAGCTTTCTCCAAATCCCAACAAAATTTAAAAATGAAAGTCAATGAATGCTTGTAGACATGAAGTGTGAGAGCTCTACTTTGGCAAGCCCATATTTAATTCTGTCTCTGAGACTGCCACTTAATAAAACAAAGGTTCTGAGAAGTGGCTTGGATATGGAGTCTAGGGCGTTGCCTTTAATTCATGGACCACCACTGACTCTGTGGCAGTGTGGCACTAGATAGACTACATAAAGGAGAGATCTGGAAGAGATTAGTCTAGTGGGAAATGGTACTGGGATTTGTTAAAAGTGTAATTTGGAAATATGTAGTGGTCCAGTAAATACAGTGCTAACCCACTTTGATTTCTTCCTTCTCCAGATGCTTTTGCACTTACTTTGTGTAGCATGTAATTCACACCTTATTTTATGTTGTCCTATTCTCTAATTATCTGCATTGTGCAATTTACTATTTTATTACAGAAGTACAGAAGAATGCAGTTTATATGTTCATGCATAGTTCTCATTTACATGCCTGTATAGATGTCTCTGTGTACACAGATATATTATTGATTTGTTTGTTATTTCCTGGCCATATCTTCTCTTTAATGCTGTTTTTTAAGGGCCTTGTAGACAGGAATTTCCCATCATACCTACTGTTTTTATATCTCTTACAGCACTTGAATCAGTGATAGGGCACAGTAGGTAAATGTTCAATGAATGTTTGATTGACATGAGTAAGAATGCTATGTAATTTTTTAAAATAGCATATAATTACTTTCTCAATGACTTTTTTCTTCCTTGTAGCGGTAGTCACCTATTGTTTTGCTGATATATTGGAGTTTGCTCTTTTATTTAAAAACAAAAACAAAACAAGACAAATGAATATACACACTTTGGGGAAAGAAAGTTTCACCGTCTTAGTGTGTGCAAGGGGCTAATATAGCCATCTTTCAGTTTGAGTAGAAACTTCGTTTTCCTAGTTTCTTACACAGAAAAAATTCAGCTTTTGACTTAGGACCTTGTTCTTTAAGTGGAAAAAATCCTTGGGAAGGCTAGGTAATAATGACTTTAGAAATGCACAGAAACTTTGCTGTGAAAATATTCACTATAGGTTTTGGTATGAGACTGTAAGATTTTTTAGTAACCGAAATTCCCCAAAGGGTTTTATTATAAAGTATTATTTAACTTGTAAAGAGGTCTCATATCATGGATCTGAGGACAGTTTTCTACCATAGCTCCAAGGTGGCATTATGAATTAAGTAAAAATGTTACATGATTAAAGAAAGACTTTCTCTAAATTCAAAAGGACAGTATTCACGTTATAGTTTATGTAATTTAGTTGTGTTTAACTCCTTTATTTTTTCTTTTTCTTTTTTGTTTGACTCTTTTTAAGACAATAGGGAAATAGAGGAAAAAAATTACCTTTTTAGTAAGTTTTAAAAAATGAATCTCCATTAAAAAATAGTCCATTTTCCTAAAAGGAAAACTTGAAGCCCTAAAAATCTGAATTTGACTTAAATAAAAGTATAGGTTTGAATATTTTAAGTTCAAACACCTCTAATTCCTCTGTGTCTGAAAAATAAGACTCTTTTGTGTGTGTGTGTGTGTGTGTGTGTGTGTGTATATACATACAGACATATGCATACACAATATATGTGTGTATATACACATGTGTATGTGTGTATATATATGTGGAGAGAGAGAGAGAGAGAGAGAGAGAGAGAGAGAGAGAGAGAGAGAGAGAGAGAGAGCTGTGACTTAAATAGGGGTTAGTAGAATGTTTTTTTCCTTCCAGATGTGTCTCTCTTTAGGAAAAAAAAACCCTCAAAACTGGTGCCAGTCTTTGGATATTTCTGCCCATCCAACACAACCATAGTTGCTGAGACTGAATTAGAAAGCGTTTTGGTTGCAAGCCGGAATGAGCCTTTTCCAGAATCAGCTTTGACAGGAAGGCCAGAGCACAGTGCTAATTTAGGGGCAGATTGCTGTTGCAGTGCATGTAGGTCCTTAGCCCTTAGAAGTCTTTGTGGCCTCTGGGGCTCTTGGAGAATATTACCAATCAGCCAGCCAATTTGGCAGATGAAGAGTGTTTGGAGAGCTGTCCCACAGCTGGAATCCTTCCATGGGTGCCAGCCAACTCACTTTTATTATTTCTGCAATTTTCATCCCTGTATATATAACATGTTTCCTACTAAGTAGCCATTCAGGACAATGTGGAAGCCCTGGTTGCATTTTTATCTCTGATTAGATCAATAACTTTGCTATTTCCCTTTTAAAATCAATTAGCATTAATTTCTAGTGAATAGCAAATTGTTGTTTCCAGGATCTTCCACCTCTTCACTTAGTTGATCAATGAATTTATAGGTGAATACCTGCAAATAATCATAGGCTTTGACAGAGTTAGGATTTGAATTCAGGGCCCTTGGTAAAAAATCCAGCATTCTTTTAAAACTTTTTTCTTTGTTACCAAGAATATAAATAAACCTGTGGACCAATTGGAATAATCCATTCATCTAAAAGGTAGCTTGATATAGTAGAAAGAACACTTGATTAGGAGTCAGGAAACCTGAGTTCTAATCTCTCCTCTGACATTAACTCATGGTGTGACTTTGGGCAATTTACTTAACTTTCTGAAACTTTTTTTTTCTCACTTACAAAATGGGGTGGAGTGGGGTTCATCAGATAACCTCTGAGATCTCTTTTACTTCTGGAAATCTTTGATTAAACATTTTTGAGTGCCTACTATGTGTTCTAGTACTGTGTTAAATGCTATGGAGGAAACCTAGAAGAAGTGTATAATACTGTCCTTGACTTCAAGGAATTAACACACATACAACAATTAGAGGGTAATTAAAAGTTAATGTGTTTGTGTTGACCCTGAATTCAGAGAAGGAAGGGTTAATGTGGATTGGAGTATTCAGAGAATACCTCCTGGTAAAGGTAGATTTTGATCCAAACCTTGAAGGAAGAATAAAGATGGGTATTCTGGTCTCAGGGAGCAGCAGGAGTTCAATATAGTTTTGTGTGTTGGATAGATCATTAAGAGACTCACCCGACTAGAACAGAGTGGTGGTACTGTGTAGTGGGACTGTGTGGCCACTGTGATTGCTTTTGTTGTTGAGTCCTTTCAGTCATGTCTGACTATTTAGGACCCCATTTGGGATTTTCTTGGCACAGATACTGGAGTGGTTTGCTATTTCCTTCTCCAGCTCATTTTCTAGGTGAAGAAACTGAGGCAAATAGGGTTAAGTGAGTTGCTCAGAGTCATATAGCTAGTAAGTGTCTGAGGCTGGATTTGAACTCATGAAGATGAATCTTCTTGATTCCAAGTGCAATGTTCTTGTTTATAAAAGATGAAAGAATAAAGAGAGAAGAATCTTATTCTTATTTCTAGGCAGGGAGGCAGAAGAAAAGTGAGGGTCTAAGCCAAAGCCAACAGGCACAGAAAAGAAGCAGCCCCAATATGCAACATTTCCAATTTTGAGTCGAAGAATAAAGGAGTGGAGATTTAGGCTAAAGGTGGTGTCTCAGCCCTCTCAGAATGTTTATCTCTTTAATTAATATCTTATCACTTCTTGTAGAGTTACATTCTCCTTGATCAGACACACGTAAAGGCTTATTGCTGTTTATTTCTTTCACCTGTTAGTATCAGAAGTATTGAATTAACTCTAGGGTCAAGGTCACTGGTAGTTTCATACATCATAGTCCAGCTAGCCTCCCATCCATTCAGCAGCATCCAGGACTGTTTTGTGTGATGTTCCACATCTGGAATCTTGGTCATACATGTGGTTCACTTCAGGCAGTGCCCTGTCAGAGAATGCTTTATGAGATTCTTGGGCACATTTGGATACAACATGGTCATAGGCTGCCATATGTGCTTGGGTTCTCGTTCTAGAATCCTCCCCCCACCCCCATTTGCTACATGCTTCAGTCTGTTTAGGCAGGTAGGTGGTGTAGTGGATAGATCACTGGGCGAGGAGTCCAGAGCATCTGAGTTTCAAATCCTGTCTTAGTCATTTGCTAGTTGTGTGACTTCTGGGCAAGCCGCTTAACCTCCACTTGCCTCAGTTTCCTTATCTGTAAAATAGGGACAACCTGTCTCCCAGGTTTGGACAGCTAAGTGGCGAAGTAGATAGAGTGGTGAGCCTGGAGTCAGGAAGTCTCATCTTCCCGAGTTCAAATCTGGCCTCAGATATTTCCTACCTGTGTGACCTTGGGAAAGTCACTTAACCCGGTTTGCCTCGGTTTCCTCATCTATAAAATGAATTGGGGAAGGAAGTGGCAAACCACTCCAGTAATTTTGCCAAGAAAACTCCAAATGAGGTCGCAAAAAGTCAGACACGAATGAAATGACTGGACAACAGCAGCAACAACAAAAAAAATCCAGGGTAGTTATGAGGATCAAATGTGATAGTATTTGTAAAGCACCTAGCATAGTGTCTGATGCATAGTCAGTGCTTTATAACATAGTTCCTCGGTTTCTGTCTGTCTCAAAAATTCTGCCTCAGCTACTTCCTAGCTATCTAGTGATCCTGGGCAAGTCATTTCATATTTCTGTTTCTATTTCCCCATCTGTGAAGTGGGATAATCATAGCATATATTTCATATGGTTTTTGTGAAGATGACTTGAATATAATACGTAAATCTTTGCAAACCTTAAGGTGCTACATAAATGCTATTATTATTATGAATTTCTTACTTGTAAAAGAAGGTCCCAGGTGACTTTACCACTTCCCTTTTCTGGGTTATAGCATAGTGGAGTGCGAAGGGTACCGGGTTTGGGCTTAGGAGGTTTCAGTTTGAATCCTCATTTTGATATGAACTGTGTGACTACTTGTGACTATATTACTTTATCTTTCTGAGCCTTGGTTTCCCCACCTTATAAAATAAGGCTAATAAAACATATACCAAATCCTTGACATGGCTACTGACAATAAAGTGCTATATCGAGTTGTTTTTGTTATTGCCTCGTAAGAATGTGATGCCACACAACTGGTAACACATCTGTTCTGCAAAGTGAAGTACACTGACAGAAGGTGCTCTCAATTTGCCCCATTCTGTCTGCTTTTCAGTGGTAGAATGGAAAGAACACTGACTGGAGTCAGAAGACTGGGTTCAAATCCTGCTTCTGTTGCTCCCTGTCTGTGTGACCTTGGGCAAATTACTTAACCTTACTAGGCCTCATTTCCCTCAACTGTTAAATGAAGTGGTTGGACTTGATGATGTCTGAGATTCCTTCCAGGCCTAGATTGATGATCCCACTTGTGGCTTCTTGGGGATGGGAAGTACCGTATATCTTGTACTGTACCATAAGTGTTCCACTCCCTTCCTGAGATCCACCTGATGATGGGAGGGTCTGCAGGACAATCAATGCATATAAATAATTAAAAAAATTTCAGCTCAGTAAAGTCAGGTTCTCACTTAATTTTTTTTAAAGTCCCTTTCAGTAGAACGAGAACCCCAGGAGAGCAACAGTAATTATCCAGATGACCCGTGGAGAATAACAGAAGAACAGCGAGAGTATTACATCAATCAATTCAAATCCCTTCAACCTGACCTGAGTTCCTTCATTTCAGGTAATGATTCTTCTGGAGAGAAGACTAGGAGGTCCCTTTGTAGTTCCTTGTTCTAACAGAAATGCAAAGTAAACCCATTAAGGTCTCTGGAAGGGGGTCAAAGGGAGAGCCGATGGCAAGCTTCTGTTATTTGTTTTTTGTTGTCTTTTCCCTTGTGTGACTTAATTATTTTACAATTATAAAAGATGAGGAAAACCAGCAGAAATCACATCCAACTGGACAAATCCTACTTCAATTTCAAAAGCATTAAGTGGAAGCTGGAGGGGACTTGTCCCCTACATTAAGTTCTGATTGAAATCAGCTCTGATGTCAACATTTCAAGATTTCTAAAAGATGTTTAATTGCTTAAGAGTAGCAACAGTAGTAATAGTAATTATAGCTTACACTTTACATTTTCCCAAACTCTTCACATCTGTTATCTTTTTAAAAAAATTTAAATAAATTATTTTCCCTTCCCTCTACGCCCCGCAAATTACAATGTATAAACAGTTGTTGCTACAATTTTTGAGAAAATGAATGTTCAGTGGGTCTTCTCAAGCTACATTTCATCAGCATAGGCTGGATCATCTTCATGTTCCTCATGTTCTTTGCTCAGATCTTTCTTATCTAATCTTTTTTGTTTTAAAATTTTTTTTCAGTTAAGAAGCATTTATTTTCTTTCCCCCTTCCTGCTGCGGGAAAAACCCCACTTAAAAATATGCATAGTCAAGCAAAATAAATTCCTATGTTGGCCATGATGAAAAATGTCTTTATCCTTTAATCTTCCTAAGGGAAAATGAAAAAAAAAACAACCAGACACAAAAATGGTCATAAAAAGGCCAATAAGATATAAAGCTTCAAGTTTGTGCCTATATAGCAGCCCCTCTGAGTTAACGTTAGGAGCTTGTCATCCTACTGGCTATCACTTTGAGGCTTTGAGGTGAAGAATGGATATTGTATATCCACCAATGATTTTTCTTTTGGTAGTGCTACAGTCACATGGAAGGAGATACCTTTATTTTGCTCTGCAGGGACATGTCTTCCTAGGACAACAAAATAAGCATTGAACAGGACTGATGACTGAAGTAGGGGAGTACAATGAGTGCTGTGTTTGTGAAGGATAGTAATGAGCTTGAATTAATTATGGATTAATTTGAGGTGACCAGATACCTTAATGTACTCTTTAGGCCTAGTTTCCTGCCTTGAAATGCAAATTACTTGTGTATGTTGGAGAGGCTTCCTGGCTTAGTGGCTCCCCAAGTGTTCTTGGACTCGGGCAGTTATGGATTTGAATGCTGCCTTTGACACGTACTAGCTGGAAGACATGGGCAGTTAGTTTGTTTAACTCCTAGTGGCTGAGGCAAATTATGAACTAAGCTATAGAGGAGTTGCCTTTTTGCACAGGTGATGGAAGTTCCTACATGGAAAGTTCCATACAAATATGGAAGCAAATAAGAAAAACAAAAACCAAAAAATGGATACCACTTTCTCTTTAATCTCTGCACTTATTTCTCTGATAACTCCTTTTATCTTTCTTTTTCTTGTCCATCCCCCATCAGGCCCCCAATACTCTGTCCTTAGCATGCTCCACCCCTTTTTGCATTCTTCTTTCTCTCCTCCTCCTTTTTCTCCTCTTCCACCTCTTCAGTTATTCCACCTCCTGCCATGACTTCATTTAGCATTTCTGTAGAGTTGATTCCAAGAGTTTTATTTCCAACTCTGACCTCTCTCTTGAGTTCTAATCCTGCTCTTCTAAGTGCTTGATAGACATCCCTCCTTGAATGCCTCCCTCCCACACCTAAAGCTTAATATATCAGTGACTGGACTGAATTTCCCCTTTAAATCTACCTGCCTCTCCCCTCCCCGACTTAACCATTTCCCTTAATGGCACCATCATTTTCCTCCTCAGCCATACTCAGAGTTATCATTGAACCTTCCCTCTTCATTTTCCCCAATATCCAATTGGTCCCCAAGCCACCAGTTCCAGTTTAGATCTTTTGGCATTTTGCCTGGACTATTAGAATTGCCTTCTGACTAGTTTCTTTGCTTCCATTCTCTCTACAACCCACTGCTGGTTTATAATCTTGTAGGGGAGGTAAGACATGCTAACAAATGAATGCAAATTAGGATATAAGTATAAAGCCAAGGTATAAAGAGAATGCTGTGAGAATACTTATGATACTTAATGCAAGCAGGAGGCATGGAAATGAATTTAGATTGACTACAGATGCACATATGGCTTCCCTCTGCTCCCAGATTCAGTCTGATCCTAGTATCTGTGGCTATAGGCCAGCATTGGCCCAATCACCCTCGGGGGTGTCTGGGACCCGAACTTGTAAGCAGGAGAGACAGAGGTGCAAAACTAAATGGAGCTAGGGAGAGGAAGAGGAGGAAGAGAAAGACAATGGATGAGGGGAGAGTGCCTTATAATTATAAAATAATTATTTTCCTGTGTGGCTCAAACTGGCTCTTGAAGAATTTGTTAAGGAAATTCCAAAAGAATAGTTCCAAAAATATTTTGAGAAAGGTGACTATTTAGAAGGAGAGCACCAAAGTGAAAATTCATGTTGTATGCACTGTAGTAGGTCCTTATGAAAGATGATTACAGTGAGAAAACACTGCTGTAGTGACAGTGGCAATCCATCAGATGGAGAACCAGCATGTGACAGTGGAAGTCAGGAAGATTTGGGTACGGATTCCACCTCTTGATGCTTGAGAGTTGTGTGAATATAGGCATGACCCCTGTGAACCTCAGTTTCCTCGTCAGTGAAATGGGGATAATATTTTGTTCTTAAGCTCAAGTGAGAGTGAAAATTAAAAGCTTTAAAGCCTGATTTAAATGGCAGTTATAATAAATCAATGTGCAACTCTTGTGGCTAAAATAGACTTGATTTTTGTGGATTCATCCTCAGTCAATGCTGTTTGGCTTTGAATTTGGCTAGTGCTCAAGTGGAAGATTTGCGGCTTTTTGGCAGTGTGGGAGAGGAATCAGAGCATAGATCGTCTAGAGTGAGTCAGGTTTGGTGCATGTATTTTAAAGCCAAGACTACTCTCTATAATATCAGAATACAAGGAGGGAGGGGGGAAAGGGAATAAGCATTTTGCTAGGCAACGTGCTCAGTGCTTTACAAATATCTCATCTGATCCTCCCAACAGCTCTTTGAGGGAGATGCTATTATTTAATCACCATTTTTATAATTAAGGAAATTGAAGCAAATGGGTTAAGTGACTTGCTCAGGGTCACTTAGAGTACAAGATGAAGCTTCTAATGTCAACAATTCAGGAAAACAGAAGGAAGACTGTCTGATTTCTAACACAGAATTATTAACTTGTTCTCTAAGTACCTTTGCTCACTGCAGAGATATTTGCAAGTAGTAAAAAAAGAAAGTTAAATAAATACTTCTTTGGGTAGGTTTCTCAGAAAGGTAACAAATGGCCTTGTGTCCCCAAAGGTCTCTTCAAAAGATGCTGGCCAAACATACCCAAAGGGACTTTTCTTTTTGTTTTTTTTGTTTTTGGTTTTTTTTTTTTGGGGCAGGGCAATTGGGGTTAAGTGACTTGCCCAAGGTCACACAGCTAGTACATGTGTCAAGTGTCTGAGGCTGGATTTGAACTCAGGTCCTCCTGACTCCAGGGCTGGTGCTCTACTCACTGCGCCACCTAGCTGCCCCCAAAGGGACTTTTCTTAATCCCATGACCCTGAAGTACTTTCACCTTTGGAAGTTTTATAATATGAATAGCGTAAGAATTTCAGAGAAGTCAGGCAAGACCTTATTCAGTAGATCAATACTTCATAATGTAAAAGCCTTGAATAGTCATTATTTAGCCCTTTTAAACATATGAACTTTAGCATTAATAAAATAGTTTGAGTATTGTGTTTGGGGTCATGTTTATTAAGTTAGTAAGTGTGTGTAAGGACCATGACTTTGTATTACGGCTCTTTTTATGGGGGTAAGTGGGAAAGGGAATCAGGTTTAACTTACATAATTTTGAATTATTTTAAAATATAAATTTAAATATGTGTATAAATAAACATATATATAATATTTGAATTACATTTATGTGTGTATGTATGTGTCTATTTTTTTTGGAAGGGAGAAGGCAGGGCAATTGGGGTTAAGTGACTTGCCCAAGGTCACACAGCTAGTGTGTCAAGTATCTGAGGCCGGATTTGAACTCAGGTCCTCCTGACTCCAGGGCCAATGCTCTACTCACTGTGCCACCTAGCTGCCCCATATGAGTATATTTTTGAGGAGTTTAATTTAGTACAGTGGTGTTCAAACTCTTAGGTATCAGGGCATTTTTACACTTTTAAAAATTATTGAGGATCTCAGAGCTTTCGTGTATGTGGAGAGTGAAAATTAAATAGATTAAATAAATAATAGAATACTAGAAAAATAGAATTAAATAATAGTAGAATAATTAAATACATAGTAGAAAATCAGATCTGTTGATATTTATATTAGAAATTAAGGTTGATAGAATTTTAAAATATTTTAGTTTTATGCATTGAAACTTTTATGCTTTTTTTTAATGCGATGACTGACTGCCAAAGGGGTCCATGACACAAAACAAGATGAAGATCCAGCATATTCTGACTTCTGGCCATGTTCTTTAACCATAGGATGGCTTTTCTTGGCCTAATTACTTTCTGTCAAGCTGTTAAAGTTTGAGAAAGGCAGATTTCACTTTTGATCATGGGAGTGCTTGTTGAATTCAAGATGGGAAGGGCCATGCAAATTGCTGCAAATGAACATTAATGCCATATCAGACGCATAATCAAATTGTTTAAAGAGTGTGATTTTCTATAGGTTCCCTGGCAAAGAACTTTTTCACCAAATCCAAGCTGACTATTCCAGAGCTTTCTTACATATGGTAAGTAAAACTGAATCATTAGTCCTTTAGGCTGATTAATCAGTTCTTTTTTAAAATGCAGATACCTTAGCTAGTTTTTTAATGGGCTGAAAGAATACTATTTTAAAGGAACTTTTAAATTTTATTTAATACTTAATATAACTCCAAAATATTGTTCTCTCATCAAGATCACACTAGCTGTATGACCCATGGCAAATCACTTAATCCTTCTGCCTCAGTTTCCTCATCTGTAAAATGAGGAGTTGGCTTTTAAGGTCCCTTCTGGCTCTATATCTATGATTCTGTGATCAGATTTTCCATACTAAGCATTAGAGGATGTATCAGAAGTTCTCTCTGGTTTATTACCTCTCAAGTATTTCACCTTTCCAGTGAATTACCTAAAGAACTAGTTAAACCCATGTTTTTATATGATGATGATGATGACAACAGTGATGAAACCAATGACCGACTGGCTGATGTGTAAGTCAAGTAATGGCTTGCAGTGATAAAGTTTAATTTAAAATATTTTAGCTCTGCATATTTGACTTGTATTTTGTCAGATAAGCCCTAATTAATACCTAATGTTTAATAAGTACAGCTGTGGAATTCATCAGCGCTTTACTAACAAGCCAGCTGATTTTGCTTTTGGTGAGCTTGTTTCAAGAATGGTGCAGATGGCCCGATTTGCATTTATGAGAACCATTCGGTGCTTCTGTAAACCTCACTGCATTGTGTGGACCAGTATCTTAACTTCAGGCTGGGAAGAGTACCAAAAAACTATTCTAAGCATTAAAAAACAATTGCCGATTAAATACATATAAAGCATTCTTTTTTTAATGATGAAAGGTTCATTTTTTTGTTTTGTTTTAATTATTGGGTAAAATTTCTTGCCGTCTCTGTGTGTACATCTATTTGGTGACAATGGACAGTGCTGTCAATGAAATTTGTGCCTTCCAAAGCTTCTCAGATTCTGAAACTGTATTTATATTCAATCTACTCTGATACTAAAACCTGAGAGGAACTTTAAAGCCCTTCCCTTTCTTAGCCAAGTGCAGTGGAAGCTAAAGTCAGTCAGTAAACATGTCTTAAATGCCTTCTGTGCTAGGCACTGTCCTATCACCTTCTAAGACAGTACACAGAGGAGCTTTTGGGCTCCAGTCTCTAGGAGGTTCACTCTTGATCCCGGCAGCCAGAAGGACAACAATGGAGACATAATAGGGGTTATTTAATTTCTTTATTCTTCTCAAGGGGTCCTGATAATGGGAACATCAACTCCTCTAGCATCCCCTAATTACTCTTCTCTTGCAGGGCTAGGCAAGAATGAAAGTAAGAGCACCAACTCCTACAACATTCCGCTAAGTCTCAATGGGGGTCAGTCGAGACAAGCACAGATTTCCAGCTTTCATTTCCCCCAAATCTTTCATGGGGGCAGGTCGAGGCAAGCACAGCACTTGCATTCCCCACTTACTGACCAGTGCGCACTTGATTTATAGAGGAACAGACAAAGAAGGCATTTTTGCCAGTAGTAGCCTCACAAGTTTATGTTAACTTTAGCAATATCATGGTGACTTAGCATAGAACATGTGCAGTGGGCTGTTTACAACTTAACTGCAATGTTTATGTTATCCATCCTTATATCTCACCGAGCAACTGCAGTGAGCTTGTTTACAACTCATGATCCTGGGAACTAGTAGATTGTTTATGGCCATGGATCCTGGGAACTGGTATCTTAAAAAAGAAAACAAATCCACCTTACATGCAATTATACTATTATATGTATTATAGTATTATATGTATGTAATATTATCTGTATTATCTGCATTATATTAATATATGTATATAATATATGTATTATAAAGGTGATACCTTTGACTTTTTTTTTTGAGTAGCTTCAATGGGCTACAGGAGAAAAATCACTGCATCTTTGTCCCGATAGATGATTGTCTCAGATTATCTCTTGACAAGCATTTGGTTCCAATAAAAATAATGTATAAGACAAAAATAACATAGGATTTACTTTAGATTTTCCTTAAACAGGATCTTCTTTTCTAGTACCATTAAGAGTACATATTATCTTTCTTTTATACTTGTCCTGACATCTTCTCAAGAACCTAAAAGCTGATTGAGCTGGGGATAGGAATGAGGAGAGGAAAGGTTGAGCTTATGGGGGTGTTAGTGCTCTGACAAGTGAATTTCCCTTGTTGTGGCTATATAATACTCTGAATGCCCAGTTCACTGTGAAGCAATAGTTGAAGGCAAACTAATTCTCTCAAGATAGCCCTTTTGTTTCTGTCTAGATTGTCTAGCACCATCCTTCCCTCCCTGTCTTTTAAGACAATGTTAACGTTCAACAAATACTTATTGAACACGAAATGTCTTAACAGTAGGGAATTCTCAAATGACGGGGAAAAGTCCCTGAACAATTTAATGGCCCTGGGGTCCTGGCCAACAAGTATCTCTATGTGTTTAAAAATAAGAACAGGATATGTGGTAATATTTCCCACATACTTAACATTACCCATACTTACTACATAGCCACAACACTGACTTGACATTTCCCAACCTAATTGTTCTAAGCCTTCATTCTAATCCATTTAAATAATTGTTAGGCATACTCCATCACCCTACCTGCTAATCATTTTACTGTGGCAAATGTAGCACGGTACCTAGAACATTTAACAAATGATTGTTGGTTGATTTATTAATAGGAGGGAGTGTTTAAAGAAATTAGAGCTGGAAAAGACTTGTCTGTCTTTCAATCAGTTCAGGACTGTTGGTCCACTTGTCTCTTTCTAGCCTAGGTTTAATAATTAAACTTTGATAATAATAATAAATAAACTTAAACTTTAAGTGCTCCTGAGGATGGACTTGGCTTGTATCTTGTATTTGTATAATTCCTTTAAAAGTCATAAGGCATTAAGTACTGTCAATAAGAGATCAGATAAGGTTTTTATTTTTTTGGATGCATTCTGGAGTAAGTGACTTGTACAGGATTGGACAGCCAGTAAGTATGTGAGGCCGTATTTGAACTCAGGTCCTCCTGTACCACCTAGCTGAGCAGATGAGGTTTTCAGATGGAATGTGTATTTTAAATCTTAAATCTTAAACTTAAGCTTATCAGTGGGGCTGCACTGGTGATCTCAATCCCTCCACAATAAAAAGTAGTCTCCATGAGTTGCTTTCTTCCCCTCTCCCCTAAATCATTCACCTGGCGGCCATCCTTCAGATGGTACTTAGCAAGACTGGACTAGGATGGGAAATAGTCCCTCCATCACCTGGCCTATATTTATGGTTGGACCACCCAAAGCTTGCATTCCACTTGCAGAATATTGAGCTATCATACATGAGGCAGGAGGAGAGGACTTGGATGGAATTTGCCCAGAAAACTAAAGAAAGAACAAAATAAGAAATATTGCAACCCACCTCTTATTCTTTTTTACTCTCAGTATTTTGCTAAGTTTGGAGTTTATAGTACTATGCTTTTAATTTTACTAGGTCTAAGGCCCTTCCTCCAAGTGGGAAAAGGGAATTGTTTTTCCCCTTCTGTTCTGACCAAGCATTAGAAAGTGTGAGGAGACACTATGTGATGCATTCGTGGGATCCTAGGGGTTGAGCTTAACTTCTGTACCAGTTTGAGGTTGCTCCTAGTAGAGGGCTTCACACAATGAAAATCCAGCCACTGTGAGTTATCTGCAGACTGACTGTGAAGATTCACTGACCGTGCACTGAGGGCCATTGTTTTCTTCTGTAGCTTCTTGGTTTGCAAATTTAGAATAATAAAATTTTCTAGGGCCTTTGTGGCCTTGCTGATTAGTGCCTTTCACATATAAATTACTATGTGAATACAAACTATTATTTCATCATAGTTTTTTTAAAAACTTAAAAACTTTAAACATTTTTAAAAAACTTTAAAAAATTTTAAAAAGTAGAAAAAAATTTCCCCCAGAGATATCAAATGTGAGCATTTTCGGCCAGAGCCATTTGGGGGCTGCCTGATAGCAGCTAAAGAAGTTTGGAACCTGGTTGTAGGTGTAATGGACTAAAGGTTCCCTTTGGTTTCTAGGTGTCAGGTTGTCATTTATGTTGTATGCAGGGAACTCAGTGAT
Organism: Trichosurus vulpecula; assembly: GCF_011100635.1. Lineage (NCBI taxonomy): Eukaryota > Metazoa > Chordata > Mammalia > Diprotodontia > Phalangeridae > Trichosurus > Trichosurus vulpecula. The sequence continues at coordinate 422,839,183 of NC_050574.1, forward strand.
GTGGACTGTGATGGAGCCTTGACACTGCCTGAATTCTGTGCTGCCTTTCACCTCATCGTGGCCAGGAAGAATGGCTACCCGCTGCCTGAATCTCTGCCGCAAACCCTACAGCCGGACTACCTGCAGAGCGGTGAGGCTCGATTGGAAATCTTTGAGTTTCCAATTGGATTTTCTGAAAGTTGGTGATAACATTTCTTAAAATTGGTAAATTTTGTGCTTTTCATGTGTATGATCTTTTAAAATTATTTTTCTCTCCCTATAAAATATAATAGAATTACATAGCTGATCAGAATTCCCAATTGAATGGTTCAGAGGGGCCTGAAGAAACCATTCCTTGTTTTCCTGTAAGCTGTTCCCTATTCTGCCCTCAAAAGTCCATGATGCCCTCCTTTGGAAGATGTTTCTCCTTTGGAACTCCCTGGAGTTTCTTACAGTTGCCTTCTTTGGCCTCTACTTTTCTTCACCCCTTTACTTTTAGACCTTGCTTTCTGATTCTCTCAGATATTTACATACATATGTATATATACACATACATACATACATATATATTTACATATATATGTATGTATGTATATTTTTAAAAAGTTCTAGTTCAACCAGAAATTGAACTCATCAGGGGTTGGATAGCATAGAATCAGGGGACTATAGAGGTCATCTAGTTCAGTGGTATCAAATTAAAATAGAAATGGATCCTTGGGGGCAGCTGTTAACTTAGAAAGCCACAAATAAACATTATTTCTATGGTATTGTATTTATATTTTAGTAAATACAATTATACAATAAATATAATTTAATTAATATAAGTAAATAATTTAATAAATATTTCCCAATTATACATATAATTGGGAAATATATGTCTGTGTCTATATAAAAATAATTTTTTTCCACAAAGACTTGAATTAAAGTCGTTGCAGTCCCCATACCAGGGAAACCCAGACTTTTTTGAAGTGCTGAAGAAATAATCTCCCTATCAAATAGTTGGCTCAGTAGACAGAGCACCAGGCCTGGAGTCAGGAAGACTCATCTTTAGTGAGTTCAAATCTGGCCTCAGACACTTACTGGGGAAATCACTTAACCCTGTTTGCCTCAGTTTCCTCATCTGTAAAATGAGAAGGAAATGGCAAACCACTCCGGTATCTTTGCCAAGAAAACCCCAAAAGAGGTCACAAAAAGTCACACACAACTTGAGCAACTGAACGACAACATATAGTGCTTACTACATGCCGGGCACTGTGCCAAGTGCTTTACAATTATTATCTCATTTGGCCCTCGCAACAACCCAGAGAGATAGGTGCTATTATTACCATCCCCATGTTACAGATGAGGAAACTGAGGTAAATAGAAGTTAAATGATTTGCCTAGGGCCACGCAGCTGGAAGTATCTGAGGTGGAGTTTGAACTCAGGTCTTCCTGACTCCAGACATTGGGCTTTATCCACTGCACAATTTAGCATCAGAGATTAAATGACTAGTAATGTTTTTGGTTCATCACAGTTATTTCATGATTCCAATCACCTAGAGATAAAGTGAGCTCCTTGAAGGCAAGAGCGATTTTTACGAGTGTCTGGTACACAGCAAGTGTTTAATGGATGCTTTTTGCTTGCTTGGATGTGGTACAGAACAAGGAGCACTTGGGTTCAAATATCATCTCTGGTACACGCCACCCGGGAGACTATGGGCAGGTTCCTTCCTCTCTCATGGCCTCAGTTTACTCATGTCACCTGTTGCAATTGGTAAAATGGGAACTATGGAGTTGGAAAACGTGGGTGCAGATTTTGCCTCTGATCCCTACCACGCGTGTGACCTTGGGTGAGTCAACCTCTCTGGCTTTTGTTTCCTCATCTGTAAAATGAAAGAATTGGACTAGAAGGTCTTTTCTAGCTCTCAGTACAGATCTATCAGCATGTTACCTCTTACCGCAGGAATTGTTGATTCTCAATTCCATTTACGAAAGAATGTGAACAAAGCCAATTATGCCCTAGTCCCCTAACATATCCCCTTTCCAGGAGCAATTCTGCCTGTTCCTAAAAAATCTGAAACATTTTAAGGAAAAACTACAATTGCCAAGACTGTTTTTAGGACAGGAAAGAGATTTGCAAGTAACTAAAATGTAAGGAAGATTATTCTTTTTTGAAAAAAAATTATTTTAGACAAATACTAAAACTTAAGTACATAATAAGAAAAGAAAAAGAAACAGTATAAACAAATATAAAAGAAAAAAGAAAAAAAAAACCATGTCATATGCACAGCAGAATGTAGGAGAGGATTTGGAACATATAGCAATAACTTATCATTTGAAGAAAGCCTATATATTAAATACTGTACGTTATGTTGAAAGCTGGCCATCTTTTCTTTGCTTCCTTGTAGGTTTTCTTTTGTTCTCTGCTGTATACTTTTTATTTTGTTCTTTTTTCCCCCTTCTTCCCCTCTACCTACCACCCCAACCACAAGGCTACAATTGAGCATATACACATACATACATATATAACATATATATACATACATATACACATACATACACACATATACTTTTCTTAAGAGATTTTACTCCTAATCTTGTTTTTATGTTTGTGCGTATCTCTTTTTTCCTATCTCTTCTAACTCCTCCATCTTATTTCTACCTTCTACCTTGCCCTATTACTTAACCTACCCCCACTCCATGAATCCCTCCCTTATCCTCCCATTCCCCTAGATCTAAAGATCCTTCTATATCCCCCTTTTAACTTATTTCCTCCTCCCCTCTAAAGATCCCTCCTTTATCCTCTCCCCCCTCCCTATCCCCCTAGAGTTTTATTTCTTTCTAAATTTAGAAGACTTTTAAACTCTTCTAAATGTATATGTATCTTTCCCTCTTAAATCCATTCCCTATGAAAGTAGGTTTCCAGAACTATCAGCACCTCCCCCCCTTATCTAATTCCTCTGTATCAGTTGTTCTTCTTGCACTTCGTTTGTATAAGATAATTACTCTTTTAGCTGTTCTTGAATGGTTTTACTTTTTGAAGTCATATCATACTTAGGTCTACCCCAATCTAAGGAAGATTATTCTTAAATCACTAAAAAGTACTATCTGCAATATTGTTTTGTTTTGCTAAAGCAAAAAAAAACAAACCGGGATAAAAATCATACTGTAGTAAGACATATATAATTTGGCCTTTTAAAATTTCCTCTTCAAAAATTTCCTTGGCTTTCCTCCTACATAGGCGTTCCTATCCTAATTTCTTTATTCCTTTTCTTATCTCTCTTTGCTTATCGTATTGATGCTCCTTCTCTGGAACATATAATTTCTTTTTTTCTTCTCGGTCATCTATGGGAAATGTACATCCGAGAGCTGCTCCTTCAGCCACGCACACGCCCTCTAACACACCATTATCTTGTATGTGCAGTCTCTTCCTCATACTTGTACTCTGCCTTCGAGGTGTTGAAAATGTGGATTATAATGGACAGATTCATATTTAGGAAGAAACTTAAAAGATAAGACAAAACAAACTCTGTTCCATGAAGATTTCTGTGGCTGCGCCTTCTAAGGGGAACCCTGAGGTTGTGAAACTCAAAGACAAGATGCGATGAGGAGAGCAGGGACCGATTAGCTGGTTCCTCAGTCAGTCAATGGCTATCAAGCCTCGATGTTCCTGGCACTGCTTTGTGCTCGGGATACAAACAAAGGCAAAAACACTGTTCCTGCCCTCAAGGAGCTCACTTTCTAGTAGAAGGGGAAACATGTAATAACTGTATATACAAGACACAGACAGGGTAAGTGGAAAGTAATAACCTAGGGAAAGGTCTTTGAGTTCACAATATTGTGTATGGGTATGAGGAGGCATCTAGGTGGTGCAGTGGATAGAGCACCGGTCCTGGAGTCAGGAAGACCTGAGTTCAAGGATGGCCCCAGACACTAGCTGTGTGACCCTGGGCAAGTCATGTAACCCCTATTTGCCTCAGTTCCTCTCTATAAAATGGGGATACAGTGGAGCAGGAGGAAATGCAAGTCACTCCAGTGTCTTTGCCAAGAAAATCTAATAGACAGAATCCGTGGGGTCAATTAATCAGATATGACTGAACAACTAAACTGCAGCTATGTATGTATGTATGTATGTGTGTCTGTATGTATATGTGTATGTATGTATGTCTGTATGCATGTATGTATTTGCCACTCGTCACCTAACTCTGGTGCCTTGCACATAGGAGGTGGATGGCGCTCAAGTCACTTGCATAACTTCCAAGCCTACGAGTTGGCAAGGCATTGGTTAAGGTACAAAATAGCATTCCTTGGATCATGTGAAAAGGCAGACTCCTTGTAGAGCTGAGCCGTCTGCACACACTGCTGACTCTGCAGACGTAGACACAGCCCAAGTTTTCCCAAGAGCTTTCGCAAACCCCAGCCTGAGAATCCTTGGCACCCCTAAGCTACGTCACCAACGTCTTTAGTGAGGATGGAGCCGCAAATCCGTCCGTTCCCCATGAAGATTATAAATAGGTGAATACCTAGGGCAGCAAGGTGGCTCAGTGGATAGAACACTGGGCCTGGAGTCAGGAAGACTTGAGTTCACATTTGGTCTCAGATAATTATTAGCTGTGTGATGCTTCTATGTGCCTCAGTTTCCTTAACTGTAAAATGGTGATTATAAGAGCATTTACCTTCCAGGGCTGTTATGAGGTTCCAATGAGATAATATTTATAAAGTACTTAGTATAGTGCCTTGCACATAGTAGGCATTATATAAATACCAATTATTGAAGGTGCTGCAGTGGGTCTGTAGTCAGGAAGACAAGTTCAAACCTGGTCTCAGATGCTTACCAACTATGTGACCCTAGGCGAGTCACTTAACTTCCGTTTGCCTCAGTTTTCTCATCTGTGAAATGGGAATGGTAACAGCACCTAACTCTCACCTAAATCTCAGAGTTGTTAGGATCAAGTGAGATAATAATGTAAAGCCCTTGGCACAGTGCCTGGCACATAGTAAGTGCTTTATAAATGTTAGTTACATTATATTACATCATATTATATTACATCATATTATATTACATTGCATTGTATTACATCATATTATATTACATCATAGTATATCACATCATAGTATATCACATCATAGTATATCACGTCATAGTATATCACATCATAGTATATCACATCATAGTATATTATGTTATAGTATATTGTATTATAAGGTCATATATTATATTACATTATATTATATTATATTGTATTATAATGTCATGTCATGTTATGTTATATTATATGATATTATGATAACAATTCCTGTTCGAAGGCAGTCAAGACCACTGAAAGAATACTGGAATGCTTTCCATGCTTCAGAGAAGTGCAGCTTCTTTTCCCTATCTGGGGCTGAAAAGGTGATTTGAAAGGGGAGAGAGATGGTTCTAGATAAAACCACAGCCGCCTTTCCAACCCCACCCCCCAAAACTGAACTTTTCATCTCTCAGTTTTACCAATGAAGCGGCCCTCCTTCTTGTACTCCCCCCCACCCCTGTTTTAGCCAAATTTCCACGCTCCCTGAGGGCAAAGCCCATTTATCAAGTGCTTAGCACAGTGTCTGAGACCAAATTTAAACTCAAGTCTTCCTTAGCACAGGCCTAGCATTCTATCCACTTTGCAGTCTATAATAGCTGGCATTAATGTAGTACCTACTATGTGCAAGGCACAAATATTGTCTCCTTTGATCCTCATAACAACCTCAGGTGTTAGGTGCTATTATTATCCCTGTTTTACAGGTGAGGGATATTTTATATCGTGTCTTATATTGAATTGTATTTATATCGTATGATTAGAAATATTGCCATGTCCTGAGTTTTCTGTGCTTTTCTTGCAAAATTCAGATCTGTATTTATGGAAAGTAATACACCTGGTACCAAAGTGTGAAAGTTACGTTAAAACAGATTTCAGCTTAATAGAAAGAACTTCCTAAAAAGCTTCTCAGATATGGAGTTGGATGCCTTGATGTATAGAGTTCTTTCAGGAGTTCCTGTAGGAGTTAAAGAAGGTGTTGTATATTTTACATCCCTTAGCACAGTGTGCTACATACATAGTAGGTGCTTTTAATAAAATGCTTGTTGATTTTTGAATGCATCATCTTTCCTATGAGGAGAGGGATTAGAGAATTCCTCATTTAACAATTGCATTGATGTTTTAAAAGATGCTGATGAGATTAAAAAAACCTACTCTGGCTGAATTGTGCTAAAACAGTGTGTTAGCAAAAGCGGTGTGGTCTCTTTAATTTCTTGATGTGGCATGGTTGCTGTGAATAGCTTATTCTTCAATAAAGGGGCTTCTGTAAAGAAGAACCTCCGAGGAAGCAACCTCCCTTGACTAATGAAACAGTCTTTTGGAACAATGCTCCTTGTCTCTTTTTAGCCTTTTATGGAGGCTGTCAGCAGGAATTATATATAAACATTGAAGAATTCATTACCTACCCTTCAATTAAGCAAAAATTGCATGGCTTTCTAGGGTAGGCAGGATTAATTGCAAATAATAATTATGGTGCCACTAGCAAACATTTAAGACCTAAAATCCCTCTTAAACTCAGTGACGGCGAATTTAAGAGATGAGAAAAAGAACAGGTTGAATTTAGGAAAGGCAACTTCAAGGAAGGGGCATCAGCTTTTTGTAAACGCCTTTTTTTGTTCAGAGGCAGTTAAGATATCTGAAAGAATGCTGCAATGCTCTTCATCCTTCAGAGAAATGCAGCTTCTTTCCCCACCCAGGGCTGAAAAGTCAACTTAAAGGGGAGAGAGAGAGAATTGTAGACATAATCACAGCTACTTTACTGGAAAAAAAAAAAAAACCACCAACCCCCCCTCCACCCCCGCCCCTAACTTCAGTCAGTTTGTGTGTCTCAAAGAAAAAAACCAGTCCACCTTAGAATAATTCTGCTATTTTAGCCTGACTATAGAGAGTGTGCATAGTCCCAGTTACTGACATTTCAACGGCTTCACATTTTTACTTTCCTTGGAGCCTCATAATCTGGTTCCAACATTTTCGAATTGATCTACACCCAATTTTTCCTTAGATTTCAGCCAGCTCTTGACAGGTTTGAGGGAGAACATACCTCTGCCTTTGATACTGCCTTGAGTTCAAAAATTCACAGGTTTCTTTTTTGGTGAAATCAAAAGTGCTCAATTTAGCTTTAATTTAAGTAACTGAAAAGAAAATATTTTTCTCCTTCCTAAAAGCTGAGGAAATAGAATGGCAGGTTGGACTATATTGCTGTCTAACTATGGCTGTTAGAAATTTTTACATGAGTAGGTTACAGCTCAGGCAGTTTCAGTATAGGCTTAACAAATGTTTAGCTTGTTCACAATGAGATGCTTGTCTTCCTTTGGTTCCTAGGAACAGATGATCTAATTTATAATGGTTGGAACACTGGGTGATGGTACTCGAAAGAGAAGTTCTAGATTGGCCTGGATACTATCTGTGTTGTGTGTTATATGTGAATCGAAAGGTACACTGAAAGAGGCAAAATGATATTGGAGAAATTGTGTCAGGCAACATGGCGATTTTAATCTTTAAGAGGCTAGTCATGATTAGAAATGTTACCATGTCCTGAGTTTTCTATGCTTTTCTTGCAAAATTCAGGTCTGTATTTATAGAAAGTAATACATCTGGTACCAAAGTGTGAAAGTTACATAAAAACAGATTTCAGCTTAATATGAAGAACTTCCTAAAAAGCTTTTCAGATATGGAATTGGATGCCTTGATGTATAGAGTTCCCTCTTGTAGGAGTTTAAGAAGGTGGTGTATCATCACTTGTCAGACATATCAGATAGATGATTCATGCTTTGGGGAGGGGATGAACTACTTTATTTCTAAAGTTCCTTCTACCTCAGTGAATCAGTATTTTGTATGCCTAATACTGCCATTCTAATGGAATTTCATGTACTTGGGAAGAAATTAGTAGAAAGAATTAAGATTTAATACATTACTGTGCTTTATTAAAACTTCTTTTCTTTTAAAGAGGACACTATCGTGATTGAATTCATTTTACAATGATCATGATCTTAAATGCTCATCACATTGTGGATCAGCTGTTTCTCTTTGGAATATTGACAAGTTTCCTAGTTATTGAGGCAGCTCTTCCCATACTCCTTTGTGATGGAACGTTATAACGGGTATAATAACCCTATGAGATACATCGTATGAGAATTATTATCTCTCTTTTGTAGATGAAGAAGCTGAGTGAGTCTCAGAGAGGTGAAGTGAGGGTAAGTCTCAGAGAGGTTAAGTGATCTTGGATCTGAATTCAAGGGCTGTTTAATATCTAGTTAAAAAACTCATGGTCACAATCCCCCAACTTTTAGTGACTACTTGAGTGACTACAGAATAGTAGTGACTACTATTTATTGTGTGTGTGTGTGTGTGTGTGTGTAATAGCCTCAAAACGTTGTTTTTCCTTGTTTTTAATTGGCAAGTAATGTAAGTTCTTATTCCTCATTATCTACTCTGAAAGGGTGAGCATTTCATCAATATCTTTGAAACATCTGTACATTTTTTTACATCTGTACATTATTAACTCTCATGGCTGTAAAATCCAGACTGAGAAAAAAAATGCTTGAATAATGCAGTTTCTTACTTTTAGCAGGACAGCAAAAAATGAGCCATCGTGATACTCAACTACTCTGCAGTGTTTCAAAATGTGAAAAGAGCCTAAATTCACCTTATGTTTGACTACAGTGTTATTACTGGCTGCTGTGGCAAGCAAGAATGAATTAACTTTTTTTTAAAGCATTCAATTCACAAGGGAGAAACAGTGCAAAACAGTGGTCAATGTGTACATCATTGTAGTTCTCTTTTGTCTCCCTCCAGCTTTTCTTAAACCCAAACGGGACTGCACATTATTTGATTCTTATTCTGAGTCAATGACAGTGAACCAACAGACACGAGACTTGAATCGGATCGAGGTAAGAAAAGTCTATTTCTATTAATGAGCCAACTAGAGATATGTATAGAAAGTGAATCTGTAGGCTTTGATAGCAATGTTAAAAATAAATTTATATCATTTATCCACCCATAAACTAGTTATTTACTTACTCTGGGAGCTAAATGTACCAAAAATATACTTCAGGATCATTTGTTATAGATTTTTTTCAAGCATTTAGAAATATTTTTAGATATATAGAAAGGCAAAGCTAAAGTCTTCTGGTTTGATGCCTGTTCACTTTTGCAGCATTCTCCCTCTCCCTGCAGTCTAAACTGTTAAAATTTGGATCCACTTTTTAGGTTGAGCTTAGTTGCCTAGTTTGCAAGATACTGTACTAATGAACTAAGATAGCCCAGCTGCTGAGAGCAGGTTAGAACTGCGGGCTGTACCTACAAGCAGGTGTGTAATATACTTGAGCATTCATTCATATGAAACAGGTACAAATGTACCAAAAGTACGTTTGGAGGCATTGTGTCCTTATGGGATTTTAGCCCTTGAATCAGTCAAGGTGATCATTGGATGATCCCCAAAACTGGGCCAGAAAATTTTCCTTAATTTCATCTTTTTAAGGAGAGATTTCAGTGCTGCTTTTCCCCACAGTGCCTACAATCCCCCTTTTCCCCTCTCTGTTCCTTCTCTTTCCCCTTCACCCCCAGGTCACTAGGAGATGAATAGTCCTCCCATTGAGATAAGACAACCCCTCATAAGTCCATTGCAGTAGTGATAAAAGTTAAATGGAAGATAATATACTTTTAATATTTTTTATTCACATGATATCCTCTTGTGTATATTCTAGGCAGGTATTTGAGATGTGGAGATAATTGTTGGGTGCTGCTTAGATCTTCTCTTAGGTCACACATAGACTTTGCAGAGTTCTTTCTTCACAATGGCCCTGTGAGATAAACTGTACAAGAATTATTATGTGTCTTTTGTAGATGAAGAAGCTGAGTGAGTCTCAGAGAGGTTAAGTGATTCGCCCAAGGTCACATGACAAATAATTATCAGAGCTCAGACTTGACTCTTTTTATTCCAAGACTGCTATTTTGTTCACCATATTATGGAGGATGAAGTTTCTCCATTAATTCAGTTCAACCCAACACACATTTCTCAGGTGACACAGTCACTGACCTGGGCTAGTAGAGAATCTAATGGGAGAACACAAATACGTATAACATAAAGTAAAATGTTATAAGCATAAAGGAAAATCAGAAAAAAATGCCATAAGGGTATTTAATAAGGGAGAGATGACTTTTATCTAAGAAACTGAGGAAGGCTTTGTGGAGGAGCTGATATCTATGCTAGATTTGGAGGGAGGAGAGAAGTATTTTATCAGGTATAGAAATCCAGGAATTGAGGATAGCTTCCATGCATACATAGGGGTAGAACAGTGCAGGATGAACTCTAGGGAAAATTCAGTCCAGTTTCGTTGGAATGTAGAAGGCATTAAAAGGAGTAATAAGAAATAAGATTGAAAAAATTCGATTGGAAGCAGATTGTGGAGGTCTTCAATTCCAGGACAAGTTGTTTGAATTTTACTCTAGAAAATAAGGAATTACTAAAAGTTTTTGAGGAGGGGAGTAGCACAGGCAATTAGGGATGCACAATTAGGATTAGGAATCCTAATGCACAGTGCATGAGAAAGACTATTTGAAGGATGGATTGGAAGGAGGGAAACTAGTATTTATTAAGCACCTTCTGTGTGCCAGTCACTTTGCTACGTGCTTTACAAATATTACTTCTTTTGATCTTCACAACAACCCTGGGAGGCAGGTGCTATTACTAGCCTCATTTTACAGTTGAGGAAATGGGCAGACAGCAGTTGAGTGACTGGCCCAGGGTCATGCTGCTAGTACGTTCCTGAGACTGGATTTGAATTCAGATCTTCCTGACTCTAGGCCCAGTGCTTTATTCACTGTGACACCTACTTGCCCCTCTTGGAGAAAGGTGAGAGAAAATGGAGGAAGACCAGTTAGGACGTTGCTATGATAGTTCAGAAGCACCAGAACCAGGGGTGCTAAGGTCTGTTGGGAGTAGAGAGAGGTGTGGATAGATGAAAGAGATTGTAGAGATAGAGTTGTCAGGAGTTGGCGGGTCATAGCCTGGCTGTCCAAATTCTGACCCGAGCTTTGGGAAGACTTTGAATAACAGCATAATTATGAGGCAGCTTTGTAATACCAGGAGGAATGTCATGAGTATTTATGCTTTTGTATTCAAACATCTCATGCTGGACATGATGCTTACATTTGATCTTTGCATTTCTAATGAATGAATGATAGCTACTTCATGGAGGAAAAAAAAATTAGTCTCATGCAGTCATCGAAAGTTACTACTTAAAATTTTTTTTTCTTTACATCCATGTTCAGCTTTATATACTTGAAGTCGCGATTTTGGATAGAAAACACACCCAGTATTATAGGCAAATTATTAGTGTCATCTCTTTTTTGGGGGGTATAAGAGCCTCAATACAGGGAAACCGAAATCCAGAGAGGGGAAGAGCCTGTGCCATTGTTTCACAGTTAATAACTGACAGAGCCGGGATTCATTAATTGCAGAATTTTAGAGTTGGGAAGGTCTTCAGTAGCCATCTGCTGCAGCCCATGCATGAAGGGGAATCTTTCCTATAGTGTGCCTGACAAGTGGTCATCCTCCCTCTGCTTGCAATGAGAAGGAGCTAATTACCTAATTACCTTTCACTTTTGGATGCCTCAGAAATTTTTCCTGATAGCAAGCCTAGGTTTAGCAATTTGCACTAACTTCTTCCCAGTGTTCCTGGTTCTTCTCCTTGGGACCAAAAAGAACAAATCTAATCCTGATTTCGCATGACGGCCCTTCACATGTTTGAAGATATGTATCATGTTCCTTCCGGGTCTTTTCTTTTTTCGAGATGAACTTCTCCCCTTCCTTCCACTAATTCCTAGATCCCATGGACATGGCTCTTGACCATGATGGTTGCATTTGTCTGCCTTTACCTGGATGTTCCCTGGGTTTATCATTGTCCTTTATCAACTATGATGCCTCCAGCTAAACAAGTACGCCAGATGCTGTTTGATCAGGGCAGAGGACCCTAGGGCTATCTATGACCTGCTTAATTCCTAAGAGCTACGCCTTTCTTAATGTAAACCAAAGTCACATTAGCTTTTTGGTTGTCTTATCGCACTGTTTATTCACATGGCATTGCAGTCTGCCAACACCTCCAGAACTTTGTCACTGTCTAACGATATCTCCCCCTTCTTTTCCTACTTAACAATCATCACTATTAAATTTTACATTATTATCATCAGTGTAGTGCTTTAGACTAACAAGATCTGTTTGGGTCCTGAATCCCATGTCCGCTGTTGGCTGTCCTACCTAGCTTTGTGTCATCTGCAAATTTGATGTTGTTGTTAAGTTGTTTCAGTTGTGTCTGAACTTCCGTTACCCCATTTGGGGTTTTCTTGACAAGGACACTAAGATGGTTTGCCATTTCTTTCTCCAGCTCATTTTATACATAGGGAACTGAAGCAAATGAGGTTAAGTGACTTGCCCAGGGTCACACGGCTAGTAAGTATCTGAGGCCAGATTTGAACCCAGGAAGATGAGTGTTCCTGACTTCAGGCCTGGTGCTCTATCCACTTCGCCACCTAGCTGCCCTCTGTAAATTTGATAAGTAGACCTTTTATGCTTTCATCCAAGTTATTAATTAAAATTTTAAGTAGCATAGATACTAGGGTCACCCACCAGAGATCTCCTGTCAAGTTGGCATTGTAACTGTTCTATTGTGTAGCATATATCTCTTCTGTTTTCTACAAGAGGCAGCTAAGTGCTGTGGTGGATAGATTGTGGGACTTGGTGTCAGGAAGACCTGAGTTTGAATGTTGTCTTAGATACTTACAAGTTGTGTGACTCTGATGGTGTAACCTTTCTGTGCTTCATTCTGTTTCCTCATCATTATGTATGAGGACATAGGACTGTTGTGAGGATCAGATGTGTTCACATGGGTAAAGTGCTTTGCAAACAAAGCGTGATTGATATAAATGATAGCTGTTGTTACCCACAAGAATAGCATGAAACTGTTTGCTAAAATCTAGTTTAAAATATCTACAGCATTCCCTTCATCTGTAAGTTTGATAACCATGTCAAAAAGGGAAACAAAATTAGTTTGGCATGATTGGTTCGTTTTTTTTGGATATCTTATTTTTTCCTCAATTACATGTTAAAATGATTTTGTACATTTTGTTTTTTTTTTGTTTTGAGTTCCAAATTCTGTTCCTTCCTTCCTCCTCCCTGAGATAGCGAGCAATGTAAGATATGCAGTCATGTAAAACGTTTCCATATCATTTTGTCTAAGAAGTATTGAAAAACAACAACAAAAAAAAAACAAAAAAGAAAAAGAGAGAAAGAAAGAGAAAAATAGTGGCACGATTGGTTCTTGATGAAACCATGGTGATTTGGTGATCATTGCTTCTTTTAGATGTTCATTATCTCTTTCATCATTCATTTTAGACTTCAAAGTCAAGCTCATTGGCCTATAGTTTGCAGATTCTATTTCCTTACCTTTTTTTGACAATTGAAACAGCACTTGCCCTTCTTCTGTCTTGTGATATCTCTCTTCACTTCCATGACCTTTCAGATGTCATTGATGGTGGCTCAAGCAACATAATTTACCGTGGCTTTGAGGATTTGGTTCACCTGGGCCAGATGATTTGAATGACCAACTCCCTTTTAGCTAGCCATTTTTGATCTCTTCCAGGGCAAAGGTCATTCTTGGAGGAGGGGAACAAGCAAAATAAGAACTGAGCAGCTTTGTCTTCTTTTTGTTGTCTGTTGTTGTCCCATACATCCTGAGCCTAGGTCTTATCCTTTCTTTGATATTTCTCTTTCGCCTGATATAGCTTGAAAAAAATACTTTTTGCTGTCTTTCACTTTCCTTGTCGACCTTGGTTCATTCTTAGCTTTAGCCCTTTTAAGTGTGTTCTTGTGGGTAATCGTGCAGTACTTTCGTATTCATCCTCTGTTACCTGCCTTCGCTTTCAGCTTCCCAATCCTCTAGATTTCAGCTCGATGCCTGGACCGGAGAAGGCACTTGATGAGTACTTACTGAGTGGATCTATCTTTTTAAAACTTAAGCTGATTGTTGTGTTTCCTTTGCCTCTTTAGATCTCCATTCTCGATGGCAGCCCGTCCCTTCTGGGCTGACTTCCCCGTGGGATTCTACCTATCCTTCCACTGGGCGCTTTGAAGTTTCTCTTTCCAAGATCAGCAGGACGTAGCAGACTGTGCCCAGCTTTCTTTTTGTTCTTTATTACAAACCCTAGGAGGAAGTCACTTTCCCATAAGGTTCTCAGCATTTCTACTTGATTCCCATCTCCAGGCTACCAGATTGCTTGCCTGACATACCCATCAAAGGAACTATGATGAGACTGTAACTTGCTATCACATTATCTCTGATAACAAGCCAGACAAATGGCTACAAGTCTAAGCCATTCATTGCTAGGAAAAGTACAGAAGGTTCATATTTGGTCAGAAGTTACTTGGCAAGTGCCTTATTATTCTCTTGAATCAAATTCTATTTTTCATGTACTAAGTTGCATGTTTCAAGTGGAGAAGGCATATGGCATCATTGTTCTCAAATTTAGAAAAGGTTAAAAGTAATTCATGGCTTCTAGATGGCATCATGAATAGAATGCTGGACTTAGAGCCAGGAAGGTCTGAGTTCATGTCCCAGCTCAGCCACTTAACTAGCTGGGCAAGTCACTTAACCATTCTCAGTCACAGTTTTCTCATTTGTAAAATGGAAATAAAAATCACACCTACAGAGCAGAGTGGAGGTGAGGATCAAGTAAGATAACTTATTTAAAGAGTTCTTTGAAAACTTTAAAGTGCTTTACAAATGCTATTATCATATTACTCCTATTGCTAGCATTTTCATTTAGGGCAGCTAGGTGGCTCAATGGATACAGTGCCAGGCTTGGAGTCAAGAAGATTCATCTTCCCAAGTTCAAATCTGACCTCAGACACTTACTAGCTAGGTGACCTTGGGCAAGTCATTTAGGCCTGTTTGCCTCAGTTTTCTCATCTGTAAAGAGAGCTGGAGAAGGAAATGGAAAACCATTTCAGTGTCTTTGTCAAGAAAATCTCAACTGGGGTCACAAAGAGTCAGAAATGACTGAAAAGCATTTTTGGTGTTATGTATACACAGTGAATAGATATATACCTATATTTTAGAAAAGATTTCATTTTTAAAAGTTTTTATTTTTTTTTTGCTACTCGTGTACACACTGTAGTGGTCCTTGTTTCAATATACTTAAGTAATTTGTGTACTTTCCTTCTCCAAGAAGACTTCTATTAAGGAGAAGGTTGATCTAACTGCACCAGCCCAGGATGTGATTACTGATGACAAACAAGGTATGGAAAAAGAAAAAGTTGTTTTCTATTATTAAAGACTTTTTACCTATGTTTTCCTTCCTGTCTCTGGGAGTGGCAGGATTTTCAAAAACATGTGGGTGGATCTACTTGGATGGTGACAGAACCAGCCTACCTGAAAAAGATTCTGCGTTTAAAATTGGCATTGCAGAATGACACCATAAGCCCGAACCCAGAAGTGTGTATGGGAAGCTGCTCAGTCATGGTCTTATACATTCAGGACCTAGAATGGTACTGTATATATGCAGTGCATAGAGCACTGGACTTAGGACGATCGGCACTCAAATCTGGTCTCAGATACTTATTAACTGTGTGACCCTGGGGAAGTCATTTAACCTCTGTCTGCCTCAGTTTCCACATTTGTAAAATAAGGATAATAATAGCACCCTCCTCAAAGATTTGTTGTGAGGATCAATTATAAAGTACTTGGCACACTTTAAAGTGTTCTATAAATGCCAGCTATTATTGCTGTTAACGACAATAACAAAAATATTATTAAATGGCTGTTGAATTGAATGTGTGACAGGATGATAATTGTGATCAGACCAGTTCTGTTACCAGCTCTATCTGGAGAATATTATCTGATGATGTCAGAGAAATTACTGTCAAGTCAGTGAAGATACAGGGTTAACTAACATTCTGCTCTGGTGAAGATGAACTCCAGAATATAGGCTTTCCATACACATTCTCTACGGAGGGTTAGTCCTTGAGGGAATTTTGCTTTTATCATCATTTCTGGTCTACTGTATCTGTCCAGTAATGTCCTTGACCACTTTATTATAGATATGATATTTTAGTGTGAAGGTTCAATAAACAGATCGTTGAGGGAATTTTGTTCTTATTATCATTTCTGTTCCTAGGCTTAATATGTTACTGTATCTGTCCATTAATATCCATCACCACCTTATAGTTATGGTATTTTAATGTGAAGCCTCAACAAACAGATCAATGCAGGCAGAGAGTTAGAGCTCTTGGTGGAGTTGTAAGCACTGGGGAAAATGCAGCCCGCCCTATTATGTATGCAATAAAATTCCAAGATAAATTGGGATTGGAAGCATTTAGAACAGTACAAAAAAAGAGTAAAATATATTGAACTGGGTTTGTTGGAAGAGGTTAGATAAAGATAGGCAAAGCATTTAATAAGCACTGACTATGTACCAGACACCGTGCTAAGTTTTGAGGATATAAACGCAGCCAAGTAAGACATTCCCTAGCCGCAAGGAGCTTATATTCTTATATATAATATATATTATATATGGGGAAAAGCAACACATAAAGAGGTGCTGGAAAAGTATGTGTTGGGGGAGTTGGGGAGGAGGGATGGTAAAAGTACACCGAACCCTTTCCCAAATAAGAGGTCAGGGAACCACACTCAGGGAACCACACACTTTCTTCATTGGTCACACAGGGTTATAAATAAATGGTAGGTCTTAATCTGGGATCTATAAACTTAGTTTTAAAAAATATATGTTAGCTGCATTTCAATATAATTGGTTTCCTTTATAATCTTGTGTATCTTATTTTATGCATTTTTAAAACATCATTTTGGAAAGGGGTCCATAGGCTTCATCAGAGTGCAGGATGGGTCCGTGATATAGACAAAAAAGGTTAACCAACCCCTAACATGTGACTATCCAGTTTTGGAGACCTCATCCCTTGTCCTGGAGGGACCCATTCTAACAAAACCGCAGATGTGGCTACAAAGACTTGATTGTCACTGAGCAACCAACCACATGCAATTGGGGCTATTAAGCATGTCCAAAAATTTGGTAGTTCAAAAGTAGCCTTACCCTTCTGATTCTGGATTTCCCAACAAAAATTTACTAGTGTTAAAGGCTGACTACCAGTCATCTTATCCATCCTGTTATTTAAAAACCAAAACTCCTTACAGGAAATTCTTATCACCTTTATGGCAGGAGGCATCATGCCTCCTCACATCATCCACAGAGGACCTATTTTTACAGATATACTGGGGCTTTTCTCCTGCTTATACTAAACTAATTGACTGCCTAGGCCTGTACAATGGTCTGATTATAAATACCCATAATTAAATATTGATATTATTGAGGTGGGATTTTGCCCCCAAATCAGGACCTAACTACATGCCATGTAGGCTGGTCATAATGGTTAGGTTGTGTTAAAGGACATACATCAAATCCAACAAATCTATTTCTTTAAAAAAAATCACCCTCCTCCCTTCCTATTCTCCGTCCAATAATTAGCTATAGAGGGGGTTTTTCTTTACAGAGCTAAATACACAGAAGGGGCTAGAGTTCGTGTTCTTTTGTAGGGATGGTTATTGTATTTATATAAAAAATCTTTTTATGATTTTTCAATTGGGTAAAAAAATATTTGATACCATTTTGTACCCTATATTCTCTTCTTTGCATGTGGAGGGTCAAAAATTCAGAACAAGTGAGGTGCTAGAAGAAAGGGCAGAAAACAGTTTGAGGAATGGTTTGCAAGATTGAATGTGATAATTGCACATGTATGACCTATATCAGATTGCTTGCCTTCTCAGGGAAGGTGGGGGAGAGAGGGAAGGAGAGAATATGAAACTCAAAGTTAAAAAAAAACCCACCAAATGTTAAAATTTTTTTTATGTAGTTACAGAAAAATAAAATATTATATATAAAAAAGATTGAACACGCCAGGATCTCTTCTCTGCAGTTGTCACAGGCAATGAGTAGATGTGGAAGAAGCTGACACTGCTACTTTCCATCTCAGAGATTATGGGTGTCTCTATCTGAAAAGAAACTACAGAGTCCACAAAGAGCCTCACTGGAAAAGAATACGTTAACAAAACATGTCTTTTTAGTACAGGGCTTCTTAACTTTTTCTGTGTCATGAGCCCTTTTAGCAATCTGAACCTTTGGACCTTTGGCCTATGGCGCTTTTTTCGAAATAATGTTTTTAAATGCATAAAATAAAATATATAGGATTACAAAGGAAACCAACTATATTGAAATAGTTATCAGAATATTGAACAAAGTTCTCAGACCCCTTTAAATGCATGTGTTATAAAGTAGAAAGTGGGTGAATTAGTGAATAACGCTGATTATCAGGTAAAATAACGGGAGATTAATTTGTTTTAATGTAACATGCCATAAAAAGAAAAAAAATGACTATATCTCCTTTCCTCCCCACATCCTCCTCCTTTTAAAATGTAGCTTTGAAAATAAGCTCTGTGGATGAAGCCATGCCAAAGGACGGGTCTGTCGACACAGGTAGGAGAAAGCCATTTTAATGAGTTTCCAATTGTAATTTTTTGATTGAGTCATATCTAACATTGAATAAGCTTCCAATATTCTTAATTACTCAATAAAAAGTTGAGTAGGTAGAAGATGGTTGCTGATTTAGGTTTTGCTGCTGAGGGAGCTTAAAAGGGTTTTCATCTGGGCTCCTACTGCATGTAATAGTGCTTTCTGAATATTTTAGAAGGTTGTGTTTGTTTTTTGACTCTCCTTCCAGCCTGCCATTTTATTTAATAGAGGCAGCATGGTAATAATGGATAGTGAGCTGTTCTTAGAGCAAGGGAGACCTCCATTCAAGCCCCACTTCTGACACATACTGTCTCCTTCCAGACTACTCTCCAGGGTAGAGTAGTCTAATTATCCCCAATTCAGGTTGTGTAAGGAGAGGACTGAAAATTTCATTTGGGAGTGACCTAGCCACTGTGTGAGCGATTGAGATGGCTCAGAACAAGAGCAATGTTAGCAGGCCGTTTTGCTTGTTTTTTTTTGTATGGCATAAATAGGTGATGATATTTTTTGCTGGACATCCAGTGTCAATAGACGCTATCTTCCCAAAAATCCCTCCCCAAATTTTTAGATATATTGGGGAATGCATTAATTAAAGATGGCTCTGAGGAAAGTGAAATTAGAGTTGTGTCAAGCGCAAAGCTGAGTTGAAGGTAATTCCTGGAAAAGGAATTAGTTGTAATTCTTGGAAGATTCTTTGTCTGGAAAGAGAGGGAGAATATTTGGACCCGTGCAGGCTCAGCCTCTGCTTGATCGAGTCCTCAATAAGCCAACGTTGGCTTGTCAAGGTCTGTCTTGTGAAGGGTCTCATCCTGGGTTTTTCTTTATTTTCTTTATTTTTTTTGTTTTAGTTCTGGCTTTGGCAAGACACAGAAACAAGATGGTGTTCTCATTTTTGTTATCTTTAATCATGTTCTGTCTTTAGCATGTATGAAGCTATGGCATCTATCTGTTGGAATTAGGTAGACCAAGACCTCAGACTGATACACAGAGCAGGTAGAGAAATTATTTACCTTTGAATTTTATGATCTGGACAATGACATTAAGAAGTGAAAAATTGAGCTTATATATCAATAGGAGTTCCTCCAAATTATAGGGATCATCGTTATCATCTCTATCCTCCCATTTAATTATTTGAAAATAGACCATGGAAAGTGTTACTAAGTTCATTCACAGTATGGAAAAATTCACACGGGATTAGGCCAAATGGCTTTAATAGATTTCCCCCTCCTCCCCCATCTTTGATATCTGCAAACCAAATTGGGAATATATAAGTCTTTTTAAAATTCATATTATGACATTATTAAAGGTTATTTTTTTCCGTTAGGTTGAAATTTATTCTTTAAAAATGAATCAGTGTAATTCACAGAATCACAGAAGTTGGGAGTCACAAGAGAACGCAGTGGCCACATAGTCCAATGCCCAATTGCAAAGAATCTTACAAAGAATCCTTGCCAGCTACAAACACAGCTGACAAATAGGCTTCCAACTTCTTCTTGAATACCTCCCAGGAGGAAGAACCTAGCACTTGTTTTTTTAATTTTTTTTAAATTTATTTAACATATTTAGTTTTTAGCATTGATTTTCACAATAGTTTGAATTACAAATTTTCTCCCCATTTCTACCCTCCCACCCACTCCAAGATGGCATATATTCTGGTTGCCCTGTTCCCCAGTCAGCCCTCCCCTCTGTCACCCCGCTCCCCTCCCATCCCCTTTTCCCTTCCTTTCTTGTAGGGCAAGATAAATTTCTACACCCCATTGTCTGTGTATCTTATTTTCTAGTTGCATGCAAAAACATTTTTGTTTGTTTTTGAACATCTGTTTTTAAAACTTTGAGTTCCAAATTCTCTCCCCTCTTCCCTTCCCACCCACCCTCCCCAAGAAGTCAAGCAATTCAACATAGGACACATGTGTATCATTATGTATAACCCTTCCACAATACTCATGTTGTGGAAGACTAACTATATTTTGCTCCTTCCCAACCCATCACCCTTTATTGAATTTTGTCCCTTGACCCTGTCACCTTTCGAAAGTGTTTGTTTTTGACTACCTCCACCCCCATCAGCCCTCCCCTCCATCATCCCCCCCGTTTATTTTTATCTTCTTCCCTCTTCTTTCCTGTGGGGTAAGATTCCCAATTGGGTATGTACGGTATTCCCTCCTTAGGCCAAATCTGATGAGAGCAATGTTCACTCATTCCCCCCCTCATCTGCCCTCTTCCCTCCTCCCACAGAACTGCTTGCTCTTGCCTCCTTTATGCAAGATAATCCATCCCATTCTATCTCTCCTTATCTCCCTCTCTCAGTATGTTCCTCTCTCATCCCTTAATTTGATTTTATTTCTTTTAGATATCTTCCCTTCATCTTCAACTCACCCTGTGTCCTCTCTCTCTCTCTCTCTATATATATATATCTATATATATATATGTATATACACACACACATAGATATGTACATACATACACATTCACCCATATATATACATAAACATATATGTATGCATATTCCCTTCAGCTACCCTAATACTGAGGTCTCATGAATCATACTCGTCATCTTTCCATGTAGGAATGTCAGCAAAACAGTTCACCTTTAGTAAGTTCCTTGCAATTTCTTTTTCTTGTTCTTTTTCTTGATTACCTTTTCATGCTTCTCTTGATTCTTGTGTTTGAAAGTCAAATTTTCTATTCAGTTCTGGTCTTTTCACTGAGAAAGCTTGAAAGTCCTCTATTTTATTGAAAGTCCATATTTTGCCTTGGAGCATGATACTCAGTTTTGCTGGGTAGGTGATTCTAGGTTTTAATCCTAGCTCCATTGACCTCCAGAATATCATATTCCAAGCCCTTCGATCTCTTAATGTAGAGGCTGCCAGATCTTGGGTTATTCTGATTGGGTTTCCACAATACTCAAATTGTTTCTTTCTGGCTGCTTGCAGTATTTTCTCCTTGATCTGGGAGCTCTGGAATTTGGCAACAATATTCCTGGGAGATTTCTTTTTGGGATCTATTTGAGGAGGCGATCGATGGATTCTTTCAATTTCTATTTTGCCCTGTGGCTCTAGAATATCAGGGCAGTTCTCCTTGATAATTTCTTGAAAGATGATATCTAGGCTCTTTTTTTGATCATGGCTTTCAGGTAGTCCAATAATTTTTAAATTATCTCTCCTGGATCCATTTTCCTGGTCAGTGGTTTTTCCAATGAGATATTTCACATTGTCTTCCATTTTTTCATTCCTTTGGTTCTGTTTTATAATATCTTGATTTCTCATAAAGTCACTAGCTTCCACTTGCTCCAATCTAATTTTTAAAGTAGTATTTTCTTCAGTGGTCTTTTGGAGCTCCTTTTCCATTTGGCTAATTCTGCCTTTCAAGGCATTCTTCTCCTCATTGGCTTTTTGGAGCTCTTTTGCCATTTGAGTTAGTCTGTTTTTTAAGGTATTGTTTTCTTCAGTGTATTTTTCATTATTTTTTTGGGTCTCCTTTAGCAAGTCATTGACTTGTTTTTCATGGTTTTCTTGCATCCTTCTCATTTCTCTTCCCAATTTTTCCTCTACTTCTCTAACTTGCTTTTCCAAATCCTTTTTGAGCTCTTCCATGGCCTGAGACCAGTTCATGTTTTTCTTGGAGGTTTCTGTTGTAGGCTCTTTGACTTTATTTAATTTCTTCTGTCTGTATGTTTTGGTCTTCTTTGTCAGTAAAGAAAGAATGCAAAGTCTGAGACTGAATCTGGGTGCATTTTCGCTGCCTGGCCATATTCCCAGCCAACTAACTTGACCTTTGAGTTTTTCAGTGGGGTATGACTGCTTGTAGACTACAGAGTTCTATGTTCCACGTTTGGGGGGGAGGTGCCAGCTCTGCCACACCAGCACTGCTCCTTCCCCAAGAACTCCCAACCCGGACTGGGCTTAGATCTTCAGCAGCCTGTGCACCCCTGCTCTGATCTGCCACTTAATTCCTCCCACCAGGTGGGCCTGGAGCCGGAAGCAGCAACAGCCGTAGCTGCCCCACCTCCGCTGCCCCTGGGGCTGGAAGCTGAACCTTGAACTCCTTCCACTCCCGCAGCTTTTCCCACTAACCTTCTCTGCAGTCTTTGATGTTTGTGGGTTGAGAAGTCTCGTAACTGCCGCAGCTCACTGATTCTGGGTGCTAGGGCATGCTCTGCCCGGTTGCTGGTCTTGTTGGTCCACGCTGCTCAGGCTGGGCTCTGCTCCACTCCGTTCCCAGCTCCCAGCTCCCAGCTCTCAGCTCCCAGCTCTGTGTGGGATAGACCTCACCCAGAGACCATCCACGCTGTCCTAGGCTGGAGCCCTGCTTCCCTCTGCTGTTTTGCGAGTTCTGCTGTTCTAGAATTGGTTCAGAGCCATTTTTTATAGGTTTTTGGAGGGACTCGGTACGGAGCTCACACTATTCCCTGCTTACCAGCCGCCATCTTGGCTCCACCCCCAATTCTATTGAAGGTTATTTGATTTGAAGGGTAAAATGCCATCTTGTTACAGCACTAAGAAAATATCTTCTCTCTCCATAGTAGATAAGACTCTTAATGATTCCTGACTTTAAGAGATTTTTTGCATGTAAATATGGCACATGTAGCCAATTTTACATGGCATGTGAACTTTATGATCAAATTAATTTTAAAAGTATCTTTCTCCATGGACTTTGGTTGGGAAGTAGCATATTAGAATAAACTTTGATCAAACCTAGTGACCAGAGACAGTGAGCATGCCTTAGAGATAAAATTGTATTTGAATTTGTTTTCTTCTTAATGTAAGACATATGGCTCATTCATAGACTTTTTGCTTGTGTTATTATTTTTTCTAATATGGACAAGGGGTCTTTTATGCTACGCACCTACACCCACGCCCATTTTATTTAATAGAGGCAGCATGGTAATAATGGATAGTGAGCTGTTCTTAGAGCAAGGGAGACCTCCATTCAAGTTCTACTTCTGACACATACTGGCTGGTTGACCCCAGGAAAGTCTTCTTGATGCTCTAGTCAACCCTCTAAGACTGCAAGTTGCAAAGAAGGTATTGACCTGCAGTAGCAATGGGAATTTCCTCTTCTGCGAGCTGTTCATTGTTTCTAAGGTTAAATTGTTGAACATCAGGCCTAATTTTTAAATTGACGAAGGGACTTTGAGAGGTCCCTAAATCCAGTCGCTTTCTTCTTCCAAAGTCTGTGAGTCTGTAGTTTTTTGGGAAAACATTTATAGCTGTATATAAAAAAAAATGATAATATTTTTCCCCAGTATCTTGGTGTGGTAGTTTGCTTTTGCTGGAGCCCTACAGAGAGTAATTTGTAATATCAATCAGCTTTTCACTGTTTCTAAGGTTAAGTTGTTGAACTTCAGGTCTAATTTTTAATTCACAAAGGAACTTTGAGAGGTCCCTAAATTTAATCCTTGTGAAGTCTGTGAGTCTACAGTGTTTCAGAAAAGCAATCACTTAACCTTTGCTTAGCCAATGGCCTTTGCAATGCAGCACTTTCCTGTCTTCCCACCCCGATCTCTTATTAAGATTAAAAGCCACAGCATGTCAGTTAACTTCTATACTTTTGTCCAGATCCATAGCAGCACTCTCTGTCAACAGCAATTAAACTACTTTGGGGATAGTACTGTGGAATTTTCCAGCTTCTGTGTAAATAAACTGCATAACTCAACCATCTTGGTTCTAGAGGCTCTTATGAAAACACAATAGGACAGTCTCATGTAGTCATGATTTAGAGTTGGAAAGGGAACAATCAGGGTAAGGTAACATTAATTAAGCACCTACTATGTGCTAAGCACTGTGCTAAATGCTTTACAAATTCTACCTTATTTGATACAATAACTCTAGGAGGTAGGTGCTTCATTTTACAATTGAGGAAACTGAGGCAGAGAGAGGTAAGTGACTTTCCTAGGGTCATATAGCTAGTAAGTATCTGAGGTCAGATTTGAACTCAGATCTTCCCAACTGCAGGACTACCACTCTATCTACTGACTCTCTCCAGTAGCAGTCACCTGCCACTGAGTAGTGGTCTAGTCCACGAATCAACAAATTATAGCCTGCATCTGGCCCATGCCTTAGAAGGTCTGGGGGAGCATTGCTATTTTGTTTTGGCCCATAGTTTTCCAAAAATGTTTCTGTATGGCTTGTGAGCTAAGTTAAGGATAGCACTTACTCATGAGCTGTACAAAAACAGACAACTGGTCTGGATTTGGCCAGAGGGCTATAATTTGCCAATCCCTGGTCTAGTTTAACTCCTTCATTTTATAGATGTGGGAACTGAGTTCCCCAAAAGGTGATTATGGGAGCAGAGTCAGCATCTGAACCAAATCTTGTGTCTTCTGACGCAAGATTCAGAGTGTTTTTTAATCATGCTGCTTTAGTATTTCCCAACCTTTTTTGTCTGTGACTTGTTGGAGTCTATCAAACCTGTTTGATTTTTATTGGTTTGAGAGTGTAGAGGCAAGGAAGTTATGAGGATGAATTGACAGAGAAGCGCTTATCTTTCTCCCTCCATAGAAATAATAATGTCTGATAATAATAATAATGCAACACCTCACTTATCCAGTGGCATTGTGGGTAATTAAGTGTTATACAGAAGGTAATTTTGTAGATAATGGAAACTTACCACTTTAAGCTTTAAGCATTAAAGCATTAAGTTTAACAGTTTTGGATGGAAATCTTTATAAAAAGATATTACCTAATTAATTAGAATATATTAAAATATAACAATATATTTAACTTTTCTTGATGACTCATAGAATTACACAATTTCAGAATTGAAGGTCTTAGAAAGACCTGAGAGGTCCAAATCTAGTCCAACCCAAACCTGAATGAGAATCTCCTGTTACAAAAATCCTCCCTATGTGATCTTACTGCCTTTATTTAAAGATTTTTAGGGATAGAGAACTCACAGTCTGCCAGTGCACACTGCCCATTCTAGCAGAACTCTCATTGTTAGGAAGCTTCCCTTCACTACTGGATCAATATTTGTCTTTATGTAACATCTACCTATTGATCCTACTTCTATCTTTCAGAGAAAAACAGAAAAAAGTCCAATCTTTCTTTTACTTGAAATTCTTTCAAACACAACTATCATGATGTTCCCTCTTCCTCCCCTGTCTTTTCCAGGCTGAACTTCCCCAATCAAGGTCAGCATGACTCAAGGTCATACTTATATGCATAGGACTTCTTGCTCCAACCACAAGTGGGTCCAGATAGCTGTTGATGATTCTGGGAACTTTAGACTCATTATCAACGGTTTCTTCTCAATGTGTTGGGATAAAGAATCGTGCATAGGAGGGATCCCAGGGCAAAGCTCTTTTTTCATCAGAATGTAGGATACATAATTAGGAAAGGGAAACTTGTCAAAAACAACTTGTGTGTGGACTTATTTTTTAGGGTGAGGGTGAGGGGCAGGCAGAACCATAGGATTGTAGTTTTAGAGCTGGAAGGAATCTCAGAGGTCATTTAGTCCAACCCTTTTATAAGGGAACTGAACCCCAAGTGTTGACTTCCTTGCTAAAGATATATTGATTTTTGTGTACTTCTTGCATCTTTGCATCTCTCTCTCTCTGTCTCTGTCTCTCTCTCTTTCTCTTCCCCTCTCTCTCGTCCCCTCTCTCTCCCCCTCTCTTTCTCTCTCTCCTTCCCTCTCCTTCTCTCTCCTTCCCTCCCCCCCTCCCTCCCTCCTTCTCCCTCTCCCTCCCCTCTCCCCTTTTCCCCTCCTCCCCCCTGTAAAATCTTACTAGTTGTATGACCCTGGCCAAGTCACTTAGTCTTGACTTCAGTCTCCTCAGCTATAAAATGGAGATAGCAGTACCTACCTCCCAGGATTGTTGTGAGGATCAAGCACAGTGTCTGTCATATAGTTGGTGCTTAATAAATGCTTATTTTCTTCCTTCTCTTTTAAAAAATGTGTCTTATATGAATGACCAGTAAGTTCTAGCAATTTGCTTTA
The DNA here is from genome assembly GCF_011100635.1 of Trichosurus vulpecula. Taxonomy (NCBI): domain Eukaryota; kingdom Metazoa; phylum Chordata; class Mammalia; order Diprotodontia; family Phalangeridae; genus Trichosurus; species Trichosurus vulpecula. The sequence continues at coordinate 422,865,717 of NC_050574.1, forward strand.
TGTGAAATATTGGATTTATTGGCAGTTCTCAGGTTGCCCAGCTCTCCATTCTTTCCTGACTGCCTCAAGTGAATATTTATGGATAGGATTTTTAATGAGCATAATAAATTCAGATCCTTTTAAAGGGGATTTGCCTCCCTAAGCAATGTAAAAGAAGGTAGGGTGAAGCTATAACATCTTCCCTAGGGGTGAATATATAAACCTGAATACAATGGAAAATGCAGTACTTGCTTTCCTATGAGATATCTTTCTTCCATGGGATTTTTATAGGGATTCTTAGTCAGCAGTTCCAGAATTTGCAACATCTCATTTCGGAGTTTCTAACTGTCTCCTGAAAGTAGTAGAAACAGAAATCTGGAAATTGTTCAAGGCTACTTGCTTTTAACCAAAAGGAGGTGGTGGTGGGGGGGCGGTCAGGGATTAACCCTCACGCGGAGATGAGTGAGTAGGCTCTATAGGAATTTGTTGCTGAAGTTTTTAATTTATGATTCTGTGTCTTTCCTGTAGAAGTATTTTTTTAATGGATGACAGTGTATTTTAATGAGTCATTACATTAAGCCTGTCTAGATCTCAGTCATACAGTTTCAACTTTTCCTCCCAAGAAAAACTTTATGTCCCATTTGCCTTTATTTATGAGGCAACGTTAATTTCTAATATATAATCCTCAAATCCTTCCCACAATATAGTGTCATTGTATTAGAACTAGTAGACAAAATAAATGGCCTAAGAAACTCTTTTCCACCCTCCAGGGGGTAAGCTTAGAGAATTTTCTCCAAGGCTAACATAAACAGTCTTGTGGGCCAAGAATCCCCTCAGTCATAAATGCTAATTGATAACCCTATGAAGGCTGCCTGTTTAAGAATTTCTTTATTAACTGGCTTAGTTTTGAAAATTTTTTATGAGGGTCTGAAATGATAAGAAGGAAAATGTGTTGGAACTTTTCCTTTCAATTCTGGCTTCTGATTTTAGAAACAGGATTTCAGTTGCTCGTGAAAATAAGGAAGCCATCAAATCGCTCTGTGTTGGAGCCTCCCACTGATCCGTTGGTGTGTTCTTTACCAGCTCTGCAGATAAGTTTCTGGGTTTGTAATGGCATGAGTGGAACCCAAGCAAATAGCAATAATCTCTGTTTCAGCTTCTCCTAAGGACTTGAACACTCTCAAAGCAAGACCAAGATCCAGGTAGTGTTTCTTTGATTTCTGTTTCAGTGCCTTGAATTCTGCCTCATCTCTATCTGGGGGAAGAATAAACCAAACATTGCCCTCATATTTCACTTGTATGTCTCTATATCTCTATATGGATATACATACGTACATAGAGATACAATTTCAAAAGTCACAAATATGTACTATATATGTATGTGGCATATACATGCATATATGTATAAATATGTCTATATATAATTTCATTAGTGATGAATGGCATGCTGAATACAAGTAGTGACCCTGAGTAGACTATGGAACCTTGTTTGTGTCAGTACTAAAAATCAATAGTTTTTCCATAACCTCTTTTGGGATGAAGTTGCATGTAATGTGTTACTCTGTGGGTATAGATAGGATGGGGAAGTAGGGAAAACAAACTTGAATGAAAGGAAATAGTCATTAAAATTAACACTGACATTTGATATTGTGACCAAAACGAATCCCTCAATGTTAAAGAGAAGGTGAGAAGCCATCTAAGACCATTGAATATATCTTTATGCCTTTTCTTTTTTAAGCCAGGCAAGTAAGCTATATAAATAATCCATTATTCCCCTTATAGAGTCCTTTGCATTTGGAGCTTATACCACAAATGGAAAGAAAAAAACAGTAAGAGCAGAGTAGGAGAAAAATTACATTTGTCTGTGTGGTTGGTTGAGACTAAAACAAACGATCTTAAAAAATATATAAAACTTGATGTTAAAGCAGATGATAGGCTGGCCCTCTGTCTACAAGAACCCATTTTTCAAATTATGTGTGTTTTCTGATTTGATTCTGGTCTTTGAAGAGTGTCTAATCTCCTCATGAAATTACTTGTATGCGATAGACATGTTTCTGAAAAATGTATAAACCAAATCCTATTGTATACCTACTGGAATGTGTTGTAGGTAAAGGGTCATTCCAATCCCCTCCTCCACTCTTGATTATGCTTAAATTTGAACTTTTTTATATTGATTTTGGTTAAAGTACAACTGATCCCACACACATATATATGTAATCCCATATCTAATCCTATACTATATCTATATGTATTAATGTAATCTGTTTATCATAAATTGAAAAACTGTTTACATAGCAAAGCTATGATTACCCTATTTCAAGCTCCATGATCTGCAAATAAATTTAACACATTTTTTTTTTGATGAATGAACATAGCATCCTTCTGGTATCTCTACTTTCCTGCTTGCTCAGGGGGCCAGTCCCTGGCTACGTCTGATGTTTAATACATCTTAATGCTCTGTGATTCCAGAATAGCATAGTCCATCATTGGGGAAGGAGGGAGTGGGATGGGGAAGGGAACAAATGTTCATAAAGCACCTACAGTGTGCGGGGCACTGTGCTAAGCACTTTACAAATGCCGTCTCATTTGATCAATGGAAATCCCCAAGCTGCTTAAATAGATAAAGCTGCCCGAAGTATAAATGGCAGGGCTTTGGCTCTGGTGTTGGCTCTAAAGACCTAGTCAGATCCACATTTGCAGTTTCTGTTCACCAAAACTTTAGATTAATGTTTAGACATTAGGGTTCTAGACCAATGACAATCTCTTTTCTAATGCACTTCATCCAAAACCTGAGCGTAGCTGGAACAAAGAAAATAGTATCACATATATGCTTTTTTTGGGGGGGGGGGGGAATAGGCTTTCATTTGTATACCCATAATTTTGCATGTGCTTGGAAATAAAATGGAACCTATACTTTTTGTTGAAGGGGAGGATGTATAAATCCTTTTCTTGGAATGAGGAATGTCATTAAGAATACGTCTGCCATGGATCATTCTGTTAACTTCTAGAGAGAACCTATATATTTACATCTTCAATTTTGAAAGTAACTACTAAAAAGCTTTTCATCTCAGTTGGTATAAACAAAACAAAACACAACAAAAAACCAGAACTCTCATGCCCTATTTTGGCTCTGGTACCAGCTTTGGCTCTGGTACCTGTTATGCCTAATGAATTACTGCAAGCGTAACACCTCAAGTTGTTAGTGCTGACTTTAGTCAAGCCTGCAACCTTGGGAGAAATCAAAACAAAACAAAAAAACCCTTGACTGCAGCAAAAGAAACCTGAAAAGCTTATTCAGCAAAAGCAAACTTGCCATAATAGTCATTCCTTTGCCTAGAGCAGGAAGGGCTTCATGGTATTTAATAGAATTTGAATTGTAAATAACACTTCCAGCCAACCCACCCAGAGAAGCTTACCTATGTTTGCTTGTCTTATAAACACTCTCCCAAGTAAAATGCCTCATTCCTCTTCCCTACATCCCCCCCCCCCACCCCTTTAAACCAGAGAGGCAACTTAAGACCCAATTAGGTACCTGGTTAAGGTCGTTCAAGGATTGAGTGGGGAAGGCTGGAATTGTCCTATTTCCTAGTTTCTACTTGTATTTTCTCACAAACTCTAAAGGATGTGATTTCATAAGCAATAGACTCTTAGTTTGAGTCAGGGGTAGGGTATGTTACTGTCCAAAATGATCGAGGTTTTTGTTAAATACATTTCACTTGATGTGGCTGTAGGAGGAATTATTTCCTGCTTGGCTCATAGTAGTTTAAGTTACATAAACTAGACTATTGGAGGTATTATATGGAAATATAATATAGCTTAAAAACAACATAATAACTAATGTTACTTAGAATAAAAAGAATCTTGGTTTCTGTGTACTTGGGTTGTATTTCGGACATGTTTGCTTTCTACTCTGATACCTACCTCCTGGTTTTACTAGTCACAGTGTTGGTGCATGCCCGGTGGATAGGAGAAAAGAATTGCTTAATACCATGTGATCCTTGTGGTAAAACGAGGATGCATTACCAATGAAGATTTGGCAAACATTTCTAATTTTAATTCATGTATTGTTGTAGTAACAATTTGAATTTACATACCGTTCACACCCCCACCCCCCACCCCCATCACAAAAGATGGACATTTAGGTTTAAAGATAGAACAGGCCAATGACTTCATTTCATAGTTGAATCTGACAGATCATTGCCCTGTCCATGATAATTGCTTTTCAAGACCACTGAAGTCACTTGGCTAAGCCTTTGGGATATTATTTTTCCTCTCTCAGTTCCAACTCCAGAGAGTGAAACAATTGCTATCTTCCTTTTGATATTCCCTTATTTCGCTGCAGATCTTACTCTAACACATCTCTAGAAGAGGCCATGAAAAGGGTCGAGGAACCTCCCACTCCCCCACCGAGACCACAGAAATCCCATTCCAGAGCCTCCTCCTTGGATCTGAATAAAGTCTTCCAGCCAAATGCTCCAGGTGAAGTTGCCCTTTTCTTCCCCTAGCACGTTTCCTTTGGTTTCGTAAAGGCATGCTTTTGATAGTGGAAACCAGAGATGAACATAGTAATTTTGCCCTACCGCCATATTCTGTTAGGACGGTTGTGTTCACTTAGGAGAAAATAGTGCCAGACTTTTAAGTTTCAGATGTGTCTTGGGAGGGTGTCCCAAAGATGCTATGGGTCAAGAAATGTGAGATTCTCAAATCTCAAGGTTTAGATATTCTTTGAGATTGGGCAGCTGACAAAATGGATGATTGTTACTTGAGTCTTTCCAATTTTTTTACTCACAAGTAGGGCTTTGCTTCGGTTTGGTTTTCCCCTTCATTACTGCATGGATAAGAGGTAGATGTAGTTCAGTCTTAAGGGTCAGGCTACACTAAATACCCTCCTTGGCAAAAAAAAAAAATTCAATTTTCCTTTGGTTCCTATTTTGGGTGAGAAGATGCCAGTTTCCTGCCCTGTCTTGCTACTTTCATATCTAGAGTCTGACTTTCTTTTTTCTTTTCTTTTTTTTTTTCCAGATTGGTAGGAGGAAGGAGGGAATGGGCTGCTGGGTAGACATCGTAGTATTGCCACAGGGGCAGAAAATGTTAAGAAACAATCCATTGAAATCAGTCATTGCTCCTTGTGTGTGGCTTCAGGGATTTTCCCTTCCCTCCTTCCCCCAAGTTGCTCAGTCCCCAATTCAGGCCACAGATTGTGTGTAGGGTGTAGGGGGGTGTATCCTCTATGGATACCATTCTTTGTGGCTGTGGGGTGGTTCAGTGGGTAGACTTGGAGTCAGAAGGACCTGAGTTCAAATGCTGTCTCAGACATTTATTGCTCTGTGACCCTCTCTAAAGCCCAATTTCCTCATGTATAAAATAGGAATAATAAAGGGTACCCACCTCATCGGGGTGTTGTGAAGATCAAATGAAGGAACTTGTAAAGCACTATATAAATGCTAGCTATTGCTGCTGTTATTTTTATTCTCCATGCAATGGGAGCCTTGTAGAGGTAATGACAAACCTTTCCTTTCATGAAAATTATAAACTTAGGGTTTATTGTAGTTATAATTGCTATTTGGGTTTAAAACCATCCTTTCTTCCAACTCATGTAAGCAAACTGCAAATAGGATTATTTCTTGGAACTCTGTAAGCCTGTGTTGGTTTTTAACAGTAAGCCAGCCCTGGTCAGGGACTGGTGATTTTCCGATTGTTGCTTTTTTCCCCAGAATTAGAAAAGATTCTCCTTGGCCTATAAATCAGTTCTGATCTTTGTGGTTAGGGTAGAACCTGGCTTGTTTTACTTTTATTAAACATGGGCTATCTTCACTGTGAGGATAGAAACTAAAAAAATTCTGTTTTTTTTTTTCTGAGTGAAATTTAATTCTGGGATGTATGAGGTCATTAGATAACAGTTTGATTTGCTATTTAAGACTTTTTTTCCTCCCTAGGGAAAATATCCTGGAAACATCTATCTAAATATCTAACTGAATCTTTGGGAGTAGTTGCAGATGATTTTTAAAATGCTGTGAAACCAGTACATCTGAGAATAATTCATAGATGTTTCAATCCAGATATTTTGAAGGACTATTTCAAGGACTAAATGAGGTATCTGACAGTTGTGAGACATCCAAGTGCCTAACCTGAATCTGGGGCATCTAGGATGCATATGATTCTAGGATTTCTGCCCTAAGAGAAATAAAGTCCAAGGAGGTGGCTGTAGCCAAGGTAGTTTGCACAGCAAGGAGTTCAGGATAAGACTTGAAATTAGGAGATGCTAGATAGATGAATTTCATGCTTAAAGATCCTGCTTCTTTTTCTTATTAGTCAAACATTTACCTAAATAAATGGATATTGAAAGTGTTTCAACAGTCTGGCATGATCATAACAGAAATTACTTAACTTTCCTTATGGACTAAATTCTCCATGACCTGAAGGTCAGATTTCATAACAGCAAATTCTGGAGAACAGCCTAAATTGTTTGGTTGTGTTTTACCAAGTATTGCTTAAGATAAGTGGTCTCTGGTCTGGTATTAGAAATCTATTTGTTATATATTCTGATGGTATTGTCATAATTGTATTTAAGCAGTGTTCTTAGGCCATACTAGCATAAAAGTGCCCCTAAATCCCAATTAATGTTAAAATTAGTAAGCTCAGCTACACTGTAAACATAAATAGGAATGACATACAAAGTAGAACTAAACCCAGATTATAAAGGAAAAGATAAATGTAAAAACTGCCATCAGTTTAGAGACCAGAAAGACATTAAAAAGGCAATAAGAACATGTAGTAATTCTTCAAAAATAAATTTTTATTATTTTACTTTTTCATAGTATCAACATTTCCCTCTGTGACCTTCCCTTCTCCTAGCAAGCCATAAATAATAATTTTTAAAGGAAAAAATGAAGAAATCAGCAAAAATAATCAATATATCAAAATGGAGATTTAAAAAATACAAATATATTGATCAGAAGACTGATAGAAGTCTTTGGACTTCTCACCAGCAGTGTTATGCACACATGACTTTAGCACCTACAGGATTAAGACACTTTATATACATATTATGTATATTATATAATCTCATTTAATCCATCAAATGACCTGTGAGGTGGGTAGTGCCAATAATATCCTCATTTTACAGGTGAATCACCTGAAGCTCCCAGGTCAGGTTGTATACCACAGGGTCAGTTAATGGGAAACCTGAAACTTCAACCCTGGGTAGCTTTCATTACTCCATGCTACCATTTTCTGGATGTCACTCCAGTATTTCAGAGGATCTGTGAGCTTATCAGTGTGATCACTCCTTTTTTTTAAAATCAATTTTCAATTCAACAAATGTAAATTTCTTGAGAGTAGAGACTTTTCTTTTTTTCTTAAAATTGGTTTTTTGGTTATCTCTAGCACCTAATACAGAGCAGACACTTAATAAATGCAGAATTGGTTGAACTGAACATTTATTGAACACCTATAGCATGCAAGGTTATATCACCTTGCATATTTAGTTATTGGGAAATACAAAGACAAAACAGTCCCTGCCATCAAGGAATGTAAATAAATGTGCTTTTATACCTTGATCAATTTTATTTTCCTCAGTGTGGTTACTCTCTCCAGTGATTCAATTTGTTTGCTGTCTGTCCATCCATAGGGCAACTTGTGTGACCTCGGTCTATGGCCTCCCCTGTGACATTGGTTTCTGGAAGAGTTCCTCTAGTTCTCTTGATATTGCATGGATATAATTGGAAGTTGTAAGCTGTACATCAGTTGCCCTTTGCTCTTGCCACATGACTGGTCATCTTTTTCTACTTGACATATCTAGGTGTCAACCTTGTTTTACAATTATGATAAATAAGATCCCTATTTTTCAGGGACTCACCTCTCTGTTTACCTCCCAGCCTATGACCTGTCAGTGCTGTCTCTGCTACATGACATCATCTTCTGGCCCTGGACATGAGAATCTTAGCCACTGGTGGGACCTATTATATATATTGTGTAATTATTATAACATTATCTATTATAGAGTAGAGGAAGCTATTTTTGATCCTTTTGGTGTAGTTCTGTTGGTCCATTTGTAAGCCCCCTTGTCCTTGTCTCTACAAGTCTCATTCCTTAGTTTTTGTGGTCTTTAAGTTTTTCAGTTAGTTTTTTCTTTGTCAGAAAGACCATTATTGTTAAGGAGCTCAAAAAGTGTATCCCTTATAAAAGGGATTAATTAGCTAGCAATATGCTATTACTAGGAGATAAATCAGTCAACAGATATTGCAATGGATAGAGCATTGGGCTTGGAATCAGGAAGACTCATCTTTCTGAGTTCAAATCTGGCCTCAGACACTTACTAGCTGTGTGATCCTGGGCAAGTCACTTTACCCTATCATCAGTAAAATGAGCTGGACAAAGAAATAGCAAACCATTCCTGTATCTTTGCCAAGAAAACCCCAAATGGGATCACAAAGAGTTGGACACAACTGAAAAACGACTGAACAACAACTGAAAAGATTTATAAGGGTACTCTGCTAGATGCTCTGGGAGGCATAAAAAAGCATTAGAATAAAATCCTTGCTCTGAAGGCAGATATATGCCAATTTGGATGATGAGGTAAAAATATATCATATGATGACTTTATTAAAATTATTAAAATGCCATGATGTCTGTATTTCTCCCCGACTCATTAAACCCCCATGGTTCCCTATTGCCTCCAGAATAAAATAAGACCCTTTATTTGCCATTTATACCTTTTCACAATCTGGTCTCAATTTGCTTTTCCAGGCCTCTTCTATATTACTCCCCTCCATATTCTCTGCAATCCAGTTATGGTGGTTTACTTTCTGTCCTATGCACAAGAAACTCCAGATCCTTTCTATGTGGTTTTGCATTGGCTCTCCTCAGTACCTGAATGCACTCCTCCCTTGCTTTTGCATCTTAGAATTGCTTGTTTCCTTCAGAATTCAGCTCATGCACAACCTTCTTACATAAAACCTTTCCTGATCCCCTATAGATGCTAGTGCCTTCCCCTAAAATTACCTTGTATATACATATACATGTAATTGTTATCTTTCTCTTTTTCCGCAATAGAATACAAAAGTCTTTTTAAAAATGATAAATTAAAATATTATTTTATTTTTCCCAATTTCATGTAAAAACAATTTTAACATTCATTTAAAAATGTTTTTGAGTTCCCAATTCTCTTCTCCCCTCCCTTCTCTTCTTCCTGAGACAGTAAGTAATTTGATACATGTTATATACATGCGCAATCATGCAAAACATATTTCCATATTAGTCATATTGTGAAAGAAAACACAAACCAAAAACCCCCAACAAAACCACACAAAAAATAAAGTGAAAAAAGTATGCTTTAATCTGCATAGAATGTAAAAGTCTTGAGGAAAAGGGACTTTTTTGAAAAAAAGTCTTTCTATTCCCAGCATCTAAGTGCCTCACACATAATGGATGCTTAATGAATGCTTTTTGATTGAATGAGCAATATGGACACAAAATGATGTAGGAGAAGAGGAAGCAATCAATTCAGGCCAGATTGATCAGGAAAAAATTCATGAAGTCTGAATTGAACCCTTTAGGATAGCCAGGGCAGTTAAATGTGAAGAAAATCAGAAGATATATCTGGGACACTGCAAGCAGATCATTTTGACAGTTGTTAACATGTTTGGAGGGTTCCAATAGGTGAATAGTTAGAAACTGGGGCAAGATCCCACATCCATGCGTGACCTAGAATGTTGATCCAAAGCACTTAGACTGTGTCATTTATGTAAATGGAGACCAACATGATGAAAATATATTTCAAGAAGACTTTTCTGAGAATGCTATCAAAGGTAGATTTTCTAGAAGAGAATGGGTAGTTATATGTCTTGATCAGTGATGTCTAACTCAAATAGAACTGGGGGAAGGTCACTAAACTATATGTGGATCCCTGTGGGCTACATATTTATTTAATTTTAAAACAGTTTTATCTGTCTTTTATGGTATTTTTAAAATCAATTTTGTTAAATACTTTCCCATACTTGGGAGTGTTGTGGGTCACATGTGCTGTGCATTTGACACCTCTGCCTTAGATAATTGGTGACTGGATAAAGATGATTTCTCAAGTTGCTTTCCAGCTTTGAGCCTCTGAAATTGTTCCCTACTCTTACTCAGGTTTTCCATATCCCAGTTTGTGGTGGAAGAATGAGCCATACCTGTCCACCTAGAAATCAAAGAGCTCCCTCCCCCAGGCACATTTATACACATGTATCTATTTATGTACTTATACTTATCTACTTGTGGCTCACTCTTCCCTAATACATATAATTCTGGGCAAAATGGTGATAGGCATTCAATTCTGTGTTTCTCCCATTGGTAGGGGCTCAGGAAAACCTCATGTTTTGTATTACCTGATTGTACTTATACCTATTTTTAATGTAGGGATAAAAAGGAAGGAAAATATTGGGGAAGGAGTAATACAAAATGCAGGCATAATAAAAAAGTGGAAAATTGAAAAAGGAAAAACTATCATCTTAGACAGAAAGAAACAGAATGTGGAAAAATGGGTTATGCAGAATTTTCTAAAAGAAGTGGGAAAACCAGAAGAAAATGATGAGAAGGTAAGAAAGGGAAAGAGAATTTTAACAAGAATAACAGGAAGAAAAAAGCATGACAAAGGAGGAGAAAGGAAAGGGAAAATAAGGGAATTTAGGAAAAGGAGAATATAAATGATAGGTTCTGGAAAGAAAGAAAAAATGAACACACTGCTTAATCTTAGGTTATATAAGGACCTGGCTAAGGAATTGTAGCATCATTTTTTTTTCTTGAAAACTTTATAGAGCTAGTGAAAGAAACCCAGCAAACGATCAAATTTAGTGATGTTTTTTAAAGAACAACTTGGGAGGGGTTGGAGCCAAGATGGCAGCTGGAAAGCAGAGACTTGCTTAAGCTCTCCACCAAATCCCTCCAAACACGTGTAAAAAATGGCTCTGAACAAATTCTAGAGCTGCGGAACCCACAAAATAGCAGAGGGAAGCAGGTCTCCAGCCCAGGAGAGCCTGGATGGTTGCTGGGAAGGGTCTATCACATGGTGCTGGGAGCAGAGTGCAGCCCAGCATTGGCCGTGCCAGGATCAACCAGACCCGGAGTTGGGCGGAGCAGGCCTGAGGGCCATGAATCATTGAACTGTGGTGGTTACCAGACTTGTCAACCCACAAACGCCAAAGACCACGGAGCAGGTTAGTGGGAAAACTGCTGGATTGGTTAGAGAGTGGTCTGGCCCCAGCCCTGGGGGTGGTGGAGGTAGCAGTGGCAGCAGCAGCAGGAAGCTCCTGCAGTGGCTTCCGGAGCTTCAGCGCCAGCTGCTTCTGGATTCCCTGGCTCACACAGTGGGAGGAATCAAGCAGTGGATCAGAGTGGGAGTGCAAGGAGCACTTTGCTGGCACAGAGGGAAGTTCTCTTGCTGTGCCCTGCTTGGATCTGGGTCGTGATCCTGGTTGGCAGTTCTTGGGGGAGGAGGAGCGCTGCTGTGGCAGAGCTTGTGGTGACAGTGGAGGAGAAGTAGCTCTGAAAACAGCAGCACAGCCCCTAAAGCTTGGGACAAAGTACTGTCTACTCTATAAGCAGTCATACCGTGACAAAAAGCTCAAAGGTCAAGTAGTTGGCTGGGAACCATGAACAGGCAGTGATAAAGGACTCAAACTCAGACTCTAGAATTTTTTTTTGGTGACAAAGAAAATCAAAACATACAGCCTAAAGAAGTCAACAAAGTCAAAGAGCCTACGTAAAAAGCCTCCAAGAAAAATATGAATTGGTCTCAGGCCATGGAAGAGCTCAAAAAGGATTTGGAAAAGCAAGTAAGAGAATTAGAGGAAAAATTGGGAAGAGAAATGAGAGTGATGCAGGAAAGCCATGAAAAACAAGTCTTGCTAAAGGAGACCCCAAAAAATACTGAAGAAAATAACACCTTAAAAATAGACTAACTCAAATGGCAAAAGAGCTCCAAAAAGCCAATGAGGAGAAGAATGCCTTGAAAGACAGAATTATCCAAATGGAAAAGGAGGTCCAAAAGACCACTGAAGAAAATACCACCTTCAAAATTAGATTGGAACAAGTGGAAGCTAGTGACTTTACGAGAAATCAAGATATCATAAAACAGACCAAAGGAATGAAAAAAATGGAAGACAGTGTGAAATATCTCATTGGAAAAACTCCTGACCTGGAAAATAGATCCAAGAGAGATAATTTAAAAATTATTGGACTACCTGAAAGCCATGATCAAAAAAAGAGCTTAGACATCATCTTTCAAGAAATTGTCAAGGAAAACTGCCCTGATATTCTAGAGCCATAGGACAAAATAGAAATTGAAAGAATCCACCAATCACCTCTTGAAAAATATTCCCAAAAGAAAACTCCTAGGAATATTGTTGCCAAATTACAGAGTTCCCAGGTCAAGGAGCAAATACTGCAAGCAGCCAGAAAGAAACAATTTGAGTATTGTGGAAACATAATCAAGATAACCCAAGATCTAGCAGCTTCTACATTAAGGGATCAAAGGGCTTGGAATATGACATTCCGGAGGTCAATGGAGCTAGGATTAAAACCAAGAATCACCTACCCAGCAAAACTGGATTTTCAATAAAATAGAAGACTTTCAAGCTTTATCAATAAAAAGACCAGAGCTGAATAGAAAATTTGACTTTCAAATACAAGAATCAAGAGAAGCATGAAAAGGTAAACAAGAAAGAGAAATCATGAGGGACTTACTAAAGTGGAATTGTTTTGTTTACACTCCTACATGGAAAGATGATGTGTGTAATTCATGAGACCTTTCTCAGTAGTAAGGCAGTTGAAGGGAATACACAAATATTTAGACAGAGGACACAGGGTGAGTTGAATATGAAGGGATGACATCTAAAAAAATAAAATAAAATTAAGGGGCGAGGGAGGAATATATTGAGAGAGGGAGAAAGGGAAAGATAGAATGGGGTAAATTATCTCACTTAAAAGTGGTAAGAAAAAGCAGTTCTGTAGGAAGGGAAGAGGGGCCAGGTGGAAGGGGAATGAGTGAATCTTGCTCTCATCAGATTTGATTTGAGGAGGGAATAACACACACTCAATTGGGTATCTTACCCCACAGGAAAGTAGGGGCAAGGGGATAAAAAGGCGTGATGATAGAAGGGATGGCAGATAGGGGGAGGAGGTAATCAAAAGCAAACACTTTTGAAAAGTGAGATGAAGTATGCAAAACACTTTGCAAACCCTAAAATGTTATATAAATATAACACAGTTATATTTATATAGTTTTTGTTCACTCGTTTCAGTTGTGTCTGACTCTTCATGACCCTGTTTGGGGTTTTCATAGTCAAGGGAGAAAATTTAATAAAGGGGGAACAGGATAGGGTGGAGGGAAATATAGTTAGTCTTTCACAACATGATTATTGTGGGAGTGTTCTACATAATGATACTTGTGTGATCTAAGTTGAATTGCTTGCCTTCTTAGGGAGGGTGGGTGGGAAGGGAAGAGGGGAGAGAATTTGGAACTCAAAGTTCTAAAAGTGGATGCTTAAAAAAAAGTTGTTTTTGCATGCAACTGAGAAATAAGGTATATAGGGAATGGGGTATAGAAATTTATGTTGCCCTAGAAGAAAGAAAGGGGAAAGGGGATGGGGGGAGTGGGGTGACAGAGGGGAGGGCTGACTAGGGAGCGGGGCAATCAGAATATATGCCATCTTGGAGTGTGGGAGGAAATTTGTAACTCAAAATCTTGTGGAAGTCAATGTTGAAAACTAAAATATTAAGTAATAAAATATGAAATCATAAAAATAAAATAACAACTTGGAAAATAATAGGATGATTGGTTTAATCCTATCTGTTATGATAATATTGGTATCAAGTCATTTGGACTCTGGGACACCTTTGGGTTCTGGGTAATAGCTGGCATTGCATGGCAAAGAGTAAACATAGCAATTGGTCTAATGTCTCTCTATCCAGTGAGATGAAGTATGCAAAACACTTTGCAAACCCTAAAATGTTATATAAATATAACACAGTTATATTTATGTAGTTTTTGCTCACTCATTTCAGTTGTGTCTGACTCTTCATGACCCCATTTGGGGTTTTCATGGCAAAGATATTGGAATGGTTTGCCATTTCCTTCTCCAGCTCATTTTATAGATAAGGAAACTGAGGCAAACAGGGTTAAGTGAGTTGCCCAAGGTCACACAACTAGTAAGTTTCTAAGGTCAAGTTTGAACTCAGGCCTTCCTGACTCTAGGCCCAACCCTCTATCCACTGTACCACCTAACTGCATATAAAAATATACACGTATATGTACAAATATATAGTATTCATATTTACAAAGTACAAAGGAATAAGCTACTTCTGTTTTTATGATGAAATTCTAAATAACAACAAACAGTGCTGTTTGCAATATTTTGATTTTTGCAAGATTATAACTTCTGTCCCATAATATATATTCAAAATTTAAAAAATTAGCCTGGGTTCATTGTGATCAGATTTTGGCTCCCTAAAGATTCTAGAGATATTCTTCCTTGCTTAGGCTACCTCTTTTTAAAATTTTTTAATAGGTTAATTTATTTTTAGTTTTCAACATTCACTTCTCTAAGTTTAAAATTTTCTCCCTCTTCCTCACCTCCCGCTCCCCAAGACAGCATGCAATCTGATATAGGCTCTACGTATACATTCCTATTAAATATATTTTCACATTAGTCATATTGTGTAGAAGAATTAGAATGAAAGGGAGGAACCATAAGAAAGAAAAACATAAAACAAAACAAAAAAAATGGCCTTCTTTGATCCGCATTCAGACTCCATAGTTCTTTCTCTGACTATAGATGGCATTTTCCATCATGAGTCTTTTTGAATTGTTTTAGGTCTTGCTGAGAAGAGTTAAGTCTATCAAAGTCAGTCATCACATACTGTGGCTGTTACTGTGTACAGTGTTCTCCTGGTTCTGCTCACTTCACTTGGCATCAGTTCATATAAGTCTTTCCAGGTTTTTGTCTGCCTACTCATCATTTCTTATAGCAAAATAGTATTCTATTGCATTTAGGTTACCTCTTTTAAATCCGCATTTGCATTATAGTTCTGAGACTCCACAATGGACGTATGCTTTTTAATAATGTAGTGGTTATACAAATATTCAGGAGTTAATCATCATTATAGTAGAAAGCACTGGGGACTAGCCATGCATGTGGGTTAGGAGAGATTTAAAAGTTGAACCTTCTCGATCTTGAAACTTGAAAATTGATGATTCTCCTCATCTTACTACCCACCAGAGGATTTGAACTTTTATCTTGACTAATGTGCATTAAATTATCACAAAGTAAATACCTAAGTATCATGAAGAATGTGACCTTTTTACTCCAGTGATTCTGGGGTCTTGTGAATGTAGGTATCACTTCTAGTAATGCATATTTCCAACTCCTTCATAGCTGCTCATCTGATGAGACTCTTCTCAATTTCTTCTCACATGCTCACCACAATGGGTCCCCTCAGTATGCTGGAGGCCTTTCTCAAAGGCTTATATAACACTAGGAGGATGCCAGTGGATCCTGCACACTGTCCATCTTTTACCCTTTCTTCAATAACATTCTCTACACTTGTCCTGCATTATTCCTTGTTTGTGATATAATCTGGCCTGCTCATGCCCATCATGTTCCTCTCTGTGGCCCTCTGAATGTCATTTCTTTGGATGTAGTAGTATTCCATTGCTCTCAGCCATGTTGGTATTAAAAAGATGGGCCTTTGTTTCAAGAAGAAGGTTGGGGTCATTAAACGAACATTGTGATTTCTCTAAGGTAATTCAACCTACTCTTCATCTTCTGTTCAATTCTGGACCCACCTCACTGTCCATTTGCTGTACCTGTTGAAGACGTATACCGATGAAGGGAGCCATCCAGGTTTCTGTCCAACAATGAGTATTCTCCATTCACTTGTTTTTTTTTTTGTGAACACAAGGAAAAACAAGTGAGAAATTTAGGTCACAAAGAAGATGCATGCCTAAGAGTATCCTGTATCCAGGTTCCTTTGTTTTGTGCCATAATCAGCTTCCTCTGTTACCTACCCCCATTCTCTCCTGTGATACCAGAGCCTATTAAATTGACATTTTATATTCTTATCTGTTGCCTGAAATTTCCTTGTATCCAAGGAGCTTTGTCTTGTTGTTCTAGCCCTCACTGGGAAGCATATAGTAGGTTTTGTTCAGTTGTGTCTGATTCTTTATGAACTCATAGACTTCTCCATGGAGTTTTCTTGGCAAAGATATTGGAGTAGTTTGCCATTTCCTTCTCCAGTGTTTCCCCATTTTATAGGTGGGTAACTGAGGCACAAAGGGGTTAAGTCACTTGCCCAGGGTCACATAGCTAGTAAGTGTCTGGGGACAGATTTGAAATCAGATCTTCCTGACTCCAGGCCTGGTGCTCTGTCTACTGTGCCACCTAGCTGCCCCTTATATAGTGGGAAAGTGTGTCATAATTAAGAAAATCATTTCAGTGTTTCTGTAAAGACTTGGGAGGTAGAGTGTTTTATAAGACCCTCTTGTGGATTTGGTACTATTAAATATTTCTAGTCACGATTAGCTCAAGGCTTGACAAACTATGAGCCCCTGATCTGTTTTTGTATGGCCATGAGCTAAGAAGGGTTTTTTTTTTTTTTACACTTCTAGATACAATAAAACTTTATTTGAAAATATATAAAACCCTTTTTAGCTCACAGCCATAAAAAAACAGTCCATGGGTCAGATTTGGCTTACAGCAGGCTATTAGTTTGCAGACCCCTGACTTAGACAATGGAATAGGATACCCCTTATCATTTAGGTAATTCTTTTTTTAATTTATTTTTTACTTTTAGTTTACTACACTCAATTCCACAAGTTTTTGAGTTCCAAATTTTCTCCCCCTCCCTCTCCTTCCCCCTCCCCACCCCTAAGATTGCATGCAATCTGATATGGGTTTTACATATACCTTTGCATTAAACTTATTTTCATAATAGTCAAGTTGTAAAGAAGAATTATAACCAATGAAATGAATCATGAGAAGGAAGAAACAAAACCAAAAAAGAAAAAAAAGAGAGCAAATAGTTTGCTTCATTCTGCATTCAGACTCCGTAATTCTTTCTCTGGATGTGAATTGTTTTTTCTGCCATGCTTCTTTTAGAGCTGTCTTAGAACCTTGCGTTGCTGAGAAGAGCCAAGTCTCTTAGTCACCACAGATATTGTGTGTCTGTAATCGTGTATAATGTTCTCCTGGTTCTGCTCCCCTCACTCAGCATCAGATGACATAAGTCTTTCCAGGCTATTATGAAGTCTGTCCGCTCCTCATTTCTTATAGCACAATAGTATCCCATTACATTTATATACCCCAACTTGTTTAGCTATTCCCCAATTTATGGGCAAGCTCTTAATTTCCAGTTCTTTGCCACCACAAAAAGCTGCTATAAACTTTTTTTTTACATACAAGTCCTTTTCCCACTTGTATGATCTCTTTGAGACACAGCCCTAGCGTAGTTCCAAATTGCTGTCCAGAATGGTTGGATCAGTTCACAACTCCACCAACAATGCAATAGTGTTCCAATTTTCCCACATCTTCTCTAGCAGGTAATTCTTTCCCTGAAACTGTTTAGCACTCCAAAAATGGGGAGTCATATTCTTTCTGCATTTTGAAAAACTTTGAAGGAATCCTTTCCATTGAAAGCTTAATGTATGAAATGCAATCAATGGCCAATGCATTTGTCTCCTTCTTTGCTTCTCTAGCATCCTAGGGGATGTAATATTTCTCATTCATACAAATGAAGCAGTGAAGAATCCTGGGCTTGAGGCCAATGGACCTGGGTTTGAATCCCATCTCAAACACTTGTGAACACTTTGACCTTGGCAGATCACTCAACCTTTGGGAACCACACTCAGTTCCCCCATCTGTAAAGCAGGAATAATACTCCTACTGTATTTTCCTACTGTAGTAGGAAAAATGCTTTGGAAAGGTTAAAGTGTCACATATATGTGAGCTGATATTATTTTTCTCCAGACTCATTGTGTGAAGGAAATTGGTCAGCTGACTATGTGCTGACTTTCCCCAACTGCCTCTGATATGCTGGTCTAGCCGTATTCCACAGGCTAGCTCAGAGTGTAAACGTTGGGAATTTCATCCTACTGAAGGGATGAGACCTATTCCCAATTCAGTTGTTGGGCCATCATTTCTTTTAATGCTCAGGGCATGTCCTAAGATCTTGCATTCCTTAGCTATCCTGGACTTTTTCATTCGAAACCTAGGAGCAGCACATGCAGCCTTCAGCAAGAAGCTAGCTCGTGCACCAGCTCTTGATCTTGGTCAAACCTTTCTAACTCGACAAATAGCCAGTAAATAAAAGTTACTGGCCAGAGGACTCTTATATCATGTGCATCATATTGACAGTTTGGAAATCTTGTGCAAGTGTGAGAAGATGTAGCAGGGTTACTGGAACAGCTGGGTAGGATAAACATGAACCTCACATTGCCAGGAATTTCTGTACGAATAAGCAGAGTCCTGCAAAGTCTGCCCTCTTTCTTTTTACACTTTACTGTGTTTTGCCAATCTGTCTGAGTCTATCCTGCCCTCCAAAGTGTCTTATTTCATGTCTACAAAATACAGGTCTTGGTGAAGGTTTGCAAAGTTCAAGCATTGATAACTCTATTTCTAGAGTGGAATGTTGTCTTCCTGTGTGTTCTCTCTTGTATGGATGCTCTCCTTATTCCACATATCTTCCAGCTTGGACTGAATTTGTAATATTTATCATTGTTGTTGGTGAGTTGTTTCAGCCATGTCTGATTTTTTTGTGACCTCATTTGGGGTTTGCTTGGCAAAGGTCCTGGAGTGGTTCGCCATTTCCTTCTCCAGCTCATTTTACAGATGAGGAAACTGAGGCAAATGGGGGTTAAGTGACTTGCCCAGGGTCACACAGCTAGTAAGTATCTGAGGCTGGATTTGAACTCAGGTCTTGCTGACTCCAGGTCCACTTCTCTATTCACTGTGCCCCTAGTTGTTAAAGGCATGTATTAGTACACTGGCATCCATGCCAGGGCTTATAAGGTGGCTCTGGTAATTTGACTGAGAGGTGGCACTGTTACCAGGTGGAGCAAACATCATGACTAAAAACAGGTGAAAAGGTATTCCAGTCTATTCCAGTTTATATGAAACCTAGGAGTAATTTTGAGGGAGTAGGAGACAGAACTGGTTGGGACATGGTGCATTAATCGGAGACACAGGTGAGAGACTGGAGTCTAGGATTCTAGCTGGGAATCTATTTCAAGAAGCTAGGGGAGGGTTTAACTCCCCATGGTAACTTGAGAGGTGTCACTGGAAATGAAAAGTTCATAACGATGAGAAAGAATCTACATGATTTTTGTGACTGATTAGAAGTGAGGGACGAGAGAGAGAGAAGGAGGGATCAAAGATAAATAGAATTACAAGGTTCGAATGAGTAACAGAAACAGCAAAGTCAGGAAGAGATGATTTGGGAGAAGATGAACTTGATTGTAGATGTGTTGAATTTGGGGAGCTGGCAGGATATCCCAGGTAGATGGTGTGTGACAGAGAGTTGGAAATAATGAGTCTGGAGTTTGTCAGAGGTGGAACTAGAGAGTCATTCATATATGCTTGGAAATTGAAGTCAGAAGAGTGTCTGGGATTACCAAGGAAGAGCGTGTAGGGGTAGCAGGCGAGAAGGTCAAATACAGAACACATATAAAGGGCAAACATATAGAAGGGGGACCAGGAGAGACCAAGCCTGAGCACTGAAATCAGTTCTACTATAATACTTGCTTTGAAAACGTGAATTTATTCTAACAAGATTGATATATTAGGGAACAATTTGAGTGTAATGTGAATTTCGCATTTCTTTATGTGAGATTTCATCCATCAGAATGCAGAAAATTGCACCACTTTGAAATAACTCACAAGCTGCAAACTTTTTGATACCCACTTTCACAAGCAAACTTGAGGTCTTTTGTAGGATAAAGTGTCACATTTATTTCATATCTTTGGTGCAGTAGCAGCTATGGGCAAAGGAGGGCTGGTCTATAACCCACACACCAAGTTCCTCCCCTCCCCCTACCCTATTCCATTGTTACTGAGTTGTGGACCCCAAGGCAGCCCTTTTCTGATAGTTCTTGACTTTGCCAGCCCAGGCCCCACAGTAATCTGGGTACAGGCCTAAGGCCATGGACGCCACTACCATTGTTATAGCATTTGTATATTTCCAAACCATTTAGCACTTATAAAACTTTGCTTCTGTTTTTATTAGGTTCCTTTTTAATGTGTCACTGACTGAGTTCTTTAGTGTTATATCCTTAACCCCATTTTCCCCATAAGCCCTGTGGTTTTTATCATATAGCAGGGTGATTTTTAGGAGCTCATGCTGTGTTATAGCAAAACTGACTACATTAGTAAAATAATGATAGTAATAATAATTAATAATAATAAAAATATTTATAGTGCACAAAGTTGGCAAAATCCTCTATATGTGTTATCTCATCTAGTTCTCATACCCCTTTGAGGTAGGTGCTACGATTATTCCCATTTTACAAATAAATAGACTGATGAGTAAAATGACTTATAAATCTAGGCAGTTTCTGAGGTCATAGTAAGTATATGAGGTAAGATTTGAACCTAGGTTTTTCTGATTTTAAGTTCAACATCCTCTCCTCTGTGCATTCTCAGAGGTAAAAGGAGAACCAGGGTACTGGGTGTAACCTCACAGAAGACTCATAATAATAAGAACTCGCATTTATTTAATGGTGTTATAAATATACTCACATTGTCTAGGAATAAACAATACTCATTGGGAAGCCAGGAAGGTTTTCGTTGTACTGTATGTTTATTCTTTACAAATGAATGGGTACATCCCTTGAACAAAGTACAGGAGAGTACAAGGACTCAGACAAATGCCAGTCCTTGTATTGACTCCCAATTCGAATCTCCCACATGGCCCCTCGTTGGCCAGATGCAATCCCCTGACTGCCTGAACCTCACGCCCTCCTCAAATGGCTGGTTAAGCATGCATACAAGCCTCTAACCTTTCACCTGATCAGAAGCCGCCTACTTCACAGCTCTGATTAGAACCAGTCACCTGACTTACATTCTGCTAAAGCTGGGGGAGCAGGGGGGGTGGGGGGCAGAGGGGAATGCTTTTAACTCTGTGGAAACAAAACTGCTCCCACCATTTCTCACAAATGGGTTACCCTTTGCAAGGCCCTTTATTCATAATAGCTATGTGACGTTATCATCCCCATTTTATAGACGAGCATTTGAAGAGGTCAAGTGATTTTTGCCCAAGCTCACAGAATTAGCAGGAATCAAACCCAGGTCTTTTCATTCCAAGGCCAACGTTCTTTTCGCAGTACCCTGTTGTATATAGTGATCATCAGGGCCAAATGGCCTAGAAGGTCAAGGAGAATAAAAGTAGTGAGGAGGTTACTGGATTTGACAACCAGGTAGCTTTGGAAAAAGCCATTCCAGTAGGCAAGTAGGAGCAGCTGCCAGAATTGAAAGGTTAAAGAATGAACAGGTAGGAAAGAAATGGAGCACTCAGTGAAGACTATACTCTTGAGAAATTTGATGGCTAAAAGAAGATTATAAGTCTTCTTAAAACTTGAAGGGATTAGCTCTTGGTATCCCCAGATAAAATTTTAACCTAGTGTTTCAAGTTTAGGTTATACATCGGGTATCTCGGATGAATGTTGATAAAGAACATGGAATCTCATTGATTAGCTGTGAAAACCATCTGCAAAATGGGGGCAGTAAGGGGTACTATCTTACAGGGTTGTTGTGAGGATGAGCTGAGATAATGTTTGTAAAAGCACATAGAATAGACTATATAAATGCTTGTTTCCTTCCTCCCTCCGTCCCTCCCTTCCATCAAAAATCTGCTGTCGTTTCCTCAGTTTAACATGACTGGTACCTTTAAACTCATGTTTCCCCCCTTCCCTCCTCCACTGCATTATTCATTTACTAACGTGAAAATCAGCTATAATGAAATTTTCAGGAGTATAAGAAGTATAGTTGTCAGCTAACTACAGTGGAAAAAAATCTATTTTTTTCGGGGGCGGGGGATGAAGGGTTAATTAGCAAACACTAAGTACATGAATCACAGAATTTTTAGAATTGGAAGAGGCCTTAAAGGTCATTTATTCCAACCTCTAACCCCACCTCCCCCATTTTACATGTAAGAAATCGAAGCCTTAGAATAATTTTATCCTGCTTACCATCGGAGGGCTTTGATGGTGAAAGATCTGCATAAATCTTAGATGAGTTCTTTTTTCCTGATTTCTAATAAATATTAGATTACTATAGTAGCTATACTGTAAGAGAAAACATTTAATTTTGCAGGGCATTGCTCAATGTTTGGACAGTGGAGAAAAGGAATTAATAGGTGTCTGCTGAAAGTATAAGATGCCAAAGAATGAAAAGGAATCTTTGTACATTTTAGAAACCTTCGCTTTCTTTTTTCCCTTTATTCTTGATCATTCTAATTAGTTCCAAATGTTTGGCCAATTTTCCAGGGATTCTTCAGGGAGGTAGGAAAGTCAGCCTTGACTTTTTAAGCAACTGGAAATATTAATGACATTCCCATTCTTTTTTGGTTATTGTTGCTATTTTTTCACTTTTGTGTTCATAGAGTAGCTCTCATCAAGGTAAATTGATTATAGTAAATTTGATAATCATGCTCTGATATTAAGTCTTTTATATGTTTATTGGAATATAATCTGTATGTAACTGTCCTGGTAAATATGTAATATCTCATGAATATGTGAAGAATCTGTGATCTCATCTGTGTGAGAGAACTCCTTTTAAACCCAATGTTGATCAAAACCTGCCTGACTTAATTGATACATCCTGTGGAATCATCTGAGGTATGAATAATTTAATTAGGCTCACACAGCTCACACAGAGGTAAGATTTGAACCTGGGCCTTCCAGATCCCAAGCCCAGCACCCTATCCACTCCGTTAAACTGCTTCCACAATGAGAATAACCCTGTGAAAAATATTTTTACTGGAAGAGTTATGTAGTAAGCTTTATGCACACAGTATATTAAATTAATTCTTATATTGAAGATATTTGTATATTAAAGATTCATACATATGTAAGAAGCTGTGATTTTGTCAGTATAGGTATCCTGTCCACCAACTCAAATTAGAACTCTGACTTTTGGGGCTCTGTTGCTGTAAACTTTGTAGCCTCGTGGCCACACTGGGAACAGGTTTCTCCAAAGCTCCCCCAGACAATAGACAGTCTATCTTTTAGCCTGTACGCAGAGACTTTCCAGATTGTCCTCCTGTAGTGAGGGACTAGTTGAATTATATAACAGAAATTTGTAGTAGATTTGATCAAGCATGGTTTCACGACTTCTTCTATCTCTTTCGATAGCATGTAAGAAGTGACGGAGATAGATAATGGAAATAATCCAGAGTAGCTGTTTGGCAAGGCATGGATGGTGATTGGACAATGGAACAAGGGATTGAGGGTAGAAAATAGTATGGCATTAAAAAGTTTCCACAGGGCATTGAAATTGGAGATGAGAGTGTAGACAGTGGTGGAAGAGATCAGAAGACATTGTGAGGATGAAGAATGGGTATATGAGAAGAAAGTCACAGGGAGTGATGGAAAGCTAAAAAAGATTATGATCAGATAACTGAATTTCAGACTTCTTGAATATGGAGTGTGAGTGATGGCAACATTAAAGTGTCACGGATAATAAAAAAGATCATCCCTGTGTGTGGCGAAGGTGGAGCAAAGGATAGGTTATGAAAGTTGAGTAGATTGAGGAATTCGAAGTTAGGGTAATTAAGCAAGCATCCATAAGTATGTTGAAGTCCCTTAGTATGAAGATGAGCATTGGGGTGGAGAGGAAGAATTTTCCACAAGGCTGTCACATTGTAGATAATAGGTCACAAGGACCTAGATTATGTGACAAAATTGAGAAGAATAAATCTTAAAGGGGGGAGAGGTTGCTTAGTGACCGTGATAAGGGAGAGTCTGGAAGTGGCAATGGAGAGCAAGAAGTATTCCAACTCCTAGAATAGGAGCTGAGGGACATACAAGAAAGTGGAACCAGAATTGGAAAGGATGGCCTGGGACCTGCTATTCCCCAGGGAGAATCAGGTCTCAATGAGTGACAGAAGGTAGAAGGAGCAGAAAGGAAAGAGGTCTAAAAGAAAAGGAAGTTTGCTGATTGTAGATTAGGAGTTCCAGGGGGCATGGTTGAGAGGGGTGGGTAGATCTAGACTGAGATGTTGTTGGGGTAGAGTTGAAATGGATGAAAATGAGGAAGCCAACAGGGAAGCTGTTGGAAGATGTCCACAAGACCCAGATACCTAAAAATTTTGCTAGACCAACAAAAAACCAACCAATAGACCAATAAATATTGTGTTTAATTTTCTTTCAAATGATTCTTTGCCTTTGAATATAGGCATTGATAGACATTTTTGCAGAAAGGACAACCACTATTACGGTTATTTACCTTGAATATATTCTAGGGCATGAGCTTATTTGTGGTCATCAGGGAGCAAAATCTTTTCTTGTAGAGGGAACAGTATTATGGGCTTTTAATATTTTTTCAAACTGTTGAGTCTAAATGTGTGTCATACACATGTGTATGTGGTTCAGTCATTTAAGTCATATCTACCTTTATGACACCACTTGGGGTTTTCTTGGCAAAGATACTGGACTGGTTTGCCATTTTCTTCTGCAGCTCATTTTCCAGATGAGGAACCGAGGCAAGTGGGGTTAAGTGACTTGACCATTGTCATACAGCTAGTAAGTATCTGAGGCTGGATTTGAACTCAGATTTTCCTGACTCCAGACTCAGTGTTGACTGTGCCACCTGCCACGTGTGTGCATGTGCACACACACAGCGGTATTTAATATGCCTGCCCACATACTACGGCTAGTTTGTTTATTCTCTAAAATGAGGCCAGTGTTGGAAAGGAGAAAGAGAGATAACAGATGATTTGTGTTACAAAGAGAAGTTCCTCAGATAAGCTTGCCAAGATGAGTAGGGATTTTTATAGTAGGACATTAAGGTCACAAGCCTGTAAGAATACTTGAAGCTTTGCGTATGATTTACCTGCCACTTGATACTTAGCATGGTAGACGCTAGTGACAACATGTATGAGTCTACTGAGACTTTCTTTAAAATTTTCATGTTTCCCTTCCCTTTTGTCCTTCCCCCACCTCCATTTTTAATATTCTTCTCTTAGATGGCAAGAGACCTTTTCTGTATCTAAAAATCATTCCTTACCTAATTAGATTGATTTTCGAATATCAATTTCATTCCTTAAAGTATTGTCTTGCCAAGTTGGCATCTGTTGTTCTTTTTCTTTAATAGTGGGTTAGAGTAGGTTTTTATTTAAGCCAGTAAGGTGAAGCTTTATAAAAAAATGAAAGAAATTAATAGAATAATTTCTATTAACCTTGTTGTATCTATAGTTATCATTAATTAACTTCAAATGAAAAGTGTTTGCTATTTGGGCTGGAAAATTCTTAGTTCTGTGAGGGAAGGGGATAAAAATGTTAGAGAGTTTCAGTTTAAATTACAAGATGAAAAGGAGATTTTAGGAGCTTGATATATAGTTTATTGTACTAACCTTGTAGTAATTGACAAACCTGAGAATATAGATTTGGTTAACTTGGATAGCTGTCTCAAACAGTGGGAAGTATCATAAGGACTTCCTGAATGTCTGATTGAGCACTGGAATTTGCACATAAACTTAATCTGGTTTTCAGGGTTTTGAGTGTTTTCCTTTTCCAGTTGAATATCCTGATTTATGATTTGAAAAAGCAGTGCCAAAATATGACTCTGCTATGCTAATTGTTAGATCTCAAGAATAGACACAGAGTCAATTGACAGTCCTTGTCTTACATATTTGGTTGCCTATATCAAATTGCTTGCCTTATCGGTGAGGGGAGAGGGGAGGAGAGGGAGAGAATTTGGAACTCAAAATTTTAAAAAATGAATGTTAAAATTGTTTTTATGAGTAGTTAAAAATAAGACATTCAAAATAAAACGCTTTTTTAATGAGCATTTTCAAAGTGTGAGTTACAACCCTAACATCCCACCATCTCATATTCTCCCTGTGTACTTCCCTCCCCCAAACCTAAGAAAGTAGCATTTTGCATTAATATTATATTAAAATTATATTGAATTATTGACTGGAATTCATTTTTCTTTATCTTAGTGAATATTTTGCCATTGGCTTCTGTTAGGAGAAAATTCTCATAAGTATTATTTTTTGGAGAAGTAAGTAATTTTGAGATGCTGGTCATGGGACAACATGGGACCTGGGACGTGTGACAACAAAATATTGTTGAATATTTTCATCCATTTTGGCACTATTGGTAGTCTACCTTGAGGCATTGATAGATCTGACCCAAATATGATCCCTCCCCTTCCCTCATATAAGTACATTGGAGATGCAGCAGGCCTGAATTCAGCTAAATAAATATTGAAAAATAGTCCGATATATGATTTCTATCTTAACTCAGTGTTTGAACTTTTGTCACGTAAAATACAGGAGAATGAAATTCATGCCATGTACTTAAACCTCTCATGAACAACTTGAAACTTTACTATGTTTTATGTGAATTTGCTTGTGTGAGTCTGTGTGTGCGTGCATCCACGTGTATGTACGATAGAGAGTGATGTTTACTGCCACAGTGTGGATTTGAGCTTTTGAGGCTAGCACTATTTACTAACCAAGACATGGAGCAATGAAGTGAAAAGCAATACCTCAGTTATGGCATTGGGGATCAAGCTGGCTCCCCAAACCACTTGATAATTGAAACAAAGAAAGAAACGAATACTTTCCCTACTCAATTTTATTTTAAAAAAACGCTCCAAAATAGAACCTTTTTCTGGTGAAAAAGAGCTAATATTCACCAATATTATTAATCACTTTAAAAATACAGAGCAACATTTTTAAAAATAATAATAAATGCCTAAATGTAGTTTGGTATTGATCCTTAATTATTGTACATCTCTTAAGTCTAACCTTGGTTTTCCTCTTAGGCTTGAGTTGAGCATTTCTCTTATCTTGAACCATTTGTCTTGAAGTAAAAATCCTCATTGGAAATATACACTCTTGGCCTTAAACCACAGAGGCATTGACTCATAAGATATTTGAGCTGGAAATCACTTGAGAGATCATCTAGCTTAATCCTTCACTTTTAAGATGAAACAGCTGAAGTCCAGAGATGTTAAGTGACTTGCATCATGTCACATAGGTCCAAGCAGAGCCAGGACTAGACCCTAGGTCCCTGACCCTGTCACCTGGGTACCTACTACATAGGTACTACACATAGTAGGTGCTTAAATAAAAAACTGGTTCATTGACTTTTCCCGTTACAATGTGTCTTATATTTAGTGGTGTGCTGGTAAATTTTTAAAAACTGGCTGTCTGGGGGAAAAAGTACACAAGATACATTTTAAAGTTTAATCTCTATTATTAACATTTTCCCCATCTCATTAAGTCTAGGCAATCAACAAAACAATAAGTCAATCCCTGATTTGTAGTAGTTGCTGATTTTTGAATTGTAAATGCTCACACTGAAAATTTAATAGTCATCTTGAGCCTTTTCAAGCTGACTCCAGCACATCACTGCTTATGTTAAATAATCATATTTTAAAATATTGTCCAACTAGTCAAATTCATATAAATTGACTAGTTTTCCTATGACCACTTTGGCATAAAGCATTTTTTAGTGTTCCTTTCAGCTCCATCCATAGGGACTTTAGCTTAGGGAATAGTTCTGCTCACTATCCTTTCCCCCAAAAAGCTGCTAAGATAATTCCTCCCAAGTTTTAGATCCTTTGGCCTCAGCTCTCCATTTTTCTTTCCACATGGCTGGTGAGAAGCCAGAAAAGAGAAGATTTACAGATCTGTAGTATTACATGAACATTACATTAACTAATGTGACCTCCAATTAGAGAGGAATATTTTTTTCTTTCCTTTTCCCTTCCCTTCTTTAGCCCTTTACCCTTTTTGCTGCTAGTTTTAGTAACAAGACTGTACTCATGCATGTGCACGTGTGTGCACACACAAACAAATAAAATCATATACAAAGTTTATTTGATTACAGAATGGAGTTAAAAGATCAAGTTTACCAGAACATGAATTTTAGAAACAGATTTAAACAGAACTTAAGACCAAGATGTAAAGTAACTTCACCATGATGCTTATTAGGATAATTGGAGGATTAAAAAATAGACTTGTATTAGCCACAATCGACAGATGCCAAAATCTATAGACTCTTTATTTTAAAGTGTTTACTGTTAAAAGATCACAGAGGTACTCAGGGTTTGGGACATCTGAGTTGGTATTTTGGATAAACCTTAAACTGAATCAGATTCCCAATATCCTGTAAATTAGGAGTGTACTGAGAGGTCAGATCAGGTCCAATTTTTCAGTGCCCCTCCAGATGAGTGTGAGTCTTTCCTTTTCCCCCAAACTCATCTTGGACATCATTTAGGATGGCCTGAAGATGAACTTCTCTCTAGGATTAGGGAACAAGGAAGCATCTATTCAAATACAATTCAAAATTCAATTGTTCTAGAATAAGCTAAAATGGGATAACTACAAGGAAACAAGACCTTGTGAGATATGAACTAATATTTATAGCTTTTCTTTTATCCCACAACTTTGTCCAAGTTCTTTAGGGACCAGAGTTTTGTCTTATACTTCTTTTCATCCAGCACAGCACTCAGTGTAGTACCTTAGACAGAGTAAAGATAAAATGGTGATTGTCTCATTGAAGACTTTGAATGACTTCTGGTGGCCTACAGAAGAAAGTCTGGATTCCTTTACGCTGATGATCCTTCTGAATGCCTATACTTTCCCATATAGCTTTATTAGTATTTACAATGAATCACTAAAATCTAATTGAATCCTTCACTCATCAGCCCATCAACAAATCTTTATAAAACACCTAGTGTATGCCAGACAGTATGCTAGGTGATGGGATTACACAGACATAAAAGAAATAATTTCTGCCCTGAGGAGCTAACATTCTATTGGGGAAGCAACATATGTGTATATAAGACTATACAAAATAAATATATACATGTGCTGTCGTTTATTTTGGGGGAGGACAGGGAGAGGGACATGCTAACAACTGAGAGGATCAGGATATTCCTCATGGCATTTGAGTTGAGCTTTGGAGGAAACTAGAGATTCTGGGAAATAGGGCTGAAGAGGATGAACATTTCTAATATGTGAAGACATGGCGTTTACTATAGACATCTCCTCCCTGCCCCATACAGCTTTATCAGCCTATACATCGAATCGTTCAATAAAGCCTACTTAAATCCTTCATTCATCAGTCCATCACCAAATATTTATTAAATGCCTAGCATGTGCCAGGCAGCTTGTTAGGTATTGAGATTACAAATCTAATCATTTAATGTCGTAGGTGAGTAATAACAAGAAGACCATTTTGGCTGAACTACAAGGAGTAAAGAGGGGGAGTAATGTGTAATGAGACTGGAAAGGTAGGCTTTAACTACTGAAAAGAGGAATTTGTACTTTATTTGACCCTGGTCTAATTGGTCTACTCACAGTCCCCTCAATGTACCTTTCACTTTCCAGCTTTGTTCACACTTCCCCTCTCTTGGAAAACCTGTACTCCTTTCCACCAACATAAATCTTATTCAACCTTCAGAGTCAAGCTTAAATCCTACTTCCTTCACTATTTCCAGGTCTGTCCTGACCACCCCAAACCAAGATGATCTTTAGCACTAATTTATTACCTGTATCTCTTATTTGACATTTCATCATCTAACAAAATGCCTGGTACCTAGTAGGTGTTTAATAAGTGTTTATTGAATGCAATTGAACCCGCCCGTATCTTATACTGACTACCTTTTGCCATTAACTTACCTGTTCATGCATGGTAGTCCTGGATTATAAACCCCTGGAACATGGGGATCAAATAACATAGTTCTTGGTTTAAGAAGTGGTCATACACTGAAGGGCTGAGAGAGGGGAGGAAAATGAGCATTTAAATAGTCCCTACTATGTGCCAGACACTGTGCTAAACACTTTACAAATATCTCATTTCATCTTCACAATAACCCTGGGAGGCAGTTGCTATTATCATCCTCATTTCACAGCTGAGGAAACAAAGGCAAACAGAGGTTAAGTGACTTGCCCAGGGTCACACAGCTTATGTCTGAGGACAGATTTGAACTTAGGTTTTCCTGATTCCAGGACCAGTGTTTTATCCACTGTACCACTTAGCTCCCTCCAAGGACACTATGTTTTGCAAATAGTAGGTAGTCAGCCAACTAACATTTATTAAGCCCCATATGATGTGCCAAACACTGTTGTAAGCCCTAGAGATAAAAGAAAGGTACTTAATAAAGACTTGTTGGTTGAAAATAAATCAGGATCTCAGTATTGAAAAGGGCTCCACACCTGAATAACAGTTTTCTTGACAGCATCCCCAGCAAATGACTGTCTATTCTTGGCTGGAAGGTACTTAATGAAGGAGAAGTCAATTATTTGCCGAGGCAGCTCATTGTGCTTTTATCAATGATTAAGAAGTTTTTCTTTACATCAAGCCCAAACCAGCCCCTCTGTAGTGTCCACCCATTGTTCTTAGCCCTGCCTTTTGGGGCCAGGCAGAACATGTCTATTTCTTCTTCCATTTAACAGCCCTCCAGATCCTTAAAGATGGCCCCTTCAACCAATTTTTTATGGCAGCGTCTTGAAGTCCTTCAACAACCTGGGTACCTTGCACCAGGATTTTTCTACTTTGTCATTATTTTTCTAAAAATGTAGTGTGCAAATAAGAACACAGTGATCTAAACTAGGGCAGAATACAGTGGACCACTTCAACAGTAATCAGCAAACACTTATTAAATGCCCACTTTGCATCAGGCATAGTGCTAGGTGCTATAAAATAAAGGCCCAAAGCAATTCCTTTCTCTCAAGGCTCACATTCTCAGTTTTAATTCTCCTGACACTATTCCTACAGGATCTTGCTATGCTTTTATATTTGTCCCCCCTTACAAGCTCTAGCTTTGCTCTCCTATATGCATCTTTTAAAAATCTGCATTAGTGATTTCCCTGAACATTCCCATAGATATATTTAGACAACTCTCCATTTTTTTCCTCATTAGAATTGTTTCTCTTTGTATATTCAGAGTTTCATTCTTTAGAATGAATGGAATGACTTCCCTTGTAGGATTTTAGTCCACAGGATACTACCTCCTAAGCCTTTGAAATACATTCTCTCAAAATATAGGGTGCACGTTAAATTATGCGCAACTTTCCTCTCCTTGGCCACAAATTCTAAGTTGGGGGGGGGTCATGTCACTGAAAAGGTTCCCATCCTTTTTATTTCAGTAACCGATTTCTTATTGGTGAGAATCACTTTTAGGAGAGCAGTTTTTTTCATCAAGTCATCCAATTTTGAAGACTGAAATCATGATTAAGGTGAGCTAAGAGAGACAGACAGACAGACAGACAGATGCATCTTTATTTTTTTGTTCTGTCTGGGTGGTCTGTAACATACTAAGGACTTGTGTCCAGATGTTCTGTAGTACACCAAATGTTCTAAGGAGTCAACTGAAATAGTGTGCATGATATTGCTGAAAATAACTAGGAAATAAACCTTTTGATGCTCAGCAATCAATAATGTGGAATGTCTTCTCAAGTAAAGATCCTGAGATGGTACAAGTCCAAGATTCAAAGCTGAAACAGCAACAGACAATAGTCCTTTATCTATTTAGTTACACTTACACAGCATAGTAGCTATGACCATCAGCAATGTTATTTTCAAATATGAAGTATAACTGTGTTTTTAAATTAAAAATGTTCAGGACAAATATGTTCTTTTGATCCAGATCTTGCTTAGGAATGATATATTTGAAAAAATTTTGTCAATAGTTTAGACAACCAGGCCAGGAAAAAAAATTTCCTTTGTAATACTTACTGAAACCATAGCAAGGATTTTGTATGATATGGAGAAATACCACCCTAAGGCCATGTCTTCTATGTCTGATTCATAAAAGCTTTTGCTTTCTGTGAGCTAGATTTAAGTTTAGTATATAACAGTCTCTTTGAGACCCTTGATATTTGGTCCTACATTAACTTAAACAAGTAAGTTTGAAATTGCTCCCATTCAGCCCATTTCTGGAGAAGTTTTAAGGAAAGTACAGTTGTCTTCTGGTTGTAGTTTTATTGGTTTTCACATAGAACACAGGCCAAATGCTGGTGAATGGTAGAACAAAATTGTTTGAATGCAATTTGCTGTACTAATTTCTCTAGAGATCAACATGTAAATAAATAAACTTCCAAGTACACTGAGAGGCGTGAGCATCTAAAATTTATGTTGCATTTTGGAGAGGTGCAAAGTACATGGGGATTAGCTCATTCAAGTTATAGACAATTGAAGTATAAAGTGTGATCTTTTTATTTAAGTCAGTAAGCATTTATTAAAGGGAAAACTAGGTGGTGCAGTGGATAGTGCACTGGGTTTCAAATCAGGAAGACTAATCTTGCCGAGTTCAAATCCAGTGTCAGACACTTACTAGCTATGTGACCCTGGGCAAATCACTTAGATCCTTTTGTCTCAGTTCCTCATCTGTAAAATGAACTGGAAAAGGAAAGGACAAACCACTCTAATATTTTTGCCAAGAAAACCTTGAAATGGGGCCATGAAGATTCAGACACAACTGAATAACAAGAACAAAACATTTATTAAGCACATTCTATGTGCCAGGCACTGAGCTAAGTGCTGGGGATACCAAAAAAGAAAAAAGCAAAAGATAGTCCCTGATTTCAAGAAGCTCACACAGATTAATGAGGGATACAACATGCAAATAGCTTCAAACAAACAATATACAGGATAAATTGGAAATAATTTTCAGAGAGAAGTCATTAACATTAAGGGGGATCAGGAAAGGCTTCTTACAGAAAGTGGGATTTTTACTGGGATTTAAAGGAAGCCAGGAGGTAGAGATCAGGAGGGAGAGTATTCCGGTTATGAAAGACACCCAGTCAAAATGCTCAGAGTTTGGAGATGGAGTGTTTTGTGTGAAGAACAGCAAGGAGATAAGTTATTGGATCACCATGTATGTGGGGAATGAAGAAAGTGTAAGAAGGCTGGAAAAGTAAGAGGGAGCCAGGTTGTAAAGAGTGATCCTGGAGAGGTTATGGAGCCACTGGAATTTATTGAATAGGGAGGTGACGTGGTCAGACCTATGCTTTGGGAAGAACACTTTGACAGCTAAGTGGAGAATGGACTGGATTGGAGGAGATTCGAGCCAGGGAGCTGACCAAAAGGCTACTGTAATAGTTCAGGTGTGAGATGATGAGGGCTTGTACCTGAGTGGTGGTGGCCATGTCAGAGAAGAGAAGGGAGCACAATGAGAGGTGATATTCTATTTCTGTTGGCGATCTAAAAAGAAATGTAATTTTTAAAAATTTTGTCTATTACATCTTCAGAGCAGTGTTTAGTTACTTTTATGTGTACTAAATATTTTAACTATCTTAAAAATAGTTGCTCTGGTTTTTTATGCTTCAGCTCTTGATGGGTATTGTGTTTTTTGGTTTAGGGAGTAGATTTTAAACAACAAAGACACACAGTCTTTGTTGAGGCTAGATGTCTTTACCACCAAAATAACTGTAATGTTATATTTTTTAAAGATTGATGAGTTATAGAGAAAATGAAAATATGTGATGTTCTTCTTGTTTAGCATTTCTTTGTGAATAAAATTTTACTTTAATATATAAATTACTCAAGTATAATTGTTTGGACTTTTCCAAAGGAACAAGCATCAGTTTGGGAAATATCCAGCAGTGTTGATTGGGGCTTCAGAAGTCTGTATTTGATAGGGGGCCCTTCAAGGGTAACTCCAAGCGACTTCCATCAACCCCACCTGATATGTACTTTTAAACTTAGGACTCTTCATTACAGATGCCTTTACAGAGCCTCAGTTCCCCTGCAGCTTGACCTTGTGAAGTGTTTTATGGATTTAATGAGAGACAGATTGAGAGAAATAATGGATGGGCCACATGTTTGTTACCATCTCAGGTCACTAGCTTGGAATGCTATTACATTACTGCATTACATTACTCTGAGTTATATTAAGAAAGCGCAACCCCGCCCCCCCCCCCCAATCTCTTCCCTTGAGCTGTTCTGACTCTAGAGAAATATTTGCAAAAATTTAGGAAAAAATGGCATTAATTTCTAATAGGACACTGGTGATAGTACATATGTTATCAAATATACTATATATTTTGCGAATCTCCTACACCTGAATAGAAAATTTTATTTTCCTCTGTTTTCAAGTAAGATAATTTACTTTGCCAATATAAAAAACAAACTTTATGTAACACCAAAATTGATTTTTATATAATTCCACTGAGTTTTCACATATCAGATTTATATAGTAGATATATCCTTTCTCAATTATTTAGTGACAGGCAGGATATTATTCTTGACTTAGCTAAAGTTTATTTAAGTATGTCGTATAACTTTGAAAAATAGCCATGTTAATGACTCAATTTTTTTTTCTAAAAGTAGCTTTCATTTGGAATTAGATTATATTATACACACACACACACACACACACACACCCACACACACACACACACACACACACACACACACACACACACACACCCCCACACATGTGGTATGTGTGCGTTTAATATAAAACCACTTCAACAACTTATCCATATCGATAGGGATCAGGACTAACAAAAAAAATTGAAATCTATAAGTAACCCACCAAATATAATGATGAGGATAGCTAATATTTATATATCACTTTAAGCAAAATGCCTTACATGTGTGTTTCATTTGATCCTTACAACAACCCTGTGACTTAAGGACTATTTTCTTCATTTTATAGATGAAGAAAGCAAAACAGAGTGACTTGTCCAGGGTTGCACAGGCTAAGAGTCAGAAGCAGTATTCAAACTCAGGCCCTTCCAACCCTAAGGCTAATTCTAAATCTACTACATTAAGCTTCCTCATAAAATGTCATTTTAGCAATTAGTCTCAACTCTCCGCCACCCTCAAATCTGTTCCCCAGAACTCTTTCTATTAGGGATTAATTATATCATAGGATGGCAGCTAGGTGGCACAGTGGGTAGAGTGCTGGGCCCAAAGTCCAGAAGACTCATCTTCCTGAGTTAAAATCTGGCCTCAGGCACTGCCTAGCTGTGTGACCTTGGTCAAGTCACTTAACTCTATTTGCCTTAGGTCCTCCTCTATAAAATGAGCTGGAGGAGGAAATGGCAAACCACTCCAGCATCTTTGCCAAGAAAACCCCAAATGAGGTCATGAACAGTCAGGCAGGATGGAAAGGACTGAACAAAAGCTGACTTGTTTGAGTCTCACTCCTTTTATTTTTCCTGGTTTATTCCCTATGTTTACTTACAATTCAATGTCCAAAAAACAAGAGAAAAGCAGAAAAGCAAGGGAGCTGTATTATCTCAAAGTAAGTGTTAAATACTTGAATAATAACTGATGTCTTGAAATGTTTTATTCCATTCTCATGGCCTATGTAATGCCATTCCACTCCTACTTAAAATAAGCCTTCAAAAATAGTTGCTTCAATAAATACGTGGATTTGGATGTCAGGATAAAGTGGGGGGAAATGGTTAGAAATAATGTATACTGAGTGTTTTTTTAAAGAAGATCAACATTTACATTATACATTTAAAACATTTCAGATATTCCTGGTTATAGACAAGAGTTACCCTTAAAAAGAAATTATAATAATATATTGTGGTTTGTTTTTTCAGCTGCTAAACCTGGACTGTTACCTCCACCACCGGCTCTTCCTCCTAGACCTTTTGTGTCACAGGTAGGAACCAAATTTGATCCCAGTAATTTTAACATGAATGTTTCATATTGCTAACAGCCCTATGCACACCGTTCTTTGACTTACACAAATGAATCAGGTAGTCTTTCATGTGGATGACAAATCATGTAGTCTGCAAAAGAATTGGACTTTTATTATCCTTAAAAGGTGAGTTTCTCAACAGACCACCAAACCTTTGGACAAATCTCTGGCCATACAAGTTTGCTTTCCAGCAGAATTGCTGCAGTTATAGCCCAAAGGGATGGGGGTGGTGGCATAGTGGAGAGAGATTATGTACCTATAAGGACTGGGCTACTTCACTGAAGCATACATAGACACTGGAGAACAGGATCAGACTGTCCTGAAATCTTTCCGTTTATGGCTAAGTAGCAGGGATGAAGCTAGTTGGCTGAAATTGAGTGGTCATTAGCGTGACACTAGCTTGGTATTGTATAGTCCCAGTATAGCCTTAAAATTCTGTGATGTACTAAGAACAAAGTGCCAAGGCGGCAAAGAAGGGAAAGCTGTTTTGTATGCAAGCTATCTCCCTCATTGACATGCATTTCTATGCTTCTTCATCAAATCACCACCCGTGTTGATTAGAAGTAAGAGTGCAATAAATTTAGAGAGTGTGTTATGGGGCCTCCCTTTTATCAAGTCTACTGATGAGAGATGTTAACAAGACAGTTTCTATAATTGTTTTATTCCACTTTAACTTATAAGGATGAGAATTATCTTAGTCCCCTCTGCAAGAATGCCCTTCCTTATGTTCTACCACTGAAATATTCTAGTTTTCATCTCTCAATGAGTATTTTGTGGCACACTTGAGGGAATCTTTCACCAGGAAGGTTCCAGGTTTCTACCTTGTGACATTCCATAGTTCTAAGGTATTAATTTACATGGGACAAATAGTTAATTTCAGATTAAGGTGAACAGTTTCATGACCAGCTGAGTTACCTAATCCTAACCCGTCCTCCCGCCTCAGGAAAGTGAAGTATTTGTTTCCAATTGAAGGATAATAAGATAGCTGGAAAGACTAGTTGAAGGTCTGTCTTCTCTGACTCAAGGACAAGCTAGAAGTCCTTTTAATTAGTGTCTCAACACACCTACCTAATTTGGACTTTCACTGGTCTTCACTCAATCAAGTTGAGTGTCTACCATGTATCTAAGTGCTATACTTATCTTCTAGGCCAGCGGTGTCAAACTCAACTACAAATGAAATCCCATGTACTTCATCCTGACTTAGAAAATCATAAATTAATGCTATCCATGTTTTATTGTATTTTTATTTATTTTGTTAAATGTTTCCCAATTATATTTTAATCTTGGTGGGAGCAGCCTTCAAATTTGGCACCTCATGCTGGAGCTGCCCCAGAACCATCTTTTTACCGCTAGATTTAAAGATTTTGCCATCATCATTAGGCAGGGATCTGGACTACTAAGTGAAAACTGAGGAGGGGCAATGTGGCATAACGGATAGAGCATGGGAGTTGTAGTCAGGAAGATCAAGGTTCAAATTTGACCTTAGACATTTACTAGCTATTTGACCCTGGGAAAAATCACTTAACCTCTCTTGGCCTCAGTTTCTTCCTCTGTAAAATGAGGGGTCTCTTGGGTCCCTTCCAGCTGTAAATCTTTTATCCGAAGATCCCAATTCCAGGGTTATACTTACAAGAAATTGGGATTTTGTCGGTCTAAACCAGATGGAATTCCAGAGTTTAGTCATTCTCACTTGCCATTTTTTAGTGACTGCTCTCTAGAATCCAAACCAAATGCTAACTAGTAACTAATTAATGTGCTCTACCAACATGAAGGCACACAGAGAAAACTGTTCTCAAAAAAGAGCATTCATGATGATCCTCACTTTTCTATACTCTTTCCCCTGCTTTGAATTCTGCTGCTGCTTCTGTCTGAAATCTCTGATCATTTGGCTTGAGCCTTCTACCAATGTATTGAGGTAGAATTTGTTACCCTTATTTGTGTAGCCAGAAGGAAAGATCTTCATGAGTTTTCTTGTTTGTCTAGCAGGTTTTACACCATAACACAAGCAATGACTCCATCAGCCAGCCCAAACCTCCAGGCCAGCTACCAGGCTATGGTGATTTCAGACTTCCAGAGCAGGTAGGTAACAAAGACAAACACAGATTTCCCAGGCCATTCTTCCATCTCTTCCTGTGCCTTTTCTTAAAAATATAATTGTTTTCAATTAACAACAATTTATTTTCTCTTCCTCCTTTCTCTCCCCAAATGAAAAAAAATCCTTGTGACAAATATGCAAGATAAAATAAAACAAATTCCCATGTTGCTTATTTATTTAAAACATTTATTTATTTATTTTTAGTTTTCAACATTCACTTTTATAAGATTTTGAGTTTTACATTTTTCCCCCTCTTTCTCTCTTCCCTCCCCCCTCCCCAAGATGGTGTGCATTCTGATATAGGGCATACATGTACAATCATATTAAACATATTTCCACATTAGTCATGTTGCAAAGAAGAATTAGATCCAAAGAGAAAAACTATGAGAAAGGAAAAAAAAGAAAAATAGTATGCATAATCTGCATTCAAACTCCATAGTTCTTTTTCTGGATGGCATTTTCCATCATGAGTCTTTTGGAATTGTCTTAGGTCATTGCATTGCTGAGAAGAGCTAAGTTTATCAAAGCTGGTCATTGTACAATGTTGCTGTTACTGTGTACAATGTTTTCCTGGTTCTGCTCACTTCACTCAGCATCAGTTCATGCAAGTCTTTCCAGGTTTTTCTGAAGTCAGCCTGCACATCATTTCTTTTTTTTTTCTTGAAGAAAATGTCTTTGTTTTTATTCATTTCCCACTTTTCATTTTAATAGGTCAAGTTGGAGATATTGTAATTACATGCAGTGTTGTTTTGTCATCTTTATCCTTCCGTTTTGGTGTTGACTTTGCCTGTTGTTGTGTCCTTTTCAGTCACATCTGATTCTTCGTGACCCCATTTGAAGTTTTCTTGGCAATGATCCTGGAGTGGTTTTTCATTTCCTTCGTTAGCTCATTTTAGAGATGAGGAAACTGAGATAAACAGGGTTAAATGACTTACCCAGGGTCACACAGATAGTAAGTGTCTGAGGCCAGATTTGAACTTGAGACTTCTGACTCCAGGCTCACTATCCTAACCACTGTGCCAACTAGATGCCCACATATACATATACCAATATATAAAGCATATATATATAATATATTACTCTATGCGTATGTAATTTAATACTCATTCTACTAGTAGTTTATATTATGTTATGCATGCATGTAGGGAGCATATGCACATATTGGATGACTGTGCATGTATGTATGCAATCATATATGTATGAATGTCTGTGTGTTCTTATGTGTATATTGGGGGACTGACCAGGCTCAGCTTTTATGAGTATGCTCAGTTTTGCTTGTCAAATGCAATGTCTGCATAACTTTTAGAGCATGAGCTTCCCATCTACTAATCACGAGGTAAAGAAATGAACTTCTAATTGACAGCTGAGCCTCAACTGGAATACTTTCAATAGTCACTGACCCACCAAAGCTCTATTTCTTCCCTCCCTGCCTGTGATTGAGGAAAGACATGTCTGGGTAGGGAGAGAGGCCTCACACTAAATTTAACCTCCCTGCTCAGTCTAATATGTGTGCTATAAATATAAGTTCCTGTTCTTTGCCTCTTTGTGTTTGTTCTTTCTTGTTCTTAAGAGAAAAGAGTATTAGTGATGGCTGCTGGTGATGGCTATGATCTGTTTTTTAAATTAAGATTTTTTATTTTTAGTTTACAACACTCAGTTCTGCATGATTTTGAGTTCCAGATTTTCTCCCCCCCCAAGATGGCATGGAATCTGATATATCTTCTACATATAACTTCGCATTGAACTTATTTACACAGTAGTCAAATTGTAAAGAAGAATTATGACCAATGGAATGAATCATGAGAAAGAAGAAACAGAACCAAAAAAGCAAAAACAAAAACAAAAGAGAAAAAAAAAACAAAAGAAAAAAAAGGAGAGCAGTTTGCCTCAATCTGCATTCAGTCTCCTTAGTTCTTTCTCTGGATGTAGCTAGCTTTTCCATCCTGAGTCCTTTGGAGTTGTCTTTGAACCTTGTATTGCTGAGAAGAGTGAGGTCTATCAAGGTTAGTCATCACAGAATCCATATATCTGTTTCTCCTAATTCTTCTCCACTCACTCAACATTATATTGTGTAGGTTTTCCAGGTTATTATGAAGTCCATATCTTCCCCATTTCTTATAGCACAATAGTATTCCATTACATTCACATACCACAACTTGTTCAGCCATTCCCCAATTGATGGGTATCCCCTTGATTTCCAGTTCTTTACTACTACAAAAAGAGCTGCTATAAATATTTTTGTACATATGGGTCCTTTCCCACTTGTGTGATCTCTTTGGGATACAACCCTAGAAGTGGTATTGCTGGGTCAAAGGGTATGGACATTTTTATAGCCCTTTGGGCATAGTTCCAAATTGCTCTCCAGAATGGCTGATTCTGTTCACAACTCCACCAGTAATGTAACAGTGTTCCAGTTTCCTCTCCAGCATTTATCATTTTGCTGTTTTGTCATTTTAGCCAATCTGACAGGAGAGATGTGGTACCTAAGAGTTGTTTTGATTTGCATTTCTCTAATCAGTTGTGATTTCGAGCATTTTTTCATATGTCTATAGATATCTTTAATTTCTTCCTCTGAAAACTGCCTGTTCACATCCTTTGACCATTTCTCAATTGGAGAATGACTTGTATTCCTATAAATATGGCTCAGTTCCCTGTATATTTTAGAGATGAGGCCTTTATCAGAGACAATAGTTGTAAAGATTTTCTCCCAATTTTCTGCTTCCCTCCTAATCTTTGTTGCATTGGCTTTTTTTATACAAAAACTTTTCAATTTAACATAATCAAAATTATCCATTTTGCATTTTGTAGTGTTCTCCATCTCTTGTTGTGTCATGAATTCTTTCCTTTTCCATAAACCTGATAGGTAAACTATTCCTTGCTCTCCCAAATAGCTTATAGTATCAGCTTTTATTCCTAAATCATGAACCCATTTTGACTTTATTTTGGTTTATGGTGTAAGATATTGGTCCATGTCTAGTTTCTGCCCTACCATTTTCCAATTTTCCCAGCAGTTTTTGTGACACATCATTTCTTACAGAACAATAGTATTCTGTTACATTCATATACCACAATTTATTCAACCATTCCCCAATTAATGGGTATCCCCTCAGTTTCCCCATGTTGTTTCTATCTCTGTGTGTGTTGTATATATGTGTCTGATTCTGTACTGTGAGTCCATCATATCTTTTTTAGAAAGTGGGTGTGTTTGAACTTTGGAATTGATTGCATCATGGGGGAGATGTTGGCAGAGGACCATCCAGCATAGCATGCCCGCATCAAAGAAGGCTCTGTGCTCTATGAGCAAAGCAGAATTGCAGTAGCTCAAAAGAAACAGGAGATATACAAATTTGGAGAAATCTCCACCCCAAATATCCATATGAACCATTTGTGCCTGACCTGTGGTAGAGCATTCTGAGCTTATATTGGTCTGATTGGCCACAGTCTGACACACCATACCTTGACTCCAACATAGTGATGTCATTTTGGTCCTCCTCAAGAATGAAGGACAACAACCTAACCTAACCTAACCTTTAGAAGGCAGGTAACCCTTTTCATCATCAGTTGTTTCCAATCATGGTTGAGCATTGATCAGAGTTTTTATGACTCTCTCAAAGTTGTCTTTATAGTAACATTTTTGTTGTATACGTTGTTTTCCCGATTCTGATCACTTCACTCTGAATCTGTTTCAGTTCATAAAAATCTCAGTTTTCTCTAAACCCTTTTGCCATTTCTTATGGCACAATAGAGTTCTATTATATTCACTTACCATAACTAGTTCAGCCATTCCTTAATTGATGAGCTCTTCTTAGTTTCCAGTTCTTTGCCACCACAGAAAGAGGTGCTATTAATATTTTTGTACTTAAGGATTCTTTTCCTCTGGTATCTTTTGGTTACATGAAACTAGTGGTGGCACACCTGAGTCAAAGGGTTCTCTGGCACTTTCTTGCCCCACAATTTACTTGAGCAGGAAGTTACTATCTAATGTATCATGTAATCTATATATCATTTACTATATACCATGTAAATCTAGTACTATGAGATTAGTTTTTGTGTTATAGTCAGTCACATACAGTAAAAGATATCATTTTATAACATTGCCTTTTGGAAGAAATCCTCAAATATCTGTGTTGGAGCCTGAGGGCTCCTATAGAGGCTGGTTCATTCTTCCTCATTCTTAAAGATACTGAGAACAATAATCCATAGTTTTCCTTAAGTGCAACCCTTGGGCTGCATTATATAAATGTAAGTTAATGTAATTATAAAGCATTATATAAATGTAATCTGTTATTTTCATCACCTAATTTCATTAAGGCTATAGTTAGTTAAATTTTGTGTCTTTTCTAAATTGGTTGTTCCAACAGTCGGTCAACAAGCACTCATATGCCAGAACTGTGCTAAGCACTGGAGATACAAAGAAAGGCAAAAGTATAATAGTCCCTGCCTTCAAGGAGCTCACATTCTAATGAAAGAGACAACATGTAAATAACCATGTACATCTAAGATATACACTGTAAGTAGAAGGACATCTCAGAGGGAAGGGACTAGCAAAGCTATTAAAATCTAGTAATTTCCCTTGGAACAGTTAAAAATGAGAAAGAAAGTTTCGCTACGAGATACCTTTGATGTTTCCACTGGAAGTTGCTTCGTGGAGGCTGATTATCAAAGCCCTTTCCTTTTCCTTCTTCCAGCTTGCCACTTTGGGACCCTTCACTGTTTAACAGTCCAGTCTCATTATAAAGAAATCCGGGGGATTACGCAGATTCTTCTGTTGCTCTGGAATTTTTACACATGAAGTGCTCCTTGACATAAGTAGCCAATCAATCAAGTCTTAGACATCTTTCTTTCCTTTTTTGTTGAAGAAAAATTGACGTGGAGCTATTTATTATAGAGGAATATGAACTGTCATGCCCACATTAGAAAGTAGACCTTGTTAGAAAAAATAAAACCGGGTGAAATTAAAGCCATCAGGTTTTTTCCTTCTTTTTTTAGCAGCTCACAGAAAAGGTTTGGGGGTGCGGAAAAAACTGACACAAATGGTGAAAATTTCAGTTTTCAGATCAGCTATGGATTTTATTTTCTTGGTTCTTCATCTCTGGTATCATGCAGGATGAGTACAACTTAAATGTTCTAAGTGAAGAAAATGCATCACTTATAAGATGTAGTTCTTTAAGGTTTGGGCCAAGCAGCAAAATGAACATTCAGAGATTTGTGTATGGGTGATATGCATTTGTGTGTTTTCAGATATTTATATTTACTCCTATTTATATTAATTCATATTTATATGCTTATATAGGATATTATCAAATTATACAATACTGCAAATCTTGGAGTGCTGTATAAAATGCTAGCTGTTATGTACTTGCATGTTCTACAAATATCTGGATACTTATCTTACCCATTATCCCCCACACAAAGTGAAAATGAACTATTAAGTGAGATAAGATGTATAGGTTTTCAGTATAAAATAGAATTTAACTGAACCCTAAATATACAAGCACAGCTGTAGTCAACATCTGGATTAAGTTACCAGAGTGGGAGCCCTTGGTTTAAAAATTCAGTAGAAGCAGATCTGCTTTCAAGCTGGCAGGAGGATAACAAAGAACCCAAGTGAAAAGGAGCAGACACTAGCCTTACTCCACTGGAAAACTTTCTGCACTCTTTCTTACAGGGCTATCTAATAACTGTAATAGCTGCAATTTACATAGCACTTTAAAGTTTGCAAAGTGATTTACTCATTTTATCTTCACAATAATCCTGAGAATTAGGGGCTATTATTCCCGTTTTATAGTTGAGGACATTGAGGCAGATAGAGGTTGAGTGACTTGCCCAAGGTCATACAGTTAAATGTTTGAGGCCAGATTTGAACTTGAGTCATCCTGACTCCAATCTTTCACTCTATATATTGCAT
Organism: Trichosurus vulpecula; assembly: GCF_011100635.1. NCBI lineage: Eukaryota > Metazoa > Chordata > Mammalia > Diprotodontia > Phalangeridae > Trichosurus > Trichosurus vulpecula. Next base: position 422,909,569 of record NC_050574.1, read on the forward strand.
CTAGAAATTATGTTGATGAGCTTCAGTTTTTAAGGCCGGTGGTTAGAACATGTTGCCAAATGATCTGTATGTATGGATTTCAGAAGAATAAAATCATACAGTAATGGAAGACAAATAGTTTGTAAGTACTTAGAAAAGGAAGCAATATGAGTTCTTCAAGAACGAGTCTTGACAAAATGGTGACTTGTGCTTGTAATTCCTGCTCCTGGGAAGATTGAGGCTAATGGATCACTTGAGATTAGGATTTTGAGCTGCAGTGTGCTGAGCCAATCCAGTGGCTGCACCAGTATGGTACCTTGGAGAACAGAGGTTTCTCAAGCTCCTTCAGGGTGAGTGAACTGGCTTATGTTAGCAGCAGAGCAGGTTAAAGCTGTCTTGAAGATCAGCAGTGGAATCGGACCCATGAAAGGCTACTGCACTTCCAGCCTGGGCAAGATAACAAGACACAGTCTCAAAAGGAAAAAAATAAAAGGAAAAACTAAGATGGTAAAGTGAAGTTAACAATTTTGCTGAGCTCTACTAACTCACCCCTCTAAACAAAACTTGACAAAGTGCCTCATATTGAATTCTAAGTGAGATAACTAACAAAAGGTCGCAGTGAGATGTTTTTTTAACTCAGGGCAGCTTAGAAGGACAGAAAGAGGTTTGTAGACACCGGGGAGGGAGCTGGTCCGGAGCAAGGCCTCGCAGAAGTGCTGTAGGCTGTGAGCATCCCAGCAGTGGCATCATTGGTGGTGGTGGCCGCACTGGCACTGAGTAGGGACCAGAGTACAGACCAGGAAGGCAGTGAACAGTCTTCACCTAGGATCATACCACTCTGGAAACTCTGAAAACCTAGAGCCCCCAAACCTAGCTGAGAAAACAGCAGTACATAAAAGCCTGAAACTCAGAACAATCACCTCTTCCCAGAGGTGAGCAGAGCCCAATTTAAGAACTAGGTTGGGAAAATGAGCAAACAATAAAAACAAACCTAAGAACAAAAACTTCCGTGGTGACAGGGAAGCTCAATTCACAAACTCATAGTAAGACAACAGTGTGAAAACAGCTACAAATAAAGCCTCAAAGAAAAATTCAGTTTGGACACAAGCCCAACAAGAATTTCTAGAAGAACCAAAGGAAGATTTTTCTTTTAAAAAAAAAGAGCAAAAGAAGATTTTAAAAATAAAATAAAAGCGGTAGAGGAAAAATTGGAAAAAGAAATGAGAGAAATGCAAGAAAATTATGAGAATTATTAGCATCTTGGTAAAAGAAACACAAAAAAAATACTGAAGGAAATAACTCTTTCAAAATCAGAATTGGCCAAATGGTAAGAGGCACAAAACCTTACTGAAGAAAATAACTCCTTAAAAAATTAGTATTGGTCAAGTGGAAGCTAATGACTTCACAAGACATAAAGAAACAATAAAACAAAGTAAAAAGATTGAAAAATAGAAGAAAATGTGAAATATCTCATTAAAAAAACCAACTGACCTGGAAAATAGGTTAAGGAATTATTAAGAATTATTGAACTACCTCAAGAGAAAAAAGAAAACAAATCTTGCCTGGCTAACCTTTTGGCTTTTTTTTTTTTAGTTAAAGCTGTATTAACCAGGTAGATTGGGGAAATGCTGTGGGGATAGTGTATCTTTGCTGAATTTCGGTAAAGCATTTGACAGTCTTTTAAGATATCCTGTTAGATAAGACCTAGAACTGTGGGCTGGATGATAGGTAAATTTGTGACTGGTTGAATAACTAGATTCCTGTCTCCCCACCCCCCACCATAAAATGCTGATTAATAGATTGAAATTAACTTGGAAGACAACTCTCTTGAGTTCAGTGACTTGAAGACATAGGTTATATTTGAAAATGATACATAGCTAGGAAGGATTGCTACTCTATTAAATGATGAATTCAGAATCCAAACAGAGTTTTGAAAGGCTGGAAAATGGGGGAAATCTAACAAGTTAAAATCGAATAAGTGTAAATTTTGCTTAGGTTAAAGATATCAATAGCTCACAAAAAATCATGTAAAAAAGATCTGAAAGACTTTTCATTAACTGCAATTCCATATGATCCACCACGGTGATGCGATAACCTGCATTAGCAGAAGTTTGGGCCCAAGAAAGGTACTTGCATACCTTAGGTAAGGTTTGGAAATATTTGTACAGTCATGGTTGCCAAACATTTTCAGCCTTTTCTGTGCTATCACAAAATACTCATGGGCCACAGAAGGTAGAATTTTCAGACATTAAAAATATACACATTTGTGGGGCAGCTAGGTGGCTCAGTGAGTAGAGCAAAGGCCCTGGAGTCAGGAGGACCTGAGTTCAAATCTGGCCTCAGACCCTTTGATGCATGTACTAGCTGTGTGACCTTGGGCAAGTCACTCCACCTCAATTGCCCTGCCTTCCCCCCCTCCAAAAAAATGAGCATTTGTAAAAAGTAACATTAAAAAGTATGTCGTGCTTCATGCTGGTCAGTTGCCAGAGAAATATCATCATCATCATCGTCTTCGTCATCATCTTCGTCATCACCGTCTTCATCATCACTAGCATTTATGTAGCCCTTTAAAGTTTTCAAAACACTTTACATATGATGTCTAATTTGATCCTCACAATAGTCCCATTTTTGACAGATGAACAAAGTGAAGCTGAGAAAGGTGAAGTGACACTCACCAGGGTCACACGGGTAGTGACCGTCTGTGGCAGGATTTGAACTTGGATCTTCTTGACTTCCAGTGCAGTACTCAAGCCACCATGTCACCTGCCTGCCCTAGTCCTGGCCCAGAAAAGGGAGTGAGGGGTCCTAGCCTCTCTGTACTCTTTGCTGGTCGGACCGCATGTAGAGTGCTGAGTCCATTTTAAGGTGTTACATTTCAGGGGAGCCTTGACAAACTGAAGGTGGAACTTCATAAAAACGTACATTGTCATGTAGGAGAATGTATTTGAGTTGTACTTTAAAGAATAGGTAGGAATTTAATAAGCAAAGAAAAAAAGTATTGAGAATAGTACAGAAGGAAGGAAAGAAAGTCACGTTTGAGTAGCAGAACATGATCCACTATGGCTGGAAATTCAAGAGCTTGTGTGAAAATGCTGAAAAGTTGGAGTACTACCTTTTTAAAAGACATCTGAATGTCCAGAAAAGGAGTTTAAATTGTATTTGGTATCAGTAAGGAGCCACTGAAGATTTTTGAGCAGAAGAGGGACATTCTTCCATTCTTGAACGAAATCTTGAAGGAGGCAAGGAATTCTGTGAGGTAGAGGTGAGGAAGGGTGCATTCTAGACATGAGGGATGGGTGATGTGAAGGCCTGAAGGTGGAAGAAGAGAAAAACAACCAGTACAGCTGAATCATAGAGTTCAGGAAAGGAATTAATGTAAGTATACATTATTATTATTATCATACATTGTTATTAATTATTTATGTTATTATACCTATTAATTACATTTACTATATTATACACATGTATGTATATACATATATTATGCATTGTGTAATTATATATTATTATATGTATTAATTACATAATTACATTATTATTGTATATCATACATATAACACAACATAATGCATATAGTATGCACATATATTATACATATATAAACACTATTATTAATTATGCATTACATATAATATACATTATACGTATACAATTATACATTACCTAATTATACATGCAAACGTAGGTTGGGCCAACTTGTGAAGGGTTTTAAAGGCCAAACAACAGAGTGTCTATTTTATCTGAGAGTTAATAGGAAGCACCTGGAATTTATTCAGTAGGCCAGTGACATGGTCCACTTTGCCCTTAAAGAAAATCACTTTTCCAGCTGACCAGATACGTGTGGAAGGATGATTATTTTGGCAGTGAAGGCGTTTACTAATACGGTAGCAGTGGGAATGGAAAGGCCTTAACAAATGTAAGAGATGTTGCTGAGGCAGAATCAGTCCTGTTTGTAAAGTGATTGGATGTGGGAGCAGGGGAGTAAGAGGAGCTAAGGATGGGTCTAAGATTTTGAGACTGGCTCCATGGAAGTGAAGGGGATAAAGCAGGGGAAATAGTCGTTTTGGATGTGTTGATTTTTGTTTCAGGGGTGGGGAACCTACAGGCGCAAGGCCACATGTGGCCCTCTAGGTCCTAAAGTGAGGCCCTTTGAGTCCAAACTTCACAGAAGAAATCCTCTTAATAAAAGGATTTGTTTTGTAAAACTTGGACTCAGTCAAAAGGCCACATCCGAGGACCTAGAAGACCACACGTGGCCTTGAGGCTGCCCGTCCCCCCCCCCCCCCCCCCCCCGAAGTAGAGATAGCCGTGAAACAGTTGAAGATAGAGGCCTGGAGCTCAAGAAAAAGCCCAAGGTTGGACATTAAGATTTGAGAAGCATCGACGCTGTTGCGGTCGTTAAAACCAGAGGAGTGAATGATGTGCTTCCGTATTGAGTGTAAGGGAAGAAGACAAGAGAGCCAAGTATATACCCTTTTGGGAAACAGCTGTATTTTGAATGCCAAGCAAGAGAACAGTGCAAAGATAGAAAAGGAACATTCAATTGACCAATCAATAAACATTTATTAAGTACTTACTACGTGCCAGGTAGGGGCAGCTAGGTGGTGCAGTGGATAAAGCGCTGGGCCTGGAGAGGGGAAGATCTGAGTTCAAATCTGACTTCACGTACTTAGTAGCTATCTATCTCTGGGCAAGTCACTTAACCCATATTTGCCCCCGTTCCTCTTCTGTTAAAATGGGGATACGCTGGAGAAGGAAATGGCACACCACTTCAGTAACTTTGCCAAGAAAATTCCATGGACAAAGTCCACAGAGTCATGTAGAGTCAGACACAGCTGAATAACAAGAACAAATGTGCCAGGCACTGTGCTAAGCTCTGGGGATACAAAAAAGAGGCAAAATCCCTGCCCTCGAGGATCTTACAATCTAATGGAATAGAAGAGAAGAAAGACTTTTTGTCTTATTTCCTTTTTTTCCCCCTGAAATGCCAATCAACCACAGCAGCACCTCAGATCTTTTGTTCAGCATTTTGGAAGGGAACCACAAACATAAGCAAATTGAGGTATAACTTTGAGGTATACAAAATGAGGCATACTTTTCTCAATCAATTAACAAATGTCCAACTGCTAACTAATACTTATGGCTAGCATTTCAATAGCACTTTAAGGTTTGCAAAGTGCTTTACAAATATCTCCTTTTATCATGTCACAACCTAGGCAGGGAGCTGCCCTCCTTTCATTTAGTTAAAGCTTTCTTTTGTCTTTTGGCTTAATTTTTAGCAAAATAGTAAATATCGATATAAGAAAATTCTTCCAATAACATTCCATTTTGTTAGTTGGTGGACAAGGATCTTGCATACTGAGTACCTAGTGTTAAATTATTTATAGACAGTCTAAGTTTTGTCCTTCTTACCGTTTCCAGTTTTTTGCCTCTCTGCTACCATCTACTGTAGAAGTGGAAGGAAATTGTATAAAACTGAGGGCCATTTTGTGTTTTTCTTTATTTCGTGAGTCATGATGGCCAAATATTCATCACTTATACAGATTTTGTCACTAGGACAATACTCAGAGCCTTTCCTTCATGGTAGAACCTGTCAGATGTAAGCAAAACCTTATAGAACCCAACATCACCTCTATGTCACATGATAGGCATCAGCGGAGGACTTTTGTGGTGGTAAGAGTCTAATTCGTAAACATCCAAATGTAAATTCAAATTTTCTGCCAAAACTAGTTTCTTTTTGATTCATGTGCACTTACCATTGATTAAAAGGAGAATTTCATTCCTTTGAAAAAAGGTTTGCTATTCTGTTGTATGGTGTACTATAATCAGTGTATTCATTATCTTCTAGTTTTAAAAAAAGGAGGGGGAGGCGAGAGGGTATTAATTAGGTTAAAGATTTTGCCTTTCAGCATGGCAGATTATTTTGCTTTGTCTAGGTATAATTTTGTCTTAAAGATAGACTCATTTTTCAATAGTTTTTCAGGAATGTCTGACTCTTTGTGACCCCATTTGAGGTTTTCTTGGCAAAGATAATAGAGTGTTTTGCCGTTTCTTTCTTCAACTCATTTTACAGATGAGGGAACTGAGGCAAATAGGGTTAAATTACTTGCTCAGGTTATATTGCCCTAAGGATATTTTCATAGGAGCAAAAGTCTTCGTTGAATGGTGAATAAAGCATCTACAGTTTTTCTTAGCATTTTGTTAAGTGGCTGCAATTAATTCTTGTCTAAAGACATTTCTTTACATGTAAAGAAAACACAGGTTTCAATAAAATATTTTGTGAGGTTTATATTGTCCAATGGCCAAAATAAAAAACTCTAAATGAAAATCAGATGCTTGTAAATCCAATTCATACTCCCAAATAGGCTGTACCAATTTGATTTTGTTTTAAGTAGAGCATTAGGATAGACTATTAATGCTCCTGTGTGGGTTATGGTCATTTTTGAAGTGAGCATTTTTGACATTTTGTGCAAATTTTACTGCCTTTTACTCAACTTTTATCATGAGTTCTCAGATTACTCAAATAGCTTATCAGAGCGCCAGGTGTGCATAGTGCCAAGAAATGGCAGATTTTTGATGGTTTTACTTTCATCTTTATAACTTCCAGTTATTATAGACAGCAGTAAAATGAGCCTGTGGATAGCTATGCTTTAGGCTAATCTGTGTTTTTTACTCCAGAGTTCTATGAAGTATCTCTTAAGGATTTCTTAAAAGAAGGGACTGGTCGTGATCCCCCTTTCATAGGTCATGAAAGACATTTAATTTGGGTGTGCTGTCATCAGTGACAGACCCTAGTCCATTCTTACAGTATGAGGTGAATTTTTGAGGCTTAAAAATGAAACAAATGAGCCATACAGTTTCAAAGTTTGACTGTTATTAGATAGACTATAGGAAAGACCCAAGAACAAAAGAGTAGGTAAAATGAGGAATAAAAACTGAAGGTAAGTTTTTGAAAGGAGGGAATAAAGGTGAGGGAAGGCAAGTGAAGACTCTAGTCTGAGCCGAGGAACAGTAGAAAAGGGAAAAAGTAGGCTTTAATGATATTAAAAAGACTAGTGACAGAAAATCACTATGGTGACAATGATGTTAGCTATCAATTCAATTCAGTAGGCACTTAATAAGTGCTAATCCACTGGAGAAAGAATTGACAAACTGCTCCATTATCTTTGCCAAGAAAACCCCACGGACAGTATGGTCCACAGGGTCACAAAGAGCTGGACACAACTTGAATGACACAGCGACAAGAACAACAACCGCATCCCAAAGTGCTTCATACCACTACTGGCATTCATTTCGAAATAGCTTTAGAAAGAACAGTGGGCCTGGTGTAGACCTACCTCTCTCCATAACTAGCCTCTCAGCCTCAATTTAACAATCTGTAAAATGAAGGGAAGGGACTACATGATTTTTTTTAACATTGCCTCTTTGCCACTTCTGTTTTTTGACGAATCAAACTGACAGTGAGGCAAGCCAAGAATTTATGAGCATATGCATGCTCTTTGACCTAGCAATACCAATTATCAAGTCTGTACCCCAAAAAGGCAAGAGAAAGAAGGAATGGATCTGTATTTACAAAAATGTCTATGCCAGCTTTTTTGTGGTGGAAATGAGTTAGAAACTGAGGGGTTGCCCATCATTCAGCGAAGGTCTGAACAAGTTTTGGTATATGAATGTGCTGTAACAAAATGATGAGAGGTAAAACTCATATCAACTGCTGCTTTCATAGCTCCATCTGGATACCTGCAAATTTTCAGTGTCTCCACAGTGTTGTGATCCAGGGAGGGGTCTATTTACTGTCCTTGGTCTCAGTTCTACAAGTTCTGGGCCCAAGTTGGGGTCTATCAGCTTGTTTCTGGTTGGGATTTTTAGCAGACTCAGATACTATTAGTCCATGTGGTCAGAGCATCTGAACTCCCCTTTGGTTTAGGACTTTACCCTTTGCTCCAGCGACCAGAGCCATACAGCTACTGTTTGCTTCTTGGAAGTTGTTCCTATGACTGGACACTCGCATGGGTGACCGTTCTTTTTTTCCCTAGATCTGTGACCCAGCACTAGGTGGTAGGCGATGGAGATGGTAGATGCCCCCTCCCTTCCTGGACTCAGTGCTTGACCAGGATCCCCTAGGATCTCCTTCTGATGTTCTATCTTGGCCCTCTACCAGTTCCTGGATACTGGAATGCTTTCTGCATTGTCAGAACTCTTTCTCTGCCTCCCCCCCCCCCACTCCCTTTTCTCCTTCATCCATCCCCCTGCCAGCATATGCAGACCTTTCTGTCCATCTCCTTAAACCACTCTGGACTGTAAAAATGACTCACTGTGAGTTCTTCTTGGCTTTTCTGATCAGAATTTAATCTGGTGCATTCTCTAGATCTTTGTTGAGAAAGTCTCGGGGGAGGGCTAGATTCCATTGCTTCTTCTCACTCTACCTGGGCTCTGCCTCTGTTCTATTTTGTTTTAGAAATGACGGGTAGGGGAATTTGTTTTGCTTGACCATACATATATGTTTGTATTTATGTTTTTTGTTTTTCTTTCTTTCTCGTTGGTTGGTGGGTTGGTGGGGTGGGTTGGTGGGAGGTAGATGGAAGAGAAGGAAGACAGATTTTCATTATTGAAAAAAATTCAACTTAAAAAAGGAACTTAGCAGTGTATGGGTCATGGCAAGAGTTTGGGACTTGGGATCAAGAGAGACCTGGTTTCTCCTCCTTTCTCCAACATCTCAATTAATCAACAAACATTTAGTAATCACCTACTGTGTTCCAGGCACTGTGCTAAGTGCTGGGAATACAAAAAGAGGCAAAAGATGGTTCCTGACTTAAAGGAACTTACAATCTAATCTAGCATCTGCTAGCTATATGACCACAAGAAAATCACTTAATCTTTCTGAGCCTCTGTTTCCTTATCTGTAAAATGGGGCCAGTTTCTTCTTCATAGGGTTGTCATGTGGATTAAATGAGATAATGTATATAAAGTGCTTTTAAAGTGTTAGCTATGATTATGTTGGGAAGCCAGGTGGTGCAGGGGCCAGAGTGACAGGCCTGGAGTCAGGAAGACCTGAATTCAAATGTGACCTTAGACATTTAGTAGCTGTGTGACCCTGAGCAAATCACTTAACCCTGTTTGCCTCAGTTTCCTCATCTGTAAAATGAGCTGGAGAAGGAAATGGCAAACCACTCCAGTATCTTTGCAAAGAAAAAGCCCAAATGGAAAAGAGTTGGTCATGACTGAAACGACTGAATGACAAAAATAAATGGTCATGCTATACTTGCTTGCTGTGGTAATTGGTTTAGTAGTCATGTTGAGGCACTTTTCTCTATTCCTCTCTATTTTTAAAGCAAACGCTTCCTAACTGACAGACAACATATTGAATAATCAAGACGTTTTGATCTCAAAGGGACCAAGAGGTACTGCTCTGCAATCTCTATGAACTGAAATAATTCTGCTTCAGAATGTCCTATTCAGGACCACGATGATTTTCTTCTTCTTTACTTGGAAACTTGAGAAAGGGTGATTCTTGAGAGCAGAGACCCCTTGGGTAGTCTGGTGAAGCCTGCGGGCCCCTTCTCAGAATAATGTTTTTAAATGAATGAAACATAATGTATAGGAATACAAATGAGCCCAATTATGTTGAAATACAGTGATCAAAATATGTTCAAAGTATCAGGTTAAGGACCCCTGCTTTTTGAGAGAGTTTTTAATGTTGGTTTTTATGAACCTGGAGATAGTTCTTAAAGCAATAAAAAGGTATTAAGGATGATAACAGTTTTCATTTGCTGTCCAACCTCGCTTCAAGCTCCTTGAAACTTCACCTGAGCCCAACTATTCCCTGTATGAGCTCCTTGAAACTTCACCTGAGCCCAGCTACTCCCTGCATGCTTTTCCTTTAGACTCCTGTCTCTCTCAAGTATTTTATAGAAAAAGAAGAGATAAATTCCACTTCCTTAGCTTCTGATATGTCATGCACCTGGTCTCTTGATATAAGTGGTCTTTAGCTTATCATTGCAAACTCAGTATATTTATACAATTTAAGCTTCTCCTTTCATTTCCAATCCATTCTGGTCACCTCTTCTTTTTCTGCATTGAGAGTGGAGAAGGCCTTTCCCGTTGCCCTTGTGACCAACCATCTCGGCTCTGTTCAGGGCATGATGAATTGCAGGGGGTAGGTCTCTTTGGCTCTCTTCAAGGCTTGAACTCTTGCTCTAAGAACCTCTGACCAAGATTCTCTCGGGTCTCTTATACTTGGGTGGTGAGACCTCAAGTACTAAATCCCTTTGCCAACTGGCAGCTGCAGCAGCCCAGCGTGGGTGGGCCCTGCTAACCCTCTGTGTCTCGAACATAATCAGAAGAAATCAGACTATGGCCTCTAGTGAATTCCAAGATAAATCCTGAGGCCTCACCACAACAGTCTAGCCTGAAGGTGAAGAAAATGGAGACAGCTTTCCTGAAGAGAATAACAGAGAGGAATTTCTTCCCTCCCAGATCTCCCCTAACTCGGCCCTTCTGCTCGGTATCACCATCAACCTTACCTCCCAAGTAGTAAACTGGTATATGTGACTTACCTCACCCTCTGATTCTCCTTCTTTCTAGTCTAAGTGAGCTCAGCAAGAGCTATTTATATCTATTATGTATGGTAAACAGTAATCTCTAGTAAATAAATTCAAGGTCACTCTGGAGGCAACAAGGTATCAAGAGATTTGGGTTCTAGTCCTATTTATGCTGCTAACTATTATTGGTAAGTGATTTCTATTTCTTCATCTATAAAAGGAGGAGGTAATTTAATTGAGATGTTTGTTTTATTTCTTAAGTTCGGAATAGAATAAATAAAAATTTAAAAAGGAGATTATTTTCAATGATCTCTAAGCCCTTTTCTGGTTCTGAAACAAAGACATTCCAAGTTGACCTTATGTTAACATGCCAGCCCAAGCCCAGTTTGTATTGTTTGGGATGGGGATGTATTTTGAAGCTCAGAAAAAAACCCTCTCTCTCAAATTTAAGTTCAGCTGATGCCACTAGGTGGCACTTTAAGGACATTACAGGAAATTAGCTGCCTAGTATTTATTCCTTGGGAAGCCCTTGAACCTGAAATGGCTTTATTTATTTTTACAGCGGACCTCTCTAGCCAGCTGTTCCCATTTTTTAGCCCATCTTTTCTTAATGAACATGATCTTTCATGCAGGAAGAGCTGAGCCAACCTGAAGAGTGACATTTATCACAATCCAGATGTCATGTGTAAGGAAAAGCTGTCATCTTGTCTCTTATCACCTTCAGTTACAGGCAACGAAGATAGAGAGGGGAAGGGGAGGGAAAAGAATTTAAAAAAAAAAATCACTAAGGTAAAATGCTGTGTGATTTAATGCCAGAACTTTTGAAGCATTTTTAAACACGAAAGACAGAAATAAATCTAATTCTCAGGGGTTATTATCAAGAATCCCTGTGATAATTAGACTGTCAGGGACTTAGACTAGGTCCACATCTGGATTTTAAGAGCCATATGGCCGCATGCGTTTGAGGACACGCATTTAGGTATGAGGATGGTAAAAGTAGTAACTGTGTGAAATCAAAAGTATACAGCCAATCCCAATTCCACGTTGGCTTTTCAGATTAAATTTGACTGCTATTTATATTTGCATGGCATTGGGGTCTTCTCAGTTGGCTGTGCTGAAGGACTTTCATTTCCATGGAGATGGCGGTTCTTGGAACACCATGGCAACGTGGGACCTTTCAGACTAACCCCAGTTGGTTCTGAGCACTCTATTTAATTCAATTTAAGAAACAATGAGTGTCGACAGCATGCAAGGCACTCAGGTGGGTACTGAGTTTACAAAAGCAAAGCAATAAAGTCTCTGCCTCCAAGAAACTTATGCTTTACTATGAGGGAAATAAAACATGCTCCCAGCCAAGTATGATGTAAAGACCTTTGAGGAGGGAGTTTCTTGTGGCTCTTAGCTGCCATGTGTTTCTTGGTGAGTTCATCTTTGACCCATTGTTTAACTTCCCTGTTTTTTCTCACCAAGATTATATGCTTCTCAAAGGCAGGGATTGTGTATTCTAATTATTGAGAATTCTATGTCAGGATGCCAAGGACATTTTGTTGGTATGGGACTCTCCCTCCGAGCAGATCACAACCTGTCCTTATCTTATATAGTCTTAGAGGGTTACCTTAGGTTGGAGAGATTAAATGACCTGCCCATGGACACTCCGCTGGTCAGTGTCAAAGGCAGGCTTTGAACCCGGCTTGTTGTTGTTTGGTCATTTCAGTCATGTCTGACTTCATGACCACATTTGGGGGTTTTCTTGGCAAAGATATTTGGAGCAGTTTGTCATTTCTGTCTACAGCTCATTTTATAGAGGAGGAAAGGGTTAAGTGACTTGCTCAGGGTCCCACAGCTAGGAAGTGTCTGAGGCTGGATTTGAACTCAGGTCTTCATGACTCCAGGCCAGGCATTCTATCCACTGCTCCATCTAGTGCCCTTCCCACCTTGTAATAATTCTTAAATTTAATAAATTTATACCTTCCAGCAGGTATCTCTAGGTCTTTGTTTAATGCGTTAAGGTTAGGAAAACACTCCATCAGTTACATCATACTACCTCTCCCATAATGGTCAGCCAACAAACATTTATTAAGTGCCTGCTATGTGCCAGGGACTATACTAAGTGCTGGAAGATCACCTAGTCCAACTCCCTCATTTAAAATCTAAGGAAAATGAGGCCTAGAGGGCAAAGGAATTGCCCAAGGTCAGACAGTGAATTACTAATGATAGCTCATGTTTCCATAGTGCTATAAGGTTTCCTCACAACTTTGTGAGCTGGATAGAGCAGGAACCATTTTACATCCCTATTTCATAAATGGGGAAGCTGAGGCTTAGAAAGATTAAGTGGCTTTTCCAGCATTACACAGCCTAAGACTAGTGGTCTTTCCATTGTTCCATGCTGTAGAACCGAGCAGTGGAACCAGGTCTCAAACCCAGGTCTCCAGATTAGAGGCAGTTAGGTGGTGGAGTGTCTAGAAACAGCTCTGGGCTTGGAGTCTGGAAGACCTTTGTTCAAACCTAGCCTCAGATACTTACTAGCTATATGACCCTGGGAAAGTCAGTCTGCCTTAGTTTCCTCAACTGTAAAATGGGGATCATAATGGCACCTACCTTCTAGGGATTGTGAGGATCAAACGAGAGATTCATAATGCACTTAGCACAATGCACCCTGGCCCATAGTAGGCCCTATATAAATGCTTGTCCTCTATGCTTTCCCTCTTCCTCTATCTCTCTCTCCCCCCTTCTTCTTCCCTCCCCTGTCATATTCTAGGTCTGAAGCTCTTTGCACTGAACTAAACTACTTTGCCCATAATAAAGTGTCAGTAAGTACTTGATGTGATTTCATATGAATTGTTATAACCTGCAATCTAGATGAAATTATACAATGTAAATGTGGGGTTTAGATATGCTAATGTGCATACTGAGAAGACAACAAAGGTAGGAAACAGGAACATAAATAGATCTTTCTGAGCCTGCTCTCTTGCTTTGGCTCCAGAGAGTACCTGAGCCACTAAAGATGAATATGGTCATGACCAAAAGAATGGTGAAGTCTCTGCCATTGGGCCAAGGACTACATGTCTCAAAGTCTCATCCCGTAGAAACCAGAGACAAATTGGAAGGAATGGCTCCTAGAAGAAATGGAGCTTAAGATTTGAGCATGGGAAGGGACTTTAGGCTAGTCCAGGGGGTTGGCAAAGTATAACTGAAGAGCCAAATCCGTGATCCTGGAGTTTGCCAACCCCTGCTAGCTTAACTTCTTTATTTCATAGATGAGGGAGCTCATCTATAGTGGTAAGTAGAGTTGGGATTTGAACCCAAGTCCTCCTCCAACTTGAAATCTAATGTTCTCTCTACTATACTATTTACCTGGGCGGGGAGTGGGGGTCGTTAGCTGACCCATCTTCTTTCTTGGGGTTTATTTCCTCAGATTATCTCTAGATTTCACCGCAGATCCCTGGCCCACTGCTGTATTGATCCCTAGGCTAACCTATCCCCACTAGGGCTCTGCATAGCCTTTTTCTACTTTATATATACATGGTCTATCTTATTGGATAAATTTATGTGGGATAGGGGGAGATTTATAGCTCCAAGAAGTATAGAGCATCATCCCATGTCAAATATAGTTTTAGCAGGAGGGGGAAAAGAGGCAGAATGCATGACAGCAATTATCTAATTTATTTGCACATCTGAAAAAAAAAGTTTGAGTCCTTTAAATGATCTGATTTCAATGTTTTTGGTGGGGCATGGTGGCACTCACCTGTCATCTTTTCTCCTGGAGAGGCTGAGGTTGAGAGAGGTGGTGGGAGGAGGAAAACTCATCTTGGAGCAACTATGCAGTCAAGAAAAATGAATCTACAACAGTGGCCACGTCCCAAAATTCTGTCTCTGAACCTTGAGCCCATCACTTCTCTGTCAGGAGGTAGGGGGCATTCACCCCTTTACTTTATTTTTAAAATGAGCTGCTGGCCCAGGTGTTTTCTAGGTTTAACTTCTTTGACCTACAATGATCCTACTCCTTGGTCAGAATACTCATTACCTCCCAAGGCATCCCATTCCACTTGAGCTCTGAATGGTAGAAAGATTTTCCCCATAGTGTACTATAAGTTGCTTTCAAATTCTAAGTCCTGTTTCTGCCTTCAGCAAATAAGTGAGCAAATCTTATCCTTTTTGTGAGTAATAGATATCTTCAACTACTTTTTAAAAATGTTCTAATTTCAAACTAAAATATTGACAGCAAACACAAGCACTTCCATGTACAAAGGCAAGAAAAAGGTGGTTTACGTGAAATAATTAATCTATTACATACAGCTTTAAATAAATGTATATATGTATATATGCATATGGTTAAAACTAGGTACACCAACTGTGAAATTTAATGTGGTAGTACCAACATTACCCTGTTTCTCTCCCCTTCTGAACTTTCTTCTACTCTCATCTGTGCAATTTAAAAAAAATGTTTCCTTGCCTGGCTTCAACTAGTGAAGACGATCAAAGACAGACCTGAATTTTCTCTTCTTCTGGCTAAACTTTATCCACTTCTTTCAGCACATCCTGAGATGACTTGAGTGTGAGCCCCCCATACCATCCTAGTCCCTGTTGTTTGGACATGCTCCAAGTTCCTCCTAATCTCTGCCTAATCCTTCATTTCCGACAAGCCTTAAACCCCATCTCCTGCAGATGTTCTGGTCTCACTGTTGCTAGCGCCTTCCTCTCTAATGCTGCTTTCCACCTACTCTGTTTTTGTCTTTTACGTACTGATTTTTCTATATGCTAACGTTTTCCCCTATTGTTCAGTTGACCCCACTTGGGATTTTCTTGGCAAAGATACTGGAGTGGTTTGCCATTTCCTTTTCTAGCTCATCTTACAGATGAGGAAACTGAGGCAAACAGGGTTAAGTGATTTGCTCAAGGTCACACAAAGTCAAGGCTAGATTTGAACTCAGGAAAATGAGCCTTCCTGACTCCAAACCCAACTCTCTATCACTATGCCACTTAGCTGTCTTAACACATGCTTAAATGCTGCATAACAGAAAAAAAACTTCATCTGAAAAAAAGGACTAAAGAACACATAGTAATATATCCTGAAGCAAAAAGGTATCTGAATTTGAAGTTATCAGAAAAACCACCTTCTCAAAATCTAGTTTAAAGAAACCTTTTACAGAAAGATTTGTTGACCCTCTCTATGATCCAAGCGTTTTGGCCTACTTGTAGTTCTTCCTTCCTACATCATCCCTCCCGTTTCTATGCCTTCCCATTGGACACCCCTTTCTCTCCCCTCCTGCCCCCGCACCCTGTCCCCTGAGGGTGTTGCCTCTTCACTTCCTCTTCTTGGAATCCCATATTTCCTTTAAGAATCAGTGTCCCCTTCTACAGGAATCCTTTCCCCTACATCCTCTTAAATATTAAGGGCATGATTGGTTTTTTCTTTTTCTTTGTCTTCCCAACACTTATATCACAGTGCCTGGCACATAGCAAGCACTTAATAATTGCTTGTCGATCGATTAGTTCTTCATATCTTTCAATAATATAGCACCTAGAAGTAGAAACAACACTTAAGTGTGATTTAACCAGGGTGGAGTATAGTGGGAACATAAAATCCCTTGTTTCGTTCACTCTGTTTCCATTAGAGCAGACTAGTATCACATTAGCTTTGAGGGGAGGCCTGCCTGGTCATACCGCTAACTTATTAATCTACTAAAACTCCATCTTTTCCCCATAAACTGCTGTGGAATCTCCCCATCCCTGCCGCACACACACACACACCATGCTGTACTTGAACAATCAGTTATTTTTAATGCAAAGTTCAGGACTTTCCACTTACTCTTATTAAATTTCATCTTATTAGATTTAGCCTGTTGGTTCAGCCTATTGAGATCTTTTGGGATTCAGATCCTGTCATCCAGTATATTAACCATCCTTTCCAGATTTGTCATTCAGACATTTTCATAAACATGCTATCTCTGTCTTCATCCAAATCAACAATAAAAATGAACACAATGGCCAAGGATAGACCCCTAGTAGGGTCTCCCTCCAGGGAGATTCTTGAATTTAGTTAGTCAGCCAGTTCAGCCTCCACCTCCAATTCAATCTAATGCAATAAACATTGATTAAGTGTCTACTATGTGCCAGGGACTGTACTAAGTGCTGGGGATACCATTAATAGGAAGGAAAACCATCTCTGCCCTCAAAGAGCTTAGTCTAAAAAGGAAGACTCCACACAAAAGAAGGGCATTTAGGTGGCACAATAGATACAGTGCCAGGCCTGAAATCAGAAGACTCATCTTCCTGAGTTCAAATCTGACCAGCTAGTGATGTGACTCTGGGCAAGAAGTCACTTAACCCTGTCTGTCTCAATTTCCTTATCCGTAAAATGCTCTGGAGAAGGATATGTCAAACCAGGCCAGAGCCCCAAATGGCATCACGAAGAGTTGGACGTGGCTGAAACGAATGAACAACCCACAAAAGGAGGCAGGAAAAAGGGAGACTATCGGGGGTGCCAATTTCTGTCCTCAATAAAGGAAGGCATTGGGAGAAGTTTGGTCCTCTGCCCTCCAGCCAATCAGAAGGGAGAGGGGACTGAGGGAGGTTGCTGTCAATCAGGACTTGAGTTAGCATCATGGTGGTGAATTGAGGAGTGATGAACTTATTCCAGGAGGGCCATCTCGTTCTATGGTGTTGAAATTGGGCAGGGCAGCAGATGCAAGGTGAAGTAAAACATTGAAAAGTATTGCCATCAAATCCTTATTCTTTTCTTTCTTGTCCAGTAGGTGTCATGATAGTTGACCTGTGTCTGGTGTTCTAACGTTTATACACTTCATCTCATTTTCCCTTTACAACAACACTGTGAGATGAGATGCTAGAGGCATTTTATAGATGAGGCTCAAAAAGATTAATTGACCTGCCTGTGGACCAGAAGTGGGATTTGAACCCAAGCCCTCTTCTCACTGTACCATCCTGCCTCATGAGGGATTCTGTCGGAGGCTTAACTGATGTACGGATATACGTTGCGGATATCACTTCCCTGACCTACCATATTAGTTGTTGTTGTGTTGTTCAGTTGTTTCAGTCATGTCCAATTCTTCACGAATCCATTTGGGATTTTTGGCAAAGGTACTGGAGTGGCTTGCCATTTCCTCTAACAGTTCATTTTACAGGTGCGGAAACTGAGGCAAACAGGATTAAATGATTTGCCACAGAGCTGTCTGAGGCCAGATTTGAGCTCAGGGAGGATGAGTCTTTCTGATTCCACTGTGCCGGCTACCTGCCCCAAGATGACTATGTGAGCAACCTTGGCGCACTGAGACATGAAGTTATTCTGGAAAACAACACATTCTGGCTGCTAATAATCATTCCTTCACTCTCTGAGTTCATAAACTCGTCCTTTCATAAATTACTCTGATATTGGGGCTGGTATTGAAATCAATCCATGCCTTTCTTCTCTTTGAAAATCAGGACTATCTGTGTTTGTCTGAAGCCAGGTGGTACGGTGGAATGAAGAAGACCTGAGTTTACTTATAGGCTGTGTGACCCTGGGCAAGTCACTTAACCCTGTATGCCTATGCCTCAGTTTCCTCATCTGTCAAATGAACTGGAGAAGGAAATAGCAAACCACTCCAGTGTCTTTGCCAAGAAAACCCCAAATGAGGATACAAAGAGTCAGGCATGATTGAAATGACTGAACAACAATGAATGTTTGTTACCTCTAAGATAAAAATTATTTTAAAAAATTACACACAGAGAACATCGAAAGTCCTTTTGTACAGGGCTTTGCCCACTATAAGTACTCAATAAGTTGTATTGACTTGACCCTCTTAGGTGACCTTTATTTTTTTTAACATGATGTTATTTTTAAAAAGACATTTTATTGATGCCTTTTTTTCCCTATAAGTCATTTCTCAATAGACCCTCCCCACAGCACACACATTGTACCACTATTGTATCTTCCCTTTTAACAAAGAAAAACAATTCTACAAAAGCATCCTATACAGTGACCATATCCGAAAGGGTATATTCAGTCTCTTTTACCTCTAGGCCCCCATTTGTCTGGTGACAGGAGAGAGGCATATTTTATCATCTGTTCTCTTGGGCTGATATTAGTCATTACAGTTCATCAGAATCTGGCTGTCTTATGGTGTTATTTTTGTTACACTGCTGTAATCATCATGTGTGTAGCTCTATGCAATAATAGCTCCACCAACAATGTATTAGTGTGCCTCTCTTCTCAATCCTTCCATTATTGAATGTTTCCACATTTTATAATTTTTACTGCTTTGATGGAGGAATTATTTAACTTTTTACATAAAGCATCCCACATGCCTGGAACATACTCCCTCTTCATCTCTGACTCTCAGTGTTTGTATTTTTCTTCAAGATGTGGTTCAGCTGTTGCCTCCTCTGTGAAGCCCTCAGCATTTGAAGCCCTCTCCATGTTAGTGCTTGCTTGCTTCTTAAATTATCTTGTATTTACTTTTCTGTGAACAAATAATTTCTCCCTAGTAGAATGAGGCTCCTTGTGGGCAAGGATGGTTTCATTTTTCTTTCTGTATTTCTAGTACTTGCAGTTAGCAGAAGCTCAAAAATATTAATTGGATTAAATAGAATAATATTTAGTCGGTTTTGGCTAGTAATTCCTGAGTGCCTATATTGTGCATATCATTATGTTTTCTCCTTTTTGTTAGTTCTTTATTTCCGTCTTCCATTTTCTCTCCTTCTATTACAGTCTCTGATGAAGAGATGACCCTTAAAACAATATTGCTGTTACCGCATATAATGTTCTCTTGGTTCTGAGGGATATTCAAATAACTGTATGGAAAAGACATGGTTTTTAATTCCAGCTCTGGCACTTACTAGCTATAGTACCACGGGCAAGTAGCATTAGCTCCATTTTGTGGGTAAGGAAACTGAGGCTTATAAACATTAAGTAATTTGGCCATGGTTTGTTCAGTCATTTTCAATAGTGTTTGACTCTTGGTGACCTCGTTTAAGGTTTTCTTGGCAAAGATATTGGAGTGGTTTGCCATTTCCATCTCATTTTACAGATGCAGAAACTGAGGCAAACAGGATTAGATGACTTGCCCAGGGTCACACAGTTAGTGTCTGAGGTCTGATTTGACCTCGGGTCTTCCTGATCCTGGGCTCGGTACTCTATGCAACATGTAACCAAAATGCCCATTTGCCGATGGTTACATAATTAAGAAGTGTTGTTATGAGGCTAAAGCACTTTGTGAAAGGTAAGGTACTATAGAACATAGAGAAATGTGAGTTTTTGTCTCTTTACCTTGTGTTGAACATCTGTTCTCCAGCTGAATAGAGGATAGGCAAGATATACCAGCCTCATTTTTGGCTGAAATGATCAGTATGGTTCCTGGCACTTAGGCAAACAGTTATTTGAATATCTTTTTCTGGAAGTCATCTCTTGACATCACTGTCTATCCCATGTTATTTTGTTCCTTGTCTCCAAACTTAGGAAAGACATTGGTGGGTATTATTGTGAAGTTGGTTTTATTTAATGCTTCTCAAAAAAACACAGTCGCACAATCTCAAGAGTTGAAAAGATTCTCAGAAGCAATCTAGTCCATCCATACCTAACGAAGAATCCCTTCTTCAAGAATTATTTTAGCTTTCCCTTAGAGACTTAGAGAGAGTAGGAAAACCTACTACTTTCCAAGGCAGCACATTCTACTTTTGGGTAGTCCTGATTATTAGGGAGTTTTTCCTTGCCTTTTGTCTTTTTCTACTATGGTTTCCATGGTAGGTGGTCTTCTGAAAGCAAGAAACAGCAGTTTCGTTTCGTTTTGTTTTGTTCCTTAAATACTGTTGTTAGCTTACTTAAGATTTTGGGTTGAAATGTTCGGGGTTCTCCTATATCCATGATGACTAACATTTATATATTCCTCTAAGATGCACTAAGTGCTTTCTCCCAGGAAGTTTGGAGCTAAAATTACTATCCCTACCTTATAGATGAGGAATTCCCTGACGTCATACAGCCAGTAAGTTTCTGGGGCTAGATTTGAAATCGGGTCACTTGATACTAAGTGCGGATACATAGCTGCCTCTCTCAGGGCAGCTTCCTTTTGAGAATGATTTGAGGAATGATTTTAAACAAAAATTCCATTATCTAGAGAGTTACATTCTACAGACTTCCTCTAGGTTAGATTTTATTGCCCTTTGAAGTTCAGCGCTTTTGTGAAGTCATTCATAGACACGATGTAGTATTTGTTATTATAAATATGCTGGTGACTGCCTTGCTTTATTTCTCTTTTTCAGATGATCTTGACAATGCAGTTTTGTAGATTAAAAAAAAATAAAATAAAAACATCAGGAAACAAACCCCAGATCTAGGCAAAGGACAAGTTCCAAGCAGATTCTAGGAATTATTTTTTAAAACTAATGATAACCAGTTAGATCTTGTTTGGGGGTTTACATGAAGATTTGAAGAATAAGATAGTTATCATGAGAAAATACCTAGAGACCAGAGGAGAGGATTTATTTACCCTTTGCTATTATGGTCACTCTCAGGATGGCTCCACGGAATTCCAAATAATGTTTGACTTGATGTGTTTTTTTCCCATCTGTGAATCACATGACTGTTGTAACCTCTTATCTTCTACTTACAATTCATCTACTTCTTTGTTTATAGAATGCATTGTCAAGGTATGTTTCACATGGGATTTTCCAAAGAAGACAACCAGTAGCTTTAATTTGCCTAAGGGTAGATATTTGGCTACATCCAAATTTACAGAAGATAGTATCCTATGTCACTACTGCACAATTTGTCCCTTTTGCCTAGTTTTTAATATTCATTCAGTCAACAATATAATGCTTTATAGTTACTCTCCAGTAGTTTACAATTGTACTGGGGATATAATACATATCTACATATAAAACAGACAAGATAGTGTATCTAAGTGTTAAAATGAGTAATTTGGACAAGAGAAGAGTTTGGAGCTGTAGTCATTAGGAAAGTTTTGTGGGAGAAGTGGGATTTGGGGTAGGTCTTGAAGGAATGTGTAGGATCTGAATTAGGAATAAATACCCCTGGGAATATTGAGGGGTCAAGGAAGAGCTTGGTTTGGTTGGAACAAATGTTCAGTGTGGAGTGAAATGAAGGTAAAGAGAAAGTCTGGAATCTTGAATGTTTGGTTAAGATAATAAGAATTTTAGATTGTAGGCACTGGGGAGCCATGGAAGGATTTTGAGCAGGAGAATAAAATTAATCTGGCTGTAGTTTCCATTTGATTGGAACTGGAAGCTTACTGGAAACTGAGAGAAGGGCTAAAAAGATCACAGGATCATAGATTTAGAGCTGAAAGGGACCCTTTAGATTGTTGAGTCCAACCCTTTTGTTTTACAGCTGAGAAATTAAGTGACTTGCCCAGGGTCACAGGCTAAACATCTGAGGGAGGATTCTAACTCAGGTCTTCCTGCCTCCAAGTGCAATGCTCTATCCATTGTTGCACTTAACCTTTGTCAGGTATGAGGTGATGAGGCCCTGAATTAACATGATAGCGGTGGAATCTTTTGGAAAAAAAAAGAGCTTGCCTCAGATTTAGTACTTTGTAAAAGGTAAAGTGCTATAGAATATAGAGTAATGTGAGTTTTTATAAAAGTCAGGCAAGCTATACCAGTCTCATTTTTGGCTAGAATGATCAGTATTTCCCTTCACAAGGGATGGCTCTTGGCAATTAGGCAAACATTCAAGTATCTTTTCAGGAAGTCACCTCTTGACACTGCCTATCCCATGGTATTTATGTAAGCTTACGTATATGTTATATATAGTTATTTATATAGTTATATTTTATATTAATATATTTATATAAAATTTGTATAAATGTATTTATTAGATAAACTTAAAATTTGAAAATGTAAACATATATATGCTTATTTATATATTATTTATATGTATTATGTTATATAACATAAGCTGTAGCACTTTGTGCAGAATATTTTTTTAAGAAGGAATATTTTATTATTGTTGCTGCAGTTGCCTGATTTAAATGCTAGAATGAGAGATTTTATTATGTTTGTGCCCAGGGGCTTTTAAAAGAGCCCAGTAAACAAATAGATATAGAAAAGGGGTTGACAGATGCAGCAGCTGCAGAGGGGAAAGATCCTGCTTCCCCACTGGATGAATCATTTTACTAAACAATAGAGAGCAGTCTTTAGACATTGTTCTCACCCTGCTTTTCCATCTCTTCCCCTGTGGTAGCAAACTGTGGTATTGGGCAGCTGACTGGGTCCTCTTTTGGCTTGTGGCTGTGTCTTGAGAGAAATGATTATTAATAACCAATGATTTGGGGAGATTCTGATTCCCCTTTTTCTTTTATCTGCATTTGGGACTTTTCCCGGTTTTTTTTTTTTGGAGTGCTTCTCAGCACTAAGGCAATCAAGTGCCTTTGATTGAGTCTTGCCTTTGTTGGTAGGAAGTCCCACACCCTTTTGCTAATTAGGTCACAAGAGATGTGAAACGCTTGGGCTTTCAAAAAGGGTATATATTATGAGAGGATAGCCACTGAACTTAGAATGGAGAATTGAGAATCGAGAATCAAGAACTCTTGGAACTGTGGGAGAGGTTTTACTTTGGGCACTCACTCACTGGAAGAGTGTCATGTGATTTGACCAGACGAGACTCTGGGTGGCCATTAAGGAGCCCCGCCCTCCCTCCCCCACCCCCACCTTTGAAAAACCCAGATGTTGGTGCTTCTCTCTCTGGTAGCTATTTATGTAATGTTTTGGACAGACAGCTAGAAGCCTGTCTGTTGATTCATGTTATTTGCTCTGTTTATATACTTTCTGCTTGTAATTTCTGTTTGTGTTTTCTCTGAAGTTCAGGGTGCTGGCTTTTTCCCCTGAACTAAGTGAACGATATATGTATGTTTAATTAAAGTGATATTATAAACCCCTTAAAGTTACTTTCCTTAGAAAAGCAGATCAAAGAACGTGTGCTAGTAGTCCTCCTGTGTGCTGATGTCATTGGCCTTACACAGCCATAGTAGCTGCAAGTAGCCTTGTTGTTGCATCATGGCAAGACCTCAGTCTCTGAGGGTTGAGCTAACCTTCTCCTGTGGCCAGACCCTACCCAGGTGGGGCAGCCATTGTATTCCATTCAGGTTTGGGTGGGGATAAATTCTTTGAATAGATTGCCCAGTGGGGCTAGCTTAAATAATAAATGGCATAATCCAGATTCAGGTCCAGCCAGTCATTGTAATATTCATTCTGTCATTAATTGTTAACCAATCACAGTTGATTGCTATTTTTTGAACACTCCTCTTCCAAAAGAACATATAAGTTATGAGCCAGCTGCCATGATTGTCTTTGGTCTAAGAGAGAGAGGCCAAATGACCACCCTTTTATTAAAATGCTGGCATTATTAATAAAATGATTGAATTACCCAGAAATTATGTCTCTCAAACCTTTTAAATGCCACAGTCTGGATCAGAATCCAAACTCTGTACTATTTGTTGCTGAACCAAATACTCTCCCTTAGGAGTAATGGAATCATGTTGCTGGTTAAGGGAAGGAGCCTAAAGTGATGGGACATGGCATTTAACATTTAGGTAAAATATTTTACCTCTTGCTTCTGGTAATCTCTGGGCAAGTGCAGACGTGGTTTTACCCGGTCTCATCTTGAGGGTTTGAGAATGACATCTTTCATCTTACAAAGTGGCCAATTTAGGCTGGATGTCAGAATATGTTTCATAACAGTTAAAGCTATATCAAATGAGGCAGGGTAGTGCAATAAGCCAATCAACAGGCATTTATTAAGCACGCGCTATGTGGTAGTCACTGTGCTGAGCACTGAGGATACAAAGAAAGACAAAAACACAGTCTGTACCCTCAAGGAGCTCATTTTCTAATAGGCAGACAAAATGTAAATAACTAGATACGTAGAAGATGTACATCCAGTGTATCCAGTAAATGGAAGGTAATCCTAGAGGGAACATACTAGCCGTGGGTACGATGGAAAGAATTTTGAGTCTGTAATTTAGTCAGTAAGTGGTTATTAAGCACCTACTGTATGCCAAGCACTGTGCTAAGCAGCAGGGATACAAAGAAACATAAAGGTAGTCCTTGCACTCAAGTAGCTCACAGGCCAATGAGGGAGACAACATGTAAGCAATTATGTACAAACAAGCCATGGTATGTGTAGAATAAACTGAAAATGACCAACAGAAGGAAGGCACTAGAAGTAAGGTGCTTTGGGAAAGACTTCCTACAACAGATGGGACTTTAGGTGGGATTCGAAGGAAGCCAGAAAGTCGGGAGGCAGAGACCAGGAGGGAGAGCATTCGATGCGTGTGAAAATGCCCTGAGTCAGGAGATGCAGTGTCTTGTTCAAGGAACATCCAGGAGGCCCATGCCATGGGACTGCAGAATGTGTGTATGTGTGTAGCTATGTGGGTGTGGGAGGTTATAATGAGTGTTTAATACCAAACAGAGGATTTTAAATTGGATTTGGAAGTGATGGGGAGCCATTGGAGTTTACTGAGTGCTGGGTCTTGAATTCCAATCATTACTTTCCTTTTCTTTTTGAGGGGGGCAGGCAGGGCAGTTGGGGTTAAGTGACTTGTCCAAGGTCACAAGCTAGTATGTATGTCAAGTGTCTGAGGTTGGATTTGATTCCAGGGCTGGTGCTCTACTCACTGCACCACCTAGCCATTACTCTTCTATTTACTACCTATGTAACCTACATGATCTCAAGGAAATTACTCATCTCTGTGTACTTCAGCTTCATCAGTTATAAAATAAGGGGTTGGACCAGATAGAGCCTGAAGTAGCTTCTAGCTCTAAATTAGTGATTTTATAAATCCATGAACTTCTGCCCATCAGCTTGGCAAAGCTGATAAAAAGATAAAATGGGCTGCAGAGAAAAAAGATACACCGGTATACTATTTGTTGAATTATTAATAAGTCCAGCCATTCTGGAAAGTAGTTTAGAGCTATGTCGAAAGTTTATTAAATTGTAAAGGGTATACCCTTTGACCCAGAGATACTACAACCAAGTCTATACACCAAAGAGATCAAAGAAAGAGGAAAAGTCCCATATGTATAAAATATTTATAGAAGCTCTTTTTTTGGTGGCAAAGAATTAGAAACTGAGGGGATGTCCATTAGTTGGAGAATGATACATAAATGTGATAGAATACTAAGCTGTAAGATATGATGCAGGGGCTTGGAAAGACATATATGAACTGATGCAGTGAAGTGAGAAGAACCAGGAGAACAATTTATATAATAACAACAATATTGTAATGACACGTGACTTTGAAAGTCCTGGGAACTCTGATCACCATAATGACCAACCACAATTCCAAAGGACTTGGGACATAGCATGATGCTATATAACAATAGTGCTGCTTGCAGCTGCTGTGGAGGTGTAAGACCGACAACACCAGCACACAGGAGCGCTGCTAGCACAGGTTCTTTGATCTGCTTTTCTGAAGGAAAGCAACTTTAAAGGGTTTACAATCTCACTGTAATTAAACATACATATGTCATTCACTTAGTTCAGGGGAAAAACTCAGCACCTGAACTTCAGACAAAACACAAACAGAAATTACAAGCAGAAGCTATATAAACAGAGCAAATAACACAGATCAGCAGACAGGGCTTCTAACCCTCTGTCCGTAGCAATACATACATAGTTACGAGAGAAGAAAGCACCAACATCTGGGTTTTCAAAGCTGGGGGTTCCTTAACGGCTACCCAGAGTCTCTACACGAACACTCTTCCAATGAGTGAGCCCCCACAAGCAAAATGCTAACCTCCGAGTATATGTACATGCTTCTTCAGGGTCAGAGGGTATCCCAACCATGTGATTCAAACTAATGCGACTTAGGCTTTCTTGTGACTTAAGCAGGTCATCAAAGACTCTTGATTCAATCAAAGACTCTTGATTCAAACAAAGGCAGGACTTAATCAAAGGCACTTGATTGCTGTAGTGCTGAGAAGCACTCCAAAAGGAAAAATGGTGAAAAGTCCCACTTTTGTTTGCTATTATAGATACCCAATTCTTGACAGGGTGGTGATGGACTCAGAGTGCAAATAGAAACATATGTTTTGGGATTTTTTTGGACAAGATCAATATAAAGAATTTCTTAACTATATATATATATATATATTTGTAATGAGGGTTTTGCTTTTCTTTCTCAAAGGTGGGGTAAATAAGAGGGAGAGAATATGGATTTTCATTGACTAAAAAAATTAATTAAAAAGAAAATGGAAAAATAATCCTATAAGCTTCCCCTAGAAGCAATGGGTTCTCCTTCATCTCGCAGTCAATCAATTAATGTTTATTAAGTGCCTTGTATGTGACAGGCACTATGTTAAGCTAAGCACTGGGAATGAAAAAAAAGGAAATAGCTCTCAAAAAACTCATAATCTAAAGGGAAAAGACAATATTACATAACTATGTACAAATAAGATACAGGGTAAATTGTGGGCAATGACTTCTTAAACCCAGCTCCTCCAATGCCAAATCCAGTATTTTTCTCCCTCTCCCACATGGTCCCCATCAATTAGTCACTCACCTTTCAGTTCAACCTTTCCCCTGGATGATAAGAGTCCAGTGCTCAGCATTGCTTGGGGCTGCCCTTGCACTGATGCTCATCAAGAGAAGTGGCTGTTAAGGAAGCTTACTCAGCCTAGAGCTTGGGCTCTGCTATCTCTAGGAGCTAGCTGAGCTCTGTTGTCCTTAACTTGTCCTATCCATGACAGCCAATGCTGCATATTCTTGCCATTGTGGAGAGCTACTGATTGATCCCAACTTTTTGTGGTAGCGTTGGAAGGAAAATTCATTCAAGGCATGGAAGAGGGAAGAGAGGGTGTGTCATTTTTCAATTTGTTTAATTTTTTTAAGGAAAGTTCACTTTCAGCTATAATAGACTTTTTCTAAAAGTATGTTTTCTTAGCATGCCACAAACTGGCAGGCACATTTTGTTATGAATAAAGCTGGTGGGAAGGTATTATTGCATTAAAATATTAATAGCAAAATCTAATATTTGGTTGTCCCACACAAATTCAGACATTTAACTTCAACACAGATTTGACATCATTTTGGATAGGAAAATCTTGCTGATCATGGCACTGTTTTCTATTATTTTCTGAGGTTTTTTAGGGGGGGTGTTTTTTTGTTGGGATTTGTGAATGTTGTTAATGAAGAGAACTTTTGTTATAGAAATTCTGCCATCAATGCAGATTTGTAATTCTTCTGCTATTTATGATCTTAGAAAGTTTCTTTGTGCACTAAGTAGTTCAGTGACTGCCAGTTGTGATACAACTAAAATATATAAGAATCAGATCCTGAACCAAGTTTCCTGACTTCCAGGTTCTCTGGCAACTGCCTCATGCTGCTTGACATACTCTTTCCTGTATGCATTAATGAAAAGGCTAAAAATGTGAGGGTTTTTCAAAGGATACTTCTTGTTAGTTGGTTGTCTTCTTCCCAGAAGGCCCACTGTAGGGCTTCTACTGTTAATAACTATGAAGGGAAATGTGTTAAAAATTCTCCAAAGATTGGTTGATAGGCTCTGCTGTCAATCACCATCAACAATTTAGAGATAGAGAAAACCTGCCATTTATCACGTGCAGAGGAAAGGCATCACTGAAGAAAAAATTGGTGAGCCCTGAACGTCTTGTTCATCAACCTCATATAGGTTGGGTGTAGTAGGATGGGTATAGTAGAGTTTCAAAGAGCAAATAAAGGAAAATAATGATTTACGGATCAAAGAACCGATGGCAGAAGGGAAAGATCTGTATCAAGTAAAACTGGAAACTACCTGGTTAACACCAGACCTATAACTTACAAGTGTGATTTTGCAGACTCTGTGTGACTTGTTCATCTTAAGTAAATGGCAGTAAGAAAACTAAACTAAAAGCAGAATGGTCACCTTTGGGAAATGTTGACTTTGCCCTAACTAGAGGTTTTCATGGTTTTTATTATTATTATTATTTACCAGAACTGCGGTTTTACTGGTATAGGAAATTCCTAGCAAGGCAAGCCTATCAGTGTAGCTCTGCAAAGGCTCTGCTGTAAGCCAGGATGATGATGGTAGCTAGGTATTTTACTTTGAGGTTTGCAAAGTGCTTCCTTATCTTATTTTCACAACTCAGGGAGGTGGGTGCTATTATTATCCCCATTTTACAGATAAGAAAATTGAGTTTAAGTGACTTTCCCAGGATCACACAGCTAGTCAGTGTCTAAAGCAAGATTCAGACTTAAAGTCTTCCTGACTCTAATCCGGTGATTCATCTGTTAGGCCACCTGGGACACACTGAATGGTTAAATGACTTGTCCAGGGTCACACAGACTCTGTGTGTGTGTGTGTGTGTGTGTGTGTGTGTGTGTGAGAGAGAGAGAGAGAGAGAGAGAGAGAGAGAGAGAGAGAGAAGATGAGTAGTCATAGTAGTAGTAGTAATAGAAGAAGAAGGGAGATGAGTCTAGAATCTGGGTCTTCCTAACTCTGAAGATGGATTCCTATATCACTGGCTAGGTGCAAATTATCAGATTGTCTTAATTGTATTTGTGCCATGTTAGAAGGGGTTCTGTGGTAAATGTGTCATTAATGAGTGCTAAGTGAAATAAGAAGCTTCCATCAATCTCTCCACCCAGTGTGACCTGTTAGTGCTTTGGTGGGAGCCTTCTTTTATATGGGCAGAAAGCAAGTGCTGCCTTCCCTCTGCAGGATCCAGGTCTGCAAAGCGAACAGTCTAGATCATAGAGGGGCCAATAGAGAGTATGCTGGGTGCTCTGTGCCCTCTTTGGTCAGTGTGGATTCACTGGTACATTACTCACTAAGCTTGACTACCTAGAGTATGTAAGGGAGATGGATATGTAACTATCCTGCAAAGTTGCTTCTGTATGGGGCATTCAGCTGCATTTTCCCCTAAACAGTTTCCACTAAAGCTTTTTTTGTATTTCTCTGAGGGAAAAAGCAACCACACATATCCTTGATCTTCTGTAATCCTTGTTATGTCTGGATTTTTTTATTCGTTTGTTTTCAATTTGATCATGTCTGTGTAATTTAAAGGAATCAAAGCTGTAAACAGGAAATGGAGTATCCCTGAGTTTGAAGGCAAATCTCTTGATATTTGATGTAGGCATAACATTTTAGGTTTGGTAATTTTCTGAGAGTGTTTCCTCATTCTACGGTTTTGGTTTTTTTTTTAGCATCATAAAAGAAAGAGGAGAGGCAGTATCTTATACTGGATAAAATAGTGGCCCTGTAGAGTCAGGAAGACTTGGGTTCAAATCCTGGCTCTGACGTGCCCTGGTTACATGACTCTGAACAAGTAATTTAATAACCTCTCGGCGTCCCAGGCAACTTTATAGGTCTTTAAATTGTAGACTAGGTGCCAGCTTTCATTGGTGACAAAAGTTTTCACTCTGGAAGTTCTTTGCACCAATGAAATCACAGTTTCAGAACAGAAATAAAAGGGAAAAAAAGCTGATTAAGGAGTCCATGAAGGGGAAGGGGTCCCTCTTTCACCCATAATTTTCCTTACTTTGTGACTTTGGGGAAATTTCTTTACCTCTTATATCAGTTTCCTATATGTATGCATATGTTTGTGTGTGTGTGTGTGTGTGTGTGTGTGTGTGTATGTGCTCGTGTACATAATATATAGATTATATATTACATGTATAATTATTATATAGGTGATTTATTATATCTATCTGTCTATCTCTATCTCTGTGTGTATATATGTACTGTCAACAGGCCATCACAACTTCATGAAATTTATATGAAAACTGGGTTTAAGAGAAATGACCACACATGTGGAACACAAATAGTTCATCATCCATATAGAATTTTGCATTTTGATAACCACAGGACAGAAATAACAGAATATCTAGAATATCTACCTAAAGGGTCATGGCGTGGAAGGGGAAAGATGCAATAAAGGTGGGAAAGGGACAAAACCCCTCTGAAAGGGGAGGAGCAAGGCTACAGCAGAAGCCACATTCTTTTCCCTTGGGAGCCTCTAGACTGTGAAGATAGGATGGTCTACTTATCCACAAGGGTCTCAGCTGCACAAACAGCTGGGGAGGAGGGTAGGGGGCGCTTCATCTCTGATGCATTTAGGGTCTCCTGCATGCTCTAGGTCCAATGTTTCTGGAAAAGGTAGCAACTCGAAAGGACAAATTCAAGGGACCCCTTAGCATTCCTAAACAGTGTGGGTGGGTGTGTGCATGCACACGTGCATAATTTTAAAACTCTTTTCCAGCCTATATATAATTTCAAAACTCTTTTCCAGCTCTCTGCTTTTCAGAATCTTGGGGGGTACAAATTCATTTTTTCCCTTTGTGACCAAGGTTTGAGGACATTTTGATCCCTCATGCTTTTGTATATATACGTTACAACGCCTGATTTATTCTTGTAGACAGACCAAGTATCGGAGATTGAATTACATCCTCAATTGACCAGAACTCCTTCCCAGACAGAGGAGAGTGGAAGTCCTGTGAAGAAGGTAATGCCAGAGTGCTTCACGTTATTGTCATGAGATACTCCCTGTACTTTGCCTCTGTCAACCCCCCAAAGTGGCATCACGTTCTAGAGCCACGGAAATCCTGTTTGGAGAGGTCAGGATCTTAGCAGCCAGCTGGACATCTGCCTCTGTGGCACAGTGACTACTGGCCGCCTTGCCAATGGTCCTTCTTTTCCCAGGCTCGGGGGATGCCCTGGTAATTGGCTTTGAGAAGATTCAGAGGTTTTTGCTTTCTTGCGGCCAGGAAGGCACACTTCTGAAAAGAGCAAATTGCCTGCAAAGCTCCTCAAGGGCTCCCAGGGGGCCCCCTGGATATTTTCCTCCTGTTTATTTCCTCGCCCCTACTCAACAGTATGGTGGACTCTGCTCTGTCCTTTTAGGCCATGGAATCAGTTTTTGACTAGCCTTTAAGTTTCTCTCATTATCTTTCCCTTTCCTTCTTACCCTAACGTAACTGTCTATTCATCCTAGTACTGAGTCAGGGGGATTTAAGCCACCATGGGGGTCACCCAGATTCCCTAGAAATGTTCCAGATGTCCTTGAGCGTGCCTTCACTTAATAATTGAGGTAGAACAATGAAGAATATACTTACGTAAAGCCAAAAATATATATGATAAAGTTTACGAAAAGTTTAAAACTGGGCAGCTAGGTGGTGCAGTGGATAGAATACTGGGCATGAAGTCAGGAAGACTTCCTGAGTTCAAATCTGACCTCATTCACTTACTAGCTGTGTGTCCGTGGGCAAGTCTCTTAGCCTTGTTTGCCTCAGTTTACGTATCTGTAAAATGTGCTAGAGAAGGAAATGACAAACCATATCTTTGCCAAGAAAACCCCAAATGGAGTCACAGAGTCAGACACTACTGGTAATGACTGAACAACAACATAAATGGGCTTCCAAAACAAACAAAAAAACCCCAAACCCATCACCACATGGGACAGAGATCAAGTAATAAAATCCTAATAGCTTATCCATTGAGTAAATGTGGGTAAATTTTTTCGAACAGGGACAGCAATATCATTCATACAGTCCTAGATTTTGAGTTGGAAGAGACTTTGGAATGGAATCCAAGCCTCTCGTTTATAGATGACGAGGTGGAGACATAGATAGGCAGGATAAGTGACTTGCCTAGATCACATGGCCAATCTGTGTCTGCGACAGATCTTGAGCCCAAGTCTTTTTGACTCTACAAGGCCAGCCCTTGAACACCCTAACATACCGTCTTTCAACTTTTTATTGTGACCATAGCAAAATGTGGAAACATTGTAAGTGTCTGTGGTGGGATGTGAATCTGGGTCTTCCTCATACCATGTCTGACACTCTATCCATTATGCCATGCTTGGTCGGAAGCCAAGTTCTCATTGATCATTCTTCCTGATTTTCATAGGTGCCTTCAATTATTACATTGCCAACCTGGAATGGGGAATGTGAGGACCTATGTGTATGTAGATGTGTGGGAAGCTGGAAATTGAGGGGTGTTGGCATGGTAGTGTTCATTGTGTTTGTTCTTCTCAGGACCTGCCACCATCAAAGCCCATTCGTCGAAAATTACGACCTGAAAATCAAATAATGGAAAACCAAGAGCTGCCTCCTTCTGTGAGTGGGACATCTACCATGCCAACTGTGAAGCCACATGCACCAGTCCAAAAGTAAATAGAATAAGTCAGTAAAAGAAATTGTAGTTTTAGAAACTTTTAATGTTGCTCCTTTCTTTCTCTTTTCTTTCCTTCTCCCCCCAACCCATTAAATTAAGTGGGATGGCCACCAATCCTTTTTGGTCTAGACCTGTAATTTCACCAGTGTAGGGTGCTCCCAATGAGATAACTGCTTTTACCAATACAGATCAGTATCTTCTTTGCAACAACCAATAGAATTAGAAACTTACCTTGGATGCACTGAGAAGTTGAGCCCAAGATTTCTCAACTAGTACATATTGGAGGTGGTACTTGAACCTAGGACATCAGTGTGCCGTGCAGCATTTCTAGTACATGGTAAAAAAAATAAAGCAAGTTAGCATCCTTCACCACTTGCCTGGGTTCTATCTGTGTTCGTGAATGTGAATGTCAAACCCACTTCAATCGGAGTAGGATTGCTTTTTTTCTCAGAAGTATTTTCTGTTTCAGATTGACTGACATTTATATAATGTTTCAAGGTTTGCAAAATGCTTTACACTTGTTTTGGCATTTGATCCTTCCCACAATGCTGGGAAGTAGGTGAGGAAACAGACAAACAGAGGTTAAGTGACTTGCCCAGGGTCATAGAGCTAATAAGTAGTAAAAATAGTAGCAAATATTTATATAGCCCCTATTATGTGTCAGATACTGGGCTAAGCTCTTTACAATTATTCTCTCACTTGATCCTCACTACAACCCTGGTAGGTACTATGATTATCTCCACTTTACATATTAGGAAACTGAGGCCAATAGTGGTTAAGTGACATACCCAGGATCCTATAGCTCCTAAGAGTGAGAATTTTAACTCAGGTCTTCCTGACTCCAACTCCAGTACTTTATGCACCCACCTGATGTCCAAGACATCTAAGCTATCTTACAATTTATTTTTTGTTCAGTCGTTCAGTTGTGTCTAAATCTTCATGACCCAATGGACCACAGCTTGCCAGGCCCTCCTGTGCTTCATTGTCTTTTAAAGTCTGTCCAAATGCATGTTTGTTGTTTCCATGACACTACCTATCTCATCCACTGCCATCTCCTTCTTCTGCCTTCAGTCTTTCCCAACATCAGGGTCTTTTCCAGTGAGTCCTGTCTTCTCATTATGTGGCAAAAGTATTTAAGTTTCAGCTTCAGTATTTGATCTTCCAGGGAATAGCCTGAATTAATTTCTTTAAGTGTTGACTGATTTGATCTTCTTTCTGTCCAGGGGACTCTCAAAAGTCTTCTCAAGCACCACAATTGGAAAGTGTTGAATCTTCCGAGCTCAGCTTTCCTCATAGTCCAACTCTCACAGCCGTACGTTGCTGCCGGAAAACCATGGCCTTGATTATACAGACCTTTGTCGGCAAGATGATGTCTCTGCTTTTTAGTATGCCATCCAGATTTGCCACAGCTGTCTAACAAGCAGCTAGGCTTAAGCATAGGGGAATGAAGTTAAAAATCTGTGACCAGGACAAGAGTATGCACTGGACAAAGTGTCATTTCCCATCAGAGGTTACTAGAACTGAGTCAGGGCCCCCAGACAGGTTTTGGGCTCTTTTCCCCTTGTTCAGAATGGTCAGGGTAGACATCCATGTCAAAAGAGAGCACAGCAAGCTACTAACCTCACCCTTCATGGAACCCATCACTCAGGGTCACTAGTTAACTGTTGTATCTTTGCTCCTTGTGATAATTCTGTAGTGAGAAAAGCAAGGCATTTGGGGACAAACACTGAGGATGGTGGGCTGTCCTTTACCTCTTTTCTAAAATTGGAATTAAGCTCTGATGCTGTTCTGTTCTTTAGGAGGTCCTTTTGTATTTATTTTCCTTGTTTAAGATTGAGATCACTTAGGTGCTGTCCAGAAGTTAAAAAAAAAGCATGGAAGAAAATAGGCTTTGTACCTCTGTGAGCTTCGCTCACCTCTTCCCTACTGCCAGAAAGCTATGAGAGAAAATCACATCAGGGACAATGGTCATTAAATATTCCTCTGTTTTCAACACTACACTGCTTTTATCACACTTTGGTCATATTAATCGGTGGTAGTTAGGGTTCAGGAGGCAGCTAGGCAGCTCAGTGGATAGAGTGCTGGGCCCAGAGTCAGGAAGACCTCACTACAAATGCCGTCTTAGATACTTACTAGCTGTGTGACTGTGGGCAAGTCATTCTCTCTGCCTCAGATACTTACTAGCTGTGTGACTGTGGGCAAGTCACTTAGCCTCTGTTTGCCTCAATCCACTGGAGAAGGAAATGGCGAACCACTGCAGTATCTTTGCTGAGAAAACCCCATGGACAGCAATGGTGTGCTTTGTTCCATGGGGTCACAAAGAGTTAGACACAACTGAATCAACAACAAAATCATGGTTCTCTCAAACCCATATGCTGGGGAGTTTGGCACATTCCAAAGGGAGAACTATTTAATGTTCCTATTTAGAGCATACATCTTAGCCTGGTGCTGTCCTCTGCCTTAGGGCAGCTAGGTGGTGCAGTGGATAGGGCTCTGGAACTGGAGTCAAGAAGACCTTAGCTCATATCTGACCTCAGATACTTACTAACTTGTGTTGCAACAATCCAGCTAGCAGCTGTTGTGGGGTGTAAGACCCAATAAGACCAGCAACAAGAGCTGGCAGCATAGGTTCTTTTGATCTACTTTACTAAGGAAAGTAACGTTAAGGGGTTAACAATCTTACTTTAATCCAACGTACAAATATCGTTCGCTTAGTTTGGAAGGAAAAGCCAGCACCTTGAACTTCAGAGCAAATACAAACAAATTACAGACATACGTTAGAAACAGATCAGATCACAATTCATAGTTACCAGGAAAGCATCAACATCTGGGTTCGCAAGCCGGGAGCCTCTTAATGATGGCTGCCTGGAGTCTCTACATCAACACTCCTCCATGAGTGAGAACCCCAAACAAACAACTCTGTTCTCTCTTTTTGTGCAGTCCTTAGCCGTCATCCAGGGATCCATGTCATCTGATAGACCAGAACTTAAGCACGTACCATTGGCTCTGGTCTTAGCAACTCCCCTTAGGGCCCCTAACTAAGAACTAGTTTGCTAACCAGCCTGGGGCTCCATACCTAATAAGACTCAATCAAAGACAATTAATTTAGAATTCTAAAACAGTAAAAAAATGTCCCACCTTAATTACCAATACAGCTGGGTGACCCTGGGCAAGTCACTTACCCTCTGTTTGCCTCAGTTTCCTCATCCATAAAGTCGGGATAATAATAGTTCCTACCTCCCAAGGTTGTTGTGGGGCTTAAATGAGATAATAACTGTAAAGTGCTTAGCCTAGTGCCTGGCACATAGTAAGCACTGAAGAAGTGTTAGCTATTATTATTATCAAGCCAGTCTAGGTCCTCAGGCCAGCTGTAGAAACCAGTGGCCAATCACTTCCAAAACCAGTGTCCTAGCACTCGCTTCTTCCTTACTTGCAGAGGCTGAGCTTCTAGGTACAAGATTTGGTAGCCATACTAATTTATTTAAGCACCAGGACATCCTCAGAACAGTCATTTAAACACACGCGTAAGTATTGGCCAGCCCAGGCCATGGAACAGAATTAGCCAAAAGTAGATTAGTTAAGACACGATTAAATCTTTGAATAAATACCATTAGAGCTGGCAGATTCAGCTCCAAAGATCGCTGCTGTCCATTCCATTAAGAGCAGTGGAGTTGATGGGGTTTATTCCAGTGGGGAGCATCGGACCCTGGGTTTTCAGCAACAGGTAGACCTCAGATGTTATCACCATCACCAGTAACAGGCTACTGACAACTCTCAAGGGACAAAAATTGAGTTTTGCTTAGAAGCAATTAGGCTTGTCTTCTCTATATTTTCTAAGTTTATTTTAGTGGCTGCTGAGGATATATTTGTGAGGACAGAGTTGTTTCTACATTTGGAGAGAAGAGATGTTGTGGACCAGCATGGCTGCTGGAGTCATAGCCAGGACTCTAGAGGCTCTGCTTTCCATGTGACCCAAGGCGACATCATTCATTTATTTATCTCAAGGTCCACGGGAAGGAAATGGAATCACGTTAGTTGGTTAGCTGCAATAAAAAAATAAAAACAGCAAGAATGATAAATAACATTTCTATTGTACTTACTATGTGCCAGGCACTGTACCAAGTGCTTTGCAATTATTATCTGATTTGATTCTCTCCCCAACCCTGGGAAGTAGGTGCTGTTATTATCCCAATTTTACGGATGAAAAAACAAAGGCAAATAGATCTTAAATGTCTGAGGAGGTTTTGAACTCAGGTGTTCCTGTCTGGCCCAGTATTCTGTGCACTATGACACCCACCTCGTGGTAGAGATTTCTAACTGTAATCATTCTATTTTATTCATTGGTTCTCAGATTTAAAACTTGAAGGGAGGGATTAGCAATCACAAATTTAGAGACAGAATAAACCTTTAAGACCATCTTTTCCAGCTCCCTCATTTTACAGATCCACAAAGGTTAAGTGACTTGTCCAAAAGTCAACATAGTAAGTGACAGATCTGTAATTTGAACTCAGGTCCTCTGACTTTAAATCCTGCATTCTTCCCCATGACCCATTGGACTGTACTGTAATTCTCCTTTTCACCCCTGAATGTATGTAGGGAAGATGATTAGCATCCCTAATGAAAACTTATTTCCAAATAAAGAAAAAAGGAACAAATACAGCCTCAGCAGTCAGAGATGGTGATCTGATTTTCATGTAGAGAACTGGAAGAGGGATAAGGGAATAGGCCAAGGAGATTTTCCTCTATGATCCTACACATAATATAAATGCTGAAGTTTTTGGTATTCTTGGCATATGGCGCTGATGGTGATGGAGTTGAAGACTTCCAACGATTTTGTTTTTCTCCACTCCTTTTTTTCTTTCCTGTCACTCCTCAGAAATCAAGCCAGTCTTGGCCCAACCAAGGGTCATGAATTAGAATTAGAAACGTCCTCATTGAGATTACTCTGATCAGAACCAGACCTGGCAGATACACCTAGAATATCAGTCTATCCATAGTTTGAAAGAGTCTTGGGAGAGCTCTAGGCTGAGCAGACCATGGAAACTTAGGATTTAGAAGAAGAAGAGAGCAGAGAGATCTATACTGTGGAAAGCCTAAGCATGTGAATTATAGCCTTAATTTCTGGAGAAAACCGAATCTGTGGAACAGTCTCAGGATTTCTTAGGTTCATTCTGTCCCCTAGGGCTACTCTTGCTCTGACAATCAATCTACCTCAGCATGGCAGTCTCATTTGGTGGTTGTTTGGGACACTGTAGGACATAATGTAGCATCTAGTTATGACCTATGCGTTTTCGAAGTGTGTACATCATCTTCCTCTGCTGGATCTCCATCTCATCAAGGTCTGAATCTATTGGGCCTGGGATTATATCCCCCTTGACATTTAGTACAGTGGGTGTCATACTACACATGCTTTGAAAACATTCACTTATAGCATCAGATTATTGTTGACAAAACGAATTGAGTTGTCACAGCCTATTGCAGTCCCTGCTGTCCAGAAACCATGTCCTTAAGATTGGATTTCTGGATCATCATCTACAGGAAAGCCAGCCCTGGGATTTGTATGACTCTCCCCACCCTGACAGTTCTGCTTAGGAATGAGCTAAGCTGGGGTGAAGGAAGTGGACATCGTGGCTGGGTGGGGGGACAAGCTTCTTCTTTTTGGATCTGTGAGAGACTTAGTGTCCTTGGCTGCTATTAGATATGCTTTGCATTAATTCTGAAGCCCCACAGATATGCAGGCACACACACGCGCGTGCGCACACACACACACACACACACACACATACACACAATACCATTTTCATGCTGTTGGCTCTGGTAATGAAGAAAGAAAGCAACATAACTCAGGCTGTTCTGTGTGTTATAGAATTGCTTCTTCATAGAACATGCTTCTGTTCTTAAGACTTGCCCAAAGGGCATGAGGAACTCTTTAAATGCCATTGGTACTTATACACAAGGAACATTTCAGTTAATCTAATTTGTCAGAAAGACATTTTTTACTAAAATATCTTGGAATACATGGAAGACCAAGTATTTGAACAGCTCCAAATCATAGCTATTCTTGAGGTTATGAAATATGCAACTGAAATATATTTATATTCCATAAATGTAAAAGAAATGGTATTTCTTTTAGTTCTTATTAGCTCAGCAATGCCATTTGTTACATTTTTTAAAAAGGAATTTTTTGGGGGGTTAATTGACAAGGGTGGGCTCCTAGTCAATTGAAGCTATCCTCCTTCTTCAAGGTCCGGGGTCAGTTAGTCTCAAAGTCCTTTTTGACTAAAATTTTCTACTTCTCTTCCTGGCAGACAGTCTTCTAAGCAGAAGAAGGCAATCCAGACGGCTATTCGGAAAAACAAGGAGGCCAATGCAGTGCTAGCCAGGTTGAACAGTGAGCTCCAACAGCAGCTCAAGGTGAGGAAGTGCATTGAAAATTGGGTCACTAGACTCGGAACATCCAGTTATTTTTCACCCATGCCCACAGAGCTGATCCCTCTCTTATGGGTGAGACTGACAGCTTTGTTCCTGGACTCACAATGTCAAAGAATATCAGAGTTGGAAAATAGACTTCAGTGGTCACTACTCCAAGCCATACCAGAAAAGGAAATCTCTACCACAGTATAGCAAGCAAATGAACTTCCAACTTTTACTTGGAACTTCTTATCGTGGGAGAGGGAGACCCAATAATTGCCGAGGCAGTACATTCCACTTTACTGACATGAAGCATAATTTGAACCTTTACTATTTTCTACCCCTTTGCTCCTGGTTGCGCCCCCTGGGCTCTTTGAGTGAAAAAGAGGGAGGGAAGGGATGTACCTTGCCAGGCACAGAGTAAGTACTTAATAAATGCTGACTGATTTGACTCGACTTGACAAAAGTTCATTCTCAAATATTTGGGAGAGGAAGTTTAAGTAACATCCTTCTGACTTCAGACTTAATGTCCTAATGTCTAATATCCTTCAGACTTAATGTCTGGGATTGGAAGAATAGTAAAATGACAAAAATGCTGCTCCATGTACCTCACCTACATGTAATTATTTTTAATTAATTTTTAATTGTCAGCATTCACTTCCATAACATTTTGGATTTTAAATTTTTACTCCCTTCTCCCCCCAGATGGCATACTATCTGATATAGGCTCTACATACACATTTATATTAAACATATTTTCACATTAGTCATGATGTAAGGAAGAATTAGAACCAATGGGAGGAACCATGAGAAAGAAGAAACAAAACAAAACAACATAAGAAAAAGAGAGCAAATAATATGCTTCCATCTTCATTCAGATTCCACAGTTCTTTCTCTGGATGTGGATAGAATTTTCCATCATGAGTCTTTTGGAGTTATTTTAGATCCTTGCATTGCTGAGAAGAGCTAAGTTCATCAAAGTCAGTCATCACACAATGTGGCTGTTACTACGTACAATGTTCTCTTGGTTCTGCTCATTTCACTCAGCATCAGTTCATGTGAGTCCAGGTTTTTCTGAAATTTGCCTGCTCATCATTTCTTGTAGCACAATAGTATTCCATTACATTCATATACCACAACTTGTTCAGCCATTCATTGGGCATCCCCTCAATTTCCAATTCTTGGCTGCTGCAAAAAGAGCTGCTTTAAATATTTTTGTACATGTTGGTCTTTTCCTCATTTTTATGATCTCTTTGGGATACAGATCTAGAAGTGGTATTGCTGGATCAAAGGGTATGCACAGTTTTATAGCCCTTTGTGCATAGTTCCAGATTGCTCTCCAGAATGGTTGGATCAGTTCACAACTCCACCAACAATGTAATAGTGTTCCTATTTTCCTACATCTTTTCAAACATTTATCATTTTCCTATTTTGTCATGTTAGCCAATCTGATAGGTGTGATATGGTACCTCAGAGTTTTTTGATTTGCATTTCTCTGATCAATAGTGATTTAGAGCATTTATTCATATAACTATAGATAGCTTTAGTTTCTTCCTCTGAAAATTGCCTGTTCATATCCTTTGACCATTTATCAACTGGGGAACATGTAAGTCTTTAAAGATTCTAACCAAATACTACTTAGCTGGATTTGAATGCTTACTGAGTTCTAGACATGCTACCTAGCTCTGCTTGTACATTACATATGCGTATATGACAAATAGGCATATGTACAAGATATAAATGTATATTACGTAGATATATATATCTATACCCAGTCTGTATATACATATGTGGATATATGTATAGGTGTATGTGTGAGATGGTTTAATAATGAGATAGTTTACGTAGTGTATATATGTATATATACATACAATATGTGATATATATGCATGTGATACATAAATTGTTATTTATGTACCCACCTACTATAGATACATATGTGTGTGACGTGTGTATGCAGTAGGTGTGATAGTTTGTATAGTACATATACACACTTAACACACATATACATATATGTACATATGTATGCATGAATACATTTGTGTACACACATATGTGTGTGTGTGTGTGTGTGTGTGTGTATGTATATTTCATGGACCCAAGGTTAAGAACACCTAGACTCGATGATCTCAAGAGTTTCTTCTAGTTCAGGTTAAGTGCAGTTCTCTGACTTTCACAAAAGTTCTTTCTTTCCTTTTCCTCCTCCTTTCTGAATTTTAACCATCCTTCAGAATTCAATTCCAGTCTCAGAGCCAACTCACTAATGTGTAAAAGGCAACCTAATGTGTCAATCACTAAACATTTATTAAGTGCCTACTATGTGCCAGGCACTGTACTAAACGCTAGTGAAAAGAATGTTGAGCCTGGAAGTCAGAGGACCTGGATCCTAGTTCCAGCTCCATCACTTATTAACTGTATGACCATGGGCAACTTTTACTTCACGTGCATGTGTGTGTGTGTGTACGCTTGTGTACATACTGGCTGGCCTGGACCATGAAACAAAATATCTAAAAGTACATTAATTAGTTAAGAAATGGTTAAATTTTTAATGTCAATGGAATTGGCAAATTCAGCCAGTTCTTTTATTCACACACATTTGATATGGTATATATTTTTATTTAATATATCATACATGTATAATATACTTATTTTATATGTATAATATATTTATTACATATGTGTAATATGGTAAACATATTAAATATAAATGCATACCATAT
This sequence comes from Trichosurus vulpecula, assembly GCF_011100635.1. NCBI lineage: Eukaryota > Metazoa > Chordata > Mammalia > Diprotodontia > Phalangeridae > Trichosurus > Trichosurus vulpecula. The sequence continues at coordinate 422,951,344 of NC_050574.1, forward strand.
CAAGTGTATTATTTACTATATTATATAAATATATAATATATTTTATATATGTATATATGAAAAACAAAAAAATACATAGAAATAATCATTAAGCATTTATTAAATATCTCTTTATGTACAAGGCACCAAGTTAGGGCACCCAGGAATCAAAAAACAAAGTATTAAAAGCTGTCCTTGCCCTCAAGTAGCTTACAATCTACATTCTGCAATTAGTCATAGCTGGCAGCTCTATCAGCTCAGAGGTATACAGAGTAGTTTATATGCATGGTCTCATTTAATTTTTAAAAAAACTGTGGGAGATGAATACTGCAGTTATTGGTATCCACATTTTCCATGTGAGGAAACTGCTTGCCTAGGGTCACTCAGCCAGGAAGCACAGAGAGAGGCATTTGAACCCAGGTGGACCTTCCAGTTCTTTTTTTAAAAAAAAAATATTTATTTATTTTTAATTTTCAGCATTCACTTCTATAAATTTTTGCAAGATGACGTGCAATCTGATATGGTCTCTGTACATGCATTCCTATTAAAAACATTTTCACATTAGTTATGTTGCATAGCAGAACTATAATGAATGAGAGAAGCCATGATAAAGAAAACAAAAGAGAAAAGAGTCTGCTTCACTGTACATTCAGACTCCATAGTTCTTTCTCTGGATGGCATTTTCCATCATGAGTCCTTTGGAAAAGTTTTAGGTCCTTGCATTGCTGAGAAGGCCTAAGTCCATCTAAGTCAGTCCTTGCACACTGTGGCTGTTACTGTGTACAATGTTCTCCTGGTTCTGCTCCTGGTTCTGCACTTCCCTCAGCATCAGTTCATATAAGTCTTTCCAGTTTTTCCCAAAGTCCGTCTGCCCCTCATTTCTTATAGCACAATAGTATTACATTACACTCATAAACCATAACCTGTTCAGCCATTCCTCAATAGATGGGCTTCTGCTCGATTTACAGTTCTTGGCCACCACAAAAAAATCTGCTATAAATATTTTTGCACGTGTGAGTCTTTTTCCCATTTTTATGATCTCTTAAGGATACAGCCCTAGAGGTGGTATTGCTGGGTCAAAAGGTATGCATGGTTTTATAGCCCTTTGAGCATAGTTCCAAATTGCTCTCCAGAATGGTTGGATCAGCTCACAACTCCACCAACAATGAATTAGTGTTCCAAGATCTTCCAGTTCTGGCCTCTCTCTGTGTTGGTGCCTTATTCTCCTACTAGGCTATTGTCTCCTCGAGGGCAAAGACTATGTCATATCTAAACTGTCCACCCATGTGCACATAGTATGTGTGGCTTCTCGCAGTGTAGTTGCTTGAACTGAGCCTTAAGAGATTTCTCTAGAACAACACTAGATGCTGATATCATGTCTTATCATCCTCACAGTAAACGTGAATAAAAGCACAATCGAAAATAACAAACTTTATAAAACTTCCGATGTTTAAATTTTGCAGACCTTCCATTTTTCATTGTTAATAGTCCTCTGTAACTTGAATTCTTTAATGTACAGAAGTCCCCTAGCCATTCCCCCACCTCCTGGGCATGCGGGTTGTAAACAAGGCATTTTAGAGGATCCCCTGCTAAATGCCCAGACTGTGAATTCTGAACTAGACTCAGAGGTCACGGTGTTGCATATAGGGCGCTGGATTCAGAACCAGAATGGCCTGAGTTCAAATGCTGCCTCAGACACATATTAGTTGTATGACCTTGGATGAGTCACAAGTCTCTCCGTTTCCTCATTTTTAAACTAGGAGATTGTACTCTCTGGTCTCTAAATCTAGAATCCCATGATCCTTTCCTCACGTTATCTTTATATGCATAACACCAGCAAAGCTGTCACTGAGGGCAAGCAGGGACCCTTCTTATTTCCAGAGGGAAGGAAGGAAGAAGAAAGGCAACAAGCATTCATTAAACACTGACTGCGTGCCAGGCACTGCGTGAAGCCCTTTATAAATATCATCTCATTTGATCCTCACAACAGCCCTGGGAGGCAGGTGCTATCATTATCCCCATTTTACAGGTGATAAAATTGAGGCAGACGGAAGTGAAGTGACTTGCCCAGGGTCACATATCTAGTAAGTGTCTGAGGCTGGATTTGAACTCAGGTCTTCCTGACTTCGGACCCAGTGCTCTATCTACTACATTGTGGAATTACAATTAGTAGTATACTAGTAAATAATAAAAATGGCTACTGTTTATAAACTACTTTAAGGTCTGCAGATTACTTTATATTTGTGATTTAATGTGATTTTCTCAGTGATCTTGAGAGGTTGGGGGTTATTGTTATCCCCATTTTGCAGAGAAGTTAAGTGATTTACTTAGGGTCTCATAGCTAATAGGTGCACAAGGCAGGATTTGAACATCGGTCTTTCTTATTCCAAGTCCAGAGCTCTATGCTATCTACTTCTTAGCGCCCCTCTTCCAGGACTCTCAGGGGTGAGTCATTCCTGTTTGGAAACCTGCCTTTCATTTTCCCATCTCTGATTGACCTAGTCAAGATGAACTCTAGCCCAAGGGTCCAGACCCAGGAAATGGGGGAATGATAGCTGGTACACATGGAAGGTGCTGGGAATTTCATTGAATCTGTGTCCCGAAATAACATGAACTATATTTATGGCTTTTACTCAGCAGAATTTTATACTGACCTTCCTCCACACTGTGATAATATTTCATTCTGAGCCTGAATCTTCCCTGTGGGATTGGGCGGGGTGGGAGAAGTGTCTACTGCTGAAAAAGCCAGAGAGGGCAGAGAGAAATTCAGGACATGGGCTCATTCTTGGGAGAAAAAATTATCCCTCTTTTTACCATTGGGTGGTGGCAGCAAAAAATTTAACTGAATATTAGTTTCAAGTCAGCTAACATTTATTAAGTACCTACCATGTACAGTGCATTGTGCTAGATGCTAGAGGAGATACTAAAGACTGGATTAGCCACTTCCCTCATGGAACTTAGTCTAGCAGGGTCATACAACTCCAAATTCAGCACTCTATCCATTCTTACACCTAGCTGCCTAATTATAAATGCTTACTGATAGATGAATTTCTTCACCATCATCAACTCTGTTGCTTCCTGATCCACACATCTGAATTAAGTGTGGATCTGAATTAAGATATGCATATATTTTCCTAGAAATATTTCTTTTTCATACTAGGTATAGGAGCAGGGATGAACCCCTAACTAGAAATATCCTATTTATAACTTGTTTGTTTCTTTTTGTTTTGGATGATTTAGGAAGTTCATCAAGAACGGATTGCTTTGGAAAACCAACTGGAACAACTCCGCCCGGTCACAGTCTTGTGACCTTTGGGTAGCAGTGGGAGTAGCTGACCTCTGTGCTGAGGTCTTCCCTTTTCACTCTTGGAGCGCATCCTCTTGGAAGAGATATCTGACTGAGTCAAAACCAGGGAGAAGTAGAATGCAATGTGTATCCTGTTCCTCCCCCACCTTCCTGCCTCACTTGCCATCCCTATGTTTCTGTATGCAGGTGAAAAAGTCCTTCAGCCAATGGTCAAACTTGAGACTGTGGCTAGAGAGTGAAATTTGTCTCATGTTGTCCATTCCCAAATACTTCTTCGGGGATGGAATTCATCACCAAAAATTAATCCAGTTCCCTCGCCCTTTAATAAATTTAGTGAATTATTTATTTAAAGAATTCCTGATTTGTATGGAATCTTGTTACTTGCTGTCAGGATGCTTGTTTTATATTTGCATTTATAATTCATATGTACTAGTTTTGGTATCCTGGGTATGTGATTCCAATAGGCTTGTCTTAGGGCATAATATTGTATGGCTAAGTAAATAAATCTAAGAGTAGTAACAAATTTAGACTGAAGCTATGCCCACCACTCTCATTTGCCAAGAAATTGATGATATGATGAGTGCCACTTATATTTCATATCTATTTATAAATATATAATCCTTATTTTATATTGAAGCTCAGAGACTCTCCGTGATTACATAGCACAAGATGAAATAGAGATTTGACATGTATCCGGTTCATTTCATCAGGATGGATAGTCAAACTGGATGGATTTTTTATGCTCTAACCTGACAAAAATTAAATAAAGAGTTGCCAGATCTTCATTTTTTGTTCCATATAGATGTAGCATATATATAAAAGTACAAGTTTGAAAACCTAAGGGAAAGGCCAAGAGATGGTCTGGGCTGACAAATTCCTCTTTACAGTTCTTTGCTTAAGCTACAGTGCATCCAGACTAGACAAAAGGTAGAACTGGTCAATACCAATGCAATATGATCATTTCTGGAACAGAGTTGCTGTTTTCTTTGTGTCTGTGTTTTTATTAACCTGGACTATATCACTGGGTTACGTTGAATGGGTAGAAGGGATGGATGACAGCCGAAGCTTACACCAGATGCATCAGTGCACATATTAGCAGTAAAATGTGGGGACCTTAGAGTGTAATTCAGTTCAAGTTAGCCAGGACAAGACCACTTGTTCCAGACACAGTTGATATTTGTTGTTCAGTCACTTCAGACTCTTCTTGACCCTATTTAGGATTATCTTGGTAAAGGTACTAGAGTGTTTTGTCATTTCCTTCTCCAACTTATTTTATAGATGAGGAACTAAGGCAAACAGAGTTAAGTGACTTGCCTAGGGTCACACAGCTAGTAAGTGTCTGAGGCCAGATTTGAACTCACCAAGTTGAGTCTTCCTGACTCCAGGCCTGGTCTCTATCCACGGTACCACCTAGCTGTCCCAAGACAGTTGATACAAAATGATGAATTCCACTTACAGAATTTTAGCCCCACAGAAGTTCACATAGGCAGTTTCTCCCCTGGATGTCAGTCCCAGACAAGTGCTTTGTCTCTACCTGTCACAGGAACAAGGACAGGAAGTTTAAAAACACTTAGAAAGGTGAACTGACTGGCCCCTTTCTTAGATAACTGCCCTGCTTCAAAATGAGCTACAATTGAAGGTCGGGTCTAGCTGAAGGCCACACTGCTACAAATAACTTGAATCTTTTTCTTTCTCTTGCTACTTAACATGCCCTACCCAGTTACTCCTAAGATGGATTGGGTATGTGTGTATACATGTGTATATTCGTGTGTTGCAAGGGGAATCTAGAATTCCATTAGAAATTGCAGCATTTGGGTTTGAATCTTAAATATAAATATAGTAAGGCACTTTGGGCAGAAGCAAAAAAAATTTTTTTTAAAGACTTTGTTGATCCAGAGCAGTCTCAAGCATGAATTTACTAATCATTGTCTTTGTGAGGGAATTTTTTTCTCTGACTCAAATCACAGACTATTTGAGGAATTTTATTTGGTGAAATTTGAAGATTTTGAAATTTTTGTTTGCTTTGAAAATGCTTTGAAAACCAGAGCCAGATATGGTGATGCATGCTTGTAATCCCTACTATTGGTAGGGGAGGCTGAGGCTGGTGGAATGCTTGAGCTTAGGAGTTCTGAGCTGCAGTGAGGCAAAGCTGGATTGGGTGACCACCCTAAGCACCAGTGGCAAGGACCGGAGAGCCACCAACCTGGCTGCCTAAGGAGGCGTGAGTGGACCAGATCGAGAAAAATGGAGCAGGTTAAAATTTTCCTATTGATCATTAATGAGAAAGAAGGACCTAGTCACACTTACACACACACACACACACACATGCACGCACATGTGCATGCACATACATGCTTATATATACACATGAATACTCACACACTTGAAAGAAAAGAGAGAAAATCCCTACAGCTCTTCCTACTTCTCTTCACTTTTTTCTTTTCAATTCCTTACTTCTCTAACCTTCCAACCTCTTCTCCTCCTCCCTGCCATCCTCCTCACTTGCCTCTACACACACACTATTCAAAAAGTAGGCTGACCCTTCTTCTGACACTGAGTCTGTCAGGTCATGTTTTAGGTAACCTGCCTTTTAAAAGTTTCCTTTAGCAGCAACAAATTTTAGGAATAATGGTTTCAGCCTGAACCTTTCAGGTCTTGCTTGGCTTGTGCTGCACATAGAAGAAAGCCATGTTTTTACTTTTATCATTGCAATTTACCACGTTCTGGATAGCACTTCACATTCTGCTACTCATGATATAAATATATATTAGAATGTTTGTATTTTTTCAAGCTGAAATGATTTTCTCATCATGATATAGGACCACTTGATAATCCAATGCCTGCCCCACTTTCCCTTCTTGGGTTTTTTTTTTTGGTTTAGCAATTGAAATATCATCAGTGTTGGAAACTATATCAAAGAATGAAGTCATATTGCCCCAGATTGTCTTGGCTTCACTTATTTATGACCCTAATTAATTAAATGTCTGAAGGTGATTTTTAAAAAGAGCTATGATGTTTGTGGACTTGGCACTAGTTGGTGTACCCCTTGGCCAAGGACTGACCTCACTAGATTCAGAAAGGCTTAGCGTAAGGAAAGGCTTGTCCCCAGAAAGTTGACCATCATATGGTGACATTATTTAGGCCACTGTAGCTCACAAAGCCTATCAATCAAGGCTTGGAAAGGTTGGGATCTGCATTGGTAAGGGGCATATTCGCCCTAAGGAAATCATATGTTTTTAAAGTAAGCATTAAATGTCCTATTACCCAGCATTACCTATCCAGTTGGCATCTCTCTCTCTCTCTCTCTCTGTATGTATATATATATATATAATATAATATTATATATATATAATATATATGTATGCATGTGTATGTGTATATATATGCATATATTTATATATATACATATACATATATATGCACACATATTAAAAACCTTTATTGTAAGTGTGCATGAACCTATAAGGTACATATATGCACATTTATGTGCAACTTTATTTTAGGATGCCTACCCACCCCTTTGTTTTTTTCCTGTACCTTTTTGTTTGGTTTATCGTGAGAAATGAGACTAGGCATTACTGTAGCTGCCATTGTATTAACATTGGAATTTGGCTATAACATTTCTAGAGAGCAGAATTGAAGGCAGATCCATAGAGGCTAAATTATTAAGGTACCAAGAAACTCTTTGGCGTAAGGTGATTTTTCCTTTTAAGTGGAAAAACCATTAGCCTCCAAAATAGTGTTATAGCAGAAGACTATTGTTACCTGGCTGATTTCTGGTCTTTGAAGGTATCTCCTCTTGTCTGCACTCCCCTCCTGTGACTTTTTCTTTTTAGGGGAAAGGGGCCTTGCCTAAGGAAGCATCATGACTGACAAGCTGTAGGCTTTTAGTCTATTATTTTCTTCTGTATCTTTTAGTTGAATAAAAATGGTAATTAATTTTGATTTGCCATGGTGAGTTTAGTAGTAGATGTGATATTTTTTTATTGGACACGTAAGTAGTTTAATCAGTATAGACAGCTCCTAGTGAACTTCCTTTACTGTTGCAGATGGACATCTCCTCTGCAATTTAGAGTCTTAAAGAGATTTGCTTTGGCTGCAGAGAGGTTGGGTCAGCCAGGAGGTGTCAGGGGGAAAACTTGAACCCTGATTTTCCTGGCTTCAAAGAAAAGTCTCTTTCTAGTATTTCCAACTGCTGGTAGTTTGATTTTTCTTTGGTGTGGTAACTTAAATAATGGGTCTATAATGATATTTAATAAAATTTAAAGTATGAAAGAAATGACATTTTAAAGAAGGTAAGACCCAGCAATGTTTTCTATTTGTGATCAATTTAGAAGAAAAAAATATCAAATTTCAAGATGAAGAAAGTGACAGAACCAGATGTTCTTCTAAACAGAAGCCCTATACTTTTTGAGAAGCTATAAATTACATTAGACAGCTCTTGCTCAATATAGACTCTTCATTCTTTAAGAATTTTAAGCTTCTGGAGAATCTATGTTATGGTAAGAATTCTCTTCAGCAATTTGTGGCTTATTGGATCTAAAATGTAAAGTGTCAGCATTATTTTAAGGTGAGTAATCAAAAAACATGGTTCTTTTGCCGTTGATGATGACCAGCTTGTAACTTCAATCTCTGAAAAATCTGTTCAAATGGGTTTGCATGCTTCCGTTTATTTCTAAGTGACATTGGCCTTTCCCCCACGTTTCCTTCTTCCAAGATAGTGAATTCATACCAAGGCAACTCAGGTGTAAGTATCTGAAATTAACATATGCATTGTGGTCACATAATTTGACTCTCACCAAATATGTTTATGAAGTCTTTTCCCAGCAAACAAAATAGTCTTGGCAAGTACATACTGCCTACTATGGATTAGGTACTCAACAAAATATCTATATTTAGGAAGGGGTGTGTGTGTGTGTGTGTGTGTGTGTGTGTGTGTGTTTGGGGGGACACAACCTTTGATTTCATTGGTTTTGGGAACATAGGTCCCCTACCAATGTAGGACATTTACTGTGCAATTTAGAGTCTTTGAGAGTTTTTGAGGCACGGAGGATCACACAGCCAGCTTGTCAGAGGAAAGACTTGAACTCAGGTGTTTCTGACTAAAGTAAATTCCCTATCCTCTGTTTTATGTTTCATGTACATACATGCAATATGTATCATACATATTATACGATGCTTATATATGATGTTTGTATGAATACACACATATACAGACATATATGATTTCCCAAAATCTATTAAAGCTTAAAATGGCAATAAGTTCTGAGATAGACATATATACATACATATATAATACATGTGTATATACACAAACATGTGTATGCACCTGTATCAACATGTGAAAGTTAGAGAAACTCGGCTTTAGAAAGTTTCGGTCTAGTTTCAAAGGACTTGGAATATCTTCAACCCTTTGAAGAGTTTTTTCTATTTTGTGCTTTGAAAATTCACCTGCAGCTTTTTTCTTTTTAGCTGATTTCATTACTATGGATATTTTGGAAAAGATTGGGAAGGTTAATTTTTAACCTTATAGACCAGATGACATCTGAATTGCGAAGCACAGAACTGGAATTACTGGATTATAATGAGGAGATTTTAAGGTTCCTCAGCTGTATGATATACCCAGATCACAAACACAATGACTTTTCACAACTCTGCCTCACTGAAATCCAATTCACTCTTAAGTCAAAACATCACACTCATTGAAAATGACAGGACGAACAACATCTCACTACTTAGCATGGGGTGCAGGGGATGGACTAAATGGAATAAGTAACAATAAATATCCCATTGCAGAGATACGGGTCTCCTGTGTTTGAAAAGAGCAGCTGATAAAAACTACCACTGCATCCAGTTTGGGAAATAGATTTAACATTTTTTAAAAACTACTACTCTTAGCACAATTTAGGTACATTAAATGGACCAAAGGCAAGAAGTCCCTTCTTTGGTCTTCATAGCTATTGGGTCAAGGAATAGACAAAAATTAGATGTTCTATTTTAACCTCTAACACAAACATGTCTATTTTTCAAAAGTCATACTTTAATAATAGTTCAAATGTATATAGCGCTTTAACAGTTTATCGAAGCACTTTTCACACAACCCCCATGAGATATGAGTATTATCCCTATTCCACAAAAGAAGCATCTGAGGCTTAGAGAGGTTGTAACTTATTCAAGATCACACGCAGCTCATGAGCAAGAAAGTCAGCACTTGAACACAGGGCCTCTAATGCTCTTTCTCCTATACCGCAGCTGCCTCTGGATGTGATAAGTTTTAAGAAGGAAACTTATATATCTGATGCTTTTATTCCATTATCTTTCTGGATAATGAGTTAAGAAGTTGTGTTAACATTTTACTTAACCATCATCTCAATCATTTGGTATCACAATGGTATTGGGAACATTGTTATCACTGACTTTACGATTAAATCTCTGAAGTTACTGTATATTTGTATTTTGACTTGTACGTAGGGCCCACAGACTAACCTTACTGCCTCTTTTCACATTGGTCAACATGTTTGTTTAGTTCGTAGTTTATGCTGTTGCACATATGACTTGGAAATTGTACAATACATTAAACTGGGGTGCTATGTTGAAATAAAAATGTACATTAACTTCAAAAAAACCCACCCTGTGATTTTCCTTTTTGTGTGCTTTGGTTTCTATTTAATCTAAAGTGCCTTTAATGCAAGTAATATGAAAAAGGAGGCCTTTCTAGACTGTAAGCTCTACGAGGGTAGGGACTATATACTTTAAGTTTTTAAGTCCTCCATTGTCTTGTCACATCCTCTGCACACAGTAGAAAATAAATGTTTGTTGAATTGCATTTCTTGGTTGAGTTGGATCTGGGGATGGAGAGGGAGGGTCTGCCAAATGAATAGAAATTCATTTTAATATTACCTAACTAGTACTATAATAAATTAAGGGAAATGATTTTAAGCTTGTGATAACTGGGCAAATATGTTTTAGTGTTTGGTTTACGTGGGACTTACAAGTCAGGAAGGGCTCACTGTGGAACTTGCCATGTTTATTTGGGACCTTATCATTGTCCTTATTCAAAGACCAGACTGGTCATGGTATTGGTAGACCAGGTAAGGTCAGAGTGGGGGAAAGATACACATGCCTTGCTACTATGCATATTGTTATTTGGCCTGCAGAAGTAACATCTATAGTGTTTGTTGTTGGTCATTGGTGGTTCTGCCCATTTTTCTTTGGAGGTTGGTTGGTACCTTCTAGTTGAACGAACCTGTTTCAGGCTGTTGCTTATCAGGTTGGTCTGCCTCATGTTATGACCTTGTGGGCATCCACATCATTTGCATTTGTACTGTGGGTTACCTCGCTCACAGTGAATACCTGAAAAGACCTTAGCCTAAAAGGGCCAGGGTCTCCCATTGCATCCTGGGCCATCTCCAGTCATCCTGATGAATATCTGGTCACTGGATCCAGGTGGCTCTGGAGGAGGAAGTGAGGCTAGTGACCTTACACAGCCCTCCCTCACTCAAATCAAAGTCAAGTGCAAGTCATCTCATCATTTCCCTGATGTCATGGTCCTCTTCGAGAATGACGGACAAACACAACAATTTGTACTGTGAATGATTTCTGTATCCTTACAGGGATTCATTTCTTCTCATTTGGCTTGACATTAGCCCCTTTCAACTCAATGGGCAGCAGATATTTTGAGTCCACCAACAAATATTTGTCAAACACATACTATATAGGTCCAAGACTTTAGAGCATGAGCTAGGAGTGGGGAGGGATTCAAGTGGAGATTAATATATGGCTCCTGCCATCAAGGAATTTACAATGTAGTCTGTAAGAAAAACCTAGTATTCACAATACAATTAGAGAGCCATTAAGTGGATTTCCTGGCACTGGAGTTCTCAAGTGGTTGACCACTTATCAGGGACATTTTAGCTGGGATTCCTGTATAAGTGAGTTGGATGGTTTCTGAGGTCTATTCTGTCTGAAATATTCTGTGAAGTGCTACCTTTAAGCTTCTGATCAGGTTATAGAGCTGACATCCACAATTTCATATACTTCTAAATTAAAGTCATCAGGCCTAGAGTTGACAGCTTGGCATTTGTTGATAATTTGAATTGAGAATTGGGATTTTAGAGCTAGAAGGTATCATACAGCTAATCTAATCCAACTCTTCTGCTTTTTTAAAAAAATAAGTAAGCCAAGGTATAGTGACCTTAAATGACTTGTCCCAGGTGTTACATGTAGGTTCCCTGATCCCCAAGGCAACTCTTATTTTCACTACCTTACTGGAGAATTATTGAATGGTAGATGTACAAAGTACCCATGTTTCCACACCCTTTTTTATGTCTTCATTTAGCATTTCTAGGCTTTAGTTCCCTTATCCATAAAATGAGGGAGTTGGTTTAGATCTTGAAAAATTTCCTCTGGGACTTACATTTTGTGATTCCGTGACTGCATAAAATAGAGCATTGCTTCTCTCCTAATTTTTTCCCCTAGAACTAAAAAGAAAATGCACTATTGGGGACTGTAAATTGGGTAGTGTTTGGTCTTTTTTTTTTTTTAGCATGAAGACACTACAGAACTTGTTTTATTGATCATACAACACATTCTCTGATACATTGGGCAGAGAGAAGGTCAAAACCCAGACCACAAGGGAATTGTACTAAACATCATAGACCAGGCTGGGGAAGGAGGGGAGGGAGAGAAGTTGTAAGAGATGAGAGGATAGACTTTTTCCATCCATAATTTTTATGGTTCTTGGGCTGGTGTCCATATTACACCAAATATTTTTATAATTTGGCCAATAGTAGATTATGTGGGTACTGTTTCTTTTAAAGAGTCAGACCCTTAAATCCAGGAACATGGATTTCTTTTTCTCTTATGAATAGATTGAAATGCAGTTGGATTTCAAAATTAACCACAAGGTCATAGATTTGGAGCTAGAATGGACCTCACGAACTATCTAATCAAACCCTCTAATTTTACAGCTGAAGAAACTGAAACCCAGAGAGGTTTAAGTAATTTGTTCAAGGTCAAATAGATAAGCAGGATCAGAGGCCGGATTTGAATGCAGGTCTAGAGTCAGACTAATCTGAAACACCTAAGTTATTTATTGAATATGTTGAATAACATTCAAGGCTTCTTAGAACCATGAGAGGCAGGAAATGGTGTCCTTTAGGGAAAACTTCAGATGCCCTAAATGAAACATTGATATCACTGTCCTTGGGACACCATTACAATCCATCCTCCCATCAGGGTCATCAGACACTGTCTTGTGAAACTACCTCCAGGTAGTGAACCCTGAACTTTTCTTCTCTGACCACATTCTCCTGTCCCTTGTGCCTTTTCCACACACTCCTTCTGAACCTATTTATCACTCACTAGGACCTTGACCCTTCCCTGTTCTCTTTGTCCATCTTCTCAGTAGTGGCTTCATTCCCTCCCTTTCCTTATAGACTCCTGTTTCAGGAGAGGGCCTGCACCAAAGACCCTTCACATCCATCATAGATCCTGAGCTGTGTATTGTATTATATTTGCAAGGACTCTGGGATTGAGAAGCAAATGCTTCCTTGATGCTTGATGTGTGTCAAACATTACCCTATCATCTTGGGATGAGCTGGTTCCAATTTTGAATTCAGTCTGGTTCAGTGACCCCTATCATCAGGTATTTACTGATCTGGATATATAGCCAGCCCTCCTTGATTCCTATACTCATGGCTTGTACACATATCCTTAGTGATTGACAAACCATGGGAGCCACCACCTCCCACAATGCTTTTCAGTCATCACAGGACCCTGGAGAAGAGGGCCCAGATCAGCTGATCCATCCCCTATGTTATGGCCTACTGCCCTTGTGATTGAGCTATTGAGACAAAATTCCTTTTCCCCTCTTGCTTCCCCCTATATTATTATTCCTGTCCGTTTTAGCCCTATCCCTCAAGAAATCATATCCATACTCCTTTGCCCAGTATGCATCCTGGAATTTCCACTCCATTGTTAAATTTCCATTCATTCTACATTTTTTCATCTCATGTTCTTTCCATCTCTTGGCAACCATGGAAACTTGACTCTCCAAAAAAGACAACATGGCTGGTCACACTCTCTACTGCTATTTGAGCCTTTTATGCCCTCTGATACCTTGCATGGAGAGAAGGAATCAATCTATTGCTAGATTCCTATGACTACTTGTAACAACAATGTGGCTTGCCACTACTGTGGCTGTGTAAGACCAACAACACCAGCACACAGAAGAGCTGCCAACACAGGTTCTTAGATCTGCTTTTCTAAGGAAAGCAACCTTAAGGGGTTAACAATCTCATTTTAATCAAATATACATATATCATTCACTTAGTTCAGGGGGAAAAGCCAGCACCCTCAATTTCAGAGCAAATACAAACAGAAATTACAAATAGAGACAATATAAACAGAGCAAACAACACAAACCAGTCTAACCGCAGCAATACATAGTTACCAGAGAAGCACCAACATCTGGGTTTCTTTAAAGTCAGAGGGCTCTTAGCAATGGCTGCCCAGAGTCTTGTCTAGTCAAATCACATGGCACTCTTCCAGTGAGTGAGAGCCCCAAACAAAATGCTAACCTCTGAGTCTATATACCTTCTTAGGGCCTGAAGGCTTCATACCTAATCAGCAAAAGGGTGTGGGCCTAGGGCTTTGCACCTAGTAAGACTTAATCAAAGGCACTTGATTACTTTAGCGTTCTAAAAGAGAAAACAGTAAAAATAAAAGTCCCACCTTAATTACCAATACACTACTTCTAAAACTTCCCTCTTCCACCATCACTGTGAAACTTTACCTTCTATGAGGTTTGTCCCACCCAACTATATCAACCATCCAGATTCTTTCTGTGAAATGCCAGTCTGGAGGCTCATTCTTCCTTCCCCCTTCCCTTTTTTCAAGACTGGATCTCACTATTTTGTCTAGGCTGGAAGTACTCATGGGCCCAACCCAACTGTTGATTGGCAGAGAAATTTTCACCTGCTCTATTTCCAACCTGGACTGGTTTGCCACCTGATCAGTTTTACCCCTCCTGTAGCTCAGAACTCCCAAACTCAAACAATCCACCAACATCGGCCTCTTCTAGAATCAGAAATTATAGGAATATGCTACCACGTGTGCCTTATTCTCCCTCATTTTAGAAAGAATTCAATACCTGGCTCATAGCTCTCTTCAACTCTATGGGTGCCCTCATGGTTAGAGACTTTAGTATATATATATATTGATATTCCCTTGACCAACATGATCTACCAGTTCACCACTATTCTCTATTCTAATGACCTATGTCTTCACTCATTAACCTAGCCATGTTTTAGATTTCAGCTCTATCCATAGCTATGTCAATGATATAATATCAAACTCTAAATGTTCCTTTTTGATAAAAAACCCTATCCTTAACAAAATTCATTTAGAAAAATAAAAGTCTAGAATATCAAGGGAAATGATGAAAAAAGTAGAGATGCAGGGGTAATAGCACTTCCACACCTCAAACTATATTTATTATAAAGCAGCAGTCATAAAGACCATCTGGTATTGGTTAAAGAATACAGAGATCAGTGGAACAGACTAGACAAGGGAAGAATCAGAAACAATAGAACTCAATAATCCAGTGTTTGATAAAGTAAAAACCATAATTTACTTGGGAAAAATCTTTATTTGATTAAAAAAATTGCTAGGGAAATTAGAAAGCAATCAGGTAGAAATGAGGCTTAGGCCAATATCTTATGCCATTTTAAAGGCAATCAGTGAATGGGAAGATCTTCCCTGCCCATATGAGTGTTTCGGGGGCGGGGCTGGCAGGGTCTTGGGGGGAGTGGCTAGGACTGGAGCCAATGATAGACACCTGAGTTCTGGTCCATGTGATGACATGAAGCCTGTGGTGGGAGGAGGAAGTGGTGGCAATGGTGACAGGAGCTACAAAGCAGGACTGACTCTTGTGGAGACTGGAGACTGCTGAGCAGGGGCTTGAGGCCAATGGATGGTCTTCTTGCTGGAGGGCCCTGGCATTTGGTGGGGGGAAGCACCAGTATGGCTTGGCTTGCTGCCATAATGTTTTTCTGTGGCCTCCTGGTCACTATTATGAGATAGGCATACTGGTTTTGGAAGGTTCTTGCCAGGATGTCGAACTGGGGACACTGGTCTGTGGGTCTGCTACTTTTGAGTTTCAATAAATGCTTTAAACTCCTTTGCCTTCTACTTAGAGAATTCCTTATATCCTGCCATTCTGGACCATTCAGGCATATTCATTGTTGTCTTTAAAGTCATGAATTCTGCCTTAATGATATAGCCATATGTTATAATGCATTCTAAATAGACACATGACCTTAATATTAAAGATCAAAATATTAAAAAAATTAGAAGATAAACAGTTCATATACCTCTCACAGCTACGGATAGGAGAAGTATTCTTAACCAAACGAGATAGAGGCAATTACAGAAGGTAAAATAGGTAACTTTGATTATTTGAAACTGAAAAGCCTTTACATAGACAAAATTAATGGACCCAAGATAAGAAGGGTGGTCAAATGGGGAAAACAAACAAACAAAAAAACTTGGTATAAATTTTTAGGGTTTGGTGTCTAAAATATATAAACTACACACACACACACACACACACACACACACACACACGTGCACACACACTCACATACACACGCACACACAAACATCTTTGTTATTCAGTTGTTTTTCAGTCATGTCTGACTCTTCATGACCCCATTTGGGGTTTTCTTGGCAAAGATACTGGGGTGGTTTGTCATTTCCTTCTCTAGCTCATTTTATAGATAAGGAACTGAGGCAAACAGGGTTCACGTTAAAGTTAAACAGGGTTAAAGGCTAGATTTGAACTCAGGAAGTTGAGTCTTCCTGACTCCAGGCCTGGCACTCTATCCACTGTGCCACCTAGCTGCCCATATATACATTCACACACACATATATGCATGTGTGTACACATATGTGTATATATGTGTATACAAATACACACATACACACACCATTCTTCAATAAGTGGTCAAAGTATATGAACAAACAGTTCTTAAAAGAAGAACTGCAAAGTATTCACAACCACATGAAAAAATGCTCCAAATTACTAAGAGAAATACAAATCAAAACAACCCCAAAGTTTCACTTTACTCCCTGAAAATTAGCAAAAATGACAAAAAATGGCAATGGTCAATGTTGGAGAAGTTCTGAAATGAAAGGTACAGTAATATATTGTTGCTGGAGCTAGGAAATGATATGGCCATTTTGAAAAGCAATTTGGAATTATGCAAATAAAGTAACTCAAATGTCCATACCCTTTGAACCAGAAACCCCGTTACTGGGCTTATATTCCAAGGAGCCCATTGATAAGAAGAAGATCCCTATACACCCCCCAAATTTTTTTATAGCAGCACTTTTTGTGATAGCTAAGAATTGAAAACAAAGTAGATGGCTATCAACTGGAGAATGGCTAAACAAATTGTGGCACATTAATGTAATGGAATATTACTGTGTTATAAGAAATCAAGTGTGTAATAAATACAGAAAAAAGCATAGAAAGACCTACAACGAACTGATGCAGAGTGAAGTAAGTGGAGACATAAAAAATGTGCATAGTATATAGTGACTACAACAATGTAAATGAAAAGAGTTATGTACCAAAATAACAAAAGTAAATGTAACAAAATTGTAAAGATCGATCAGGACTCAATTGAAGAGATATGAAAAGGTACCCTCAATGCACCCATCCATAGAGGTGAAAGGGCCATAGGTGGATGTTACACATTGCACATGCTTTTTAATGTATTGATTACTTGTGCTGATTTTTTTCCTTCTCTAAACAAATACTATTTGTTATATGGAATGGCTCTCTAGGAAGGGGAAGAGGAGGGAGAGGGATACTTGGGATGCCTAAGATCATGTAAGAAACAGAAGATATCAATAAAAACTTAGTCAAAAAATAAAATAAAACATGCAAAAATTTAGTCTTCAATTCTTCATTTGTTTCTTCTTTCTTAAATCTCATCTTCATCCTCACCATGCCTTCAAGTCCCTTCATTCTTTTCTGTTTTCCCACTATGCCACCCCAACTAGAAAGAGTAGCTACTTTTTCAATGGTAGTGACCACTATGTCACCTAGTTGCTTTGATGTTGCTGTTGCAGTTGCTCATCCTCTGTTTTCAAAGAGGACCGTCACAAGGGTGATGTCTTGACTTGGGAGTGAATTGGATTTGAGTGAGGCAGAGCTGGGCAGAGTCGTCAGCCTTACTCTCTCCTCCAGAGTGGTCAAAGTCAAATGGCAAGACAAAGGTCAAGAGGGCCTGCAATGGCCCAGATGCAGTGAAGTAACCTTGACCTTTCTCAATTAAGGTCTTTCCCAGGCCTCAGTTTGTCTGATGCCACACCCATTCAATGGCAAAGGTCTAGGTATGATCAGAGAGTTTGAATGATGAGATAAAGGCTTAGGATGTAGAGATACAAGAGGCCATTCTTTTTTTTAAGATCGAAGTTTATGATATAATCCTGGAATTTCCCTTTGGGTATGATGGAGAAGGGGACAGGGATGGCCTAGAATGATAAAGGCCCTGACTTCCTTAGGGTTTGCATGGATTTAATGAATGGAAACTTCTTCTAAAGAAAAAAAAGAAAAAAAAGGAGTCTTGGATATTCACCATTGGCCTCTAGTTTTAAGAGTTTCTAGTGATACTTCTATTTTTCTGAGGTCATTCCTAAAGGGCTATTATTCCTTAGCTCATTGGGCAATATCATAAAAGCATCCTTTCCTGGCAAAGAAGGATATGGAGCACTGGCAAAATTAGTTTGGAGAGAGGAGCTGCAAAGAGATTTTTGAAGTGGGGCATAGGTCTGAGTCACTGGAGGAACCTAAGACCTTAAATGCCTTTGCTGCCCCACCCTGGGGACTGATGAGTTCTCTGTGTCTGCAGTCATAGGCGTATTAAGCCTGCAGAACAACTTGAAGCCTGGGTGGGTTCTCCCAACCTTCAAGGGGCACTGTAGCTGTGAGTCCAATTCAAAACAATTGCTGGGCACCTACTTTCTATAGGGTTTTCTATTACATGATGACTTCTGACATTTTTAGTTTACACAGATACTGCAGAAAATTTCAGCCTCTGAGATAATCCCTCCTCTCTCCTTGAAACTCCTTCTGCTCTCTTCTTTGTGCTATAATCCCCCTTTCTCATTTTTCAGATGAGAAAGCAGAATCAGAGAGGTCAGGAAATTATAGATGGAGAGCCAAAAGAGACTGTTTCAAGATATCTAGTCCAGGGGTTCTTAACATGAGGCCCATGAAAAAAAATTTATAACTATGTTTCAAATATCATTTTATTTCTTATTTATTTAGTTCATTTATATATTTATTTAATCTTCTTTATATATTTATTTGTAACTATATTCCAAATATAATAAAACCAAATATAAATCTATATACTTTATGCATTTAAAAACATTACTCTGAGACAATGTTTGTGGACTTTACTTGACTGCCAAAGGAACCTGTGACATGTGGATAAGGTTAAGAATTTAACCTCTATCTGCCTAGTTCCTCCATCTGTAAACTAAGGCCTTGGAATCAGGAAGAACTGAGTTGAAATCTGACCTTACACACTAACTTGTGTTACCTTTGGGCATGTCACTTTACATCTCTCTGCCTCAGTTTCCTCAACTGTAAAACAGGAATAATAATAGCCCCTACCTCCCAGATTGCTGTGTGGATAAAATAATATTTTTAAAGCCTTTTGCAAACTTTAAAGGTCTCTATAAATGCTAACTATTGTTATCAAGTTCAACCTTCTCATTTTATAGGTGAGAAGACACAAGGAGGGCCAAAAAAGGTAAATAACTTGGCCAAGATCACCCAGGCAATAAGTGTCAGGGGTGAGATTTTGAACCAGTGCCTAGAGACTTCTTTCCAGTGGGTCCTCCATACCCAGAAGGTCAGGGAGGAATGAGGGTAAAACTGCCTCCCTACTTCTGTCTCACAACCAGAAATAACCTTCTTAACCCTTCAGAAGCTGTCTGGGTTAGAGAAGGGTAGGAGGGGGTAGGTGGGAGATGGGTGAGAAGAGACTCATTTGTCACTTTGTAGTTTCGGAGTGGGGAAGACCTTAGCTTAAAAAGGCCAAGGTCTCTCACTGCAGCTGGGGCCATCTCCAGTTTCGTGATCTACATCTTGCCGCTGCACACAGATGGCTCTGGAGGAGAGAGTGAGGCTGGTGACTTCGCACAGCTCTGCCTCACTTAAATCCAATTCACTTTCAAGTCAAAATCATCACCTTCTTGATATCATTGGTCCTCTTCAAGGATGAAGGACAAACAACAGCAACAGTTTCTGAGTAAGTGACAATTGTTTTCTGTTCTAGCCATCACTCTTTGTGACGATAAATTGGACCATTTTTTTTGTCTCAACTCTTACCTAGCCCTTTGTCATTGAATGGGCGTAGCCTCAGACAAATTGAGACCTGGGAAACACCTTAATTTAGAAAGGTCAAGGTCATCTACCGCATGCCGGGCCATCACCAGTGTTCTGACTGTTGTCTTGCCGCTGGACGTTGATGACTGGAGGAGAGAGTGAGGCTGACTACGTTGTGCAGCTCTGCCTCATTTAAGTCCAATTCATCCACAAGTCAAGACATGGCCTCATGATGTCATTGGTCCTCTTTGAGAATGAAGGACAAGCAACAACAACAGCCACAGGAACATAGGTTTACTTCTGTAGCTACTTGAGGGATTTGAGAGAGGAGGAGGAAAGATTCACAATAATGGCTGAAGAATTTTAAATCAATTGGAATGGGTCCTAGACTAAAAATGTCCTGGGCTATGAAATATCAAGGATATTAGTGGACTACTTCCAGACCATTACATAAATGCTTAGGATTTATACAGAATGTACCCCAAATTGTCTACATCACTGACTTGGCCTTTATTTATGTGATATAGCATATAAGGATTAAGTTTGGCTTTCAGGAGTCTCAATCTACTTACTTTTATAGCAGCCAAGAAAGGCCAAAAGGTTAATTATCCTAGGTTGCTAATGAGCAGTTTTTACGGAAGCTGTAGTATTTTAAAATTATTGCTGGGATTATTTAGAACTCTTACTCAAAATTTCAGAAAGCCTGAATCCTCTGAGAAATATGGATGCATATAAGGAGAAATGAATAATGGAAAATAAGGTTTAGCATCCTTAGCATTGGATTCAAGTCTGGCCTCTTGACTTATACTGGGTGTGGGATCTTTTGGGCAGCTCACAGACCCATCTTCTGGCGAATCATCAGTTATCATGACCATTAGGTGATATAACTAAGACTTTAACAGGGCATCTCTACACCAGTCAGCTGACTTTGAATCTGGCCTCTTCGGGCTCAGTTAGCATTGACTTTGCAGTTTCCTCTTTTGCTCTTATATTTCTTTGTGGGAACTTCTGTTCATCTGACAATGGTCTCTTTGATAGTCCTATCTCTTGGTTTGCAAACAAACTACTGTGGGCCATGACCAGTGACACCCCCCCTCCCCGTGTGTGACCTAGAGTAGAAGGAGAAATTAGTCAAGCCAGGACTTGATTAAAAAATCCGTGCTTTTTGTGGTTTATATTGTAAAATGAGATTGCCTACATTTCCAATCTTATTAATTTGGTTCATATAGCTACATTGCCCACCATTTGACTGATTTGGTGCTTGGATATGCAATGCTCTTGATTATTAAAGTATTAATTTTATTACTCTGGAATGGACCCCATTCTGTTTTTCAACTGTAGAAATATTTCTCAGTTTTGCCCAGAAACTGTAAGACTCCGTGGTGATTGGTGTCAGAGCAGAGTTGTCTGGTCCTCTGCTGACAGGCAGTATAGTATAATGGAAAGAAGATTGGAGCAGGAGGCAGAAAAGACTCGGATTTGAATCCCGGTTCTGATATTTAGTACTTCTGCAACCTTGGACTTAATCTCTTTGAGCCTCGTTCTTTATCAACTAGAAACAATAACAATTTTCATACCTGCACAGAAGTGTTCTAAGGAAAGAAGGCTTGGATTTCCACCGGTGAACTCCAGCTTTACTGGTTTCTAGGGAGGCTTCTCTTCCTCCTTATGTCATTCCTCAAGGATGACTGTTAATTCCTTAGATCATTGGACAGCACCATGAAAGCATTCTTTCTTGGTAAAGAAAAGTGTCTCCAGTTTTTCACAACCACAAAAAGAGCTACTGTAGATATTTTTGTACGTATAGGACCTTTCCCTCTTTCTTTGATCTCTTTGGGGTATATGCCTAGAAGGGATATACCTGAGTCAAAGGTCATACACTGTTTAATTACTTTTTGGGCATAATTCTAAATTACTTTCCAGGATGGTTTTACTCTTTCATAGCTCCACTAACAGTCTATCAATGTGCCTATTTTCCCACATCCCTCTAACATTTGTCATTCTCTTCTTTTGTCATATTTACCAATTTGATGAGTGTGAGGTGTGACTTCAGAATTACTTCAGATTAAATTTTTCTAATCATTAGTGATTTGGTATTTTTTGTGTGACTATAAATTTTAGATTTCTGAAAACAAGGAGATGCTTGGCAATTGGGTATGGTTGAGTGAATTATGACATATGAGCATAATGGAATACCATTATGCTGAAAGAAAGGAGGAAATAATTATTTCACAGAAATATAGGGAGATTTGTATGAGCCGATATAAAATGAAGTGGGCAAAATTAGCACAAGTTATACTCTAACATCGATATCATAAAAGCAAGTAGTTTTGAAGACATATGAACTGATGAAAAATAAAATAAGCAGATCTAGGAACAACTTACACAATAACAACAACATGGCAAAAAAATACTTCAAAAGTTGTAAGAGCTCTGATCAACACAATGAACATCCATGATTCCAGAGAACCAATGTTCAAGCGTACTATTGGCCTGCTGACAGATGATGGACTTAATGTGCAAAAACAAAATTTTTTGAACATGACCAGTGACAAATTTGCTTGACTATGCAAATTTGCTATAAAGACTTTGTTTTTCTTTTTAAAAAAATTGTATGGTTTGGGGTGGGAGGAAGAGAAAATTCATCTGCTAATTAAAAAAATAAAATTTAATTTAAAAAGAAACTTAAAGTGCTATAAGAATATGAATTATTATACTACTAATTTGGGTTTGGATGTAAAAGTGAATCTAACCCTTGCTCTCAGCTTCTGATTTTCAGTAAAGTTTCTAGCAGCGAGGGGTGTTTGAGAGAGTTGATGTGGGATCTTTAAATAAGAACCACTTAGTCCTTTGGACTTATATAATATAGCCTACTTAAAGGAGGAGGAGAGCATGACTTCACTGTTCCACTGGAAAGTGCCCAGTGAGTCCTCAAAGATGCCTCACATACCAGACAAAATAATCTTGCTACTGATGACCTCAGAGGCAGGTAAAAGTCCAAGAGGAGAAGTACTGCTCTTTCCCCAGCGTCAGCCCTAGCCTCCTTGCCACCCCATAGACTGTCTACACAGCACCAAAATAGCTGGATAAAAGGAAGAGAAAATGTGACCCCTAGAGATTTTACCTCTATGATGCTAAACATTGAAATATTTGTAAATATTCATATGATTTGCTCTATTTTACTTTCTATCTGGATAGAAAGGTGGGGCACTATTGCCACAGAATAGGTTTGGGTTTTTTTTTGTTATTTTACTTTTTAGGGTCATGGACCCTTTTGAAAATCTGTTGAAGCCTATGGATTCCTTCTCAAAATAATATTTTTAAATGTATAAAACTAAAGAAGGAAGAAGAAAGGAAGAAGCTTTTCTTAAGTGCCTACTATGTGCCAGGCCCAATGCTGGCTACTTTACAAATATTATCCCATTTGATTCTAATAACAACCCTGAGAGGTAGGTAATATTATCTTTATTTTACAGATGAGGAAACTGAGGCAGACAGATGTTAAGTGACTCACCCAGAGTTTCACATCCAGGAAATGTCCGAGGTCAGATTTGAACACAGGTCTTCCTGACTCTGGACCCAATGGTACTAAATAAAATGCACAGGATTATAAAGGAAACCAATTATACTGAGGTAGTTATTTAAATATTTTTAAAAGTCCATGAACCCCAAGTTAAGAAACCCTGCCCTCGTATGTGCTACACCTCATAACCTCCATCTCCTCTGTGGCTGGAGATGTACTTTGGCAATGGTTGTCATTTCTAGAGATATTTTGTTGTAGTTCCAACTAAAATTCCACCTTCAGTAAATCAGAACTAATTAAAGTAAATCTTTGCATCTAATAATAGTACATTTATATGGCATTTTGTAGTTATAAGGCACTATCTATATAGTGCAATATGTACCTACACTATATGGAACAATACTACAATACTTGCATAAACTAATGAAAAACAAAACGAGCAGAACCAAGAGAACATTGTGTAGAGTAGCAGCAATGTTACCTTCCCTAACATCTCTTAATTCCAGCACTTCCCTTCTCTTAATTATTTCCTATTTATCCTGTCTATAGCTTGTTTTGTATTTATTTGTTTTATGCTTGTCTTCCCCATTAGGTTGTAAGTTCTTTGAGGCAGGGACTGTACTTTGCCTCTTTTTGTACCCCCAGCACTTAGCGCAATGCCTGGCACATAGTAGGTGCTTAATAAATGTTTATTGAATCGAATCGAATGGGTATCCTTATTTAGGTCTCTTTCAATGGCTAGGCTGTTGTGTTTCCACAAATTGTTGACTGTCATTGTCTTCAAGCTGTGGGCTCAGCAACCCCCTCATTAGGATTAAATAATTGCCCAAAATAGCTACAGCTTCCTTATTTCTTCTCTGAATCTCATATATTACATGAAAACAAACAAATGAGAAATCTCCAAAACAAACCCCCTGGGAATGAAGAGTTCTGAACATCTCCATAAATACACATTGGATTCAGCCTGAGAGGAGACTGAGTTAAGTGGTTAATTGATCATTGACTAAACCACAAGGAAATTTCCACCTGATTTACCTCTGGAGCAGTAGAAGTGACTCTGGAATCCCATCCGAACCAAATGTCGGAGTGGATGTCAAGTTGGAAGAGATCTTAGAAGTCATCTATTCCAACCCCCTCATTTTTCTTATGAGGTCTATATGGTATAGAAGAAAGAACATAGGACTCATAATCTGGAAACC
Organism: Trichosurus vulpecula; assembly: GCF_011100635.1. NCBI lineage: Eukaryota > Metazoa > Chordata > Mammalia > Diprotodontia > Phalangeridae > Trichosurus > Trichosurus vulpecula. Next base: position 422,975,760 of record NC_050574.1, read on the forward strand.
TGAATGAGTCAGCACCACCACTTACTTATGACTCAGGAACTCAGTTTCCATTTCTGTAAAATATAATTTTTTCACTCTCTACCCAACAGGGCTATAGTGAGTTTCAAATTATTTTATATACATATGCACATATATGTATGTGTGTATATATGTACATATACACATATGTATATTGCATATATAGTATTATTTTTCACATTTATTTTATTTTTAATTTATGGAATAAAACAAGTATCTCCATAACATAGTATAATAAAAATAGGATTACACATGAAAGTACAAATCTATTATGTACAACTTGCTATTCCTTTTAAATATATAATAAAGTTATCAAGTAAATTTTTTTTCTTTCCCCACCCTCTCAGAAATGGCTACCATTAGACACAAATAGTTATATATGTAAAATTATTCTATACAAACTTCTATTTGTCAGTTGTTTCTCTGGATATAGATAGTGTCTTTCTTCATGTGTCCTTTATAGTTAACTTGGATATTTACAATAGTCAAAATGACTTATTTGCTCAATGTCATTCTTAAAAACAACATTGCTATTATTCCGTACAATCTTCTCTTGGTTCTGCTCATTTTGCTTTTCATTAATTTGTGCAAGTATTATAGTACTGTTATATATAGCATATGCAAATATGTATTATATAGGCAGTGCCTTATAACTACAAAGCACCATATAAATTTACTATTATTAGATATAAAGATTTACTTTAATTGGATCTGATTTCAAAGTCAATCTCTATAAAATGCTATTTGCCAGCTGTAAAATGAAATTGGGGCTAATTGTCAATAATATCTTTACACAAATACAGTGTTTGTCTTTAGCATCTAACATAGCACTGATGACCTGTTGCATATGCCTCTTTGTGGCAAAAAAAATTTCTCCTGAAACTCTTCCCAAATAAATGAAATAAGCCCTAGACTGATTATTCTTAAACTTCTGTAAATATAGAATAAATATATAAATATAAAACCCAAGAATAGGTCAGCAACAGCACAGAATAATGAACTTGGAGTCAGGAGATTTGAACTTGAATTCTTGTCTGGATGACTTATTAGTTGACTGGCCAAAGGCAAGCCTTTCATTTAACCTCTCTGAGCCTCAGTTTCCTAATCTGAAAAATGTAGATAATAATATTTGGCACTACCTATAACATTTGGTTGTTTAAGGGAAAGAGATTTGTAGGTTTAAAAGGTTGTTGTTGTCTATAAAATGAAACTAGCAGTGCTTCCCTAAAGTATCGTATGTAGGAGAGGAAGGAGACAAGGCATGTGAAGGACCTTGGTAACTCTAAAGTCTTATACAAATATAAGACTTATTAAAATATAGCCTTATACTAATCCACTGATATATTTAATCTTTTGACTGCTGTCCTTAAAAACCATCCAAGACTCAAAACTGTTTTTGAGTCTGGTATGAATAACCCCAATCAAAGTAATAGATTGCAGACTTCATTTTTTTGGTTCTTGAACCTTAATTAATGATGCATCATTCCACGTAAGTCATTCCATGTTTTGCTGTATTCACCATATTTGTCATTTCTTACAACACAGCAGTATTCACTTACATTCATGTACCATAATTTATTCAGCCATTCGCCAATGGATGGGGATCTATTTGTTTCCAGTTCTTTGCTACTATAAAAGGTACTTTCATACGTATATACAACATATACAACATAAATATAACAAGAATAATAATGATAGTAGCTTGCATTTATATCGTGCTTTGAGGTTTGAAAGACTCCTTACAAATGTCATTTCATCTCATTCTCACAACAACCCTAGGAGATTGGTGCTATTTTTGTCATCCCCATTTAAGGAAACTGAGACTCAGTGTCTTGCTCAGGGTCAGGCAGCTAGCTAGCGAGTGTCCGAGGGCTGATTTGAACTTGGGACTTCCTGACTTCAAATCCAGTGTTCTATCCACTATACCGCCTAGTTGCCTGTATATTTTTAGTATGTGTATATGTGTGTGTGTGTGCATATGTGCATATACGTGTGTGTCTACATACCTGTATTTAGCTATATCTATCCATATCCTCTCTTTCTATCAATGATCTGTCTCCTTGGGGCATATGCCTATCAGTGGAATCCCTGGATCTGGACATCTTATCCACTTTACTTATATAATTCCAAATTGCTTTCCAGGATAGACCATTATTCTTTCAAGAATTTTGGTTAAAGTACCTTCAGCTTCTGAGTTTGATAGCTGTTATTTTCCTATTAAAAGGCTTATGCATTTAGGATCCATCTTAATGTAATGTAGGCCTATAGTAATTTCTCATTCACTTACTCATTTTACTTATAAGTACCCATTTGTCATTTATTCATTCATATACGTGTACCTGTACTATCTGGCATGTGAAAGTAATGACATTACGTATGGGGTACAGTTGACTGATCCCTTCTTCCCCTTGCCATGTGTGAATTCAAGGCTGGGAGAGAAATTAAGATGCAGAGTCAGATTTTGTTTGTTAGGTGGGCAAGGTCATCCTCACCCCCTAGGCTGCTAGTTTTGTTTTTTACAAGTTTCCCTAGAGAAAGACACTGTACCCACTGTGCTCCTTCATTCCCTCTAGGCAGCTGGATTAGGGCAGCTAGATGCCTGCTTGTAAATACCATATTCTTCCCCCCATGCTCCTGGAGAAGAGCAGCTAGACTGCCTACCCGGGGATTCTATTCCTGTGTTTTCGTACAACTAGGTCTGGAGAGGCTGCTGAGACACTGGCACTTTCGGGTGGGGCAAGGCAGTCCTGGGGCTGGACTTTCCCCACAGCCTGCTGATGCTGACTGAGCTGGGTAGTGGAAAGGGCAAGCAGGGACAGATCCCTAGGGCATCGTGGTGGGGACTAGAACAAAGCAATACTGAAAGATGCTGGGAACCCCTAAGCCATGGTGTGACTTAGCAGGAGGCCCCATGCCCAACCTGGCACTTATCTGCGGCTGTCTCTAAGGGTTTGCTAAGCTGATCTTAGTGAGTTCCAAGAAAAAGCCATAGTCACCTTGTTTATTCTTTCCCCGTATACCAGCTGGGAAGCAGAGTGTGAGGGGGAGAGTCCATCAGGCCGAGCAGTGTTTTGCTATTTGAAAGCTTCTTTGCATTGAAACACAATAAGGTAATTATAAAATTATAGCATAGCAAAATTAAAAAAAAAGATTAAAAAAACCCTGGAAATACAGGTGGGAAGAGTCAGGCTGTGAAGTGTCCTAAATGCTAAACGGAGTTTATGTTCTAGAGGCAGCTAGATGGCACAGTAGATAGATCCCTGGGCCTGGGGTCTGGAAGTTATTGTTGTTAAGTCATTTCAGTCATGTCTTTGTGACTTCTTTTGGGGGGTTTTCTTAGCAGATATACTGGAGTGGTTTTCCATTTCCTTTTCTGGCTCATTTTACAGATGAGGAAACTGAGGCAAACAGGATTAAATGACTTGCCCAAGGTCACACAGCTAGCATCTGAGGCAGGATTTGAACTTGGGCCTTTCCTGACTCCAGGCCTAGCACTCTATCCACTTCCTCACTTAGTTGCCCCTAGAAATCAGGGAGACTTGAGTTCAAATGTAGCTGTGTGACCCAGGTCAAATCACTGCACCTCTGATTGCCTCAGTTTCTCCATCTGTAAAGTGGGGAGAATAGTAGCACCAGCCTCCCAGGGTTGTTGTGAGGATCAAATGAGAAAATATTTGTAAAGCACCTGGCATATAGTAGGTGCTGAATAAATCCTTGTTTCCCTCCTTTTATCTTGTGGGCAGTTAGAAGCTTCTGGAATGGGAGAGTGATGTGATCAGATCTATACTTTAGGATTGTTAATTTAGCATGTGGGTTGAGAATGAATGAGACAGGAGAGACTTGAAAGTAGGGATGCCAATTAGGAGGCTATTGGGACAGTCTTCCTGTTCCTTCCTCTAATTATTCTGACATTCTGAGGTAGTAGTATAGTGAAACAGAGGCCTGAAAGTCAAGAGAGATGGGTTCTGGTCCTGACTCTGCCACTACCTAGAGGTATGACTTGGGGCAAGTCACTTTGTCTCTGCGGCAGGAGATATAGTGACAAGCCTGGGGTCAGCAAGACCTGAGTTCAAATCCAACTTCACGTGCTTCCTAGTCGTGTGAACCTGGGCAAGTCTCTTAGCCTCTGTTTGCCTCTGTTTCCTTATTTGTAAAATGGGGATAATGATAGCATTAGTTGTTGTGAGGATCAAATGGGATAATTGTAAAGAAAATTTAGCACAGAAAATGATCTATACGTGTTAGCTATGATTTGCTATTTTTATTTCCTCACCTATAAATGTTGTTCTGCACATATTTTTAAATAATCTTAGTGATTGTCTTGACAACTAATTCTAGTGATTATAAAGCTGCAGCTAATTCCTGATGAGTATCAGGCCACTGGACCCAGATGGCTCTGGAGGAGAAAGTGAGGCTGGTGACCTTGCACAGCCCTCCCTCACTTTAATCAAAGTCAACGACGAGTCATGGCATCATTTCCCTGATGCCATGGTCCTCTTCAAGAACAAAGGACAAACACAACAACAACAATAACATTTCTAGCGATTATTTATTTACAACAGACTTGAAGAGAACTAGACATGGACAACTCATCTCTGGATTATCTGAAGAAGTTTGGTTTTGGTTTAGATTCCTGCGCTGTCTCCACTGTTTCTTCTCCTCTCAGATAGCCTTCCATCTACTCTGGGCATATCTTATATGTACCTAGTTATTGGTATATTGTCTCCCCAATTAGACTGTATAATTGAAGGCAGGGACTATTTTTTTAACATTATTTGCTCCTCCACCAACGAACCCTATTCTTGGCCCGGAGTAAAATACTTAACAAATGCTTGTTGACTGACCGACTAAAGGGAGTGGGATTTTCAGGATCAGTCTGGATAAAAATGTAACAGCAATTAAGGATAAGAAATAGAAACCCTGGCTGATTTGGCTCTATGCTGAATGAGAAAATTAAATAATTCCCTGAGAAATTAAAGAGATGTGGCTTTTGAGAAGACAAGCCCTGCTCCTTGAAAGTGGGCCCTCTTTCTTTTTAAATCCCAAGCACCTTGCACGGGGTGGGCCTGCTACCTCACCTGAGAAATGCTTGTTGAATTACATTGGCTTCTTCTGGCCCTATGGGAAGTAGGACCAATAGTTTAAGGTTTCAGGGTGGCAGATTTTAGCTCAATTGACAGAAAAACTGTTACTGAAGATCTTTGAGCGGGGATGGGAGGCCCACTCATAGGGGATACTATAGAGGGAATTCCTGCCTCCATATGGATTAAACTAGATGACCTCTGAGATTCCTTCTATCACTGTGATTCTATGACTCTCTGACTCTGGGAATTTATTTAGCCACCTTAGTCATTGGTAAAGTTGGTTTTGATCACCCACTGCTAGTGAACATGTGGACAGCAGGCAGTTTTAACTCAATCCAGGTGTCAGATAACCATTTCTTAAAAGGAAGGAAGAAAGCAAATATGAGTCCTGTAGGGCAAGGAAATCTGAGCCAGGAAAAAAGCCAACTCAAACCAGCACAATTCTGTTTGTGTTAGGAGCTGAGCTAACAATTGCTCTCTAAGGGGAATGGAGGGTGGGACAGCAGGGAAAATCCTCAAAGTTCTATGAATATGACTGTCTCTCTTGTGAGTAATTTTGGCTTCATAAAGCAGATTAGTTAAACAGCTTCTGTTTGAGAAAGTTGAGAAAGATGGGAGGGGCAGGGTGGAGAATGGCAAGACCAGTGGTGAGGGAGAGTTGTTATGTCCCAGCTCAGTTCTGGAAAATTCATTAATAGTTCTCTTCCCTAAGAACATGGCTTAACATCTTCTGAGAAGCCGAAATGCATGATAGACAGTGATCTTTGAGTTTCTTGGTGCCAACACAGGGAGAGGTTAGAGCCTCTTGGGGTCTGCCTCTTGATTGGAAGACAGAGTGACTGGAAGACACATAATCTTTTTTTTCCTGTTCTTTTTCATTGGTTACCTCACACTATGTGTGATTTCTGATGTTGCTGCCACATAATAAGAATTTTTTCCATGTCTTCTCTATTATTTATGGAAGTTTCTGAAGGCTGTGTAGTTATTGCCTTTTTTGTGTTTTCAATACCTTTAATTTTTTTCAATCAGCAAAAATCTGCCCTTTCCCCTTTCCCCAACGCTTACCTTCCCCTTCATCTTAATGGAGAACAAAAGAAAAACAAAACCCCTGCTACAAACATGTTTAATCAAGTAAAACAAAAGAACACCCACACACAACTAATTTATTCTGTATTCTGAGATTTTCACTTCTCTACCAGGAGGTAGGTAGCATGTTTCATCATTAATACTCTGTAACCATGGTTGGCCATTATCCTGATTCAACTTCCTAAATTTGACTTGGCATCATTGTTGACAATGTTTAATTATTCTCCTGGTCCTATTTACTTCATTGTGCATCAGTTAATACAACACTCCTGAGGTTTCTCTGAAAAACTATCCCCTTCATCATTTCACATAACACAATAATATTCCATCACATTTACATACCATAACTTGTTCTGTCATTCCCCAATTGATAGGCATCCCCTCAGATTCCAATTTTTTGCTACTTCTAGATTATTGCCTTTGGAAATTGGATGGATGACAGCAAATCGAGTGGACAAAGCTAGAAACCAGGATTTGGAGAGCTGGAGCAAAGCTAGTAACAAAAGGTCAAAGTTATGAGCATGGTTTGAGTCTGAGAAATACATAGGAGAAGGAATTAGAAGATAAAGCTGATATCAAGCCAGCAGCTGGGGCCTGGAGACTAAACAGAAGCCAAGTCAAGGCAGATCAGTGACTCATAAACCCAATAAGAAGGTAATATCCAGAGCATCATAGAATCTCAGAGCTGGAAGTATCCCATCCATAATATCTCAACAAGTGAGCTTCCAACCTTGGACCCAAAATCCCCAGTGATAGGGAACTTACTACCTCTTGAGGCAGCCCATTCAACCCTTGAATACTTCTGATTATTAGGACAGAGAGACAGAGAGACAGACAGAGACAGAGCCAGAGATGGAGGAGTTATGGAATATCCAGAGCAAGGGGGTATGAAATGGATGATGAATTGGTAAAGGAGACCAAGAGGTGGTTTGGTAGAAGAAATGGGATAGTACCATTATGAAAGCCCAGAGAGGAGAAAGTATCCTGGAGAAATGAATGGTTAAATAGCTAAGTAGTAAATGCTGGAGAGTGGTCAAGAAGTATAAGGATTGAGAAAAGAGGATTAGATTTGGTTCATTGGTAACTTTGGAGAGAGCAGTTTCAGCTGAGTGATGAAGTCTGAAATTGCATTTCATAGGGCTGCAGAGGTGAGAGGAGAGGCAGTAGGGGTAAGCAGAGATTTTTTCCAGCAGTTGGTTTGAAAGGAGAGGGGATGATTGGTGTAGTGTAAGACTTTTAAGGACGGGGGATACTTGGGCATGTTTGTAAGCAACAGGGAAAGAACCATTATATAAGGAATATTTGAAAATCAGATAGAGAAGGGGTCTAATTGGGAGGACAATCTGTTGAAAAAGACCAGAGGAGATGAGATCAAGGGTACATGTAAAGGGGGTGGCCTTGGAGAGGAAAAGGGCCACCTCAGTATTAGAGATTGGTGACAAGGAGGGGGAATACTGTCAGGAATTTGGGAATGGTGAGAAGGAAAATATTCTCTCAAATGGCTTCTGTTTTCTCAGTAAAGGGACTGGGAGGGGTGGGAATTTTGGGAAGAAAAGAGAAGATCTGGAACCGCCTCATGGGGAGTGGGATAGAGAACCATTTAAGGCAGAGTAAAAGGATTTTCCAGCTGCAGTGAGTGCCCAGCTGAGGTTAGAGAGCATAATTTTATAATGGACGCAGTCAGCCTTTTTGTGCTCTAGCTCTGTTGAGCAGTATGTGAGTAGGAAAAAAGGAGTATGGGAGCACAGTGAGGTTGGGTTTGGCAAGGCATAAACAGTGACAGGACAAGGGGGCAAGGCATTGAGAGTGGGTGAAAGGGTAGAGTTAACTACAGAGTTGAGACTGTGAAGGTTGAGAGTGAGGTCAGAGTGGGGTAATGGCTTAAGCAATTCCTGATAAGTGGAGGGATTGGATGTCATAATGAAGATAAAGAAGAGTTTTAGGAAGGATAAGGCACAGGGTCAGATAGAATGACAGGTCGTTATGATCAGATAGAGGCGTAACAGAGTTTTTGACTATGGGAGGGGCATATTTGTGGCTGAGGGTGAGATTTAGGGTAAGATTATCCTCTTGAGACTAAGGTAAAGTAAAAAAGCAACCACAGGATTTGATGAGATTGGGAAATTGGGAAATTTGGGTATTTGAGAGAGAAGCAACATGGATGCTAAAGTCCCCTAGTCTAAGGATAGGAGTTGGGGGAGGAAAGGGATTCAGTAAGCCAGATTGTTGTTGTCATTCAGTTGTGTCCAACTCTTCATGATTCCATTTTGAGGTTTTCTTGGAAAAGATACTGGAGTGGTTTGCTGTTTCCTTCTCCAGCTTATTTTTCAGATGAGGAAACTGAGGCAAATAAGGTTAAGCGACTTGCCCTGGGTCACACAGCTAGTAAGTGTCTGAGGCCAGATTTGAACTCAGAGGAATAAGTCTTCTTGACTCCAGACTCAGCACTCTATCCACTGCACCACTTATCTGCCCCAGTAACCTAGATACTCCTTAAGAAAGGAGAGAGAATGACTTGGGGACTAGGAAACAATAGCCACCTTCATCTTAATTAGAATAGATTGCAAAGGAGGAGAGTTTGCTGAGCAATGGCAGCCAAGAGCTTCTTGGAAGGAAAAGAAGATGGTCCATGTAGCCCCCACAGCTAGAGAAGCATCAGTACGAAGACTAAAGCCATGTCATGAGGAAGTATGGGAGGGTATGTGTAAGACCATGTGGAAGAGAGGAATTTTGTTGAAATATCAGAATTCTGCTCTCATGTTTTTGTCCCAAATTTAGCTCTTTTCCAAGGGGACCTTATGAAATGAGTGCTCTCTGTGTTTTTCTGCATCTCTGTATGGTCTATCTCTGAGTCATTTGCAATTTTTGCATTTTTTGTGGTGTGAAATAAAGACTGTCTTGTGCTCAATATGCATGTGTTACCTTGAGTGCTTGTATAGAAATTAGAACCCTGTTATTCGTTTTGTGAAAACCTAGACACAAACTTTGTATTTGGAGATTTCTCAGAGTAAATGTGTACTCTAGGAGATTTCCCAAGGTAACTCTAGGTTGGGGCATATGAGACAAAGAGAAAATAACCTTCTCAGGCCAATCTCCGAGATCAGAATTGCTAAAGTGAGCCCAGGACTTGGGGAGCTCTGGGTCCCAAATCATATTTGTGCTCATCCAGATTAGCTTCATCGCCACCGATTGCAATTGCAAGTGTTTGATCACCTCCTCTGGGCAAGGCAGCTACCCTATTATTGTAGGATTTAGGAATGCTCAAATATTCAAATGGACCTGTGATATCCTTGCCTTGGAAGTTCTTCCCTCACCTCAGCCCCCCGCCCCCCTTGATGCTGATAGCAATCTGTTCATGCCTGCCTATCCTGTGTGACTTTTTTTCCATTGCCTTCCCATAAGCTCACCACAGGAGGTCCATCCAAAGTTCTGGAAGCATTTTCCTATAGAGGCATAAGATATAGTCTCTGCTTTCAAAGTTTATTTGGAAGATGTAAGACTTACAAAAAAAGATTTATAATAATGTAATAACTATCTAATGAGTGCTGTACAGAAGTGCTCCATGATCACTGGCATGACCAGTGTGATAAAGGAGCACTAACATAGGCCAGAATGGTGTAAAGCAAATAGCAGTGTCATTGTAGCGCAATATTGGTCTTAGAAGATTGGGGTTTCAATCTGTATTCAACCAATTAGCAAGCACTAAATTATAGGCCCTATGCCAGATACTGGGGATATAAATGTCCTTTGTGAGGGGACACAACATGTACAAAGATAAGTATGTACAAAGTGCTAGGTCAGAAAAGGTTTCATGCAGAAGATAGTACTTGGAAGCCAGAGCTCCTAGGAGTCAAGTGTGTGGAAGAAGCACATTCTCTATTTTTTAATTTATGGAATAAAACAAGCATTTCCATAATATAGTACAATAAAAAAGATGATTGCAGTTGAAACTGCAAATCTACTATGCACTACTTGCTATTACTTTCAAATATATAACAAAGTTTGCATGCAAATTTCTTTTTTCTTTTTTCTTCCCTCCTCCCTGCCCTAGAGATGATTACCATTAGACACAAATATATATATATATATGTACATACATATATATGTATACATGTAAAATTATTCTATACACACTTCTATTCATCAGTTCTTTCTCTGGATGCAGATAGCATTTTTCTTCCTACGTCCTTTATAGTCAATCTGGCTATTTATAGAAGAAGCCCATTCTTATAGGGAACAGCTAATTCAAAGGTACTTTCTCTCTCTAGAGGGTCAAGTTCCTTAGTTTTCCAAAGTGAGGCTACTTAAAACGTAAATCCTCAGCTAATGCTGCCCAAGAAAGGTGCCTTCCCTGGCCAGAATACTGGACCTTGGGATCACATAGATGAGAAAGCCATGAACACATGTCATGCCCACGGGCCTGGTTGTTGGGCACAAGGATGTAGGGAGGGGTAAGAGACACTGTGCATCCATAGGCTCTCCCCTTTCTCTATCCCAGAACAAAGACAAGAAGAGGGAGGATGGAAGTCAGGCTGCTGTCTTCTACACCAGCACAAAGTAATGGCTCCTCCGACAACCCATCTTACCAAGGATCCTAGTTACTGAAACTCATCCCATAGGATACCCTGAGTTGTCCTGTGACAGCCTCAGGCTTTGAGACTTTATCAGGTGTGAGCTTTGCTCTGCTCACAAGGTGCTGTTGTACCTGTCTACATTCTCCTTAAAGAAAGGTGGTTTCAAAAGTCTGAGCCAAAGGCTTGCTGCCTCGTAAACTCATTTCTCTGATGAGCAACTACCCTTTTTACAAACCAGGCCATAAAACTGGTTGAGGCTCTAGAAAGAGACTAAAGCATGGGGATACTCTTCTTCCATGGGGAAGAGTGTCATTGTCCTTGTGGTATCTTACTGGATGTAATTGCTTTGTTGGTTTCATCACTGTTAGTGTTATCTCAAGTCAAAATCTTTTTCAACCAGCTGGTCACCCCAGAGAAGCCAGGCTTCTTTTCGGAAACTGGTAGATATGAAATAGGACTCTGTGAATGTCTGGGTGTTCCACCATTTCACTTAGACATATACTACACTCTAGCAGACAACCTCAGTGATTCAATGAGTCAGACGGTGAGAGAGACGCCCTTGGCAATAACTTTTAAAAACAAACTCCACATTCATCTAAGTTGGAAATGGACAAACCAGTTTAAGATAAAAGAAGGGAATCTGGGCCTTAGCCCATGGCCACCAACAGACTTAGGACAGGCCTTGCCTTCAGGGTTTGAACTGAACTCAGTGCCTGCTTATTTGCTTTTTAGAAAATGAACTTGACATGTTTCAGGAAGTTCCATTCTCTCGGACCATGGTTTCAGTATGTTTGTTTCCTTAGTGTCAGAGCATTCTGATTCCAGATCAGTCCATCTAGTCTACTGGACTGAGGAAAAGTGGACCCTGCCTAGAGCTGCCTCAAACAGTAGATTTGTGAATCTACAATTTATTAATTGGCACTGGATGTCATTAGGAATTTGCATTTATAAAGACCTGGAAATCTGTTTAAAATCAAAGAAGGATGCTTCCCAACAAAGAGGGAGAGACAGAGGAGGAAGGAAGGTTTCAAACCATGAGCATTAAGTCTAGAATGGAACTTAGAACCTTGAAATCAACCCCAATCCTGAGGTTTTTTCATAAAAGAAAACAAGGCCCAGACTGTCAGCCTTTGGATGGCACCTGCTTTCCCTTGGAAGCCTTCCCCCACTGGAAACCATGTGGGAGGCAAAGAAGGTCAAGAGGGCGTCTTTTCATTCCATTTTTCTGGGGACACTGCTCTTGTTCCTGCTGTTAGCAATGTGGGGAGAATGAGCTTAGGGGAGGAATAGAGGTCAAGTTACCCTAGGAGTATTTGAGTCTAACATGGGGGAAATGATAAAATACATCTTAAGTGCTACTTGCTGCAAGACTGTGGCTGCCAAGCACTCACAGAGTCCCCAGATAAAACCACACTACAAAAAGACAAAATACTAAGTTAGGAAACCTGGGTCCTGTTTTGTCACAAACTTATCATGTGACATTGGGTAAATTGCTTACTTCTTTATTTCCTTAGGAGATATAACATCTGCCCTTTTTCTTGTAGGCTAATTGAACCGATAAGGTATTAGAAAGTATTTGCTTTGAAAATGTTTCGAATGCTATCTAAATTTAAGGTGTATAATAATACATCATATATTATAATATTAATTAATAATAATATCAAGAGATATCATCACAATAGACTTCTAAGGGAGGTAGTGCAAATATTCCCATTGTGTAGCGAAGGAATCTCTACAAAGCTGTTAAGTGGATAGTAAGAGTCCAATTGGAACCTAAGCCTCATGACTCAAATTGCCTTTCTGTTGCGCTGTAACTTTGTGACAATTCTGTTAGCTAATAATTGTAGCTGAATGTTTATACATTGGTTGAAGTGAAGCACTTTACATGCAATATTTTATTCAATCCTTACAATAACCTTGTTTATAGATGATGAAACAGATTCCAAGAGGTTCAGAGATTTGGTCAATAAATAAGCGCTTATTAAATGCTTCCTATGTGCCAGGTGTTGTATGGAGACATTTTCCTGGATTCTATTGAGACTCTGCATCAACCAGTAGGTGGGATTAAATACAGTGAACACCCTATACTGATGCATTACCCATCTCCGAGGCACACCCCAAGCATCCTGTGAACTCACCACGGCAGGGGACCTTTCCCAGCCACATGGATTCCCTTGCAAGGGGAGAGATGATAATGGGTAACATTTATATAGCATTCTAAAGTTTGCAAAACTTTTTACAAATATTACCTCATTTTATCCTCACAACGACCCAGTGAGGTAGGTATTATTATCACTGCCATTTTATGGATGAGAAAATTGAGTCAGATGGAGGTCAAACAACTTGCCCAGGCTCATACAACTAATATGTGTTTGAGGATTTGAACTCAGGACTTCCTGATTTCAGGTCCAGGGCTCCATCCATTGTGCCACCTAGCTGCCTAGTAGTAGTAGTACAGGTGGTAGAAGAGAGATGTGGACAATAAAGTGGCAGAGGGGAAGCTTTCTTTACCTCCCATACTCTCCCTACATCAGAGACCATCTTATCCTAGCTGCAACCACCCAGAGAAATTGTGGTGTGTTGCAGACTTAATATTACATGGCACCCTCAAGATACACACTCTAGTTTCTTTTCAACTCATGGTGACTAGCAGCCTGCTGCAATTGGGGAAGAGGACAAATGAGCACTAACCTCGTACTGGTTTTCTGTACATTGTCTAAAACTGCTGCTGTATTATTTCCCTAAGATTTTTACAGTCACAAACATCTGCTAGCAGAGGCTTGCAACATCTGCAGGCATTGTAGTCATTTTCTGTAAAGGACCATAAAATTCTTAGAAAAACAAATCCACCCAGGGCCAGATGAGACCAGAAAGCACTACCTTGCTGGCTGGGAATTTTGTTATTCAACATTTGGGCATGGAAAGCAAAAATCTGACCAATTATGCTTGGGGACATGTGGAGAAAATGAGCTGAGATATATTTTTCTCTCCCTCCTCTCCTCCCCTCCCTCCCTCCTTTCCTTCCTTCCTTCTTTCCTTCCTTCCTTCCTCCCTCCTTCCTTTTCTTCCTTCCTTCCTTCCTTCCTTCCTTCCTTCCTTCCTTCCTTCCTTCCTTCCTTCCTCCCTCCCTCCTTTCCTCCCTCCCTCCCTCCTTTTCTTCCTTCCTCTCCCTCCCTTACTTCTTTACTTCCTCCCTCCCTCCCTCCTTTTCTTCCTTCCTTCCTTCTTTCCTCCCTCCCTCCTTTTCTTCCTTTCTTCCTTCCTTTCTTCCTCCCTCCCTCCTTGTCTTCCTTCCTCCCTCCCTCCCTCTTTCCTTTCTTTCCTTTCTCTTTTCTTCTTTTTTCTCTTTCTATGTCATTGACTCTCTTCTTTATCTTTTTATCCATATGCGTGTATGTATATAGTCACATAAAGCTTCCAAAATGCACATGAGAGGAGGAAAAAGCAATTAGTTGTCTCTTGGAGTTAGGACACAAAAGAATCCGAGAGTTTCCTTTTGTGTGGGAAAGAATAAACAACATTTTATTTCTAAATTAATTCTGGAGCACCTATCATGCTATTTCCCTCCCTGCTACAAGCAAAGGCATTTTGAAAATGCATATTTTCATTTTCTAGTTTAAAACTCCCACAACATACAGCCTGAAGAATGCATTGGTCAACATTGGGCCATTGTAATGTTGGCTGATTTCAGGAAGATGAGATCACTTTTTACTCTCCCAGGTTTTGACTGCAGGCCAATTCCAGGTTCCTGCCCCTAAGAAAAGCTTGCCTGATCACTATTATCTTCCACTGATGACTCCTTACTCCAAGTTCTCTTAAGCACTTAAGCTAATAGAGTACCCACCATATTATTGGTTTCCTTCTTTCTGGCTTAAGATTGTTCTCATTGTTCCTAATATATATGTTCCAATTAGAATACAAGCTTTTCCTAATAACAGAGATACCTCCTCCTGCTGCTTTGTCCATTGCCCCATAGACTCTAGCTCTTTGCTGGACATATTACAAATAATCAAAAATGTTTGTTGAAAGAAAGAATGAATAAATTTAAGCTCTTTAAGGACAAGGATAATTTTTAGCTAAATTTTCTATCTTCCTCATGCCTAACAAAGAGCTCTACACATTGTAGAGACTTAATAAGTATTTCTTACATTGTTATATAAATGAATAAGTGAATGGATGATCACTTTGCCTTAGGAGTGTTTAAGTCCAACTTGTGAGAAAAAATTACTTATTTTAACCAAAAATACTAAGTGCAAAAAATGTATTATGTAGTATACAAAGTTGTACAAAGTCATAGTGCCAGACCTTAAGAAGCTTACAGTATCATAGGAGAAATAAGACATGCCAAAATATTTGCAAGACAAGATAATATGTAATACATGTGATAAATAAAAATTGGTTTAAGCCGATGGGATTCATCATATATATTCTCCAAGGCTCAGTTCAAATACCGTCTTCCCCATGTCTTTCCTGTTACCCTTTCATCCAGAAATAATCCCCTCTACAATTACACACACACACACATGCATACACATATACACATATATACAAACATATATATATATTTATTTTGAGAGAAAGTATGCTTTGTTTTTTTTTGAAAGTATGCTTTGTTTTAATATAACTCCCAAATATAATCTTCTCTAGGTACCCTTGCACAAAATTTTAAAAAAGAGGAAAAAAACCAGTTCAACAAAATTAACCAACTAATTCTGATATTGGAAACAGTAATCTACATGAATAGTAGCCTACCTCTGCAAAGAAGAGAGGGAGGTTTGTATTCTCAACTCTTCTCCTTGGCACAGTATTCGGTTTGGGGTTTTTGTTCTGTTCATATTATTGTTGTTACAATGCATATTGTTTTCCTGGTTCTGTTTACTTCACTCTGTATCAGTTAATATGTCTTCCCATGACATTTTGAAATTTTCATATCTCTCTTTTCTTATGGAACATTAATCTTCCATTATGTTCATGTGCTGAATTTTGTTTAGTTCAACTCAATAGACTCTTACATTACTTGCAATTCTTTGTATATTTTGGTATGTATACAACCTTTCCTTTTGTGTTTGATCTCCTTGGGGTACTATGCATAGCAGTGAAATCTCTGGGTCATAGGATATGGACCCTCTAGTAGCTTTTTAAAAACATAATTACAAATTTTTTTCTAGGTAGTTGGACCAGTTCACAACTCCATCAATAGCACATTAATGTACCTCTTTCCATAGCCCTTCCAACACTCATTATTTCCACTTTTTTGTCATCTTTGCTTAATTGCTGGGTGTGGGGTGGAAGCTCAGAGTTGTTTTGATTTTAATTTTTCTCATTAATGATTAGAGGCACGTAGTTGTAAATAGTTTTAAATTCTTCTTTTGAAGTTTTCATTTTTTACATTAGCAGTGATCACATTTTACCTGCCCCTAAGGTACACACCAAAGCATTTTGTGAATTCACTGTGACAGGGACCACTTTTTAAGTGTGATTGTTCTCTTGGGGTGGGTATTTTATATTTGTGCTAATATCATATCTTGTTGTTTTTTAGCAGTTTCAGTCTATCTGACTCTCTCTGACCCCATTTGGGGTTTTCTTGGCAAAGATACTGGAATGGTTTGCCATTTTCTTTTCTAGCTCATTTTACAGATGAGGAAACTGGGATAAACAGGGTTGAGTGACTTGTCCAGGTTCACACAGCTAGTAAGTATCTGAGATCAGATTTCCTGATTCCAGGCCCAGGTCTATTCACTGAGCCAACTCACTGCCCAATTTCGTGTATCAAACCCTTATCAGAGCTATTCATTTGGCTATCCAATCCTTATTAGACTAGAGCTATTGATTGACTATCTGACACTTATTAAACTTATTTGGGGATATCAGACCCTTCAGAAATCTATTTGATTGACTATCAGACACTTACCAGACTAGTTTGATTGGCAATCAGATCCTTAGCAGACCTAGTTGGTGTGGTGGCTGGCAGATAGTAAAATGGCCTGTGTGGATGGCTGGATGGGACATGAAATTGATACATGTTCTAGTGTCTAGGGCAGTCAGTAGACAGAGTGATCTAGTTTGGACATATTCAGTTGCCCATGGGCCTTAGGATGGAAACTTCAAAGGTGATAAATCTTGTCAAGGTTGTTGTTGTTGTTTAGTCGTTTTCAATTGTGTCTGACTCTTTATAACCATTTGGATTTTCTTGGTGGAGATATTGGAGTGGTTTGTCATTTCCTTCTCCGATTCATTTTACCAATGAGGGAACTGAAGCAAACAAGGTTAAGTGCCTTGCCCAGGGTCACATAACTAGTGAGTGTCTGAGGCCAGACTTGAACTCAGGAAGATGAGTCTTCCCAACTTCAAGTCCAATACGCTATCCCCTGTGCCACTTAACTTGCCAGGGACAGGGGCTCACTTCAGGAAGACCTGCTTTGGAGGCCCAGGTCTCAGGTCTGGTTTGAACAGTACTGGTCCCAGTAAGGAACAGCAGGGTAGTGATGGGGTCAGATGGTAAGATGGCCTAGGTGGATCACTGGATGGATGTGAAAAGGAAGGGACAGAAACAGTGAGCCAAATAGCTCCCTCCCAGGAGAGCAGATCAGTTTAATTATAGGAAGTGGCACTACCAATAGTGAAGGCATCATGGCTTCCTTACTGTTAAGATGTGTTTTAGGTGTGTGTTCCCTGTGCCTCAATTTTCTCATTTGTATAATGGGAATAATTATACTTTTGCCACCTACCCCACTAAGTTGTTTTAAGGAAAGCACTCCCTCCCTCCTTCGTTCCTTTGTTCATTTCTCTCTCTGCCCCTCCTTCATTCTTTCTTTCCTTCCTTTGTCTTCCCTACCTCTCTCCTTTGTTCTTTTGTTTCTTCATTCCTTCCTTTCTTCCTTCTTGGTAGGACCTTAGTGGAGAGAAGCATGATACAAATATGACTTTTGATTGTAACTGTGGTTGTTGAAAATTTCCTTGTGTCTTCTGGTTTGTATGGCCTCATATTTTAGTCTCTGGATGTCCTGCTGGTTCTGTACTAACAGGCTGCAAGAGTGTGGTTTGTGGTTGTAGCTGTACCCATCTCTGTGCCTGTGGCTATGACTAAGACAGAGGGCCCTTCTGTCTGCCCAAATATAACCTGGAGGTTCCAGCACTGTTCACAGGGAAAAGATTCACCTACATCTGGCGTAATTCAAACCACAACTAATTAGCTTGTGTGGAAATACTATGTGGAAAAACCTCCCACCAACCTGAGCAGGTTCCTGATGATTTAGCCTCAAAAGGAACTTCCAACATTTGATGGTTCTATTGTTCCTCTTAGGCCAATGGCATCCAAACTTTTTGCATTATCTACTTCATCATTAAAAAATATTTAAACATAGGCTCCCAGTGTCTAATGTGGACTTTTAATTAAATTATATACATGTATTACTATAGTAATAGTTATGCATATTATAAAACTTTTATGAAAATGAATTTCAAAAGGATGTTTCAAAATGTTTCATTAGATAGGACACTTCAGGAAGCAAATTTTTATTGATTGCTCTCTGCTCTCTGCTATTGGGATGTTCCTTGTTGGGGTCAGATTGGACTAAAACTTCCATTTTTTAGATTTCAAATCATTCACTCATTCAATAAGCATTTATTAAATGTCAACTGTGCTCCAGGCACTATGCTAGGCACTGGAGATATAATGACAAAACAAATCCATTCTTGTCTTTAGAGAGCACATATTCTGTTGGGGAGGGGAATAACAGATACACAGATAAGTAAACAAAATACAGGATATAATAAATAAATACAAAGTGATTTCCAGGGAACAGGGCGCCACCAACTGAGGAGCATACCAGGTATGTGGAGCAGCAAGGAAGTAAATTTGGCTGGAACATAGAGTGATTAAGGAGAGTAATATGTAAGTGGCCTAGAAAGATCTGCTAAAGTCAGATTTTTGAAGAATTTTAAGAGCCAAACAGAAGAGTTAATTGTTTTCTTCTAGAAGCAGGATGGTTTCTAAATCTCATTTTTGTAGAGGCCCCAAATGAGTTATTGTTTTTCTTGGTAGAAATTAGTCCCCATATGAGTGCTGAGAACTCTATCTAAAGCATCAATCATGGCAGCATGGCTGAAACCGTCACTCTGGCAGTAGCCACTAGACGTGATAAACAAATCTAATAGTGTCTCCTGTGCTATCAGCCTGCCTGACATCTCCTCATTTGGGGATGGTGATGGATATCTCTGGACAGCCAAAGTCATCAAGAAATCACCATTGTTGACCAATGGTATAAAAGCTTAGGTCAAGATGACCAATATTACAGAAGCCCTTAGGTTGTTTCCCATCTCTCCCCCAAACCTGATAAATTGCTAAGACCATATCTGTCAATAAGTCAAGTTTTGTTTTGCTGTTAATCATTTCAAACCTTAACCTTTATTTAGAATGTAAATTTGTATGACTTTATTACTTGGAAAATACTTTAAATTTCTTTTTAAAAATTTTTTTTATTTAAATGATTATTAGGTTTTATCCTTCCAGCACAACTTTTTACACTGAAATGGACTTTTAAGGCTGAGGCAATGAGGACTTATAGAAGTATAATGAAAATTCATTATAAGGCATATGTTACATATGGTAATTTTAAACCAACATTTTATATTTCTGGGTTTCAATATGAACATTGTAGATGAAATACAATTCTTTCTTTTGGGACGTGATTTTACTGGTTAGGCTTTTGGGGGATAATTCCAGATAGCAAGTAAAAGATAACAAGTAGAATCAAGCTAATCTTTGTTCACAAAAGTGTATGGCAATTTTGGATATTCACACTTATTTGGTGAAGACTAACATATATAAATTTTTGACATAAAATACATTTGTTAAGCACATGCTATGTGCCATACACTGTGCTGAGTGCTGGGGATATACGGTTATTCCTTCCCCATCATAGGAGTTGGGGGCACAGTGCTCCCACCATCTGGAAAATCCACATAAAATTTTTTGGCCCTCCCTTCATACAGGAGAATGAATCTGAATTTTTTCTTTTTCTTTTATGTGGTGCTTATAGTATCTTACAGTAAAATTTGGGTTAAGTATATGATTATAGGCTCTGTGTCATCTGCTGGCCTTTGTATGTCATCTGTGGTTTCCACAAGACTCCCCCAAAATTCCCATTTAATTTCTTATGCCAACCTGTGATATATTTAAACTGTGATGGGAAAAGCAGTGATGTGGAAGAGATAACTGTATGGAAAAAGGTAAAAGACTATCTCTGTTATCAAAGAACTTAGGGTCTAATGATTAAACCTTACCAAGGCTAAACATACCATAAGATTTTGAGAACACTTAGTTTATGGTGTTGTAGAAAAGGCCGTTTAGAAGACCCTTGTCTTGTCTTCAGTAGAAAGCATCACTGTCATGGTGGCAGGCCGACCTTGAGAACTTTTCTCAGTAGCAACCTGTGGTATGAGAGGTGAGTCTGAGGGGCATGATTGAAACTGTCCCCTCAGGCTTTGGCAAAGTTGCCTGAGTTTGTTTTGATCCCCCTTTCATCTCCCCCACTCACCCCGGTATGACTATGCCTTTCCTTCTTCCTAGTATCACCCCTGCCTCCAACATATGCTTTTAGGGGCCCATTCTTTATACATTCTTGTTTCAAATTGCTGTCTACTGATTACGGCTTCAAGGCGGCCCCAATGGTTGAGGCTTAAGTTAATGTGGTCCAGAGCAATATTGACTCCATGAACCAATAATTCTATGTGACATGCAATTATGGAACCAAGATCACCCATTAGATTGAACACTAGAGTGGTTGGAAAGAAGGAAGGAAGGCAAACAAGCATTTATTAAGCACCTACTGTGTACCAGGCATTGTGCTGAACACTTTACAAATAGTATCTCATTTGATACTCACAACAACCTTAAGAACTAAATGCTATTATTATTCTTATTTACTAATGAGGAAACTGAAGTAGGTATTGGTTAAGAAATTTGCCTAGGATCATATAGCTAGTATCTGAGGCCAGATTTGAATTCAGGTGGAAAAAGTGGATAGAGTTCTGGGCCTGGAATCAAGTACACTCATTTTCCTTAGTTCAAATCCAGCTTCAGATACTTACTAGCTATGTGATCCTAGATGAGTCACTTAACCCAGTTTGCCTCAGTTTCCTTAACTGTAAAATGATCTGGAGAAGGCAATGGTAAACCATTCCAATATCTTTGCCAAGAAAACCTCAAATGGAATCACAAAGAATTGGACTCAACTGAACAATTTCCTGATTCTAGAATCGACTGTGCATCCTATCAGCCACTAGGGAGAGCTACTTTGGGTGGGTTTAGAACTATTGATCTTGGTGCTTGCCCCATACACGTACAGAGAGTTACTTTATGGCCACATATTGTTGCCTCAACCATCTCTAAGAGGTTATAAACCCATGAATTAACTGTTTATTTATAACATCACATATTTATGGCCACATATTATTGCCTCAACCATCTCTAAGAGGTTATCAACCCATGAATTAACTGTTTATTTATGACATCACAATGAGAAAGTCGATTACAATAACATTGATACCTCTGAATTATTTTTAAAAACTTTAATTAATTAATTGACTAAAAAAACTTTTTTTAGTTTACATCACTCAGTTGCACAAGTTTTTGAGTTCCAAATTTTCTCCCCCTCCCTCTCCCCTTCCCAAGACAGCATGTAATCTCATATAGGTTCTACATATACCTTCACATTAAATTTATTTTCCCAATAATCAAGTTGCTAAGAAGAATTATAAACAATGACATGAGCCATGAGAAATATGTAACAAAACCAAAACTAAAATAAAATTTAAAAAAGAGAAAGCAAATAGTTCGCTTCAATCTGCATTCAGATTCCATAATTCTTTCTCTGGATATGGATAGCCTTTTCCATCATGAGTCTTTTGGATCTGTCTATGAACCTTGCATTGTTGAGAAGAGCCAAGTCTATCAAATTTAGTCATCACAGAAGCAATGTGTCTGTGGTTGTGTAAAATGTTCTCCTGGTTCTGCTCCCTTCACTCATCTTCAGATCATATAAGTCTCTCTGGTTTTTATGAAGTCCATCTGCTCCTCATTTCTTATAACACAATAGTATTCCATTACATTCACATACCACAATTTGTTTATCCATTCCCCAATTGATGGGCATCCCCTTGATTTCCAATTCTTTGCCAGCACAAAAAGAGCTGCTATAAATATTTTTGTACATATGGATCCTTTTCCCATTTGTGTGATCTCTTTGGAATGTAGTCCTAGAAATGGTATTTCTGTGTCAAAGGCTATGCACTCTTTTTTACCCCTTTGGGCATAGTTCCATAGTTCCTTTGGGCATTGCTCTCCAGAATGGCTGGATCAGTTCACAACTCCACCAACAATGCAATAGTGTTCCAATTTTTCCCACATCTTCTCCAGCTATTATCATTTTCCTGTTTTGACATGTTAGCCAATCTGACAGGAGAGATGTGGTACCTAAGAGTTGTTTTGATTTGCATTTCTCTAATCAATAGTGATTCAGAGCATTTTTTTCATATGATTATAGATATCTTTAATTTCTTCCTCTGAAAACTGCCAGTTCATTTCCTTTGACCATTTATCAATTGGGGAATGACTGGTATTCTTATAAATTTGACTCAGTTCCCTGTACATTTTAGAGATGAGGCCTTTGTCAGAGACACTGGTTGCAAAAATTCTTTCCCAGTTTTCTGCTTCCCTCCTAATCTTGGTTGCATTGGCTTTGTTTGTACAAAAACTTTTCAATTTATTGTAATCAAAATTATCCATTTTGCATTCTCTAATGCTCTCTATCTCTTGTTTAGTCATAAATTCTTCCCTTCTCTGTAGGTCTGACAGGTAAACTATTTCCTTCTCTCCCAAATTGCTTATAGTATCAGCCTTTATATCTAAGTCATAAACCCATTTTGAATTTATTTTGGTATGTGGAGTAAGATATTGGTCTATGCCCAGTTTATTCCATGCTATTTTCCAGTTTTCCCAGTAGTTTTTGTGAAATAGTGAATTCTTAACCCAGAAACTGGACTCTTTGGGTTTGTCAAAGAGCAGACTGCTATAGTCATTCACTACTCTGTCTTGTTTACCTAGCCTATTCCACTCATCCACCACTCTATTTCTTAGCCAGTACCAAGTAGTTTTGATGACTGCTGCTTTATAATACAGTTTATATCTGGTGTGGCTAGGCCTCCTTCCCTAGGATTTCTTTTCATTAATTCCCTTAATATTCCGGATCTTTTATTCTTCCAGATGAAATTTTCTTATTATTTTATCTAGCTCTATAAAATAATTTTTGGTAGTTTTATTTGGTAGTTTATTTATGACACTAAATAAATAAATTAATTTAGGTAAAATTATCATTTTTATTATATTAGCTCACCCTAACTATGAGCAACTGATGTTTTTCCATTTATTTAGATCTGACTTCATTTGTGTGAGAAGTGTTTTGTAATTGTGTTCATATAGTTCCTGGTTTGTCTTGGCAGGTAGACTCCCAAATATTTTATAGTGTCTACAGTAACTTTAAATGGAATTTCTCTTTCTGTCTCTTGCTGTTGGGCTTTGTTAGTGATATGCAGAAATATTGATGATTTATGTGGGTTTATGTTATATCCTATAGCTTTGCTAAAGTTATTTATTATTTCAAGCAGTTTTTTTTACTTGATTTGCTAAGATTCTCTAAGTATATCATCATGCAAAGAGTGATAACTTAGTTTCCTCTTTGCCTATTCTAATTCCTCCAATTTCTTTTTTTCTCTTTCTAAAGCTAACATTTCTAGTACCAAATTGAATAATAGGGGTGATAATGGACTTCCTTATTTCACCCCTGATTTTATTGGGAATGCATCTAGCTTATCTCCATTATATATCATGCTTGCCGATGGTTTTCAGTAGGTGCTACTTATCATTTTAAGGAATACTCCATTTATTCCTATGCTGTCTAGTGTTTTTAATAGGAATGGGTGTTGTATTTTATCGAAAGCTTTTTCTGCATCTATTGAGATAATCATATGGTTTCTGCTAGTTTTGTTGTTGATATGATCAATTATGCAGATAGTTTTCTTAATATTGAACCAACCTTGCATTCCTGGAATAAATTCTACTGGTTATAGTGTATTATTCTCATGATAAGTTGCTGCAATCTTTTTGCTAATATTTTATTTTAAAATTTTTCATCTATATTCGTCAGGGAAATTGGTTTATAATTTTCTTTCTCTGTTTTGGCTCTTCCTGGTTTAGGAATTAGTACCAGATTTGTGTCATAAAAAGAATTTGGTAGGACTCCTTCTTCCCATATTTTCCCAAATAGGCTATAAAGTATGGGAATGATTGTTGTTTAAATGTTTTATACAATTCACATGTAAATCCATCTGGCCCTGGAGATTTTTTCCTATGGAGTTCATTGATGGCTTGCTCAATTTCTTTTTCTGAGATGGGGTTATTTAGGTATTTTACTTCATCTTCTGTTAACCTGGGCAATTTCTATTTTTGTAAATATTCTTCCACTTCCCTAAAATTATCAAATTTATGGGCATACAATTGGGAAAAATAATTCCCAATTATTGTTTTAATTTCCTCTTCATTGAAGGTGAATTCACCCTTTTTATTTTTGATACTGGTAATTTCATTTTCTTTTTTTTTTTAAATCAAATTGACCAAAGGTTTATCAATTTTATTGGTTTTTTTTTCCCACAAAACCAGCTCTTAGTTTTATTTATTAGTTCAATAGTTTTCTTGATTTCGATTTTATTAATCTCTTCTTTGGTTTTCAGTATTTTTAATTTGGTATTTAATTGGGGATTTTCAATTTGTTCTTTTTCTAGCTTTTTCAGATGCATGCCTAATTCATTGATCTCTTTCTTCTTTATTTTATTCATGTAAGCATTCAGAGATATAACACTTCCCCTAAGAACTGCTTTCAGTGCATCTCATAAGTTTTGGTATATTGTCTCATTATTGTCATTCTTTTGAGTGAAACTAATGATTGTTTCTATGATTTATTTTTTGACCCACTCATTCTTTATGGTTAGATTATTTAGTTTCTGATTAGTTTTTAGACTATCTTTCCATGGACTTTTATTATAAATAATTTTTATTGCATCATGATCTGAAAAGGATGCATTGACTATTTCTGCCTTCCTGCACTGGATTGTGAGGTTTTTATGCCCTAGTAGAGAACTGTCCAAAATGTGGCCCACAGTGCTATAAATGCTTTAGTAAATGAAGCTGAGCTCCCACAGAGCTCTCACTAAAATGGCAAATCGAATATATTGTCTATTGTTTCAATAGAAACCTAAGGTTGAATAGCCCTGCCCTAGTACATGGTCAATTTTTGTGTATGTGCCATGTACCACTGAGAAAAAGGAATATTCCTTTCCATACCCATTAAGTCTTCTCCAGAGGTCTATCATATCTGCCTTTTCTAAAATTCTATTCACTTCCTCAACTTCTTTCTTGTTTATCTTGAGGTTCGATTTATCAAGTTCAGAGATGGGGAGGTTGAGATCCCCCACTAGTATAGTTTTGCTCTCTATTTCTTCCTGTGACTCCTTTAACTTCTCCTCTAAGAATCTGGATGCTACACCACTTGGTGCATATATGTTTAGCAATAATATTACTTCATTGTCTATGGTGCCTTTTAGCAGAATATAGTTTCCTTCTTTAGCTCTTTTAATTAGACCGATCTTTGCTTTTGCATTATCTGAGATTAGGATTACTACCCCTGCTTTTTTTTACTTCAGCTGAAGCATAATATGTTCTACTCCAGGCTTTTACCTTTACCCTGTGTGTATCCCCCTTTCAAATGTATTTCTTGTAAACAACATTTTGTAGGATTATGGTTTTTTAATCCATTCAGCAATCTGCCTTCATTTTATGGGAAAGTTTATCCCATTCACATTCATAGTTATGATTACTATCTGTATCTTTTTCTCCATCCTACTTCCTCCCCTATTTATGCTTTTAATTCTCCCTTCTCTCTTCCCCTCCTCAAAAGAGTTTTGCTTTTGACCACTGCCTCCCTCAATTTTCCTTCCCTATTAACCCCTCTCCCTTATCTTACCCTTTTCCCTTACTACTTTTTCCCTCCCTTCTAACCACTCCCTCCTTTTCTTTCCCCTTTCCCCTCCTACTGCCTGTAGTATACTTATGATTTCTATACTTATCAGCATTTGTTATTCCCTCCCTGAACCAAGTCCAATGAGAGCAAAGCTCAAACACTGCTCTTCTCCCTCCCTTCTTTCCCTCTAGTATAATATGTTTTTGTGCCTCTTCATGTGATGTAATTTACCCTTTTCTACCTCCTCCTTACCTCCTTACCTCTTGTCCCAGAACAATCCCTTTGCACCCTTTTATCATCACATCAGTTAATTTATACTCATATCCTCTATGTATATTCCTTTTAATTGTCATAATAACTACACCATTCTCAATATTAACATATATATACATATACATATATATATTACATATATATATAAAACATATATAAAGCAATATAATCCTATACAAGGATGTAAACAATTTGCCCTTATTGAATAACAAGGTTTCCCCCCGTTTACCTTTTTATGCCTCTCTTAACTTTTGTATTTGAAGATCAAATTTTCCATTGAGCTCTGGCCTTTTCATCAGGAGGGCCTGGAATTCCCTTGTTTCATTGAACCTCCATCTCCTTGCCCGAAAATTATGCTCAGTTTTGCTGGGTAGTTTTCCTTGGTTGCATTCCAAGCTCCTTTGCCTTTTGTAATATCATATTTCAATCCCTCTGATCTTTTAATGTAGAAGCTGCAAGGTCCTGTGTGATCCTGACTGTAGTTCCATGATATTTGAATTGTTTTTTTCTGGCTGCTTGCAGTATTTCCTCCTTGACCTGATTATTCTGGAATTTGGCTACAGTATTCCTTGGAGTTTTCAATTTGGGATCTCTTTCAGGGAGTGGTTGGTGTGGATTCTTCTGATGGCTATTTTATCTTCTGGTTCTAGGACCTTGGGCAAAATCTGCCCAAAATCTTGATTTCTTGGAAGATACTGTCCTGGCTCTTTTTTTATCATGGTTTTCCAGAAGAACAATAATTCTTAGATTATCTCTCCTGGATCTATTTTTCAGGTCAGTTCTTTTTCCAAAGAGATATTTTATGTTTTATTCTATTTTTTCATTCTTTAGATTTTGTTTGACTGATTCTTGATGCCTCATAGAGTCATTAGCTTCTACTTGCCCAATTATAATATTTAATGAATTATTTTCTTCATTTAGCTTCTGTACCTCTTTTTCCATTTGGCCAATTTTACTTTTCAAGGTGTCATTTTCTCCAATCAGGTTCTGTACCTCCTTAGCCATTTTGCCAATTTTACTTTTTAAAGATTCGTTCTTATCAGTGAACTTTTTCCATTTTTTCTTTTACCTCTCTAATTTGGCTTTTAAAATCCTCCTTGAGCTCTTGCAGGAATGCTTGTTGGGCTTGAGACCTGTTCATATTCCCTTTTGAGGTTTCAGATGTGGGTACAGTGTCAATGCTGTCCTTTTCTGAATTGGTATTTTGATCTTCCCTGTCTCCATAGTAAGAATCATTGGTCTTTGTTTTTCTCCATTGCTTTTTTATGGTGGGTGTCTTATTCCTGGCTTTTAAAGCGGACTCTGCTTCTGGGGCACAGTGGACACTGTCTCAAGCTTCTTGTGCTGGGAACTAGGGACCTGGTTACTGGCTTTGTTTGCTTTGGCCTCTGGTTTTGTCAGCTAGAGGCTATATAATGCTGCCGCTCACCTGGTGCTGAGCTGGAACTGGCTGGTGTGTGACAAGGCCAAGGCCAGGTGAAGTCTTTCTGAGCACAGTACTTGTCATATAGTCAGCATTTAATCAATAGACTTCATTCACTCCCTCACTCCCACTTCCTGAGAAGTTCTTTAAAAAGATTAGATTCTGTTTCTAAGATCTTCTAGTTGGGTGGAGTCCTGCCCAAGATCACAGAGTATGCTATACCCAAGGATTTAGGCAATCTCATCTATCAGCAATGTCCTTCAGAGGCTTGACAGACTGACTTACAAAGGCTGGTCCCTGAATGAGGAAACAGAAAGGAAAACCTCAATCCTAATTTAGTAATTGGTTATTAATAGAGTAGAAAAATAATCATTTCTCTCAGTGTCAGCCAAGGCTGAAGTTGGCAGCTTGGTGCTGAGTTTAGAAGTGCAAGCTTAACCTGAAAGGTGTCTCTTGTTGGTAGAGTTGGTTGAAACCAGGTAGAACAACAGATGCAAAGTGGATGACTTCAAAGTCCAGTGGTGCTGGTGTCAAACTCAAATAGAAAGGATCACAGCTGGCCTCACACTGACTTAGAGAGCTGGATGTAGATTTGGAAAACCACAAATTAACATTATCTATGTTGTATTGTATTTTCATTTATTTTGTTAAACATTTTTCAATTACATTTTAATCAGTTTCTGGCTGCACCAGAGAGTTTTGTCTGGCCAGGACCTTCCCTCCTCCCATTTTAAGGTTGAGGTGCTGGGAACTAGAAAGATTAAATTGCTGGTCCAAGGACACAGTAAGTAAATGCTAGAGGTAGGATTTGAGACTAAATCCTCAAACAGGGATTACATGGAAAATTAAATCCACAGATGATCCATAAACCTCATTTAGGCTAGTGTCCACAACCTCTATTACCACCAAAATTTTGACTAGAATTGTTAAATAGGTAGATGAGGTCTCCTGCTTTTCATCTCCTTTGCCAGTTTCTGATGGTGATATAAAGAACAGTGAAATGTTTTTTTTTTAAACCCAGCTATTAAATGGGAAGGCGGAAGAAAGGAATCTATTTTTATTGTTTGATCATTACAGTGGTGTCCAACTCTTTGTGTCCCCGTTTTGGTGTTTTCTTGGCAAAGATACTAGAGTGGTTTGCCATTTCCTTCTCCAGCTCATTGTCCAGATGAGGAAACTGAGGCAAACAGGGTAAGTGACTTGCCCCAGGTCACCGTGGCCCTGAATAAATGGATTTATAATAGGTTTCCAAATTGCTGGGAGGTGATAAATAATCCAGACTTTCATCAAACATGAGCATTTTCATGGAAGTAATGAAATAGAAGACTTATATAAAACTATTTATTAATCCCTGTTATATACAGCTTGCATTTAAAAATGATATGAAAAATTTGACAGAATTTAAAAGCTGTGCTCTTTGAATTTCCTTCTGAACTGTAATTTGTTCTCTTCTGTGGTAAAAAAAAAGTGCTACAATGGCCCTCCTTTCTTTTGTTCTTGTCTTTTTGAGGGGGCATCTCTATTGCTATATGCTTCTCAAATTCTGCTCTCACTCCATTTGGGGAGAAAAACCTTCCTTTGTAAGAAATAAACATAATCAAGAAAAATAAATTCACAATTGTACTATGTCTTAAAATGTCTATCTCAACCTGCTCCTTGAACTTCCTACCTCTCTGTCAGACAATGAGTATCATGCAACGGTGCAAGGGGAAAATGCACAGTTTGACACATTTTTAAGTTTGATCTGAATTATTAACATTTTCATCACTTTCTGAAGTCTGGATAATCAATAAAACAATAAATCAAGCCCTGATTTACCAGTTTCTGAGGCATAAATGCTCATCCTGAAAATTTGATAGTCTGTGACTGAGAGCTGGTTTTGTTGACTCTAGCACCCTCTGGATTAACATAGTTCATAACTTCTTCATGGGTCCTACGGAGGAGTGGTTGGTCATTGCGATTATCTAAGTTGTTAAGCCTTCCAGAGTTCTCTTTCTTTACAGTATTGTAACAACTGTACAGATTGTTCTGGTTCTGATTGCTTTGTCCTGCATGAGTTTATACAAGGCTCCCTAGGTTTTTTTTTTTTCAAAATAAAACCTGTCATAAGAGAATTGAAATTCTTCTTGAGGACAGGGACTGTCTTGATTTTGTATTTGTATCCCCAGAACTTAGCACAGTACTTGTCATATAGTCAGCATTTAATCAATAGACTTCATTCACTCCCTCACTCCCACTTCCTGAGAAGTTCTTTACTCTGTCTTGATTGGATCCCTCACTTCCACTTCTTGAGAAATTCTTTTCTCTGTCTTGATTGGTTCACCTGAAGCAAATTCCTCTAGCTAAACTAATGATGGTTGGTTCTGCCCTCAGGCATGAAATTGCCTTTTCTACCTATTACCTTAGACTGGTATCAGAACCTAGAGCCCAGAACCATGAGGTTCCTTAATCTTGGCAACTTCATGCTGTCCCAAAATAAGATCTCCTTGCAGAATAATAGTTTTCCCTGCTTAAATAATCAAGGTTGCATGGTCAAAAAGCATGTGTATATATATATATATATATGTATATATATATATACATATATATATGTATGTATATACATATATATTATATAAATGCTAGCTATCATTCATTCTTTCATTTGTTTTTTTTTAATTTATTGGATGTCTCCAGAAAAAAAGGAGAAAGATTTTTCTAATTATTGAGAGAATCAAAAGCTACTTCCTTCTGCATTTTGCATTGTGTTAAATAAAACTGGTCTTCTATCTTATTATTGACTAGTCTGAATGTTTTTAAGGGTAGTGAAAGGTTATGAATGAGATAAATCAAACTGATATTCCTAGAGAATACCCTGGTGTGAACCATAGAGATAATTTTTGAGAGAGACCACCAAAGTGAATTTGGTCCACCTTGTCAGGGGTGGGGCCTGACTAACATTCCTGGTTTCTACAAGATACTATGACTTGTAGATTTTACTCTCATTAGCTCCCCTCCATTGCTTTCCCTGTTGAACACTGTAGTAAATCCCTTTAAAAATACCCAAGGGGGAATTATCTATTTTCAAGAAACAGGGGAAAATGAGAGAGAAATAGAAACATAGTTTTGAGGCTGGGTTGTAGGGAAGCTAGTTCAGAGAGAAGAGGGAATGGCAGTGGGAAGACTGGAGGATGCCAAGGGCTTGGGCAGGGGGGAGGAGGGTTTTAGGGGAGTGGGGTTGAGGATTCTTTGTGTATTAGAAAAAACCAAATTACCATCAAACAGCAGAGTGGGGTGGGACTAGCTGAGTATCCCCACTCTACACTTCCCAAGCTCAGGTGGTGTCTAGGCAAGAAGAATCATAGGAACCTAGAATATTAGAAGCAACTTTCTCTGGTTTATCTAGTTCAAGCATGGGACAGCTAGGTGGTAAAATGGATGGAGTGCTGACCCTGGAGTCAGAAAGACTCATCTTCCTGAGTTCAAATCTGGCCTCAGACACTTACTAGCTGTGTGACCCTGGGCAAGTCACTCAACTCTGTTTGCCTCAGTTTCCTCATCTGTAAAATGAGCTGGAAAAGGAAATGGGAAACCACTCCAATATATTTGCCAAGAAAACCACAAATGGGGTCATGAAGAGTTGGACACAGCTGACCAACAACAAGTTCAAGCAAGTCAGTTTTCATGAGGATGAAAGGAAGAGCCGGGGAAATGAAATTCTTACCCAAAGGCCACTTAGTCAGTTAGTAGAAACCAAGGGACTATTGAAAGATTGACTGAGATACAATTAAACAGAACTAGAACGACTTATATTCTAACAACAACATTGTAAAAATGAATAAATTTGAAAGACTCAAGTATGTGATGAATGCAATTATCAACCACGATTCAAGAGGATGAATGAGGCAGCCAGGTGGTGGAATGGAGAAAGCCTCGGGCCTGGGGCTCAGAAATCTATCCTCAGACACTTATTAGCTGCATGACCTTGGACAAGTCACTTAGCTTTTGTCTGCCTCAGTTTTCTTAAGTGTAAAGCGGGAATGATAATAATACTTCCCTGCCAGAGTTGTGAGGATCAAAGGAGATGTTTGTAAAGCATTTAGGGCAGTGCCTGGCATAGCTTTTTACACTTTGGAAATCACTAAGAACCAGGGATTGATTTTATTATTTTGCTGATTTTCTGGCCTTAAGAAACTGGTGGAGAAAATGTTAATGTGAATTAAACTTAAATGTATGTCAAGATGCACATTTTCCTCCCTAGGACATCTGGGTGTTAAATGTGTACTGGCACACCATTGCTTGTTGTGATATTCTTGGGTGGGGCCAGTAGCTGCCAGGCTTGGCCAAGTCCAATTCCACTCCAAAGCCTATCTAATTTTGAGGGGATGGCAGAGAGCAGAGAAGGTGCTCTGGCTATCAGCCAAGAAGGAAAAGAAGAATTAAGCAGCTCTATCTTTCAGCAGAGGCTTGGCCTCAGCTCTCCTAGCTCAGGGCACTTTAATGAGGATTAGGACACTTTCCACAGAGTTCCAAGGGGTTAGCTGCCAAGCCAGGGGAAGAAATTGTTCTTTGGAGACAAATTACCCACAGCCAAGATAAGGAAGGAACTGTCCAGAAACATACACACACACACACACACACACACACACACACACACGAAGCCTTAGGGAAGTATCCTTGTTTATTTTTCTATAAATGGAATGAAGAATCAAGGGCTGAGAACAACAACAAAAGACAGTTGAACTTGAGTGCAAAACAGGGGGAAAAAAGAGCATTCTGCACAGTGTTTGAGACCTCTCCCTTTGCAGAATATCCCGAATCAGCAAAGGAATTCATTTTATCTTCCAGTCTGCCTTGTCTGCTCCTTTCAGCTGGAGGTCCTGGAGAGGTTAGGGTGGACCACTCCCACTAACCTTTGTACCTCCTCAACCCCCAGACCTGGACTGCTCTGTTCAATCCCAAAGTAAACAGACAACAGAAAGAACCTAGGTGGGTAGTTGGGGCTTTTTTCTTGTCTTCCTAATCACATTAATCCTTCAGGGGAAGTTCCTAAACCTTCTTTCACTGTGGAAAACAAGTAGCAAACAGATCAGGTATTTCCTTCTAGGTTTGCTGCTTGGCTATCTAGCTGGTCATGGAAAGGCCTTCACCCTAAGTCATGGGCCCTGCCAGTTTGAACAACTCATCTTCCCATGAATCTGCTCTTCTACATGGGCCCAGGAAAAATGGTTGCCTGACTCCAGGACTTACTTTTTCACTACATTTTAAACAAAACTGACTAATGTCCAACCTAATGCAACAGAATCAACTATAGCACCAGATTCTATAATGTTATATACTACTATGACAATAATATTAATTATAGTAAGGATGTGCATAGCACATAGCACACATAGCACATAACACATTTGATCCCTACAACAACCAAGGGAGGAAAGTGCTATTATGATCCTCATGTTCCCCATGAGAAAACTGAAGCTGAGATGGGTCAGGTGATTTGCCCAAGCTCAAATAAGTATTGGAGGAAAGATTCCAACTCAGCTTTTCTTGACTGCAAGAACCATGCTCTATCTTTTGTGCCTCAAAAGGAGCTGCCACCAGTATATCTGCATGAATTGGTCTTGGTTTACCCATCTTTCTCTGGTAAGGTAACCTCTTGCTACCTGCTACAACACAGGGTTGCATTTCTGAGGATATTTAAAGAGAAAGGAGAAAGAGTACTTCCAAAAATAGAAATTATAAGGTTTAGGAAATCAAAAGCTCTCATAGAAGAATTTTACTTAGCAAAGGATTGTTGACTCCCAAACTCCCTGAACTACCCTACCTACATAGCTTTTATCTGTCATGACTCCTCTCAAGGCCATAGTCTTTTGCTAAGACTCCACCCAAAAAAGAGGTTATTTTTTTTTCTCCTCTGGGACATCCTTTGCTGATCTGAGATTAACCTGGCTAGATGCTCTGAACAAAGTCATTCATTCCAATTCTGGTCCTAAGTCTGGTCCCACTTAAAGCAGGTAGGTTTTTGTTCCCATTGTATGTTGAATTCCAGGCCAGTCCAGATTATGTTTTTCCATATTTGACATGTTCCTTTTTCCCTTACTGGGAAAGTACGTTATGTGTCCATGACGATACTTGGCATAGCAAGCATATAATGCAGTTAAACATATGTTTCTCTAAATGATCCATAATGTAGAATTTATTACAACTAAGTTCTCAAAACATGGCCTTAGGGGAAAAGAGTGGAGTTTCAGAACCAGGCTTATATCAGAAATACTGCTGAATCTGTTTCTAAAAGCCTTTCTTCTCACAGATGCAGCCCTTAATGGAACACTAACTCCTTACCACACAGGGACTGTACCAATAACTGCCACAAAATGCCAAGCCCCTAGGGAATCAGATGCAAATAGTTTCTCCTAATTACTTCCCTGCAGGTTAGATCACTGAGGAAGGGATACAAATATATATTCACATCAGGGAAGTTTCTCCTTGGAAAAACTCAGAAAACCTTGCACCAAAAGCTCATCTGGGTTTTACTCTAGGTTTGTGGACAAACCAAACCAGGTAAAGCAGTGTGGATTGTTAAATTTTCAGTGTTAGCATCTACATCTTGGAAATTGTCAAATGCTACAAATCAGGTCTTAACCTATTGTTTTGTTGACTGTCTAGGCTTAAGAAAGTGATGAAGAAAATATTAATAATATAGACTAAATTTAAAAGTATGCCCTGAGTACATTTTCTTTTTCAGAGAGCCTGTTGTTAAGCATTTGCCAGCACACCATTAAACTTTGCCAGTACAAAGATTTATAGACTAGACAAATAAAACTACAAGCTTGATTAGAGCTCTCCCTCTACCCACTAATGCTGTCTATGAATAATGATATAAGACCAACATAACCCAGCATTGTAATCTGTTTCAAAAGCCTCTTTAAGAGCAAAGAGTTACAGTTATCCTTATGAAGTCAGGGAAAGTGTGTGTTTATCTGTGATTGTAACAACAATCTTGCTAGCTGCTGCTGTGGCTGTGTAAAACCAACAACAACCAGCACACAGAAGGCCGCTAACACAGGTTCTTTGATCTGCTTTACTAAGGAAAGCAACATTAAGGGGCTAATAATCTTACTTTAATCCAACATGCAAATATCATTCACTTAGTTCAGGAAGAAAAGCCAGCAACCTGTACTTCAGAGCAAATACAAACAAATTACGAACATACACAATATAAACAGACCAAATCACAATTCACAGTTACCAGGAAAGCATCAACATCTGGGTTTGCAAGCCAGGGAGATCTTAACAACAGCTTGCCCAGAGTCACATGGCACTCTTCCAGTGACTGAGATCCCCCAGGGAGAACGCCAAACTCTGGGTTTATATATCTTGTTCAGGGTCAAAGGTGAGTCACAAACATGTGACTCACCCATGTGACCAAAAAGCATCACAAACATGAGACTTAAACCCACATGTCCTAAAAGGTTCTGATGTCACAAATATGTGACTCAAACCCATGTAAACTAGGCTTTCTCTTGAGGCAAGGAGGTCATCAAAGACTCCTAATTTAATCAAAGAAACAAAGGCCAAACTTTTCAAGGGTACTTGATTAAAGAAGTGCTAAAAGCCTACCTTAATTACTGATACAGTGATCTATGAGATAACTGTGGAGAAGAAAGAGAGAAAGAAGTTGGGCAGAAACTTCTTTCTTGTTAGGACTATAGCAATTATCTTAACCGAGGACTATTTTATGAACAAACCTAAAGAGAATTCTATAAGGAATTCTATAAGGAGTCTGGAGAGAGGCTATTCAGAGTGATGGCTTAAAGGAAAATCATGGACTGTTTTCCTGTTATGTCCAAAGAAAAGCTGAAGAACATAGTGAGAAAGAGGATAGAGAGCCTTTCTTTCTTGATAGAACTATTTTAACCTTTATCTTGAGAAATGAATGAAGAGAATTCTTGCGAAGAGATTTTACTTGTTATCCTAAATAAACTAAATGGTGGAGATCTGCGTTCTCAGAAGTCTAATTACAACGAGAGTTAGGCATTCTGGTTGTGATCATTGTTGTAGCTAAACTATTGAAAATAATTATGTCTTTCTTTTATTATTGATTTTGTTGTTGATAAAGTAAGTGTAACCTGGGCTTGTGTAGCAGCAAGCACCCTACTACATCCAGGATGGCCTGCTATCAGAGGTTTTGATCTGCCTTTAAAGGAAAGCAACTTTAAAGGGGTCAACAATCTTACTTTAATTACATTCACTAGTTCAGGGGAACGGTCAGCACCCTGAACATAGAGAAAATACAAGCACAGAGATTAGCACAAAGACCAACAGATAGGGCTCCAACCATCTGAACAAAGCAATATTGCTATATACTTTACATACATCACTGGATCAAGAGAGCATTTACATCTGAGTAGTTGGGGGGATCTGAACATATGGCTACTTAGAGTCTCAACCAGGAAATCAAAAGGTCCTTCTCATGAGTGAACCCCCAAAGCAAAATACCAACCTCAGAATATATATACACTTTTGGCTAATAGGTTCAGAGACAGAAGGCATCAAAACTCTTGTGACTCAGTGCCTAATTAGCTTAGTACCAAAAGATGTGAAAGCCTTCTTACAAGCAAGCCTCCCCTAAGCAAGCTTCCCCTTTAATCAAGTTCCTCCTTAGGGGAGTAGCTCCCCCAGTGGGCTCTATGTAACTCAGGATGTATCACAGCATGATTGAAAACATGGACAGGGAAGATCTTCCTATTCTGTTATCGTTACAGCTTGTCTGGGCAGGTTCAGTTCACCTAACATGGAGGCACCCTGAAGGACCTTTGGAGCATACACCATTGAGACTGAGCTGGTTGCTGTTTTTGGTGTTCTTTTTGCTGTTCTATTTGGCCATTCTTATCTGCCACATAGTTTACCCACAGCCCAGATACCATGATCTGTATCAATTAGAAGGGAAGGACTTTCATTGGGACATTCATCTTTGCATCCTTTTACCCTGCTCTGAGAAATGGGCCTGGGGTGATTTTTTTTTCTATTTTGTGTTGCTTGTTTCTTTCAGTTTCAGGTGTCAGCAGAGACCTCTCCAGATCCTGGAGTTCAAGGTATGGTCACCTTGGAGCCAGGTTTCCAGGCAGGACATTGTAGCCAGCTATCCCAACAGAGAAGCTAGGGTGCCTGAGACTCATGCCCAAGAGGGGTTTTGGACTTGGAACTGACACTGTATGCTACATAGGAATTTAGCTAAACTATGAACCTAATCCCTTCACTCTCCTCGGAGAGTGAGGTGGTACAAGGTGGGGAGGAGGATTATGCCTCCCACATGTTGAGGAAGTAGGTTTTTATATTTGTTATTATGCCTTTGAAGTAAATATTTCTTTGTAAAAGCCAAACAGTTTGCTTGGCTTTTACAAAGAAATACTTACTTAAAAGGCGTAATAACAAATAACTAAATGGAAGTAGGATGCATAAAACCAACCCCTACAATTGAGAGAATAACATCTATGTAAGCTGGAGCCACTTGCAGAGAGTCTAGATACTCCCCCAATCCTCTTAAGGGTATTACTGGGGAACCTTGAGGAAAGAATGAAAATCTAATCTACCTGGCCTTCCAGACAGTGAGGACCACAATATTCTGTGTTAAATATTTTCAGTAATTTGAACATTTACTTAATCCTAACAGATTAAGGGATCTGGGGAGAGAAAGACACACACACACACATACACAGAGACAAAGAGACACACAGAGAAACAGAGACAGACAGACAGAAACAGAGAGAGAGAGAGAGAGAGAGAGACAGAGAGAGAGAGACAGAGAGGGAGAGAGAACGTACTACTGAGAAAGAAGGTTTACTCTAGTCATTTAATAAATAATATTTGATGAACTAGTGGGGTTTAGAATTTAGTTGATTAATTGAGATATATTTTGAAATTATATTAATTAATGAAAAAATATACAAATATTCTTGGATTATCCTAGAGCAGGCCTGTCCAAATTACAGCCCCTGGGCCACATGCGGCCCATAGTGCAATTTTATGTGGCCTGCCTGTGGGTTTTAATTTTCACAAATAAAAAAATAAAATAACAATTTGCATGGAATGCGTATTAAATTTTTAATTCCATCACTAATAAATACTCTCATTGATGTTAATTTTCTTCGGCGTTTTTAAGCAGTATTACGGACAGAACATATTGCATGGAATTTTCAATAGATCTGTGGGATGCATTCCATCTGTACGATGCAAACTAGTCAGTATGCACCTACCTTTATACTGTTGTGTTGTTGTTTTGTTGTTTTGTGTTTGCTTTTGCACTTTGCGTCTTCTCCTGTAGTATTGATGATGTGCATCCCCCCACTTTCTATTGGTGTACTGTATTTTTTATTCCAGGTGTTGCCCTTGAATAATTATTTTATTTTAATGTGGCCATAAGATAACCTAAGGTTGGACAGCCCTGTCCTAGAGTTCAGGATGGCTAGAATAAATATAGGAACAAGTCAAAAATCAGGCTGAGGGGTAGTTTACAAACAAGGTTGGGAGACATTGGAGCTCTTCCTTTTAACCTTGCTCTGCTCCTATTATCACTAACATATAACCACTGGCCCTGATGGCCTAGATAATCATGAGTACCACATTAGAAATACAGAGCCCAGTGTGAGCCCAGTACCAACATATTGATATATCCTTTCGGTCCCTACACCTGCTCCCTCTTTTTTCCTTACAGATGGTCATTCAGTTGTACTATTACATCAAACAAGGTTTCTAAGTCTCAAAGCATAGGCCACCATGCTAAGTTGTCCTTTATCAAGGACAACTACAGTTTGTGGATCCTAATCTAGTTCTTAAATTTAACCATTATTCATTTTTAGCTCATAAAACCATTTTTAGCTCACCTAATCATACAACGGTGGGCAGTGGGACAGATTCGATTTGCAGATTGTGGGTTGCTAATCCCTATTTTCAAGCATCACTTTGGTCTTTCCGAAAGTCCAACAGTGCTATTTCCTTCCAGTCCAAAATGATTCTCTAACTGAACTCAACTAGCAGTTAATGATAGCCTTATTTCAGTGTCAACATGGCTGAGTACTTCATTACCTATTTTTGTCTGATACATGGTACATACAGTTATCTCTTCCACATCATGACTTTCTCCATCATGGTTTTGATATATTGCGGGTTGGCATACGAAATTAAATGAGAATTTGGGGGGAGTTTTGTGGAAGCCGCAGACAACATGCAAAGGCCAGCAGATAACACAGGAAAAGTTTAGAAACTCAGAAATGCATAAAATATATGTATAGTATTGCATAATATCAACATATTTTACCTTTTAATTTCATAAATATAAACAATTTCCTTTTTAAAGTTAAAATAAGTAAAAAGCTAAAGTTTGTGAAAAGAAAATGAAAGCTAGCAGATGACACACAAAGGCTACTGGAATGGACTAACTATGTGCTGAACCTTTGCTTCTGTCTTTGCTTTCCTCAGGATATATGCTAATTTGGGGATTTCTAGGTCAAAGGGTATGGACTGTTCACTCACTGTTCTTATATAATTCTAAATTGATATCTAGAATGGTTGGACCAATTTACTGTATTAATTTACTATACCAATTTATTATATGTAACAATGTATTAATATGCCTGTCTTCATACTACCCCTCCAACATTGACTATTCCCTTTTTGTATTATCTTTGCCATTTTGCTTGGTATGGGGTGAAAATTCAGAAAGCTTTAATTTGGATTTGTCTTATTATTATTGATTTGGAGACTGTTTTGAAATAGCCATTTATTGTTTCACATTTTTTTGAAAATTGTTTCTGTCCTTTGACCTATTTAATGCCTATTTGATCTATTGCAGAATGGCTCTTAGTGTAATATATTTGTATGAGTTACCTATATATCTTGGATATTATACTTTTACCAATGATATTTAATGTAAATATATTTCCTCTTCAAGAACTTCTCTTCTTAGTCTTTCTACATTGCTTTTATTTTATTTTAAAAAGCTTTAAAATTGTATGTAATTGGAATTATCTGTTTTGTCTTTTACGATTGTTTCTAGTCATTATTTTATTAACAGTTCTTTTCTTAGTCCTTACTATGAAAGATGGCTCCAGTTTTCCTCTAATCCTCTTCTGCATTCCACTTTTAACTTATTGTGGTATATGGTGTAAAATGTTGATTTAAAACTAATTTCTGCCAAACTACATTTGTGTTCCTAGGAATTTTTTTTTCCATAAAAAGGAGCCCTTCTCCCATTAATTTATAATCTTGAGTTTATCCAACCCTGGGTTACTTTTTCATTTGCTTCTGTTTCTTCTTTTTCTGGTCTTTTCCACTGCCATACTGTTTTTAACCAATATTTAATAGTTTTGGTATATGTACATGCTCTCCCTCCCCCTCCCCCCTCCCTGCTCCTAAAGAGCAGGGACTCTCGACTTTGTCTTTGCATTGATAGTGCCTAGCACGGTGTTTGACATATAATAGACACTTAGTAGATGCTTGATTGATTGATGACCACTGCTTTATGATATAGTTTGATTTCTGGCAATGTTAAGTTTCATTTGTGCAGGGAGGGAAGGAAGGTGAGAGGGAGGGAAGGAAGGAGATAGGGAAAGAAGGAGGAAGGGAAAGAAGAAGGGAAGGAAGGAAGCCTTTATTAAGTACCTACCATGTGCTTATATGATTACTGTGTGAAGTGCTTTATAATATGGGTACAACTGATGGCTTCAGCCTGAGTCTGCTGTTCTGAGATGCTATAAGGACAGATGGCCATCCTCAATCTCTTCCTTCTCTGGCAAAATTCAGTTTTACTTTTTCTTCTTCATTTTTGCCTGTTGCCCCTGTGTTGCCAGTTCTTTCTGGCTTAGCCTTTATGGTCCTTCTTTTCCCCTTTTAAACCAAAGATAGAAGCCGCCATATGGGGACCCAATCTGCAAACCTTGTGAGTGGGGTAGTGTCCTGGAAGGCATGTTATGTAAATATTAGTAGGATTTTAATTCCACCCCTCCAACTCCATTA
Source organism: Trichosurus vulpecula (assembly GCF_011100635.1). NCBI lineage: Eukaryota > Metazoa > Chordata > Mammalia > Diprotodontia > Phalangeridae > Trichosurus > Trichosurus vulpecula. The sequence goes on from NC_050574.1 coordinate 423,016,285, forward strand.
ACAATGCAGCATTGCACCATCTCTATTTAATGGAGTTGGTTTCATGTGCAGCAAAAGATGACAAGAAAATATAATTTCATGGAACTCAATCATTTCACTTTGCAAGACTTATAATGAGTCCAAGTTCCACCCTCTCTCCTCCTCCGCTCACCAAAGAAACAAACAACTAAAACAAAAACAACACCTCAAGAAGATAATTGCAGCATATGTTCAACATTTGTTGAAAAAGGAAAAGAAGTAGAAGAATTCTTTAAAGAATTTTATTTTCAAACTAAGTCAGCATTAACCTTGATATTTAGTGACTACAATGTGAGGATGAGCATAAAAAGAATGGCAAAAACTATGCTGGAAATACGGTTTAGGATCAAGAAATGAAAGAGGCCAAAGACCTGTAGCCTATTCAGAAACACATACTTATGCATTATTAATATTTTTTGAGAAGGGATTAGGAAAGAAGACTGAACATCACAAATAATGAAATTGATTATATCTTAACAGACAGGAAATGACTAATTACCAACATAGTCATTTCAGAATTAGATATCTGTGTACATACAGTCAAGCCATTGACTGCTCAGAGTAAAGGTCAATATTAATGTCAAATTATAATAAAGGATAGAAATGAGAAGACATTATGAGATCATAACAGCAATAATCCTCTTTTTTTTAACAAGTTGTGAACCCTGAGAAAAAAGTGAAATGAGCATAGTGTATAGAGAACTGGGACTCATTTTCCATCGGCCTCTTTGCTTGGTTTCAAGTCCAGGAATATAACATCCTTAATTCTTGTTAATAATTTACAGTATAACATATTTTATATACTTTTCACTTAATATATTTATCTTTAATATTATTTCTTATAGCTATTATGTTTTTCTTGTATAGATGGTTAGGGCAATCTGTACTGGGTGGTCATGGAAATCCTTGAGGAGGGCTTTGTGGTATGAAAGGGCTTTATAGAAACAATACAATGTAAACCAGAAACAGGAACATCTGGAGGACCTCACTATCTATATAAAATCTCCCTTCTACTTGAACTTTGTATAGGACATTATCCATGATAATGGAAAACACCTTTAAGAAACATGTGTCCCTGTTTTTTCTTTCCTTTATATTGATAGTTTAAGGAGTGTTAAGCAATATTATCTTCGTGGTTATGTCTTTCAAGGAATCTTATACTATCTTAATTACTGGGGAGGCATTTTGTTAGAAGAAAATCCAAACCAAGATTTAAAATTGTAGATGATCCAAAAGGCAATGGGGAAATATGTGGTGAATTTAAGTAAGTTACAACATAGTGTCAATAATTACTTTTGTGAAAGAAGTATCATTAAAGGTATCCTCCAGGAAATATATGCTTGGAGAAGAGGTGGACTAGTTGTGTGGCAAAAGCAGGACAAGGACAACCTTAGTGCTTCACTGGCACCCATGACCCGGGTGAAGGTTTTCTGAGCATTCGATAGATCTTTTATGGAAGATTCATGGGTGGACATGGACAGGAATGGCACAGAAAAGAAAGGTATGGATAGGTCATGGATTGCACCAGTGGAAGTACCACCCACATCGGTGAGACCATGGATTCACTGAAACACATCTATGTATGTGATTTATCTTTGTACTAGTGTATAGTATAAGTGCCACAATAATAGGGAGTGTGTCTTCTATAGACTTTCTAACCCTCCTATTCCCAAGCACAAGGAACTGCATTGTGGAATGCAGAAGATCTGTGATTTCTTCAGCTTGGGGAATTTCCAGTATAGATACTCTTTCCATAGATGCATATCACAGATGATCTTTAATTTGGCAGATATATTTTAGAGAGTTGCTTGAGTCAAATGGGGGATAAGTAACTTACCCAAGGTCATATAGCTAGCAAGTAAAATTTTCAAAAGTCAGGTCATCCTGACTCCAAGCTCAGTACACTATCCATTATGTCATTCTGTTCCTTTCTGTACCTCATAGCTGCTCAAGGAATTTTTGTTGAATTTGAATTTGGGAATTTCTAGTAAGATGGTTGGTTCTAAGCCCAGCTGCTTTTCACCACTAGCTGCCTTTCATCACCTCAAAACAGCAAGAAATGTGCCAAATAAAGTAAAACAATACCAACAAAAAGAAGACAAAGGCAAAAAAATTTTGCAAGGAAAACCCTATTGAAAAGCCAGTGGAAGGAATGAAGAAATGAGTAATCAAAAAAGAGCATCTAATTGACTGGAGAAATACTATGTGGTAAAAGCATGAAAGGAGAAATCTCCTGTAGAAAAGCATGATTCTATGTTGACTACAACTAAAACCTTAGAAATAAGAGTAGAACAACCACAAGGACCCCAGAACAGTTGAAAATCCTAATATGATCATGGAGGTGTAGATAAGGAGTGAAATTAAAATTCCTAAAGAAAACAAATTGAAAAGGAACCATTGGTTTTGAATAGAAACTGGTAAATTTTAATAATGCAGTAGATGATGAAGAAAAATTTTAATTCAGAGACACAGCAAAAACTATTGGAACAAAGTAAAAAAAAACAAACAAAAAAACAACAGCAAAACTAGAAGAACATGAGAGGTTTTTACAAACTAAAGCAAAAGCCCGAGTTTCATATTTTGGTAAATCAAACAAGAAAACTTCCCAAACGTATTGGAGCTAACAGGATACCAACAGAAAGGAACCCCATGTTTAACTCATGCAGAAATGTTGTCACCAGATTCCAGTCTTCTAGGTTTGAAAAAATTGCAAGTGGTCAGGAGAAAACAGCTCAATTACCAACGTATTCTTGCCTGAATCACCTAAGACTATTAGCAAGAACAAGAAATAAAAGAATTTGAATTGGAATACAGAAAGATTTGGAATGGGTGGTAGTACATTCAATTGAATTTGAAACTTTTTAAGTGACAAGATTTAAATGATCTTGAATATTATAGCCTAAAGTAAAACTTCCCTTGATAAAGCTCATGTTTATATGTCATTTTATTTCATCCTCTCAGTGAGCTAGATACAAGTGGTGTTCCTATGATCATTGTATAGGTAAGGACACTAAAGCTCAGAGTTGAAGAGACTATTAAGAGACAGAAGCAGAATTTGACTCAAAGTGTTTTCACTCTAGCCCAATGTTCTTTCTACTATGCCAATTTTGCTAAGGGTCAGAAGTGGTAAGAGAGAACACCCTAAATAGAAGGATGACTTTATAACCATTTTTAGTGACTTGAGCCCACAGCTTCTAGGGACAAATGACTAAAGATTAACCTTAAAAATATGGAACCCCACCAAAACCTCAAAAATACCTGACAGCATCATGCAATGGAAAGCTTATTGAGCTCAGTCTCAGGAGTCTTTGTTTTGAATCACAATTTGGCCACTTCTTAGCTATGTGTTGGCCATGGATGAGTCACTCTGCCTTTGTCTCCCTCAGTATTCTCACTTGTAAAACAGGGATAATAATATAAGCATTACATCTCCCTTACAGGGTTGTTTTAGGGATCAAGTAAGAAAATGTATACTGTGTGTGAAAATGTCCTATACCCCTAAAACACTTTATGAATGTCTGTTTTAAGCTACAACTTTTTTTCCTACTACCCCCATAGGCTTAAATGGGGTGGACATAGTTCTTCTAACTTTTGCGCCTGTTTAGGAATTGACTTGTTCTGAAGTACAGTTGTCCATTTTGGTAAATGCTATAAGCTAACCTTGGATTAGTTCAAGTCATTCATGATATGACAGTTCCAACTTTCATGGTAATCCACACTGGAATGTAGCCTCAGAAACTGTCATTTTAAAAATACACAAGCGAGAAGATGAGAGAAGAGGAAATATGAAAATTTTCCAATTAAAGAATGAGACTAAAAAACTGTCAGGGAAGATAAAAATTCTCTCCAAAGGGCAATTCTGCCAGGACCACATTTTCACATGCAGTCATAGCCAGAAATAGGGTCAACGTGGAGCAGATATCATCAGCTTCAGCCAGTTCCTTCAGAGAGAGTGTGAGGGATTTTGACAAGAACCACATCTATGGCCAAATCGAACCAAACCAAACCAAGCTCCATCAACCTGGAGTTAAGCAACCAACTTAAGAAACTCAACATTTCAAAAGGTGTGTGATCCAACACAACACCTGCCATGGACCATTTATAGCTTCAGAATTTGGACATTCTGTGGTCCCCACCCCCTATCCCTCACCTAAAAATTCCAAAGTAATTTATTCTGACTCTTTAGAAGCAAGTCATAGAATTCAGGAGTTACTAGTTGTTAACTATATCCCAACATTGTGACAGTATGATATGCATAGAAGAGAACTTCTAGAAACTGAAGTGGGAGAGAGCACAGCCAATAAAATTATCATGAGAGATGACCCTGAAATTCTTCCCTTTTCCTCTGTTCCTCCAAAAAAAAGCAGTCAGGCTGCAGAAAACATTTAAATCCAGTGCTGGCTGATTATATGGACAATTCTGCCAAAATGATTAAGAGAATCAGATAGTGAGAACTAGTATTTCTTGGCTCAAACTGGCCCAAATGTGGTGGTGAGAACACCTGGAGAAACACCGATTCAGTCTGGGAGGTACAGTGTGGCTGTGGTGCCCACAATGTTTGGTGACAATTTTGCCAAATTTGTTAAGATAATGGGAAAGATGTTCTAGTATTTCTTTGATCAAACTGGCCAATATCTATGAGAGGGAGTAGAACCGGAGAAATAATGATTCTGGGAGGCACAGTGGGACTGTGGTACCCATAATTTTTGGGCCTGAAATTTATTTCCCTTGTGTCATTCTTGTAGTGAATTGGGGTGCTCACAAGTATGTAGTTGTTTAGTCTAGGGTCATAGCTCATGACATGATGAGCAGCATAATTAAGAAAGTTCATGATGATGAACACTGTGGTTAGATCCACACAGGTGCTGTCCAAAGGAATTGTACCAGATGAGCTTACTTTCAATTTATTATTCCAGAGAAGCGTCCCCAACATTATGCAACAAATACATGTAACATTGTCTTAGGCACTGTGGGTGTGGGGTTAAAAACATTGCATCCCCTTTGGGCTACTTTTTTTAAGTCCTGCTTGAACTCATAGATTTGCAAGTTGGGTCCCCAGGAAAGTAAAACTGTCACAGATTCTAGGGTAGTTTGTGAATTTGTGAGTAGTTTGTGAGTTCATGAGCCCACACTGGTAAGATTACCTTTAATAGTCAGCCATTAGATCCAATAGCACAAAGCAAAGACATTTACTAAAATAGCATAGTAAGAACAATAGTTACACAGAACTCCTCCCATAAGCCTGAAGCATATTTCTTTACAAATAAATACAGCATCTGAGACAAGCTGGAAAGGTATACATATAGTGAACACATCTTTTTTCTAACTACAGGGCCCCAGTATCGTTTTGCTCCTTGTGGAGTCCTTACACTATTTTTTTTCTTTGTGCAATACTTCTACTGAATGAGTCATCTCTGAAGCTTGGCTTTCAGCTACTGAGGCGACTTCTCTCTTGAATTTTATCATCTTTATCCTTTACTCCTAGAGGTCTTGCTTCTTAAAACTGCTTCTTACATCGAATGTTGTCTCTTTATGCCTGTGTTGACCTTGCCTTAAACTGAAGGATTCTTTTGCTGGATAAGATGGCTTCTACCATGGCAGGGTCTTCAGTGCAAGATATCATGGCCTCTGGTAGAGGCCACAAAGCTGCTCTGCCTCAATTCTCTTAGTTCTCTAACTGCCTAGGGCTTGGTGGGCTTGGCTTTTTAAAGGCTTCCAGGGATGTAGCCAGTCTTTACTTAGCCAAATCCTTAGAAATTCCTCCAATTTAACCAAAACACTACCTCACGCTTTGTAAAGGGATACAGGGTATAAATTCCAGGTGTTTTTTCACACAGACACACACACAGACACACACACACACACACACACACACACACACACACATGAAATATGTGACATGGTCCCCTTCCTCAAAAAGTTTAAAGCCTAGCTGAAAAGACAAATTAACCTATAGACAGAAGAATCCTGGTTTCACAGAAAAACAGAAAAGGGGAAGATAAATGTGGACTGGAATAGTTAGGGAAAGTCTCATGAAAGAGGTGGGATTTAGGGCGGGCTTAGAAGGATGAGAAAGATGTAGATAAATGAAGTGGAGGAGAACCTTCCAGAGGAAGGGAAAAGTCTAGGAAAGGGGCTTATGACAAATGGGGCATGTTGTATGGAGACTATAAACTATGTAGGGCATTGGGAAACCAGCAGATGGGTTTGGGTTTGATACAATGGGCAATAGGGAGCCATGTTTGTTTGTTTGTTTGTTTTTTGTGAATACTGCAAAAATTGATCCTCTCCTTTTCTTCTTCCTTCTTCTCCCATTCCCTTCTTTTTACTTCTTTGTTCCTTCTCCTTCTCTTTTCTTTCCCCCTCTCTCTCCTTTCTTGCTCCTTCTCTCCCCTTCCCTTCTCCTCTCCTCCCTCTGTTTGCTTAATCATTGTAAACAGGCATTGAAATGTGATCTTCACTTGGAAAAACAAAGCAAGACCCTTTGTCTTGCAATCAACTCTCCTTCTCTGCAAGTGGAGAAGAGTGGGACAGATGGGGATTGAGGTTGTTGTTGGACAGGTCTGTCCTCTAATTGGCACAGGGGTAAGTCTTATTACTGAGCCTAAGGGTCTCTAGCCATCTAATTAACTTGAAAAATCTTCTGGTTGGTAGCTAAGTGGCTAGCAATGGTAATTTCAAAAATGGGATTATTAGACCCCCTTGGGCTGATTTTTTAAAATGAAATAGGGTGTCAGTTAAGATTTCTGAACCTAATATTGACATCTTTGAAATTCAAATTTCCATCAAAGAGCTTCAAACATACATTCCCCCTTCCTCACTTTCCTAAAGTTGCTTGGGAGTATACAGTATTAAAGAGAAAAGGGGGAGCATCACATAAATTAAATCAAGCTTCAATCTCACCCCCTATTTTTGCTTCCTACTACTCTATCACAGAGAGACCTTCTTCTCTGGAGAACTCCCTCCCCAAACACCATGACAGCTGTCAGTCAATCCAAAATTATCCCCTTAACATCTAAAGTTAAATAGTTCTGAGCACACTTCATTCTACCACCCCAAATTACTTTGTATTTACTTATCTGTGCTCATCTCATATGGTCCCCGTAGAAGGCAAGCTCCTCAAGTGCAAGAACCATTTTATTTTTACCTTTTTATGCCCAGCACTGCACAGTTCCAGGCACCTTTCTGTTAGCTTGGACCTGTGATTCCATAGGTGTTGGAAACTCCACATATGGAAAGTCTCTTCTCTGATGTAGATGGTGATGCAATGTATAGAGTTTTGGGCCTGGAATCAATAAAACCTCAGTTCAAATCTGGCCTCTGACATTTATTAGCTGTGTGACCTTGGGCAAGTAATTTAACCTCTGTTTGCCTCAATTTCCTCAACTGTAAACTCAGGATAATGATGGCACCTATCTCCCAGGTTTCTTATAAGGATCAAATAAGATAATAATTGGAAAACACTTAGCACAGTGCCTGGCATGTAGTAGACTCCATATAAATACCTTCCCTTTCCTCTTCCCCTTCCTTTCCTTTTCCCTTCTCTTCCTTTTCCTTTCCTTAGCCTCCATTTCCTTGAATTGCTCAGAACTTTGGGGAGTTAAGGTTGAGGGGGATGGGAATATGGTTGAAGGTGGAGAATGGGGTTTGGATGACGACCTATAGGGGTTCAGAGTTACTAGAATGTAAAGGATATGACTGGGTGTATGTTAATCATTAAGTGGAAGGCAACTCTCCTCTTCCCAGAGGAGGCTGGAGATCAGCCCTCTCTCTCCAACATTCTAACCTACTCACCCCTTCACCTGGGTCCTCTGGAATATATGTTCCATAGGCAACAAACTTGCATTCATCTTAAATCTTCTCCTCTCCCTCTTCTTCCATCTTCTGGCAATCATGGGGACTTGGATTCTCCCTGATGACACAGCCTCTGTGACCACACTTTCTACAACTGGCTATAGTTTACTCATTTCCCTAGGTTCATTAGTTGAGGAAGGGGAGTTTGCATACTTCTGTTTCCCATTGCCACTTCCAGGTCCTTTTCCAAACTCCATCACTCAGTAACCTCTCCTTCTTTGAGATCCATACAATCGATATTTTCCACCCAATCAAAATCCTGGTAGCTGTTGTCTACAGACCACCAAGAAGCTCCCCTGCCTTCCTCGATGAGTTCAGTAGCTGGCTCATAATCTTTCTTTCCTCCTGTTCTCAAACTAGACAACTTCAAGATCAAAACATACCCTCAAACAACCTAACTGCTCAGTTCCTCAACTGTTCACTTCCCATGACCCACTCCTCCACCCCTTCTCAGCCACAGACGAGGATGATCATACCCTTATTCTCGCCATTACTCAAAAATACAACATCTCTATATTCAAGAACTTGGAAATCCCCTTATCTAATCATAATCGATTGGTTTTCCATACCTCCCTCTGCCTTCTTATGCCAACCTTATTTTTCAACTACACTGTGACCTCCCATCCCTCCACCCCTCAGTTCTCTCACAGGCCATCAACCCTTTACCAATCATTCTTTCCTTTTTTCCCAATATTGATCTCCTGGCGAACTGGTTCTACACTCTCCTCTTCTTTTGAGTCCCTGACTATCTTCTCTTGTTACTGATTTCAACCTGCCAAGCCTTGACCTTGGATTCCTCCCCCATCCACTGCCTTTGCTCCTACTCCATGTGCTGCTAAACAAAAGAAGAGTAAATAATGCAACCGTTCTGACTACAGATTTATATTACAGAACCTCAACTGGGCCCTCACTGTTGTTAGGCAATCCTTCTACACTGCCTTTGTCAACTCATTATCCTTCCCTCCACAGCTGCCCTTCCAAACCTTTTCATTCCCCCTCACACCTCCCCTGGCTTCCCCTCTCCCCACCCTATCAGATGAGAACCTTGACTCATGTTTGACAGAAAAAATTGATGCTATTCACTAAGAGCTCCCACTTCTCCCACCTTCCTCATCTCATATCGCTCAGACGTCTTCTGCCATTATCTTCTCCTTTGCTCCTGTCTCACACTAAAAGGTGATCCTACTATTTGCCAAGGTCCCCTCTACCTGCACTATTGATCATATTCTATTTTGTTTTCTTGAAGGGATTGCTCTCTCTGTCATTCCTACTTTATCACTTATTTTCAATCTCTCCATGACTATTGGCTTATTCTCTACTGCCTAAAAACACGCCCATGTCCCTCCTATCTTCAAAAACCCTCACTTGCTCCTCTTCCATCCCTGCTAACTATCATCCTATATCTCTTCTGCCCTTTGTAGCTGAACTCCTTGAAAAGGCATCTTCAATAGGTGTCTCCACTTTCTCTCCTCTCTCTCTCTTCTTAACCCCCTACAATCTGGCTTCCAACCTTGCCATTTCACCAAAACAGATCCCTCCAAAGTTACCAATGATCTCTTAATGGCCAAATCCAATGTTTTTTGCAATCCTCATCCTTCTTGACCTCTCTACAGTCTTTGACACTATTGATCACTTTCCTCCTTGATATTCTTTTCTTTCTGGGTTTTTGAGACAACCCTTTTTCCTAGTTCTCCTCCTACCTATCCGACCACTTCTTCTCAATCTCTTTTGCTAGGTCATTCAAACTTATGGTGGGCATCCCACAGAGTTCTGTCCTGGGCCCTCTTCTCATCTGTCTCTTCACTTGGTGGTCTTATCAGCTCTTATGGATTTAACTGATAAATGGCAACAGAAAAGATATAATTGATGAGACAGTCATTGATATTTGAAAGATCATGGGACTCTATAAAGATACCACAAGGATGGAGAAAGACAAATGTGACTATTTTCCATAAAAGGGAAGAGAATAAAAGTCTGTCAACTATAGGCCAGGGAACTTGACTCTGATTCCTGGGAAAATCCTAGAACGGATCATTAAAGAGATTATTGGTGAATATCTAGGAAGAAAAGCTGTGATTACAAAGAGCTAGCATGGCTTCATCAACAACAGGTCATGTCAGACTAACTTTTATTTCCTTTAAGTGTAGGGTATATGTTGGCATATAAATTATGCATGTCCACATGAGCTGTTCTAATGTAGCTCAAGGGAAGGCATTGATAGGTATCTTTGGAATCTTGCCCACTCCTCTCCAACAGAGACTTTGATTCCTTCCAGGAAGGGAGGGGAATAAAGAACCATGAAGCTGTCTATTCTGTTCTCCTCTAAGAGGGAGAGAAAGGCATATTGGATTAGAATTACATCTCTCTACGTCCCTGGCTCCAAAATATTACTTGTCTAGGGGAATGATTTTTTTTTAGGTTTAAAGATAACAAAGCTTTTAGCTTCATGGGTCACTATCCCCTAAAAGAGAAGGATACCCAAGCTTCCTCCTGCAGGCACGACTCCTTCCCACCAAATACTAGTTTCATAAAAGATCATCACAAATAGTTATTTGTGAGCAAAACCACTTATCTGAGAAGACAGCAAACAGAAATCAGAGAACTTACATAGATTAGAACATGCCAGACAATACAGAGTAAATGAGCTGTCTCACTAGAAGCAAGAAATCTCAGTTCACCCAAGAGAAAGGCTCCAATTTCACCTAAGGAGAAATTCCCCAAAGTTTCTAAGGAGGCCAGCTGGAAACCAGGAGCATCTTAAGGAGATGGCTTTCCCCTATATAGCTGCTGCTTTCCAAAGTCTTTTCTCTTTCTCTTTCTAGAATTGATACCAAAGAGAGTCTAGAACCAAGTGTATTTCTCTCAAAGAAGAAATTTCAAAGAATATCTCTCTTCTCCAAAGCTCTCAAACCAACTCTGTTCCTTACACATACACTCAGCACTGAGTCATCATTGTCTTCACTCACGCAAATTCTCTAGTCTTGCAACATGGGTTACAGTAGTACTGCTAAACTAACAGATGAGGGAAGTGTTGTGGATATGGGTTGCCTAGATCTTAGCAAAGCTTTTGATAAACTACCTTTTGTGTTCTTTGGAGAGGATGGAGAAAAATAGATTTCAAAGATGCTACAGAAAATAGCTCTGAAGAAACCTAATTGTTCAATTAATTTCAACCCCAAACTTTTATTATCTCAAAAACTTAGGGGAAGTATGGGTTTTGTATTTTGGCTTTAGAAATGAATGAAGATAGTCAAAAGTTAGGTGATCATGAAATCTATTTACCTACCTATCTAGAAATACATATTATTATATTATGTATTGGATTATATAATTGTGTGTATCTATACTGATCCTTAATTCCATTGGTCTGGGAACAGCTTCCCTTGATACTAATCATAAATTACAATCTGACTGCACCTTTATTGTCAGTCTTTTTCAGTGGCTGTGGCCTGACATAGCTAGGCTGCTCCTCAGACAACAGAAACCTGCCCCATCACTAGGCCCATACTCAAAGGCTCTCCAGCCAGGGAGGCTTGGCAAAACCTTGTGTTTTGCTTGTGCCTTCAAGAGTCGAAGGATACTTCTGTGCCTTGGTCAGAAGTTATAAAACTGGCTATATATATTTCCATGTACATACAGAGAGGTGAGCTGTGGTGGAAGATAAAGAGTCGTCCTGAAGCTGGGAAGGCCCGGGTCCAAGTACTACCTCTGACAGGTACTGGCTATGTGGCCTTGGGTATACTGTTTAACTTTTCCATGCCCCAGATGACTCCTTTAGACCAAGTTGGATAACAGCTGTCTATTTGCATTGGTAAAGAGAGGTCCTCACCAGGAGCTCCTGACACTAATGAAATCATAGATAACATTTATAAAGAGCCAGAGCTTTATAATGGTACATATTTATAAGTATATAAATGAAAATAAATATTTGTAAACACCCTTATAAACACAATATATGTAGATATAATATACATAAACATGTTTATAAATAAATGACATGCATGTGTGTAACATGAATTTATAACTATATATACATTACATATACATATATATGAGCTTGCTCAGCTTGTGTACACTTCAAATCACTAAAATGTAACTGCAGTAATGGGCAATGGCTTGGAAAGTGTAAGATTTTTTGAGAAACAATAGTGCTGACTCAGTGACAGACTTAGCGTTTTACTGCATATGTTACATAGTACTGGGATATGCTAGACTAATTTCAATAAATCTCTCTCTGTCTCTCTCCCTCACTTCTGAATTCAGACTTCTTTGTACCTTTTCAAACCTGTGTTTGTCAGAGTGGTGTGTGTGTGTGTGCGTGTGTATGTGCGTGCGTGCGTGCGTGTGTGTGTGTCTGTCTGTCTGTCTTCTGAGGGTCATAACTTCTCTGAATTCAAAAGATTCCTCAACTGTATCTAGGAGTGAGTCATCCTGTCAAGGAGACATTAAAACTACATGGAAGCATTTTGGCAAGGTCTACTTTTCCGGCTTCAGTATGTCCTCTGTTCTGCCACTAATTGTTCCTAATGTTTTGCCAATTAGGATCCCCACATAATCTTTCTGGTTTGGCCAAGCAACTTTCTGTGCCATCCAGGTTAGCAGGGAGCCAAGGGGGCTCAGGGCCAAAGTGTCTATCCTGTAGGATGTGCCAGAGGCTGGAAGCATCATGCTCTGTACATTCTGAGGTGGGCAATATCTCTCCCCTCCCTTATGCACAACCTGTCCCACCCCGCCTCCCATCCTCCCTCTCCGCAAAGCAGAACATACTTTCTCTAGTGAGCTGGGCAAAACAGAAAACCAGGCAGACTAATGGGGCAGGTGGGATAGGTTCCCCCCAGGTGCCTCAGAACAGGGAAAGAAAGGGGAGGGGGGAAATCAATGATCAGGAGACAGGCCTCATGTAGGTATAACAATCTTTGGCAAGGGATAGCCTGACTACAAAAATCCTGGAATTTGGAGGTCTTCCCCATTTAGGAAGATCAGCCCTCAAAGCCACTACACTAATTCAGGTCCTTCTAACTTCTCACCTAGATTATTGCAATAGCCTCCTAAATGGTCTTCTTGCCTCAAGTCCCTTCCTATTCCAATCCATTTTTCGACATAGCTGTCAAGCCAATCTTCCTAAAGTACAAATCTGACCGTGCTATTTCCCTATTCTGTCAACTCTAGTGGTTCCCTGTTACTAACAGCATCAAATATCAACTCCTCTGTTTGGCATTCAAGGCCCTTCCCAACCTGCCCCCCACTCCACACACATTGCAATCCAATCAAACTGTTTTTCTTTATACATTCCCTCATCTCCATCTCTCAGAATCCCTACTTTCCCTTAACATGCAGGTTGAACACACTTCCTACATGAGGCTTCTCATGATGCCTCATGATACAGTTATCCCTTCCACATCATGACTTTCCCCATAGCGGTTTTGACATGTTGTGGGTCCCCATACGAAATTAAATGGGAATTTTGGGGGAGTTTTGTGGAAGCCACAGATGATACAGGAAGGAAGGCCAGCAGATGACACAGAAAACGTTTAGAAACTCAGAAATGCATAAAATATATGTATGGTATTACATAATGTCAACATATTTTATCTTTTAATACCATAATAATTTAGACTTCTTCTCTGGTACAAAGGAGGGCCAAAAATTTTTAGGTGGATTTTTCAGATTTCAGGGGCACCCTGCCCCTAACCCTGGAGGTATAAAAGGGATAACTATACTTGTGTTTTTCCCCAAAATCAGCTTGCATGTATTTCGCATCTATTCTATATGCATATGACATATAATACATAATATATAATACACAGAGAGTGTTCCCAAAGTTTTATTGTACTTTCTGTTAAGCTATAATAGTTTAAAGGTGCACTAAGACTTTTGGGACATCCTGTGTACATACATGCATATACAACCACACATTATGTATGTATATAATGTACATATGTACATGCATACATACATGTACTTATATGCACATGTTATCTACCCTGATTAGACTATATACAAACTTCCTGTGGGCGGGGACTTTTCTGTTTTGTTTTTCTATCTCCACTGCCTAGCACAGTGCTTAATAAACTCTTGCTGATTGAAACTAGGTTTTAACGTAAGACTGAAAAGTAAACCAGCAAAGCAGGTGATTCATGAGATATTTAACAATCTGTTTTCCTAGGCCTGTCCTGATTCAAGGCTGTGAAATCCTGGGGACACTTTTGCATGGTCTCATAGGCCTGAATAACAACACTAGGGCTGTCACCCAGCTAGCCCTTCCTCATGCACAGAGCCGGTCTTGAGGGAGATTGCCCAGTGAACAAAGGGCTCCTTGGTATTCTCCACCTCTTTCTTCTCCTTCTCTGATTCCCTTCCCTACCTCTTCCTTGATGAGGCATCCAGGGTTCTCACAGGAATATTTACACTTTAGAGGAAGATACCAAGAGAGAGCAATGCTTTATGCAAAGGAATGATCCTCTAATGGTGGAATTTCAGGCATTGTGTATGGCATCTAAGTTGGGAAGATATTTTTGGCATCCTTTAAATTACACATGTACCCAGAATGCAATCCTTTATCTCCATCTCTCAGAATCCCTACTTTCCCTCAACATGCAGGTTGAACACACTTCCTACATGAGGTTTCTCGTGATGCCTCGTGATATAGTTATCCCTTCCATATTCACAACTTACCCCATCGTGGTTTTTACCTATTGTGGGTCAGAATATGAAATATAATGGGAATTTTGGGGGGAGTTTGAAAAAGTGAGAACCTTAAGGTTGGGTCACTCCCATGTATCTGAAGGAACAATGTGATCATCTCCCCTGAGTTCTTTTCTTTGACAATGGAAACAGGGGAGCCTCAGAGCCACACTCACTGACAAGGGATGAATTAGCTCAGTCTAAGGACAAGTTCTCCTGTGTAGCCTGCTCCCATTACCACTTATTTGGGCCAACCTCCTGACTCCTTTTGGTCATTCAAAGATAGACACAGAGCACCAGGTTCCTCCCTGCCTCCCCCAATAGAGGAGTCCTTCACTAATGCACTGTTGGTGGAGTTGTGAACTGATCCAACCATTCTGGAGAGCAATTTGGAACTATGCCCAAAGGGCTATAAAATTATGCATACCCTTTGATCCACTGCTAGGTCTGAATCTCAAAGAGATTTTAAAAAAGGAAAAAAGATCTATCTATATGAAGATATTTATAGCAGCTCTTTTTGTTATGGCTAAGGATTGGAAATTGAAGGGATGCCTATCAATTGGGGAATGGCTAAACAAGCTGTGGTATATGATTGTGATGGAATATTATTATACTATAAGAAATGACAAGTAGGATGATTACAGAAGAACCTGGAAAGACTTACATGAACTGGTATTAAGTGAAGTAAGCAGAACCAAGAGAGCATTCTATACAGTAACAGCGACATTGTAGGATGAATAATTGTGAATGACTTAGCCATTCTCAACAATACAATGATCCAAGATCATCCTTAAGGACTCATGATGAAACATCCTATTCACCTCCAGAGAAATAACTGATGTTGTCTGAATACAGACTGAAGCATACTGTTTTTTCACTTTCCCTGTTGTTGTTGAAGTCTTCTTGTATAAAATGAATAATATGGAAATGTTTTACATGATTGCACATGTATAACTTATATTGGATTGCTTACTGTCTCAGGAATGAGGGAGGGGAGAGAGGGCAGGAGTGATAGAATTTGGAACTCAAAACTTTTTTTTAAAATGATAAATTGTTTTAACATGCAATTGGGGAAAAATAAAATATGTTTTTTTTTAAAAATAGAGGGATCCCTGCTCTTGCAGGAGAACACAACTGTATCTCTCTTGTGGCAATGCTAGTTGCTATGACCTGATAGGAGACAGAAACTCATATGAAGAGTGAATTGAGAAAGAGGTCCTAGATATTTGGACCTCTTTGAGGTCCAAGGTCCTTCATCCACATCCTGGTTACAGAATCAGAATTTCCATTTTGAAAGTAGAACTTTCAGCAAATTGGGCAGTATCAGATCACTAGCACCTTCAAGCTAGTTGAAATAGGTCTAGTTTGATTGTTGCTGAGTAGGAACACCGGCTGATGTGTAGCATGAGTCCAGCTGGGTCACGTGTTCTTATGCTCTCTTCAATGAAATGTCAGTAGCTTCTTGGTGGGCCTGGCTCCTGTCAAATATGTACAGATCTGTTTACTTCCTTTGGTGTCTTAGCTCTGGATTTCTAGAACTGTGCAAACCCAAAACGGTTGAGGGGGTTATAAGGCATGGTCCCCTGGGCTTAGGAACTGGTTGGTTGATTGGTTCTTGTCTTTCATTCTTGAAGAGGGCCAAAATGAAACCCAGCTGTGGCTGATCAGATCAATACAAGCTTGGAATGCTCTACCACAAGTCAGGAACAACTAGTCTATGTGACTAAATTTGCACATCTTGTGTTTCTTTTGAGCTGTTTCAATTCTTCTTTGCTGATAGAGCACAGAACTTTCTCTGATGAGGGTGTGCCATGCTGGGCAGTCCTGTGCCAGTGTCTCCCATGTCATACAATGAATTGAAAAGTTCTTAAGAGAGACCTTGAGAGTACCCTTGTATCGCTTTTTTTTTCTGACCACCATGTGAGCATTTACCCCATGTGAGCTCTCCATAAAAAGTCTTTTAGGCAAGCATACATTTGGCATTTAAACAACATGGCCAGCCCATTGGAGTTGTGCTCTCTGAAGCAGAGTCTGAATGCTTAGAAGTTTAGTGTGAGAAAGTACCTCAGTGTCTGGTGTCATTTTGCCAGATGGTCTTCAGAATCTTCCTAAGACAATTCAAATGGAAGCGATTCAGTTTCCTGGCATGGCGCTGGTAGACTGTCCAGGTTTCACAGGTATACAACAATGAGGTCAGCACCACAGCTCTATAGACCTTCAGTTTGGTAGTCAGTCCAATACCTCTTCCGTCCCATACTTTCCTTGTGTGTGGTTTGTCATTTGCTCTTGAAGAGGACCATGACATCAGGAAGATGATGACATGGCTTGCAATTGAATTTGATTAGAGTGAGGGAGGGCCGTGCAAGGTCACCAGCCTCACTTTCTCCTCCAGAGCCATCTGGGTCCAGTGGCCAAATATTGATCAGGATGAGTGGAGATGGCCCAGGATGCAGTAGGAGACCCTGCCCTTTTTAAGCTAAGGCCTTTTCAAGTTCTCCCTTTAAGTGAGGCAATGCCCATTCAATGAATAGGCCTCTTTAAGAAGTGAGTCAAGGGATGACCCCTTTAATAAAAAAAATCAAACTGGGAGGGGAAGTCAGTCAGGGTTGCTGGCCAAAAGAGAAACAGTTATTATTTACATTCATTCTGGCCCTTCTGAACCATTACATTCATTCTGGGAGGACCCCAAAAATAGCCATTAAGCGATGCTTGGGCAGGGCTGGGACCTATTGTCCAATCAATGATACCTAGAGTGGATTCGGTTTAAGGCTTGGTCTTTGAGAAAAAAAAAAAAACCTAGCCAATAAACCCTAGGATCCTTCCAAACACTGAGCTAGCTCTGGCAATGCATATGTCAACCTCATTATCAATGTGTACATCCCTGGACAGTAAGTGAACTTATCCACGGTATTCAAAACTTCTCCATTTCCTATAACCAATGGTTCCACATATAGATGGTGTGGTGCTGGCTGATGGGGTGCCTGTGTTTTCTTGGTGTTGATAGGCCAAAATTAGCACAAGCAGCAGAGAATCAATCCATACATTGTTTTATCTCAGCTTTAGAAGTTGCATTGAGTGCATAATAATCTGCAAACAAAAAACTTATGCACCAATATTCCCTCTACTTTGGTCTTTTATAGAATTTTCAAGTTGAAGATTTACCAACAGTGTCCTAGCTGACCTTGTGGTTGGCAATCAAAGTGGGCTCTCAGCACTTAGTTCAACCAAGTGCCCTTGAAGAGTTTGGCTTTTATTTCCTTGATTAAATTAGGAGTCCTTGACAAACTTCTTGCCTCAAGGGAAAGCCTAGTTTACATGGGTTCAAGTGACATGTTTGTGACATCAGAGGCTTTTGGACCACGTGGGTTTAAGTTACCTCTTTATGATGATTTTAGGTCACGTGGGTGAGTCTCATGTGTGACTCACCCTTGACCCTGAAAAAGATATAAAACCAGTGGTTGGATTTCTCTTTTTCAGAGCTCTGACCCACAGCCGCGCGTGACTCTGGGCCAGCCCTTGTTATGAGCTCCTGGGCTGAACTTAGATGTTGGTAACTATGAATTGTATTTGGCCTGTCTGTCGATGTTTGTAATTTGTTTGTATTTGCTCTGAAGTTCAGGGTGCTGGATTTTTCCCCTGAACTAAGTGAATGGTATTTGTATGCTGGATTAAAGTAAGCTTGCTAATCCCTTAGTTGCTTTCCTTAGTACAGCAGATCAAAAGAACCTGGGCTTTGGCAGCGATTGTTGATTTTACACCCCCACGGCAGCTGCTAGCTGGATTGTTGAAACACCTTGATGCTGTGTTGGTCATCATTGAAGGTGTTTGACAACATAGCTGAAAATATCATTGGTGCCTGGGAAAGCACAAGAGCATTGTCCTTTATCTAGAACCCGGGCAAGCACACTGTCATGAAATTGATGTTCAATGCTGATGAACTTCTCCAGGCAACCAAATTTTGACATAATTTTCCACAAGCCTTCATAACGAACAATATCAAAGGCCTTGGTCAGATTTGCAAACATTGTATACAGACCTCTCCTCTGCTCCTGGCATTTCTCCTGGAGTTTTTGGCCAGCAAACACCATGTTGACTGTTCCTTGGATTGTTCTGAAGCCACACTGGCTCTCAAGTAGGTGACCATCTTCCAGGTGAAGGATCAGCCTGTTAAGGAGGACTCTGGAATGAATCTTGCCAGCAATGACTAAGAGAGAGACCCCCTGTGACTATCACAGAACAATCTACCTTTATCGAGATGGACAATAGAGGTGTCCTTGAACTCCTGGGGGATAACCTCCTCTTGTCATGTAACCTGGAAAATTTCAGCCAGCTTTTGTATGAGCAGTGGACCCCCTGCCTTGTAAATCTCAACTGGAATAGAATCAGCACCAGGTGCTTTTCCACACAAAAGGAGCCTAATGGCATTCAAAACCCCTTCTTCAGTTGGAACTTCAGCTAGCGGGGGATTAACTTCAGCATTTATTGATGATGGGTTCATTGAGAACACTACGGAAGTATTCAGCCCATCTCTCTAGGATCAGGTCCTTATCTGAATGGTTGAGATGCACCATAGGTCTTTGGCCCATAAATAGCCTTCAGGGCATCATAAAAGTACTTTGGATTGTTACTATCAGTATAAAGCTGAATTTCATCTGCCTTCTTACTGAGCCAAGAATCCTGCATCTCTAAACTTCACTTGTACTTTACTTTTGATGGAATTAAATGCTGCCTTCTTAGAGATGGATGAACTATCCTGCTGGTAAACCCTGTGGAGTTCTCATATTTCATTTAACACCTTCTGAATTTCCCCTTCATTTTTGTACAATCAGTATTGATGTTTGCAAGTGTTCTGACTCAGATGAGCAAATGCAGTGCTGTACACCGAATCTCTGAAAGCTGCCCACTCCTTTTCTGCTCCACTGTTGCCAACTGTGTGTTGGTTCAATTTTCCCTCCAAGTCAGCAACAAACTGTTCCCACTGAGAGAAGTGTTCTAATCTGTTGACATTAGTTCTTCTGGTAGTCATTTTGCCTTGGGGCCAACACTTTTGTTGAATGCAAATATTTAGCTTGGAGAGGATAAGTCTATGATCAGTCCAGCACTATGTGCCACACATTGCCTTCGTCACTCTCACATCCTGTCTCTTCTTACAATAACATAGTCTCTTAAATGCCAATGTTTGCTGCAAGGGTGCATCCGTGAAGTTTTATTTCGTTTAGGTAAATGAAAGTGTTGGTGATGAGAAGGTCATGAGATGCACAAATCTTCAGTAGCAAGTGACCATTGCTGTTGCTGTTTCCAACTCCATTCATTCCTAGGACTTTCTGCCAAGTCTGGTAGCCTAAGCCTACTCTAGCATTAAAGTCACCCAGAATTATAAGCTTGTCCTCTTGTGGCACATTTATGATAAGGGTCTTCAGGTCTTCATAAAATTTTTCATTGACCATATCAGGGTTCACCATAGGCACTGATGTTGGTGGTGTGACATTTTCCTGCAAGTGGCAATCCCATTGTCATGAGCCTGTCATTTACTCCTTTTGGCAGGCATACAAGCTTGTTAACTAGGTTAGTTTTGATTGCAAAACCTACACTAGCTTCACAGTGCTCTTTTTCACTGCAGCCACTCCAGAAAAACATGTATCCAGCTCCAACTTCGGTAAGCTGGCCTTCCTTTGCCAGTCTTGTTTCACTCAGGGTTGCTATTTGGATGCAATATCTATGTTTGTCTTTCAGGTCTACTGGATTTTGTGTTGTCTAATAAGTGTCTGCACATTCCATGTATTGATGGTAAGTGTAATCATCTTTGCAGAAGTTTTTGTACATTTTTTTTTATTTAGACTGCATAGTGGGATCTCTGCCTGTGCAGTAACCCCTTCCTCATACCAGGAAGTAAGCAGTGTGATACTTAAAAGCCTCCTCAGACATCTAAGGGGCTGCCAAATCCCACTGCTACATCCAGCGAGGAGATGTCCCTATGGCCTGGGCTGCCTGGGTGCAGGGTTCTGACTATAGCTCCCAGTGTATCCACACCTGTTGCTTTGTTACTTTACTGTTGTCACAGGACCTTGAAATAGGTAAAAATGGTAAAATGGTATGGGTGATATGTTTTGATTCATATGTAAATTGGATTTCAGTGAGGCAGAGGTGCACAAAGTTGTCAGCTTCATTCTCTCTTCCAGAGTCATCACAGTCCAGTTGCAGGACAAATTCAAGATGACTGGTGATGGCTCAAGATGTAGTGGATGACGTTGGTGTTTTCAGTGTCTAACCAAGCTCTAAGAGCTCCACAGCACCTGCTTCAGCTTCCTTCATGGTTGTTGGAACAAACTGTTCTCATCCACCCATTCCACCAAGGGAAGTCTTCACATGCTTGGGGTAGATACCCCTCCAACCCACTGATGGGTTTAAGACCCCTCAGTTACACTCAACTTGGGTTAGCCCATCTGCCCAAATAGTTTACCGAGGTGTGACCACTGCGCATGCTATAGCTTCTTGGAGCCACAGGTGAGAGTTATGTGAATCAGTTGGACACCAAAGGTGGAAAGCAGCCCTGAAAAGAACTCAGCAGCCCTCATACCAGAGGTATTAGTCTTTCCTGAGCACACCCTATACCAGGCCTTAGGAATAGCATTTGAATGAACTTGGTTTTCAAGGTATGGTTCAAGATATTTCAGAAGATAATGAGAATTTTGTTGTCTTCAGAATAATCCATGACCTCTGCCTCTGCCTTTGGGAGATTTTTTGAAAATTCAGAGAAAATCTGCACATGTTGTTTCAAGTATGATTTTTAAAATTTTCTCTCACTGGTCTCAAAAATCTCCCTTATGAGAATGATAATAATTATCTTGGAATCAAATGTATGCAAAATAAGCTGCAAATTAGCTCAGTATTCTCATTATTGGAAAGCCAATTTTTCACTTGCTTTGAAAACGCCTAATAAAATAGAAACCAAGACTATATTTCCTTGTGACCTTATTGTTTGCCTACAATTAGCAATTTGGTCCAAGGAGAATTACACTGGTGGTAGCTGAAGATAAATGTCAGCAAATGGAATAGCCAAAGGAAAGATTCAGCTCTGGATAAGAAGAGTTCACTTCAAGGGCTCTCAGCTCATTTACTATTCAGCACGGCACCTAGAACTCTGGTACTCAATAGATGTTTAAAATAGTTTTCTGACACCTCCAAAAGTACTCCACCCAAACAGATAATGAATATATTCACACTGATGACAGGGAGGGAGGGAAAGCAGTAACTTGGGAATTGAAGGATGAATACATGGATGGGATGAAAGGGGGAAGGTGATGAGGGCAGTGGTGTTAGACATGTAGACAGATGGTGGTGGATATGGGAGGGCAGGGTGAGGATACTGCTAAAATCAAGGACAGCATCAGGGTCCCGAGGGTCACTTTGGGAAGAATCAAACATGATGCTTTGATTTTCCCATTTATGCTCCGTTGGAATGTCAACTAATATGCTCACCTTAAGTCCAAGCAGCCATAAGACCCCTTAATTTCTGCCAGTTCTCACTTGTGGTCCTTCCTCCAGAGACCTGCTCTGCCCACAACCTCATTGGGATGGGGTTGGTTGAAGGCACTGTGAAAGGTATTAACTAGCAGAAATTTGTCTGAGCTTTGTCAGCTTTCTTTTTTTATTTTTAATTTTTTTTGAAGACATCACAGAGATCATTTAATGTAACTTGACCAAAATGTCTCAGCATTACATTCCAACAAGTGGTCTATCCTCTGATATAAGACCTCTGGGAAAGGGGGAACTCACTACATCCCCCGGCAACCTATTCCACTTTCAAATGTCTCTAATTGTTAGGAACCATTTCTTAATGTTGATTAAAAATGATTATTGGGAAAAGTTCATTGTATTTCTACAATAAATCTTTTCATTGTATATTTGGATTAAAAATTATACTTTAGAGAAAAAAGATGACTTATCTGTCAATGTTAATTGAAAATAGTTTTCCCCTGACAATTACGCCTCTACCTAGAATATTGGCCTAGATTGTTATTTTCCCCCCAAGTATTTATTTAGATTTTTGCAATAATTTCTGTACCATTTTTATTTAAGATCATTTAAGTGTAACATGAAAACAATGTTATGGCAGCAAGTCATAGAATGGTAAAACTTTGTAGCTTGAACAGACCTCACACATTATGTAAACCAAATTCCCACCCAATGCACAATGGCAGAGTATTTTTTACACATCCTCACTTTTACCTTTTCCTGACTCACTTAGAAGATTAAATATTTTATTATGAAATTTCCATGTCCCCATCTTTTGTTTTTGCTTTTTTTTTACTTTATATGTCACTTTACTTTTTTGTTTCTTTTTTTGGTCCATTTTAATAGTATTTTATTTTTTCCCCAATTACATGTCAAGACAATTTTTAGCATTTGTTTTCACAGGATTTTGAGTTCTGAATTTTTCTCCCTTCTCTCTCCCCTCCCCTCTTCTGAAAATGATAGGTAATTTGATATAGGTTATACATGTGCTATCATGTAAAAGCATATTTCCATATTGTTTCCATATTAGTTACAGTTTGAAAGAAGAAACAAATCAAAAGGGGAAAAAATCGTGAAAAAGAATAAAGTGAAAAATATGCTTTGGTCTGTATTCAGAGTCCACCAGTTCTTTATCTTGGATGTGAATATCATTTTCCTTCATGAATCCTTCATGAGTCATCACCCAATGTTGCTGATACTGCATACAATGTTTTCCTGGTTCTGCTCATTTCACTTCACACTAGGTTCATACAAGTCTTTCCAGGTTTTTTCTAAATCTGCCTGCTCATCATTTCTTATAGCACAATAGTATTCCATCATATACCACAACGAGTCCCCAATTCATGGACATCCCTTCAATTTCCAATATTTTGCCACCATGAAAAGGGCTGCTATAAATATTTTTGCACATGTAGATCCTTTCCCCTTTTTAATTATCTCTTTGGGATACAGACCTAGTAATGGTATTGCTTCTTCAAAGAGTATGCCCAGTTTGGTTGCCCTTTGGGCATAGTTCCAAATTGCTTTCCAGAATGGCTGGATCAGTTCACAACTCCACCAACATGGCATTAGTGTCCTAATTTCCCCATATCCTGTCCAACATTTATCATTTTCATTTTTTTGGCATATTAGCCAATTTGATAGGTATGAGGTGGTAGCTTAGAGTTGTTTTGATTTGTATTTCTTTAATTAGTAGTGATTTAGAGCACTTTTTCATATGCCTATGGATAGCTTTGATTTCTTCATTTGAAACTACATGTTTGCCCAACAAAAAGAGTTAGAAAGAGAAATTGCATTTAAAGTTACTGTAGACACTATAAAATATTTGGGAGTCTACTTGCCAAGACAAACCCAGGACCCCTATGAACACAATTACAAAACACTTTTCATACAGATAAAGTCAGGTCTAAATAAATGAAAAAAAAAACCATCAGTTGTTCATTGTTAGGTCGAGCTAATATAATAAAATGACAATTTTACCTAAATTAATTTACTTATTCAGTGCCATACCAATAAAACTACCAAAAATTATTTTACAGAGCTGGATAAAATAATAACAAAATTCATCTGGAAGAACAAAAGGTCCAGAATATTAAGGGAATGAAAAAAAATGCTAGGGAAGGAGGTCTAGCCATTCTAGATATTAAAATGTATTATAAAGCAGCAGTCATCAAGACTACTTGGTACTGGCTCAGAAACAGAGTAGTGGATCAGTGGAATAGGTTAGGTACATAAGACACAGTAGTCAATGACTATAGCAATCTATTCTTTGATAAACCCAGAGAGTCCAGTTTTTGGGCTAAGAATTCACTATTTCACAAAAACTGTTGGGAAAACTGGAAAACACCATGGCAGAAACTGGGCATAGACCACTATCTAACATTGTATACCAAAATACAGTAAAAATACGTTCACAACTTAGATATAAAGGCTGATACCATAAGCAATTTGGGAGAGCAAGGAATAGTTTACCTGTCAGATTTATGGAGAAGGAAGAATTTATTACCAAACAAGAAATAGAGAGTGTTAGGAAATGCAAAGTGGATAATTTTGATTATGTTAAGTTGAAAAGATTTTGTACAAACAAAGCCAATGCAACCAAGATTAGGAGGGAAGCAGAAAATTGGGAAAGAATTTTTGCAACCAGTGTCTCTGACAAAGGCCTCATCTCTAAAATATATAGGGAATTGAGTCAAATTTATAGGAATACAAGTCATTCCCCAATTGAGAAATGGTCAAAGGATATGAACAGGCAGCTTTCAGAGAAAGAAATTAAAGATATCTATAGTCATATGAAATAAGGCTCTAAATCACTATTGATTAGAGAAATACAAATCAAAACAGCTTTTAGGTATCCCATCTCTCCTGTTGAATTGGCTAACATGACAAATCAGGAAAATTATAAATGCTAGCAAGGATGTGGGAAAATTGGAACACTGTTACATTGTTGGTAGAGTTGTGAACTGACCCAGCCATTCTGGAGTGCAATTTGGAACTATGCCCAAAGGGCTATAAAAAAAGTGCCTACCCTTCGACCCAGCAATACCACTTCTGGGCCTGTATTGCAAACAGATCACACAAGTGGGAAAGGGACAAGTATGTACAAAAACATTTATAGCAGCTCTTTTTGTGGTAGCAAAAACTGGAAACAAAGGGGATGCCCATCAATTGGGGAATGACTAAACAAGTTTTGATATATGAATAATGGAATACTATTGTGCTATAAGAAATGAGGAGCAGACAGACTTCATAATAGCCTGGAAAGACTTATGTGATCTGATGTTGAGTGAGGGGAGCAGAACCAGGAGAACATTATACACAATTGCAGACACATGGTATCTGTGATGATTAACTTTGATAGACTTGGCTCTTTTCATCAATACAAAGCTCAAAGACAGCTCCAAAAGACTCATGATGGAAAAAGCTTTCCACATCCAGAGAAAGAATTATGGAGTCTGAATGCAGATTGAGGCAAACTATTTGCTCTTTTTTTCCCTTCCTTTTTGGTTTTGTTTTTGTTTTCTCATGATTTATTCCATTGGTTATAATTCTTTTTTGCAACTTGACTATTGTGTAAATAAGTTTAATAAAAGGTATATGTGGAGCCTGTATTGGATTGCATGCCATTTTGAGGGGAAAGGGGGAGGAAAAAGAGGGGGAGAAAATTTGGAACTCAAAAACTTGTGGAACTGAGTGTTGTAAACTAAAAATAAAAAAATTAAATTTAAAGAAGGAAAAAAGAAACTACCTGTTCATGTCCTTTGACCATTTATCATTTGGAGAATGCCTTGTATTCTTAAAAATTTTACTCAGTTCTCTATATATTTGAGAAATGAAACCTTTATCAGAGACACTTGCTATAAAGATTGTTTCCCATCTTTCTGCTTTCATTCTAATCTTGGTTGCATTGGTTTTGTTTGTACAAAAGCTTTTCAATTTAATATCATCAAAATTATCTATTTTACATTTCATAATGCCCTCTATTTCTTGTTTGGTCATGAATTTTTCCATTCCCCATGTATCTGAGAGGTAGACTATTCCTTGCTCTTCTAATTTGCTTATGGTATCATCCTTTATGTCTAAATCATGCACCCATTTTGACCTTATTTTGGTATATGTTGTGAAATGTTGGTCTATACCTAGTTTGTGTCGTATTGTTTTCCAGTTTTCCCAGCACTTTTTGTCAGATGGTGAATTCTTATCCCAAAAGCTGGGGTCTTTGAGTTTATCAAACATTGGGTTACTGTGGTCATTGAATACTGTGTCTTACATACCTGACCTATTCCACTGATCCTCCGCTCTGTTTCTCAGCCAATACCAGATAGTTTTGATGGTTACTGCTTTACAGTATAGTTTGAGATCTGGTATTGTTAGGCCACCTTCCTTTGTATTTTTTTCATTAATTCCATGTCTGCTTTCTTTTAAAATCAAGTTCTAAGGGACATGTAGAAAACAATGAAGGAGGGCCACAAGGAAAGAACTTGAGACTTTTCTTACCTGTTGTGCCATGTGATCTTGGCACTAGTCCTGTCCTTGCCTCAGTTTCTCTGTATGTTAGATGTGATGCCATTATGAAGATCAAGTGAGGTAATAGATGACAGAGAGTAGATTGGAGGAGAGAGCTTTGTGTGATGAGCATCAAACGATAAGTCAGATGACCTAGAAGAGTTCAGCCTCTGCCACTAACTAGCTACAAGATGTTGGTCAGGTTATTTCATCTCTCTTGGCTTCAGTTTTCTCATCTGTAACATGAGTTTGACAGATGATCTATCATCACCATCTATCATCATCAGCTTTTTCCATGATGTGTCTAGACTTGGAGCAAAACAGAGGATTTTGTATTTGATCTTGAAGGTAATACTGGATTTTTTTATTGTGTATGTGTGTGTACACACAGAGAGAAAGAGAGGTGGGAGGGGAGAAGGAGAGAGAGAGAGAAAAAGAGAGAGAGAGAGAGAGAGAGAGAGATGGTCAGACTTGAATTTTTAGGAAACCAATTTGATAGCTGATGGCTGATGACAGCCAGACAGGGAAGATGGAAATAGGTCAATCCTGCTGTAGGCGCAGTGGTAGAAGGTTTTTACAGACCTCTTATATTGGTCAAGCAGGACTAGGCATTAGGAGAAGGGAGGATTATAGATCTTGGCCCTAGTGTGATGTACCAGTGATGATGAAAAAAGCCCGCACAAAGGACTCCAGTGTGGAGGGTATATCCCCTGTGGAGGATTTGTAGAAGAATGGGGACAAGAGTCATCTTGCAGGATGAAATGATCTGGATGGGCTCTGATCTCTACCAATGAGACATTAATGAGATCACATTCTCATTGAATTGAATCTTCATCCTAGCAGTATTTGTACATAGCACTTCACAAATCTTCATCAATAGGATACAATTGAGTTAATTTAAGATTAAAATGCCTCAAGAGGCAGTATCCTGTTGCATTCAACCAGGCAAAAGATCAAGACTCAAGACCTAGGTTTTAATCCAGTCCCTGTCACCAACTGGCTATGTGTGACCTTACAAAAGACACCTGGATTCTCAGGCTTGTTTTTCATGGTTTTCTTGCATCATTCTCATTTCTCTTCCCAATTTTTCCTCTACTTCTCTACTTTGCTTTTCCAAATCCTTTTTGAGCTCTTCCATGGCCTGAGACCAGTTCATGTTTTTCTTGGAGGCTTTCGTTGTAGGCTCTTTGACTTTGTTGACTTCTTCTGGCTGTATGTTTTGGTCTTCTTTGTCACCAAAGAAAGATTCCAAAGTCTGAGACTGAATATGAGTGTGTTTTCGCTGCCTGGCCATGTTCCCAGCCAACTTACTTGACCCTTGAGTTTTTCAGTGGGGTATGACTGCTTGTAGAGTTTAGAGAACTATGGTCCAAGCTTGTGGTGATGAGCTGTTGTTTTCAGAGCTAGTTCCATACAGCCAGCTCTGCCACCCCAGCGTGCCTCCTTCCCCAAGAACCCTCAACCCGGACTGGACTTAGATGTTCAGCAGGCTCTTCACTCCTGCTCTGATCCCCCACTTAATTCCTCCCACCAGGTGGGCCTGGGGCCGGAAGCAACTGCAGCTGTAGTTCTGTAGCTGCCCCACCTCCGCTGCCCCCTGACGGTGGCTGAATTGTAAACTCTATCCCCGTCCCCAGCAGCTTTTCTCACTAACCTTCTCTGTTGTTTTTGGTGTTTGTGGGTTGAGAAGTCTGGTAACTGCCACAGCTCACTGATTCAGGGTGCTAGGGCACACTCAGCCCGGCTCCTGGTCTGGTTGGTCCTGCTGCTTCCCACGCTGAGCTCTGCTCTCCTCTGCTCCATGTGGGATAGACCTCACCCAGTGACCATCCAGGCTGTCCTGGGCTGGAGCCCTTCTTCCCTCTGCTATTTTGTGGGTTCTGCAGTTCTAAAATTTATTCAGAGCCATTTTTATAGGTTTTTGGAGGGACCTGGGTGGGAGCTCACACTAGTCCCTGCTTTCCGTCCGCCATCTTGGCTCTGCCCCCTAAAATGAGATTTTTTAAAGTGCTTTCCAAACTTTAACACTATATAAATGCTAGCCATTACTGCTGTAACTGTAGCTATGTTAGGTAGCTCTAAATTCTGCCACTATTTTTAAAGTGATACTTTAATGGAAACTCATTCTGTTCAAAGGGAAACCAATCAATAAGCAATAGTTATTGATTTTAGAAGCTTGCATATTTCGATCAAGGAGAGGTAGCAGAAAGAACACCAGGACTCTGGGGGCCTAATGTAGGTGAGAATGGAGTTATTACTAGAGAAAAACAGAAGCAAAGAAAAGGCAGGGGATACAGAAAACAAACTTCTTTAGCACAACAATTTGCCAAGGGTCAGACCCTCAACCCTTCCTGCTGGGCTGGGACAAATAGAAGCTGCAAGCTGATGTGCTTTTGACCTCTAGCTGCAAAAGCTGATGGCTTGCCTTCAAATGATTTGTGAAATTTGTTTTTATATGGTTGATTTTGTGTAAAGGATCTTTGTTCTCAAGGGATTCATTAACTGAACTATTCCTCTGCAGAAAGAGTTGGTGTAAGGCAATTCCATCTTGGACTCCATACCAGGGCTTATTTAGGGACTGAAGTCTTCAAGATTTCTTTTTTTTTTTTTTTTTTTTTTTTGTTTTTTGGCAGGGCAATTGGGGTTAAGTGACTTGCCCAAGGTCACACAGCTACTACATGTGTCAAGTGTCTGAGTCCGGATTTGAACTCAGGTCCTCCTGACTCCAGGGCCGGTGCTCTACTCACTGCGCCACCTAGCTGCCCCTAGTCTTCAAGATTTCAAGACCTTATTGTAAAATAATGTCACATGTAACTTGATTTCATAGTGTGGATTGCAATGAAAATGCTTTTTCTTAATGGTTCCACTCAATTCAACAACAATTCTTTTTTTAAAGATTAGTTTATTTTTAGTTTTCAACATTCATTTCCATAAGATTTTGAGTTACAAATTTTCTCCCTATCTCTCCTCTCCCCTTCACCCCAAGATGGCATGAACTCTGATTAGCCCTTTCCCCAGTCTGCCCTCCCTTCTATCACTCCTCCAATCGCCTTCCCCCTTACTTTCTTGTAGGGCAAGATAGATTTCTGTGCCCCATTGCCTGTATATCTTATTCCCCAGTTGCATGTAAAAACAATTTTTAACATTTTCAAAAAACATTTCTTAAGTACCTACTATAGGCATGGCACTGTTCCAGGATCTAAGAACACAAAGATGAGAATCTTTGCCCTCAAAGAGCTTATAGTCTAATAGCACAAATACAGTTTGAACAGGCATGCAATACAAGGCCCAGTGTTGTGTGAAATATTTGGGACAAGTAATAATTTTGATGTGATTTAAATTTGTGACAGCAGTGACCATGTGTGTTTCTTTTTTTTTAGTTACGTTTTACATTTTCAATTAATAAGCATTCTTCTCTCTTTACCGCCTCTCTCCTCACATGGAGAAAGAAAAAAAAAACATACCCAAAGCCATTGTAAGAAATATGCATAGCCAAGCGAAACAAATTTCCACATTGGCCCTGTCCAAAAATGTGCTTCATTCTGAATACTGAGTCCATAACTTCTACATCAGGTGATGAGTAGCATTATCATCACTGATTCTCTGGATTCATGGTTAGTTATTATGCTGATCAAAGTTCTTAAGTCTTTTGTAGTTGTTAATTTTGACTATGTTGTTATTGTTGTATAGATTGTTCTCCTGATTCTGTTCACTTCATTCTGCATCAGTTCATATAAGTTTTTCCAGGCTTCTCTGAAATTAACACTTTCATAATTTCTTACTAGATTGGACCATTAATAGGTCCCTGCCTAAGCTCCACTTCATGGCTGTATTATGGGTCCTCCTGGGTTAGAGTGAATGTCCATGGTAACTGTTTCTCTTTGGAACAGCAACCCTGAGGGTCTTCCCCTCCTAGCTTGATTTTTTTCTTTTTTTGTCTTTTTTTCTAGTTAAAGCGGCCATCCCTTGACTCACTTTTTAAAGAGGCCTATTCACTGAATGGGCATTGCCTCACTCTAAGTGAGTACATGGAAAGGCCTGAGCCTAAAAGGGCCAGAGTTTCCCATTGCATCCTGGGCCATCTCCAGTCATCTTGATGAATATCTGGTCACTGGATCCAGATGGCTCTGGAGGAGAAAGTGAGGCTGGTGACCTTACACAGCCCCCCCTCACTCAAATCAAAGCCAACTGCAAGTCATGTCATCATTTCCCTGATGTCATGGTCCTCTTCAAAAACGAAGGACAAACACAACACAACAATGACAGCCTGATAGCATTCTATTACATTCATGTGGTATGGGAAATGTGTTTTTACTGACCTCAGATTTACTCAAATGGGCAGCTAGGTGGTTCAGTGGATAGAATGCCAGACTCGGAGTTAGGGAGACCCGAGTTCAAATTTGGTCTTTGTGTGACCCTAGGCAAGTCATTATTTAAACCTGTTTGCATCAGTTTCCTTACCTGTAAAATGAACTGGAGAAGGAAATGGAAAACCACTCTAGTTTCCCTGCTGAAGAAAACCCCAAATGGGTTTACAAACAATCAGCCACCACTGAAATGACTGAGTGACAACGGGCTTACTCAAAATTTTTGAACTTGATCAGATGAAACCAGATTGAACTATTTTTCTCACTTTTAGTTAGTTCTCTATCAGTCAAGTGCTGCATTTCGTGCCATTTCATTGCTTTCTTTAATTTTATATTTTTTAAGAACGGGTATGTTTCCAAAGGAACATGCAAAAGTTGTGGTTCTAAAAGCACAAGTCAAGGAGGGTTATAGATATTGCAGAGGTTATTGTCATGGGGAAGTCAACTGTTTCAAGTGTCATTCAAACCCGCAATAAAACAGGATATGTTATGCCAAATCACAAAGGAGAGTTTGCTTAAAATGAGTTTGCTTCAAGGACTGACTAACTAGCTTGCAAAATAGGCTAATTAATCCCCAGAAATCAAGCAAAGACCTTCAGAGGGACCTGGCAGCTGGAGAGTTTGTTAATTATTCCTCTACAATAGGATAAAGGCTTCTTCAAGTTGGAAGAAGAGTAAGAGAACCAGTATATGAAAAAATCTGCTGATCATTTCTGTGAAGAAAAAACACTTGTCTTGGGCAAGACAATACACACATTGAGAATGGGAGAAAGGTAATTTTTACTAATGAAATTCACTTTTAATTTAATTCTAAATCAAAACCATTGTCTGAAGAAGTCAAAGTGAGCCTATGTGGTCTGGACATCTTTACCAAACTGTAAAACTTCCACCTACCCAAAATGTCTTTGAACCCAGAAGTCTTGTCCCCAGTGAGAAACTGATGGACTCTCGTAAATATATTGATATGTTTAGAGGCAGAATTGTCATAGAATTACAAAAATTCCTACATCGAAATGGAATACTGCAGTACAGGCTAATATCATGCCATGTGTAATGAAACCTTGAGAAATTTATCCCATTGATAGAGATAAATATACTTAATAGCTTGGGCACTCACTTGATATAAATCCTGTTGAACATTTGTGGTCTGGACTCTAATCAAGGCTAGACTAGGGAAAATGAACCCTGGGAGGTAGGTGCCATTATGATCCCTTTTTTACAGATGAAGAAACTAAGGCAAACTGGCATTAAATGACTTTCTCAGCATCACACAGTTAGTAAGTATCTGAGGTCAGATTTAAACTCAGGTCTTCCTGACTTTAAACCTGGTGCTCTATCCACTGTATCACCTAGTTACCCCTAAATTAAAAAAATACATCAAAGTCTTGCGAACTCAATGTCAAATCATGTAAAAAAGTGATTATAGTAAAAGAATATATTGAATGCGAAAAGATTTTATAGATTAAAACATTTGTAAGGTTTATTATATGTCAATAAATTTAGTTATTTTTCTTTGTCCACTGTAGTGTATACTGGAGGCAAAGGAGAGATTCAGATAAAGTGCTTCAGGGAAGTATGAGGAAGGAGGGATGACCCCACCATATGCTTGATACTATATGTGTTGATGCAGAGACTCTTCCACTATGAAGAAGAGCACACATCCATTGCCTTGTGAGAGTGTTTCTGCACAACTTCCTTGTCTCTTGTTAAACCCATAGTCACTCAAGGTGACAGCAGATGTAGATACTTGGGATCAGAGGTGTATCCTTCTGTTGTCATATAGTAGAGGAGAGAAGACTACACTTGGGAAGACTCAGGTTCAAATCCTCCTTCTGACAACTCCTTTCAGAAGGTTTATCTATGAACTATTTATCTACAAGTTGGTAATTTAACTTCCCAATGCTCCCAGGCCATTCTAACAATACCAGTTTTAGATTAGTGAGATGGGTTCCATGCTAGTACTTCCCCACACTGATGAAATCACAGGCTTGGACTCACAGTTATGTCATCTTACACTTGAAAGAAAGCTGTTTAGGGAACCCTTTCTTGTCTGGTCTTCACATTTTCCCCTCTTTCTTTTTTCCTTTCAAGTCTTAGGTTTAGGTAGGGCAGAGACCACAGCAAGAGTTAGAGAAGGAAAGAACCATTCCAGATGTGTTTTTCCTCTCTTAAGCTCCAAACACCAGGACAATCTTTGTGGCTTATCATATTCAAGTACAGATTTAGAGGGTCCTGGAGAACCACATTTGGTGCCACACTCATTACAGACCATTCTTCTGAGATGCCAATAGCGATAAACATTTTTAGGTTCTATTTTTTTCTTGGCCTCTACAAAACATTTTGTACTTATCAAATCCAAATGATGTGATATCACTGGAAAAAGTTTCCACTAGATGAAGATATTGAATGTGTTTTTTGATGGAACCATGTAACTTTGGGATTATCACATGCTAGATTTTTATATCATGTGCTATAATGTATTGTGTACCTGATCTATCCCACTGATTCACCACTCTATTTCCTAGCCAGTACCAGATTGTTTTGATAGTTATCACTTTATAATACACTTTGAGATCTGGTACAGATTCTTCATATTTTTTTCCGTTGATTACCTTGATATCCTTGACTTTTTGTTCTTCCAGATGAATTTTGTTATTTTTTTCTAGCTTTGTAAAATATTTTTTGGTAGTTTGATTGGTATGGCACTAAATAAACAGCTTAATTTAAGTATAATTGTCATTTTTATTATGTTGACTTGGGTTACTCCATGAGCAATTAATATTTTTTCCCGTTGTTTAGACCTAATTTTATTCATGGGAATCCCAAAAAACTAACGATGAAGCATACTACCCACCTCAAGAGGAAGAACAGATATTGTTTGAATACAGACTGAAGCATACTATTTTTCACTTTCTTTCATTTGTTCTCTTTTATTTGAGCCTTCTTATACAAAATGACTAATATTGAAATGTTTTATGCAGTTGTACTTGTATAACCTATATCTAATTGCTTATCATCTCAGGGAGGGGGGAGGTGAGGGAGGGAAGAAGAGAAAGAATTTAGAGCTCAAAAAAAGTTAGATGTTTTAACATGTAATTGAGGAAAATAAAATATTATATATATATATATATATATATATATATATATATATATATATATCCATGTACATGAAGTGATTAATATAGTGTACTGGTAGTATTCCTTCTTTGTATAGGGAGCAGGGGTGTGCTGTTAATGTTTGATAACTGCCTCTTCAAAAAAATGAACATGACACACTTTCAATTTTAATCTGCATTATTAAGATTTTCTCCATCACTTTTTGAAATCTTGAAGACAATCAACTAAACAATAAGCCCTGATTTATAGTATTTGCTGATTTCCAAGGTGTAAGCACTCACCTAAAGTGAGCCAGTAGGAGCCAACTCCCACACATCACCGCTTGAAAGCCATATTCAGTTCTATCCAGGAGAAATGATAATACATTTGAGGCTAAGAAGAACCATAATGACCTTAAAACTTTCCCCCTGAAAGATGACACATCATATATCAATTATCCTTGAAATTATTGTTAGTGGTGTGTTTAAAATAGGAAACAGTTTTCAATGGGGATGTCAAATTCTCTAGCATTCTAGCTATACTTGGGTCTAGTTTAATATGTTTGCAGTGTAGGGGAGCATAGAGTCATAGAAGTAGAGCTGGAAGAGACCTCAGAGGCTGTCTAGTCCAGCCCTCTCATTTTTTTTGGATATTTATTTTTTTAAAAGAAGTAATTTTTTAAATTTTTATTTAATTTTTTTAATTTTTAGTTTACAACACTCAGTTCAACAGGTTTTCGAGTTCCAAGTTTTCTTCCCCTTCCTTCCCTCCCCCCTCCCCCCAAGACGGCATGGAATCCGATGTATGTTCTACATATACCTTTGCATTAAACATATTTACACAATAGTCAAGTTGTAAAGAAGAACCATGATCAATGGAGTGAATCAAGAGAAAGAAGAAACAAAACCAAAAAATATATAGAAAAAAAGAGAGAGCAGATAGTTTCTTTCAATCTGCATTCATATTCCGTGGTTCTTTATCTGGATGTAGATAGCTTTTTCCATCATGAGACCTTTGGGCCCGTCTTTGAACCTTGTATTGCTGAGAAAAGCCAAGTCTACCAAAGTTAGTCATCACAGAATCACTGTGTCTGTGGTTGTGTACAATGTTCTCCTGGTTCTGCTCCTCTCACTCAGCATCATATCATGTAGTTCATTCCAGGTTATTATGAAGTCCGTATCTTTCCCATTTCTTATAGCACAATAATATTCCATTACATTCGTATACCACAACTTGTTTAGCGATTTCCCAATTGATGGGCATCCCCTTGATTTCCAATTCTATGCCACCACAAAAAGAGCTGCTATAAATATTTTTGTACATGCTGGTCCCTTTCCCTGTTGTGTGATCTCTTTAGGATACAGCCCTAGAAGTGGTATTGCTGGGTCAAAGGCTATGCACATTTTTATAGCCCTTTGGGCATAGTTCCAAATTCCTCTCCAGAATGGCTGATTCTGTTCACAAATCCACCAACAATGTAACAATGTTCCAATTTTCCCACATCCTCTCCAGCATTTATCATTTTCCTATTTTGTCATGTTAGCCAGTCTGACAGGAGAGATGTGGTACCTAAGAGTTGTTTTGATATGCATTTCTCTAATCGGTAGTGATTTAGAGCATTTTTTCGTATGCCTATAGATATCTTTAATTTCTTCCTCTGAAAACTGCCTGTTCATATCCTTTGACCATCTCTCAACTGGGGAGTGACTTGTATTCCTATAAATTTGGCTCAGTTCCCTGTATATTTTAGATATGAGGCCTTAGTCAGAGATGCTAGTTGTAAAGATTTTCTCCCAGTTTTCTGCTTCCCTCCTAATCTTTGTTGCATTGGCTTTGTTTATACAAAAACATTTTAATTTAACATAATGAAAATTATCCATTTTGCATTTTGTAACACTCTTTATCTCTTGTTGATCCATGAATTCTTCCCTTTCCCATAAATCTGACAGGTAAACTATTCCTTGCTCTTCCAAATTGCTTATGGTATCAGCCTTTATATCTAAATCGTGAACCCATTTTGACTTTATTTTGGTATATGGTGTAACATATTGGTCTATGCCCAGTTTCTGCCCTACCATTTTCCAATTTTCCCAGAAGTTTTTGTGAAATAATGAGTTCTTAGCCCAGAAGCTGGATTCTTTGGGTTTATCAAAGATTAGATCGGTATAGTTGTTGACTACTGCAACTTGTGTACCTATCCTATTCCACTGATCCACCACTCTGTTTCTTAGCCAGTACCAAATAGTTCTGATGACTACTGCATTATAGTACAGTTTAATATCTGGTATGGTGTTAAGGCAATCAGTAAGTGAGATAGCTTCTGTATCTCTCTTTCCATTTGGCCAATTTTACTTTTCAAGGAGTCATTTTCTCCTGTTAGGCTCTCTAATTTTTCCTTTAGCTCTCTTTTACTTCTTCTGTTAGGTTCTGCAATTTTTCTTTTAGCTTTCTAATTTGATTTCTAAAATTCTCCTTGAGCTCTTCCAGGAATGCTTTTTGGGCTTGAGACCAGTTCACATTCTCTTTTGAGGTTTCAGATGTGGGTGTAGTGTCCATGCTGTCCTATTCCAAATTGGTATTTTTATCTTCCTTTTCTCCATAAAAAGGATCAATAGTCTTCAGTTTCCTAGAGCTCTTCTTCATGTTGGTTAACATTTTCCTGGCTTTAAAGTGGATTTCTGTTTCTGGCGTTCAGGGGGCTCTGTCCCTGGCTTCTTGTTCTGGGAATTGTGGGCATAGTTATTGGCTTTGTGTGTTATGCCCGCTGGGTTTTTTTTTGTTTGTTTTTGTCTTTTTTTTTTTTTTTTTACAATTTCTCCCTCTTCTTTTATTCAAATTTTTGTTTCCACATTTTTAATATTCCCTTACTCTCTTTCTCATCTGAATTTTTCTCCTTAATCATCACCCCCTTATATATGGGAAGGATTGATCGACACATTGACAAATCAAAGGGGGCAGTCCCCTTTGTAAATACAGATACAGAGACCCAAAAGAAAAGGATAATGCAACTGTCCCTTTAAGATTCAAAAGTCTCTTCCCATAAGCTGTCTGGCAGGGAACATCCATGAAGTCTTCTGGTCCTTGGTATTTGTTCCAGCCATCTCCAGCATCTTCTTCTTGCCTTCTTGTAGGAACCAGCTTTCTTTCCATATGCCCTCTGGTTTTGTGAGGTGTGGGAGAGGGATGGTTTGGCTTCTGGGAGTCTCTTTTTCCCTTAGTGCTGTGGTATAGCCTTTTTCTGAGCTGATGTCTGATGTCTGCCACTTCCCCTGGCTTTGCGAAGGCACATCTGGGGTCCTGGCATTG
Source organism: Trichosurus vulpecula (assembly GCF_011100635.1). NCBI lineage: Eukaryota > Metazoa > Chordata > Mammalia > Diprotodontia > Phalangeridae > Trichosurus > Trichosurus vulpecula. The sequence continues at coordinate 423,053,631 of NC_050574.1, forward strand.
ACGATGGCTAGCTTCACCCTCCTGAGGCCCTGGAACTCCTACTGTTCTGCTGAGGTGGGGCCTGCTGGGACACTTCTCTTCCTGCACTAGCCTCCTTCCACCACCACGATAAGGGCCCTTTCCCCAACTTCTCAAGCTAAAAGGCTGCTGAAGCCCCATTTCTGGCTCTTCTAATCGAAGTTTCTTCCAAAAGTGAATGTATTATTTAGGTTAGGGAGGGAGGGATGAGAGCCATTTTAGCTGTCCATTATGGCTCCTGGAAGTTCAAGAAGTTGTGTTTCAAACCTTTAGACTGCTGGTTGCAAGCCTCTGGATTGGTAGTTCTCGTGGCCTCAGGTGCTGTGCTGCTTCCTCCTGTAGCTCCGACAGATGCCCGTCTTGGGCTGGGAGGCCTGGGGATCACCACCAGTTTCATGTGCCCAGTGTTCTCCCAGCCTGGATGGATGGCTGATTTCCCCAGCTGCTTCAGCTTTGGTGTGGTCAGATGCAGCTCCGCATGCCTGATGCTCTCCCAGCTTATAGATCCATCCTGCTGACCCTGAGAACTCTCCTGGCTTGGAAATTTGCCACACTCAGTCTACTAGTGGCTTCTAACTCTCTCAGATCTGCTCAGATTCACTTTTTTAGAGGTATCTGACAGAATTTTTGTGAGAGCTCCTGTAATATGCTGTTTTCAAGTGGCCATCTTGGCTCCGCCCCCCCCCCCCCCCAGCCCTCTCATTTTAAGATAAGGCAATTGAGGCATATGGAGGTTAAGTGACTTGCCCAAGGTCACCCAGGCAGTAAATGTCAGAAGAGGGATTTGAAACCAGATACTCTGGTTCCAGGGTCAATTCTGTTGCCATTTTCTGTACCAAGCTCCCTCCTCAATAAGCTATGAGGGTGGCTAAGCTATGAATGCGGAAGTGGGTCAAAGACTTTTTGATAATCAATAAAAGTGCCATAAACATTGTAGCACTTTGGCACAGCTTGTTCAATAATTACCAAATTGATAATGAGTTGTTCTTTACATTCCCAAGAAATTTTGGCATATTCTTTTTGCTCTTAATCAGTATATCATTTTCTTGTAAGTGTTTATAGATTTTTTTGAGTGATATCAAGCTGTGAATGTTTTGTCTAAAATATATAAACATGTAACAGGGCTATACTTAGAAGGGTCATTTGTGTTCTCCTCTTTTGGTAATAAATACATGATGCTTCTGTTAAGAATGGTAAAATAAGGCATATGTTTAAGGGGAATTTAAAAAATAAAGTAGTTTCTAGTATAGTAAGTTCTCTTTGGCATTGCTTTCCCTGAGGCTGGCTCCATCTTCCTGTCAGGCTACCAGGCATATTCCCTGAGAAGTTGGTATTGTGACATTTACAAAGTTCAAGAGACATAGTTTCTAGGTAATATAACCAATTTATATAATAAGGCTAGCAGGTTATTAATGAAAGAGTTCAGTGTCACTCTTGGATGCCAAGGACAAGAGCCCTCATGGTGGTGGGCTCACAGTTTATATGCCCTTGGAAGAGTGGGTGTTCCTGAGGGTGGCAATCAACTCGGATTGGTTAATAATTAATAAGAGAATGAATATTATAATGAGAGTTGTATTATATTCCAATGAGTGTCTTGAGGCACATGACTTGGATCACCCAAGTCTTGGTCAAAGACACTTATCAATTTCCATATCACCTGTCTGACAAAAGGGGCAACCTACATTTTCCCAGATCTGTCTGAGTAAACACAATGAACAGGAACCCACCCAGTCACCTAAACTTAGAATTTCTTTTTACTGTCTTTGATTAGATAAGTCTTTGAAAAAGATTTCCCACACTGGTTGATTTCTGAATGAGGAAGTGGAAAAGGGGAAAATCCTTGCCATAGTTAGTTATCGATATATGAAAGAAATAATCATTTCTCTCACGATGCCTTTCTTTACTGCTACCAATTGGCTTAAACTCCCATTCTGGGTCTGTTCTCCCAGGTACCAGTAACTAGTACCTTAGTTCCATTTAACCAAATAACATCAATTAGTTTTTACAAAGGGATATAGCAAGAATATGTAATAAATAATATTAATTATCATACCTCTTTATATAAGAAAACTTTGAATTTCCTAGGATTAAAGATTAAAATTATTATTATCAATTAATTATTATTAATGTTGAAATTAATGATAAAACAAAAGCATAGATATAATTTACTTGAATCCTCACTGGAACTTCAAATAACTTCTCCTTACTTCTGAGAACCAATTCATACACCATTTAATTCATTGAGAATGAAACGAGGTCTCTTTCCCTACCCCTTGACATCCCCCACCCTCAAAATGCACAGACAGTTTTTGCTTGCTTCCAAGTGACCACATAGACGTTTGAAGTGATGACAGAGAGTTCTTTAGAGCCTGAAAACTAAATGACCCACAGATTGCTGAGTTGAATTGAGTGTGCACATAAAAGAGACAACCTCCACATCTCCCTTTGTCTGTTTCTATGAGTCTCTGTTTCTCTATGTGTCTCCCCTCCTCTCATTCTCTCCATCTCTCTCTCTCTCTCTCTCTCTCTCTCTCTCTCTCTCTCCCCCATATATGTTCCCCACTATCTTTACAAAGTTTGAACCTATTCATTCCATGAACTTTGTGACTATAATGGGGGAAAAGTAGTACTCCAGATTTGAGGGGAATGTTTTATACTAACTACCATAATCTCTTAGTAAATGCTTTTTTCCCTAAAAGTTAATAGAGTTAACTGATTGATAATGGGAAGTAAACTACCACGGGTTCAGAACCTACAATACTAGAAGCACAATCCCCTCAGTTTTTCCTAACAGTAGAACATTTAGAGGTTAGTCAGGTGAAAGGGGATATAGCAAAGTCTCTTCACAAGAATTTTCTTTATCCCTGTAGCAAGGCTAAACTAGCCCCTTCATCTTCTTTCCCTGTGTTTCAATCAGTCTTCCTCCAATCATAACAGAATAAAAAGACTTGTCACCGATAACTCCTCATAGAATTGCAGTTAAACTATTCAGTATAAAGTATACAATAAAAATAACAGTATAAACTGTCAAGATCCTAAAATGTCTCTTAAAGATACAACACCAATATCTAGAGTCTTCGGAGGAGAGGCTACTGAGCTGACGTTACAGTTGAAGAATGAGAGAGAAAGGGACAGAGACAGGGAGACAGAGACAGATAGAGACAGAGAAAGAGAATGGGAATCATTCTGCAAATGGATACTAAAATATTGGCAGATCAAATACTGAACCAGTATACCTCACTTAAAAAGGCTCTTAATGTATTCAAAACAAATGCCATATGATGAATTTAGAGCATATGTTGTATTTTTATTTCCTTCTCCCACTTTGCAAATGTGCTGTCCAAACACTGATTAACGAGATGCCTTGTTGCTGTTTCTGTATTCACAATGCAGAAGTTCCATGACAGTCCCCTGAGCCCCTTTGTTAAAGGAGTCCTAGTAAAAGTTGTAACCATATCAGAAGACCTCCAAGCCCCAATTCAAGTTTAAAAGGGTCTCCTAGAGTAGTTTCATTTGGGCAGAAGTGATGACAGGGTCTATTAGCCCAAGCTGCTGTTGCTTGCTGAATATCATTCCTCACCATGAGCTCTCCATGACCCAGGTGCTAGGAAAATGAAAAATATGAGTCCAAATGCCATGGCCGAAGACTCACACAGCATGGCCTTTGTAGAATCATCTATGAGGTTGACCAGCTCCTTTCACAAACTCCCATTTGACTTTGCCAAGCTTCTCCAGAGCCCCCTTTTCATTAGCATAGCTGTGGCTGAGCAACCACATGGCAAAGATTAGAGTTTCCATGACATCATCAATTCTGAAAAACATTCTAGTATTTCAGAAAATATATGTATTCTCTTTTGGGATTAAGAACAAACCTATGAGTGCCATCTTAAACATACACAGGATGGCCCCCTCTAGGCTGCCCTCTCCCTCCTCCCACCCAACTCTAGACCTTCTTTGTTCCTTTTCCTTAAATTAATTCAAGAAGGAGAGGCAGAAATTGGGGCCAGTGGGCATAGACAGCTGTCATAATAGTAGCTCATAGTCTATGTCATACATGTGGGATATAGAGCTAACGACATCCAGGTTGCCTTAGGGAACTACTGCTAGATGAATAGGGGTGGGGATAGGACCTGGGATTTCACTGGGGTGTGAAACTCTCTGGTAAGGTAACTCCTTCTCCTAGAACAAGTCAGCATCTTTTCTGCAATTTATACCTTTACTAAGGGTTTTTAACCTTCATGGTTTCAGGGGCCCCTTTGTCAGTCTGGCAAAGCCTATGGACACCCTCTCAGAATAAAGTTTTTAAATGCATCAAACAAAATACACTGGATTACAAAGAAAATCTATTATGTTGGAATGTAGCTGTCAAAATATTTTTTAAAACAAGTTCATGGACTCCAGGTCTCTGTATTGGAGAGCTTCTCAGAGTATTCAGAGGTTGAATAAAGTACATGGATGGTATGAATCAGAATAGTACTTGAACCTAGGCTTCGAGACTCTGGTTCTATCTTTATCCATCACATCCTGATGCCTCTCTAGATGTAGATACTTTATTTCCTTGTATATCTCTTCTTTTAGATGTTTCCCAATTTTGAGAAGTAGATACAGAAAGGTGTTTTCTCCTCTACACACTAAAGTCCTCTTCTGGTGTTCCTTTTATAGCATGGACAAGATTCTGGGCTCTCAAAGGCTGTGCCAACAACAGAATACAATCTCTTGCACAACTGAGAATCATCGGGAACACAAGTCTCACTGCACTGTTTATCTAAAGATTGGCCTGACCAAGTTGGCTTGGCTACTAGCTGCCAACTCATGAAGACTTTTTCCCTGAGGCATGAAGAGCTTGTGGTCTGTATTGCTCAAGGGTATGCCTGTATTGATGAAATCACTAGTTATTTGAAGTAATTTCTCCACTAGTGAACTGCTGGAGGAGTGGAAAGAAGTAGGAATAACAGGATATATCCTGAAGGCTAAGCAAGAGCAATCAAAGAGTCAAGGACGAACAAAGAAGAGGGGAAGGGGAAATCTGTCAAAATTAGAAGGAATCATATAATTAAAAATGGTCACCTCAGTGTCTCTATCTCTACTGAGTCTGGCCAGCTGATTAGAATTATGTGTGATCAATCAGGAAAAGAGTCCTGGACTTGGAGTCAGAGAATTCAAATTGATGATCAGATAGATTCAAATGATGAGACCTTGAGTAAGTCACTGAAATATCTCTGATCCTTACTTTTCTCATTTGTAAAATGAAGGGGTTGGACCAGATGTCCTCAAGGTCCCTAAATCTACGAGTTTGTCTTCTCTTCCCCCTCCTTCTGTCTGCAGTCCCCATCCCATAGACCCCTAACAATATACAAACAACACAATAAATCCTGCTATTCCCACCTGCCAGAGGACAAAAATAGTAAGTGCTTCAGGGAAAACCAACCAAACAAAAACCTCTGCCATGGGGGTGTTCAGTTATCATTAACACAAGGAAATGCCATGAATTGGTTCCTGGTAAATAGAGCCAGGGGGTAGGTTTTCTTTTCTCCTCCACCCTGAGCTCCCCAACAAGTGACCTGGCACCCTGATTCATTCCCTGTTTATTGACTACTAGACATTACTGTTAATGACAAGCATTCTTGCCTTGATGGTGCACCAAGGAATTTGCATAGGTATAATTTGTCTTGTTCTTCCTGCTAATGTCGTTGCTATGGTTATGCATTAAATTTGCATCCCCAGACTTACCTTGCTCTAACCCCCACACTGTCTAGACTGTAGGACCTAGACATAGAGAGAGAGCACTTGAAGTGTGAAGTTCAGTCCTAATTCTTCCATATTTGGGTGCTGGGCTGTACCAGGGCAGTCACAAAGTGGGTCTAGTATCTAGGATCTGGGCTTAATTCTTTAAATTATGATCCATGATATTTTTTCAGATGTTGGGCTGGAAGCCAATGTCTTTGGCAAAGTAGTCATGAAGAAAGAAAAAAATCATTATCCTAATTTAATAGTGCTCTCAGTACTATCTACAGAAAATAAAAGGAGGGTGAATATTTCTTAAACTACCAGACACTGAGGCTCTTGGTCTAAGTATATGAAGAAATGCCCATTGTGCTCTTTCTCCTTTTAAGATAAAAGCAACATGATTTTATCCAGCTGATTTTGGGCATAATAACAGTAATGATAATGATAATAATAAAATCCCTGACACTTTTATGATCTATTACACCTTTCAAAGTGGTTTCACATTCACACACAATTCAGAGGAGCAAGTCCTCATCCCTCCTGCCAGGCCTCCATTGGGGAACGGTGAAACAAGTTGTACCATATGAATGCAGTGGAATATTATAGTTCTGTAAGAACCAGTGTAAGTGTTATATGGTGCATCCTCACATAAAATGTGAATGTGCATATAAGAACATTTTATATTCCCATCAATGGCAAATATATATATTCTCATATGTATTATTGGTACTCATAAATATAAGCACAAAGAGTTCTATACTGCTATAGAAAGGAAGGTAGGCAGGTAGGTGGGCAGGAAGGAAACAAGGAAACAAGGAAGGAAGGAAGGAAGAATAAAAGGAAGAAAAGAAGGGAGGGAGGGAGGAAGAAAAGAGGAAGGAGGGAAGGAAAGAAAGAAGGAAGGAAGGAGGGGAGGAAAGAAAGAAGGAAGGAAGGAGGGGAGGAAAGAAGGAAGCATTTATTAAGTACCTACCATGTGCCAGTCACTGTGCTAAGCACCTAACAATTATTTCATTTGATCCTCACAACAACCCTGAAAGGTAGGTGCTATTATCATCCTCTTAGAAAATGAAGGCAGAGGTGAAGTGACTTACCCAGGGTCACACAGCTCGGCAGTGTCTGAGAATGAATTTGAACTCAGATCTTCCTGGTTCCAGGCTTGTCATTGGCCCAAGAGGCAGTAATTTGCTCCAAGTCACACTTCTAGGTAGTGGCAGAATCATAACCAGAACCCATCTTTCTTGACTTTTGGGCCTCTGTTTTCCTGTACCACCTCACCATGTCAGAATCATTGGGGAAATGAACAAGAGAACCATCCCAATAGCTTTCGCATTGGTCTCCCCACTTTTAAATCTCTCTCCTCTCTCATTCTCCACACAAATGCCAAATCGATATCGCCAAAGTATAGATCTGACCACATCACTCCCTCTTTCCAGAAGATCCCTACTATCTATAAGATGAAAGGAAGGAAACAAACCTTTATTAAACACCTACTATGTGCCAGGTACGATGCTAAGCACCTTACAAACATTAGCTCGTTTGATCCTCACAATAACCCTGGGAGGTAGGTAGGCTGAGGCAAACAAGGTTAAGTGACTTGTCTAGGGTCTCACAGCTGGTAAGTGTATGAGGTCAGGTTTAAACTCAAGGTCTTCCTGCTCTATCCATAGCTGACCAATACATTATCATAATATACATTTCCAATATCTTTGAGCCTCACAACAACCCAGTGCATCAAGTATTAGAGGTATTCTTCCCAGACAACATGGCATAGTAGAGAGATCCAGCCTCTGAGTCAGGAAGACTTAGGTGCAAGCGCTGTCCCTGACATATCCTCACTCTGCAACCCACACACACCCTCCCGGTGGCACCCAAATAACTCTCTAAGACTCTAGGTTCCAAAACAGTGAGAGAAGTGATTTTTTTTCTATTATATTAATAACCAATTGTTAAATTAGAATTGAGGTTTTTTCCTCTTTGTTTCCTCACTCAGGGACCAGCCCCTATATGCCAGTCAGTCAATCTCTGAAGGACATTGCTGATAGATGAGATTGGCCAAATCATCCAGGTACCTGCTCTGGGATCTTGGGGTCTCAAGGGGGTCTTGGGTGGGACCCCACCTGACTAGAATATCTTACTTCTGTTTAGAGTGATCTACAGAATCTAATCTAGGTGCATTCTTGCCCTTAGGAAATAGACTTCATTGGAGTCAAGGGTAATCCAGTTTATAAAGGAGAAAAACCAATCAGTGTGGTCTGGGTAGAGACGGATTCCTTTGTCCAGATTGTTGGAGGCAGCTGAGTCACATGATCAAGTCAAGTTCCCAGCAGGAGGAGCTGAAGATTTTTAGCCTACCCTCTCCTTGATTGTTCACCAACTAGGGCCGATTTTCACATGTAAGGGGTACCTCCTTTTCCAAAAGTATTTAAACATTCAGGGATCTCCATGGTTTTTTATTTGGTTATTGAGAGGGACCACTGACGGTCAAAGTATTGATTATCAGCTAGAAGTTGGTTATTAATTACCCAGAAACTCTGTCTTTTGGGCTTTTCATTCATTTCAACAAGTGCTGGTCTGTATTGGTAGAGAGTTATTCCCCACCAAGAGTTACTATAGAAGTGAAATCCCAGATTCAGTCCCCAAAAATCCAGCCTGTGAAGCAGGGATTACAGGCATTATTTCCATTTTACAGAGGAATAAACGACCTGTCCAGAGCCATAGCCAGAGTGAGATGCGTGGTATGGAGCCAAGTCTCCCCTGATTCAAAGTTTTGCTCTCATCACATCACATCACATTACACTCTTTCTCTATCTAGTAGGCTGTCTGAAGTCTTTCACCTTCCTGCTGATGCCTTAGAGCGCTGTTCAATGCACGAAGATTGCTTTCACACTGACCTTTGTGTTCCCTCTACTTCTCAATTCTTAATCAAACAACCAGTCTTGTTCATCTTGACTCTAATCTTTCCTAGGATTCTTCCCCCCCTCCTTTTTCCTCAAGTACCAAAAGTAATATATCTTATAACACACAGTAAGATTGGTGGATTTTATTTTTATGCCTGAGTGATTATTTTCCTGGCTCGCTCTCTCAACCTTTCCCTTCTTTCACATGTGAAAATATTTTGGATTGGTACACTCTATAGAAAGAGAAGTATTTCTAAGAAAAATAAATAAAAATTGGAAGAGGATGTTGGAAGAAAACTGACTTCAAACTGGGAATCAGAAGCCCAGGGTTTGTAAGACCTTAGTTACTCTCTTAATCATTCTGCAACTCAGAGACTCCATCTGAAAACAGAGATGACAACTCATTCTCCAATTGCACACCTCAAAGAGAAGCTGTGAAAGGAAAATGTGGTGCATATTTGTGAATTGTGTACTATGAAAATGAAGGCTATCTATGAATTCAAGCTTTTTATAGCTTAAAATCTTAAATGTCATTGGTGAGTCTTTGAAGTTCCTTGAATAAAAGATTTAGCAATTTGATCCACAGAACATTCCTTTCCCCTTTCCCCTGTTCTGTGCTTTAAAATGGAGTTATGATCTTGCCAGTAGATAGCAGTTGTGAAAACATTGACTGCTGGGGAAGGACTGCCAAAACTTGCCCTATTGCGTTTGGTAACAGGAGGCTCTAAAATTGAATTACTTTCTTAATTCAAAAATCCCACTAACGCTATGGGACACTTGGGGGCTCTATCGTATCTATAAAACAAGTGTTTGGGGACCACCAACTCAGGGACTACCATGGCAACCAGGCAGGGTGCTGAACAGATGGGAACACAGGAGGTGAATATCAAGGCTGAGGCAACTAAAAGCTTAATGCTGTAGGGCAGGCAAGCAGCTGCATTCAACATATCATTGTTGGTAATGCTCAAGACTTGAGAACTCAGTTCTCTTCTACAATAAACCCAAAAGCTACATCAGGGCTATTAGAGAGTGAATCGGACAGTGCCTTGACTCAACTGGACCTGCCAAATCCTTGTGCAGGGTTTCACCAACATTCTGTATGTCCTATAGTGACTTTTCATTCTGAACCTTTTTCAAGGCATCGGGAGAGTAGGAGCATCAGGGAAGTCAGTCACATAGAACCTCTTTGAAGTCAGCTAATTTTCAATCATCACTCTAGGACAGGGATATTATAATTCCTAAACCTCCTTTTTCTCCACAGTTCTAACCTTCTCCCATGAGAGTTGCTCACAAGTAAAAAAATCTCAGTGCTTTGAATTTGATCTCTTTTCATTTTTCATTTCTTCCAGCTCAGTGTGTCAGAGGAGTCCATTGATTCAAGGGCAACTAAATGGAAAAGAGGGAGAAGCAAGGGGCCTGGGCAAAACATCAACCTGGAATAATCAAGAGTCACCAATACAAATAACAAAAAGTTACACAAGGGCATATACTGTATATGAAAGGCAGTGTGTGCACATGTGCATGCACAGTGCACACATGTATACACACAATGCATGCATATGCATACAACTTCAATTAATTTAGTTGATGGGGCAGGTCCCTGGCTTTGGTTTTTAGCATCAGTGGGGCAAGCAGTTTCAGCATTTATTGTAAAACTTGAAAAAATGATGGGGTAGTTTTGTTTTTACAGCAGCCACTGCTTCTTCTTTGCATGCCCATCTTGTGAAGACGGTGACAGGTTTTCAACTGGGATGCAACTTGTGAAATCTTCTCCACAACTGCACGTCACATGGGATTCCCATATGTGAAGGCATGAAGAGTTTAAATAACACACACACAGACACAGATACAGGCACACACACACAGACACACAGATACACACACATAGACACAGAGACACACATATACACACAGACACACACAGACACACACACACACACACACAAGGCAATCTGTTTTGTTTAAAGTGCATGCATCTAATAAGAAGAGATTCAAACAATGTGCACAGCCATGTACATTGAGTTTATTTTCCCGTTTCAGTCTTTGTGTTTCATTTAAACTCCCACATTGAATCCAGACATGGTAGATTTGCCATTAGAACAGAGTGACATCACTAATGACTTGTCACTTTCTAAATATCTAGCTGGTCAAAAAGAGGCTAAGCGTTTGTTGTTAATAGTCTCTGAACAGACACAAAATGTTTGATTGTATTTTTTAATCCTCAGCGTATTGTCCCAAAATGAGCATCAGTTTACAGTGTCCAAAATTAATAGTGTCACTGGTGATTATTAAGGCCACTCCCCCACCCCACCCCAATTAATGAAGACACAATCTCATTGCCCTCCACCGTATGAGGCCATAATTAAATCAGTTTGGATTTTTTAAAGGCAGAATTTCAAGAAGGTTGTCACACATGCTTTTACAGTTATAGGATTATATTTTGGGGGTATGTCAACAAGATTTGAAAATAATCTCTTGTCAGTAATGTCAGCTCTTTGATTGTGACCCCTGAGTGGTCTTCCACCTTTCATCAAATGCAGAACAATGTCCATTGGTCACTCCACTATACTTTAATTATGGTACCATTCTCCTTGTTCAGAAAGAAACACTTATTTGCCCTCATGTAACATGCATCAGTAGGTTTCCCTTCATTAAAACTTGCTCATGAAGAATAGCTCAACACATGAGATTCTGACAGTCGATTTTTAAAACATTCATCAGCCCTATGTCAGTGCCTGAAGCCCTTATCAGTAACTGTATGAGGGTGACCTTTGTTTGCTACTTTCATTAGAAGAGAAGAAATGATGGCAAAAGCATAATGCTGCATCCACTGATGGGCTACATATAGATCTAACCACCTATGCTTTTCTTACCAATCACACTGAAAATTTGTTCCACACAAGCTGATAAGGATCTAATTGAACTAGAATTGAATCAATTTTTTGGACCGTCGCAGACCACCAGATCACCAGATGGAATGTTTGGTGGCTTTGAATTCTTATTCTACTCTGACCTCAACTAATTAAGATTCAAAATATTTCCATTGGCTTTCACTCAGATTATTGCACACACGTCAGTTCTTAACTGAGGAGTGCATGATATGTTTAGTACTATCAGCAATTCATTATAATTTAGCTTGCCTGCTCTCCTTTTTGCCCTTATCAATGAATGATCTGTATTTTAAAAGTTAAAGGAAGTGTTATATGACTGAATTAAAAGGTAAAGTCATACGCTTGTTATCCCATTTCGGTAGAGTACATGTGACAAAGATTATGAGCACTGCACTGTGCTGGGAAGACCTGAGTCAGCTGCTTATATAGACTGAAGAATTTTCTAGAAGGGAAAATAAAAGAGGAGGGAAGGACAAATGGTTAATAGGCCCTGTAGGAGTGAGATTGCATATTATAGGCAAAAAGGTCTTTTTCTACATTTCTATATTTATATGATACAATATGTCATTTTTAAATATTCATTAAAAAAACCACCAACAAACATATCTTGAATAGGAAAAAGGCATTCAAAACAAAATATACCTTTGCAAAAAATGTGCAATTTTATTTAATCAGTTTTCATATTCTAGATCCTTGAGGGATAGAGCATCACTCGGATCCTGTGTCTAATGGCCTTGGCAGGAAGATTGCTTCTGAATTTGGCTCGAACCATTCCACTCTTTCCATGAGCCCGAGTAACTTTTCCCCAGATAACTCTTGTTCTGTTTGGTTTCCCACCAGGAGTCACTGTGTTGTTTTTGGCTTTGTATACATAAGCACATCTCTTGCCCAAATAGAATTCAGTTTCATCCTGAGCATAGACTCCTTCAATTTTCAGAAGAGCTGTATGTTCCTTCTGGTTTCATAGGCCTCACTTGTAGCCAGCAAAAATGGCCTTGGACCACAGTCTTCCAGACATTTTGCTGTTCTAGAAGTCCTGTTTCCACCAGGCATCTCAGACTCTAAGATGGAAGAAAAAGCAATGTCATATTTTATGACACAACAATTAATCCTTTAAAACTAAAAGAGTGTCATGCAACTAAAAGGCAAAGCCACTTCCAAAAAAAAAGATTTGGGGTATACTTGGGCACCTGGCCCATCTTGTATTCATACCTTTGATCCCCAGTACCTATCACTTAGGTGCTTAACAAATACTTGCTTGACGGATTGATTGATTGCCATTTGAAGGTCAGGGCACTGCTAATGAAGAAAAGAAAGAAGGGAGGGAGGAAGAGAGACAGGAAGGGAGAAAGGGAGGAAGAACAGAAAGAAGGAAAGGAAGGAGGAAGGAAAGAAGGAAAAGAGGGAAGGAGGAAGGAAGGGAAGAAGGGAGGAAGGAAGGAAAAAAGTAATGAAGTGAGGAAGGAAGAAAGGAAGGGAGGGAGGAAGGGAGTAAGGAAAAACTGAAGAGAGTAAGGAAGGAAAAAAAGGAGGAAAGAAGGAAAGAAGGAAGGGAGGGAGGGAGGTAGGAAAGGAAGAAGGAATGGGAGAAGAAGGAAGGGAGGGAGGTAAGGACAGTTAGAAGGGAAGAAGGAAAAAATATATAAGGAAATATAATTTATTAAGTGCTTACTAAATGCCAAGCACTGGGCTAAGCACCAGGGACATTATGCCCCCCCCCATAAAGATAGTCTCTGCCTTCAAGGGGCTTACATTCTAATGAAGGAGGACAACACAGAAAGACAGAGACATTGTTTTGAAGTCTGGAAACCAGAAACAGGTCTGCATGGGAAATGAAGGCCAGCCCTAAGAAAAACTCATCAAAGAGGGAAGAAGGCAGGTCTTTTAGAGGAATAGTACAGGTTGAAAAGGCCAGAGGAATGATTTTATGTTGGAGGATAAGGAGGACCCAGATGCTGAGGGAAGTTCCAGGATGAGACAGTGGCAGAGGAATGATTTTGAAATTCAAAAGTCAGGAATGGGGCCAGGAGGAGACCAGGTATGACTTGAGTTAGGTGAACTGACCTGAAACTCTATTGGGCAAAGGATATACATACATATGTGTGTGTATGCACACACATATATACATATATACACATGTACATATGTATGTATGTATGATGATCATATAAGAATTACCCTATGCATTGGGCTAGGAGTTTCTACACACTATGGACCTTTGATCTGGGCTGGTTTTACCTGGAGTTTACTAGCTATGCCTTGATATAAAAAGCAGAGGGAAGCTATGTTCACTTAAACTTCTGTTTCGTAAGAATGAGGGTTTACTTACAACCTCAGGCATCACAACTGAGCCAGATAAAGGAAACCAATAAAGGAGTGGGGAGGGTCCCTTTCAGACTTTGGGAGCAAAGTGAGCAAAGGCCCAGAGATAGGAGGGAGCAGAATGAGAACAAGGGATGTTTGGTTGAAATAGAGTATGAAAAGAGGAGTAGCATGAGACTCTGGCTGGAAAGGTCATTTGGAGCCAGAATATAGAGCTGTGGAGGGTCTTGAATGCCAGGTTAAAAAATCTGTGCTTCATTCAGGAGGCAATAGGGAACCTATTGAGGAGTACATCAAGAAGTGGGCTTCAGTGCTGTGTGAAGAACATAGGAACAGTTCAAATGCTCAAAGATCACTTAAGAACATCTCATGGGGATGCTCAGGGCAATAGAGACTATGCTGCCCCAGGGTCTTTTGACAGAACTGGGGTGTGTCTAGCCTAGAGAAGAGAAGACTTAAGTGAGACGTGAACATGACTTCAGCTGAGGTGGTAAGGACCTGAAAAGCATATGGAAAGGAGTTACTTGATGGTCTCTGTCACCTTGTGCTTCTCTCCAATCCAATGGCTTCCTTCATTTTTCCTTTCCTTCTGTCTTTCTCTACAATTTTAATGAGTCTATTTGGACTCATAAGATCGAGATTTAGAGCTGGCAAAGACCATCAAGTCTAACCCCCTTCTTTTACAGATGAGGAAACTGAGGCACAGAGAGCTATAAACAGGTAGTAAAACAGGTTGAGGTGAGATTTGAACTCAGTTCTTCCTGACTCCAAGTTCAGTGTCATGTTTCCTGCTAAGATGGCGGTGGATACTTTTCATAGAAACAGATGGAATGGCTCAAGACATAGAGTAAAGTCTGTTGCCATTCGGTCATTTTTTTCAGTTGTGTCTGACTCTTCATGACCCTATTTGGAGTTTTCCTGGCAAAGATACTGGAGTGATTTGCCATTTCCTTCTCCAGTTCATTTTACAGATGAAGAAACTGAGGCAAACAGAGTTAAGTGACTTGCCCAGGGTCATACAGACAGTCTAAGGCCAGATTTGAACTTGGGAAGATGAGTGTTCCTGACTGCAGGTCCTGCACTCTATCCGCTATGGCACCTAGCTGCCCTATAGAGTAAGTCAGTAGCAGAAAATAATAATTGTAATACTAGCCTTTCAGTAGCATTGTAAGATTTACAAATGCTTTCCCCTTACAATCCTAAAAATAGCTAGTGTGAGTATTAAAATTCGTATTTTGCAGAAGAAGAAACTGAGGGTCAGAGGAGTTAAGTTCACAAGAGGTAGGTGTCAGAGATAACATCTAAAACTAGGTCTTTCCAGGTCCCAGGTACGTTGATCCTTCTGCTGTATAAAAATATCTCAGTTTTGGGGGGAGAATAGTTAAGAATATGTGTAAAATTCCTGACTTCAGTTTACTTTCCTTATCAGTGGAAGTCTTCTAGACCCATGGGGAGACAGGTATTGATGGATGGACCTTCCTCTTGTAAATCACCTGGCCTCAGGGAACATGTCTTCCCAGCATACTTAAGGGAGGTATTTTTGTCAAGCCCGAGGGGACTTTATCAATCATTGAGCTCAAATGAAGAAAGTGGGAACCTGAGGAGTTGTGACTTGTTCAAGGTTACACGGATAGTAGCCAATTCTGGACTTAGATACAAGACCTCAGACTCTAAACCCAATTCTCACACTATGCCAGAATTGACTCTGCTGTATTCAGGACCACAGGGAGTCACATTGTGGAGAGCAGCCTCCTTTCCATATATGAGAGAAAGAGAGTGTATGTAAGTGTCTATATTCAGTCATTTATAGTTGCTAATCTTGAATCTTAAATATATATATATGTATATACACATATAAATATATATGTGTGTATGTATGTGTGAGTGTGTGTGTATGTGTGTATGTGTGTGTGTGTGTATCCAGAAAATGCAGTGGATAGAGTGCCAAGCCTAGAGTCAGGAAAACTCACCTTTGTGCGTTCAAATCTGGGCTCAGACACTTGGTAGCTGTGTGGCCCTGGGCAAGTCTTAACCCTGTTTGCCTCAGTTTCCTCATCTGTAAAAATTAGCTAGAGAAGGAAATAGCAAACACTCCAGTATCTTTGACAAGAAAACTCCAAATGTGGTCGTGAAGAGTTAGATATGACTGGAACAATTGAATAACAACAACATATCCATGGCCATGAGATGGCTGATGAGGAAAATTTCTCAGGTTATTTCCCTCCCCCACCAAGTTGTCATTTTTACATCATCTTTTTCATTCAGCTAGACAGTGGTTCTCAAACTTTTTTGTCTCAGGAACTCTTAAAAATTTATTGAGGATCCCTTCCCCCAATATTTATTAATATTTACTGTGTTAGAAATTAAAATGTCTTAGTGTTATAAAAGTAGTTTTGATCTTGTGGGCTCCCTGAAAGATCTCAGAGATCCCTAGGAATCCCCAGAGTACACTTTAAGAAACACAGATCTAGAATATACCCTGATTCTTAGCTTGCTCTTATGTTCTCTTTTTATCTAAATAATATGTAGATTTGGGACATCCTCCAAATGTAAAAAAACCCGAGTTGCAGGAACATCTGATGGTATGCCTGTGAGGAACCTGCAAGAGCCTACCCCTCGATAGAGACCTCAAGTAAAAGCTGTAATGTTTTCTTGAAATATCATGCATATGGTAACTCTTTTCCTTGAGATATTCCTGAATTTTGTGAGAGGCCTCACTGTGTAAGGACCCCACCCTAGCCAAAGGCTGGGCATAATTACTAACTTTTCACTCAGAACTCAGAACCAGAGTTCATAGTCATTAAAGGCTGGTAGATCTTCTGGAAATGTCCTTAATGGTCCCTTCATTTTAAAAATAGAGAGATTGAGGTTCAAAGAAGAAGCTATATGTGTGTAGATAGATAGATAGATAGATAGATGGATATATAGATAGGTTAGTTATTATCGAAGAGTGAACTATGGACCATTTGGGATCTCCAAGACCTTTGCAAGAGATTGGTCAGATTAAAATTATTTTTATAATAATTCTAAGACATTATTTGCCTATTAAAATACTGCTCATTTTTCCAACTACATATCTGTGTGAGGCCAGATTTTTTTCAAATACTTCAAACAAAACCACATATCACAACAGACTGAATGAAGAAGCAGATATGAGAATCTAGCTATCTTCTATTAAGCCAGATATCAAAGAGATGTGTGAAAATCTGTAAAAAGAATGCCATTCTCATTATTTTTGGGGAAATATAATCATTTTCCTAAAAATGTTATTTGTTAACAACAATTGGATTTATTATTATTATTTAAAAATAAATAAGCATAAATAGGTAAAAATTACTAGTTTTACTTTCTAATATGGTAAAATAATATCAATATCAACATAATAAAACGTGTCATATTCTAGTAATTTATGACAAATTATAATATAAATTATACATATAAGTTATATTTCTGATGTCATTATTAATTGACATAAACAAAAGCTCTTTGGGGTTCTCAAAAATTTTTAAGAACATAAAGAAAAAATTTCAGAACCACTGATATTGATGATAGATTACTCCGCCTGTAGAGGTCTCCCTTCTGGATCGATTGAAAGGCCAGCACCATCCTGGGCTGGTGATGTTTTTATCTCCTCCATCAGTTAAGACACCGAAAAGCTTCAGTGTAAAGATCTTGAAGGGGAGGCAAAAGATAACGCTTCATTTCCTTCCCACTTAAAATGCTAGAAATTCCAAGATGGATTGAAAAGCAGTGAACCAGAGCCAACCCTCAGGAAACAGGCCCCTACAGCATGAAGGTGCAAAGACTGAGTCATTCTGCATGTTGGATTTCCTCGTGGAAGCATCATACTTTGTGTCAATATGGGAAAGGCCCGTATGAGATGTGGCTCCTGGAGAGAATCAGAAAAACAAATATCAAAGTGCTAAAGGCAGCCACACCTCACTCAAAACAGGGCCAGCTGCTATGGGTATATATTTGATGTCTTGCTAATTTAAAATAAACCAAATACACTTGAACATGTTGGTTGTTTTTACTTCCAAGGTGAAAGGAAGCACAGAAGGACATATCCTGACACTCACCTTGGCCACGGCTGAGTTGTTCACTTGCCAGAAGCCAGAGCAAGAGCTCCTAGTCATCTCAGACTTAGAAGGTTTTCTTAGCAATCCATTAGTGAGTCCAGGGCTTCTTCAACTTTTTCTACTAGTGACCCTTTTCATGTTTTGGTAGCATTTGTTGCTTGCATAATGTGAGGGCATGCACACTGCAAAGTGAGCATGCTTTGCGTTCAGAACAAAGACTGCAGTGAACTTGCACAATGCAACATGGGCAAGTGATGCCAGAAGCACTTCAGATTCATTACATGTTTGATTTTTTTTTTTGGAGGGGGAAGGCAGAGGAGTTGGGGTTAAGTGACTTGCCCAAGGTCACACAGCTAGTAAGTGTGTCAAGTGTCTGCGGCTGCATTTGAACTCAGGTCCTCCTGACTCCAGGGCTGGTGATCTACTCACTGTGCCACCTAGCTGCCCTTACATGTTTGATTTTTAATTAATTTTTGGTTGTTTAGTGTTTAGAAACCAAATTTTTCATGACCCTGTATGGGATCATGACCCATAGTTTAAGAAGCACTGTGACCCAAGTCTCCCCTCATTTCAGAGACAGACATTGACTTCCACAGAGCTGAGGTGACTTGTCCAAGGCCATTCAGTGAATTATGGAAAAGCCAACAAGAGAACCCAGCATCTTGTCTCCTAGGCCAGTGCAATGTTCTTAATCAATATTTGTTGACTAAAAGAAGAGTGGAAGGTTCTGAACCCTTTTTGTATTGTGGACCCCTTTGGGCAGTTTGGTGAAACTTTAATTTAGAATTAGTGAAAATAAATATGATTTTCTTGAAAGATGAAGTCTAGGCTCTTTTATTTTTGGTTG
This sequence comes from Trichosurus vulpecula, assembly GCF_011100635.1. Lineage (NCBI taxonomy): Eukaryota > Metazoa > Chordata > Mammalia > Diprotodontia > Phalangeridae > Trichosurus > Trichosurus vulpecula. Next base: position 423,072,415 of record NC_050574.1, read on the forward strand.
TGGTATTCAGATAGTCCAATGATTCTTCAATATTTTTCTCCTCAATCTGTTTTCCCCATCAGTTATTTTTGCTAAGAGATACCTTGCATTTTTTTCCTATTTTTCAACCATTGGACTTTGTTTTAATATTTCTTGTTGTCTCATGGAATCATTGGTTTCAATTTGGTCCATTTGAATTTTCAGGGAGCTTGTTGCTTGGGCAAGGTTTTGTATATCTTGTGCCAAGCTGTTAATTCCCTTTCCAATTCTTTCTTCCATAGCTTTCATTCATTTTCCATTCCCTCAAGTGCTTCCATTCTATTTATAAAATTTTTAAAACTTAAAAAAACCCTTTCTCCATATTTTCCAGGAATTTTAGTTGATTTTTGTGCTCAAGCTATGTTTTTCTCTGAGACAATGCTTACATACTTTTGGAGTCATTCTCTTTTTTATTTGTGTCTTAAGCATTTTTGCTACCATTCCCACCCCACCCCTATTCTAGCCTGCTTCCTGACTTTAGACTTGCTGTTAGGATTGGGAGTTATAGCACTCATGGAAGGGAGGTATATAAGGTTCTGTTGCTATTTTCTTGGGGTATTGAGTGTTGTATTATTCCAGGATCTCAGGGGCAGCTCAAGTTGGGGACCTGAAAGCTTTCTGTGCTCCCAAAGTGGACTATTCCAGAGCAAGGTGTGATGCTGGCCCCCCAGGTCTGAGCTCTGCAAGTTCCTCACCAGGCTTTGAGCCTGAGCAAGAGTAAACTGCTGCTAGATTCCACCCCATCAGCCAACTGGAAAGGTCTATTGGCTGAGCAGCAGAACTGCAGGCTCTTCTTGGACTGGGATTCTTGCTGTGATTGTTCCGTTGCAGGCTGGGCCACTTGTTAGAGGTGAGATCTTGATTTATGCCTAAGTTCTGATTTACTAGTCCTGTTGCTTTTATTGCTAGGTTCTGAATTTCTTCCTTTCTCTATCCAATGCTGATTCCCTTCCTACTGGGAGGACCACTGCCTTGCACAGATCTCCTTTTCACCTTGCCCTGGATCCTTGATCTGGGACTGGGTAGTAGGTGACAAAGCTGATGGTTGGCACCCGTCCCCATTGCAATGCCCTGATATGGGTCCAGGAGTGTAGCGGTATGGGTCTGAGATCTCCTTTTGTCCTGGTGCACAACCTCTTTCTGGGTACTAGAGTGCTCTTTAAGCAGCATGCTACCCGGCCTGACTCTGTCTCTAGTGACCACAGACATCCTTATCTCTTTATGTCAAGCTGGACTGTACAAAGAACTCACTCACTAGGGTTTTTTTCTTGATTTCCCCATCAGGATTCAGTCTGGTTCATTTTCAGATCTCTTAGGAGGAGCACGGTAGAGAGGAGCTCACTGTATTGCTTCAGATTCAGTCTGGCTCACTTTCAGATCTCTTAGGAGGAGTACGGCAGAGAAGGGCTCACTGTATTGCTTCAGATCACTCTGCTATCTTGGCTCAGGCCCAGTCTCTCTATTTCTCACTTTAAGAAGAAGCAAAGGAAGAGAGAATACACATTTATATAGTGTCTGCTGTGTGCCAGGAACTGTATTAAGGGCTTTTTACCGATATTATTTCACTGGATTCTCACAACAACCCTGTGAGGCAGATAGTATTGTTATAGAGTTGAGAAAACTGAGCCAAACAGGTTAAGTGACTTATCCAAAGTTCCTGAGTTTGGATTTGAAGTTAGGACTTCCTGACTACTAAGCTCAGCATTTTATCAACTGTGCCACCAGTCGCCTCTATATACTACTTCCTGTGGGAGATAGACAGACAAAGAGGCAGACAGACAGATAGATATTTTTTCCACTGTACCATACTGTCTTGCCATGATGACTCGAACATGAGGAGTGGCATAAAAACATCACCAAGGACATGAATAACTGAAAAAGAAGGTATACTTGTAGGTTAAAAGAAGTGGTGGTAACAGATAGATTGCCTGAGTGCCACCCTGGTATCCATTGCATATTAAAAGAACCAGAGGAAGGCTTCCAGTTGAACTGGGTAGATCCTCTGTGGAGAATTCACAGAGAGACAAGGCTAAAAATCATGTAGGATGACTTAGTATGGATCAGTTGTCATTTGCACATGTTAAAGGAATGCCTGTGAGGTCACAGGAAAATGAAAGTATGTTGCTGCTGTTCAGTCGTCTTCAGTCCAGTCTGACTCTTTGTGGCCCCATGGGGGTTTTCTTGGCAGAGATACTGGAGTGGTGTTCCATTTCCTTCTTCAGCTCATTTTACAGATGAGGAAACTGAGGCACACAAGGTTAAGTGACTTGCCTAGGGTCACATGGCTAGTAAATGGATGAGGCTGGATTTGAAGTCAAGAAGATGAGTTTTCCTGACTCCAGTCCTGGCACTCTATTGACTGTGCCACCTAACTGTTTATTGAAATATATGTACATTTGCATATTAAAAGGGAAAATTTTAAACTATGCCTATGTATATTGAAGTATATTATATGTGTATATATATATATACATATATATATATATATATATATATATATATATATATATATATATATATATATATGTATTAAAGAAATTCCTTTCTATTGCTGCCCTACTCCTCAAACCTGGAGAAACATAAAAAGTTAATTCAGAAAATATTTTGTAGCTTTTAATCACTTACCCGCCTCCTGGTCTTTATCCTTTCAAACCATTTCATTTCATCCATTGTGACCTTGAGAGAATCACCTCACTCCTCTGAATGTCAGATAATGCCTGCACTCCCTACCTGGTGGAGTCTTAGAGAGGAAGGTGCTCATAAACTCTAAAAGCTAGCGAAATGTGAGTCCTTGTGGTGGTAGTGAACAAAAGCCTGGTTTAGATGTAAATACTATGAATCACTTACCTACCTTTTGCTCCTTCCTTCATGAGCATGGATGATTTTTGCTTCCTTGGTATCCACTGAGTCCAGGTCATCTGCCTAGACCAGTTCTCTTCTTCCCTTTCAATCCACTTCCTTCCCTCCCTTTCCTCCCCTCATCAGCCTTTCTTTGCTGTAGGGCTTCATTTCCCACTCATGGGGATTGCAGTCTCCTGACTAGATATGATACTACTCAGAAGACCTTGGAGTGGTTTCCATGGTTTCTCCTCATGGAATCCTCCTTTTGGAAATCTAACATTCTTTCTTTCTTTCTAACTTCTGCCTTGGAAATTTAAATATGCATGTACACAGTTCTGGGGAGGTTTAACACCCTCCCCAGAAGTCCTTCAAATTCCTGAGGAGATAAATCAAGGACTCCCATTGTATTTCTACTTTCCTCTTTCCTCTTCTTCTCCTTTTTCCTTTTTTTCACTTGTTTTTCTCTTTTTTTCTTGGAATGAGGGTAGATTGTCAGGCTTCTCTGATCTAAAATATGTAGAGATCCCTAGGGTCTCCAACATACCTAAAGGAAAACAGACCTGGTTTTCTTCATTAAATTTTATCATTTTGGAGGAGGCACTGACCGCAGAAAAGCTTAACTTCACCTGCTTGACTTGTCAATGGTGTTTCTAACTGAAAGGCAAGCATTTTGCATGGTCCAGCAGAGTTCCTGGCCTGGACTTAGATTCCATCTTCCTGAGTTCATATCTAGCCGTGGACATTTACTAGCTATGTGACCCTGGGCAAGTTATTTAACCTTGTTTGCCTCAGTTTCCTCATCTGTAAAATAAGCTGGAAATGGGAAATCACTCCAGTATCTTTGCCAAGAAAACCTCAAATGGGCTCAGACATGACTGACCAACAACAATGACTGTAAGCTCCTTGAGTTCAGGGACTTTCTTTCTTTTTCTTATTTGTACTCCTAGCACTTAGCATTGTGCTTGGCATGTAGCAGGTGCTTAATAAGTGTTTATTGAATTGAATTTTGGGTCAATCACTGAGCAGAGACCATTGTGCTTTGATGTTTTCATGAGCAGGTCAGCTCCTTAAAAGCACCTTCAAAAAGCTGTCTATTGAACTAAACTTAAAGATGGCTACTGGATCTGTGATTTTATTAGTATGGAGAACCTTCTCTGTGGACAGCAAGGTAGTACGGTGGATAGCTTGGAAGTCAGAGAGGGCTAGGAGTCAGGAAGACCTGAGTTCAGACACCGGCTGTATGACTCTGAGTAAGTCACTTAACCTCTGTTTATCTCAGTTTCCTAAACTGTAAAATGGGACTAATAATAGTACTTCCCTCATCAAGTTCAAATAAGATAATACTTTTTAAAATTTTTATTTTTTATTTTTGGTAAAATAAGACAATACAAAGTGCTTGGGTAGTAAAAAGTACTTAAATGCTTATTCCTTTCCCCCTTCCCCCAGTTCAGGTTGGTGCCTTCTCTGAAACGTCTTGCCTTAGAGAGAGATCTACAGTTTTGAAAGATTAAGTGACTTGCTCAGGGTGGCCATGGCTAGTCAATGTCTGAAATAGGACTTGAACCCAGGTCCTGGTGCCTTTGGGACTCCAATTCACGCCCCACTACTTTTTGAATCAAGTTTGACTTTGGACAAACTCCCTTCTCTCCTTTTCATGATGTCCTCTACAAATCTCCCTAAAGTATGTAAGGGATGATTTACAGGAGTTTGGTGCTGGCTGCTGGACTAGATTCCTGGGAATAATAGCAGGAGGAGATATTAATACAATTGTCAATTTAAATAGGCTAAAATCAACCTAATCTTTATGCAGTAGGCACTATAGAAATAGCCACCGGAAGTCCTCTTTTCTTTCGTCTCTCCAAGTTTTCACTTCTCTCTGGCTTCATTCCCTACCTTTAAAAGTGTCTTGTGCAGACTCTCATTGGCTTAGATTCCAGTGGCCCAGTATTAGACCAATACAAAAAGCTGGGCTTTAGGTTTGGAAGGGAAGGAGGAAAAAAAAATAATTCTTTCACAAAGCCAAGGAATACTTTTACTGGGAAGGGTTTTAGAATAGTTCAACTCCTCCATTTTACAGATGACAAAATTGAGGCTTGAAGGGATAAAGAAAATTGTTCAAAATCACAGCGAGTGAGCAGCAGAGAGTCAGGTCTAGACCTCAGGCCTAGCTGACTCATCTAGTACTCTTTGCGTCACAGCACGTAGCCTTGCACCTTAATTTTCAATATTTGGCCACTAAGCAAAGAGTCTTCTTGACTTTTAACACTGTATGTAACTCAGAAGAGAGGCATCCTTCCCACTCTCAGGTCAGATAAATGTTTAACAACAGGTTCCTCAAGAAGAAAAAAAATAAACTATGCACACCATACATGTGTGCGCACAGACATACAGACACACAGACACACACACACACATTTTAAAATTTATTTTTAGAATCCATTACATTTTTTTTTGATTTTCAATTTTCTACCTCTTTTTCACACACACCCCCCTACAACCACTGAGAAGGTAAACAATATATCAGTTATACACGTGAAGTCACACAAAACAGATATCTGTATTAGCCATATTGCAAAAGAAAAAAAAAAAGCAAGGAACTTTGGGACTCTGATTCATGCCCCACTGCTTTCTGAATCAAGTTTGATTTTGGACAAACTCCCTTTCCTCCTTTTCATGCTGTCCTCTACAAATCTCCCTTGAGGGAGTGAATATGTAGTACCAATAAGGGAAGTAAAAAATGTATACTTCAATCTGCACTCAGAGTTCATCAGTTCTCTCTCTGGAGGTGGATAGCATTTTTTGTCATAGGTCCTTTGGAATTGTCTTGGATTATTTTTTGATTAGAGTAGCTAAAACTTTCACAGCTGATCATGATTACAATATTGCCATCACTGTGTACAATATTCTCTGGGCTCTGCTCACTCAACTTTGCACTAGTTCATATAAGTCTTCCCAGCATTTCGTATAGCCCAATATTATTCCATCACAATCATTTACCACAACTTGTTCAACCATTCCTCAATTGAGGTATACCTCCTCAATTTCTGATTCTTTGCTACCACAAAAAGAGCTACTATAAATATTTTTGTACCTATGAGTCCTTTTCCCTTTTCTTTGATCTCTTGGATTTTGGAGACTTTCTTTGGGACCTTGTATTGGTATTGCTCAGTCAAAAGATATGCACAGTTTTATAGCTCTTTGAGCATAGTTTCAAATCATTCTCTAGAATGGCTGGACCAGTTTACAACTCCACCAACAATGTATTACTGTCCCTATTTTTCCACACCTCCTCCAGAATTTATCATTTTCCTTTTCTGTCATGTTAGTCAGTCTGATAGGTTTGGGGTGGTACCTCAGAACCCAACATACTTTTAAAGTTAATCTGCATTATTAACATTTTCTCCATCACTCTCTTAGGTCTAGACAATCAACAAAACAACAAATCAAGCCCTGATTTGTAAGTATTTGCTGATTTCTGAGGTATAAATGCTGACACTGAATATTTAACAATCGACTCTCTTAAGCCCTACTGAGCTAGCTCCAACATATCACTGCCCTGGGCCTACGAAAGACAAGGATTGTTTTCACAGTGTTTAAGACTTTTTCTCTGTTTCCTTATCTAATATAGTTTATGATGAGTGTCGCATTGGAAAGTTCACTGGAGCGAATCAGAAGACTTTTCATTAGGGTGCTGGTAAATGTTTAAGAAATGTTTAAGAACCAGATGTTCTTCCCCCCCTCAAATATGCTCATGACACACTTTTAAGTTTAATTTGCATAATTAACATTCTCTTCATGGTTTTCTTAATTCTAGATAATCCACAAAATAGCAAATCAAGTCCTGATTTACAGCATTTGCTGATTTCTGAGGTGTAAATTTAACAATTGATCTTGGGGGCCAGTTTGAGCTGGTCATCTGAGTTTTCCATTGACCAGTTGTGAGTTTGGCTAAATTGCTTCCTCGCCTTTGGCCTCAGTTGCCTCATCTGTAAAATGAGGCAGTTGCACTAAGTCTTAAGGTCTTTAGGATTTTTTTTTCCCATCACTCTGTGATTCTTGCCTCTTTAAGTCTTCGCTAAAGACTAGAAAAATAACATTTTGCAACACCAGTACTCAGATGCTTTGCCTATAATTCCCCTTTAGGATGATAGGATTATAGATTTAAAGGTAGATGGAACTTTGAAGGTCAGCACAATATGGTGAGGCAACATATGGCCCAAGGTCATTTAAGCTTGCTGGCCCTTAGTTTCCTCATTTTTAAAATATGTAGAGAGGGTGAGAGCAGAGTTAAGAGCTAGTAGTTTTCGTCCAGTTTAACGCCCTTATTATTCAGAAGAGGAAATAGAGACAGGAAGAAGTGACATCAAAGGTCACACAGAAAGGAAAGCACCAGAGCAAAGATTTGAACCTCCATTTTCCAATTCTAAAATCCATTTCATTGTACCATGTTTCATTAACTCTGACAATGTCATGAAAAACGAAAGAAGGAATTCTGTTTCCACAGGATTAAAACTACTCCCAGCTTTGCAGGAGTGATAACAGGATGTAAGTCAGAGGCGACTGGTTCTAATGGGAGCTGTGACCTAGCAGAACCAGGCTTCTGATTAAGTAAAAGATGAGAAACTTGTATGCATGCTTAAGGAGCTGTTTAATGTTATCCAACACACCCCCAGAGTGGAGTGAGCTAATTTAAATGCATGTGAGATGCATGACAAGGGAGGGGGAACATATTAAGGAGAAGAACATAGAAGAGGCATTTCTGGAAGTTACATTCAGCCAGTGGAGAACAAGGGGGGAAATTTGAATTGGGAACAGGGCATAAGTAGCTTTGCATTTGTCTGAGCAAGTGTGCTTCTTTAGGGAGTTACTCATTCACAATGAATGTAAAATAAAATAGGAGCGTCCTGGCTTTACAAAGAGTATTATTCTTTCTAGAGCAAGCATGTTTCTCACGATGTCATCTCCGAACTAGGAAAAATCATAGTGTTATAGAGTTGAAGAGAACCTGAGAAATCAACTATTTGGTCCATACAGAAGAGGAAAGAGAGGTTCTTGTCCAGGTAAGTGTTGGAGTCAGAGCTAGAACCCAAAAATGCTGATTTTCATTCTTCAGGGACACAAGGGCAAGAGCTGAAGAACCTATTCCTATTTTTTCTCTTTGAGAATGAATGTATTTGCTTATTCTTTTAAGTACTTGTTGCTTGTATTTATAAGTTAAAGGTACAGTTGCTCACTGGAATTGCAATTATACAAATTATTGGCAGATCCCAACTACCCTGATAGTGATTTCAGAATTATTTCCCAGGGGCTTCTTTTAAATGTTAAGCCCCACTAGTAGATTTAAATTGCAATTCAATTTAAAAAATTCAATTTACACCCAACTTTCCAACAACACATCAAATGCATAAAGAAAGGCCTATCTGTAAGTATTTGGGTTTAGTCTTGAGGTTTTCCACCTCCCTTCCCCAGCTGACTTGATAACCTGCATATATATGTGTGGGGGTGTATATTTGTGTATGTGTGTATATATAAATATGTATCTTTGTACATATATGTGTGTGTATGTATGTATGTATCTTATTCTCTAATTCTCTGACAGCAGAGAAATGTTAGTGAACAATTTGTGTACTATTAAAGCCTTCAGTAAGCAGAAAGTCTGTGAATTGAAACCTGTCCCTTGAAAGTAGTTTTTAAAACCAAGTCCTTGAGTCAGAGGGGTGTTGCTGCTTGGCTTTATTCATTATTTAAATTGGTGAGCTGACCTTTTATGGGGGAAGAGAAAAGAAAAGCCTTTTGTTAAAGAAGATCATAGGAGAAAAGGCTTCTTAGGGATATCTAAACAAGAGATAAACTACTTGGCAGATGGGGGAAAAGGATGGTGGCCTGGGTAAGGAGGGGTTTGCAATTAAATGGGGAGAAGGAAACAGAGTCCAACATTTTTGAAAGTAACAGGTTTATGGAAAGGAAGATATACTGGAAGGAGAGCAGAGACACATGCTCAAGACAAAGCCAATTGCAGTTTAGAAAGGCACCCTGAGAAAAAGGCAGGGAGACTGGGGAGGGCTACAGAGAGAAGGACCAAGAACCACTGAACTGAAAAGGTCATTAGAGGTCATCTATTCCAAATAACAACCAAGGCAGGCATCCAGTCTGCAACCTTCTTGATAGAGGTTTGGCCTGTTGAAGATGTCCAGGGACATGGAGCTCACTCACAAACAAGACAGGATCTTCCATTGTGAGACAATCCTAATCTATCATCAGGTTCTTCTTTATATTGAAACATAATCTGATTTGCTTTCATTTCCACTCATTGGTCCTAACTAGTTCTTTCTTTCAGAGGTATAAATAATAAATCCCTTCTTCTTTCTACCTGATAACACTTCAAATATTTGAAAATGTATTATATTTCCTCCCCCTTATATTTTTTGTCTGCTAGTTTTTTCATTCATTTCTCACTAGATGTAATTTCCAGATTTTTGTGATCTTGATGAGCTTCTATTGAGATCCAGGTTGTTAATATTCCTCTTAAAATATAGTTCCCAACGAGGTTGGTGCAAACATTTCAGGGAACATTGTCTCAACAGTGATCATACCTTCGACCTAAGATTTCACTTTATCCCCACAATGTCATTTTAAAAGGAGCTATTGGTAAAAAACAAAATATTCATAGATACTCAATTTGTAATAGCAAAAAGATGAAAACAACTTTTACATGCATCAATCAGAGACTGTATGAATAAATTATGGTAAATCAATGGGATATTATAATACAATAAAATAAATATGAAGCAGACAAGGAAATTTGAAAAGACCTTTACTTCAAAATGATGTGAAGGATAATTATAAGAACCAGAACTGGATGTATACTATTACTGTGTAAAAAGAAAGAAAGGAAGAAAAGATAAAAGAAGGAAAAAAAAGAAATATAGAAAAGGGGAAGAAAAGGTAGAAAGCAAAAAAGAAAGGAACGGGAAGGAAGAAAAGAGATAGGAAAGGGAGCAGAAAGGAAGGAAGGAAGAAACAAAAGAAAGGTAGAAAGGAAGGAAAAAGAAAGAAAGAAGGAAAGAAAAAAGAAATGAAGGAAGGAAGAAAGAAAGAAGAGCTAAAGCTAGAGGTAGCAAAACTTGACACACACTTGGAAGGGGACACAGAACAGAAGCAGTTTTTTTTCTTATTTGTTTGTTAACAAGGTTCTACTTTGTTAAATGTTAATGCTTTATTTATTTGGGCAGCTAGGTGGCACAGGATAGAGTTTTGGGCCTGGAGTCTGGAAGATTCATCTTCTGAGTTCACCTCTGGCCTCAGAGACTTAGTAGCTACATGACCCTGGGCAAGTCACTTAACCTTATTTGCCTCAGTTTCCTCATCTGCAAAATGAGCTGGAGAAGGAAATGGCAAACCACTCCAGTATCTTTGCCAAAAAAACCCTAAATAGGGTCACAAAGAGTCAAACATGACTGCAACGATTGAACAGCAGTGATTTATATACTTTCTTATTTTGTATATTCATTTACTTGAGTTTGTTAACAATTACTAAGTTTAGAATAAAATTTTTTTAATGCAGTGGCTAGAATTGCGCATAATATTCTACATATGGTCTGCCTGGTATAGAATGGCATAGTAGATATTAGTACTATGATAGTAGTAGATAGTAGATATTACTAAGTCTATCGATGCAGTATAAAGTTGCGTTAATTGCTTTGGCATCTCATCATTCAATCTTATTGAGTCCACCCCAACCCCCACCTTTTCTCCACTCCTCCCCTCCCCGGGTCTTTTTTCATGACACTTTTTTCCCACACTTGTGCAGCTGATTTTTTTCCCAACATAAATAAAGGACTTTACTGCTAACCCTATTAAAATTATCTTTTGAGATCTTTATGAATCCTGATCCTATCATTCAATTGGTTAACACTGAAGGGTTTGTCATTAAAGAATTAGAGAAATGAGAGAAAAGAGAGATTTAGGCAAGAAAGATGAATATTTAGAAAGTAACTTGAACATTTTAAATGCTGAACTAGACAATAATTCAAGGACACACTCCAGGTGGGAACTTAAAAGTCTACAACATATTTTTAAATCACAGAAGGGCATATGGCTGCTATAAAACATACTCCAAACCTGCTTCTGGTGTCTGGGGCTATTTTGGGATTTCCAGATATATGCTCCAGAACTATTTAAAACATCAATCTAGAATATTTGCCATATAAAATATGGCATGTTTACTATTCAGTTTGGGGTAGAGGGCATAAAGGACAGGCTGCCCCAGGCAGATAAAGTTAAGTTAGTTTGGGGAATAGCTCATTCCTCAGAGTCCTGTCCCAGTACTCATGGTGTCCACTCTTGAGACAAAGTGGAAGGGTAAAGTGACAGACCCTGGGAGAGGGACAAGACCCTTAAAGGAAGTACAATGTGAAATATGGCAGGAATAAACAGTATGAGGTGCAGAGATGGCCTGCCAGATGATGTCTATGGAAAAGAAATAATGGTCACCCAGATGCGGCAACCTTGGGGAAAAGCCCTGGCTGCCTTGCCCTAGTTATAGCTCTGATGCTTATTAAACCCGTTTGGAAGGATAGTAAGGGAGATGGTTAGAGCTGGAAGGAACTTTCAAAGTGGTCTGGTTTTATAGATGACTAAACTGAAGTTCAGAAGGTTAAGTGACTGCCTCCCAGGTTCTCCTCTTCCAGATCCTTAACTCTCTTCTGTGCTTCACTGCCAATGAATACTCAAGACATCACAGTTCCTGCCTTCAAATCAGAGACTCTAAGGTTCTGATCATTAACCCTTCTTCTTCTTCTTTTGGATTTGCCAAGTGGCAAGAGGTAGGGGATATGAGGAAAATGAGTTACAGCAAATCTCTGCTCTTCCCTTTTCTTTTTTGTATAAATATATACTGTCTCCATCCTCAACCTTCATTAAAATATAAGCTCCTCATATTTTCTATAAGGGCGGAGTTTGTTTTTGGTTTGTTTTTGTATCTTCAGGACCTAGCCCAATGCTTGTTTTATAGGATGGATTTCTCTTTTTTATTTTTTTCATTTCAGTTATTAAGTTAAACATAATCAACAAGTACAAGTACAACTATTTAAATATTCAAAACAGAACCAAAAAAGGGACCTGTGTATGAAACCATGGTGATGGCATGCTTCTGGCCCATCTGTCAATGTCGCTTCCTCTCTCCTTAGTTGTTTCAATAATCTTTCCAGCAAATACTATCAACTGAATGAAAACCAGTCAGTCAGGCAGCCTTTATTAAATACTTACTATTTGCCAGGCAATGTGAAAGTGACTTTAAAGATGTTCTTTGATTCCTAGGCTATATTAACAACATTATCAAATGAATGAATAAGCAAATGAAAAAGCATTTATTTAAAAACTTACTACATGCAAAATATTGAGCTAAGTACTGGGATTACAAATAGATGCAAATTTGATGTTAAAGGTATGCCATCATCCCAGCAGTAGGAGAGAACTTTTTACCCTGGGCATAACTGCATGTCTTGATGAAGGAGATCATAACTTTGGGGATCAACTCTGTGCTGTGTACTCTTGGAAGAACACTGATCAGCAGTGGCTGATTGATACAATTTATTCCAACATAGGTAATGTAGATAGTTTCCAGAGCTTGGAGCTAACCTGGGGCAGGCAGGCAGGTCTAACTGCCAAAGAAACTTTGCATTGACAGAAGATTTAGTTACTGTGTCTCATGAGGATGTCTTTCACCAGAACTGCCAACCACAGACAGCTCACCTTTAAGAAAATTGTCCAGAAAACTGTAGTTAGCACGACTGAAGAGGAAATTGCTAGTAACGATGGTTCTTTCAGGAGAGTCTGGGCAAAGGATGAATTGATGTAGTAGATAAATGAGCGCATGTAACCTGGGTGTAGCCTCAGTCATAGGATTCATAGCAGATCAAGGGAATAAAGAATCACCTGGAATTCTGGTATACAGATATGAAAAGAATGGAGATGCTGGTAGAATATCAGGACTGTGACATCCTATCCTAGAAGACTCTACACTACCTCTAGGAGGATCTTACCATGGCTGCTGAAACTAGCAGCTGCTCAGAATGTTGACTTTGTACTAAATTGTATCCTGGAGCAGGGGAAGATTGGGGTGTTTGGAAGAATGTGGGGTGAATTTCAGAGACATAAACTTCTCTTGCTTTACATAACTTGTCGAAGTGTGAAACAAGGACTTTTCTGCATCTGGTGATTGTCATTGATGGGGGGGGTATCCATTCTATTGTCACCTGGAAGAGAAAAGGACTCCGTGAGGGTAGTAATATAATTTTTAGCATAAACTAGTTATTGGGGGGATGGTCTCATGATGAAAGAAAATGTTGGCTTTTTTTAGCTATTGTATTAGTAATTAAGGTGGGACTTTCTTTTACTGTTTTCTCTTTTAGCACTTATTTAATCAAGTGCCCTGATGAGTCTGTCCTTTGTTTCTTTGATTAGATTGGGAGTCTTTGATGACTTGCTTGCCTCAAGGGAAAGCCCAGTTTACATGGGTTTGAGTCACATGTTTGTGACGCCAGAAGCTTTTAGGCCACGTGGGTTTGAGTCACATGTTGTGATGCCCTTTGACCCTGAACAGGATATATAAACTCAGAGGCTGGCATTTTTCCTTAGGGCTCTCACTCACTGGAAGAATGTTGTGCGACTTGAAGAGACTCTGGGCAGCCGTTGTTAAGAGCCCCCCAGCTTGTAAACCAAGATGTTGGGACTTTCCTGGTAACTATGAATTGTGATTTGAGTCAGACAAGGTTTGTCTGTTGATGTTTATAATTTCTATTTGTATTTATTCTGAAGTTCAGGGTGCTGGCTTTTCCTCCTGATGAGTTGTCTTGAATGATATTTGTGAATGATATTTGTATGTTAGATTAAAGTGAGATTGTTAACCCCTTAAAGTTACTTTCCTTAGTAAAGCAGATCGAAGAACTTGTGCTGGCAGCTCTTGTTGCTGGTCTTGTTGGGTCTTACACCCCACAACAGCTGCTAGCAAAATTGTTGTTACAGCTATTCCAAATACTTTAATAAGAGTTCTCTGCTAGGCATTTAAAACACTAATTTGTGAGGATAAACTCTGTTGGAGAGAGAGAATACAGAACACAGGTAACCCATGGAGCTGAGGAATTTTCTTGATTTGGGGCAGGATCTGAGAGTCCACTGTTTTCTGATCAGCTGATGTGCTTCTCTGTAATCTCGTCAAAAATCTCTCCTTGGTGTCTAGGTTTATGGAGCCTCTTCTTCTTGAAGTAAGCATGGGTAAGATGGTTTGGAATTTTCACACCTGAAAGGTTAACCCTGGTAGAGGTGACAACGAAAAATTTCTGATGGGTCTTTCTCAGAGGAACATGGTTGATGGTCAGAGGTTCAGTCACCAGTAGCAAGCCACTAGCTAGCTGCTTCAGGAAAACTACTCGCTTGCCCCTGTGGTGGCCAGTGAGCATGATCAGAATGATGCCTGGCTTGGTGCTAGTTCAAAGTCTCTTCACATACCGGCTGAAGGGCTTTTTGCCACGACTTAGCAGCTTTCTAGGTACATCCTCACTAGGGTAATACCTAGGCATTTTTTGAGTCTTTACCACACAGGTTCCTCCATTCTTAGCTGTAGTAGCAGGTACCTTCTCTTTCTTTTTCCTTTCAATCTGGGTTTTTGTTGCAGCATATTTTTGCTTGTACATGGCTCTCTGGGAATACATTGCAGACCTGGAGTATCTACCAATTCCTCGGTCCAGGACTGGGTTCCTACTGCAATGCTTTCAAGGCTTCTTTACCAGCTTTTCAGCCACATCTTCCTTTTTGTTCTCCTTTTTTTCCTTTTTGACCCTCTTCTCCTTTGGTTCCTTTGGGAGCTTTTTGTCTGTCATCTTGAGAGAAGGCAGAGTGAAAGAAAAGATTGTTAACTCAAGTGTGGGAAGGAGGTCTTTCTTTTAATCATACCAGTCTGTGGAGAAATACCACAATGTTCTCATGTATCGCTGAGTTTTGTCTAAGATTTAAAGGAACAACTCCCCACCTCAGTGCCCTGCCCTCCACTCCTCCAACATTAATGACATTATTAACCCAAAATGTAGCTCTGGGCAAGAGAAACCACCCTTCATCTTTTGCTTACCTGCTTTATGGGTCGGTGGCTTTCTAGAAGCCAAGAGGCTTTAGATATAGTGTATATTGGTTTAGAATCAGTCAGTCAACATACATTTATTAAGCACTTATTATGTACCAGGCACTGTGTTAAATATTTGGGACAAAGATATACACAATACAGTCCCTGGCGCTCAAGAAGCTTGCAGTCTAATGGGAGAGACAATTTGTAATACAAGATACACAATATGTGCAGAGAAGATTGAAGGTACTCGGAGAGGAAGTTGGGGGTGGGGCACAAGGAAAAAGTTCCTGGAGTGATGAGTTGTCTTGAAAAAAAGAGGGAAAAATAAGAAACAGAGGTGAAGGGGAGAGGGAAGGAACATTCCAGGGGTGGGGGATGGCTAGGGTGAAGGTATGGAGACAGGAGACAGAGTAATGTGAGGAACTACAATTAGGCCAGTGTTGTCAAAACCTAGAATATGTGGAGGAGAGTAAAGTGTAAGAAGGCTGGAAAAGTCAGAAAGGACCAGACTGTGAAGAGTTTTAAATGCCAAACAAAGGAGCTTCTATTTGATCCTGGAGGTAAAAGGAGCTAATGAAGCTCATTGATTAGGGTGTGACATGGTCAGACCTATGCTTTAGGAAATCCCCTTGGCAGCTGAAAAGAGAATGGATTCAAATGTGGAAAGGGGATAGATCAGAAAGCTATTGCACCTGGTAATTGGTGATGAGAGTCTGAGTTAGAGTTTCCACTATCTAAGTGGAGGGAAGGGCTTCATACAAGAGATGTGAAAGTACCAATGACAAGATTTGGCAATGGATTGGCCATGTGCAGTGAGTAAGAGTAAGCAATTGAGGATGACATCCCCATCCACCTTTCCTCATCTTTCAGAAGCCAGCCTAAAGAAAGTTTAGAAGAGAGTCATAGTAGAGGCAAATGACTTGTGACTAATGATTTTAAATGACCACATCAAGAAGTTTAGCCAAGAGAGGGAGGATAGCTAGCTGGAATAGTGGGATCAAGTGATGATTTTTTTTTAAGGAAAGGGGAAGCATGGACATGTTTATAAGCAGCAAAATAGAAGCCAGTAGGTAAAGAAGAGATTGAAGATGAGAGAGATAGGAGATAATAATGCAGATAAGAAATTGAGACAGGGTAGGATCAAGGGTACATGTAGAGGGATTGGCTTTAGCAAGGAGAAAGACTACCTCTTCATCAGAAACCAGAGTGAAGGAAGAGAGTGTCTGAATGATGTGCAATGAGGAGAGGAGAAAGGGTAACTCAGTGAACAGATTAAACTTTTTCGGTGAAGTGTGAGGCAAGGTGAGAGGGTGGGAAAAACAAGATGCTGTGAAAGGTTTAAGGAGAGATAAGAAGGGTGGGAACTGCTGCTTGTGAATTGTGTAATTGGTTTGATTTCATTTTTAATGAACATATTGTGTGGTACAAGAATATTGTCGGAATAAATGTCTTCCCCTCCTTCTAAGAAAAAATTGAACATGGTAGTGACAAAATTGTCCTAATTATATCCTCTTCTGACCTCCGTTTTGTTTTCTTCTGTATATTTTTCTTGATTTACTGATATTCTTTACTTTCTTTTTTATCTCTATCACAACTCACTAACTTGTTCCCTCCCCCAAACAAAAGCCCTTCATTGTAACAAATAATAGTTAAGCAAAACATGTCAATTCGCTGGCCATATCTGAATATGAATATCTCATTCTCCCAAGAGGTGGAAGGCTTGCTTCGTCAACAATCTTTTTCAAGTCACTTCAATGATCAGAGTTCTGATGACTTTCGGAGTTGTTTTCTATAGCTAGCCCTTATTAGCTAAAGTTGCTTGCCATACCTGCTTCCCCATTGCTTCTGCAGACTCATTTTGTAAGTCTCTTTGGCCCCGTGGGACTGGTTTATTCCAAAATAAACCAATCTGCTTGGTAGCAAAATAAAATAGATAACCAGTATTTCAGGTTACTTTTTTTTTTTTTTTTTTGCCTTTTTATTCCTCTCTTCCTGAAGTTCCACTCTCACCACCAGGTGGCAGAATATCAACATTTATTTCACACAGATTTTTTTTTTTTTTAGTATATGCCCTGATTCATGAACGACATGTCTGTGATTAAAAAACCAACCCAAATAAATAAAGTGGTGCCCCCCCGAATATCAGCCACAGCCAGATTGGTGTCTGATTAAATCCTTTGAAAGGTGAAGACTATTGGCTTGAATCCTAAAGCCACACTGGGCAATCTGTGTGAAGGGAGCTGGTAGAGTACATTTGCAGAAAAGCTTTGGGGTGCAACTTTCTCCTGCCTGAGGTTATCCTAAGCCATGGGAAAAAGTTAGGGGGTGGAAGCTTGGAAAGGAGCCAGGTTGAAACCAAATACACAGCTGAACAAAGCCATTCTTGATAAGGGGCAGTGACCTACAAATGGTGATTCTTTAGGGAGCTCTGAGACAGAATGTTGGGATTCATTGGTGTTTTCCTGGCCAGTACATATGAATATGTGATTGGGCACTAAAAAAAAGCCCAGATACTTTCACTTTTTGTTTTTTGCTTCTGTTTTGGTAGAAGATACTGTTATGTTCTTCCCGGTTTATATGATAAGGCTTTATTTAATTAATTGGTTTCTCAATTTCAAAATCCCTTCCACCCTCTTTCTCATTCTTGTATGCCTATTTTGGCTAACAATAAAGTGTGAAGTTTATGAGATATTTCATTTTTAAGCCTAGGTATAATAACAGAGGCTGAATTTTATGTTCTTTAGAAAAATATTCCTACCATTCTCTGAAAGCAGGGGAAGTACTTGTTGGCTATGAGCACCTACATTTCTTCTGGAATTAAGCACATATAAATAAGTACCACTTTTCACCTATCAAGATGAAAATATTGGGGTAGGGACAGGGAAAGAAAATGTGGGAAATATTTGGAAAGTAATGAAGGTAACAGTTTTTTAAAGCACGCTACAGATGTGTTTCTAGGTCATATTCAGCAGTATAAAGAACACCAAATTGGGAATCCAGAAACCTTGGGTTTAGCTTCAAAACCAGAATAGCTGTATGATTTTGGGCAAGTTACTTCACATGATGGGTTGGTGTACATGATCTCAAAGATCTCTTCCACTTCTAAAATTCTCCAATTCTGAGAGTCCTCAGAAAAGGGACTTTCAGTCATTTTGAGATGCATGATTCTTACCCTCGGATAAATTCATTGTGATGTTCAGATGATATGATAGATGTAAAGCACTTTGCAAACCTTAAAGTGCCACTGCTCTACCCTACCTCATGGTTCACATTAGAGCAAAACCCAAGTTCAAGGATCTACAGAAAATTGGAACTAGGAAAGCTAATGCAAGCATGGGCTTTATTACTATGTGCTGCAGCAAGTAGGTAAAAACAAAGCACGCACACACACACTTGACCATGTAGGTTTAGGGTCATTCACATGAGAGAGACATGTATAATGGCAAGATTTCAGTGGAGCACGTACTCAGACTGGGGTCTGAACAGAGGAATTTTATTCCTTAAAGATGGGATTTATTGAGAATAGTTAATGGCAGATTTGGGAGGGAGCATTCCTAATCAGACCCTGATAAAATAGGGAAATTCCCAGGGTCACTTATTGTTACCAGCATCAGGTAGGGGAATTTCCTAATCAGGACCAGAAATTAGGTGAAGGTTTGAATCCATTATCATAGATTACAGAAATGGATATGGATACACAGTCAGCATAGTACCCGAGGTAGGAGCCTCATCCAATCAGGAGTCTTGATCATTTACACACTTAACACAGGGTCGGCAAGAGTCAGGATGGTGGAAAAATGCAATCTGTCATTGTTTATCTGTTGGTGGTCATTAGGACTAATTAGCCTTAATAATAATAAATAGCACTTACTAGGTGGCAGGCACTGTATTAAGCACTTTACAATTATTATCTCATTGGATCCTCATAGAAATACTAGAAGGTGCTGTTATCATTTCCACTTTACAGATGAGGAAACTGAGGCAAATAAAAGTTAAGCGACTTGCCCAGGGTCACAGCTAGTAAGTGTCTGAGGCAAAATTTGAACTCAGGTCTTCCTCACTTTAGGCTTTGTCTACTGGGCTACCTCATTGTGCCTTTCGTCTTTGTTGTTGTTAAATCTTTTTTTCATTTGTTTGTACAACTCTTAATGACCCTCTTTGGGTTTTTTAATTATTGCTCAGGAATATTTATTTATATTTATCTTGCTCCTGCTGGCCAAGAAAGATTGGCTGTAACTTCTTTTTAAAAATATTGCCTACAACATAGGTGGTTTTTATCATCTGAAAGTAAAAGCAGTCTACCATGAAATCTTGTTTCACAAATATATTCAAAGTCTCCCTCTTCTTCAGATTTCCAGGGGAATCCTTAAAGAGAAATTTAACTTATTTTTGATGTGATTTTAATGCATTTTCAAATATATATATGTGTGTGTGTGTGTTCATGTACACAATGTGTGTATATATGCATATGCTTACGTAGTATCTTCATAATTCTGTTTTTTAAGTATTTCTTTTCTCTCCCCAACACTCACCATTGAAAAACAAATATGCACACTTAAAACACTTAAAAAGATAAACTTCATTTTTAGTGTCGATATAGCATGCAAAAGGCCAGTGTGTGGAATTTTCATGAAGTTACACACTTTATGGGTTTTTGGATCTCTAAAATTGCTAAAAATAGGAATCCTGAACAATGCCTAGACCAACAGCCATCTTATGGTAGAACTTAGAATTCAAAAACAGAGTACTAAAGATTAAAATAAAATATGGCCAAAGTGAAAGTTGGACCATAGTCTATAATAGGAATTATAAAAGCTTAAATTCATTATGTTGTTTTGATAATCTTATACTTATCCCCTTATTTTAAATGAATTTTAACCTTAATATAAATTACAGTTTTAGCAAACAAATGTGAATTATTTCGAAAAACTATCACAGCAAGTAAAAGCAAAAATTGAAGAATAAATCATTCATTGGTTTGTTTGGCACTGTTCCTTTTCTGCTGTTTCCTGTTGGTAAATGTGCTTGTGCTGTTTGCTGCATTTTCTCTCGTTTTTCAAGAGTCAAGAGATTTTAGTAACAGAAGTTTGTGTTTGCGCAGCACCATAGTGGCCCTATCTTCCACAGACAATTGCCCTTGTTTGGGAAGGACTTCCCAGAACATTGACTTCAGCTCTGCCATATCAGAACTGCTGTATTTTCCTTTATTTTCCCTTTGGGTTCCAGTCCTGCTCAGGTCTGGGCGCCCCCTAGGGGCTATTAGAGGTTTCCTTGGCAAAGATACTGGAGTGGTTTGCCATTTCCTTCTCTAGCTCATTTTACATATGAGGAAACTGAGGCAAACAGGGTTAAGTGTCTTGGCCAGGGTCAGACAGTCAGGAGGTGTTTGAGGCCAAGATGAACTCAGGAAGATGAGTCTTTCTGCCTTTAAGCCTGGCATTCCATCCACTGTGCCATCTAGCTGTCCCTAAGTGACTCTATAACAGAGTCCTATCACTTCTGACTTCATATATTTCAAAAAATCACAATTATTACAGCTACATCACTGCCAGGTATTATTAGCCTACAGTCACCAGGACTGATCTGATGATGTCTATGTTCCTGGAGCCTTCAACTACACTGCTACTGAGCTCAAACAATACAGGGACTTGCTGGCAAATGTTTAACAACTGGGATCTCTAGAAGAAAAGGTGTATGTATGCACACTTTTAAGTTTAGTTTGTATTATTAACACTTACTTAGTCTACCAGGGGTGGGGAACCTGCAGTCTCGAGGCCACATGTGGCCTTCTCGGTCCTTGGGTGAGGCCTTTTGACTGAGTCCAAGTTTTACAGAACAAATCCTTTTATTAAGGGGATTCATTCTGTGAAGTCTGGATTCAGTCAAAGGGCTGCACTTGAGGACCTAGAGGACCACATGTGGTCTGAGGCTGCAGGTTCCCCACCCCTGGTCTCTACAATTAACAAAACAATCATTCAAGCCTTGATTGGTAGAAATTGCCTATTTCTGAAATGCAAATACTCATCCTGAAAATTTAACAGTGGGCTCTCATGAGCCAGTTAGAGCTGGTTCCAGCATCCCCTGCACTCGGAACTTTGTTGTAGCAGAATTTAATCCATTTTAGAGTCTGTGTCCAATATACACAATTGATTAGTGTGAATCAGAAGCAGGCTTCCAGGTGAGAGCAAATTTAGCCATGGGCCAGGAAGAACCAGAGAAAATGATTGGCGATAGAGTATGGAACTATGGGATTAATGCTCTATTTATGTGAAAAAGCACTTTCTCAAGTGAGTTTGGTTTTAGGTCTGCATACAATTCACCCTTTTGGTTGAATTTATTATGAGGAGGTGGGGTTTTCAGTAATTACACATCTCTCATTGGGGCTGGAAATTGAGATACCAAGGAACCTCCTCTGGATGCAGTGAGAGTAATCAGAAAGCAAATGGAGCAAGTGTGGGCTTCAAATTCCTTTTCAAAATCCCCAACATTGCATGACAAAGCCTGCTGTTGCAGGTTTTTTTCTTTTTCACCTGTCACTTAAGAGAGAGGAATGCTGTGAACTGAGAATCTGCTGAAAAATTCAGAAGAAACAGAAGCAACTGCTTCCTATAAGAGATGAAGAGTTGACAATACAAATGTATGATTTATACTTTGTGATATGTTGAAAGTATTAAACAGTAACTCCCTGAGGCCCTTCATAAACACCAAATTTAATTCAGCGCCATTGCCCAACGCGTAGCAACTTGCCTGAACTCATTAAAGTCTGAGGATCTCCATGCACCACCTCAGCAGCATGACCACTAAACAGGTAAGCACCCAGGGGACAACAGGCAGGGAGAACTGGGGAGAATATTTAAGCCTAACTTCATTTTCCAGTAGATGCCAAACTAGGTTGCTTCCAGTACAGGTGTCTGGAAATACATTATTTAGTTATTTATTTGTAATTTGTAATTACTCTTCCTCCTCTTCCTCCTCCTCCTCCCCATCCTCCCCAATTCTAAATTGAAATGAGATATTATTTCTTTCATAGTTTTTTTCCTTTTATTCTGTTTCTTTTTTCACAACATGACTAATATGGAAATATATTTTACAGGATAACACATACATAAGCTATATCAAATTGCCTACTGTCTTAGGGAAGAGGGAGGAGAAGGAGGAAGGGAGAAAATTTGGAACTCAAAGTTTTATTTAAAAATGAATGTTAAAAGCTGTCTTTACATATAATTGGAAAAAAGAAAATATTCTTTAAAAAAAGAGGAAGGTAGTATGTATAATGGTTAGAGTACTGTATCTGGAGTCAGAGACACCTGCATGTGAATCTTACTTTTGATACTTATTAGCTGATTGACCAGCTTTTGTCTTTTGGCCTCAGTTTCCCTATCTTATAAAATGGAAATAAGAATGCTTAAAGTACTTTACAGAATTATTGTGAAGTTCAAATGAGATTGTTGGATCAAATGATTTAACTTAGGTAAAATGTTTTGCAAGCCTCAAAGTGCCACATAAATGCTAGCTATTATGCTATTATTATTATTAAAGCACATTAACATAAATGTCAGTTATTTAATACATGGATTTCTAAATTGATTTTGGAAATTAACTTTGCCCAATTATCCGGTCTACCCGATACTTTTAAGATAAATTCAAATTAAGACAACTCCAGGGTTTCATATCACAGCCGACAAATTGGTAAAGATAATAAAAAATAGAAATGTTCATTGTTGGAATAGTAATAGCAATATTAGGTCATATTTCTATAACACCTTAAGGTTCGCAAAGCACTTTCCTGATTTCATTTGGCCCTCATGAAAACCCTGTGAAGTATGTAATATTGTTATCCCTATGTTGCAGGTAAGGAAGCTGAGGATGAGGGAAATTAGGTGACTTCTCCAGTATCTTATAGCTGGAGAGTGTGACAGGAACAGTTGGTAGCACTGACTTTCCTTTTACAAGTGACCTCTCCAGTCAGAAAATCAAGAAGTTCCTTATTTTTCTGTCAATCTCATTTTCCCTTTTATTCCCGCTCACTTATCATCTAATTTTACAAAAAGTTTGATTTACTTTTTGCTTTTACATCATACTCATCTCCAAACACACCCACCCCTGTCATCCCACGAGTCCTCTCTTATGACCCAAACAAATGAAGCTAACAAATAAACTGACTGTAGTTGACATTGAATGCACTATTCTTAACCCACAGTCACCAACTCTCCAAAGAAAGGAAGGAGATACATTATTTTTTCTCTGGGTCAAGATGAGCCAGTACAGTTACACGATGTTCTCTTTCATTTTAATTTTCTTTTTACTGTTGTTATATTAATTATACAAATTATTTTCACGATTCCTACTTCACCTTCTACTAGTTCATCCAAATCTTCCCGTGTTTTTCTGATTTTCTTATATTCATCATTTCTTATGATACAATAACATTACAGTACATTCACGTATCTCAAATTTTAGTCATTCCTTAGTTGATGTGTACCCACTTCATTTCTAGTTGTTGGGGTTTTTTTTTTTTTTGCTTCCACAGAAAGGGCTGCTGCAGATATTTTGAAATATTTGGGATCTTTTTGGTTGTCTTTGATATTCTTAGGGTATAAGCCCAGCAGGGGGATCTCTGAGTCAAGGGAGATGAACAGCTCAGTGACTTTTTTTCACAGAATTTCAAATTATTGTCAAGAATGGTTGGACAAATTAACAGGTACACTAGTAGTGGCTGTCTTCCCATAGCGCCCCCGAACAATGATTATTTCCATCTTTTATTACCTTTATCAATTTCATGGTTGTAACGTGAAAACCTAGATCTGTCTTGATTTGCATTTCTCTTATTAATAGTGATTTGGAGCAGTCTTTGCTACAGTTGTTGCTAGTTTGCAATAGTTTTGATTGTTTTCTCCTATGTCCTTTGACATTTATTCATTGGGGAACAAATGATCTTGGTCCTGCCTATTAATGTTCATTCTTCACATATACTGGATATTAGACATTTGTCAGAGGCATTTGGTACAAATATTTTTTTCCCTACTTGACACTTTCTCTTTTTATCTTAGCTGGATTGACTTCATTCATACAAAAAGCTTTAAATTTAATGTAGTCGAATTGTCTTTTCTCTTAGATTATATCTATCTCTTATTCACTTAAGATTTCTCCAAGCAATATTCATGAAATGGGCTTCCTTCCATTCTTTATTTTTAGAATGATGTGACCGTTCATATTTAGGTCATATATCCATTTGGCACTTATTGTGGTATAGGGTATAAGATGCTGGTCTAAACCCATTTTCTACTAAACTACTTCGAACTTTTCCTACAGTTTTGGTTGAAAGAGAAGCCTTTTCCCATATGATTTATGCTCTTGGTTTTATCCAATACTGTGTTACTGCTGAGTGGAATGGCTGAAAGTCTCTCATTTAAGGAAAAGGATACTTCATATTTTAGCTTCCATAAAGCCTGAGCTATATCATAAAGTTTAAAGTTAACCCTCCCCCTCCCCACTTAAACTTGCACATATACCACATAAACCCACATCCTGCATCATGCCTGTAACTGCTGTCTTTTAGTTTGGGGTTAAGGTGTTAGATTAAGAATCTTTCCTTGTTTCAAGAATGTGAGGCCAATTATCCCCACCAATGGGGATAGATGTCCAGACTTTGGGGTTTTTCTTAGAATTGTTTTGTAAGGGGGTTTTTAGGGGCATTTCTTAGAATTGTCCAGAGGGGTATATAAACTGTCTGTCTGCTCTCTATAACTGGCCTCCCTACCCCATTCTGCCTTGGAATAGGTAATGCCCAGTTCTCATGTGAGGCTTGCAAATAAAGCCTCTGTCTTTACCTCGAGAGACCTTTGATTGTTATTTCATTTTGGGGGAATTATTGTCCCACACACTGCCTTTGATCATTTCTTATTCTTGGTGCTTACCCATGACCTTAACAGCTATTTCACTTATTAGCCATTTCAATAGCAAGGTTCATTCAGTCCAAATAACAGTCCTAGCATTTTCCAATATTTTCAAGTTTAATTTTCCCAATGCGCTTGTAATTCTGAACAGGTGCAGACCTAATGATGTTATTACCTTTTTTAAACCAATTTTGTGAATCAACTACACATGCTCATTTTGGCTTGATGATTAAGCCATTTAATATGAGCCCCAACTATTTGTTCCCTAGTAAACTTCCATCCACCGAAGTCCAACTCCCATGTTATATTATGTTCTAGGAGTGACCATAGATTCTCAAAGGCTATACCATCAGAGTACAAACTCTACCAGGTTCTACTAAGTAGAAAGGCTTTAATCCAAGTCTGGCAATAGATTTGACAATATGACTGCTACCCAAGGCCCAGCCTAGCTGAGTATAGAAAGGCTTATCAATAGAGAGCTGGCTTTCTAGAAATCTGGGGCCACAACAACCCATAACACCTCCATCCTGCCGATGAAATTGAGTAGACTCCATCTATTTAAAACAAGGGTTCTTAACCTTTTTTGTGT
The DNA here is from genome assembly GCF_011100635.1 of Trichosurus vulpecula. Taxonomy (NCBI): domain Eukaryota; kingdom Metazoa; phylum Chordata; class Mammalia; order Diprotodontia; family Phalangeridae; genus Trichosurus; species Trichosurus vulpecula. The sequence continues at coordinate 423,097,877 of NC_050574.1, forward strand.
CATGGACCCCTTTTTCAGTCTGGTGAGGCCTATAGACTCCTTCTCAGAATAATGTTTTTCAATGCACAAAATAAAATACATAACATTATGAAGGAAAAAAATTTCTATTGAAACATAGTTAGCAATTTTTTAAATTGACAAATCTCAGGTTAAGAACTCTTGGTCTAGGTATATTTTACTACTTTCCTCAATTAATCCTCATGGTATTTTCCTTTTCCCTTTATCTCCCTCAGAAGCTTAGGGAAGATCACACTCAAATGAAATTTTCTTTTTCTGAGTAACAAGTCCTTTAGTGAGTATTGCCACCTGGGAGCAAAACTAAATTCAGATAAGTTTCATTTACATTTTTCTCTTTCTTTTGAGGACTAGAATCAGGCCACAGTGTTTCTCAAATGTTATAAAATTAGTTAATATTAAGTAGAGTGCTCAGTGACTCTGGTAACTCCTTGAGAACTTCTCCCCTTTTCTTCATAGGGGTTACTTGACAATGAAAGCTAATTAAGACCAATTCAGTTCAATTTCACAATCTTCCCTTAATGTCCCTTCAAGATAGATGCATTTATCTCATTGCCTCTTTTCGCTTTGTGAAAATGCACCAATCATGACTAAAGGAAAATTCTCAGGGTCTATGGGAAAAGGCCAGCAAAAATCCATATACCAAAAACATTAGCTGAATAGTATAGGACAATCTCCAATCTCTCCTTTCTCTCTCTCTCTCTCCCTCCCTCCCTCCCTCCCTCTCTCTCTCTCTCTCTCTCTCTCTCTCTCCCTCTCCCCCACCCCCCCCCTCTCACACACACACACACACACACACACACACACACACACACACATACCCCTAGTTGTTTTCTCTAAGAAATCTGCTTCCCTAGACCTGTCACAGGAATATAGGAAGCCACACAGGTTGGGAGGAAAAATCTAAAAAATGTTGGCACAAACATTTTAGAGGTTTTAGTGAACTCAAGCTTAGGTGAGTCACCAAAGTGATTAACTAACTTGGTCTTGTGCTAGATTGAAAGAATTGTAGCATTATAGCTTCCAGGAATAAAGAGGCAACTTGTCTTTTGTTCTCTGCATCTGGACGTTTTACTTCATCTGGAGTATTGTGTTAAGTCCTAGATACCACAGTTTAAGAAGGATGTTGAAAAGCTAAAGAGTTCAGAGTAGGACAATGGGATGGTGAAAGGCCTTGGGTTGGGAAACATAGTTGAAAGATCCAGGGGATATTTAGACTAGAGAAGTGAAGACTCAGTAGGGACATGATAGTTGTGTTCAAGTATTTGAAGGACTCATGTGGAAAAGGGATTAGACTTATGCTATTTGAACTAAGATGGCAGAATCAGAAGCAATGGGAAGTATTTGAAAAAGACAACTTTAGGTTTGATATCAGGAATTTTTTTAACAATTAGAGCTGGCAGTTTCCTCCTTGGAGGTCTTCAAACAGAGTATGGCTAACTACTTGAGTGCTGCTGTAAATGGAAATAAGATATCTTAGTTTGCTGAAATTAAAATGTAAACTTTTTCTCCTAGATAGAGATGGGGAAGATTGTGCTCTGAGGTGGGGGGAGGTGAGAGTGGGGAAACATCTTCTCTAAAAAAGGCCAAGCTTAAAATATTGGAAGTAATGTCTAAATTGAGATGAAGTGGGAACTGGAGAGTCATAGGAGAGGGACTGTCACTGGTCCTGAGCTAAGTAGAAAGGGCTCTCTTTTCTCATATCAATAAGACTCCTAAAGCAATATCATTCTAGGGAACCTACCATTAAATCAGAAAATGTAGGGGTTAGAGTTTCAATCTACTTCCTTCACATCCTCTGTTTAACCTTGGTTGAATCACTGAAGGCAAAATGCCAATGGTTTCATCCTCTCAAGGAATACAGAGAAACATAGGAAGACTTCTATGAAATAATGCCAAAACAAGTAAGTAGAACCAGGAAAAATAATATACATAATGACTACAATAATACAAATGAAAAAACAAAGCTGCTGAAAGGGAAGGTTGTGAAATTATAACAAATGAACTTGGCCCAAAGGAAGAGGCACTTTCTTTCCAGAAGTGAGAAACTATAAGTATGCAACATTACCTAATGTCAGAATTCTTTGATCTGTTGGTTAGTTTTGTAGAACTTTTCCTCTCTCTTTTTTATTCTTTTTTAAAAGGGATGACCCTGAACACAGAACGGCAGTCTGTGGAAGCGACAGAGAGGCAGCGCAATGCCACTGGCTGGGAAATATCAACTCCTGAGGCTTGCAGCCCAAAGGTATGAAACTTGGCTTCTTGAACTTCCGGGAGACATAATGGCCAGTTAAATGGCTCTAATACCTGCCCCCCTCACCCAGAGAATTCCTCCGAAAAAAAGAATGCTGGAATAGTGGAGATAGAAGTGGGACTTTAGTGGCCAAGAAGTAGGAGTTCCTGAGTCCCAGAGAGGCAGAGCCAGCAGGGGTCAACACCAGGAGCCCAGATGTGCTCTTGCTCCCCCAGGGGAAGTGCCAGACACCAGCTCAAACAACAAAGAGCCGAGATCATTGCTGAAGAGTAACAGTGCTGTAGAACAACCCCAGGGGAAGAGGAGATTTTGGGTAGCCAGTCCCCCTCCCCCACACCTCAGGAAAGTGAAAGCTATAATTCACAAAGCCAACAACTAGACTCACAATCCCCAGAATAAGAAAGCTGGGACAGAGAGCCCTGAGCCCGAAAAGCAGAAATTTATTTTAAAGCCAGGAAAAGGCTAACCAACATGAAGAAGAACACAAAAAAAAGTGAGGACCATTGATTCTTTTTTGTGGAGACAGGCATGATCAAAATACCAATTTGGAAGAGGATAGTAATGACACTATACCCACATCTGATACCTCAAAAGGGAATGTGAACTGGTCTTAAGCCCAAAAAGCATTACTGGAAGAGCTAAAGGAGGAGTTTAAAAACCAAATTAGGGAGGTAAAAGAAAAAATGGAAAAAAAATCCACTGATGAAATCAAGTTCCTAAAGAATAAGATTGGCGAAATGGCTACAGAGATTCAGAATCTAAATAGAGAAAATGACACCCTGAGAGGTAAAATCAACCAATTGGAAAAGGAGACTCAAAAGCAAAATGAAGACAGTAACTCATTAAAAATTAGAGTTGAGCAAGTGGAAGCTAATGACTCTATGAGGCATCAAGAAGTAGTAAAACAAAATGTGACGAATGAAAAAAATAGAAAAAAATGTGAAATATCTGATTGGGAAAACAACTGACCTGGAAAATAGATCCAGGAGAAACAATTTAAGAGTTATAGGTCTACCAGAAATCCACGATGAATAAAAGAGCCTTGACAGCATCTTCAAAGAAATTATCAAAGATAACTGCCCAGAGGTCCTAGAACCAGAGGGTAAAATAGTCATTGAAAGAATTCACCGATCACCCCCTGAAAGAGATCCCAAACTGAAAACACCAAAAAATATTATAGCCAAATTTCAGAATTACAAAGTCAAGGAGAAAATACTGAAAGCAGCCAAAAAGAAACAATTCAAATATCATGGAACTATAGTCAGCATCACGTAGGATCTCTCAGCTTCCACATTAAAAGAGAGGAGAAATTTGAATATGATATTCCAAAGGGCAAAGGAGCTGGGACTACAACCAAGGATCAACTACCCAGCAAAACTAAGCATAATTTTTCATGCAAGGAGATGGACATTCAATGAAATAAGGGAATTCCAGACCTTCCTGATGAAAAGGCCAGAACTCAATGGAAAATGTGATCTCCAAATACAAAACTCAAGAGAGACATGAAAAGGTAAGCAGGGGGAAAAACCCCCTCAAACCTTATTAATCAATAAGGACAAATTATTTGCATCTTCGTATAGGATTATATTATCCTATGTATGTTTTATATATATACACATATATGTCAATCTTGAGATTAGTACAGCTATTATGACAATTGAAAGAGATACACATAGACTGTGAATGCCTGTATAAAATAACTGATATAAGGATAACAAACATAAGTAAGTGTTGTAAAGGGAGGGCTATGAGAGAAGAGGTAAGGAGGTAGTAGAAAAGGGCAAATTATACCAAATGAAGAGGCACAAAAACACATTTTAGTAGAGGGAAAGAAGGGAGGGAGAAGAGCAATATTTGAGTTTTACTGTCATCTGATCTGGTTCAAGAAGGGAATAACATACCCTGATAAGTATAGAAATCTAACTTGTCCTCAGGAAGTAGGAAGGGAAGGTGGGAAAAAGGGAGGGGGGTGGTCAGAAGAGAGGGGAGAAGTAGCAAGTGGGAAATGGTAAGATAAGGGAGGGGAATAAAGAGGGAGGGTAAACTGAGGAAGGCAGCGGTCAAAAGCAAAATTTTGTTGAGGAGTGGAAGGGGAAAGGGAGAAATAAAAGCATAAACAGGGGGAAATAGGATGGAGAAAAAGACACAGCTGAAATCATAACTGTGAATGTGAATGGGATGAACTCTTCCATAAAATGGAAGCAGATAGCAGAATGGATTAAAAACCATAATCCTACAATATGCTGTTTAGAAGAAACACATTTGAAACAAGGGGATACACACAGGGTAAAGGTAAAAGGCTGGAGTAAAATGTATTGCACCTCAGCTAAAGTAAAAAAAGCAGGTGTAGCAATCCTAATCTCAGACAAAGCAAAAGTAAAGATAGATTTAATTAAAAGAGATAAGGAAGGACACTGCACCCTGCTAAATGGCACCATAAACAATGAAGCAATATCATTGTTTAACATATATGCACCAAGTGGTATGGTATACAAATTCTTAGAGGAGAGGTTAACGGAGTTACAGGAAGAAATAGACAGCAAAACTATGATATTGGGAGACCTCAACCTCCCCCTTTCTGAACTTGATAAATCTAACCTCAAAATAAATAAGAAAGAAGTTAAGGAGGTAAACAGAATTTTAGAAAAGGCAGATATGACAGACCTCTGGAGAAAACTGAATGGGGATAAAAAGGAATATACTTTCTTCTCAGTGGTACATGGCACATATTCAAAAATTGACCACGTACTAGGGCATAAAAATGTCACAATCCAGTGCAGAAAGGCAGAAGTAGTCAAAGCATACTTTTCAGATCATGATGCAATAAGGATTATTTTTAACAAAGAACCATGGAAAAATAAGCTAAAAATTAATTGGAAACTAAACAATCTAATTCTAAAGAATGAGTAGGCCAAAGAACAAATCAGAAAAACAATTAATAACTTCATTTGAGAGAATGACAATAATGAAACAACATACCAAAACTTATGGGATGCAGCAAAAACAGTTCTTAGGGGAAGTTTTAAATCTCTAAATGCTTACATGAATGAAATAGGGAAAAAGGAGATCAATGATTTGGGCATACAACTGAAAAAGCTAGTAAAAGAACAAATTGAAAATCTCCAATTAAATACCAAATTAGAAATACTGACAATCAAAGGAGAGATTAACCAAATTGAAACCAAGAAAACTATTGAATTAATAAATAAGACAAAGAGCTGGTTTTATGAAAAAATCAATAAAATTGATAAACCTTTGGTCAATTTGATTAAAAAAAGAAAGAAGAAAATCAAATTACCAGTATCAAAAATGAAAAGGGTGAATTCACCTCTAATGAAGAGGAAATCAAAACAATAATTAGGAATTATTTTGCCCAATTGTATGCCCATAAATTTAACAACCTTAAAGAGATGGATGAATATCTACAAAAGCATAAATTGCCCAGGTTAACAGAAAAGGAAGTAAAATTTCTAAATAACCCCATCTCAGAAAAAGAAATTGAGCAAGCCATCAATGAACTCCCTAGGAAAAAATCTTCAGGGCCAGATGGTTTTACATGTGAATTCTATCAAACTTTTAAAGAACAATTAATTCCTATCCTTTGCAGACTGTTTGGGAAAATAGGTGAAGAAGGAGTCCTACCAAATTCTTTTTATGACACAAATATGGTACTAATACCCAAACCAGGTAGAGTCAAAACAGAGAAAGAAAATTATAGACCAATCTCCCTAATGAATATTGATGCAAAAATTTTAAATAAAATATTAGCAAAAAGATTGCAGCAACTCATTACGAGAATAATACACTATGACCAGGTAGGATTTATTCCAGGAATGTAAGGCTGGTTCAATATTGGGAAAACTATTAGCATAATTGACCACATCAACAACAAAACTAGCAGAAACCATATGATCATCTCAATAGATGCAGAAAAAGCCTTTGACAAAATACAACCCCCATTCCTATTAAAAACACTAGAAAGCATAGGAATAAATGGAGCCTTCCTTAAAATTATAAATAGCATCTACCTAAAACCATCGACAAGCATTATTTGTAATGGGGATAAGCTAGATGCATTCCCAATAAGATCAGGGGTGAAACAAGGATGTCCATTATCACCCCTATTATTCAATTTGGTACTAGAAACATTAGCTGTAGCAATAAGAGAAGAAAAGGAAATTGAAGGGATTAGAATAGGAAAAGAAGAAACTAAATTATCACTTTTTGCAGATGATATGATGATTTATCTAGAGAATCCTAGAGAATCAAGTAAAAAACTACTTGAAATAATAAACAACTTTAGCAAAGTTGCAGGATATAAAATAAACCCACATAAATCCTCAGCATTCCTATACATTACTGACAAAGCCCAACAGCAAGAGATAGAAAGAGAAATTCCATTCAAAGTTACCATAGAAAATATAAAATATTGGGAGTCTATCTGCCAAGACAAACCCAGAGCCTATATGAACATAATTATGAAACAGTTTTCATGTGAATAAAGTCAAATCTGAATAAATAGAAAAATATCAGTTGCTCATGGTTAGGCTGAGCTAATATAATAAAAATGACAATTTTACCTAAATTAATCTATCTATTCAGTGCCATACAAATTGAACTACCAAAAATTATTTTACAGAGATGGATAAAATAATAACAAAATTCATCTGGAAGAACAAGAGGTCTAGAATATCTAGGGTATTAATGAAAAGAAATGCTAGAGAAGGTGGCCTAGCCATACCAGATGTTAAACTGTACTATAGAGCAGTAGTCATCAAAACTACCTGGTACTGGCTAATAAACAGAGTTGTGGATCAGTGGAATGGGATAGGTACACAAGATGGTGAAGTCAACGACTATAGCAATCTACTCTTTGATAAACCCAAAGAGGCCAGCTTCTGGGCTAAGAATTCACTATTTCACAAAAACTGCTGGGAAAATTGGAAAATGGTAGGGCAGAAACTGGGCATAGACCAATATCTTACACCATACACCAAAATAAAGTCAAAATGGGTTCATGATTTAGGAATAAAGGCTGATACTATAAGCAATTTGGGAGAGCAAGGAATAGTTTACCTATTGGATTTATGGAAAAGAAAAGAATTCATGACCCAACAAGAGATAGAGATCATTACAAAATACGAAATGGATAATTTTGATTATGTTAAATTGAAATGTTTTTGTACAAAAAAAAGCCAATGCAACAAAGATTAAAAGGGAAGCAGAAAATTGGGAGAAAATCTTTACAACTAGTGTCACTGATAAAGGCCTCATTTCTAAAATATACAGGGAACTGAGCCAAATATATAGGAATACAAGTCATTCCCCAATTGAGAAATGGTCAAAGGATATGAACAGGCAGTTTTCAGAGGAAGAAATTAAAGATATCTATAGGCATAGGAAAAAAAATGCTCTAAATCACTACTGATTAGAGAAATGCAAATCTTAGATACCACATCTCTCCTGTCAGATTGGCTAAAATAACAAAACAGGAAAATGATGAATGCTGGAAAGGATGTGGGAAAGTTGGAACATTGTTACATTGCTGGTGGAGTTGTGAACTGGTCCAGCCATTTTGGAGAGCAATTTGGAACTATGCCCAAAGGGCTATAAAAATGTTCACATCCTTTGACCCAGCAATACCACTTCTAGGGTTGTATCCCAGAGAGATCACACAAGTGGGAAAAGGACCCTTTATAGCGGTGCTTTTTGTGGTAGCTAAGAATTGGAAATCGAAGGGATGCCCATCAATTAGGGAATGGCTGAACAAGCTGTGGTATATGAAGGTAATGGAATACTATTGTGCTATAAGAAATGGGGATGATATGGACTTCATAACAACCTGGAAAAACCTACACGACATAATGCTGAGTGAGTGGAGCAGAGCCAGGAGAACATTATAAACAACCACAGATATATGGATTCTGTGAGGACTAACCCTGACAGACTTTGCTCTTCTCAGCAACACAAGGTGCAAAGACAACTCCAAAGGACTCATGATGGAGAATGCTATCTACATCTAGAGAAAGAACTATGAAGTATGAATGCAGATTGAGGCACACTCCATGTTCGCCTGTTTCTTTTTTCTCATGATTCATTCCATTGGCCGTAATTCTTCTCCACAACCTGACTAGTGTGTAAATTAATTCAATGCAAAGTTACATGTGGAAGTTATATGGGATTCCATGCCATCTTGGGAAGGGAGAGGGGGAGGGAGGGAAGAAAATCTGGAACTCAAAATTATGTAGAACCGAGTGTTGTAAACTAAAAATAAAAAAAAAAAATTAAAAAAAAGAAAAAATAAAGGGATGACTCTCGGGGAAAGTGTGTGTGTGTGTGTGTGTGTGTGTGTGTGTGTGTGTGTGTGTGTTTAAGAATGTATTGGGAAAGGTGGATGATGGAAAATTTTTAAAAATCAATAATTAGAAAGTAATAAAAAATTTAAAAATGCACCAGATAGGGAATAACTAAGGTGGCTTGATCAGCAATTGTGGAGAATTCAGCAAGATGTATTAGAAAGAGTACTGGATTTGGGGTAAGAGTGACCTCCTCCCTTACCCCATGCCATTTTACTTTGTTGTTCAGTTGTGTCCAATGCTTCATGACCACATTTAACATTTTCTTGACAGAGCTACTGGAGCGTATCTCCATTGCTTGGTTTGCCATTTACACACTTCCAAGTTTAATCTGCATTATTAATATTCTCCCTGCCTTCTTAAGCCTAGATAATGAAATCCAATTCATTTTACAGATGAGGATCTGTGGCAAATAGGGTTAAGTGACTTGCCCAGGATCACACAGCTAGTAAGTATCTGAAGCCATATTTAAACTCATGAAATGAGTCTTCCTGACTCCAGGCCCAGCACTCTATGTACTGTGCCACCTAGCTGACCGTTACCCTGTATATATTATGTATATATTCATCCATGTTGGTCTCTCCTCCTTCCTTCCCCCCATAGAATGTAAGTTCCTTGAAGGCTGGGATTATTGTTTTTGGCCTTGTATCCTTAGTGCCTAAGGGACTGCCTGGACATTAGGAGGTGATTAATAAATGACTGAAGAATAAATGAATTGAAATCCGTGTCTAAATTCCAGCTTTGCTTTGGGCAAATTACCTCAGTCTAAAAACTAGAACCAGCTGGAACTGACTCTTCAGAGGCACTTGTTAAATTTGTACCCCCCAAATCAGCAAATGGTATAAATCAGAGATTGCTTTATTGTTTCACTGTCTGGTCTTAAGAAGTTGATGGAGGAAATACTAGTGATGCAGATTAAACTTGAAAATGTGTAAAGCATCACTTCCCCTCTAAGGGCAGTCTGTTAAACACATCATTGACAATAAGTAAAAGCTCTCTTGCTGATTTGCATCTGTGGAGAGAGTTTTCACACTGGGAGTTTCTGGCATAGATGAAATCATTGAGACAAAGTGAACCATAAACAAAGCAACAAAAAAAGTTATAGGTGCTTTATGGGATGTAGCAAAAACATGGACCCTGATCATTGGAGGAAAGGTTTGATAAACTCTGCATTTGCTGGCAACTGATGGTAAAAAGAAAAAGCAGTTCCCCTTTTTGGGGGGGTTGTGTGTGGAAGGAGACAGTGCAACCAGAGTGAGCCTTCAGCCATTGCGCAATTTTGTATTTTCAGGAATGCAACTAAATTTCTGGGAATTCAGAAAATTATATTAAACCTCCAATTTTCCTTCTTAAAATGGTCATGAAAAACTATCACCACTCTCCTCCTAGCCCCTGCCAAAATAAATAAATAAATAAAGTAGCCAGTCAAGTACTTTCTTCTTTTACCACTTAACCTCTACCACCTCTTATTGCATAATTATAGGTCATGTGGCTTTTTGATTAATCTTTTCCAGGGCACAACAAAAGCTTTTCATTTCCAAAATGTTGCTCCCTCCCTGACTCGCTATAAATACTGCCTGACTTTAAAAAGTATTTGGATATTGGAAGTCTCCCAAAGACTTAGGGCAAAGATGCTCTCTGATAAAATTCATCAAATCTCTCCATCAGATCAGTTCTGTTTCCTTACCAAATTTCCTTACCAAGTGGTCTCATTCCCTCTCTATGTTGGTTATTTGTATTTATGTTTCAAAAATTCCTCTGCCAGACCATATTCCCTGTTCATCTTGTCTAGCTTTTGATTCTAGAGCTATTTCCTGAAGATTGTATTTCATATTAAGCCAGTTGACTTGAATCACCCAATTGCAGAATTGGAATCAGAGTTGGAAAGTAAGTACCTCAAAGGCCAACTGACCCAACCTAGATCCATGTGATATGGGTAGGACAGACCATGCACAGATATTCCCTTCCGGCTGCTGGCTGTATATGACTCAGCATTTGGATGAGTTGGAGGTAATGAACTGCTTGCTTGTTTCCAGCCATGTGATGAAGGGATTTGATGTTTTAATGCAACGTAGAAAATCCTTAGTGGCCCCTTGGTCCTCATTCCACCAGGTATCAGGGCTGGGGGCTGTGTCGGATAAAAGAAGAGACAGTCTCATCTCTCCTGTTGTACGTACGTAGTGTGCCCTTTTTTCCTAAACTCCCTGTGAGAGGAATGGTGGTTTGGACTGTTCTCTTTTCCCCTCTTCTGCCAGTGCTTCACCATGGGGCATGTTTTCAACTTGGCAAGCTTACTCCTGGTCCCCTGGTTGCCTTTTCTATGCTGTATTTCCTTTCCTTAGCCAGAATTGCACATCAGCCTCAAGATGGCCATGTCCTGGCTTGCAGATGATCTAATGAGTTTAAGAGGTCTGGAGATCCTGGGTTGGATGAGTGGACTTGACTGACAGAATGGAAACCTTCTGCTTTGGAGAAAATGTCCAATAACATTAAGATTGGTCCAAGCTTTGCCATTTTACCTGCAGGTGTTCTTTGGACAGTGTAGAGCTGAGGTGAAAAGTAAAATGCGTAACCAACCATCTCACAGACTGCTTTATATTCTGATGAGGTTTAAATATTAGCCTCCTGAGAGTATATAATTACAATTATAAGCAGTAGTGTGCTGGTAAATGTCTGATAACCCTCTGGGTAGGGAGAGGGTAACATATAAATGGCTTAAATCTTGGCAGTCAATAAAACAATATAGCAAGCTGAATTTGTAGTATTTGAAATTTCCGATTTCTGAGGTATAAATTGCTCACACTGAAAATTTAAAAATCCACTTTCTAGACCCAGTTAGAACTGGTCCCAGCTTATCTCTGGTTAAGTGAAGTTATTGAACCTTGTTTTAAGTCCTGTTTTAAGTTTATCGTCAATGGGTGCTTGTGAAAGTTTGTATATTATTATACAAGCTTTTCTTCTGTCTGGAGGAAATAAATACCTGTCCCATACCTGATTCACATTGTACACGGAGTAGCCTTCTGCTTCTCCTTTTAGGTAAATCCCAGACATAAGCCTAAACCTAAGCTATATAACCCTTGAATGCTGGGATAGAGGTCAAACAAGCTAAAGAATGTGAGAAAAGGGATCCTAACTCCACCTCTCATTAGAGGCCTGGCTCCCCCAATCTAGTTTGTGTGTCTGAAACCAAAGAAGAGGGACTTCTTAATGAAGAAGGGAGTAAAGGCAATCCCTTTTGGCCTAGCATCAGTTTCCTCAAGTTTACATCCGAACTGGAATCATCTCTATATAACAAAGAGGCTTCAAGTGGTTATCTAGTTTCTATATGTGGACATCCCAGGAATGGGTAATTCACTTGGCTCAAATTCCACTTTCCACACTTATTAGTTATCGGAGACAAAATTGGAGATTCGGCAACCTGTGGCAAGGGGTGGTATACACAAATAGGATGATAGAATCATAAAGCTAGATCCAGAAGGCCATTCAATCTGTCCCCTTACTTTATAGATAAGGAAAATGGAGCCCAAGGAGATTAAGTGATTTGTCCAGAGTCACACCAGTAGAAGTGTCAGGGGTGAGACACGAACTCATATTCTTTTACTCCAGATCTAGGGCTCTTTCCGTGGTTGTTGTTTGTCCTTCATTCTTGAAGAGGACCAATGACATCAGGAAGGTGATGTTTTGACTTGCAAGTGAATAGGTGAGGGAAGGCTGTGCAAAGTCACCAGACTCATTCTCTCCTCTGGAGCCATCTGGATCCATACGATATGGATCAGGCTGACTGGAGATGGCTGACGACAGCTATCATGTCTCCCTGCAAGCTTCTTCCCTAGGCTAAACATCTTTAATTCCTTCAGTGATTCTCATATGGTAAAGTCTCCACTCCCCTCACCATCTCAGTGGCCATTTCATTCCAGCTTGTCAATGTCCTTGAAATTTTTAAATAATTAAGCTTGTTCCTCAAAAGATTTTTTTCTGAGAGAACAGTGCACTATAGAGGGGGAGGGGAATTCTCATTTGATTCTTAAAAGTAAACTTTCTTTTGGGAAGAAAAATCACCACTGTTTGGATTTAGCCCAAAATATGCTATTATGGCGGAGCCAATATGGTGGCTGGAAAGCAGGGACTTGCATGAGCTCCCTGCCAGGTCCCTCCAAAAACCTATAAAAAATGGCTCTGGACAAATTCTAGAACTGCAGAACCCACAAAATAGCAGAGGGAAGCAGGACTCCAGCCCAGGACAACTTGGATGGTCGCTGGGTGAAGTCTATTGCACACAGAGCTGGGAGCGGAGGGGAGTGGAGCCAGTGTGGGTGGTGGCAGGACTAACCAGACCAGGAGCCAGGTGGAACAGGCCATAGTGCCCTGAATTAGCGAACTGTGGCAGTTACCAGACTTCTCAACCCACAAACACCAAAGACAACAGAGAAGGTTAGTGGGAAAAGCTGTGGTGGACAGAGTGGAAGGAGTTGGCAGTTCAGCCACTGCCCAGGAGGCAGTGGAGGTGGTGCAGCTACAGAACTGCAGCTGCAGTTGCTTCTGGCCCCAGGCCCACCTGGTGGGAGGAATTAAGTGGCAGATCAGAGAGAGGGAGTGCAGAGCCTGCTTAAGATCTGACTCAGGTCCTGGTTGGTGGTTCTTGGGCAAGGAGGAGTGCTGGTGTGACAGAGCTGGCTGTATAGAAATAGCTCTGGAAACAACAGTGCATCCCCTCAAGCTTGGAACAAAGTACTCTTTACAAGCAGTCATACCCCCACGAAAAACTCAAGGGTCAAATAAGTTGGCTGGGAACATGAACAGGCAGCGAAAACAGACTCAGATTCAGTGTCAGACTTAGGAATCATTTTTTTGGTGACAAAGAAGACCAAAACATACAGCCTGAAGAAGTCAACAAAGTCAAAGAGCCTACATCAAAAGCCTCCAAGAAAAACAAGAACTGGTCTCAGGCCATGGAAGAGCACAAAAAGGATTTGGAAAAGCAAGTTAGAGAAGTAGAGGAAAAATTGGGAAGAGAAATGAGAATGATGTGAGAAAACCATGAAAAACAAGTCAATGACTTGCTAAAGGAGACCCAAAAAATGCTGAAAAATATACTGAAGAAAACACCACCTTAAAAAATAGACTAACTCAAATGGCAAAAGAGCTCCAAAAAGCCAATGAGGAGAAGAATGCCTTGAAAGGCAGAATTACCCAAATGGAAAAGGAAGTCCAAAAGACTACTGAAGAAAATACTACCTTAAAAATGAGATTGGAGCAAGTGGAAGCTAGTGACTTTATGAGAAATCAAGATATTATAAAACAGAACCAAAGGAATGAAAAAGTAGAAGACAATGTGAAATATCTCATTGGAAAAACCACTGACCTGGAAAATAGATCCAGGAGAGATAATTCAAAAATTACTGGACTACCTGAAAGCCATGATCAAAAAAGAGCTTAGATATCATTTTTCAAGAAATTATCAAGGAGAACTGCCCTGATATTCTAGAGCCACAGGGTAAAATAGAAATTGAAAGAATCCACAGATCGCTTCCTCAAAAAGATCCCAAAAAGAAAACTCCTAGGAATATTGTGGACAAATTCCAGAGCTCCCAGATCAAGGAGAAAATACTGAAAGCAGCCAGAAAGAAATGATTTGAGTATTGTGGAAACCCAATCAGAATAACCCAAGATCTGGTAGCTTCTACATTAAGAGATCGAAGGGCTTGGAATATGATATTCTGGAGGTCAATGGAGCTAGGATTAAAACCAAGTATCACTTACCCGGCAAAACTGAGTATCATGCTCCAAGGCAAAATATGGATTTTCAATAAAATAGAGGACTTTCAAGCTTTCTCAGTGAAAAGACCAGAGCTGAATAGAAAATTTGACTTTCAAACACAAGAATCAAGAGAAGCATGAAAAGGTAAACAAGAAAGAGAAATCGCAAGGGACTTACTAAAGTTGAACTGTTTTGTTTACGTTCCTACATAGAAAGATGATGTGTATGATTCATGAGACCTCAGTATTAGGGTAGCTGAAGGGAATATGCATATATATGTGTGTATGTATGTGTGTGTGTATATATATATATATATATATATATATATATATATATATATATATGTGTGTGTGTGTGTGTGTGTGTGTGTATGTATATATGTATGTGTATACATATACATATATACATATATATACATATATATATGTATATATATATATAGACAGAGGGCACAGGGTGAGTTGAATATGAAGGGATGATATCTAAAAAAAATAAAATCAAATTAAGGGATGAGAGGGAATATATTGAGAGAGGGAGAAAGGGAGAGATAGAATGGGGTAAATTATCTTGCATAAAAGTGGCAACAAAAAGCAGTTCTGTAGGAAGGGAAGAGGGGGCAGGTGAGGGGGAATGAGTGAATCTTGCTCTCATCGGATATGACCTGAGGAAGGAATACCATACACACTCAACTGGGTATCTTACCCCACAGGAAAGAAGGAGGAAGAAGATAAAAAAGGGGGGATGAAAGAAGGGAGGGCAGAAAGGGAGAGGAGGTAATCAAAAACAAATACTTTGGAAAGGGGACAGGGTCAAGGGAGAAAATTCAATAAAGGGGAATAGGTTAGGTAGGAGCAAAATATAGTTAGTCTTTCACAACGTAAGTATTGTGGAAGGGTTTCACATAATGATGCGCGTGTGGCCTATGTTGAATTGCTTGCCTTGTTAGGGAGGGTGGGTGGGGAGGGAAGAGGGGAGAGAATTTGGAACTCAAAGTTTTAAAAACAGATGTTCAAAAACAAAAAATAAGTTTTTGCATGCAACTAGGAAATAAGATACACAGCCAATGGGGCGCAGAAATTTATCTTGCCCTACAAGAAAGGAAGAGAAAAGAGGATGGGAGGGGAGTGGGGTGACAGAAGGGAGGGGAGGGCTGACTGGGGAATGGGGCAACAAGAATCTATGCCATCTTGGAGTGGACAGGAGGGTAGAAATGGGGAGAAAATTTGCAATTCAAACTCTTGTGAAAATCAGTGCTGAAAACTGAATATATTAAATAAATTAAATAAAAAAAATCCTACTTTAAGAAAAAAACAAAATATGCTATTATGTTGAAACACCCAAAGTATATTTTATCCTATCCCATTGGAAACTCATCTGATTTTGAGTCTATCAATACAAAGAGCAGATCTTTTCTGGGGGGAGTATTGAATGGAATGTCTCAGCCTGATGAAATGAATCCATTTCTTTTCTCATTTCTCTCCTTTACTCTTCTTTCTCTTTCTGTCTCT
This sequence comes from Trichosurus vulpecula, assembly GCF_011100635.1. Taxonomy (NCBI): domain Eukaryota; kingdom Metazoa; phylum Chordata; class Mammalia; order Diprotodontia; family Phalangeridae; genus Trichosurus; species Trichosurus vulpecula. The sequence goes on from NC_050574.1 coordinate 423,113,768, forward strand.
GTCTCTGTCTTTTGGTCTCTCTGTCTCTGTCTCTCTCTGTCTCTCTCTTACACACACACACACACACACACAGACACACACACACATACACACACACACAGGAGAAAGCATGTGGCTTTCAGAAGCTATGAAGTAGCAATCATCAGGGCCTGTTCAGTGATGCAATTGTGGAATGGGAAAATCTGTCCCATGAGTGAAGGAACCACTTCCTTGATAATACTTCCAAAACATCATAAGATTTAGAATTGGAAAGAATCTTAGTGATTACCAGCTGCAGTCCATCTTCTTTGTTTTTATTGATGTATTTATTTTCATGGGACTCTGTAGGACTCTCTGAAAAGAAGGGACTCACCAAAATGTCAAAGGATTGCATTGCTAACTAATGTTCTTTGGTTCCATTTTGAGGGGAGTTTATGGACTAGTAGACGGCTTTGTGCATTTTTTTTGTTTCTTTTTTACTGTTTAAGGGCACCTGGGAGTCTTTCTTATCTTTGGCATTTTCTGTCATAAAATAAAGACTGTTTCATACCCAATTTACATTTATTACCTTGAGTGCTGGTCTCCTTTTACCCACTTTTGGAGAAACCTAGGTATAATTTCTATGTGAGCTGGATTTGAAGATTGTCCTGGAGTGAATTCAGGTAAAGTCAGCCAGCCAAATGAGAGACCAAGTGACCAAGCCCAAGGTCAGACTCAGGAGGAAAGTAGAGCATTTGGAACCATGGGTTTTATTTGGGGGCTCATCCTGGATATGAGGAATTGATTTCAAATTCAAATGCCAAATCATTTTTGTGAGCCCACATATCTTTCCCGATTTCTCATTTTACAAACTAGGAAACAGAGGCCAAGAGTGATGGTGACTTTCCTGAGGTCAATCAGGTAATGATGACAAATAGGTTGCATTTATAGAACACTTTTAAGGTTTACAAAGCACTTTACATATGTTAGCTCATTTTAACCTCACAACACGCCATGTGAGGTAGGTTGTATCTTTTACAGGTGAGGAAACAGTTACATGCCTTGACTTAGCTCATAGCTAATCATATCATAGCTAGTGAACTGTCTGAGGTAGGATTTGAACTCAGGTCTTCCTAACTCCAAGTCCAGAGCTCTATCCACTGTGCTGTTTAGCTGACTGATATTAAAGTGAATAGACCCAGCTTCTCTGATTCTAAAGCAACTGCTCTGCACTTCCAGAAGCAGCAAGCTTTCTACGGCATTTTCTGGATGACTCTGCAACTCTCACTTGTGAACTAAAGTAAGAATTTGAAGATTTGGCTCTAGCTAAACAACACTGCTATTTCTTAGAGATGCACAGTAAGAAAATGGAAGGGGTGCTAGATTTGGAGTTGTAAGATGTAGGTTCATGGGACAGCTATAAGTTGGTGCTTGAGTTACCCATAAAGCTGATTGTTAAATTTTCATTGTGAGCATTTACACCTCAGAAATTTGAGGTCATTACAAATCAGGGTTGCTTGTCTAGAAATTCAAAATAACACAAATTTAACTTACAAATGTGGATTTATGCATACTTTTGGGGGGATGGGGGGAGAATCTGACTGTTAAACATCTACCAACACCCCCTATGCTGCTCTATAAACGTTACTTGAGCTCAGCAGGAGTGCTGAGGGAAGTCCTTGAGACTAAGAAGGGTCAAAGAATGAAGTCATCATTATACCGAAGCCTGGTGGCTGAAGTCTAATAATAATAATAGACATTAAATAGTGCTTTAAGGTTAATAAAGTGCATTATGTCCATTATCTAATTTGAACCTCACAACATTTGAGCCTTAAGACCCTTTATCTCACTTAGTTTCAGCTTTTTCATCTGTAAATTATACTTTTAAGGAAGAGGAGTGAGCTTCACATGTACTTCGAGGGACATATGTATGACAAAGAGCCTGTCATGTATGGCTTGAAGGGAGGCAGAATAGACATCTCTAGGATCTTCTCTCCCCTCCCTTCTCCAAGGGAGACTTTCATTCTTACCAGGAGGGAAACAGGAGGTTGGGGCAGAGGCCCCCACTCTACTCTCCTCAGAGGGAGAGAGGGGATACCAGGCTGAAAGTATATCTGCTTCCTTGAATATTGTTCTTCTAGGGAATGTGGTCACTTTCCAGCTAACTTCTGATTGGGAAAAGGGTCTAAGTTCTACATCCAAGGTTTGATCCTTTCCCACTTAATACCAATTCCACAATGAACACATAGAAAATAGCAAAGAAGCCCATTTATCCAAATAGCAAAACAGAAATTAGAGAAGGTATACAAAGGAGAGCATATACTAGATAATACAGAGTGAAGGAGCTCTCCCATTGGAGGCGAGACAACTCAGCGTAACCAAGAGACAGGATCCTAGAACTTATGGAAGGGGAAACAACCTAAAGTCTCTAATATAGAATAAAGACACAGTGGAGACTATTCATTCTTCTCATGTCTTCCCATAGTCTTTTCCTTCAGGAATCTGAAGTGAGGTTGGCCTCTTCCATCTTCTTTCTTGAAGCTGGAAGCCTCAACTAAAATTTCATTTTTGTTAGGAAACCTTTCCAGATTACCCTTAATTTTAGCATGTTCTCTCTGTTAATTATTTCTAATTTATTCTTGTAACAACAATGCTGCTAGCAGTTGCTGTGGAGGTGTAAGGTTGTTTCAACAATCCAGCTAGCAGCTGCTGTGGGGGGTGTAAAATCAACAAAAACCAGCTCACAGAAAGCTGCCAAAGCCCAGGTACTTTTGATCTGCTTTACTGAGGAAAGCAACATCAAGGGGTTAACAAGCTCACTTTAATTCAGCATACAAATACCATTCTCTTAGTTCAGGAGAGAAAGCTAGCACCCTGAACTTCAGAGCAAATACAAACAAATTACAAACATTGACAGACAGGCCAAATACAATTCATAGTTACCAACATCTAAGTTCAGCCCGGGAGCTCATAAAGAGGGCTGGCCCAGAGTCTTGCGTGCCACCATGGCTGTGGGGCAGAGCTCCAAAAAAGAGAAAGCAAACCCCTGGTTTTATATCTTTTTCAGGGTCAAGGGTGAGTCACACATGCAATTCACCCACGTGACCTCAAGTCGTCACAAAGATGCGACTTAAACCCACGTGATCTAAAAGCCTCTGATGTCACAAACATGTCACTCAAACCCATATAAACTAGGCTTTCCCTTGAGGCAAGGAGGTCATCAAGGACTCCTAATTTAATCAAGGAAATAAAGGCCAAACTCTTCAAGGGCGCTTGATTGAACTAAGTGCTAAGAGCCCATTTCGATTGACAACACAAAGACCAACAACACCAACACACAGGAGGGCTGCTACCACAGGTTCTTTGATCTGCTTTTCTAAGGAAAGCAACTTTAAAGGGTTTACAATCTCACTTCGATTAAATATACATATATTATTCACTTAGTTCAGGGGAAAAACTTAGCACCCTGAACTTCAGAGAAAACACAAAAAGAAATTACAAGCAGAAATTATATAAACAGAGCAAATAACACAAATCAGCAGACAGGGCTTCTGTCCATCCATAGCAATACATACATAATAGTATTCCATTACATTCATACACCACAACTTGTTTGGCCATTCCCCAATGATATGAGAGACAAGCACCCATATCTGGGTGGGTGGTGGTGGGGTGCTCCTTCACAGCTACCCAGAGTCTCTGCTGGCCAAATCACATGAATACTCTTACAATTAGTGAGCCCCCAAAGCAAAATGCTAACCTCAGAGCATATATACACTTCTTCAGGGCCGCCCACAGACGGTGTCACAACCATGTGACTCAAACTCATGTGACTTAGGCTTTCTTGTGACTTGAGCTGGTCATCAAAGACTCTTGATTGAAACAAAGGCAGGACTCAATCAAAGGCACTTGATTGCCTAAGTGCTAAGAAGCACTCCAAAAGAAAAAATAGCAAAAAGTCCCACCCTCCTAGCCATTACAGTCCTCTATGTCACTTATTTATATACATCTGTTTGCATGTTGTCTCCTGCCTTGGCCTGTGAGTTTCTTGAGAACAAGGACTACCTTTTGCGTTCTTTTGTATCCCCAGTACTTACCACACTGCCTGGCACATAGAAGGTACTTAATAAATGCTTATTAACTGACTGACCTCTAAGATCTATTCCAACTCTGAAATTACAATTCTGAGTCTAAATACTTACTTCAAAGCCAAATTTGCTCAATAGTTCTTATTTTTCATTTAAAATACAAATACACACATGGAAATTTATTCCACTCCCATTTCTTTTTGGATTTTGAATCAGGTGAGGTCTGGGTTCAGATCTTGTCTATGACACTTACTAGCTGTGTCACATGGGGCATATTATTTTATCCCTCTAACCCTCACTCCCCTTATCTGGAGTTCAGATAGAAATTACACAGGAAGGAGTCATTATCTTAATATTGTTCTTTTCTCTTTAATGTTTAATAGACTATTGCACAGGAGAATAAAATGATTGCTTTAAAATATTTCTATTATTATGAACTTGACAAATATGAAAAAACATGAACATTTCCATACTCAAAGAACAGTAAAAGAGGAAGTGTATTTTCAATTTAACACAGTTCAAACACTACACTGCTTTCCATTGTCCCTTTCTGATCTTTCTTCTGTTTTTTTCTACATTTTAAAAAAATGATGCAATAATGAAAAAAAATAATGAAAATTGCCTCTTTTCTTTCTTTCCTTTTTTTTGGGGGGGAGCAACATTACTATCCATTTTCTCTTCTGTTTTCCATAGTGTACCTTGCTGCCCCCCCTAATCTTCTTCTTTTTTTGTTTAAGCAAATAAGTGAAGCAAAGCAAAACAAATCCATATTTTGGAGTCCAAAAATGCATCTTTCATTCTGCAACTTTAGATGATTACTTTTCCGCCAAGAGATGAGAAGCGTGATTCATTTTCAGTCTTATGGAGTATGGTTACTTATTGTATTGATCTGAGTTCTTAAGTTTTTCATAGTTATTTTCCTTCACAAGATAGTTGTTGTATAAATTGTTCTGATCAATGATTGCTTTTTTAGAACAAATGAATGAATGAAAAAGAATTTATTAAGTGCTAACTTATTATTTTATTAAGAATTTGTTAAGTGCCATATACTATGCTAAATATTGAGGATACAAAAATAAAAGTGGTGATCCAGGAAAGGTATTTTAGTTTGGAAAGTTACAGAGGAGCCCAGTGGGTACTGGCCTGGTATACCCTTTGTAGTAGCTATGACTGAGTTGGTTTAATCATGGGTTCAGATCAGGAAAAGCGGGGCCAGAGTATGCCACTTCACCTTCCATGAAGTACTCACCAATTAGGACAGCAGGACACCTGGGCAGAGGTTCCAGAGTTAAAAGGGTTAAATCCCCCAATTTGTGAGTTCTGATCTGGTCAGAAAAGCAGCTGGTAAAAAGATGGCAGTAAAGGAAAACATATTTAGAACCACAGGTTCAGATGTAGTGGGCTATATAATCCATTTTGCTGTTCCAAAGGTGTATGTTTTATTTTATTTTGATGTAAATGGTATTTTTTCCAATTACATGTAAAGACAGTTTTCAACATTCACTTTTTTATAAGATTTTGAATTCCAAATTTCTCTGTCTCTCTCCCTTTCATCCCCCATCCCCAAGACAGCAAGCAATCTGATATAGATTATATATGTGCAATTATGTAAAACATATTTCCACATTAGTCATATTGTAAGAGAAGAAACAGAACAAAAGGAAAAAAACCACAAAAACCCCAAAGAAACTAAAAATAGTATGCTTTGATCTACATTCATACTCCATTGGTTCTTTCTCTAGTTGTAGATAGCATTTTCCATCATGAATCTTTTGGAATTGTCTAGGATCATTGTATTGCTAAGAAAAGCCAGGTCAATCATAGTTGAGCATTGCACAATGTTGCTGTTACTGTGTACAATGTTCTCCTGGTTCTGCTCAATTCACTCAGCATCAGTTCATGTAAATCTTTCCAAATTATTCTGAAATCCACCTGCTCACCATTTCCTATGGAACAATAGTATTCCATTACATTCATACACCACAACTTGTTTGGCCATTCCCCAATTCATGGGCATCCTCTCAACTTCCAATTCCAAACCCAAACACCATAAAAAGAGCTGCTATGAATATTTTTGTACATGTTTGTTCTTTCCCCTTTTTATGATCTCTTTGGGACACAGACCTAATTCCAAATTGCTCTGCAGAATGGTTAGACCAGTTCACAACTCCACCAACAATTTCATTAGCATCACAATTTTCCCCTATCTTCCCCAACATTTATCATTTTCATTTCCTGTCATACTAGCCAATCTGATAGGGGTGAGGTGACACCTCAGAATTGTTTTAATTTGCATTTCTCTTATCAATAGTGATTTAGAACATTTTTCATATGGCTATACATAGCTTTAGTTTCTTCATCTGAAAACTGCTTGTTCATATCCTTTGGCCATTCATCAATTGGGGAATGATTTGTCATCTTATAAATTTGATTCAGATCTCTATATATTTGAGAAATGAGACCGTTAGCAGAGACACTTGATGTAAAAAATCTTTCCCAACCTTCTGCTTTCCTTCTAATCTTGGTTGCATTGGTTTTGTTTGTATAAAACCTTTTTAATTTAATATAATAAAAGTATCCATTTTGCATTTTGTAATGCTCTTAATCTCTCACTTGGTCATAAATTTTTCCTTTCTCCATAGATGTGACAGGTAAACTGTTCCTTGCTCTCCTAATTTGCTTATGGCATCACGCTTTGTGTTTAAATCATGTACCCATTTTGACTTTATCTTAGTATATGGTGTGAAATGTTGATCTATACCTAGTTTCTGCCATAGTATTTTCCAGTTTTCCCAGCAGTTTTGTCAAATAGTGAGTTTTTGTCCCAGAAGTTGGAGCCCCAAAGGTGTATGTTAAAACATTAAAAGTTAATTGCTCTCAATTTGTCCTTCCCATTAAGCTTTGGTGTCAGCATGCCACTGGTCCATTTGACACAGCTATCATTTTCTCCTTGATAATCTTGTGACTGATGTGTCTTGCCAAGAGAAGACAGAGACATTTGCAAATCACCTTCCTTCACTGGGTCTATTTGATCAGACACAAAGGTAAAAGCTTTCAGTCTCCATTTTCCCTTGGCATATATTTATAGTTTTATACTTACTGAATCCAAATGAAATTCTGATGTCACTGAAGAAAATTTTCATGAGATCCTCAATTCTTTACTCATTCCTTCCACATATCTAATCAATTGCCCAATGTTGTCCTTTCTGCCTTGACAACATCTCTCACACATCTATATCCTTCTCGTTTCCCAGATAGCCACATCCTTTCTTCAACCCTTAATCACCTATCACCTTGACCACTTCAATAATCTAACTGATCTCTGTTTCTAAGACTTTTCCCACTCCTGTCCATTCTCTATACAACTACTAATGTGATTTTTCAAATTCTGAAGGGCTTTATATGACAAGCAGAAAAGTTTATGTTTGTCTACTCAGTAAAATTCAATGGTATTCGAGTATATCTAGAAGTAAATATAAACTCCTCTGTTTGGTTTTGAAAGCTCTTCAGAGCTTTCCAGTTTTCCAGCCCTTTTACACATTTCTCCCTTTTATGTACCCTATGGTCCAGTCCTAGGGAAGCTAGGTGTCACAGTAGATAGAGTGTCAGGTCTGGAGGCAAGAAGAACCGAGTTTAAATGTGGCTTCAGACACTAGCTGTGTAACCATGGGCAAGTCATTTAAGTTTCTTTGCCTCAGTTTCTTCATTTGTAAAATAAGTTGGAGAAGGAAATAGCAAGCTATTCCAGCATCTTTGCCAAGAAAACCCTAAATATGGTCACAAAGAGTCTGAAATGACTGAAATGAAACAACAACAACAAAAATGGTCTAGTCCAATTGGTCTTTTTAGTGTTCCTTATACGCGGCATGCCATTTCCCATCTCTTCCTTTCTGAACTTGCTAAGAGTGGGGGTTGGGGGTGTTCAGAGAGGACTAGCATTTCTGGTGTGAGGGCTCACTGAGCCCTTTGCAGGGCCACTCACGCACCTTTGTTGTCCACCTGTCTCCCATCTCTCATCTGTGGCTCCAGGAAACTGTAACATGTGCAGTGCAGTGGTCACATTCCAGTAAAACTGAATTGGCAGACAGGCTAAACCAGGTTGAGAGTAACCCATGGACCTCAAATCTGTCTGTGAATTAGAGGGATATTTACTCCAAATATGTGAAGACTTCTCTGGATGGAATGGGGAGATGAGATTGTTCCAATCGCCATAAAGGCAGCTGAAGCAGGCACTGTGGCACACTTAGATTTAGGTCATACACTGAAGACACTAAGATCGTCCACTGCATCCTGGGCCATTGTCAGCTGCCTTGACTTTTATCTTGCCACTGGACTTCTGGAAGAGACAGTGAGGTTGATGACTTTGTGCAACTCTGCCTCACTTAAATCCAATTCACTTGAGAGCCAAGACATCATCCCATGACATTATTGGTCCTCTTCACAAACAGAGGATGAACAACGAGAGTACATATTCCGTCATACCTGAAATACATTTCCTCCTCTCATCCACCTCTTTGAATCCTTAGTTTCTTTCAAAACTCAGTTCAAACATCATCTTCTACATGGAGGCTTTACAAACCTCCCCAGCTGCTAGTGTATCCCTCCTCCCATTACCTTGTATCTATTTTCATATATTTATATATGTACATGCTTTCTCCTCTGATAGGATGTAAGCTCCTTGGGGGCAGGGAATATGTCACTTTTTCCTTGTATCCCTGATGTTAGCACAGTGACTGGTATACTGTAGATGCTTAGAAAATGCTTATGATTTATGGAGGGATAATTTAATATGGTTTTTGTTGGAACCATACAACTTGATATCAACCACATAATGATGATTAATATGACATTTAGAGGCAGCTAGGTGGCTCAGTGGATAGAGCAACTGGGCCTGGAGTCAGGAAAACATGAATTCAAATCCGACCTTGGACACTTACTAACTGTGAGACCCTGGGCAAGTCATTTAATGTCTATTTGCCTTAATCCAATGGAGAAGGAAATGGTAAACCACTCAGTATCTTTGCCAAGAAAACTCCGTGGACAATGAGGACATGCTATGATCCATGGACACCACTGAACAACAACAGGACATTTTGATGTGACTCTCTCTCACATTGAAGTTACACTCAGATTGATTCGGGTTAGATGACCATGGGTTTGGGGTTATACAGACCGTAATAGGCTTAGAATGCTTCCCTAAAAGAGGTCGCATTTTATACAAATTATTTTTGACTGTTCTTGTGTTGTGTTTTGAATTAATATTGTTATTTTTATTCTTTTCATCTTATATTTGACAAATTTCAGATAGGAAACATCTGGGGACAAGTCATTATTACTCTTTATGTTAAATATTTGGCAGACGGCTGCACAGGTGGGAAGAATGACTGCTTTTGTAGTCGAATAAAAGCAATGGGATGAAAGCTTGTCTGTTGTAGGTTCAACCAGAACAATAGCAGCTCAGAAAACAATATATGTATCTCCTCCGGTCCTCACATGGTTCTGATTTCTTTGGCTATGTCACTTTACAGAGTGTCCCAAAAGTATTGGTGCAGTTTTAAGCTTTAATAGATATTATTTAATGGCTTTCAATGGCACTAAAAGCTTTTGGAAAAGTATAATTTGAGAGATTTTTGTTCTACACAGCTTGGAGATTGTGTGTATTTAGTATGAGGATGCTGATTAAAAACATTGTCCTTAAGGTTTTAAGGAAATGTGTTGGTTTCATTCTTAAGCACATTTTGAGGACTGCATGTTGATCATAATGACGATGATGAGAACGGTGATGATGCCAGTCACCCCCCTGTAAGGGACTGTAAGTTTCAAAGAAGGTACCAACCTGCATTGCTAAGGCAAGTTCCCTCACAGGGGAGCTCCTTACAGCAATGTGATCAGAGATCCATCCCTTTCCCCATTATTATTGTTTCTTACTCTTGGTTCTCACTATTTGCTGGCCTAGTCTAGAATAATTATAGGTTGGAGTCTGCAAAGGTCTACCCTGCCTCCATGTGGCGCTGCTCATTCCTTGTGGTTCTTCAGTAAAGCAGTCAGCTAGAGGGAACTCACAGGGAAAGCACACCAAACCAGTGACTTCAGAAGCCTAAATGTTAGAGCATTTCTTTGCTTAAGACAATAGGAGCTTCTGACCTGCTCATTTGGTTGAGTTGGGTTTGTGAAGGAGGCAGAAGAGGGGGCTAGGAAAAGAAGAAAGAGCTTCCTCTTTAGGAAAAGAAGGAAAAGGAAGAGAAAGTAGAAGAAAAGAAAGATGAAGAAAAGGAAAAAGAAAGAAGAGGAGAAAAAGGACTATTCAGTGGGGGAATCCAGGATTTGAACTTGGGATGAGCCAAATGACTCATGGCTCCCTGTAGGGCATTAAAATTAGCTAAGTTCTAAAGGGGAATTTGGTTTCAGCTGGACTGTGTTTAGTGGCCTTGGATCCTAAGAAGAGGATTTCTGACTGTTTTGATCGTAACAGGATCTATGATGAGACACTTGGTGATTGTCAAAGGTTTGTGAGGGTAACACAGTGGAGTCTTGTGAAGGAGAGAGCGGCTCTAAATACTGACTCCACATGTTTCTTTCTTATGAAAACTCAACTTAGAAGCCAGTAGGGAAACAACAGGTGGTTTGAGTTTTATGAGTCAGCAATGAAAATAGACTTTCTTTACCTATCTGACTTGTTACAGGGGCATGATAACTTGGAGAAAGCTGAAAACACTGAGATCCTCCATTTTTATAGAAAGGCAGTCTGTCAAAGGCTTGATGCCTGTACACACCAACTGGATCTCTTTAAGTTGGCACAATATGATACAGAGGGTTTAATCTAAGTGCCTCTTAATGACATCACTTAAAATCACATGATCAGGATAGTAATATTGTACAACAGCGTCAATTTCTTGTTTTTTTTCTGTATATTTCTATTGTTAGAAGGGATGTCTTCTACCAAGTAACATAAAGTAATTCCTGATACTGTGTAAGAAGTCTATGGTTGTACAATCGTAGAACTAGAAGGAATTTCTAAAAGCAGGATTTTTAAAAACATGGGGTCCATGAGCTTTTTTCAAAATCTATTCAAAACAATTTGTTTCCTTTGTAATTCCAACAGGTTGTATTTTACACATTTGAAGACATTATTGTGAGAAGTCTATAGGCTTCATTACACTGCCAAAGGTGTCTGTGATATAAATGGTTAGCGACCTCTGTTCTAAAGCTAATTAACTAGAGAAAAGAGCAATATTACTTCAGTAAAGTTTGTCACCTAAAGAATCATTTTTAAATAGAATTTTTTAAAAGTATTCATTAAAACCTTCATTTTTGCATCGCTTTCATTTTCCGATCTATCTCTTCTCCTCTTCAACCCAGAGAACTACACCTTGTGGAGTGGCCAGACTTGAGCAGGTCACTCTGGTACTGTAGGTTCAATATTGGAATAATCTTAGACATTTCTAAAATATTAGCAGCAAATAATAGGAGGTTTAATTAGCCTTTGTAGGGGAAGGGTATTCAGTGAGAATGTGATTTGCTTCATTTGAGCACAGTTTCCTAGCCTTTATATTACCTGTGATGACCAGTGAGAAGAAGGAGGGAACAGCTTGTCCTTTTGCATGCTCAGGAGACCGGGAGTTGTAGCAAGAGTCAGAATCTTTAGCCTACCAAGCTAGTCAAATCTCGAAGGTAGGCTCAATACTTTTTAAGGAAAAGAACCAGACTACTTCCAGATTATAAGGAAGCATCATAAATATTCCTCTTACCACACCCTATTTTAAAAAGTAAGAAAGAAAAAGAGTTGGGAAAATCCGTTCTGCAAAATTAGGCGACGTATTATCAAATCCGATTCTATATGCATTGTTTCTTTCCAGTAGCATGCCATCTCTGCAAAGAAGGGAAGAAAGTGACTTTCTCATCTCATTCTTGTTCCTTACAATACATCAAATAGATTTTTAAATAAACAAGGCTAGATGGGAGATTGGGGAGGTAATGTGGTATAGCAGGATACCCCCTCTCCCCCACCTAGACTGAGAGTCAGTCACTGTTCCAAGGCAGATCATTCCAATTATGGCTCTAGTTATTAGGGGTTGGGAAGATCCCTATAATCCCTAGCTACTGGTTTTAGTTCTGCCTTCTGGATTCAGTATGAACAAATCTAATCTGTTTTTTTTTCAATGACAACTCTTCAAATACTTAAATTCTATTCTCTCAGTTGAACATACCCAGTTCCTTTAGTAGATCATCATAAGACTTGGCTAATGTTTAACCAAAATATGTTCATAATTTTCACAGCCGATGTAACCTTGTCCCTTAAATTCTCTGGATCTCAGTTTCTTCATCTGTAAAATGAGGGCGTTGAACTAGATGGTCTCTGAGGTCCCTTTCAGCTCTAGGACTATTGATTAGTGTTTAATCCTTTATTAAGTGGTTTAGAAAGGTTTTTTTAAAAAAAAAAAAAGAAGAAGAAAAATATAAGGGACATAGAGGAGGAAATCTGAAAAGAAGCTTTAGGAGAGGAAATTCCTAAGAGGAAGAGATGGGGATTTTGAGGATGAAGTTGTTTTGGATGTGAATGGTCAATTTCACCCATTCTCCCCAAGATATTGATGGTAGAGTAGGATGGGGAAAAGTATATTAAGTGCATTTTAAAAAATGAAAACCTTTTGATTGTATTATGTCCTATTTCATTTGTTTGTGCTTTATGATGCAGTAAAAAAGAGAAATTTTTTTAAAGAAAAGAAAGGATAAGGGAAAGACTAGTACCTCCTCTCAGAAATAATCTTTCCATTGACCCTTACATCTGGAAGGTACTCCTTCCTCATACTGACCTCTTAGGAACCCTTCTTTCCTTTAAAATTCTGCTCTTCTACATGAAACTTTTCTCAGTCCTCCCCAATCACTAGTGCCCTCCCCCACGTTATTTTATGTATTTATTTTGTCTATAAATATATGTGTATATGAACATATATGTTTGAATGCATATGTATAGGGCAGCTAGGTGGCACAGTGGATAGAGGGCTGGGCCTGGAGTCAGGAGGACTCATCTGCCTGAGTTCAAATCCAACCTCAGACACTTACTAGCATGCTGGATAAGTCATTTAACCCTCTTTGCCTCAGTTACCTCATCTGTAGAATGATCTGGAGAAGGAAAGGGCAAACCACTCACAAACTACCCTTGTGAAGAAAACTCCAAATGGGGTCGCGAAGTATTGGACACTGACTGAGAAACAACTAAACAACTGAAGCCCTTTCAGACTTCAGTTAGCTACACTTTTTTATTTCTTAGGAGGTGGACATCCATACCTCTCAGACCCACATAAAAAAAAGCAAGGGAGCCAGCTCTGGGGCTGGAGAAACTCTGGCAGTTGAGAAAACAGACAAGAACGAGGAAAGGAATCAGCTGCTCAGGACTCATTTTTCACCTTCTCCTTGTGCCTCCTGGAGAGTTCAGCAAGGGAGGAAGGGGCAGGGAATTTTTCTCTTCCATTTCACCCTTAGCAGTGATACCTTGTATGGAAGGGCATGGCCCTAGGAGATGCTTTGCTCAGCAGTGAGCAGGGCCAGAGAGTTGCTCTTCAGAAAAGAACAGGCCCAGGGAGCCTAACAGAGCAACCTGCCCAGCAGAGATGCTGCACCCAGAGGGAGTGGCACGAGAACACAGGAAGAGAAGGGACATCTAGGCTTTGTCCAGGCTCTCTCCTATGTGCATGCTTGCTCTTCCCATTGATGCTCTGTGACATGCTTTGCTAATACTGTTTGCATTATGCCTTTTCAGCAAATGCTTTTGCTCTGAGTTAGTTGTATCAATTGTCTGTTAGAGGTGAACAAACCAGTGTGGGTCTATGAGCTCAATACTTTTTAAGGAAAAGAACCAGACTACTCTAGATAATAGGGAAGCATCAGAAATATTCCTCTTACCACACCCTATAAAACAGTGTGGGCCCACACATACTGGTACCTTGAAATAGGGCTCCTAATCTATGGATGTGTTAGCTGTGCAGGCTAAGAAGGGGCACCAAAATTGATTGTAAATCAATCAAATATTACATATGTTGTGCCAAACATCGTATATTATATATGTTGTCATATGACCACTGTATGGCTTCTCTCTTTTCCTCTTCTTCTTCCTCTCTTTCTCTCTCACACACACACGCACACACACACACACACACACACACACCACACACACACACACACACACACACACACAATGGAGGGTCCTAGTAGATGGAGGTATAAAAGGAAGTGACAGGCACAAAATATGGCATCTATAAGAACATTTTTTTCAAAAAAAAAAAAACTACTCACCTTATAATAATAACTAACGTTTGTATAAGGGAACACTTTACATGTGTTTTCTTATTCGGAAATATTCCTGTGAAGCAGATATTTTGGATGTTAACCCCATTTTGCAGATTAAGAAACTGAGGCTCAGAGAGTTTAAGTGGCTTCCCAAAACTCATAAGCCTCAGAGATATGATTTAGACCCCAAATCTAACACGCTTTTTACCATTCTGCATTGCTTTTCTGTTTAAGTCAGGAAAAAACAGAGCAGGAGTAGGGAAATGAATGAATAGATGAAGAGAGAAGGAGGAAGAGGGAAGAAAAGTTACCATATGAACACAGGCAAGACGTATTTGAAGAAAAGACGTGTCAAAGGATCACTTCCATCTTTGCTATGAGGCCTTTGCCTCATTTGAGCAGTTTCTTAGTCTTTGTATTCCTTGAGATGACCAGCAAGAAGAAGGTGGGAATAGCTTGTCCTTTCGTGCTCAGGAGTCACTTCCTTTTCCTCAGTTAAATAACAAAGAACTTTCTGCTGTGGAATTAAGGATTTCAAATCTACTCCCTGATGAAAGGCATGAAATCACACCAAGTTCACCCACCACTGTTATTGCTGCTGAGTCATTTAAGTTGTGTCCGATTCTTTGTGACGCTATTGGGGTTACTGGATACCAGATATCCAAAGATACTGGAGTGGTTTGCCATTTCCTTCTCCAGCTCATTTTACCGATGAGGAAACTGAGGCAAACAATGTTAAGTGACTTGTCCAGGGTCACACAATTAGTAAGTATCTGAGGACAGATATGAACTCATGAGGATGAGCCTTCCTGATTCCATGCCCAGTCCTCTATACATTGACCCACCTAGCTGCCCTACATTAGTACTAAATAACTTACAAGTCATCCAGTTCTCTCCCCCTTCCCCGTTTTGGTGATGAGGAAACTGAAACAGATAGGCTAAATGTCAAAGTGGCATCTGAACCAGGGTCCTCCTGATTTGATGTCCAATGGCCTTTCTCTTATGACATTCTGTACTCTCCACCTTCTACTCTCTTGTTATAACATATTTACTCATAAGCTTCAAATTCTGCAATGAATGTACAGGGAGAGTGAGGGCTTTTGTTGTTTGAGGTAGAACATAGAATCCCTCAGGAAGACACCACCTAAACAGTGACAGTTTTCCCCTAGTGTGTTCTTTCTCTCCAGCATACCAAATCCCTAGCTCTCTTGCTAATTCCAATTTTTTATTTGTATTGAATTTTATTATTTTGAAGCATTTATTTTTTCCCTTCCCTCCTCCCCTTCACCATTGCAGAAAAAAAAAAAAGAAAAACAAAATGCTTTATCCTAATTTTTTCAGGTGCTCTTGGGAATAATTCAGAACTATACATGTACTATGTTGGTGCTATTGTTAGAGAAAGAATATTTTCAAAAACTAATAGATATTACAGAATTTGAATATTGTTCTTCCTTCAACTCAACAAAAAGATTCACTGTTGCGCAAACATCAGTTAAGCACAGAAGAGCACTGAGCAAAAACAAGGGGGACCCATGCATTTAGATAAGACCAGTCTGCTAATGATCCCAAGCCTCTTTGCCCTCTGGTCTTCAGTTTCCTTATCTATAAACTGAGAACAATGGTCCAAATTATTGTAACATTAATGGGATATGAAGACCTTCCCTGTACATTAATAGGCCCCACATGGAGTCCATTAAGGGAAGCTTGCTTAGGGGAGGCCTGCTTGTAGAAATCCTTTCATATATTTTGGTACTAAATGGATTAGTCAGGAGAGTTGTGATGCCTTCTGGCTCTGAGAAGTGTATATATACTCTAAGTTTGTATTTTGCTTTGGGGGCTTGCGTATGAGAAGGATCTTGTGATTTCCCGGTCAAGACTCTGAGTAGCCATATGTTCAGATCCCCCAACTGCTCAGATGTAAATTTTCTCTCAATCCAGTGGTGTACATAGAGTATAGCAATATTGCTTTGATTCAGGCAGTCAGAGCCCTGTCTATTGGGGTCTTCATACTAATTTCTCTGCTTGTATTTTCTCTGCTTGTATCTTCTCTGACATTCAGGGTGTTGACCCTTCCTCTGAACTAGTGAATGTAATTAAAAGCAGGATTGTTAACCCGTTTTCGAGCAGTCTTTCCTAGAAAAACAGATTAAAAAACCTGTGCTAGCAGGCCATCCTGGGTATGCTGGGGTGCTTGCTGCTACAATTATCTCTAATGTCCCTTGCAACACTCAAATGCTGTGATTCTTGCTCTTGACCACATGGATCTTACTGTCTAATAGGAGGGTAGTTTTATTAGAATGAAATGGAATGAAGTCAGCTTGCAAAGGACTGAGGAGAGAATGGGTCATGAGATAACAAAGACATCAGCTACAGACAATCTCCCCCCAAGAAATTTGCCAGTAAAAGGGAGAAGGTCTCTCTTCTTATGTCCTTTATTTTAATTTGTATTATTTATAATAGTCAAAATGACTTAGTTGCTCAAAGTAAAACAATGTCCCAGATGAGTCAAGCAGGGATGAGAGTAAGAGTAGAGGAATTAGCCTTAGCAAGAGTTAGAAAACCTCTTCCTTTGATAAAGGAACAAAGGAGGAGGAAATGGATGATGACTGGGAAGTTTTGAATGGAGAAAGGGGTTCAGACCTCTAGATGTTCTCAATTTTCTCAGTGAAATAGGAAGCTGAGATATCTGATATAAATGTTAGGAGTAGGGGGTGTAGTGGTCAAGAGCCTTGGAAAAGAGGAAAAGTTGGGAATAATATTTGCAGAGAATGAAATGGGCAACAAGTAAATGTAGGACTGTTAAGCAGCAAAGAGAGCTCAGGTGATGTGGAATATGGCGCAATGGAGAGAGTCCTGGATATGGAGTCAGAGCATCTACCTTTTCTATCTATTAGCTGAGAGAATATGGATATGTTATGTGACTACATAACCACTGAGAGGTAGAATGCCATAGGGGAAAGATCATTGAACACCAAATCAGGAAGACAGGTCCAGCTTGGATGCTGACTAGTCTGTGATACAGGGCAAGGCATTTAATTTCTCTGTACCACCAAACTGGGAGGAGGAATGAACTGGCTTCCAAAGGCCCTTCCAGCTCCAAGTATGTGGCCTCATGACTTGTGGGTTATTCAGTATTCATGTATAGTGGGTGAAATCAGTGTAATTATGTGCTTTTCTTCAGAGATGATCAACAGTCTGGTTCCAGGAATGAAGTAATCAGATGGTGGCAGTTACTGTATTTCCCCACATATAAGATTCACCTTAATTTTGGGGCCCGAAATTTAAAAGAAAAATTGTATTAAAAAAAGTTACTGAACTCAAGTTTTATTCATCTGCTCATAGCTTTCAGGCATCTTTTGGGTAAGTCTGGTGCATGTACGCATGCTTAGTCCATTCCGTTTCATGAACCTGAAGCACCAATTGTGTCCTCCTTTGAAATCAATAACTTCTTTTTCATCTGCAATTCTTCTTGCTTCATGCTGAATCATCTTTGTGGATGCAGGAATTCCGATTGCCCTTAGCTCTTCAATCAATATCTTCAATTCCCTCTCTAAATCAGGCCATTTTGCTGACTTGCCTCTCATGGCCTTCTTCTGCCATGGCATAGTAGGGTTTCTTCTTCCTGTAGCCAGTCTCAGATTGTTTTCTCAGTAGGAGGAGGACCAAATTTAGGTTTAGCAGCACGATTTCCATTCACTTTTGCAAAATGGTTCACTTTTAACTTGAATTCAGCACTGTATGGAAATCTTTTCTGAGCCATTTCTGGGCAGAAGGTGGCAAAATGTAACCTAATATACCAGTAACAAATTCGAAACAATGAGCGCAAAGACAACAAGAGCAAAAAAGCGGGAAATGCAAGTAAAAAAAATCTATAAAGTTGAACACAAAAACAAGCATGAAAAAGTGGGAAATGCAAGCAAAACAATCTATAACCACTGTATAATATGCACCCAGTTTTTAGACCCCAAATTTTTCGAAAAACGGTGCATCTTATACATGGGGAAATATGGTACCCAGGGTTGAGAAGAAGCAGATTGGGAATAACAGAAGTTTAGGGGAGTAAGAGATTCTTGGGTGTTAGCATTAAGGTGGCAGGTAGGAAAGAAAAAGCATTTAAGTGCCTACTATGTGCCAGATACTGTGCTAAGAGTTTTACAGATATCTTATTTGATCCTCACGACAGCCCTAAGAGGTTGCTGTTGTTGTTCAGTTGTTTCAGTCATGTCCTACTCTTTGTGACCTCATTTAGGGTTTTATTGGCAAAGATACTGGAGTGGTTTGCTATTTCCTTCTCCAGCCCATTTTACAGATGAAGAAACTGAGGCAAACAGGGTTAAGCGACTTGCCCAAGGAAACACAGCTAGTAAGTGTCTGAGGCCAGATTTGAACTCAAGTCGTCCTGATTCTAGGCTAAGTGCCCTATCCATCGTGGCCCCTTGCTGCCTCTGGGAGACCATGGGGATCGACTGGCCATGGTGGCAAGATGTGCAACACAGACCCCACCGGCTATAGGGATTCAGAGAACGGGGCATCCATGAGGGTTGGAGGAATGACCTTGGAGGAGGTGGCACTTTAGCTGGGCCTTGAAGGAAGGATAGGACTTGGATAAGCAAAAGAGAGATAGGAGGGTATTCCAGCAAGGGGAAACAACCTGAATGAAAACCTCCTGATCTTTTTTTTTCTTTTGTCCAATTCTTGCTGGCTCAGTGAAACATACTGAATGATCAAGCGTGGGGCCCAGTGAGCAAGTCTGGCTCAGCTGCCTGTAAACCCACAATCGCTCTGACTTAGAGGGCTTGCTTTGCCCATTAAACTCAGTGGCTTCCTTTTTCGGTGTTTGCTGCCACTAATCCTTTAGTCTCTAAATCTCCTAACAATTCCTCTGCAGCATTTGCTGTTTCCAAGTGCTTCTCTACCCGCTCTACTCTCTTCCTCCCCCTCCCCTTTCAGTACATTCTAGAAGTTCCTTCCTTGGGGTGCTAGAACCCAATTCTTAAAATAGCTGTCAGGATTTCCAAAAGGGAGGTTCCTGAGGGCATATTTCAGAGACAAGAAGTAAAAATAGAAGGGCAGGGCACTTGATTGGGAGTCAGGAAGAGCCTCTGAACCAGGCAGCAAGCATCTTGTCCCCCTTCTTTCTGTGTTTCTCAGGACTAGTGCTATGTGAACTTAGGTAAGTCACTTGTTTCTGTGAAGAGGAGGAGAAGAACCAAATGATCTCAAAGATGTCTTCTAGCCCCCCAAGTAGAACTTGGCAGAGTTCCAGCCTAGCCCACTGCAATGTGAAATGTCCTCAACTCCATCCCTTAAAATGCATCCCTTTTAATAGGTTCTCAAACTCCACAGTGGCTGCTCAAGCTCTAATTTCAAATCAATATAATTATTTACTAGAAATAAATGGTCTTTATTTCTCACCTCTCTCAGTATAGTTGTCTCTGTTACATCACAATTTTCCCCATCACTATCTTGATATATCACAGGTAGGCTTAAGAAATTAAATGGGAATTTTGGGGGAGTTTTGTGGAAGCCGCAGACAACACACGAAGGCCAGCAGACACAGAAAAAGTATTTTTACTTGCGTTGACCTCTATATAACCTATAACCAAATACTTAAGCAAAATTTTACGACGCGTACTGTAAACACCTCATAAAAGAAAAAGAAAAAATTCAGACTTCTTTGATATGAGGGGAGGGCCAAAAAAATTTATGTGGATTTTCCAGTTCATGGGTGTACCACATCCCTAACCTTTGTGATGTGGAAGCGATGTAAATGGAAGCCCATCCTGGCATGATTTCAGTGAAGGAAAGGGGGAGGGGAGAGAGAAGCACATTGTTTTCTAGTCTTTGACACTTGCCTGATACTGTATTAGACTAAAGGTAGGTGGTACAGTGGATAGAGTGCTGGGCTTGGAGTAAGGAAGACCTGAATTTAAATTCCGCCTCAGAAACGTACTAGCTGTGTAACCCTGGGCAAGTCACTTAACCTCTGTCTATCTCTGAGTTTCCTCAACCATAAAATGGTTAACTATGGATCATAATTTTGGATAATAATAGCATCTATCTCTCAGAGTAGTTGTAAACATGAAATGAGATAATACTCATAAAGCTTTTAGCATTGTGTATTATGATTATTTCATGAAAGAAATATTTTAAGGAGAAGACTGGGGGAATGAAGGGGAAAAGGACCAGTTTTTTTTAGACCCTTTATGAGACAGCATGGTGAATTTTGGACTTTGAGTCAGAAAGAGCTAGGTTCTAATTCCGCCTCTCACATTTATTAACTCCACACAAGCCTCTTAACCTTTTTGAGCCCTAGTTTCATCATCTGTAAAATGGATAATAGTAGTGATGAGGGTTTGGGGTGAGAGGTGCTCGACACCCCAAAGTACCGACACGCCGGGTCCTGCCGAAAGAATTCGACTCAAGCTTTCTCAGCCAAGGGAAAGGACAAAGTTTATTAAGAGTTAGCCAAATAAGCCTGCCCCGAGAGATCCCACCCCTTACGACGCCTGTAAGGAAAAAGGGCCAGACCCATCTGAGCTAGATTGGTTCTGACCCCCCTCATGGAGGCAAGATGGAGATTATATACACAAAGGTTGTGGGAGGGATTGAGGGGTGGTCTGGGGTGATCAGAAGAGGGGTCTAGGGAGGGACTTAAGGATGAGGTCAGACTGCAGGGTGGGGGAAAATAGCTGAAGGCTATATGGAAATGACAGACCATAAAGGGCTAGGGTAACAGAGCTAGGGTATAGATATTTTGATCAGGATTAAGGATGGGAAACAGGATTAAGGGTGGGAAACAGTTGGACAATAGGACTGGGCAAGGTAGGCATTTGGGCTTAATGGTTATAGCCTCAGGTCAAGGCCAGGTCGAGTGGCAAGATTCAAGGAGAGTTCAAGGGTTCAAGGGGTTCCCAGAGACTGTGCCCTCATCAGTAGCATTTCTTCACAAGGTTGTTGTGAGGCTTAAATGTAGATGATATATCTATATGTATATATTTATGTACATATGTTAGAAGGCCTTGGCTTTAGATCCCATCTTGGACTCTTACTAGTGGATGATACTGGGCAAGGTATTAAACTTCTCTGAGCCTCAGTTTCTTTATCACCAAAAAAAGAGGTAGGAATAGACTCAGCACCTTTTAAAGTCAACTTCCAGCTTTCATTTTGAGATCCCATGACTTGTATATTATTTGATATGTTGATATTTACATGAGCCCATAATATATTCAGAGATTCAGTGAGATTGACAACGTGGAGTTAAGGAAGTTACTCTCCACACCTGGAAAATAATACCCAACCAGATGTTCCTTACTCCACCCACACATTGCTGCCCCATAGTTTCTTCTCTTCCTTCCTTTCACAGAGAAAATCTTGCCATCCCTGCAGCATTAACTGGCTATTACAGTATATAATTTTTTACAAATCATTTTCCCTGTGCTGTGATTAGTAAAAATTCATTCACATGCATAGTAATGACCCTGAATCCAGACACAGCAGAAGGCTGGAGGCCACAATTTCCTCCTGAAGTGTTATGTAATGTGCTTGGGTGGTCCTCGCTGGGTGACACTAAATGACAATGATGTTAATAGAGTCTTCTCCCACCCCCTCCCAGCTCCAGGTTCTTGCCACTAATTTCTGCTTCAGACCTTACCTCTGTGGCCCTGAGAGCCAAGCCAATGGTGTCAATGCCCCCTCTCCCGACCTCCCCCAGGGATATCTGAGTTTCCCAATGTTACCAGTTCTCTGGGCTTTTCTGAATTGCAGGAGAAATCTGACTGGAGCTACCAGTGAGGTAATTTTCTCTGAGGGCAGTAGCCATTGGGCTGGGTTAACCTCAGAGCAAAGCCACTGGTAGAAATGTAAATGATATTCTCTAGTTGTTGGACCAGCTGTTGAGCAATGTGCATTCCACCCCACCCCTCTTCCCGACACCAAGGAGAAGAGTAAGAATGAACACTTTCAGGTCTTAAATGAGAAGACAAAGAAGTGTGGGAGAATGTCTGTGCGTGGTAGCATCTAATAAAATATTTCAGAGCTGGCCCATCTTGTATTTCTAAGGGACTTTAAAATCAGTGCAGGTATATAGCTTTACCTACTGAGTGAGGGGACAGTTTAGGAGGGAATAGGGCATTGGGCTTGTATTTGAAAGCCCTGAGTTTGAGTCCCACTTCACACATTAATTAGCTGTGTGACCTTAGGCAAGTACCTTAACCTCTCTCAGCCTCAGTTTCCTCATCTGAAAAATGGGGATGATAATGGGGATGAGGTAGATACTAACCTACCTCACAGTGTTATAAGGATGAAAAGGTATAATATATGTGAAGTACTTTGCAAACCTGATAATGCTATGCAAGTGCACGTTATTGTTATTAGAATTGTCCATCATATTACCTATTACTCAAAGACAGGTTTTGAATAAAGCTCTTCTTTGATGCCAATGCCATCATTTCCCTGAATGTTGTCTCTCAATCACAGATGGAATCCAAAAAAAGAGAGGGGGTTGGTAAATGATTCTCCTTTCTACTGCTCCCTTCTTTTTTCTGCCCCTTTTCCAATGTTCTTTGCCTCTAGTCCTTGAAACCTAAAACTAGAAGTGTGCAAGGTCATCATTTGGCTGCACTTGAGGATGGTGCGGAGACAGTCTGGCCTGGTGGTAGAAAGTCAGAATTAGAGTCAGGAAAACTTGGATTCACCACCTGTCTCTGATACACAATGGCTGGGTGACCCTGAGCAGATCATTAACCTCTTTCCCATCTTTGCCACTCTCTGTAACAACAACGTGGCTAGCAGCTGCTGCTGAGGTGTAAGACCCAACAAGACGAGCAACAAGAGCTGCCAGCACAGGTTCTTTGATCTGCTTTTCTAAGGAAAGCAACTTTAAGGGGTTAACAATCTCACTTAAATCAAACATACATATATCATTCACTTAGTTGAGGGGGAAAAGCCAGCACCCTGAACTTCAGAGGAAATACAAACAAATTACAAACAGAGACAATATAAAAAGACCAAATTATAGTAGTTAGTCACTAGAGAAGAACCAATGGATCTGGATTAGCAAAGCTGTGTGGGGGTGGGGGGAAGGGGAGTTACAATGGCTTGCCCAGAGTCTCAACACTCCTTCCATGAGTGTGTCCCCAAAAGTCAAACACCAATCTCAGATCTTATGTACCTGTCTCAGGGCCCTGGGGCACTTGATTACCTCAGTACTGAGAAGCACTCAAACAAAAAGGAGTAAAAGTTACATTTGAAAGGCAAGGCTCATCAAAGGTACTTAATTACCTCAGCATTCCAAAGGAGAAAAGTCCTTCCAGGACAAAATTCCAGGACAAAAAGTCCTGCCCTGATTACCATTATATTGTCTTAGTGCTGAGAAACACTCCAAGACAAAAAGATTCCATTTTACCTGCCCCATTCAAACAAAGGCCAGACTCATTAAAGGAACTTAAAGGAAGAACAGCAAAAAGCCCTGCCCTGATCACCACTATACTCTCTAAGACCATAAGTTGCATATCTACATCAGCCAGTGGGCCAGCTCTGACTGAGAGTCTCTCCTCCTACCTACAAAAAAACAACCACAAAAAGATGGTAGCACAGAAAAGGTGAAGCTGCATTTGTCTCCTGTTACCTCTCTTAAGCAGCCTCAAGATAGGATGTGGACCTGTGCTCTTCCACTAATAGTGTACCAGGAAGCACTCACTGTGATTTCCTCCCTGTCCCTCTGGGGATGTAGGTAGCACACTGCCTCCCCCACCTCCACCCCTTTCTTGAGGGTGAGCTATTCCTGAAAGGCTGTTTCCAAGATCACTTCTCCAGCCTTCTTACACATCTGACATGGATATGGGGTCATAAAAACACAGATGTGGAGTTTCTGGGAGGTCTCCTTTGGAAAGACAAAACCTCAGGAGGTTGACATGAACTATAGGTCTGCTCCATTACTCCTTTTCAGTACTTAAGCAGGTAAATTTGATTTAATCATGTCCTGAAATTCTTAGTGTAGTTTTAAGCTACAAAAACTTTAAACTACATTAAGACTTTAGGGACTAAACACACACACACACACACACACACATACACACACACTATATGTATCTGTGTGTATATGTATATGTATATGTACATACATATACATATATGTGTGTGCATGCATGTGCATGTGCGTGTATGTGTATCTGTGTATGTATACATGTGTGCATATATATATATACACACAGAGATACACATTGTGTGTGTGTGTGCATGTGTGCCTGTGTGTGTGTGCACATGCGCACATTTTACTTAAAAGGAGGCTGTAATAAATCTAATCTAAGACATTTATAATTGGCTGGCATTAGACCTGCTTTTCTACAGGAATACTACTATTTCCTATACTTTTCTCTCTTGGCTACAGACTTGGCCCATATATCTCTAGGTTTTAGCTATTGAAACTGCTGGAGAGACAACACTTATCATGGAGTTTTTATTCTAAAGGATTGAACAAGATAACAAAAACTATTCATTCTTTCTTTGAGAAGTTGATCCTTGGATAATATGCCCTGAGGCTGTTATTCACTGTTAAAAGAAATTCTTTGGGAGTTCACCCTTAATAATGAGGAGAGGGATCCTTTGGAGCTCAGCTCTACAGGTGGGAACAAAGCAAGAGGAAATTGGTAAGCTGTTGACATCTTTGGAGATGGAAGCCAGGTCACTCACAACCTAACCTGGCTGAGCTTTGTTCTTTTGGAAACGTATCAATTCTAGGGGAAAGAGTTCCTTGGAGAAGACAGATGCCAATGTGCTTGTGCTGATGAAGGGTGTGGAATAAGAGACAAGCCTTGGGCAGAGGCCCAGCCCAATTCATGAAATATGAGAAAGGCAGTTGGAATCAAAAGATGGCAGTCAAGATTTAGTAAGTCCTTGTGGAGAAGGTGCATCTCAAGATAGAAGGAACACAATGGGAAATCAATTCTTGGCAATACTTCCACAAGACGGCTTTATGGCACTTATTTCTTTCTTTTCTTTTCTTTTTTTAGGTTATACAAGTACACTCATGTTAAACATATTTCCACATTAGTCATGTTGTGAAAGAAGAATCAGAACAAAAGGGGAAAACCATGAAAAAGCAAAAGCAAAAAAAAAAATGAAAATAGTATGCGTTGATCTGCATTCAGACTCCATAGTTCTTTCTCTAGATGTGGACAGTGTTTTCCATCTTTTGGAATTGTCTTGGATCATTGTATTGCTGAGAACAGTTAAGTCATTCATAGTCAATCATCTCACAAGATTACTGTTACTGTGTACAATGTTCTCCTGGTTCTGCTCACTTCACTCAGCATCAGTTCATGTAAGTCTTTCCAGGTTTTTCTGAAATCCACCTGTTCACCATTTCTTATGGAACAATAGTGTTCCATAAGAATGTAAATTCATATACCCCAACTTGTTCAACTATTCACCAATTGATGGGTTTCCTCTCAATTTCCAATTCTTTGCACCACAAAAAGAGCTGGTATAAATAGTTTTGTACATGTGGGTCTCCCCCCCCCTTTTTTTTAGTGTGTAACACTTATTTCTAAGCAGTCTATTTCTCATGTAGTTGGTACATGACCCAATTCTTCCATCCTTCAGGGAGTGTGAAATCCAGAAGGATAAGGCAGGCAAATAAAAAATTATATTATGTCTCCTTTTAAAAAAAGAAGGCAGGTGGGGGAAGACTTTAAATTTAGGATTATAAGAGAAGTTTTACAAAGTACACCTTAAAATTGAGGGTCAAAGCAACATAAAAATTTGTTCAATTTATCTAGCTACCACCTGCCAAAGGCAGATGGTCTTCTCATTCACAAAGCAAGGTGATGAAAGTGAAACATTTTTATACGTTCAGAAAAGCCCAGAGTGTGAATCAAGAAACTTTGTATCTCAGCTATTCAAGTTGAACTTGTCAGCAAGCGGTCTGCAAGCCAGCAAAATTATCAGTGATGTAACTCCTGAACATCAGAGCCTTCTCTCAATGCCTTGTGGTGTTGTGGAAGTGGCCCTGCAGCCTCAAAGGCTACAAAGGGCTCAAACTCTGCCAGCTCCTGCCAAGTTGGAAAGGCTTAGAGTGTAAGCTTAGTGATGACAGCCTCAGATGATGGCCTCTGAGGATCAGCTTAACTCAGTTCATAGAGACTTATTACCAGAAGGTTGGCCATCAGGGAATAAATGTTTTCTAATTGAAGCAACTGACAGTTACTGCCTGCGAAGATAGGGAGGGACTGCAATCTGCTTCTATGGATGGCCTATTAACACTGACAAAATCACCGGTTTTTCAAATAAGCAGATACTATAAAGGACATTGGGGCAGTTAGGTGGTGAAGAGGATAGAGCGCTGGGTCCAGAGTCAGGAAGATCTGAGTTCAAATTTGAACTCAGACACTTACTAACTATGTGATCCTGGGCAAGTCACTTAACCCCATTTTTTGCCTCAGTTCTTCATCTGTAAAATGGAGGCACACTGCAGAAGCCTAGTGTATAGGATGCAGCATTTGAGCTAAGCATTGAAACAGTTAAGGATTTAAAGAGAAGGGAGTCTGAGTGTAGAGATCATTTCATGCATGGGGTGGGAGGGAAGCAACCTGCTTCCTCATGGCAATGCAACACAGGATGGAGTGTAAGTAAGTTATGGAGGGAGAACAGCAAATAGTCTAGTTTGGCTGAAATATAGATGGCATGAGTGGAAACAATGTGAAGAAAGAAGCGCATGGAGAGGGAATGTGATGTTCTCCCAATTCCAGAGGAAGGTGATGGTAGGACTAGAAACAGCAGTCAGGTCTTCTGGTTCCTTGTCTTGGCCTTTAAGAAATGCTCTCCATTTCCTGAAGTACACAAATAAAAAGGAAAAAAAAGGAGCAGGGACCCCCTTCTTGCAAAAAAAGAAAGTATTGAGTGCAAAGCAGCTTTTATTATGCCCAGAGGGCAAGGAGTTATTTAATAAAATCACGAAAGTTGAAAATTTAAAGTAGGCCACTGATTTTCAGCATTGATTCTTCATGATTCTGATTTTCCTAATACTCCAGTTGATTTGAGGGTATATTAGTTGTGTGAGACAAGCTGGGGCATTGTCCTTAAGTTGGGGTGGGGTGGAGAGCAAATGAGTTCTAGTGAGAAGGCCAGAGAGGGTGTGTATGTATAGTAGACAGTACATTGGATGACCTAGTTTGACTCTGCCTCAAGCACTTACTAGCTGTTGATCATTTATAATAGCTGACCTTTATATAGACCTTAAGTTTTGCAAAATAAGTTGTATACATTGTTATTTGATCTTTAAATCTATGCTGTGAGGTAGATGCTTTTATTATGTTTATTTTACAAATGTGGAAACTGAGGCTTAGAGAGGTTAAAAGTGCCTTGCTCCTCCCATCCAATCAGCTGCCTGTCCCCAGTGTCTTCATTAACGGGCCAATGGCCTTTGAGAGATCTCAGTCTGAGCTACTGGGGGAGCCTGCCCTAGGGGCTTTCACTGGAGACTTCACCAACAGCGCTTTCAGGAGGAGTGGGGCAGCATTTCCTTCTTCCACAGCTGACATGGCAGAAATAAATCATATTCAGTATCAGACAAATATACTGAAGGTATCGGCCAGTGGATGAGGGTCCCAGAAAAATTAAAAGTCTCTCTACTACCTCCTAATTTGAAGCCAGGGTTCCAAGAAGTCTCATGCTAGTGTCACAATGCAGGTTCCCAGAGAGAATTGTTCTAGAAGGTAATAATGAAGACATTTCATTTTCAAGACTCCCAGACCTTGACCATATCCAATCAACACCTTTCACATCCTTGGCATTAAAAACACCTCCCCATGTTCTGACACTGAGAGCACTTGATTTTCTGGACTTAGGCCCATCCCTCCAACCCCTCAAAATGAAGATCAAGTCCGTACAGCTGGCAGGCTGAAAAGGGAGAAGTCCATGGGTGAAAATGCTGCGCAACAAAATGGGCAATTGCTCAGAAATGATTCTATATATGGTTTTTCAACTATGGACACGACTATTGGAGGAACACCAGATGATGATGTCGCTGTTGAAGATGCTGCTTCCCTAAGACATGAGATAATCAAACTTAATTAACATCTCCTGCTTCTGGAAGAAGAAAACAAAAGACATGCAAAGAGAGAGATGGTGGTGTGTTCTATTACTATAGCTTTTTGGCTGCTTAATATCTGGTTTTGTTTGATGCTAGAGGTAACTTTAGCTCTCTAATGCACTTGTGGTAACAGGTGGAAATATAAAGCATTTGCAAACTTAAAAAAAAGTGCCTTGCTCAGGGTTGCGTGGGGTAAATAAAATGTGGAGACTTCACAGGGAAGATGTATAAATATATATCTATGTCTATACTGAGAAATGTTTAAAAATCAAGAAATAGGGAAATAGGGAAGTGGAAAAATTCTGAGGCTATGAGAGTCTGATGGCTCAGCCTCTGGGAAAGTTTACCCTGACACTTTTTGTTCTTTCTTCTGGTTCTGGTTTAAAGATTTGCTCAGTAAGAATAGGGTCACTGTGACCTGCTTACCTTTACTGTAAAGGTACTGTAGAAGAATGGAGAGGGTCTCCCCCTCCCCTTATCCTATTCTCCTTCTTTAGATTTATAGATGTCACCTCAGTTGTAATCATTAACTAAGGGAGTGGGAATTGGAGTTTCTGCGCCTTGATTTCCTGGTTTTTTGTCTAGCTTTCGTGCTCAGATTGTAAGCCCACCTCCCAGCCAATGGTGAGAAGGGTCAGAGGTGGGTGGGAATTCCTTGTGTTAGGTATAATTATTGGTGCTTTGCTCCTTGTAAAGTGCCTCCCCTGCTAGATCTGTTCTAGCAGAGGATGCCCTATCCTCAAGAATCGAATAAAATTTATCTCTTTTCCCACCCTGAGATGGCTCCTGATTATAAATTTAATTGGTGAGGGTCTTTCATCCCACACAGGGTCAAATAATGAGAATAACAAAAAGAGATAACATTTATATAGTGCCTACTATGTGCCAGATACTGTGCCAAAATACTTTACAATTATTATCCTATTTGACCATCACAACAATCCTGGGAGGTAGGTGTCATCATTATCTCCATTTTACAGATGAGGAAACTGAGGCATGCAGCAGTTAAGTGACTTGCCCAGAGTTGCACAACTAGTAAGTTTCTAAATCCAGATTTGAACTCCTGGCCCAACACTCTATCCACTGTGGCATTGATGAGTTTAAAGAAAAATGATGATGGTAGGGAACCATTTGTTTTTAGGGGTGCTCGAGACCCCAAACACTGACATGCTGGGTCCTGCTGAATGAATTCGACTCAAGCCTTCTCAGCCAAGGAAAAAGACAAAGTTTATTAAGGATTCGCCATAATGGTGGGTTGTCTTAAGAAATCTTACTGTTTGTGATGCTTGATTTCACAAGTGGGGCAGATTCCGTCTGAGCTAGATTGAATCAGAGTGCCTTCATGGAGGCAAGATGAGACTTATATATAGAAAGATTGTGGGAGGTATGGAGGGGTGGTCTTGCGTAGTCTGGGATGACTAGAGGAGGGGTTTAGAGTGGACTGGGGTAAGGTCAGACTCCAGGGTGGGAAATAGCTGAAGGCTACCTGGAGATGAAAGACAACAGAAGGCTAGGGTAACAGAGCTGGGGTATGGATATTTTGATCAATATCAAGGGTGGGAAGCAGCTGGACAATAGAGGGCTAGGCTAGGTAGAGATTTGGGCCTAGATAATGAAAGGCTTATGGCCTTAGGCAAAGGCCCCATGTAGTGGGAAGATTCAAGGAGAGTTCAAGGGACTGTACCCTCATCACCACCTAGCTATAAACACCTTGGAAAGTAACTTGGAATTATGCAAATATAGTGACCAAAATGTCTATACCAAAAACTCCATCACTGGACTTAAACCACAAAGAAACTATTGAAAAGCAAAAAGGGAGGCGGAGCCAAGATGGCGGCTGGAAAGCAGGGACTAGCATGAGCTCCCCGCCGAGTCCCTCCAAAAACCTATAAAAAATGGCTCTGAACCAATTCTAGAACTGCAGAACCCACAAAACAGCAGAGGGAAGCAGGGCTCCAGCCCAGGACAGCCTGGATGGTCTCTGGGTGAGGTCTATCCCACATGGAGCTGGGAGCTGGGAGCGGAGCGGAGCAGAGCCCAGCGTGAGCAGTGCAGACCAACCAGACCAAGAGCCGGGCAGAGCGGGCCCTAGTGCCCTGAATCAGTGAGCTGCAGCAGTTACCAGACTTCTCAACCCACAAACACCAAAGACAGTGGAGAAGGTTAGTGGGAAAAGCTGCTGGAGTGGAAGGAGTTCGAGGTTAGGCCACCGCCCCCAGGGCAGCGGAGGTGCAGTAGCTACAGTTGCACTTGCTTCCGGCCCCAGGCCAACCTAGTGGGAGGAATTAAGTGGCGGATCAGAGCAGGAGTGCACAGCCTGCTGAAGATCTAAGCCCAGTCTGGGTTGGGGGTTCTTGGGGAAGAAGGAGTGCTTTTGTGGCAGAGCTGGTGCATCCCCCGCCCCAACATGGAACATAAAAAACTCTTTAGTCTACAAGCAGTCATACCCCATTGAAAAACTCAAGGGTCAAGTTAGTTGGTTGGGACTATGGCCAGGCAGTGAAAACACACCCAGATTCAGTCTCAGACTTTGGATTCTTTCTTTGGGGACAAAGAAGACCAAAACATACAGCCTAAAGAAGTCAACAAAGTGCAAGAGCCTACACCAAAAGCCTCCAAGAAAAACATGAACTGGTCCCAGGCCATGGAAGAGCTCAAAAAGGATTTGGAAAAGCAAGTTAGAGAAGTAGAGGAAAAATTGGGAATAGAAATGAGAAGGATGTGAAAAACCCGTGAAAAACAAGTCAATGACTTGCTAAAGGAGACCCAAAAAAAATACTTAAAAATACACTGAAGAAAACAACACCTTAAAAAATAGACTAACTCAAATGGCAAAAGAGCTCCAAAAAGCCAATGAGGAGAAGAATGCCTTGAAAGGCAGAATTACCCAAATGGAAAAGGAGGTCCAACGGGCCACTGAAAAAAATACTACTTTAAAAATTAGATTGGAGCAAGTGGAAGCTAGTGACTTTATGAGAAATCAAGATATTATAAAACAGAACCAAAGGAATGAAAAAATGGAAGATAATGTGAAATATCTCATTGGAAAAACCACTGACCTGGAAAATAGATCCAGGAGAGATAATTTAAAAATTATTGGACTACCTGAAAGCCATGATCAAAAAAGAGCCTAGATATCGTCTTTCAGGAAATTATCAAGGAAAACTGCCCTGATATTCTAGAGCCACAGGGCAAAATAGAAATTGAAAGAATCCACAGATCCCCTCCTCAAATAGATCCCAAAAAGAAATCTCCTAGGAATATTGTCACCAAATTCCAGAGCTCCCAGATCAAAGACAAAATACTGCAAGCAGCCAGAAAGAAACAATTTGAGTATTGTGGAAACACAATCAGAATAACCCAAGATCTGGTAGCTTCTACATTAAGAGATCGAAGGGCTTGGAATACAATATTCTGGAGGTCAATGGAGCTAGGATTAAAACCAAGAATCACCCACCTGGCAAAACTGAGTAACATGCTCCAAGGCAAAATATGGATTTTCAATAAAATAGAGGACTTTCAAGCCTTCTCAGTGAAAAGACCAGAGCTGAATAGAAAATTTGACTTTCAAACACAAGAATCAAGAGAAGCATGAAAAGGTAAACAAGAAAGAGAAATCGCAAGGGACTTACTAAAGTTGAACTGTTTTGTTTACATTCCTACATAGAAAGATGATGTGTATGATTCATGAGACCTCAATATCATAGTAGCTGAAAGGAATATGCATATATATATATATATTTACGTATATATATATAAGTGAATGTGCATGTATGCATATATGTATGTGTGTGTATATATATATATATATATATATATATATATATAGAGAGAGAGAGAGAGAGAGAGAGAGAGAGAGGACACAGGGTGAGTTGAACATGAAGGGAAGATATCTAAAAGAAATTAAATCAAATTAAGGGATGAGAGAGGAATATATTGAAAGAGGGAGATAGGGAGAGATAGAATGGGGTGGATTATCTTGCATAAAGGTGGCAAGAGGAAGCAGTTCTGTGGGGGGAGGGGAGAGGGCAGGTGAGGGGGGAATGAGTGGATCTTGCTCTCATCAGATTTGGCCTGAGGAGGGAATACCATACATACTTAATTGGGTATCTTACCCCCCAGGAAGGAAGAGGGAAGAAGATAAAAAAAGGGGTGATGATGGAGGGGAGGGCAGATGGGGGTGGAGGTAATCAAAAACAAACACTTTGGAAAGGGGACAGGGTCAAGGGAGAAAATTCAATAAAGAAGGATGGGTTGGGAAGGAGCAAAATAGAGTTAGTCTTTCACAACCTGAGTATTGTGGAAGGGTTATACATAATGATACACATGTGGCCTATGTTGAATTGCTTGACTTCTTAGGGGGGGTGGGTGGGAAGGGAAGAGGGGAGAGAATTTGGAACTCAAAGTTTTAAAAACAGATGTTCAAAAACAAAAAAAAAAGTTTTTGCATGCAACTCGAAAATAAGATACACAGGCAATGGGGCATAGAAATTTATCTTGCCCTACAAGAAAGGAAGGGAAAAGGGAATGGGAGAGGAGTGAGGTGACAGAAGGGAGGGCTGACTGGGGAACAGGGCAACCAGAATATACATCATCTTGGAGTGGGGGGGAGGGTAGAAATGGGGAGAAAGTTTGTGATTCAAACTCTTGTGAAAATCAATGCTGAAAACTAAATATGTTAAATAAATAAATTTTAAAAATAAATTATATATATATATATATGAAGAAATTTGAGGAAGACACAGTGGATACAGGATCTCTCCAGAGTAGATTGCATTGTACCTAAAAGGCAAGGTCACGTCTCTGGGGTCCACATTCCAACAAGCTTCTGGAAAGAGTCCAACTAGTGGATAGTTATAGCTTTTTCCAAAACACCCATACTGGGGGAGGACTACTTGTTCCCCCATCCCTACCGTCTGTAGTAGGGTCCTGTAGCTATCACATACTATCTACCTACCAGGACAGATTGTCCATAAGGTGCTGCCTGGCTAAGGGAATTGTGCCATTCAGACAAGACTCTTGACATCACAATGACTGGGATCATTGGCAAAGGAATGCATGTTGGCAGTTGCAGTTGCCACCTTCTCCAAATTCCCCTTAATTCTGTCTTCAAGTTTCTGAAGGGCTATTATGTGAATAAGAGATTAGATTTATTCTGTTTGGCCCCAGAGGATAGAACCCAAAGCCATGAGTAGAAGTTGCAAAGAGTCCAGTTTAGGCTGGACATTAGGAAATCCTTCCTAACAATGAGAATAAATGGGCTATCTCAAAAAAAAGAAAAAGAAAAGCAGAAAGTCCGCACATACACCAAAATATTTGTAGCAGCACTGTTTTTGTGATAGTAAAGAATTAGGAGCAAAGTAGATGCCAATCAGCTAGGAAATGGATAAAAAACATTATGGTACATTAATGTAAAAGAATATTACTATAGTATAAGAAATGATATATGTTATGAAAAAGAGAAGTATGGAAAGATCTACATGAACTGATATTGAAGTAAACAAAGCCAAGAAAACAATATACACAATGAAAGCAACAACATAAACGGAAAGAACAGCCACACACAAGAACAAAGCGTATATAACAGAAGTATAAATATCAAGCATAACTAAAATGAAGAGTGTTGCATTTGTACAGAAAGAAAGAAAGAAAGAGAGAGAGAGAGAAAGAAAGAGAGAAAGGAAGAGAGAAAGGAACAAAGAAAGAGAGAGAGAGAGAGAGAGGGAGAGAGAGAGAGAGAAACATGAATGTTTAGAGTACGACCATTATTGTTCCTCCCATAGGGCAAATACTGTGGTTTCATAGGCCAACTGGGGGCAGCTTCCTGCAAGGGACCAGATATTCCACTTCAACGTGTGTGGGTGCAGTGATTCTGAGAAACTATGTGAATGCATTCCCAAGTATTGTGCCAGGAATATAATCACAGTCCCTAAACAAACATTCTACTACTATATGTATCTCTTAGAAGCACATGAGGAAGCATTGGAGTCTATGACTTTAAGACAGTGATGCTTTCCTCTTAGCATTCAAGTACCATAGAACAGAATATATTTAATTTTTTCCCCAGGAAATTAGTAACTTAGAAATAGTTTGGAACATGTTTATATATAATGAAAACTAGGAATAATTTTTAAAAAATAATAGGATATCAACACTTACTTTCCCAAAACAATACTTTCTTTTTAAAAAAATGATATTTTTTATATCCCCTTAATTTCCCAGTATATTCCTCCACTTCCCCACCTCCCCAACCTGGAGAGCCATCATTTATGATAAAGAATAAAGAGAGAGAGTGAGAGAGAGAGAGAGAGAGAGAGAGAGACAGACAGACAGACAGACATAGAGAGAGGATCAGAAAGAAAACTCCACAAAAAATAAAACTAACCAATACATAAATGAATCCAAGAGTTGACATACTATTCTATACCATAGTCCACTACCTCCGCAAAGAAGAGAGAGATGCATTCTTAATATTTTCTTTGGGGGGTGGGGTGGGGTGGGCTCAAGCTTGATTGTTATAACTACCCAGTATTCAGTTTCTATATTATTGTTGTTGTTGATGTCTTCCCATTTACTTTATTGTAGTCAGTGTGTATGCTAAATAGTATACATAATAATTCTGAAGTGAGTAGAACCACAAAACCATGAATTTTTAAAAATTCAGTATTTTGTTTTTCCCCAGTTACATGTAACACATTTTCAACATTTGTTTTTAAAATTGAGTTCCAAATTCTCTCCCTCCCTACCCACCCCCCTCATTGAGAAGGCAAGAAATTTGATATAGGTTATACATATGTAGTCAAACAAAACATAACGGCCTTCACCTAAAAGGGCCAGGGTCTCCCATGGCATCCTGGGCCATCTCCAGTCATCCTGATGAATATCTGGCCACTGGACCCAGGTGGCTCTGAAGGAGAAAGTGAGGCTGGTGACCTTGCACAGCCCTCCCTCATTCAAATCAAAGTCAACTGCAAGTCACGTCATCATTTCCCTGATGTCATGGTCTTCTTCAAAAACGAATGACAAACACAAACAAATTTCCATATCAGTCATGTTGTAAAGCATAGACCAAAATAAAAACCCAATAAAAATGAAGTTTTTAAAAAAAGTATGCTTTGATCTGTACTCAGATTCCACCAGTTTTTTCTCTGGGGATGGATAGCATTTTTCAGCATAAGTGCTTCAGAGTTGTCTTGGATCACTGTATTGCTGAGAATAGCTAAGTCATTCACAGTGGATGGTCCTACAACATTGTTGTTGCAGTGTCCAATGTTCTTTTGGTTCTACTCATTTCACTTTGCATCAGTTCATGTAAGTCTTTCCAGGTTTTTCTGAGAGCATCTAGCTCATTATTTCTTACAGCACAATAGTATTATATCACAATCACATGCCACAAAGTGTTCATCCATTTCCCAATTGATGGGCATTCCCTCAATTTCCAATTCTTTGCCAGCAGAAAAGAGCTACTATAAACATTTGGGCATAGTTTCAAATTACTCTACATAATAGTTGAATCAGTTTACAACTCCACCAACAGTGCATTAATGTCACAATTTTCCCACATTTGGCATTTTCTTTTTCTCTCCTATTAGCCAATCTAATAGGTGTTGGGTAGTACCTCAGAATTGTTTTAATTGGCTTTTCTTCGATCAGTAGAGATTTATAGCATTTTCTCATGTGGTATAGATAGCTTTGATTACTTCATTTGAAATTGACTGTTCACATTTTTTTTTGATCTTTTGTCATTTGGGGAATGGCTCTTATTTTTGTAAAGCTGACTCATTTCTCTATATATTTGAGAGATGAGGCCTTTATCAGAGAAACTTGTTTCAAGTTTTTTTTTTGCAGTTATGATTGCTATTTCCCTCCATACCATTTCCCCTATCTTATTATATTCTCTCTCTCCCTTTCACCCTGTCCCTCCTCAAAAGTGTTTTGCTTCTGACTACCACCTCCTCCATTCTATCTTCCCATCTATGAGCACTCCCCCTCCCACTTCTCTTATCCTCTTTCCCCCCTACTTTCCTGAAGGGTAAGATAGTGTGTATGCTATTATACACACCAGTTGAATGCGTATGTTATTCCCTCTTGGAGCCAATTCTGATGAAAGTTCAAGTGTTCCCTACCACCTTCCCTAGCTTCCTCTCTGCTGGAAAATTTATTTCTTGCATTTTATGTGAGATAATTTACCAAATCTATCTCTCCTTTTCCCTTTCTTCCAGTACATTCTTCTTTTTCACCCTTTAATTTTCTTTTATTAGATGTCATCCCATCATATTCAACTCACACCTGTGCATTCTGATATACTCCTTCTAACTGCCCTAATAATGAGAAAGTTCTTATGAGTTACAAGGATCATCTTCCCATGTAGGAATATAAGCAGTTTAACCTTATTAAGTCCCTTATGATTTTTCAGTTTACTTTTTTATGCTTCTCTTGAGTCTTGTATTTGAAAGCCAAATTTTCTATTCAGTTTTGGTCTTTTCAACAGGAATGATTGAAAATCCTCTATTTCATTGAATAGCTATTTTTTCCCACTAAAGTATTATACTCAGCTTTGCTGGGTACATGATTCTTGGTTGTGATTCTAGCTCCTTTCCCCTCCAGAATATCATATTCCAAGCCCTCTGATCCTTTAATATAGAAGCTGATAAATCTTGTATTTTCCTGACTATGGCTCCATAATACTTGAATTATTTCTTTCTGGCTGCTTGCAATATTTTTCTCTTTGTTCCAAGAGCTCAGAAATTTGTTTATAATATTCCTGGGGGTTTTCATTTTGGGATCTCTTTCAGGAGGTGAATTGTGGATTATTTCCATTTCTATTTTACCCTCTGGTTCTAGAATATTGGGGCAGTTTTCCTTGATAATTTCTTAAAAGATGATGTCTAGGTTCTTTTTTTGATCATGGCTTTCAGGAAGTCCAATAATTCTTAAATTATCTCTCCTGGATCTATTTTCCAGGTCAGTTGTTTTTCTAATGAAATATTTTTCATCGTCTTCTTTTTTATTGTTTTGTTTTAGTTTTATTGCTTCTTGATGTCTCATAGAGTCATTAACTTCCACTTGCTCAATTCTAATTTTTAAGGAATTATTTTCTTCAGTGAGGTTTTGTACTTCCTTTTCCATTTAGCTAATTCTATTTTTTTAATGAGATTTTTTCTTCAGTGAATTTTTGTGCAGCTTTTCCCATTTGGCCAATTCTGATTTTCAAGGCATTCTTCTCCTCACTGTATTTTTGTACTTCTTTTACCAGTTGACCTAGTCTGTTTTTTAGGGTGTTATTTTCTTTAGTACTTTTTGTGCCTCTTTTTACCAAGCTATTGACTCTTTTTTCATGATTTTTTTTGCACCATTCTCCTTTCTCTTACCAATTTTTCCTCTACCTCTCTTACTTGAGTTTTCAAAATCCTTTTTGAGCTCTTCCATGGCCTGAGACCAATTCATATTTTTCTTTGAGTCTTTGAATATAGAAGTTTTGACTTTCCTGTCTTCTTCCGAGTGTGTTTTGATCATCCTTGTCACCATACTAACTTTCTATAGTCAGAATTTTTTTCTCATTTTCTCATTTTTCCAGCCTATTTCTTGACTTTTAACTCTTTTTTTTTGCTATAAAAACTACTGTACAATTTCAATTTTATTAGAGAAATTTTTATATGGTTATCATAATTCTCAGAAAGTCCCCTGACTGTGTGTGTTTCACAGGGAATATGCTAAAACCAGTATCTGTAATGCTTCCTTATGCTTCCTTCAACAACTCTGATAATCCTGTTGACATAAAAGGTCCTTGTCATGCTTGTTGTCAAAATTATAACCCTTGTACACTCAAACATGTTTGATAGTGAAAATGAGTCCCTGCAGTGGTTAATTTTAGCATAAATCCTTAAATGATAGCTTTTTCAAACTTGAGTACAACTAGACTACCATTCTATGGGACAGGTATTCCCAAGAGATACGAGTCTAC
The DNA here is from genome assembly GCF_011100635.1 of Trichosurus vulpecula. NCBI lineage: Eukaryota > Metazoa > Chordata > Mammalia > Diprotodontia > Phalangeridae > Trichosurus > Trichosurus vulpecula. The sequence goes on from NC_050574.1 coordinate 423,152,157, forward strand.
ATACAATACATAGGGTGCCATGTTTTGTGTGGTGATTTTTCAAAATTGACTTTTAACTCTTTGCTAAAGTGGGGCTCTGCTTCCAGGGTGGAGGATGCACTGTCCCAGGCTTTGGGGGTTTTGTGCAGGTGTTTTCAGATATACTTTTAGAGACTTGTAAGTTTTCAATTCTTCTAAGGGGATATGCTCCAAGGAGAGGTGTGTTTTCTCCTCTCCTGGACTGTGCTCTGGTCTGTGAGTGACCACAAGAACTCTTTTCTGCCCTGGAGCTGTGATGAGGTCCTGCTACATTGGGGCTGCAAGCTCTGGTGTGCTAGTACTCCTTTTAGCCCTGGGACTGCTACCTGCCATCCAAGGCTGCAACCCAGATCCCAGTATGGGAAAATCAATGGAGTCCTGCCCCCAGTGATAGCAAAGAGACCCCTGAAATCTCCTTCTAACCAGTTGTTCAACACCTTACCCTCTGTGGACTGAGAGCTGTAGAAGCAGCTGCTTCTACTGCTGATTCAGTCACTCCCAAGGCCCACTCCTTGTTTACTGGGATCTGTCGATTCTGGTGCAACCTGTACTAGACTCTCACCCTGGTGTAACAGGCTTTTTCTGTTGACCTTCTTAGTTCTCTTGGTCTGGAGAACTGTTTCACCCTGTCCTTTTGTGGATTCTGCCACTCAAGGATTTGTTGTAGGGCATTATTTAAAGGTCTTTGGAGAGATTTTGCAGAGAGCTCAGGCAAATACCTGCCTTTTTTCCTCCACATCCTTGGCAATACTCTCTTGATTCCACTTTCTGGTAGTTGGAATGAAGTCGAAGGTGCTCTTAGGAGCTTGACTTTCAGCTGAACATCCAGCAATCTTTTCTGTACCATTCATTTTCACAGGAGTCTTGGGATAAGCTGTGACTTTCAATGGCAATGTCAGAATTACATGGTTCCAAACCATTAATTCCATGGGTTCAACCTCCTTTTGTCTAGCTCACTATTCCATTTTTGACAGACATCAAAATATACATTTGGAGTTGGTAGGTGGTAGACATAGGCATCTTTCTTCATAGCAATCTAAAAAGTTAGGGATGGCATAACAATAACTAATATTTATTAGGCACCTACAGTGTGCAGAGCCTTGGGCTACATACTAGGGATGATATTTAGTTTAACTAAGACACACTTTTTGTTCTCAAGGAGCTTACTAATGGAGGAATAATTTATCAAAGTAGGTAGTTATAATATACAATTTTACAACATGTAACTCAAAAAGCAATTCCTTACAGAGGATGAGATCCTCAGATATACCTATTTGTGGATGCCATTATGTTGATTATATCAAGCCCCTTCCTTCCTTCCTTCCATCCTTCCTTCCTTCCTTCCTTCCTTTCTTTTTTCTTTCTCTTTCTTTCTTCTTTTATTACTTTCTCTCTGTTTCCCTCATTATCTCTGTTTCTATTTCTTTCTCTCTGTCTCTACCTCTATTTCTTTTATCTCCCTCTCTCTCCCTCAGTGTCTATCTCAATCACTCTGTCTCTATCTTTAAGCAATGTCTCATAACCTAGATCCATAATCACTCAAAAGACTCTGGCCTTATTATCCATCCAAGGGAAAAAAATTAGTTGAAGATTGCCTACTTCCAAATTATGATATGATATTGAAAGGACAAGTTATGGTACTTATATCTTGGTCTATATGGTACCTATGTGTGGTTTATGTGGTATTTGTGTCTTGGGTAGATGTTTGGACAACAAACCAGGCTGAGAATTGAGCAGGAAGAGAATAGTGGGATGGATATCCTTTGGAAAATTACCCTTTATTTTTAATGACCTTGTACTTGTTCTTGGAACAGAGGTCCATCTTTTTAACATTGATATTCTTCTTACAGAGAAGCAACATAGCATAACAGATAGAGAGCAGCCCTAGTTGAAAAGGACCTGGTTTCAAGTCTTGCCTCTGGAATGTCCTGGAATACCCTAGGTAAGTCAGTTAACCTCTCAATACCTTCAGGCAACTCTTTAAAACCAAGAGCATATACTACCTCTGTATTGGTAGAGGAAATTTCCTCACTGGGAATTCCCTGAACCAATGAAATCACAAGTTCAGTCCAAAATATTAAAAACAAATTCTCCTGGTGCTTAAGCACAGTACCCGGTTCATACTAGGTACCTACTAAATTCTTGTTAATTGATTGATTGATGTCATGTGGTTGAGAGGAATGGAATACCACAATCTCAGAAGAATTCAAAGTTGTGGGTCACTCACAGGGCAATGGAAAGGTGAATGGTGTATGTTAGTAGGCTGTAATGTATTACTTGTAAAGAATTGCACTTAGGACCTAGCCATAAATCCTATGTTTCTTCTACTCCAAATGTGGTTGACAATTCATTTTTGAATCAAGCAATGGAAATTGTTCCAACTACCTGAGTGAGGATAAGAATCTTTCCATTCACATTAATGGGAAGGTTTAAGGATACTAAAAGCTCAGATATTCTTGCTATCATTATTAATGGTATTAATTAATGACAATATATAAATCTAATAACTACAACTTACGTTATATAGTGATTTAAGGTTTACATAGTTCATGCCCACAATAACCTTTGTTTTACAGATGAGGAAGCTGGGACACAGAGAATCTAAGTGACTTACTCACAGTCACCCTGTTTCTATTAGAATAGGTATTTTTGTCTCCTCCTGACTCCTACTCCATTATTAAGCCCACTTTGCTCAAGGCATTGTATTACACAAGACACCATGACTATATACACGAGGATAATGGATTTAGAGATAGAAGGGGCCTTAGAGATCATTGAATGTGACTCTCTCATTTTATAGATGGGGAAACTGAGGCACAGAGAGATGAATTGACTTGTCCAGAGTCATACACCTAGTAAATGTCTGAAGTGTGGTGATGATCAGGTCTTCCTGATGCCAAGTTCGATTCCTTATTGACTTGGAAGCTAGGTAGCACAGTGAATAGAGACTTGCAGTCAGGAAGAACTGAGTTTAAATCCCACCCAAGATAATTAGGACCTGTGTAACCCTGGACAAGTTATTTAACTTCTTAGTGCCTTGGTTTCCTTATCTAAAAAAAAAAAGCAGTTAGACTCAAGTTATAAAACCTCTTCTAGCTTTCAGTCTAAGATCTTATGGTCCTTATCAATAGTGAAGGAAAATGAAATCTAGCTGTGAAGTAAAAACATAGTTACATGAAAAGATAATTAACCATACAAAGAGGAGTCTCATAAATACTAAGTGAATGGCACAAACAGTAAATTCTCTTGGAATTCAAAGAAAATGTCAGTTATCTGGGGTAGTTTGAGAAGGCTTTATACAAGGTTTGGCTTGAGGAATTTCTCAAGTCTAAACTTGGTTATGAATCAATAAGGGGAGAGATAAAACTCTTGAGAACTAATTTTATATGGTATAATCAATCATTAAACATGAAAAGTGTCTTAGCTTGGAGATTCCATGGTAGGGGAGAAGAAATGTTCCTTTTTTCCTTCCTTCCTCCCTCCCTCCCTTCCTCCCTCCCCCTTCCTCCTTTCCTCCCTCCTTTCCTCCCTTCCTTCCTCCCTCCCTTCCTTCCTTCCTTCCTTCCTTCCTTCCTTCCTTCCTTCCTTCCTTCCTTCCTTCCTTCCTTCCTTCCTTCCTTCTTTCCTGCTTTTCTTTCTTTCTTTCTTTCTTTCTTTCTTTCTTTCTTTCTTTCTCTCTCTTTCTTTCTTTCTTCCTCTCTCTCTTCCTTCCTTTCTTCCTTTTCCTTTCTTTCTTTATCACTTTCCATCCATTTCTGCCTCTCTCTCTATCTCCCCAAGTCTCTAGCTCAGTCACTTTGCCTGTAACTCAGTGTCTTTCAATCCCTATCTTTCAGTTTTTGTGTCCCTATGTCTCCCTCTGTTTCTATCTCTATCTTTGTCTCTGTCTCTCTCTCTTTCCCTCCAGCCCTAGAAAACCACCTACCAAGTAAGTGGGTTTTGCTGTGATATATGACAAGGCCATAAACTAAATTGCAAAGAAAATTATTCTGAAGCCTTCATCTTGAAACCTTACCTTAACTTTCACTTTGAAAAGTGACCATTCATTGCCACCACTGCTGGGAAAGTGAGCTTGGAATGTAATCTAGAGTCAAGAGGATAGGATGTCTGAGAGCACTTAAAATGATCACATTTATGGTGGGAATAAATCCCTGTGTAAAATGCATGTGTTAATGTGATGACCAGAAGGCTTATCTCCACATAGTTCAGTGCAAACATTTTCAGCTGACCAATGGACAAGCCACATAGCTGAATTGTGCCTCAGTTTCTCCATTTACAAAATGCTTTATGGAATAGTCATTTGGAATGCTTGATGAGAGGGGACAAGAGCATGGGAAGATATTTTAGAACATTATGGGTTTCTAGGTATGGCCTGCTGACAATCACATGTATCCAGAATGCATAAATTGTTTTGAAAATTATTTCATTTGCTCCCTCTGTTCCTCATATTTTTTCAAGTTATGTTTGGGAAAGTCAATGTATAAAGTTGTAGCATTAATCCTGGCTCCTAGCCCTTTGATTCTAACATTAAAATGTTATGTGACCTTGTGGAAGTTACTTGCCTCCTCTTTTAGGGGTTAGACTAGACAATTTCTAAAGGCCTTTTCAATGATCTTTGCTACCAGCCCAATGTATAGGTCTGTGCAGTGTGCTGAGTAGATTTAATTACTTATTTTCTTTGACTTTCCAAGGAAACAGTGACCACTGGGCACTGTGTCATGAGACTTCGGCCAGATCATCCCTATTACGCAGCTTGTCAAAAGCACACCCCCAAACCAAAGAGATGCTTATTGTTATTCTTAAAGTCAGCCCTTAGGCAATCTCGGACATGTTGCTGGGGGTTTACACTGAGAGAGAAATGGCACTGTAGGTTAAATTTTTACTTGCATTAATGCTTTCCTTTGAATCCTTGTTTCCAACCTAACTTTTCATTGTTTGGTAATCGTAATTTAGTTTTTTTCCTAATTGCTGTAAGATACCCCAAGACATCTTAGACATGATGGGTCCTAGGTGAATGTAAATGGTTTGCTGCTTTTAAAGACACTCTAGGAGGGAACTTTCTGGGATGTGTCAGGAAAGAGTTCCAGATGTCAGAAATGCAGTGCCAAAAAAATAAAAATAAAAATAAATCCAGTCACTTACTGATCAAAAGTCTGGAATTCAGGAATGAAGAAGGCCATAGAGGAAGAATAAACAGCAAACCAGACCACACCCAAATTCTGGGAAATAAATAGTATAAAATCATCATTCCAGCCATAGAGGTCACTTAGCTGGTCATATCCATGGGTGACATGGGAATCTGGTACTCCTGACCCGTCTTCACATTTGGAGATTAACACTCCCAAATTAGTTTGAGAAAGTGCTAGGCAGCCAGGGTGACTAAGAAGAAAATGAAATAATGGGATGTGTCTCCTGGCTTGTGCAAGATGTCTGGTAACCGCATTAAGTAGTTACTAAATGATTCCATGTAGCTATTAAATTGTCTATACAATGACTGGTAAGGAGAATGTGCTTGGGGTGTGTGTGTGGGGGGGGGGGTTGGGGTGAGGGGGAGACATAGAGGGAGTGGGGAGAGACAGATGGGGAGAGAGAGAGAGAGCGTGAGAGAGAGAGAGAGAGAGAGAGAGAGAGAGAGAGAGAGAGAGAGAGAGAGAGAGAGATGGAGGGAGGGAGGGAGAGAGAGAGAGATACTATGAAGTAATCCAAAGTGATGAACCAGGTATGAGAACATTCTATTCTCCAGTAAAAAGTAACTTCTTTGAGGGCATGATGCTGGTTTTGATTCTTGAAACAGAGTAGGTGTTTTATAAATGCTTGATTATCTGATTTGAATTACAGAGAGCACACACAGTATAAATAGCTCTGAACTAGAAGTGTGCGTGTGTGTGTGTGTGTGTGTGTGTGTGTTTGAGGCTGAACAAGGTAGACATATGCCCTGGAGCAGTTTGCAACTAAATAGAAAAGATAAAGCAAAGAGACAACTTGAAATATGTAAATAAATTTGAAGTAATGAATTACAAAATCTAATCCAACAAATATTCTTCAAATGCCTACTACATCATGCTAGGTGTAGGGAGGCTGAAAAAGAAGCTCAAGACATAGTCCCAACTCTTCAATAACTTATTAATGTTGTTGGGAATGAGAAAATGTACACATAAAATTATAGAATGCTACAAATAGGTCAGTCAAGAAACATGTATTAAGCACTTACTATGTGCTGGGCATTGTGTTAAGCTCTGGGGATAGAAAGAAAGGCAAAAGATAGTCTCTGCCCTCAAGGAGCTTACCGTCTAATGGAACAGACAATAAGAAAACAGCTATGTACAAACAAGCTATATGCAGGATAAATAGGACTAATCAATAGGGAGGGAAGTAACAAGAACTAAGAGAGGTTGGGAAAGGCTTCTGTAGCCCATGAGATTTAAGCTGGGACTTGAAGGAAGCTAGGAGGTAAAGATGAGGAAGGAAAGCATTCCAGGTAGGCAGGGCAGCCATGGCGGATGTTGGGAGTCTGGAGATAGAATATTTTGTGCAAGGAATAGCAAAAAAGGCCAGCATCACTGGTTTGAAGAGTATTGCAGTAGTGTTTAAATTGTGTGAAGTCTGGAAAGCTAGCATTGATATAGCGCTTTACAGATGATCTCTCACTTGATCCTCACAGCTCCATGTTATTATCCCTTTTTACAGATGAAGAAGCAAAGGTTGAGAGAAGTATAAATCACTTGCCTATGTCACACAGCTAGTAAGTGTCTGAGGTGGTGTTTGAACTTGGGTTTTCCTAACTCCAAATTTAACACTCCATTCACTCTGCCACCTAGCTGCCATGCCAGCATGCAGGTTAAAATCCCTCATCTTTGTCTGATGCCTTCGTTTTACAAATGAGGAAACTAAAGTCTATTTAAGTTAAATGACTTGCTTAAGGTCGCATAAGTAGTAAGCAACAAACTCTCTCATTTCACAAATGAGGAAACTGAGAAGAATGGGATCCAAAGTTATCTAATCTTCAAGAAAAACCACTGAGGCAGAGCTCTAAACCATTAACCATTTATTAAAGGGGCCAGACCCATTCAATGACTGGGACCTCAGACCTTTCCTACGATCTGAGATGCCCCTTGGTTCTCAGGACCTTACTATTATGGGACTTGATTCCCAGACATCAGAAGAGGCAAAGTAAAATGCAGAACCTCACTGGTCGATAGACCTTGCTTTTGCCCCTCCAGGAGAGCCAGAAATAATGCATCAGCATGGGTGGTACAGGATGGGCAAGGCAAGGGTTATCTCTGCTGACTAAACGGTCTTCAGATGGTCTCCTTTCCATGTTGGGCAAGAGAGAGTGGTGTGGAGGTACAAAAATAAGTGGGGGGACTTTTCATATCACATTAAGATATCCCACCCATGCTGGGTTTGGTCATTAGCATTCTTCTGGTTAGGCAAGTGAACTTCATTGCTGGTAAATAAGTAGTTTTATAGGTTTTAAAGTTTGAGGCCTCCTATAAGAAAGGGTCTGTCTTATTCAATTATCCCTACATGATATATGTAAAATATGCATTTATTCATATTATTCTTATATTAACATTAGTAAACTGACTAAATGTAACTTACTAGATAAGTATATCTCTAATTGCTAACAATCTTTAGTCCTATGGAAGCATAGTGAACTGATTAATACTGATTGGAACAAAATAGGGGTCCAATGAAGCATTTTTCTCAGAAGATTTAGTGATTGCAAATTTCTTTTCTCAAATAACCTTGAGAAGGTAACTGTGAGAAATAGTACAGGTATCCATTTTATGGGAAAAAAAATAACAATATAAGGTTCAGAGTTAAGTACTAGCCTGTGTTTATCTAGTAACCACAGTAACTGTCAAATCAGGATTCGAATTTAAGTCTCTTGACTCCAGTTCAGAACTTTGGACACCTTCTGGGTGACCAGAGATCAAATGAAGAATGCTGATTGCATGATGTTTTAGTTTTGTCCTTTTTTTTTTTTTTTTTTAGCAGAAGCAGAAATAAACTCAAGTGAACTTTGCTGGGGAAATGGAGAACTCTGAGATTAAAATGCTCCTACAGCTCCTGATAGCATCACCAGCCAGGAATTCCTTCTCCTCTGATCCAAAGCCTGGGAAATTAACCCCTGCACCACCTGGTACCTTGTACCAGGCAACAACAGAGGATTATCTGGATCCAGGAAGGGTATATTTATGATCCTTTGAGGCCTACTTTCAGGTGGGAAACTTATCAGCCAAGATCGACAGGCTTGCCTGTGTCCCAGGACTTTGGTGAGGGAAGCTTTCCTTTTCCCTGACACTGTGGGGAATGAACCTTTGTCAGTATTTCCTAAATGAAGTCTCTGCCTCTCCCTAGAGAATCACAGGAGGACTGACTCTTATCTAAAACTGTCAGTTCTTTAACCTCATCTGTGGCTTACTATGTTTTTGCTCTTATTTCATTATCTTTTCAGGCTGCCTCAGTATTCTCTCTGTCTCTGTCTCTCTCTCCAGAGACATCTCTCCTCCCCTCCCCTCCCCTTTTCTTTCCAAATTCTCTTGAATGTAGTAAGCAGGTCCTGATGTGCAGAGGGTATCATTTTAACAAGAGATCAGTTGTTGGGTGGAAGCCATGATTTCTAATGGATGTGTCAGTGAAAAGAGCCCCTTTTCAATGGAGCAAGGACACTACGGGGAGACAAAGGAGCGGCTTGTGAGGTTGGCTCATAAAAAAATCAGACCAAACTGCTATTTTCAAGTTTCCATAATGCATGGAACTGAGTTTTACAAGTGAGGCAGCTTGTTACCTCTCAATAGGAAAACTTGTTCAGGTGACTTCTCCATTTTGAAGTCTCCGTTCTAAATCTAGGAAGTTTTCAGTTTCCCTGGTCTTGATGGGGACTTGGCCTTCTTGATTTTGACAACCAGAGGCTAAATTCACCACCAACCAAGGCATTGAGTTATGTCTTTAAAGATACAGAAATAAAAGAAATCGAATAACTTGATTTTTCAGGAGACTGGTACTGCCTGTGAGGAAAATGCCAAAATATTACGTAAGTAGCACTTTGTGTCCTTGGGGCAGGTACTATGGTGTACTTATATTTATATCATTTAAGAAATTTTGGGGGAAAAGACATTTTATTTCTGAAGATGTAAATAGTTCGATCTCGTACCCAACACATAATAGGTGCTACATAGATGATCATTCCTCTCCCTTCCCTACCCCTCCCCACTAGATATATAACCCAAAGCAAGACACATAATTTTTCTAAACCTCATCTGCAAAATGAGGGAACTGGACTTGATAACTTCTAGGGTCTCTTTAAGATCTAAATTTAGGTTCTAGGACACCAGATGAGAGTGGACAAGATGGAATCTAGAGGAATAATGGTGGCATCAATGCAAAGTCTAGCAAAGAGAAGAGCAGAGAGAGTTCGGGTGGGCTTTAGTGGTGGGTAGGAGCCACGGCAAGCACCCTTTCTAATGGCATGAGTATTGTGGGAGCTATGTCTACTATACATCAGCATAGCCCTGGGCATCATCCTTTGTCTTTTAGTATGGATATTAATATTCACCAGGATCTAGAAACTATATCTATCTTATGTTTTCAAAGACCTCAGAGCTTATTTGAGTTCTCATAATGTCCCTATGAGGTAAGCAGATGGCAGGGTAGCAATCACCTCCTTAGAGAGAAAGGTAAAGGGTCAAAGGTACCTCAGGGAGAAGGCTAGTAGCAGAGATGGAGAGTGTGCTCTCACTGTTTCCTTGGAGGTAATGTGGGTAATAGTGGATGAATGCTTGACTTCAAGTCAAAAAGACCCGGATTCAAACCCCCCCTTTTATATTTGACCCTAGCCAAGTCACCTCACTTCTCTGAGACTCAGTTTATTCATCTATAAAAGGAAGGTTTTGGACAAGGTGGTCCCTTACAGCTCTAAATCTGTCATCCTGTGAAATTAGGGTGGGTGGGATAGAGCTGAAGGGCAATGGATGTGACCCATTGTGTCTTTTAAACAACTTTCTCTCCTCTGCTATTGCTGATAAAGAGTGTAGTGCTTTGCGCTGATTCCCCTTTGAACTGGCATAGTTGGAGTGAGTGATGAACCAATTTCCTTCTGAGGTAGGTGCTATTTATCTTCTCCTGGTGATGCCCTTGGGAGTAGCAATGCAGAGCAGAGAAAGATCAAAAGCCAAAATACCTAATTGTGGTTGGTTGCCAACATTTCTACTTTGCCATTTTTTTTCTCTGAACATTATGAAGGTGTTCTGTTAAAAATTCCCAGAGATGAGTAAGCTCTGCCTAGTTCTTAAATTAGGAGTTGAAGGAAGTCTCTGTTTGTGTGTGTGTGTGTGTGTGTGTTTGTGTCTGTCTGTCTGCCTCTGTGTGTGTGTTTGTGTCTGTCTGCCACTGTGTGTGTGTCTGTGTGTGTGTCTGTCTGTCTGCCTCTGTGTATGTGTGTCTGTCTGCCTCTGTGTGTGTGTGTCTGTCTGCTTCTATGTGTGTGTCTCTGTGTGTGTGTCCATCTGCCTCTGTGTGTGTGTTTGTGTCTGTCTGCCTCTGTGTGCGTTTGTGTCTGTCTGTCTGCCTCTGTGTGTGTCTGTCTGTCTGCCTCTGTGCGTGTGTGTCTGTGTGTGTGTCTGTCTGTCTGCCTCTGTGTGTGTGTCTGTCTGCCTCTGTGTGTGTGTCTGTCTGCCTCTGTGTGTGTGTCTGTGTGTGTGTGTGTCCGTCTGCCTCTGTGTGTGTGTGTGTGTCTGCCTCTATGTGTGTGTCTGTGTGTGTGTGTTTCCGTCTGCCTCTGTGTGTGTGTGTCTGTCTGCCTCTATGTGTGTGTCTGTCTGCCTCTGTGTGTCTGTGTGTGTGTGTGTCTGTCTGCCTCTGTGTGTGTGTCTGTGTGTGTGTGTGTCCGTCTGCCTCTGTGTGTGTGTGTGTCTGCCTCTATGTGTGTGTCTGTGTGTGTGTGTGTCCGTCTGCCTCTGTGTGTGTGTGTCTGTCTGCCTCTATGTGTGTGTCTGTCTGCCTCTGTGTGTCTGTGTGTGTGTGTGTCTGTCTGCCTCTGTGTGTGTGTGTCTGTCTGCTTCTATGTGTGTGTCTCTGTGTGTGTGTCCATCTGCCTCTGTGTGTGTGTTTGTGTCTGTCTGTCTGCCTCTGTGTGCGTTTGTGTCTGTCTGTCTGCCTCTGTGTGTGTCTGTCTGTCTGCCTCTGTGTGTGTCTGTCTGTCTGCCTCTGTGTGTGTGTGTCTGTCTGCCTCTATGTGTGTGTGTCTGTCTGCCTCTATGTGTGTGTCTGTGTGTGTTTGCGTCTGTCCGTCTGCCTCTGTGTGTGTGTGTGTGTTTGTGTCTGTCTGCCTCTGTGTGTGTGTGTGTCTGTCTGCCACTGTGTGTGTGTCTGTGTGTGTGTCTGTCTGTCTGCCTCTGTGTATGTGTGTCTGTCTGCCTCTGTGTGTGTGTGTCTGTCTGCTTCTATGTGTGTGTCTCTGTGTGTGTGTCCATCTGCCTCTGTGTGTGTGTTTGTGTCTGTCTGCCTCTGTGTGCGTTTGTGTCTGTCTGTCTGCCTCTGTGTGTGTCTGTCTGTCTGCCTCTGTGTGTGTGTGTCTGTCTGCCTCTATGTGTGTGTGTCTGTCTGCCTCTATGTGTGTGTCTGTGTGTGTTTGCGTCTGTCCGTCTGCCTCTGTGTGTGTGTGTGTCTGCCTCTACGTGTGTGTCTGTGTGTGTGTGTGTCTGTCTGCCTCTATGTGTGTGTCTGTGTGTGTTTGCGTCTGTCCGTCTGCCTCTGTGTGTCTGTCCGTCTGCCTCTGTGTGTGTGTCTGTGTGTGTTTGCGTCTGTCCGTCTGCCTCTGTGTGTGTGTGTGTCTGCCTCTACGTGTGTGTCTGTGTGTGTGTGTGTGTCTGTCTGCCTCTGTGTGTGTCTGTGTGTGTTTGTGTCTGTCTGTCTGCCTCTGTGTGTGTGTCTGTCTGCCTCTATGTGTCTGTCTGTCTGCCTCTGTGTGTGTGTGTCTGTCTGCCTCTGTGTGTGTGTCTGTCTGCCTCTGTGTGTGTGTGTCTGTCTGCCTCTGTGTGTCTGTCCGTCTGCCTCTGTGTGTGTGTCTGTGTGTGTTTGCGTCTGTCCGTCTGCCTCTGTGTGTGTGTGTGTCTGCCTCTACGTGTGTGTCTGTGTGTGTGTGTGTGTCTGTCTGCCTCTGTGTGTGTGTCTGTCTGCCTCTGTGTGTGTGTCTGTCTGCCTCTGTGTGTGTGTGTGTGTCTGCCTCTATGTGTCTGTCTGTCTGCCTCTGTGTGTGTGTCTGTCTGCCTCTATGTGTCTGTCTGTCTGCCTCTGTGTGTGTGTGTCTGTCTGCCTCTGTGTGTGTGTCTGTCTGCCTCTGTGTGTGTGTGTCTGTCTGCCTCTGTGTGTGTGTGTCTGTCTGCCTCTGTGTGTGTGTCTGTGTGTGTTTGCGTCTGTCCGTCTGCCTCTGTGTGTGTGTGTGTTTGCGTCTGTCCGTCTGCCTCTGTGTGTGTGTGAAGGGAGAGTGGGGAGCCACATTACCCAGGAGACCCAGCGTCTAGCATGGTGTCTCTTGAATTGTAGGAATGTAATAAATGTTTGTTGAATTGAATTGGATGTGCCTCTTTCTTGGTGACGCTATCATTTGCATGCCACCCTACATACACCCACAGGCTGCCTGATAGATAGAGGTAGATACGGGAGTGAGCTGGGGGATTTGCCATGGGGTTGTTACTAGCCTGTGGGGCCATGGTAAGCACAGATGCCCAAACCAATACCTCCAAGAAGCCTAGAGGTGAGACCTTGTATCGATGCCACCGTCGCTCCCCTAGGTTCTGTCCTGTCCACTCTCATGCGGTTTCTTTGAATCGTAGATTTAGGTGTGGAAGGGACCTTATAGATTACCAAAGCCAATTCTCTTATTTTATGGATGAGGCAATTGAGGCTTGGGGGTATTAAGGGTCTTGCTCAGGGTTACATATCTAGTGAGGAGGGGGTGGGGAAGGGAAGAGAATAACCATTTATAATAACACCTGCTAAGTGCTTTTTACAAATATTATCTCATTTGATCTTTACAACAACTTACAGGTAGATGCTATTATTCGCCCCATTTTACAGTTGAGGAAACTGAGACAAAGAGAGGTTGAATGACAGGGTGACATAGCTAATAACTGTCTGAGGCTGGCTGGACTTCTTTGACTCCAGGCTGAGCCATCTGCCCACTGTGCCTCCAGCTGCCTTCATAGTAAATGGCTGAGGCAGGATTCAGATTCAGATGTTCCTGATTCCAAGCCTAGGACTCTATATCCCCTATGCCACCTGCCTGCCACATTCAGGTTTCCTATGTATGTTAGAAGGGAGCAGCCATGGTACTGGGAGCTCTTCAGAAGCTGGAGGTCAAGACCCAACCCTACTAGGCTGAGCTTCAACTTATAGGTGCCCAAAGAATCCTGAGTGCATCCAATTGTAATTATCCTCATTTAGCAAAAATACCCTGCAGCTTTTCTAGTACTAAATCCTTAATTCCTGAATCTCAGACTTTGCCTCTGGTTTACCACTGTTCTTCCCCCAACCCCTCCTTTCATTGTACTCTTCATAATAATAATTAGCATTTGTATCATGATTTAAGGTTTGCAAAGTGCTTCACAAATGTTTCATTTGATTTTCATCACAACCCTGGGAAATAGGTGCTCCTGTTAACTTCATTTTAAGTATGTGGAAACTAAGGCAGACCTCGTGGTTAAGTGACTTGCCCAATGTCACATACCAAGTAAGAGCCCTGTGGTTTTATTCTGAGGTAGACAAAGTAAAGGAACAGAAGATTCTTTTTTTATTGTTTATTTATTTTTAGTTTTCAACATTCGCTTTCATAAGTTTTAAATTTTCTCCCCCTTCCTCCCCAAGAAGGCCTGTAATCTGATATAGGCTCTACATATACATCCCTATTAAACATCTTTTCACATTAGTCATGTTGTGTAGAATTATAATGAATGGGAGAAACCAGGAGAAAGAAAAAACAAAACAAAATAAAAAATGACAACAAAAAAGAAAATGGTCTGCTTTGCTCTGCATTCAGACTCCATAGAGGAACAGAAGATTCTTACAGATGTACCAGTCTAGGTTAGGTCAAATAAGCCTAAACGATAATTGGTGGAATTCCTTTAGGGTCAGAAATAGCATTCCGATATTAATCAGTCTCTCTAGCTGTCTCCATCAGCATTCCTTTCTCCTACTGGGGACCAGCTCCTGCTCTAAGCAGACTCCTTTGATTCCACTTAGCTCTGTAACTGGCAAACCTAGCTATCAAGCTGGGCCTCTGCCTCAGAGAAAGGTCCTGTTGTTGCTATAATTCTGCCCCTACCTTCACCTTAGGGCCTGCTCTAGAATAAGCCAACTGAAGCTTCTTCCTTGCTGGACTATGGGGAGTTGAGGGGGCAACATATGGACACAAAACAACTAGAAGATATGACAGCATAAAATCAAACACTAAATTGTGTGTAATGGAAAATAATGATGAGTTTGGAGGGGAGGTAAATCAGTGTGGGCTGGGTGGTCAAGTATAATTTGAAGTGAACCTTGAAGGATGAAAAGACTTTATATAGACAGAGTTTCTTGGATTACATCTGAGTCTCTGACAGGTTTCCAAGCAGGGGTTTCATCTGGGCTCTTCACTTACCAGGGAAGGTATGAAGCTGACAGGAAGGGATCAAGCCTGGGAAGGGTTTTTTATCACCATGGAATCAATGTGGGCTTAGTCCCTGGAGGGGTCGGTGGGAGTATCCTAGCAAGAGTGTTGGAGAAGGGGAGGATAGGTGTGTTTCCTCATTATCTGCCTTCCCTGTTGAACTGGAACTCAAGGTGATGACAAGGCTTCTTGGTATAGCAGGAATGGCGGAGCTTCTGAAAATGGTGGTGGCATGAAATACCTAGCACTATTTAGTACAAACGAGTCACATTACTGCATGAGATGTAGGGGGATTAAGGACCTTCAGCTGAGGACTGGGACTGGCAACACCAGGCAGTACTAAATCTAGGAAGTAGGGTTGTTGTTGCGTTGGTCCTTCGTTTTTGAAGAGGACCATGACATTAGAGAAATAATGAAATGACTTGCAGTTGACTTTGATTTGAATGAGGGAGGGCAAGGAAGTAGGGAAACTGAGGCCCAAGGAATTCACCTTTCATAGAATTCAAGAAGGGCCAGGGATTTAGAAGACAGAGCACCTGGGCATAGGTCGAGGCACTGGCAGTTCTCCATACGTTGTGCTAAGGGTTGAATACTCTTTCCAACACCACCGTTCTCCCTCCCTAGCACTCCTACAAAATTCTACCACCTCTGATCTCATGATTTTTGTATACACTTATCTTGTGCACTTTTCAAGTATTATTTTGTATTATAGTTATATGTATACGGCAGTTAGGTGGTATGGTAGATGATGATAATAGCTAGTATGTATGTTATATATGTATATGTGTGTGTATGTATCACACACACAGTGCCAGGCACTATGTTAAGTGCTTTACAGAGTTACCTAAACCTTGTACCACCCTCAGGGACTAGCATAGTGCTAAGCACACAGTAGGCACTTCATAAGTATTTGTTGAACTGAATGAACCTTTTTGGTTTGGAAAGCACTTTACAAATATCTGGTTTTCTCTCACAACAACCATGTGAGGTAGGTATGATTATTATCCCCATTTTATAAATGAGGAAAGGAGACAGCTAAGTGGCTCAGCGGATAGAGAGCTGGACCTGGAGTCAGAAAGATCCGAGTTCAAGTCCAACCTCAGATACTTACTAGCAGTGTGATCCTGGGCAAGTCGCTTAACCTCTGTTTGCCTTAATCCACTGGAGAAGAAAATGGCAGACTACCCCAATATCTTTGCCATGAAGAGTCAGACACGACTGAACAGCTGAACAATGACACACATGAGGAAAGTGAAGCAGACAGATGTTAAGTGACTTGTTCAGGCTCATACAGCTAGTAAGCATCTGAGGTTGGATTTGAACTCTGGTCTTCTTGACTCCATGTCCAATGCTCTATCCATCACCTGAACTGAATTGAATTGAGTAGAATGGAATGGAACATCATTGGTGGTCAAAACATAGAAGCGAGTCTGATTCTTGGGTAGGGCATGTGTCTTCTAAGAGTTCTTTTATTCTTTTTTTGTTACTAGCAGGAACTGGAAGGTGGACATGGCCAGTCCTGTATTCACAGGTTCAAAGACTGAAAGATATGGAGTTAGTTGGAAAGTGTGGTGAGCATGCTTACCCTCCAGCCCTACACAAGAATTCATCAATCAAACCCCAACCTCTTGTGGTGGTGTTTTCATAAAGTGATCCCCAAATCTCCAAATGGGGAAAGGAGATTTCTTGAAGGAAGACGAGCTTTGGAGGGCTGCCCTCAAGTAGTATGGTGGGAAAATATGGAAGGGAAAGGTACAGAAAGTGATAGGATCAAGGGTATAATTACAGAAGTTGGCGGGTGAAGATACAGAGAAAATTTAAGGGATGAGATATACACAAGGGGGTGGGGGTGGTCAGTGGATAGAATACCAGGCCTGGAGTCAGTCAGGAAGACTTGAGTTCAAAACTGGCCTGAGACACTTACTAGCCGTGTGACTCTGTGCAAGTCACTTCACCCCGTTCGCCTCAGTTTCTCATCTATAAAACGAGCTGGAGAAGGAAATGAAAAACACCAGTATCTTTGCCAAGCAAACCCCAAATAGGGTCATGAAGAGTTGGTCATGACTTAAATGACTGAACAATAGACACAAAAGTACACACAGGAAAGCTCATGGATAATGAATGGCCTAGATTCTTTTTTCATTGAAGAGGTACATTCAGGGAAGTGCTGTTAAACGTTTAACAACCAGGCTCTCAAGGAAAAAAAAGTACATCATAACACACTTCATTATTAACACTTTCTTAAGTCTACAGTCTAGACAATCAACAGAACATTCATTAATCCTTGATTTGTAGCGATTGCCTGTTTCTGAGGTGTAAATGCTCACTGAAAAGTTAACAATTAGCTCTTCTAAGGTCTTTCCAGCTGGCTCCAGCACAGCTCAGGGTGCATTTCTCTATTGAGAGAAAGCAGAGGAGCAGGGTTGGCACCATGGGCTGGAGAGATTAGGTTTGCAGCAGCTGTCATTGTGACAGCAGACTGAAAAGGGACACCAGACTAGGAGAACAAGGACTGTGCGTTATCTAAAGTTTACCTCTCTCCTCTCTCTCCACTCCCCCTCCCCGCCCCCCCACCATTTTACTAAGGGTTCTTTGCACACAGTAGGTGCTGGGGCTATTGTTATATGAATTTACGTGGACTTGAGACCTAGACTGAAGAAATTCTTTAAATTCTTTTTTATCACTTTTCACGTTTGCTCTTTCTAAATCTATCCAGCATTATATTTGTTACTTTCTTAATGCTAGTCAAATTTCATGTGTGCCTTCCGAAATAGTCACTATGTCATTCGTGACATTTTTCTTCTATTTTAAAGCAGTCTCAAGGACCTGAAGTTGAAGGGGATTAAATCATCGCCTTTGGGGATTTAAATCACCTCCTGGCTGGTCACAGCCTCTTTGTAATTTATAGTGCTAGAGAACTGCCTGAGGCCTAGAGAATTTAAGTGACTTGCCTGTGGACACAGCCAGTGACAGCTGGAATTTGAACCTAGCTCTTTCTATCTCTAAATTCAACCTTCTATTTAGTCTACGTTCCTCTACCTCTCTTTCTGCGCTAACCAGAGTTAATTATTTTCCGCACCTCTCTCTATAAAACTTTCATAATTGTCCCATTTTGTTGGGGGGAGGAATAGGGAGGAGACTGATTATGGGGAAAAATAAGATTAAATTTCTAAGACAAGAGAATGAGCTGGAAGCAAGTAGAGTCTCCTCTCCTCTAAGTGAAACACCTCGATCAGGACTCTGGTATCAGATTACTAGTGAAACACCTGTCAGCTCGTATACGAGTATTACTAATACTAATCACTAATAATCACTAATCACAGCGGGATGAATTTCTGTGGTTGCCTTGGTGCAGAGAAAATGAATGGATTGTTAATAGACTCTCCCAAATAATAGCTAAAAGAGTGTAGTGTGGTCAGGTATCACTTTCTCAGTCTGATAAATTGAGCACCGTTGTTAATATCTTAGGAGCTTTCTATCACCTTCAGAGTATGACTTTCTGAGAGATTTTAATTTTCCCTACAGTCAGGATTCACTGAGGCAGCTAGGGGGCCCAGGGGATAGAGCGCTGGCCCTGGAGTTAGTTAGAAGACTAGTTCAACTCTAGTCTCAGACAGTAATCAACTGTGTGACCTTCGGCAAGTCAACTAAACCACTGCCCGCCTCAGTTTCCCCATCTGAAAAAAGGGAGATAATAATAGTCTTTGCCTCCCAGGGTTGTTGTGAGGATAATATATAAATTTGTAAAGTGTTTTGCAACCTTTAAAATGTTATATAAATACCAGTTATTATCATTGACCACATCTTATATCATATATATGGATATATCCATATATATCCATTATATATATATATATGTTTATGTATTCCATATACTTCTATTATCTCACGGTGGCTATGAAGACCTCTTGTCCTCTACTTTTAATGGAATCTTTCCTCCGTAATTCACTTCAGGACTTTCATAAAGAACATTGGATTTGGAATCTGAGTTCAAATCTTGACACTGCTACTTACTACCTGTGTGATCTTGGAAGTCATTTAACTTCTCTTAGGCCAGGAAGGCTTGAATTCAGATCCTGCCTTGTGAACCTAGGCTAGTCACAAAACTTTTCAGTGCTCTAAAGCTATAAACCATAGAAACCTGCATTGGTAGAGGTTGACTTATAGCTGCCTACCACAATGAGATCATAGGTCGATTCCCCCTCCTGAAGTCTATCCCTACACCTAACCATATCCTTATCTTGAACCTGCCCTTAACAATATACCAGACTCTATCCATATCCCTGTCTCTAATGCTATTCCTATCCCTAACCCTAACCCTATCCCCATCTTTCAACTTATCCTTCACCCTCACCCTATCCCTCTATTCTTATCCTTAACCCTATCATAATCCTTATGCCCATTCCTCATCCTTTCCCTATCCATATCCCTAACCTTATCCCTATGCTTAACCCTCTCCCTCTCCTTATCCTCATCCCTATTCCTCATCTTATCCCTCAACCTATCCCTAGGCATAAATACCTAACACTACCTTTATCCCAATCCCTAACCATATCACTATTTTTCATCCTTTCCCTATCTTTTTTTACCTCACCCCTTCCCTATCCCTATCTCTAACCCTATCCCTACCCCTATCCATATCCTTATCCCTATTCCTCATCCTATCCTGATCCTTAACTTAACCCTATCCTAATCCCCATCCATTACCCTAACATTATCCCTATGTATCACCCTAACCCTTACCATATCCCTATTCCTAACCCTATCCCTATCTTTATCCCTCACACTAACCTTATCCCTATCCCCATCCCTCACACTAACCTTATCCCTTAATGCTAGTCAAATTTCATGTGTGCTTTCTGAAATAGTCACTATGTCATTCGTGACATTTTTCTTCTATTTTAAAGCAGTCTCAAGGACCTGGTAAGCATACCTTACCTTATCCCTATCCTCATCCCTAACCTTATTCCTATCCCTCACCCTATCCCTATGCCTACCCCTACCCTGTCCCTAACTTTATCCCTCTTCTTCACTCCATCCCTATCCTCAACCATATCTCTATGCCTAACCCTGTCCCTAACCTTATCCCTATGCCTAACCTTATCCCTATGTGCTTATGGTATTTCCCTAGAGATGCAGGTGGGTAGGGAAGAAGGGTCAAGGTGTGGGAAGTATGGAAACAAAGGATTCACTTCCCTGCTTTAGAGGATGAAAAACTTAAGTTTCTGAGCCACAAGTATCAAAGAAATCATCCAACACAGCTATGAGGAAATTATTCTATCAGTATATTATTTATATATATATGTATACACACACACACACATATGTATATATATATACACACATATATGTAAGCTGTTCCATTAAAATGTATTGGAAGTGTTTAGCAGGGAAAATAGTCATAAAAAATTGGCATACATACAGTTTAAGTTTGAGGTTTGCATAGCATTTGTTGTGACAATTCGGCTAGCAGCTGTTGTGGGGGGTGAAAGACCAACACAAGCCCAACAACAAGAACGCTGCCAGCATAGGGTTCTTTTGATCTGCTTTACTAAGGAAAACAACAATAAGGGGTTAACAATCTTTCTTTAATCCAACATATACATATAAACTCACTTAGTTCAGGAGGAAAAGCCAGCAACCTGAACTTCAGAGCAAATACAAACAAGTTACAAACATATACAATATAAACAGATCAGATGACAATTCATAGTAACCAAGAAACCGTCAAGATCTGGGTTGACAAACCAGGAGGCTCTTAGAGTAGCCAGAGTCCCATGCCAGCACTCTTCCATGAGTGAGAGCTCAAGCAAACAACTCTGTTCTCTCTTTTTATACAGTCTTTGGCTGTCAACCGTTATCTGAGTGACCAGAACTGAGGCACATACTATTGGCTGGGGTCTTAGCAACTCCCCTTAGGCCCTGGGGGCTTCACACCCACATCTGCTTAGCACCTAGTAAATAGGGGTTTGGGCCTGGGGCTTTACACCTAGTAAGGCTCAATCAAAGACACTTAATTAAATTAGCATTCTAAAACAGTAAAAAACGTCCCAACTTAATTAATATTACAGCATTTTGTAAATGTAGTACTGTTTTGGCATTACTGGGAAGTGATTCTGACCTTGGGACTGAAGGGGTAAGAGTATAGGATAAGAATTGATTAACAAGCTAGTCTCTCTCATCCTAATGGAGAGGGGGACTGGGAGCCAAGCAAGAGAAGACTGTACACTAGGGTGAGTGTGCAGAGACAGAAACAGGATGGTAGAGCCACTGTATGGAAGAGAGAGTGCCATGGGCTACTGGAGTGAAAGAGAGAAAGCCAGAACTCCTTCTAGTCATGAGATCCTAAATGCTGGACTCCAGGATTAGAGCCATCTGAGTGAATGGAGCAAGTTAATTGGTTGGTTGTTGCCCTTTGCTCTTGAAGAAGACCAAAATGACACCACTATGTTGGAGTTGCAGTCCACTGTGTATGACTGTAGCTTATCAGACCAATACAAGCTTGGAAGGCTCTATCACAGGTCAGGCACAGATAGACCACATGAACATTTGGGGTGAAAATGTCTCTAAATTTGTGCATCTCACTTTTCTTTTGAACTACCACAATTCTGCTTTACTCATAGAGCACAGTGCTTTCTTTGATGCAGAAACACCATGCTGGGCAGTCCTTTGCCAGTGTCTAGTCTCTTATGTCATACAATTGATTCCACAGTTCTTCAGAAAGACAGAGCAGAAGGTATAGTGGGATGGATGTGTCACTGAATTCCCCTGTGCCCCGACTCCCTCAACATTCATACTATACTGCAGACCTGCCTTCCTTTCTTTCCTGAGACTTCATTTGCCTATTTCCCGTTTCTTAAGAGTTGTTTATCTTTCTGTTTACCTTGTCTTTTAAGTATGATAAACATAATTAACCACTGCATTACTCATCTATATGTATCCTAGCTCAAAGGCAGTAGAGGCAGGGGCCAAAGAGATCCCCTCAAGAGAGGAAAGATATAGACTTTACATTGGCAGTATATTTTGCCAGAGAAGCTTTCTGGGGGCTCAAAACTATAGAAAGAGAACCATTGCTTTGTTGTTGTTGTTTTTAATAACATCACTGAGCAAAGAGAGTGAGACTCATTCCCGGGTCCCTCTCTAGGCAACGAATGAGTCAGCAGTTTGGCAGGGTGGAAGCCCTTGACTGGCTGGTTGGTTTTGACGACTCCCTTTCCCATTATTTCCTTCTGCCTGGTATAAAAAGAGACTGACTCTTCCAACAGGGAAGGAATAAAGGAGAGGCTATGTGGAATGGCTGGACCCCCAAAAGAAGGAGTGGTATATCCTAACACCACCACTCCACAATTTTAGGATAGATGTTATTATCATGTTTCATTTTCACAACAACTCTGTGCAATCAGTATTACAGGTGCTATCACCCCCATTTTGTAGACGAGTAGGCTGAGGAACAAAGAAGTTAAGTGATTTGTCACATAGCTAACATCAGTCAGAAACAGGGTTTAAATCCAGGTCTCTCCTGGGAGGCTTTGGATGGTGGGTGTTAGAATCAGTAGCCAGGGCATCCAGAGACAACAAAGGTATTGAAATAGGTAGAAATGGAGCCGTGGGACAAGTTGAAATAAAATATCTGAGCAGATATAGGTTAAAGGAAAGGTCAGAAATTAGTAATCAGGAATGCAAGAAAGCATAGCACCTGGCACATAGCCGGTTCTTAATTAAAGTTTATTGACTGACTGACTTTAACAAAATCCAAAGAAAGGGCATGGGTTGTAGAGGAATATAAGGCACACGGCTTTGTGTGTTCAAAACACATGAGTACTCCATTGGATTTGTGATCTCACCAATTTGAGAGCTCCCTCCAACAATGTGGATCACAACCCATCTGTGCCAGCCCATCCTGGGTCAGGTATTGCACCAGGCCCTGGAGAAAGAGAAGGGATTGGTACAAATATGTCTACCTTCTGCACCTTCCTTTTCTGTGATTTCTCTCTCTTAGGATGGAAAGGACAGAGGACTGGGAATCAGAAGGTTCCTTTCGTTCCTGCCGCTGACTGGCTGTGTCACTGTGGTAAGCCATTTCAACTTCCATGAGTTTCAGTTTTCTCATCTATAAAAGAAATGGAGTTGAACTTGTTGTTTGTTGTTGTTTCAGACTCTTCACGGCCCCATTGAGGGCTGCAAAGATACTGGAGGGGTTTGCCATTTCCTTCTCCAGCTCATTTTACAAATAAGGAAACTGAGGCAAACAGGGTTAAGTGACTTGCCCAGAGTCATACAGCTAGTAAGTGTCTGAGGTGGGATTTAAACTCATGAAGGTGAGACTTCCTGACTCCAGGCCTGGCACTCCATCCACTGCACCACCTAGGTGCTCCCATGGGGCTGAACTAGACGTTCTCAAAGTTTCATTCTGCTCTAAACATCCCACATATTCAGTCTCTGTTATGGGGTTTGTTTTTTTCTCCATTGTCTGTTCTCTTTTACTCTCTCTCCTTTTCCTTTGCTGTGTGTCCCCTCTCCCTTTCTCTTTCTCTGCTTGTTCTCCCATATAGTACACCATATGCCATATAGTCAGCATATGGCATGCCTTACAAACAGATAAACAGTGGCACGTATGCGACCATACATCTTGAGCACACAGACATTTCAGCTTGCATTTGTCAGCCAAACAGCAGAAAGCATTTTGTAAACCTCACTCAGAAATTCCAGAGCATGTGAGTAGTCCATGTGTCCCCTCGCAAGTAGTTAAAATAAGTTGCTCCATATCTTATTTGGGGCTGATGCCAGAACATGGTCTCCTGGCCCTTTTGATTCTGAGTCACTTAATACCAAAGTCTCACTCCTCTCCCTCAACTATTTGGAATAGAATGTTTTGACTGAAGGTCAGACTGATTGTTGTAGATTCTTTTTTTGTGGGTGGTTGCACCAACTCTGTTCCTTTTAGATATCACAAAATAGCTCCTTAGGGTGGGGCCATTTTGAGCTGAGAATCAAGAGGATGGGAGACTGATCCAGACTGTCTCATTTTTCCTTGGGCTCCTGTATGCCACTCCTCCTCACCTCCCTTTCTCACCAGAAGATCTTACTTCTTATTTAGAAAAGAGAGGCCATATGTGTGAATTCCCTCTTCTCCTACAGTTTATAAATTCAAAATATTTCTACATCATTCTCCAGAATGTAGGGTGTGTTCAGAGAAGACTCGTGCCTCTGGTGTGAGGGCTGCTGAGCCCTTTTGAGGTCTGCTTTCTACCTTTGGTGTCCACCTGATCCACCTAATTCTCACCTGTGGCTCCAAGAAGTTGTAGCATGCACAGTGGCTACATCCCAGCAAATCATTTCAGCAAATGAGCTAACCCAGGTTGAGGGTAACTGAGGGGTCTCAAACCCATCAGTAAGATAGGGGGGTATCTACCCCAAGCATGTGAAGACTTGCCCCAGCAGAAGGAGTGTATGAGAACAGTTTGTTCCAACAGCCATGAAGGCAGCTGAAGCAGTTGCTGTGGAGCACTTAGAGCTTAGTCAGACATCAAAGATGCCAAGGTCACCCACAGCATTTTGAGCCATCACCAGCTGTCTTGACTCTGTCCTGCCACTGGACTGTGAAGACTCTGGAAGAGACAGTAAGGCCAAAGACTGTGCAGCTCTGCCTCAATTAAATCCAATTTATGCACAAATCAAAAGACATCACCAGTTAACATTTTACTATTTTTACCTATCTCAAAGTCCTGTGGTGACAGGCAAGTGACAAAGCAGCAGGTGCGTATACACTGGGACCCGTAGTCACAACCCTGCACAGAGGCAGCTCAGGCCACAGGGTTATTTCTTTACTGGAAGCAGTAGCCCCCTGGGTATCTGAGCAGCCTTTTAAGAATCATACTGCTTACCTCCTGGTGTGAGGAAGGGGCTAGAAAAGGTGCCCTAAAAGTTGTTGCTTACCCAACCCTGGCCTGATTACTGAGCCAGGCAGGAATCCTACCCTGCACTTGAAACAAAAAAAAAATGTTCAGAAACTTTTGCAAAGATGATTCCACTCACCATCAGTACGTGGAATGTGTGTACACTTATAGATAACACAAAATCCAGTAGACCTGAAAGACAAACAGCTCTTGTTGCAAGAGATGTTAGCAGGTATTGCATCCAAATGGCAGCCCTGAGTGAAACAAGGCTGGCAAATGAAGGCCAGTTGGAGCTGGATACATGTTTTTCTGGAGTGGCTGCAGTGAAGGGGAATCCTGTGAAGCTGGTATAGGTTTTGCAATCAAAACTAACCTAGTCAATAAGCTTGTATGCCTGCTAAAAGGAGTGAACAACAGGCTCATGACAATGCGATTGCCACTTGCAGGAAAACATCACACCACCATCATCAGTGCCTATGCTCCCACCATGACGAACCCTGATGAGGTCAAAGAAAAATTTTATGAAGACCTGGAGACCTTTATCATCAATGTCACAAAAAAGGACAAGCTTATAATTCTGGGTAACTATAATGCCAGAGTAGGCTCAGACTACCAGACTTGGCAGAGAGTCCTAGGGAAGAATGGAGTTGAAAACAGCAACAGCAATGGTCACTTACTACTGAAGACTTGTGCATCTCATGACCTTCTGTGAAGGCAATCAGTAAATGAGAAAATCTTTCCTGCCCATTTGAATAGGCTTCAGGGGGGCTCTCAGGGTCCTAGGTGGAGTGGCTAAGACCAGAGCTAATGGTAGGCGCCTGAGTACTGGTCAACAGGATGATGTCTGGTGAGAACACAGCTTGGAGATTGAGACGTAGTGGAGGGAGGAGAAGGAGAAGTGGTAGCGGCAGCAGCAGCAGCACTGGGAGCAGCGGTGGTGGCAGCAGGCACTACTAAAAGCATGACTGACCCTCGTGCAGACAGGAGAGTGCTGAGCAAGAACTTGAGGCTAGTGGGTAATCTTCTTCCTGGAGGGCCCTAGCACTGGGGGGAAGCGCCAGTATGGCTTGGCTTGCTGCCATAATATTTTTCTGTAACCTCCTGGTCGCTATTGTGAGATGGGCATATTGGTTTTGGAAGGTTCTTCCAGGATATCGAATTGGGGACACTGGTCCATGGGTCTGCTATTTTGGAGCTTGAACAAATGCTTTAACTCCTCTGCCTTCTACTTAGAGAACTCCTTATATCCTATGATTCTGGACCATTCAGGCATATTCATGATTTTCTTTGAAATCATGAATTCTGCCTTAATGATATACCTTCTCATCACCAATATTGTCTTCCATTCACCTAAATGCAATAAAGCTTCATGTACGCACCCTCACAGCAAACATTAGCATTTAATAGACTTGTAAGGAGAAGAGACACAAGGATGTGAGAGTGATGAAGGCAATGTGTGGTGCAGAGTGCTGGACTGATCATAGGATCATCATCTCTAAGCTAAATATTCACATTCAACAAAAGTGTTGGCCCCAAGGCAAAATGACCTCCAGAAGAATTAATGTCAACAGATTGGAGCTCTTCTCTGAGCAAGAACAATTTATTGCTAACTTGCAGGGAAAGTTGAGCCAACACACAGTTGGCAACAGTGGAACAGAAAAGGAGTGGGCAGCTTTCAGAGATTTGGTGTATATGAGAATTTGCTCATCTGGGTCAGAACACTTGCAAACATCAAGATTGGTTTAATGAAAATGATGGGGAAATTCAGAAATTGATAAATGAAAAATGGGAACTCCACAGGTTTTACCAGCAGTCTAGCTCACCCATCTCTAAGAAGGCAGCATTTAATTCCATCAAAAGGAAAGTAAGCAAAGCTTAGAGAGATGCAGGATTCTTGGCTCAGTAATAAGGCAGATGAAATTCAGTTTTATACTAATAGTAACAATCCAAAGCACTTTTATGATGCCCTGAAGGCTATTTATGGATCAAAGACCTACAGTGCATCTCAACTACTCAGTGCCGATGCAACCACAATGATTAGTGATAAGGACATAATTCTAGAGAATTATGGAACAACAAAGCTGAGGCGATAGTCTACCTCAAGTTGATGTCAATCCTTCTCTAGCTAAAGTTCCAACTGAAGAGAAGTTTTGAATGCCATTAGGCTCCTTTTGTGTGGCAAAGCTGATTATATTCCACCTGAGATTTACAAGGTAGGGGGTCTGTTGTTCACACAAAAGTGGACTAAAATTTTCCAGGTTATATGGCAAGAGGAGGTTATCCCCCAAAGTTCAAGGACACCTCCATTGTCCATCTCTATAAAGGTAAAGGAAATAGATTGCATTGTGACATTCACAGGGTGGTCTCGCTCTTCACTGCTGGCAAGATTCTTTCCAGAGTCCTCCTTAATAGGCTGATCCTTTACCTGGAATAGGGTCATCTGCCTGAGAGCCAGTGTGGCTTCAGAAAGGGCCAAAGAATGGTTGATATAGTGTTCGCTGTCTGATGACTCCAGGAGAAATGCCAGGAGCAGAACAAAGTTCAGTACACAACGTTTATAGACTTAACCAAGGACTTTGAAACTGTGAGTCAGGAGAGCTTATGGAAAATTATTTCAAAATTTGGTTGCCTGGAGAAGTTCATCAGTATTGAACATCAATTTCATGACATCATGCTTGCCTGGGTTCTGGATAATCAACAATGCTCTCCAGCTTTCCCAGTCACCAGTGAAGTAACAAGGCTGTCTGCTTGCTCCCGTGCTTTTTGGCATGATGTTTTCAGCCATGCTGTCAAATACTTTCGACGAGGATGAACACGGCATCAAGGTCAGCTAGCACGCTGATGGTAAATCCTTCAACTTAAAAAGGCTACAGACCAAAATGGAGGGAGTGTTGAGGCATGATTTTCTGTTTGCAGATGATTTTGCACTCAATGCAGCCTCTGAAGCTGAGATGCAACCAAGTATGGATCAATTCTCTGCTTCTTGCTAATCTTGGCTAACAATTAACACCAAGAAAACATAGGTGCTCTATCAGCCAACACCATGCCATCCACATGTGGAACCATTGGTTACATCAAATGGAGAAGTTTTGAATGGTGTGGATAAGTTCACTTACCTTTGTAGTGTCCTTTCAAGGATGTATACACTGATAATGAGGTTGATGCCAGAGCTAGCTCAGTGTTTGGAAGGCTCTAATGGAAAGTATTAGAAAGAAGAGGTATTAGATTGACTACCAAATTGAAAGTCCACAGAACCATTGTGCTGACTTCATTGTTGTATGCCTCTGAAACCTTGACAGTATACCAGTACCATGCCAGGAAACTGAATTGCTTACATTGAATTGTCTTAGGAAGAGTCTGAAGATCACCAGGCAAGATAAGGTACCAGACACTGAGGTCCTTTCTTGAACTAAACTGCCAAGCATTCAAACTGCTGCAGAGAGCGCAACTGCAATGGGTGGGCCACATTGTTGGACTGCAAAGCCTACACTTGTCAAAAAGACTATTTTATGGAGAACTAACACAGGGTAGTCAGAAAAAGCGACACAAGGACACTCTCAAAGTCTCTCTTAAGAACTTTGGAATGGATTGTGTGACATGGGAGACATTGGCACGGGACCACTCAGCATGGCATACCCACATTAGAAAAGGTACTGTGCTCTTTGAGCAAAGCAGAATTGAAATAGCTCCGAAGAAATGCAAGATGCCCAGATTTCGAGAATCCACCCCAAATGTTCACACGGACTATTTGCATCCAACCTGTGGTAGAACATTCTGAGCTCGTATTAGCCTGATCAGCCACAGTTGGACACACTGAAACTTGACTCCAGCGTATTGATGTCATCTTGGTCATCTTCAAGAACAAAGGACAACAGCCAACCAATTAAACTGCAGCTATGAAAATTATCCAAACTGTTATTTGAGACCAATATTGGTTTAGAAAAAAAGAAATCCTTCTGAAGAACTAACCAAGGTACTTTTTCAGCCCAGTAGCTGAATGGATTTAAGTCTGCTTGCTCTAGCTATGCCTTCATTACTTTGTTAGAGGAATGGAGTGACTGATACTAACTAGGAGACAATACGTTTGAAATTTGATTGGAGAAGATACTAGTAAATGGTTAAGAATGTCCAGTAAGACCACGTCTAATGTTCGTTAAGAGTCTGCTTTATGGATTTTTGTATTTCAATGTGACATAGTGACCTACAAAGAAACTTAGTCATCCTATTACGGTTATTGTTTACCACTGGGGTGTGAATAAAACCTCGTTTTTTAGGAAAAAATAACTTTGGGGGCTTAATTAAATAACATTTAAAAAAAGAAAATGAACAGCAAAAATGCTCAATACATCAGAGTCTGAACATATATGCGATTCACCACATCCATGGACCTTCTACCTCTACAAAGGTACAGGTCTGAATCCCATTCATTTTTCAACTATCTGTCTCTCTTCTGCTCTATGCTTCCCCTCAAACATTATTTTATTATATGTAACCGATCTACTTTTTGTTTCCTATATATTTGACAAGATTTAAGCTTTAATGGCTTAAAACTACACTAGTATTTTGGGGGACACACAGTGTATTTCATCTTTCATCTTCTTATTAGCCTTTACAAAGCTGTTCCTTAGAATGCCCAACCAAGGGCAGGGAACCTGCACCCTTGAGGCCACATGTGGCCTTCTAGGTCCTTGAGTGCAGCCTTTTGACTCAGTCCAAGTTTGATGGAATAAATCCTTTTATTAAGGGGAATTCGTTCTGTGAAGTTTGGATCAGCCAAGGGGCCACACTTGAAGACCTAGAAGAGGCCACAGGTTCCCCACCCCAAGCTAGATTGTATTTCCTCTTTACCTCCTTTTCTTAGAATCCCTACCTTCCTTCAAGGCTTATCTCAGTCTCTCACTCTGTAAGATGCCTACCCTGTTTCTCAATGTTTGGATACAATTGTTTGTGCCCTCCTCTTTGGAAGTTACTTAGTATCTATTTTATTTATGTTTTAGGTTTACTTTTCTAAATAATAATAATAGTTAACTTTTATATAGCACTTATGATGTGCCAGGCATTGTGCTTTACAAGTTTTATGATTATTATCTCATTTGATCCAGATAACAGCCCTGGGAGGTAGGGGTTAATAATATCACCATTTTACTGATGAGGAAACTAAAGCAAACAGGAGTTAAGTGACTTGCCCAGGAGGGCAAGGCTGGATTTGAGGTCTTCCTGACTCCAGTCCCACCCACTCCCCATCCACTGTACCATGTTGTTTCCTTCAATAGAATGTAAACTCCTTGAGGGCAAGGACTGTTCTAATTTTGTCTTTGTGTTCCCAGTACCTAGCAGTGTCAGGCATATATAGGTCTTAATAAATGCTTTTTGCAATGTGGAGGGAGGGAGGGGAAAAATATACAGCAGAGAACAAATAAAAAGTTAAAAGGAAGCACAGAAAAGCAGGGTAACTTTGAATATGATATGTAGTATTTATTACATAGTTTTAAAAAATAAACAGTGTGAAATGGAGATTCAGTGTTTTATGTGGAATCTTTTTTTAATGTTGTGCTGTGTACAGGTTCTCTTTTTTTCTTTTTGTATTTAAATTCAAAATGAATAAAAATTGAAAATGCTTCTTGCATGTTAAATATTATTGACTGTGTATTTGTCTACCAATTCTCAAATATCATGGAATAATCACCCTGAAGCCCAAGACAGCGCCTAATGCTAATAGCACATGCCCATGGTATCTATGAGAATTTAAGAAGAATCTGTCAATTGACTAGCCGTGTAATGGCTGTTGCTTACATATGCGGAACTGGAAAAGGGATGACGTGGTTGGTAGTTTCTGACCTTTCCCTTCTTCTTGTTTGTCCTATGTGCTCAAAGAAGACCAAAAAAACATCATGATGTCTGGGTCAATGTATAGTGTGTCCAACTGTGGCTGATCGGACCAATACAAGCTCAGAAGCCTCTGCCACTGGTCGGGCACAAATAGTCTGTCTAACATTTGGGGTGGAGATATTTCTACATTTGTGCGTTTTTTGCTTATTTTGAGCTACTTTTATTCAATTTTGCTCATAGAGCACTGTGCCTTCCTTGATGCCCGCATTGCTATACTGGGCAGTCCTGTGCTTTTGTCTCCCATGTCTCACAACTGATACCAAAGTTCTTCAGAGAGACCTGGAGAGTGTCCTCATATTGTTTCTCCTGACCTCTGTGTGAGCGCTGGCCTTGTGTGAGTTCTCTGTAAAATAGTCTTTTAAGCAAATGTCCATTTGGCATTTGAACCACATGGTCAGCCCATTGGTGTTGTGCTCCCTGCAAGAGTCTGAATGCTTGGCAGCTCAGCTCAAGAAAGAACCTCAGTGCCTGATACCTTATCTTGCCAGAATCTTACTAAGACAGTTCAAATGGTGTTATAAATAGTGTTATAAATGCTGTTATAAATAGCTGAGGATTCAGCCTGTTAATATAGCCAAACAAGTTGGACCGGTTTCCTCTATTGCTCAGTTTAGGCGACCTGCTTGCTCTCTGATTGGCCAGAGGAAGGAACTGCTCAGCAGGTGCTCAACAGGAATGCTCTAAAGCAAGTGAACGGTTGTTACTCAAACAGCTGAATTGTCCTTAAGCTCTCTGGAGCACTCACTGACTAGCCTTAAACTGAGGTGGCTTAGGTGCTGATCAATCAATCAATCAACAAGTCTGAAGGAGGCTGCTTGTCACGGTGGAAAGAGCTCTGAACTTGGCATAGAAAGACCAGAGTATTCAGAATCACCGGAGAACCAAGATTTTGGGAGCCAGAGGCGTTAGCAGTCCTGCCTCATTGTTAGAAGTGAGCTTCAGTCACCCCCTTAAGAAACAAAACTTCACCCGGAATGAGTGAAGGAAAGTTTTATTAGAAGTGTGTGTGTTCTCCTGCAGGGACTCACACACACACTGTACAGACCTCAGACTGAACTTTTTATGGGGTTATTCATTCCTGGTTCCTCCCTTCAGAGCTGGGATTGGTTCCAGCTCCTCCGGGTTACAATCTTTCTAGTCCACCCTCTACATGTTACTCCTTAACATGTCACCCCCCCCCCCACCCTGGACATGGTCCTGTGTTCAAAAAATGGAGGGATAATCTATGCATGGGTGTGTAAGGTAATATGTCTGAAGGTTATCAGGCATGCGCAGATGCAAGAGAACTTTGCCCCCTGTTTGAACTCTGACGTTTTGAGGTGTTGTCACATCTCAGTCTCTAGTCCCTGTTTGAGACAGGATGTACCCTAACCATAAATTGAATAGGGGGAAGCCTAAGGGTCTGGGTGTTCCCCCATAGTGTTGTGGAAGCAGAACAATAAAATTTCTTTCTCACACTCATCAAATGCTTAAAACTACCAAGGACCACTAGAGTCCATATTCCATGTGTGGGATATCCTTTGAGTATACTTCTGCTCACCATTTTGGCATGGAGCTAAGGAGCTGGTGCCAAGTATGTGTTTAGTCTGGCCCTAGTAGCCTGATCACCAGACATTTACTAGCCCAGACACATGGCCAAAACTCCCCTTAACTTCCATTTCTTGGAAAGGTAAGCAATAGAAGCTCCCTCCAGGGTGATGTGCACATTCATCACGGGTCTCTGGATGAACTAGTTTTTCCTCTTTCCTATGGCAGGCAAACCCCTACTACCTGCTCCCCTAATTCCTAATTCAAAGTTGGCATCATGTTGAGACAAAAAAACCCTTTGCTTACAATTTGATCTGTTTTCCTCTGCAGTCACAAGATTATATGACCATATACTCAGAGCTTGAAAGGCTCTTAGAGGTTACTTCATTCAAACTTCTAATTTTATAGTTGAGAAAACTGAAATCTAGAGAAGGGGAGCCTGAATGACTTACCCAAGATCACAAAGCTAGCAAATAATGTGGTAGAATTCTGGCTCTTGACTTCTTACTCCAGATCCCACATCCTTTTCCCTGCACTATGCTGTCTCCTGTCTGAGTTCAGAATTTCCATCTTCTGTTGTTTGTAGAAATCTGGTTCTCTTCAGAAGCAAATGCACACCTGAATACTTTCTAGTGTAACTCATTTCTCCTTTTGTGTCTCTTGACACCCTGGTCCCAGAAGAGAATGAAGAGGATATCTCATGTCCCACTATCACTTCCAAGACCTTTGGTCAGCCTCACTCTGAAAACTCTCCTCCTTTTTTTTTTTATTAATTTCTTTATTTATTTTTAGTTTACCACATACGGTTCTACATAGTTTTGAGTTCCAGATTTTCTCCCCTCCCTCCCCCCTCCCTCCCCAAGACGGCATGGAATCTCATATAACTGTCATGTATAACTTTGCATTGAATTAATTTATGCACTAGTCAAGTTGTGGAGAAGAATTTTGACCAAAGGAATGAATCATGAGAAAGAAGAAACAGAACCAAAAAAAAAAAAAACAACCCCAAAACAAAAACTAGAGAGAAGCAAAAACGGCGAGCATGTAGTGCGCCTCGATCTGTATTCAAACTTTAGAGTTCTTTCTCTGGATGAAGACAGCATTCTCCATCTTGAGTCCCCTGGAGTTGTCCTTGCCCCTTAGGTTGCTGAGAAGAGCACAGTATGTCAGGGTTGGTCCTCAAGGAATCCATATATCTGTGGCTGTGCACAACGTTCTCCTGGCTCTGCTCCGCTCACTCAGCACTATGTCGTGTAGGTTTTTCCAGGTTGTTACGAAGTCTGCATCATCCCCATTTCTTATGGCACAGTAGTATTCCATCACCTTCATATACCACAGCTTGTTCAGCCATTCCCCAATTGATGGGCATCCCTTTGATTTCCAATTCTTGGCTACCACAAAAAGAGCTGCTATAAATATCCTTGTACATATGGGTCCTTTTCCCGCTTGTGTGATTTCTTTGGGATACAACCCTAGAAGTGGTATTGCTGGGTCAAAGGGTATGAACATATCTATAGCCCTTTGGGCATAGTTCCAAACTGCTCTCCAAAATGGCTGGATCAGCTCACAACTCCACCAGCAATGCAACAATGTTCCAATTTCCCCACATCCTTTCCAGCATTTATCATTTTCCTGTTTTGTTATTTTAGCCAATCTGACAGGAGAGATGTGGTATCTAAGAGTTGTTTTGATTTGCATTTCTCTAATCAGTAGTGATCGAGAGCATTTTTTCATATGCCTACAGATAGCTTTAATTTCTTCCTCTGAAAACTGTCTGTTCATATCCTTTGACCATTTCTCAATTGGGGAATGGCTTGTATTCCTATATGTTTGGCCTAGTTCCCTGTATATTTTAGAAATGAGGCCTTTATCAGAGATACTAGTTGCAAAGATTTTCTCCCAATTTTCTGCTTCCCTCCTAATTCTTGTTGCATTGGCTTTTTTTGTACAAAAACATTTCAATTTGACATAATCAAAATTATTCATTTTGCATTTTTTTTAAATTTAAATTTATTTATTTAACATATTTGGTTTTCAGCATTGATTTTCACAAGAGTTTGAATTACAAATTTTCTCCCCAGTTCTACCCTCCCCCCCACTCCAAGATGGCATATATTCTGGTTGCCCTGTTCCCCAGTCAGCCCTCCCCTCTATCACCCCCCTCGCCTCTCATCCTCTTTTCCCTTCCTTTCTTGTAGGGCAAGATAAATTTCTACGCCCCATTGCCTGTGTATCTTATTTTTTAGTTGCATGCAAAAACTTTTTTTTTTGTTTTTGAACATCTGTTTTTAAAACTTTGAGTTCCAAATTCTCTCCCCTCTTCCCTTCCCACCCACCCTCCCTAAGAAGTTGAGCACTTCAACCTAGGCCACGCATGTATCATTATGTATAACGCTTCCACAATACTCATGTTGTGAAAGGTTAACTACATTTTGCTCCTTCCCAACCCATCCCGCTTTATTGAATTTTCTCCCTTGACCCTGTCCCCTTTCCAAAGTGTTTGTTTTGATTACCTCCACCCCCATATGCCCTCCCCTCCGTCGACCCCCCCCTTTTATTTTTTTTTATCTTCTTCCCTCTTCTTTCCTGTGGGGTAAGACACCCAACTGAGTATGTATGGTATTTTCCCTCCTCAGGCCGAATCTGATGAGAGCAAGGTTCACTCATTTCCCCCTCACCTGCCCTCTCCCCTCCTCCCACAGAACTGCTTCCTCTTGCCACCTTTATGCAAGATAATCCACCCCATTCTATCTCTCCCTATCTCCCTCTCTCAGTATGTTGCTCTCTCATCCCTTAATTTCATTTTATTTCTTTTAGATATCTTCCCTTCATCTTCAACTCACCCTGTGTCTGCT
This sequence comes from Trichosurus vulpecula, assembly GCF_011100635.1. NCBI lineage: Eukaryota > Metazoa > Chordata > Mammalia > Diprotodontia > Phalangeridae > Trichosurus > Trichosurus vulpecula. The sequence goes on from NC_050574.1 coordinate 423,186,992, forward strand.
CTCTCTCTTTTACATATATATATACACACACACATATATATATAAACACATATATATATACACATACATACACATGCATACACATACACATAGATACATACATACATACACATTCACTTATATAGATACATAAACATATATATATGCATATTCCCTTCAACTACCCTAATACTGAGGTCTCATGAATCATACACATCATCTTTCCATGTAGGAATGTAAACAAAAGAGTTCAACTTTAGTAAGTCCCTTGCAATTTCCGTTTCTTGATTACCTTTTCATGCTTCTCTTGATTCTTGTGTTTGAAAGTCAAATTTTCTATTCAGTTCTGGTCTTTTCACTGAGAAAGCTTGAAAGTCCTCTATTTTATTGAAAATCCATATTTTGCCTTGGAACATGATACTCAGTTTTGCTGGGTAGGTGATTCTAGGTTTTAATCCTAGCTCCATTGACCTCCGGAATATCGCATTCCAAGCCCTTCGATCTCTTAATGTAGAAGCTGCCAGATCTTGGGTTATTCTGATTGGGTTTCCACAATACTCAAATTGTTTCTTTCTGGCTGCTTGCAGTATTTTCTCCTTGATCTGGGAGCTCTGGAATTTGATGACAATATTCCTGGGAGATTTCTTTTTGGGATCTATTTGAGGAGGTGATCGATGGATTCTTTCAATTTCTATTTTACCCTGTGGCTCTAGAATATCAAGGCAGTTCTCCTTGATAATGTCTTGAAAGATGGTATCTAGGCTCTTTTTCTGATCATGGCTTTCAGGTAGTCCAATAATTTTTAAATTATCTCTCCTGGATCTATTTTCCAGGTCAGTGGTTTTTCCAAGGAGATATTTCACATTGTCTTCCATTTTTTCATTCCTCTGGTTCTGTTTTATAATATCCTGATTTCTCATAAAGTCACTAGCTTCCACTTGCTTCAATCTAATTTTTAAAGTAGTATTTTCTTCAGTGGTCTTTTGGACCTCCTTTTCCATTTGGCTAATTCTGCCTTTCAAGGCATTCTTCTCCTCATTGGCTTTTTGGAGCTCTTTTGCCATTTGAGTTAGTCTGTTTTTTAAGGTGTTGTTTTCTTCAGTGTATTTTTCAGTATTTTTTGGGGTCTCCTTTAGCAAGTCATTGACTTGTTTTTCATGGTTTTCTCGCATCCTTCTCATTTCTCTTCCCAATTTTTCCTCTACTTCTCTAACTTGCTTTTCCAAATCCTTTTTGAGCTCTTCCATGGCCTGGGACCAGTTCCTGTTTTTCTTGGAGGTTTCTGTTGTAGGCTCTTTGACTTTATTAATTTCTTCTGTCTGTATGTTTTGGTCTTCTTTGTCACCAAAGAAAGAATGCAAAGTCTGAGACTGACTCTCGGTGCGTTTTCGCTGCCTGGCCATATTCCCAGCCAACTAACTTGACCCTTGAGTTTTTCAGTGGGGTATGACTGCTTGTAGATTACAGAGTTCTATGTTCCATGTTTGGGGGGGAGGTGCCAGCTCTGCCACACCGGCACTGCTCCTTCCCCAACCCCCAACCCGAACTGGGCTTAGATCTTCGGCAGGCTGTGCACCCCTGCTCTGATCCGCCACTTAATTCCTCCCACCAGGTGGGCCTGGAGCCGGAAGTAACAACAGCTATAGCTGCCCCACCTCTGCTGCCCCCGGGGCTGGAAGCCGAACCTTGAACTCCTTCTACTCCCGCAGCTTTTCCCACTAACCTTCTCCGCAGTCTTTGGTGTTTGTGGGTTGAGAAGTCTCATAACTGCCGCAGCTCACTGAATCAGGGCGCTAGGGCCCCCTCCGCCCGGCTTCTGGGTCTGGATGGTCCACGCCGCTTAGGCTGGGCTCTGCTCCACTCTGTTCCCAGCTCCCAGCTCCCAGCTCCAAGCTCCGTGTGGGATAGACCTCACCCAGAGACCATCCAGGCTGTCCTGGGCTGGAGCCCTGCTTCCCTCTGCTGTTTTGTGGGTTCTGCTGTTCTAGAATTGATTCAGAGCCATTTTTTATAAGTTTTTGGAGGGTCTTGGTACAGAGCTCACACTATTCCTTGCTTACCAGCCGCCATCTTGGCTCCGCCCTCCATTTTGCATTTTGTAATGCTCTCTATCTCTTGTTGGGTCATGAATTCTTTACTTTTCCATAAATCTGATAAGTAAACTATTCCTTGCTTTCCCAAATTACTTATACTATCAGCTTTTACTCCTAAATCATGAACCCATTTTGACTTTATTTTGGTATATGGTGTAAGATATTGGTCTATGCCCAGTTTTTGCCCTACCATTTTCCAATTTTCCCAACAGTTTTTGTGAAATAGTGAATTATTAGCCCAGAAGCTGGCCTCTTTGGGTTTATCAAAGAGTAGATTGCTAAACTTGTTGATTTCTCCTACCTGTGTACCTATCTTATTCCACTGATCCACACCCCTGTTTCTTAACCAGTACCAGGCAGTTTTGATGACTGCTGCTCTGTAGTACAGTTTAATATCTGGTGTGGCTAAGCCACCTTCTCTAGCATGTCTTTTCATTAATACCCTAGATACTCTAGACCTCTTGTTTTTCCAAATGAATTTTGTTATTATTTTGTCCAGCTCAGTAAAATAATTTTTTGGTAGTTCGATTGGTATGGCACTGAATAGATAGATTAATTTAGGTAAAATTGTCATTTTTATTATATTAGCTCGGCCTAACCATGAGCAACTGATATTTTTCCATTTATTTAGATCTGATTTTATTCGTGTGAAAAGTGTTTCATAGTTATGTTCATATAGGCCCTGGGTTTGTCTTGGCAAATAGACTCCCAAATATTTTATAGTGCCGTCAGTAACTTTGAATGGAATTTCTCTTTCTATCTCTTGCTGTTGGGCTTTGTCAGTAATGTATAGGAATGCTGAGGATTTATGTGGGTTTATTTTATATCCTGCAACTTTGCTAAAGTTGTTTATTATTTCAAGTAGTTTTTTACTTGATTCTCTAGGATTCTCTAGATAAATCATCATATCATCTGCAAAAAGTGATAATTTAGTTTCTTCTTTTCCTATTCTAATCCCTTCAATTTCCTTTTCTTCTCTTATTGCTACAGCTAATGTTTCTAGTACCAAATTGAATAATAGGGGTGATAATGGACATCCTTGTTTCACCCCTGATCTTATTGGGAATGCATCTAGCTTATCCCCATTACAAATAATGCTTGTCGATGGTTTTAGGTAGATGCTATTTATAATTTTGAGGAAGGTTCCACTTATTCCTATGCTTTCTAGTGTTTTTAATAGGAATGGGTGTTGTACTTTGTCAAAGGCTTTTTCTGCGTCTATTGAGATGATCATATGGTTTCTGCTAGTTTTGTTGTTGATATGGTCAATTATGCTAATAGTTTTCCTAATATTGAACCAGCCTTGCATTCCTGGAATAAATCCTACCTGGTCATAGTGTATTATTCTCGTAATGAGTTGCTGCAATCTTTTTGCTAATATTTTATTTAAAATTTTTGCATCAATATTCATTAGAGAAATTGGTCTATAATTTTCTTTCTCTGTTTTGACTCTACCTGGTTTGGGTATTAGTACCATATTTGTGTCATAAAAAGAATTTGGTAGGACTTCTTCTTCACCTATTTTCCCAAATAGTCTACAAAGTATTGGAATTAGTTGTTCTTTAAATGTTTGATAGAATTCACCTGTAAAACCATCTGGCCCTGGAGATTTTTTCCTAGGGAGTTCATTGATTGCATGCTCAATTTCTTTTTCTGATATGGGGTTATTAAGAAATTTCACTTCCTTCTCTGTTAGCCTGGGCAGTTTATGTTTTTGTAGATATTCATCCATATCCCTAAGGTTGTCAAATTTATGGGCATACAGTTGGGCAAAATAATTCCTAATTATTGTTTTGATTTCCTCTTCATTAGAGGTGACCTCACCCTTTTCATTTTTGATACTGGTAATTTGATTTTCTTCTTTCTTTTTTTTAATCAAATTGGCCAAAGGCTTATCAATTTTATTGGTTTTTTCATAAAACCAGCTCTTTGTTTTATTTATTAATTCAATAGTTTTCTTGGTTTCAATTTTATTAATCTCTCCTTTGATTATCAGTATTTCTAATTTGGTATTTAATTGGGGATTTTCAATTTGCTTTTTTTCTAGCTTTTTCAGCTGTATGCCCAGATCATTGATCTCCTCTTTCCCTATTTTATTCATGTAGGCATTTAGAGATATAAAACTTCCCCTAAGAACTGCTTTTGCTGCATCCCATAAGTTTTGGTATGTTGTTTCATTATTGTCATTCTCTTGAATGAAGTTATTAATTGTTTCTCTGATTTGTTCTTTGGCCAACGCATTCTTTAGAATTAAATTATTTAGTTTCCAATTAGTTTTTAGCTTATTTTTCCATGGTACTTTATTAAAAATGATTCTTATTGCATCATGATCTGAAAAAGATGCATTGACTACTTCTGCTTTTCTGCACTGGATTGTGAGGTTTTTATGCCCTAGTACATGGTCAATTTTTGAGTATGTGCCATGTACTTTTGAGAAGAAAGTATATTCCCTTTTATGCCCATTCAGTTTTCTCCAGAGGTCTATCATATGTGCCTTTTCTAAAATTCTGTTTACCTCCTTCACTTTTTTCTTATTTATTTTGAGGTTAGATTTATCAAGTTCAGAAAGGGGGAGGTTGAGGTCTCCCAATATTATAGTTTTGCTGTCTAATTCTTCCTGTAACTCCCTTAACCTCTCCTCTAAGAATTTGTATGCCTTACCACTTGGTGCATATATGTTAAGCAATGATATTGCTTCATTGTTTATGGTGCCTTTTAGCAGGATATAATGTCCTTCCTTATCTCTTTTAATTGAATCTATCTTTACTTTTGCTTTGTCTGAGATTAGGATTGCTACACCTGCTTTTTTTACTTTAGCTGAGGCACAATATATTTTACTCCAGCCTTTTACCTTTACCCTATGCGTATCCCTCTGTTTCAAATGCGTTTCTTGTAAACAGCATATTGTAGGATTATGGTTTTTAATCCATTCTGCTATCTGCTTCTGTTTTGTGAGAATGTTCATCCCCTGCATGTTCAGGGTTATGATTTCTATCTGTGTCTTTTTCTCCATCCTAATTCCCCCTGTTTATGCTTTTATTTCTTCCTTTCCCCTTCTCCTCCTCAGCAAAGTTTTGCTTTTGACCGCCGCTTTCCTCAGTTACCCCTCCCTCTTTATTCCCTTCCCTTATCTTACCGTTACCCACTTGCTACTTCTCCTCCCCCTTCTGACCACCCCCCTCCCTTTTTCCCCCCTTACCCTCCCACTTCCCGTAGGACAAGTTAGATTTCTAAACTTATCAGAGTATGTTATTCCCTTCTTGAACTAGATCAGATGATAGTAAAGCTCAAATACTGCTCTTCTCCCTCCCTTCTTTCCCTCTACTATAATATGTTTTTGTGCCACTTCATTTGGTGTAATTTACCCTTTTCTACTACCTCCTTACCGCTTCTCATAGCCCTCCCTTTATATCTCTTACTTATATTTTATATCTTTACATCAGTTAATTTATACAGGCATTCACAACCTATGTATATCCCTTTCAATTGTCATAATAGCTGTACCATTCACACGAATGACTTATATACATGTGTGTGTGTGTGTGTGTGGGTGTGTGTGTGTGTATATATATATATAACATACATCAGATGATATAATCCCACATAAAGATGAAAACAACCTAACCTTATTGGTTAATAAGGTTTGTGGGGTTTTTCCCCCTGGTTACCTTTTTATGTCCCTCTTGAGTTTTGTATTTGGAGATCAAATTTTCCATTGAGTTCTGGCCTTTTCATCAGGAAGGTCTGGAATTCCCTTATTTCATTGAATGTCCATCGCCTTGCCTGTAAAGTTATGCTTAGTTTTGCTAGGTAGTTGATCCTTGGTTGTAGTCCCAGCTCCTTTGCCCTTCGGAATATCATATTCCAATTTCTCCTGTCTTTTAATGTGGAAGCTGAGAGATCCTGCGTGATCCTGACTGTAGTTCCACGATATTTGAATTGCTTCTTTTTAGTTGCTTGCAGTATTTTCTCCTTGAGTTTATAGCTCTGAAATTTGGCTATAATATTTCTTGGTGTTTTCAGTTTGGGATCTCTTTCAGGGGGTGATCGGTGAATTCTTTCAATGACTATTTTGCCCTCTGGTTCTAGGACCTCTGGGCAGTTGTCTTTGATAATTTCTTCTAAGAAACTATCAAGGCTCTTTTTTTCATCGTGGATTTCCAGAAGACCAATAACTCTCAAATTGTCTCTCCTGGATCTATTTTCCAGGTCAGTTGTTTTGCCAATCAGATATTTCACATTTTTTTCTATTTTTTCATTCTTTATGTTTTGTTTTATTACTTCTTGGTGCCTCATAGATTCATTAGCTTCCACTTGCTCAAGTCTAATTTTTTTTTTGTTTTTTTTTGTTTTTTTTTAATGCAATTTATTTATTTAACATATTTGGTTTTCAGCTCAAGTCTAATTTTTAATGAGTTATTGTTTACATTTTGCTTTTGAGCCTCCATTTTCAATTGGTTGATTTCACCTCTCAGGGTGTCCTTTTCTCTCTCTAGATTCTGAATCTCCGTAGCCATTTCGCCAATCTTATTCTTTAGGGACATGATTTCATCAGTGGATTTTTTTCTCCCTTTTTTCCATTTTTTCCATATTTTCTTTTAGCTCCCTAATTTGGTTTTTAAAATCCTCCTTTAGCTCTTCCAGCAGTGCTTTTTGGGCAGGAGGCCAGTTCATATTAGCTTTTGAGGTATCTGATGTATCTACCATGTCATTGCTATCCTCTTCTATGTTGATATTTTGATCCTGCCTGTCTCCATAAAAAGAGTCTATTGTCCTCGGTTTTTTTGTGTTCTTCTTCATGTCGGTTTGCCTTTTGCTGGCTTTACAACGAATTTCTATCTGTGGGTCTCAGGGCTTTCTGTCCCAGCTTTCTTATTCTGGGGGTTGTGAGTCTAGAATTATAACCTTCAGTTTCCTGAGGTGTGGGAGAGGGGTCTGGCTCCCTGGCCTCTCACTCCCTGTGGGTGCTCTCCAGCACTTGCTTTTCAGCAATGGTCTCAGCTGTTTGTTGTCTGAGCTGATGTCTGGCACTTCCCCTGGGGGAGCAAGGTTACTTCTGGGCTCCTGGCGTTGACCCCTGCTGACTCTGCCCCTATGGGACTAATGAACTTCTGCTATTTGACCACTGAAGCCCCGCTACTTTCTGCTTAGTTCCAGCGTTCTTTTTTTTTTTTTTTGTCCCCGAGGAATTCTCTGGGTGAGGGGGGGAGGGATTAGAGCCTTTTACCTGGCCATTGAGTCTTCCGGAAGTTCAAGAAGCCGAGTTCCTGGGTTTTGCAAGTGTCAGGAGTGGGTGTTTTCACGGCCGGTGGCGTTGCGCTGCCTCTCGTCGCTCCCACAGACTGCCGTCCTGTGTTGGGAGGTCTGGGGATCTCCGCCGGTTTCGGGCGCCCAACTTTCTCCCAGCCCATCTCCCATGTGGATTTCCCGGCCGGCCGCTTCCGCCTTGGTCTGGAGCCGCTCCGCACCGAGCACTCTCCGAGCCTACAGGTTCGTGCCTCCGGCCTTTCAAACTCTCCCGGCTCGGAAATTTGCCCCACGCAGACTGCTCGCGGTTTCTGACTCTCTCAAATCTGCCCAAATTCACTTTTTTATGGGAATCTGACAGACCTTGTGAGAGAGCTCTGGTAAGATGCTGCCTTCATGCGGCCATCTTGGCTCCGCCCCCAAAACTCTCCTCCTTTACTGTTCACTCTGTTTATATCACTCGGTCTTGCTGCTGTAAGCAAATGGGTCCCAGGTCACACTCTCTCTCCATATTAAAGGAGTTCAGGACCTGTCTCATTGTTTTACTCTCCCCCCTCTACCTCTGCCTTCATACTCAGGAACTTCAATATACATGTTGATACCCACTTCAACCAACTACAATCCTCCAAAAGGGTGATCCCATCTTCAACCTTGCCAATACCTACAACAGGTCCACCACCATGATCTTGAATGTTGAAGTTTTGCTCTCTGATCAAAATTTCCTGTCATCTCTCCCTCTGCCTCACTCTTCTTAATCTTCTCTTAGTCCTTATCATTATCATTGTTGTGGCTCAGTTGTTTCGGTCAGGCTGCACTCTTTGTGACCCCAGTTGGGGTTTTTTGGTCAGAAATACTGGGGTGGTTTGCCATTTCCTTCTCTAGCTCATTTTACAGATGAAGAAACTGAGGGAAACAGGGTTAAGCGACTTGCCCAGGGTCACGGCTAGTAAGTGTCTGAAGCCAGATTTGAACTCAAGAAGATGAGTCTTCCTTATTCCAGGCCTAGTACTCTATCCACTGCAACACTTAGCTGCCCAGTCCTTTTCTGTTCCTCCAATTGACCCTGCTATTTTGTCCTCATTTTCATCTCAACACAGTCTTGACCGTATTGTCAACAAGTTCAACTACAGAACTTTAAATACTTTGTCCCTTTAATAGCCACTATAGCCTAATCTCTTCTTCAAACAACCCCTGCCCACCCCACCTCCACTGCCAAAGCTCTGCCAGGTTTGACTTTGAGTCAGCATTTCTTGAAAACCACAGCTCTTGATCTCCTGATCTCCCTCTGATGATTCTTTATTTTTTAAAAAAACAAACTAAACAGAGGCACAGTTGTTCAAAGCAGAAGGCACTTAATTAAAAGTCATGGCAAGATAAATAACAAGGAACACACTCCTTCCCCATACATAAAGATACAAAGAGGTATACTCTCATATACAGTCATGTATCATCAATATTCGAGGGCACACTCACATGAACCACATGAAGCCAGAGCACCTCATGGCCTGTGAGCAACATCACATCTGGAACTGAACACTGCCACTGACTACTTTCTTAGATGTTCTGCAAGTTGCTGGTATTCTCTGCTCCACTGCTGACCATTCACTCTGTTAGGCTGTCCTCCACTGAGCTGTTCCTTGCTACGCTCTTCTGTTCTGCACTGCTGCCATTACCTACTGGTTGAATTGAGTTAAATTGCCTTGGGTTTTGAAGTGCTCTGCAAAACAGCTTTCTCCAGGGCTGAATGACTGAGAAGTGAAACCAAAAATAAATCTCCAGATAGTCTATTTTTCCTATTAAAACAAATCCTTTATGATAATGACCTCATGACTTAATTAGTCTATAGGAGGCAACTACAATACTGAAAAATAATTTGTAGCAAGATTTAAAAGAAATAGAACCTATAATTATAACTCACATTTACAATGCTTTAAGGTTAGGAACAAATAATTTCCTCACAAAGACTTCATGAGGTATATCATGCACATATTTTATAAATGGGGAAACTGAGGCTTAAAAAGTTAAGTAGCCCAGGACCAGGTAGTTGTAAGCATCAGAGCTTTGAATTGAACCCCAGGTCTTTTGACATTTACATAACTGAGTAGCATGGGTTTTTTTTTAAGTACTCTACCATTGAAGTAGAAACTGCATTTCTAATTATTATTGATGAATAGCAAGAAGTAAAGTAATATAATGAATATGGAGCTAGTGTTAGAGTGAAAACCTGATGTCAAAACCTGCTGCTTACCCAAGCTGAGTGTGTGACCCTGAACGAATCACAATCTCTCAGTGAGACCAACTCTCTAAGACTATAGCCACCGAGGAGCTCCCCTGTATTAGTAAAATGAGTTTCTGCATCATGGGTTCTCAATATCATGATGAAATCATAGATGTGGTCAAAAAATTGTTTATAATTGCCACTTATTTAGATTTATCATATTCTACAAAATTAATATATAACTTTATTTGGGAACTCCTCTTAAGAGTCAGAAGTATTATGGAGGCATTCATGCTGCTTTTGTGCTTTCTGAAGGGTTTGGTACATCAATAAAAGGGATGGTGTAAAGGTAGATGCTATGTATGTGCTGATTCATTCATTCATTTCTCATCTTGATATTTTCTCTAGAATTGTACCCATCTCCACTTCCATGGCCTAGCCATTCTTGCTCCAGTGAGATGACTTTGACAAGGATTGCCAAACAGATCATTTCAAAATCTGTCAGATGGAAAAATAATAACATATGTAGAAGGTAATTACGGGTCTCTTATCCTTTTCATAGAATCATCAAAATTTATTTTATTTTTCAAGTAATGAGAATTTCTTTTCTTTTCTTCCTGTCTATCTTTTTTTATCACCCTTTCCCCCAATTTAAAAGAAAAAAAAATAGCGGTAAAATATGCAGTCCAACAAAACAAATCCATACACACATTAGATAGACTCCTTGAATCATGGAAGGCTAGAGTTGGAAAGGATCTCAGAGGTCATCTAGTTTAGTGGTTCCCATTTAGTGGTTTGTGACAACGGTCCAAGGAGTTTGTGCTAAAAATTCTTTAATAGTGCCTTTAGTAGTAAATAGTAGTAAATAATTGCTTAATTATGTTACAAACATATTTTCCTCTGTATGTGACAATACACATGTGCATATTTGAAGCATTATAAGTTTATGTTTATTCTGTGATTTGAAAAAATCATTATTATGTGCACAACAACTTTAGAGTTTGTGAAATGATTACATCAAACTCTGACCACTTCTGATAAAGTGCAATGTGTTCTTGCAGTTTCTCGATCTGTCATCAAATTGTTTCCAAACTGCCATAAGGGTTTGACATTTGAGCACAAACCAATTCCCAACATATGGTTAAGTGCATGCACATATACTCATTTGCATTCTGCATGCTGTTTCCTTCTGTTACCCAGTAATCGTACCTCATCAGCTGTGTAATCATGTGATCAAGATGTTACAAACATTTTACTTATTGTAGCACAAATGTCAGGCTATTTGAAAACTATGACTGTTAGGCATGTATTTTACAAGCCATCTTGAAATCATCATGGACCATCACAAACATTCTGCAGAAATAGACCTTATATTGCCTCTCATTGCAGTATTAAGGTGGTTTTCCAATTTAAATTTATCATCAACTTATGTTAGTATTTTTCTCTCTGGTACATTTTCAAATGAACTGGTTGGCAACATGTCTTAGTTATTCAGCAGAGTTTCTGTGAGAATGTGGCCTCTATGTCGACGGTAGAAGAGAAGAGAGTCTCAAATGAAAAGATTCTTTCCTTATAATGGTTAACTTATATCTAAACATTGTTCAAAATTAAGCAGTATATGCAATTGAACTTTAAGTACATTTGTCATTTGGTATAGCACTTGTCATTAGCCAGTGGGAATGTAAGTGTTTGATACTGTGGCTAGATATTCATTTTCACTGGTTAGGTGCCTAAAATTAAAAAAAAAAGAATTTCCATCTCTCAGTAAGAGAGCTTGTAAAATTCTCCTACTGTTTTCTATCACATATTTGTAGAATAAGCATTTTCACTTTTTTCTTTTTTTTAATCAACAACATAGAAATAAACTCAATGCAGAACCAGATTCAAGACTGTGTTTGTCTGGTATTGAACTACATATTGCAAGCCTTTAACATTAAATTTATGTATGATTATGATATTAAACAGCTTCCAAGTTGTAATTTATTTCAAAAAATGTTTAACAAAATTCATAAAATAAGGAAATTCAATGTAAAATCAATCACTCCTTTTAATTCTTACAGTGTCCTACATAAGATGTAATTATTTTATAATCAGAGTTTTATAGTTTTATATTTAGTTTTGATAATTTCAGGGAGGACAACATTTTATATTTTACAATTACAGTTACATAATGTGAATTTTAATTTGAAGATTTTTGGACAAAAGTTATCATTGTAGTTATCATAAACACTTAATGAATAAATCTGAAAGATTATTGCGAATGGCATATTAAATTGCTCTGTTGTTGAAAAGGATCTGAGTATTAAAAAGCAGGGGGAACCATTGACAGAGTCCCATCTCTCACACAGTAAAGCAGTCCTTTGTGATCACACCATACTAAACCAACCCATCCTGTCTTCTGTCTCAAAATGAAGGAATGAAAAAATCAAAATCATTGCAGCCTTGGACCCGACCTTGTCTGCTTGATCACCCTATTGACAACTCACCCTCTACTTCCTTTGAAGCTCAGCATCTGTGTGAAAGTTCTTTAGATATAATCACTTAAGATTACTCATTAAACCACTCTGGCAATTCCAGGGGGTTTACAACTGTCTTTCTGCTGACAGAGAAGCTGTCTTAAATAGCCTATTCTAAAATAGCCTTCTATCTAAAAGGCACCAATTTTTCCCTTTACTGAACATTTTAAAACATGCTTTGAACAGAGTATGACAGATCAAGTTTTTAACATGGTGTTCCCTATGTCCTTGAAAACTATTTTGTTGACTGCCTCATAGATGCAATCTCTATTTCCTACTCCATTAATATTTTCAACCTAGACAATGGATTCAGTAGTTCAATCTCAACTCTTTACAATAAGGAAGAAAGAACACTGATGCTTAAAATATTGCCAACGTGGTCAGTCTTTAAAGGGGGCACTTCTGGGGATGTAACCATCAAGCAGACAGAAAATGGGGCATAGTGGAAAGTGTGCAGGATTTTGGGGTCAGAGGACCTGGGTTTGAATTCTAATTCAATTCCTCACTAGCTATGTGAACTTGGGTGAGCAACTGAGACCCCCAGGGCCTTTAGTTTCCTTGTTTGGAACATGAAGGATTTGAACTAGATTATATCTGAGGTTCCTTCTGGTTCCAAACTTATGAGCCAAGTTCTGAAGTGGAAACCTACTGCATCAAAATATGGAAAGGATTGAGATCTGGAAGGGAGCTAGCTAGCTTCCCTACTAAATAATAACTTAAAGGACCTCCCTCAAGATACTTCTGCCTGCCCGCCCCAAAAATCCTCAAGCATACATCAAGGTCTGCATGCACCAAATTGCTCTAGAAATTTAATTATATTAAGATACTTTGAGCATACTATTCCCTTGAACAGGGGTGTTATGAGGCTTTAATGAAATTATGCCTATAAGCCCTTTGCAAACGTTAAAATGCACTATAAATGTTAGTTATTGTTTTAGTGAAATTTTATTTATTTTATTCTGAACTTAAGAAATAAACAAGCATTTCCATAACATAGTAGAATGGCAAAATAGATGGTTGTACATGAAACTACAAATCTATTATGTGCACTTGGCTATTCCTTTTAAATATAAGACAAAAATACATAACTTTCTTTTTTTTCCCTTCTCTTCTTCCCTTCTCCCCAACCCCCGGAGATGGCTACCATTAGACACAAATATGTGTATTATATATGAGTATATATAAATGCACATATATGTACATATATATACACACATACATATATATGTAAAACCATTCTATACATACTTCTATTTATCAGTTCTTTCTCTGGATGCAGATAGTATCTTCCTTCCTATGTCCTTTGTAACTAACTTGGGTATTCATAATAGTCAAAATGACTTAGACACTCAAAATTGTCCTTAAAATAATATTGTCATTACTGTATATGACGTTCTCTTGGTTCTGCTCACTTTGATCTTTATAATTTCATGCAAGTCTATCCATGTTTTCCTACGATTATTTAGCTCACCATTTCTTATAGTGCAGCATTATCATTATTATTCTTAATCCTGCTGTCACTAGGTCTCCAATCTAGTGATGGCTTCATTCCTTGAGCCTTCTATTGCATTCCTGCCAGGCTCAAGCCATGTTTATCAAGCAACATAGGGAGATGCTGGTAAATGGTTAACAACCGGGCTCACTAGGGGAAAAAAAGTAGAAACACTTACTTTTAAGTTTGATCTGCATTATCAATACTTTCTAAAGTCAAGACAATCAATAAAACAATAAATCAAGTTTTGATTTGCAGCAAAAGTCAATTTATTAGTTACAAATGCTTACATCGAAATTTAACAATCTGCTTGAAAATCAGTGTGATTGGGCTCCAGTACCATCTTGATCTTGAGGAATGCTGTTGCTATTATTGTTGGTCCTTCTTCTCAAAGGGGACCAATGACATCAAGAGAGTGATGTCTTGACTTGCTTGTGAATTGGATGTAACTGAGGCAAAGTCATCAGCATCACTCTTTCCTCCAGAGTCATCAAAGTCCAGGGCAAGACAGAAGTCAAGATAACTGGAGATGGCCCAGGATGCAGTGGATGGCAAGATCATAGGATCTCAAAGACATCACAGGCCATATAGTCATATCCCTTCTTTTAACATAGGAAGAAACTGAAGCTCAGAGGGGTTAGGTGATTTGCTCAAGGTCACATAAATAGAAAATATCAAATTTGGGTAGAGTATTGTTAGGCATATAATGCATTCTACACTACTGCTGCTGTGGGGGCGGGGCTTTTTCTGCTAGGGCTCTATCACGCTTTAATTTTTTTCTGATTTTGGTGTTGATTGTACCAGAGTGAGTTAAAAAGGACAACATTAAATCACACTGATGCTTTTTATGTGTTTTTTTTTTTACTATATTACTCAGTATTTATCAGTTTCTCACCCCCTTCCCCCTAAATCACTGGCACATCCACATTTCCTATAACTTGTTAAAAGTGTGTTTTTTTTTAAAGTGGGGATTGGAGAGTTAGGAAAGGAAACTTTTTAAACTGTCATCTTTGAGACAGTCATCTTTTTTCCCCATTGTCTGCTTAGGGGTATGCAGAGTTTCCCTTCTGCTAATCTTCATTGCAGAGCACTTAACTGTCTTAAATTGTGTAAAGGATTATAGCCCAATTGTTTTAGTTCTTTCATTCATATCCAGATATTAAGGTCATCTCACATCCCATGAAGAATTACTGAGTTCGTTCTCAGGTGCTGATGTTGTTATGTTTCCATGGGATGTACCTCTTTGGTATTAAACCTGTTTGGGAAGTGAGCAGGGTATGGATTTCCGAGGGAGAAAAGCAAAATCCTTCTAGACAAGTAGAAATACCTGTCATCATGCTTGTTTATCATTTTTTTTGCTGAAGCTTTAAACAATAAGAAACTTGAGAATCTCCTCTATTTTCTTCCTTACTCCCTTACCTCAAATATTTCCCATTTCCCAAGTAGCTGCACTCCTTTGAACTGACTCCATCATGCCCCAGGAACCCCATCATCATGAAATTCATCATCCTTCAGATTGTATCAGCCTTGGATACCCATATCTCATCAATATCCTCTGCCCCTGTTATTGAGGATTGGAGGCAGGAGTAAATAAATTCTACCAAGTCCCTCCATTTAAAGCGGGTTCCCAGGCCAGACATCTCTTCATTTTTTGCACTGGATTCCAACCTATCTCTCCATCTCTTCTTCCCACACCCTCCCCCCACCAACTGCTTTTCAGGGTCCTTTTCCAGGTTGTCTTCTGCCATTAGATTACAAGTTCCTTGAGGTCAGGGACTGTCTTTTTTCATATCGATATGCCCAGTGTTTAATATAGTAACTGGCACACAGTAAGTGCTCAATAAATGTTTATTAACTATGTTGGTCATAAATGGGGTCAGACGATTGAGTGCAAATCCATAGTAAGTACTAGAAAGCCAAACTACCTACCCATCTGAGCATAGGCAGGTTATGTCGTCTACTAACCAAATGTAATATAATGCCTCCTATCCTGTCCCTCCCAGATGATGGAAGACCCATTCTGACATTGTAGGATCACTAAAATTTCCAGCTGGAGTTATACTGTTTGGATAGAGAATAGTGAATAGCCTTCTGTGGTCTACAAGATACTGTACCCTCTCAGCTGGGCTTTCAAGTGATTCATGATTGGACTCCAAACCATACAGCCATTCTCATCTCCCATTGCTCTTCAGTGTGAATCTATTGGCCAAGCCAGGCTGGTCTACACACAGTTCCTTAAACAAATCTTGTTCATTACTATCCCTGTGCTTTTGCTCATATTTTTCTTCTGATGTCTTCCCTTCTCCTTTCCAAAATCCCCAAACCTACCCAAGGTCCAACTTGGATCTGACCATTATGAAACCTTCTCTGACTACGCCAGTCTACAGCTATTCCCATCTCCTCCAAAGTTTTATAGTATTAACAATGCTGTAGGTGGTGTGGTGGATAGAGTGGTGGGCCTGGAGTCAGGAAGACATTGAGTTCAAATCTAGCCCCAGACACTTACTAGCTGTGTGGCCCTGGGCACTGTTTGCCTCGCTACCCTCAACTGTAAAATGAGGATAATAATAGCACATCCCTCTCAGCTTGTTGTGAGGGTCGAATAAGATGATGATCATGAAACACTTAGCACTGTTCTTGGCCCACAAGGAGGGGCTATCAATACAAGAGAGCTGTTGTTGTTGTTTGTCCTTAGAGGATTCAAAGGAGTTGTACAATTAGCACAGGCTTGGAATCAAGGAGGTCTAAGTTCTAGTCCTGGCTCTGATATTAAAGAGCTGTGCAACCTCAAACAAATCACTTAACTTCTCTTGGCCTCCATTTCCTTATTTGTAAAATAACATGATTGAGCCAGATAATCTTTAAGTCCCTTCAGGCTCAGAAATTCTCTGATATCCTATATTCCTAACAAGATCCTAAATTCTTTGAGGATACAGACTGTATGTCCCCTACAGTGTATCGCATATTACATTTGGTAATTGATTTTTTTTAATTTGGAAAATAAAGAAAATGCAACGAAAGCTATATTCAGTTCAAAAACATTTAGACATGTGTCTGGATTTCGTAAGCTTGGAGAATCTCCAGTGAGGAATGCTATTCTGCTACTGAGATGGTCAGAGATGGTTGTCTGGGGCATGGAGAAGTTACATATCTTACCTAGGATCACATTTAAACCCAAGTCTTCCTAACTCTAAAGCTGGCTAGTTCTCTGTTTACTATGCCATGCTGTCAATCTGCCAGTGTTTGATTATGTTAAATAAGGCATTTTGAAAAGATCATAGAACATTTTATTGTTGTTTAGACATTTCAGTCCTGCCTGATTGACCATATTTGGGATTTTCTTGGCAAAGATACTAGAGTGGTTTGCCATTTCCTTCTCCAGCTCATTTTTACAGATAAGGAAACTGAGGTAAATGGGGTTAAGTGACTTGCCCAGGGTCACAAATGTCTGAGGTCACATTTGAACTCAGCAGGATGTCTTCTTGACTCTAGGCCTGTGCCACCTAGCTGTCTTAGTGCGTAAGAGCACTTGGACTTAAATAAACTGAGTCTTCTAAGGTTAAGTTTGGATAATAGTAAAGACTCTGCTACAGTAGTAAGCATTTGTGTATTTGGTAAATATTTATAGTTTCTTTTGAGAAGTCATCTGGTCCATCCCCGGCCATTAGTCATTTAGAATAGCAAACATGAGGTTCCAGGCTGATGAAGAAAAAACAATCCATCCTATTTTGAAAGGGTGAATTCCAGCTCTTCTTTTGGTGGTAACATTCATCTTTAGGAATGTTTTGTTTCCAAATTAAATTTGCCCGGTGCAGGAGCTAGGTACAGTATTTGTGCTTTTAGAAGTTTCTCTGGAGTCAGGAGAGGAGACAAACAAAGGTGCTAAGTGTCTGACAAGGACTCTTCTCCTGAAAGTACCAGCTGCCCCCCACCCAGGGCGAATCTGGGGGAGGAGGTGACTGCAATGGCAATGAGTCATTTTGTAACTGTCCCACAAGATGTTCTCAGCCTTCCCAGGGATGAGAACTAGATTGACATAAGTGATAGTTTGGCATAACTCCTCTGCACTGCATTGCATTCACATAGATAGGCATCTGTCTGTTCTCTTCCTAAATATTTACACCCAAGAAAATAATGTGGCTTTCTGAACAGTTGTTGAGTCTTTGTTCTTATCTTCAACCAGGTCTTCTCTTCTAGCTTCACTCTATCCTTTGATAAAACCTCCCCTGAGTTGGCTTCCTAGGGCATGATTCTCTTGGATATCATTTACCTCTCTTTGGGGAAGTTACTGATCACTGTGGCTGAGCTAATGCTTCCAGCCAACAAGCTATCTTGCCCAGTGTGTGGCAATGGGTTGTGCACATGTCCGGATGTTTTTAAGATTTATGTTCTTTTGTGTTTTCACGTGCTTATCCAATCTCTCCCACAAATTACAAGTTTCTCAAAAGCATGATTCTTTTTAAAAATTTTTATTTATTTTTAATTTATGGAATAAAAGAAGCATTTCCATAACATAGTATAATAAAAAAAGATGATTGTATATGAAACTGCAACTCTATTATGTAGCTAATAAGCTATTCCTTTAAAATATATAATAAAATTATCATGTAAATTTATTTTTTATTTTTTTCCCCTTCCCTTCCCCCGTCCTAGAGATGGCTACCTTTTGACACAGATATATGTAAAAATATGTTATAGATAATGAAATATAATATATAATATATTTCGCATAAAAATGTTATATATTATATATATATTATATGTATGTGTGTGTATATATATACACATATATGTGTAAAATCATTCCATACATACTTTTATTTATCAGTTTTTTCTCTGGGTGCAGATAGCATCTTCCTTCATATGTCCTTTGTAGTTAATTTGGGTATTTATAATAGTCAAAATGGCTTATTTGCTCAAAGTCATTCTTAAAACAATATTGCTGTTACTGTATACAATGTTCTCTTGGTTCTGATAGTTTTGCTCTTCATTATTTCATGCAAGTCTATCCATGTTTTTCTAAGATCATTGAGCTCATCATTTTTTATAGCACAATAGTATTCCATCACAATCATATACCACAACCTGTTCAGTCATTCCCCAGTCGATGGGCATTCCTGCAATTTCCAGTTTTTAACACCACAAAGAGAGCTGCTATAAATATTTTAGAACATACAGTTTCTTTTCCTTTTCCCCTAATCATCTTGGAAAATAGACTTAGTGTATATAGTAGTGGTATTGCTAGGTCAATAATATAGGCAGTTTAATAATATGGCAGGGTTCTGTTTCCACAATCCAGCTAGCAGCTTCTGTAGGGGTGTAAGATCCACCTACAACCAGTACCCAGAAAGCTGCCAACACACTGCAAAAGCACGGGTTCTTTTGATCTGCTTTAATAAGGAAAGCAAGGTTAAAGGGGTTGACAAGCTTACTTTAATTCAGCATACAAATATCATTCCTTTAGTTTGGGGAAGAGACCAGCACACTGAACTTCAGAGCAAATTATAAACAAATTACAAACATCAACAGACAGACCAAATACAGATTCATAGTTACCAACATCTAGGTTCAGCCCGGGAACTCAGAACAAGGGCTAGCCCAGAGTCACGCACACCACCACTGTTGTGGGTAAGAGAGCTCCAAGGAAGAGGAGGCCAACCCCTGGTTTTATATCTTTTTCAGTGTCAGGAGTGAATCACACATGCGACCCACCCACATGACTAGAATCGTCACAAAGAGGCGACTTAAACCCACGTGGTCTAAGAGCCTCTGCTCTCCCAGACATGTAAACTAGGCCCTCCTTGGAGTTAGCCCCACCTTGGGCCCCACCTTAGTTGCCAATCCACACCCACTAAGGTTTTACACTTGATAGGGGTTTGGGCCTGGGGCTTAGCACCTAGTAAGGCTCAATGAAATACATTAAATTACTCAAAGGGCACAAAAGCCAAACTATTAAAGGGCGCTTGGTTGAACTAAGTGCTAAGGATCCCATTTTGCTTACCAACACAGATTCCTATGTCTTAACTTCCTTCATGACTACTGGCTGTACATATGGCACCATGCTGGGCATACAACAGGTGGTCAGAAAATTTGGTGTATTGACAGACTTTACCCCTTGGCAAGGCAATGGTCCTTGCTACTGTAGGTAACTGACCTTATGTAACAACAATGTTGCAAGCAGCTGCTGTGAAGGTGAAAGACCAACAATAAGACCAACAACAAGAGCATACAGGAGGGCTGCTAGCACAGGTTCTTTGATCCACTTTTTTAAGGAAAGCAACTTTAAGGGGTTAACATTGTTACTTTAATTAAGCATATATACATATATATACACATACATATATATACATATATATATGTACATATACATATACATATACATATACATACACACACATACCATTCATTCAGGGAAAAAAGTCAGCACCCTGAACTTCAGAGCAAATACAAACAGAAATAATATAAACAGATCAACAAACAGGCTTTTGTCTGATCAAGATATCTGATACCAGAGAGAGAGGCACCAACATCTGGGTTTTCAAAGCTGGAGGGGAGGGTTTCAACAGCTACCCAGAGTCTTGTCACCAACACTCTTCCAATGAGTGTACCCCCCAAAAGCAAAATGCCAACCTCAGAGCACATATACCCTCTTCAGGGCTCTGAGGGCTCAGTTCCTACTTACCAAAAGGGTGTGGGAAAGATCTTTAATCACTAGCACCACATCATATACATGGTTTCCATTAATGACTCTTGATTTATATACATTGTTTCCATCAATGACTCTTGATTCAAACAAAGGCAAGACTCAACGGGCACTTGATTGCCTCAGTGCTGAGAAGCGCTCCAAAACAAAAAAAAAACAACAAAAGGTCTGACTTTACCTGCCTGATTCAAACAAAGGCAAGACTCACTAAAAGGCACTTGATTGCCTTAGCATTCCAAAAGAGAAAACAGTTAAAAAAATTCCCACCCTGCTTAACATTACACCTTGAAGTTATTAAACCTTCAGCTTGATGAGGGACCACTTTTTATGGCAGAAAAATGTAATCTATTTGGAGTCTGACATTCACTAGTTTTGTGACCTTAGGCAAATGTGATGCTTCTGAACCTCAGTTTTTCATAGGTAAAATGAGGATAACAAAATATGTCCTACTCGCTCCATTGAACTGCTAAGAGAATACAATGTACATAAAGCACATGAATGAATGAATAAATAGATAAATGAATGAATGAATAAATAGATGAATGAATGAATGAATGAATGATCATCTTCCTATGGCTCTTTAGGCAGCTTGTACTTCAGTGGTACTAATATCCTAATGACTGACCCCTTCCATTTGACCAAAGTCGAGTCTCTCCAAGGATCTCTCCCCACTCTCAGCCTCTAGTGTGTGACCTGCTTCTTGAGCCTTATTAATGTTAATTTCTGGGGGTGGAGAGGGATGGTGGCAGTACAGTTAGGAATACAGTGTAAACGAACCAAGTGTTCCCAGGCTTCAGCCCAGACAACATGGCACCACAGGGTGGCAGTGGACAGGCGGTGGCTTCTGAAGGGAAAGGCAAACTTCTCTTGACAAGTTACACCCTGGGGCCATGGCAGCAATTTATCCAACTACTCCAAGTGTACTGTATCTCACTGTTCCCTATCTTCCCCCAATGAAAAATGAGGGAAATTCCAGCCTGTTAACAAATAAGCTTCATGCTATGTTAGTCAAAACAAGGGAGAAATAAAAAAGGATCTACAGAATATTTATAATTCAGTGGATGTGACTTTGACTCCATGGACAAGGCTAAAATGTAATGTTTTCTTTTTTAGGGGGGGAATGGTGGTGGGAGGAGATAAACAAAATCCCCTGTAGGTATACACTAGGTACCAGAAAGGCAGAGATGGTATAGTGTATAAAGCCCTGGACTTGTTATCAGGAATACCTGAGTAGAATCACACCTTAGACAATTATTAGCTATGTAACCCTGGGTAAATCACTTAACTGCTTTGGGTCTCAGTTTCCTCATCTGTCAAATAAGGGGATTAGATTCTAGGACCTGTATTAACAATTTAAGTTTGAAGATCTTTCCCACCCATTAATAGGCCATGTGACCTGCTTATGTCACAGGAAGCCTAAGTCATATGTGGTGGCAGAAGCAGGCTGAGAAGAAAAGGAAAGTGTGTCATAGCAAATGCTGAAAGAGCAGTTAGAGCTGAAGGTGAGAGCAGATGTGCTGTTCTATGAATGATTGTTGGTGGCAAGGCCCCAGCAGTGGGGTGGATAGCTTATGGGATGGTGAGGCTCCATGCTTTGATATTGTGTTTTAAGTTCCTTGCTGATATGATAAAGTGGGCTTTGGGAGTTGGTTGCTGCTTGGATGGATTGGACTTATTGGTTATGGGATCTGTTTCTCTGGTGTCTGAATAAATGTTTTAGTCCTTCTACCTTCTATATGGAGAGTCTCTTATATTTTGTGATACAGAACTACAAAGGCATATTCACAATTATTGCCGATGTTGTGTTTATTGCCTTGCTAATTCAGGTCCTCTGAGGTATCTTCCAGTAAAGAATCTATGATCCTATAAAGTACTTGGTATAGTGGTAAGAGTGCTGGATGAAAATTCAGAAAAACTGAGTTTCAGTCCCAACCTTGTCATCACTAGCCACATGAATTGCCTCATAGAATCTCTAGTTTCCTTCAAGGCTCTCTTTAAATGTTACCTTGTATAGAAGATCTAATGTGATTTTCCTTAGTTGCTAGTACTTCTTTTTCCACCCCGTGAAATTACTTTTTTTTTTACTCATCTTGTATATTTTGTTTGCCCTCAATAGAATGTAAGCTCCTTGAGGGCCAAGATTTTTTTTTGGCTTTGTATCCCTAGGGGCCACCATAGTCCCTGGTACATGGTAGGTGAATGACTTATGTAATAAATGAATAAATGAATTAGCCTGGAGAAGAGAAAACTCTTGAAGGGACCTCATAGTTGTCTTCATGCATTTAAATATTTAAAGAATTATTCCATAGAGAAAGCATTAGACTTGCCCCATTTGACCCCGGAGGTGAAGGGAAAGGATAGCATTTATTAAGTACCTATTATGTGCCAAGCACTATGCTAAGCACTTTATTTGTATTATCTCAGAAGTAAGAGCAATGGATAGAAGTCATAAAAAAGCAAATTTAGGCTAGAAGTCAGGAAAACAATTAGATATATTCCAAAATGCCGAGCATTCCCTAACCATCACCCCCTTAGAGGTCTTTAAGCAAGGGCTGGATGTCCCCTTGGTGGATATATTATAGTGGAGGTTCTTTTCGTGTTTGGTTTGGATTAGATAGCTACCGAGGTCCCTTTTAACCCTCAAATTACATGATTCTGTGGTACCACTAAACCTTGGTTTCTTCATCTATGAAATGGAGATGATGATACCTAACCTATGTATCGCACAGGGTTATTGTGAGGGCCAAATGTGATACTCAATTTGATAGTTGCTGTTTTTGGAAACTGTAAAGAGCTATCTGAAGGTAAATCATTATTATTATGTCTGATCTTCTCTCTTCTTCCCATTATTATGCCACATGATTCCTAGTCAGTTCTTGCATTCCGTACTTGAACACTATTTCATCGAATGCACATCAACTTGGCACAAAGTAAATGCTTAGTAAATGTTTCACAACTGATTGATTAGAATTTCTGGTAGTATGAAGGCTGCAAACTTTACTAGACTGTTCCCCAAAGGGATGCAGGTTCTTTATTTCTTCTTATCTTATTTCCCCTTTGGAGAAAACTCCCCTTATCCAATCTGAGCTTGCTCAGTCTTATCCTTGTATTACCCCAGTTTGTCTGGGCTACCACCCAGGTTCCTTCACCTCAGGGGAGAAAGTCACAAAGAAAAGGAAGTCAGAGTCTCAGTCACAGAACCCAACTTCTTGTGACCCAGAAGAAGATCTGTACATATGAAGCACCATGGATCTCGAGTCTGGCTAGAGGCCTTGGACCAACTTTCACACAGACACCGAAATCTAATGAACTAGAATAAAGGAATCTCAGATCGTCATAACTTGTCAGAGTGGAACAAGGCAGATGACCATGGACTACCTTGTCTTTGAAAGGCCTCAGGCAGTCAGAAACTTCTTAGAAGCAGACATCCAGGTGGAGCTCTCCTTGGTCCTGGGTCCATCTCTGTTGAGATCGTTTTTCCTGGCCTTTTATTCCTTAAGGAATAGATCAATTAAGTTATCTCTTCACTGTCACATGGTCAGACATAGTACGCTATGGTGGAAGGCTGAGAATTAGGAGACCTGGGCTAGAATCCTGCCCTTGACACTTGAATAACCATGGACAAGCTATACCATTTCTCGGAGCCTTAGTTTCTTAATTTGTAAAAGTCAGTATAATAATTGTGCAACCTCATTGAGTTATTAAGGGTGGAGCAATCTATGAACCTTAAAGTTCATATGTATATATGAGCTATTATTACTAACAACATATGTGAGAGCTAGGATTTAAACTCCAGGTCTTTTGGCTTAACGGTATGGCCTTTGGCAAATTACTTAGGCAAGTCTGGACTTCAGTTTCCTCACCTATGAAATTAAATAGTTGGACTCAGTGGCATTTACGGTCCCTTCCAAGTCTAACTTTATGATGTTATAACTATAATTCCAACTGGGAGTGGAATTATAGGACAGTAAGATTTAAAGCTAGAAGAGAATTTAGAGATATCCTACTGCCCGGTCTTTACTGCCATCATTAACTCTGGGTTCTATAGGCTGGCTGACCTTGGGGCTTCCTCATCTACTATGCCCTCCCAAGCACAGCAGCCAGAACTTTGGCCAAGGGCAGAATCACCCAACCTTGCCCTTCATTCTCTTGCTCTGCTCTACCTCCAGGGAAGCGAAGGAGACAAGTATTAATTAGATCATATCCCCATTAGATTGTAAGCTTCTTGAGGGCTTTCTTTTTCTTATTTGTATTCCCAGTACTTAGACCAGTGCCTGGCACATAGTAAGCCCTTAATTAATGTTTGTTGAATTTAATTTTTTGAATTATTAAGCACTTACCATGTGCCAGGTACTGTGCTAAGTGCTTTACAGATATTATCTCATTTGATCCTCATAGTGGCCCTGGGAGGTAGGTGCTAACATTATTCCCACTTTGTAGTTGAGGAAACTGAGACAGAAAGAGGTTAGTAAATAGATAATAAATAAATGTGTACAAAGTCACACAGCTAGAAAGCAGTCAGGTCTTCCTGACTACAAAAAAAGATGATCATGGAAGCAAAACCTGGTTTTATTTTAATTTAGGGGGTAGAAGCTTGTGCCCCTGAAACAGAATTATGAATTAAAATAAACAAGATGGTCTTGGCCTAGACCCATACAATATACATGGCTAAGCCATGTTCTAGGACATTCAAAGGGATCTTAAACTAGTACTGGGTGCAGGAACAGGTGCCATCTGGCAACTCTTAATTGCTAAAGAGTTGAGGATCAGGATGGCGGGAGACTTCAGTGATTACTAGAGTCAAGGGAAGATAGAAAATCATAGAATGTTGAAGCTAGAAAGGACATAAGAGATCATGTACAGTTGAGAGGGAACATGGTTTAGATCAGTAGTTCTTGAATTGTGGTCTGCGGATCCTGTGGGGGTTCCCTGAGAACCTTTCAGGGGATCTAGAAGGTCAAAACTATTTTCATAATCCTAAAGTACTTTAATTTTTGATATGGAAAATATCAATAGTTAGTGATATGCTGGAGATCTTACTGGCTTACAAGAGCTGATTATTCAATTTTCAGTGTGATTATTTAAACCTCAGAAATCAGTAAATGTAATCAGGACTAGATTTTTTGTTTTGTTGATTATTTCAACTTACAGAAGTGATTGAAAAATGTTGATAATGCAGATTTAAAAATATGTCGCATGCATAATTTTTCTTGCAGAGAGCTGGTTGTTAAGCATTTGCCAGCACATGCCTGGACATAATTTACATATTGAGGACCTCTTAGGGGGTCCTCAGTGATTTTTAAGAGTGAAAATGGGTCCTGATACCAAAAAATTTGGGAACCATTGGTTTATGATCCTCATAGTCGCCCTGGGAGGTAGGTGCTAATATTAGAAGGCACACTGGCTGTAGAGTTGGTGGCCCTGAGTTTCAGTCTTGGCTATGCTATTTGCTGACTGTGAGATCTTGGAAAAGTCACTTAATCCCTCCAGGTCTCATTTTCCTCAAGCATGGGGTGTAACTAGATAGCCTTTAAAGTTTCTGTTCTAAATCTGTGATCTCATCTGACAGACAAAAAAAAAAACCAATGCCCAAATAAATTATGACTTAGATCATAGACTGTTAATTCTGGAAGGGAGCTTAGTGAACACCTGGGTGAACCACCTAATTTACAAATAGGGAAACAAAGGTCCATAGAGTGGGAATGTCTTTCCCAAAGTCATACCAGTGCTCAGTAGAAGAACTGGGATTCAAACGTGGGTCTTCTTGAGCCCCAAGACAAAATTGTTGTTGGTTAGTCATTTCAGTTGTATCTGACTCTTTGTGACACTATTTGGGCTTGTTTGGTTGGGGTTTTTTTTTGTTTGTTTGTTTGTTTTGGCCGATACTGGAATGGTTTGCCATTTCCTTCTCCAGGTCATCTTACAGATGAGGAAACTGAGGTAAACAGGGTTAAGTGACTCACCCAGAGTCATGTAGCTAATAAGTGTCTGAGGCCAGATTTGAAGTCAGAAAGATGTGTCTTCCTCACTCCAGGTCCAGCACTCTATCTACTGCATCACCTAACTGCCCTAAGGACAAGTTGCAATCAATCAATTTTGTGGCTTGCTATGAAATAGAAGAAGAGGTTGACCTGGAAAAAGGTGAAAACTATTGGCTAAAACTGGAGATTTGTGGATTTGTTCTATGTTAATAGTATCCCCCTCTTCCTCTACTCTATTTCATTATTGGTCCAATCATATAAGAGGCACCATTTTCATTGGTTGACACAGTGAGTCTTTTGTTCATAATAGAGTCTCCTTAAAAGTTTGTTGATGTCAGTGAGGATGGTGCTGACACTGAACTGTTCTCATTTGTAGCCAGGAACTTATTAGCAATCAGTTCAGAAAAGCTACACAAAAAAGGGGAAAGTGATGGGAGAAATTTCTTTCTAAATTAGCTCCTCATATTATCTTCTATGTATGCCTTTCACATAGTCCTTTCTGCATATAGCACATCTGAAAACCTTAATGGGCCCAAGATTCCCAGGGACACTTTTCAGGTGGTTTCAAGCATAGGGTAGATGGCTCAATCCCACGTTATCCCCACAATCAGGATTCATTCCTGAAGCCATCTTGCCTCACTCAAATCATTCTACCCACTCTGAGTAAAATGGGGTATGATGAACTTCCTTCCAAATAATGTTTTGACTGGCGATCTGATTCCCTTTCAAACTCAAAGTGACCACAACCACAGACTAGCTGTCGACGCCTCAAGACAACAGAAAACAGGCCTGGGCCTGTTAAGCCTCTTCATTACTGTTTCCTTAAACTATAATTACATAACATGAGAGGGTTCTTCTCTTGCCAACAGACAGAGTTAATACACTCAGTCTTAGGTAATAATTTGAAGTCTGCTGAAGTGGAACTGTAAACAGGATATAGCCTTTTTGTGTATTTTTTTTATACAAGGAAAAGATTCCATCAAACAAAATCAAGTGAAATTTTAGGGGAAGGTAATGAGATAATGAGGTTTTTTTCTCTTATCTCTGTTACTAGCCTGAATTCATGACATTCTAAGTTTAACAGTTTTCCTCATTTTTAAAGTTGTAATTTAAATTTTTACCAAGTAGCTATCTTATATAGGAATACATTTTGCTTAGGGAAAACCTGCTTAAATTTCCTCATTTCCTTGAAAATGTAATAGTTCATGTTTCCTGAATTTTTTTCCCATGTGGAGAAATAACAAATGATCTTGTTGTTAAAATGAAGCTGCTTATTTGATCAGCTTTAAAGTAAACCAGTGGTTGCCTCAATATACAAATGAGGGCTGCCTGGAATGTCCCAGGTGTCAAAGTAAGTTCAATGGTCTTAGTTTCACCATCAGAGCACATTTTGGTCTGTATGTCATAGAATCATAAATCAAGAGCTGGATGGATCTTAGAAACTGTCCAGTCTAAGCCCCTCCTTTTACAAATAGAAAAACTGAGACCTAAGGAAGTTAAGAGATGTGCCTAACCTCCCACATAGTACAAAGTGTTCAAAACACTGTCTCATTTGAAGATCTCCTGGTCACTATATCATGTCC
Source organism: Trichosurus vulpecula (assembly GCF_011100635.1). Classification (NCBI taxonomy): domain Eukaryota; kingdom Metazoa; phylum Chordata; class Mammalia; order Diprotodontia; family Phalangeridae; genus Trichosurus; species Trichosurus vulpecula. The sequence goes on from NC_050574.1 coordinate 423,214,804, forward strand.
AAAATGTATTGCTTGCATGGATAAATAGTCCATTTAAAATGTAGTTTGGGGTGGGACAAGGTCAAGATGATAGGATGAAAAGAAGAGCAGTAGAGTAGGTTCCCCATTATGCTTTTTCTACAACAATCTAGAAAACTCACCAGACCAAATTCTAATCGGGGAAGGTGAGAAAAAGTCATAGTGAGTCATTTTTTTATGCCAGGGATGCTTAAGGAGACAGGAAATTCTGTGAACACTGGGTACAGGACTTGTCTAGGAGAACATATAACAACCCCAAGCCCAAAGACTGAAAGGAGTCTTGAGACAGTGAAACAGAGCAGGAAGCACGAGGCAGAAAGAGATTCAAAGGGATCTTAAACTAGTACTGGGTGCAGGAACAGGTGCCATCTGGCAATTCTGTTGCCCACTCCCCAGTTCTAGGTCACAGATCCAGGGTGGAGAGGAGTAATAAGGGAACAACAGTCCTAAAATATAGTTTGTGGCTCTTATCCCAGGAGAAGAGTGACAATTCAGTTCAAGCCTGTAGCCCATGATGTAAGCTTGGAAGCCTATAATCAGGGCAGGAGTCCTAGGCCGAAGAGGAACAAGCAGTTCAGTAGCTCTGAACCTGCAGAGCCTCTCAGTGGGCTAACACTGACTAAGTCCAGCAGCAGTCTACCCAAAGTCAAATCAAGAATAAATTTGAACCTAGGGCAAGAACTTACAGAGCTTAGACCAGGAGGGCAGTGCACAGATTACACCCTGGATCACACCACTTTGTGAGCATTGAAAGCTTGCAGACCTCCCTCCCTCTTTCAGCAGAGGAAATAAAAGGACAGACACTCAGGCCAGATATCACCCCTTCCCCCCCACCAAGAATTGTGCAGATTCCAGCACTAACATAAAGTCAAACATCAAGAAGTAGGCCAGAAAAAATGAGGAAATAAAAAAGAATGCCACCTTTGAGAAGGAAGCTCAAAAAACAAACATAGAAGAGAATAACTAGAAAAATCTATAAACAAAGCTTCCCAAAAAGTCAGCCTTAGATACAATTCCAAAAAGAATTCCTAGAAGAGTTAAAGTATTTTTTAAAAAGTTAAAAATGATTTTAAATAACCAAATGAGATGGATAGCGGAAAAACTGGAAAAAAGAAGTGATAGCTAGGGCAAAAAGATGAGAAAAAAAATTAACAGCTTGCAAAAAGTTGCATAAAACCTTACTAAGGATTAGAATTGGGCAAATGCAAGCTAATGACTTCATGTGACACCAAGAAATAATAAAACAATCAAAATTCTGAAAAATAGAAGCAAAGGTGAACTATCTCAAGAAAAATGACTGACCTGAAAAACTGATTGAGGAGAAATAACTTCAGAATCATTGGACTATCTGAAACCCATGAACAAAAAAAGATATCAAATTTTAATAAATCATAAAAGAAAACTTTCTACATATTTTAGAACTGGGGGCAAAATGGAAATTGAAAGAAACCTCAAAATGAAAATTCCCAGGAATATTGTAGCCAAAATCCAGAGCTCCCATGTCAAGAAAAAACTATTGCAAGTGGCCAGAAAGAAAGAATTCAAGTACTGCAGAGTAATAGTCAGGATTAAACAAGATTTAACAATTCCCACTATAAAGGAGTAGAGAGCTTGAAATATGATATTCCAGAAGCCAAAGGATATATCTAGACTTACAACCAAGAATAACCTACTCAGCAAAACTGAGTACATTCTTATAGGGGGAAACACAGACTTTTAACAAAATAGAGAACTTTCAAGTATTCCTGATGAAAAGACCAGAGCTGAATAGAAAATTTAATACACAAACACAGGAGTCAAGACAAGCATAAAAAGGTAAACATGAAGAAGAAATCATAAGAGACTAAATAAGGCCAATCTGTTTATGATACATGTGTCCCTTCAGAACTTTGTCATCATTATGGGTCATAGAGGAACTCTAATCAGACAGAAGATCTGGTTAGGATTCTGTTATATTTGGATGATCTCAAAAGAAGAATGGAAAGGTAGGGAAGAGCAGTGCCCTGGGAGAGGGAGGGAGGAAGAGGAAGAATAGAGAAAATTATCTCACAAAAATGAGGTGTGCAAGGAGGAGTTCTATAACAAGGAAAGGGTACTGGAGGAAGTGGATAACACTCGAACGTCACTCGTCTTATAGGAAGAGTGCACATACACATAGTTAGGCACAGAAATATATCTTACCCAATAAGGGAATAGAAGGGGAAAAGGTTAGAAGAAGGGGTGGGGGGAATGAGAGGTAGGATAGATTATAGGAAGCAATTGTCAGAAGCAAAACAGACTCCTAAAGAAGGGGCAGGAAAAAAGGAGAAGTAAATGTATAAGAGAATCAGATGATAGGAAATACACAGTTAGCAATCAACACTTTGAACAGGATAAACTTTGACTTTGCTTTGAATAGGATAAACTTTGAATAGGACTTTGAATAGGATAAACTCACTCATAAAATAGAACAAAATCAGAATCCAACAACATATTTTTGTATAAGAAACATACTTTAAACAGAAAGGTACACATAGAGTGGAATAAGGAGTCAAGGCAGAAGCTATTATGCTTCAGTTGAAGTTAAAAAAGGCAGGGATAGCAATCATGGTCTCAGACAAAGCAAGGGCAAAAATAAAATTATTCAAAGGGGTTAAACAGGAAAACTATATTTTGCTAAAAGTAACCATGGACAGGGAAGCAGAGTTGCTAAATATATCTTTTACTGATCATAATGCAAAAAAATATAGATTTAATAAATGGGAAGGAACAATTAAAAATTAATTGGAAACTAAACAACTTTATCCTTAAGAATGGGTGGCTAAAAGAAAAATATAGAAATCATCAATAATTTTACTAAAGATAACAACAACAATAAGACAGCATATTAAAATTTGTGGGATGCAGCCAAAGCAGTAATAGGGAATTTTTTAAATCTCTAGACGCTTTCATTGATAAAAGAGAGAAAGAGCAGATAAATAAATTAAGTGTAGAACTAAAAAATAGAAAACTAAACAATTAAAACCTCCCAAGTAAACACCAAAGTAGAAATCCTAAAAATCAAAGGACAGATTAACAAAGCTGAAAGTAAAACAAAACAAAGCAAAACATTGAATTAATATATAAACCAGTTTTTTTAAAGGAGTTAGATTTTTGAAAAAACAAAAAATTCCAATAAAATAGAGAATTGTTAGCCAATTTGATTTAAAAAAAGAAAGAAGAAAAACAAATTGACAGCATCAAAAATGAAAAAGATGAATTCATAACCAATGAAGAAGAAACAAAAGTGAGTATAAAGAGCTACTTCACCCAACTAGATGCTGATAAAACTCATAATCTAAATAAAATGGATGCATATTTACAAAAATTAATTAAATAATTAAAATTACTAAATAATTTTAAAATGCCCAGATTAACAGAAGCAGAAATAGAATACTTAAATAACTCTATCTCAGAAAAAGAAATTGAATAAACTATAAATGAATTTCCAAAGAAGAAACAACCCAGGGTCAGATGGATTTATAAGCAAATTCTACTAAACGTTTAAAGAAAAACTAATTCTAATACTATACAAGCTATTTGAAAAACTAAGTAAACAAAGGGTCCTATGAAATTCTTTCTATGATACAATATGGTCTTGATAACTAAACTAGGGAGAGTCAAAATAGAGAAGATGATGAATTTCTCTAATTAGTACTGATGCAAACATTTTAAATAAAATAGCCCAGAGACTACAACAATATCACAAAGATCATACACTATAATCAGGCTGGAATTATGCTAGCAATTCAGGGCTGCTTTAATATTAGGAAAACAATAAATGCAATTGACTGCATTAATAACAAAAATCATATGATCATTTCAATAGATGCAAAAAAAGCTTTAGACAAAATACAACATCCATTCCTATTAAAACACTAGAAAACAAAGAAAAAAACCAAAGCTTTCCTTAAAATAATCAGTAGTATTTCTTTAAAGCTAAGAGCCAACATTATTTGTAATGGGGACAAGTAGGAAGCCTTTCAAATAAGATCGGGGGTGAAGCAAGGATGTCTATTATCACTGTTACAATTCAATACTTGAAATGCTACCTGTAATGATGACAAGGAAAAAACACTAAAGGAATAAATATAGGCAAAGAAGAAGCAATACTATCACTCTTTAGATAACCCTAAAGAGTCAACTAAAAAACCAATTGAAACAATAAATAACTTCAATAAAGTTGTAGGATATAAAATGAACCCATATTAATTATCCATATTTTTTGTATGTTATGAACAGCTTCAAACAGGAAAAGATAGAAAGAGAAATTCTATTTAAGGGAACTACAGACTGTCAAGAATACACACAAGAACTATGTGACCATAACTTCAAAATTAGAAAAGATATAAAAGAGCTGGATGAAGCAATAAGAGAAGGTTCTTCTCAACATCCTCCTCCCCTTCCCCATCCCCATACACACCACTCCATCTTATTGCTAGCATTCATGAATATCAGAGGGCCTGGACTAAGTGAATAAGGCCTGGTGTCTAATGTATTATTTCCCATCATCAGCTACAAATTTCTGTGCTCCCTATAAGCAGGAGAAGAATGTAAGCCTAGATCTTCTGATTTGAAATGGCTTGAATTTTTTTTTTGCATAATCCAATTTTTCTTTTTTTACATTCAAAAAAAGTAGGTTAATTACTTGAAATTTCTAGAAATGCAAGCAATTATGGTGAAAATAATTCAAAGGTTACAGTTTTCAGAATATAATCTAATGCCTATCTTTATGATAGCTGCCACTTATGAAGTTCTTTAAGGTCATTCTTTTGATTCTCATGACAGCCCTGGGAGATAGGTACTACAGATATTATCATCCCAAATTTTATGGAGGAGAAAACTGACTTTCAGAGGTTTGTAGTTTGCCCAGGGTGCCATTCAAGAACAAAAGTTGTTCCTCTTGGGGAGAGGTAAGAGTGCATCGATAACCTGTCCTCACTGAGGGTTGGGGTTAACAAAGTCTTGGCAGGTGTTTGGAACTTGAATTGGCTTTATCGTGTGACCCTTTGCCAGCACAATAACTGGTTTATGTTACTAATAATAACTCTCTTAAAAAAGTTTTATTAGTGCCTTTTGTTTTTATATTGTATTCATTTCTGGATATACTTCCCTCCCCTCCAGACAATTCCTTCCTTATAAAAGAGAAAAATGGGTTAGCAAAAGTCTAACTACTTAGTAAACAGATTAGATAGTATATACAGCAGAGGAGAGAAATGCTTCTTTATTGGTTCTTAGGGGTCAAGTTTGGTTATTATAATTTTTCTGCATTTGGCTTCATTTCTGTGTTCTTTTTAATCAATATTACCGTAGCCATTGTGTATATTGTCCTTCAGATTATGCTTATTTCTCTCTGTATCAGTTCATAGAAGTTTTCCTGTGTTTCTCTGAATTCCTCATATTCTTTACTACTTATGGCACAATAATGTTCCATTACACCTTGTGTGCTATTCTCTGTTCAGTCTTTTCTCAATCAATGGGCACCCACTTGTTTCTAGGTCTTTTTTTTTAGTGGCTCACTCTTATAGAGCAGTTTTCAGCTTTGAAAGCAGCCCTGAGTGTTAGGTATTCTAGGTTGGTTTGGAAGGGAACAAGACAAGGGAGTAAGTATTCAGAGTCTCCTATGTGTTGTTGCTATTCAGTCATTTCAGTCACATTGAACTCTTCATGGCCCCATTTGGGGTTTTCTTGGCAAAGATACTGGAGTGGTTTGCCATTTCCTTCTCCATGTCATTTTACAGATAAGAAATGGAGGCAAACAGGATTAAGTGACTTGCCCAGGATCACACAGCTAGTAAGTGTCTGAGACCAGATTTGAACTCAGAAGATGAGTCTTCCTGAATTCAGGCCCTGCCTTCTATACACTGTGCCACCTAGCTGCCCATCTACTATGTACCACTATGGATAGGGTACTGGACCTGGATTCAGGAAGACCTGAATTCAAATCCTGCCTCAGACACTTACTCGCCATGTAACTCTGGGCAAGTCACTTAACCTCTTTTTACCTTAATCCACTAGAAAAGGAAATGGGAAACTACTCCAGAATCTTTGCCAAGAAAATCCCATGGACACTATTGGCATACTGTGGTCCATAGGGTCATGAAGACTCAGAGCTGAATAAATGACTGAATGACAACAACATATACCACCTACTGTACTAAGCATTTTGCAAATATTATTTCATTTGATACTCACAATAGCCATGAGAGGTAGGTGCTGTCCCAAACACAGTGGCAACTATATGGGGTGGGGAGGAGGGCGAATCTCTTCACCTAGTGAATCCCTTGCTCTTGAAATGTAGAAAAGATCTGAAAGATCCTTAGCTATTCCCAGAATGGACAGATGGTAAGGAGGCCTTCAATCATGGCAACCTCTCCCCCCACTGCAAAGCTTGACATTTACCCTTTAAATCAGGCACATTCAGGGCCACATGGTTTCCCCTCACCCTATCCCCCCTCCCATGCCCAGTGGAGTCTGGCAATCATTAGCAATCATTTTACTTTAAGCCAAATTATAACTGACTCGGTGATATTGAACTAATATGAATTTTGCTAAGTATCGAAGACTCTGGGGATCTAGGGGTTGTCATGGGATCAACTTCATTTCTAGGAGCTGTTGTTGTTGTTGATTCTTTGTTTTCAAAGAGGACCAATGACATCATGGGTGATGTCTTGACTTGCCCATGAATTGGATTTAAGTGAGGCAGAGTTGCACAAAGCTCTTTTCCAGAATCACTGAAGTCCAGTGGCAAGACAAAACTGCTGGCAATGGCCTAGGATGCAGTAGATGACCTTGGCATCTTTGGTGTCTGACCAAGCTCTCAGTGCTCCACAGTGCCTACTTCATCCACCTGCATGGCTATTGGAAGAAATTGTTCTCATCTGTCTATTCCACCAGGGGAATTCCTCACACGCTCAACTCATGGAAGAGGTTGAGGCCCATAGGTTACTTTCAACCTGGTTTGGCCTGTCTGTTGAGGCAGTTTTACCAGGGTGTGCCAGCTGCACATGCTACAGCTTCTTGGAGTCACAGGTGAAGAGTTCAGGAAAGAAATAGGGTTGATTTTTAAAGCAACAGAACACTTAAATATGTAAGAACAGCTTCCTCATCTGAAGAGCAGAAAAAGTGTAACATTACAACTGAGAATTTTTGACCTGATGGCTTACTTGCTGGATCTTAGATTAGCATTTAGTTGATTTGGGCCTCAGTTGAAAGACTTATTTTATTATTTTTAAAATTGCTTTTTATGTATGCCTTTTGTTTTTACATCACAGTTACCTCCCGGTCCCCAACACACACACACATATTCCCATCGCTTTTAAAAAGGCGACGCAGGGGTGGAGCCAAGATGGCGGCTGGAAAGCAGGGACCTGTGTAAGCTCTCCCTTAAATCCCTCCAAACACCTGTAAAAAATGGCTCTGAACAGATTCTAGAGCTGTGGAACCTGTGAAATGGCAGAGGGAAACAGGTCTCCAGCCCAGGAGAGCCTGGACGGTGTCCGGGAAGCGGTCTATCACATGGTGCTGAGAGCAGAGGGCAGTCCAGTGTGGGCTGCACTGGGACAGACCAGACCCGGAATCAGCCAGCTGGAACAGGCCTTGGGGCCATGAAACAGTGAGCTGTGGCAGTTACCAGACTTCTCAATCCACAAATGCCAAAGAGCAGGTTAGGGGAAAACTGCGGGATCGAATTCAGAGCAGTCTGGCTGCCAACTCTAGGGATGGAGGAGGTGATGCAGCAGCAGCCGCTTCCTGAATCCCTGGCTCACACTGTGGGAGGAATCTAGCAGCAGATCAGAGTGGCAGTACAAGGAGCACTTTGTGGGCACAAATGCCCTGTGTGAATCTGTATTATGGTCCTGGTTGGTGGTTCTTGGTGGAGGAGGAGTGCTGCTGGGACAGAGCCTGGGGTGATGGCAGAGTAGAAGTAGCTCTGAAAACAGCAGTGCTTGAACCCTAAAGCTTGGGACAACGTACTCTCTACAAGCAGTCATATCCTGACAAAAAGCTCAATGGTTAAGTAGTTGGCTGGGAACATGAACAGGCAACAAAAATGAATTCAGACTCAAACTCAGACTCACACTCAAACTCTAGATTCCTTTTTTGGTGACAAAGAAGAGCAAAACATACAGCCAGGAGAAATCAACAAAGTCAAAGAACCTACATCAAAAGCCTCCAAGAAAAATATGAATTGGGCTCAGGCCATGGAAGAGCTCAAAAAGGATTTGGAAAAGCAAGTGAGAGAAGTAGAGGAAAAATTGGGATGAGAAATGAGAGTGATGGAAGAAAACCATGAAAAACAAGTCAATGGCTGGCTAAAAGAGACCCAAAAAATACTGAAGAAAATAACACCTTAAAGAATAGACTAACTCAAATGGCAAAAGAGCTTCGAAAAGCTAAAGAGGAGAAGAATGCCTTGAAAGGCAGAATTGGCCAAATGGAAAAGGAGGTGCAAAAGACCACTGAAGAAAATATCACCTTAAAAATTAGATTGGAGCAAGTGGAAGCTAGTGACTTTATGAAAAACCAAGATATTATAAAACAGAACCAAAGGAATGAAAAAATGGAAGACAATGTGAGATATCTCATTGGAAAAACCACTGACCTGGAGAATAGATCCAGGAGAGATAATTTAAAAGTTATTGGACTACCGTTCCGTTGGAAGGGAAGAGGGGGCAGGTAAGGGGGAATGAGTGAATCATGCTCTCATTGGATCCAACTTGAGGAGGGAATAACATACACACTCAATTTGGTATCTTACTCCACAGGAAAGTAAGGGGAAGGTGATAAAAAAGGGGGAGATGATAGAAGGGAGGGCAGATGGGGGAGGAGGTAATCAAAAGCAAACACCTTTGAAAAGGGACAGAGTCAAGGGAGAAAACTGAATAAAAGGGGACAGGAAAGGATGGAAGGAAATATAGTTAGCCTTTCACAACATGAGCATTGTGGAAGTGTTTTACATAATGATACATGTGTGATCTATGTTGAATTGCTTGCCTTCCTAGGGAGGGTGGGTGGGAAGGGAAGAGGGGAGAGAATTTGGAACTCAAAGTTCTAAAAGCTATCCTGCTCTACAAGAAAGTAAGGGGAAAAGGGATGGTGGGGGGAGCAGGGTGAAAGAGGGGAGGGCTAACTGGGGAACGAGGCAATCAGAATATATGCTATTTTGGGGTGGGGGGGAGAGTAGAAATGGGGAGAAAATTTGTAACTCAAAATCTTGTGGAAATCAAGGTTGAAAACTAAAATATTAAATACATTTAAATAAATTGAAAAAAAAAAGAAGCAAACAAAACCACTTGAGTGACCCTGTCTGACGATGTATGCAACATTCTGCACACATAGCCTCCTACTGTTCTACCTATAGGAGGGAGGTACTTCCTGTTTTTTTCAGGGGCTGAGCGTATGTTTACTTCCCTCTACATCAACCCCTACAAGTCTTCCTATGTTTTTCTAAATTCCTTATATCCTTTCCTTCCTATGTACATTATTCCATTACATTCATATACCACATTTTTTCTCATCCATTCCCTAGTTAATAAGCAACCACTTTCTTGTTATTATCTTTTTTTTGTCTTTGGTATCACAAAAAGTAGCATTCCTATTCTAAAGAGAAGTGAACTACTACTGGTGATGGTGTAAAATATAAGGTAGTGACATCTATAAGTAATGAGGTAAGAAGCCACCAGAGTCTTACCCTACTACCTAGAAGAATCTAGATTGTGTAGAGGATAGAGAGCTGGAATCAGAAAGACCTTGGTTCAAATCCTGTCTCAGGAACTTACCAGTTGTATAACACTGGGAAAGTCACATAACCTCTGCCTGCCTCAGTTTCCACATCTGTAAAATGAGGATAACAATAGTACTACCTCCCGGGGTTGTTTTGAGGATCACATAAAATAGTAAGTCCTTTGTAAACCTTAAAGTACTAGCTGTTGCTGTTTTTACCGTTGTAGTTGTTGCTATCCCCTCCACAGGAAGAGGTGACCTTGCGTTCTCCAAAGCCCAAATGTTGGTCAATTTATTTACTTGAGGACCAGTCTAGATAAGTTTCAAAAAAGTTATCACCAGGTTGGCTACAGGGTAACAAATTTTTCAGATATAGGAAGACTTTTTACTGAGTTATAGAAGAGTTGAAATCTGTCCTGGTAGAGAAAGTAACTACAATGGAAAAATTCCAGACCCTTTAAATATCAAAGTAGTTTGTCAAAAAGAACTTCATATCCTTGGAAGAAAGAGTATACCTAGATGTCTTTTTATTTTATTTTAATTTGTTTAAATATTTTAATTTTATTATAATAAATTTATAATAAACATAAGGTTACATTAATTCATTTTGTTAATTATTGATATCTTTTTATATATGTTCATTTTCAGGTGTACTCCTCTTGCACTCACCCACTGAGCCACGTGGGCGACAGTAAAACATTTTACTTGTAACAGTAAAACAATAAAATAATAAGAGAAAAAAGCAGTTCAGTAAAACTAGTCAATAAGCAAGCTTGATACAATCAGTCTGACAGTTTTGTTATAATCTCCCACCTCTGCAAAGAAAGCAGAGTACATTTTCTCATTTCTTTGCTATGAATGGCCATTATAATTCACACAACATTTAAATTAATTTTTGGTTGTTACTGTTTCCATTTATGTTGTTGTATATTGGGGTGTTTTTTGGTTCTGCTTACTTCATTGTGAATCAATTCATAGTTATATTTCTGTGAATTCTTCATAGTCATCATGTCTTACAGCATACTATATCCCATTATATTCATGTATCACAATTTTCTCAAGCCATTTCCCAATCGAGTATCTACTTTTCTCCTCCAGTTCTTTATGACTCTAATTATGACTCTATTAATATTTTGGTGTATATGAGACCTTTCTCTATGATTTTGACCTTCTTAGGGTATATGCCTGACATTGGGATCTTTGAGTCAAAATGCATGGATATTTTAGACACTTTCTTAGTATATTTTCTTTCCAGAATGGCTGGAACAATTCACACCTTCACCAACAGTATATCAGTGTGTCCCTCCAACATTGAATCTTCCTTTCTTTTGTCATCTTTGCCAACTGTCTAATTTGTTGTGCCTCTCTTTTACTATTAGTGATTTGGAACTTTCTTTCCTAGGGTAATTAATAGTATATAATTCTTCAGATAATTGTTTATATTCTTTGGCCACATTACCTACTGAGAAATGGTTCTTGGTCTTATGTACTTGAGTTAACCACCTATTCATCTTTGATATTAATCCTTAGCAGATATATTTGATGCGAAAATTTTCTAATAATAATCATCTTCTCTTGTTATTTTAAGTTGTATTGATGCAAAAGCTTTTCAATTTCATGTAATCTAAATGTTCTGTTTTATCTTTTGCCTACTTTTCTGTCCCTTGTTTGATTAAGAAATGTTCTCCCTAGTCATGACTCTGAAGGTACCTGACCTGATCAATTTCTTATTTTTTAAATGTGGTGATTTCAAGCATTCATTTCACATATCCATTTTGACTTCATGATAGATGGTATAAAATACTGGTCTAATACTAATTTTTGCCAAAGTGCTTTGCCATTTCCTAGCAGTTCTTATTAAATAGGGAATTATTTCTCAAGTAATTTATATTTTGGAGTTTATCCGATGATGGGGCATTGTGTTAAATAATTTTGGATTCTTCCTTATCTAGTTGATCCTACTGATCCACACTGTTATTTTAAACCATTGCCAAATAGTTTTAATGACTACTGCTTTGTAATATAATTTGAGGTCTACACATGCTGTTCCTTCATCATTCCTATTATTTTTTCTTTTGCTCCTCCAAATGAATATGGTTATTATTTTGTTAGCCTCCATAAAGTACTCTTGTGGTGGCATGATTTATTTGTATGTTTATTTAATGCTATGAGGGTTTTTTGCTTCCATTTTATCAATTTCTCCTCTAATTTTTAAGATTTCTTCTTCCATGCTTCTTCTTGATTTATTTCTTGATTTTCCAATTTGTGTAACAGCATAATTAATTAGTTATGTTTTTTCTATCTTGTTAATATTTATTTTCAGAGATATAATGTTTCCTCTAAAGACTGCTCTAAGTGCACTCCAGATATCTTGGTATATGGCTTCCTCCCCGCTCCCCCCAATTAGCTTAATGTTTAGGAACACACTTATAGGTTGTATTTCAGAGTTAAACTTGTCAGCAGTAGTCAGGAAGCCAGTCTCAGGATCACATTATGGGCACAATATTGTTCAGCTGATCAGACTAGATATGGCTCCTCATGGCTTATTTTTACCTCCTGGTGATGGTCTTTCCAGATTGTACTACAGCAAAAGAGACAAAAGCAGACAATAGCTCTGCTGATTCTTCCAGATTCCTGGAAGTATATCATTACCTACAGGATACCATTACCTGCAACTAAGTAGCTAAAGAACTCTGCTGTTTTAGCCAGCTGTTGTTGAATCTCAGAATGAAAGCCGCTTAACCAAATGCTCCTCAGAAAAGCCTGCTCATCCTTTCTACTGAGGGATCAGGTTGTAGGAGGGAGACATTTGGCCTGCATCGCTTATGTGAAGAGAGGACCAGGAAGAGCTAGGTCATAGCAGGTCATTTACAACTCTAATAAGAAAATGAAAGGTTAACACCAGAGCAAAATCCATAGAAGGAATCACAGTGATGATGATGATGATGATGATGATGACAATGATAACAGCAATAATAACATTTACATGTCACTTTAATCTTCAGAACAAACCTATTATTATCCCTATTTCTAATTTGAGAAAACTGAGGCAAACAGAGATTAAGTAACTTGTCAAGGATCTTACAGTTAATAAGTATCCGAGATGGGACTTGAACTCAGGTCTCCCTGAATCCTGGTCCAACATTCTATCCATTGTACTACCTCACTGATGAGTAGAAGAGATAGATAAAATGCCCAGGGTACCCTGGACTCTCTGCCTTTTTTAGAGGAAAGAAGTAGTTCTTGTTTGGATGGGCAACTGGTGAAAGGACATTGTTCTTCATGATTCCTTGAGCCAAAAGACATCTAGAACTGTGATTTCATGAGTATGGTATATTTCCAGTGTGGAAACTCCTTCCTTTGAAGCAAACCTACAGAATATATATAGTCTTAGACAGATGTAGAACTTGACCTCTGTTCTTTCAGTTCCCAAGGACTGCCCTCTCTCCACTACCATATACTGCCTCTCAAAGAGGACATACACAAATAAACCAAACAAAGCTATTGTGCAAATGATTCATGCTGATAAACTCTAAGTGTGTGTGTAAATGTATATGTATTCATATATGTGTGTTCACACAGAGAGACAAATTGATTGACAAAATTATACATTGCAGCAATATCTAAACAATACCCTAAAAGAAATTTCTATGATTGTAGGTACGCCACAAAGTAGATTAAATGATTCTGTACTTCCAGGGAGCAGGGTCCCTTCAAGGTCAAACTGGGCCAGGTCAGGCCACATAGATCTACCTGTGTCTTTTAGATAATAGCCAGGAAGTATCTTGGTTATTTAATGGGGTGGGGAATGTTGGGACACAGGCATTACCCACAATTCCTCAAGATTCCAAGAGTTTTGACATTAGGAGAACAAAATCCACCTGGATGAGAAGCAAAGAAACTACTAGGAGATGGAAGGGGGCATGGATTTCCCATTCCTATTATTCCCACCTGGCAGGGAATGGGGGTGGGGGATGGTGCTGCCCTTCTAATTGAAAGCAGGGAAAGCAAGCAAAACTGAGCCCTCATGTCATGGCAGAGTATGAATGGAGGTGAGGAGGGAGAAGAGTAGGGGTCCCCTTGCCAGGGAATTGGCAAGTAGAACAGATGATGCCTAACCAGCAGACCCGAATTGGTAAGATTGTCAAGAGTTTAGTTCACCACACCTGTTTTTTCCTTGGGCAGAACTCCAGGGAAGCTCTGCCCTTCCCTGACTCCCACTCCTCCATTTGCTCATGTGAACACTTTCTTCCTGATTGGTGGGGAGGGGAAGAGATTCAAACCCATGTTCTGCTCATGTTATTACTGCAGCATGCTATTTAAGGTCATTTGTGTTCAACATTATTTGAGATTGCTATTAAAGTATTTGGCCATTCACCAAGATTTAATCCCAACCTGTTAGTACAGAGGGGAAGCTAACTCAAAAGGGAGGAGAGATTCTCCCCAGCTAAGTGTGGGAGTGGAAAAGAAAGGAGTTGACTAGAGAGATAATTTTGGTAATTCTAGTAATATCCCAGAGGATATTCATACTCCAAACTCCTTTTGAATTGAGAGAGAGAGATAATAAAGAAATGAACCAGTAACAGCCAGGGAGAGGGGCAGGGTGGTGTGTTTGTTTAAAATAGACACATATCCTGCACCCTGCATTTAGCACCCACACCTGGCTATACTTAAATAATTGATGTTGCTTGTTCAATCCAACTCAATAAACATTTATTAAATGCCTACTGTTTATAAGAGTACAGCTTCTAGGCATTGGAGAAACAAAGATAAAAACAAAAAGTTTCTTCCCTCAGGGATTTACTGCTTCCATCCCTGTACCCAACAATGGAAACTTTCCTCCCCCAACCCTCTCAAAATGATTGGAGTCTCCTGAGGCAAAATATACTAAAGAACTTGGAGAACGTACTTCTATTCTCCACCCCAAAAGTCTTTCTCTGGGGTGATTTGCATGATCCTACCCATTTGCCTCAGAGATATTCTTCAGTCTTTGACCTTCCATCTGTCATCTTTTTGTGTCCTGCCCCGGACTCTGATGACTCTTTAAGAGAGTGAGGCTGATGACTTTGTGCAGCTCTGCCTTGCTTAAATCCAATTCATGAGCAAGTCAAGACATCACCTGTGACATCACTGGTCCTCTTTGAAAACAAAGGACAATGGGGAGAAATTTTGGAACTCAAAATCTTGTGGCAGTGAATGGTGAAAACTAAAAATAAATAAATTAATAAGTAAATAAAAAACCCTCTGGCCCCCTCCCAAAAAGACAGAAAACAAAGGATGAATAACAACAACAATTCTTCAGTATTTATTAGAGATAACTCAATTAATTGAGGTGCTTTATTGGCTCCTGAACAAGTGACAAGTGCTTCCTTGAGTGAGGGCATCCCTTCCCAAATGTTAAAAAGAGGAAAGACATAAAGATTTGTAGTGACTATATCAAATCATGGAACTGGTGATAGGGACTCACTCAAAGTTGAAGGTCTACAGGATCTTACTAGCTGGCTAATCTTGAGTATCAGTAAGGCAAAATTCATGACCTCTAAGATGCCCATGAACATGCCTATATAGTTCGGAATCTCAAAGAATAAGAGATTCTCTAAGTAGAAGGCAGAGGAAGCATAACATCTATTTAGACACCAGAGGAGCAAACCCCAAGACCAGTAACTCCAACCCAACATATATTCCAAAGCTAGTATGTCCACCTCGATGTAACAACAAGGAAATTATAACATGGTATTACAGCAAGGAACCAAGTCATCCTGTAACCTTCCCTTCTGCTAGGGCCTTCCTGTAAACACTCACTCAGGAATCCCAACTGTCTGCTTGCCTGAGTTCTCTCCCCCCTCAGTTCTCTGGTCTCAGCAGCTCCCTGATTTCCACTCTCTGCTCTGCACTCTCTCTGCAGCTCTGTCGACTCAGAGTTCCTGCTCCTTCTCCTTGGGCTGAATTCCGACTTCTGAATTCTGAATTCTGTAGCTTGCCAGTCTCTGAGCTCTCCGCAGATGCTAAGTTCTATGGCTACCTTCTGTGTATATATATATTTTTTTAGGGCCCAAGTGCTTCATGCCCTTGTGAAAGAGTGTAGGTCTGGGGCTTAGTGCCCAGTAAGTAAAGGGTGTACGTAGGCCTGCCTACAAAAAAACCTCTAATCAAACCTCCCTTAACTGGCCCTACTTGAGGCTTATTGAATGGGTGGGAAAAATCTTTAATCATCAATTGTCATCACACCTTGGACAAGTCACTTAACTTCTGCCTCAGTTTTCTCAGAGTTCCTTCTTCCCAGGGCTGTGATGAGGATAAAATGAGACATTTGTAGGGTAGTTTGCAAACCTTAAAGCACTATACAAATGTATAATTGTTTGTTGTTATTTTCCTTCCTGGGCAAGATGGTGTAAGACAAGAGTAGGAGAAAAGGGGAATGGCTTTAATGAAGTGAAAAGGAGTCTCTAGTCCTTCACTAAAAGTAGTGACTCAGGGGGAACTACATTTAGCTTCAGGCAGGAAAAACTAGAGGCCTTTCCCTCTGCCAGGGCAGAAACTACAGCGAACTTCAGGGAAAGAGTAGCTTCAGCAGAGGGTTTGGGCTTTGGCAAGGCCAGCTGCTGCCCACTGGGAATGACACAGATGGGCAAGAGAAGCCACAGAGAAAACAAAACAGGAGTTGGTAGAACTGCAGGAGAAGCACACAAGGTGACAGCTGCTGTCAGCAGCAGGCAGAGAAAACTGACAATTCTGGACTGGACTCTAGGAGACTGAGAGAAGGCTGCTCATTAGAGAGTATACTGAGAGAGGCTGCTCATTGGAGGATGGACTGAGAGAAGGCTGCTCATTGGAGGGAGTCTGTTATCCAAGGGTTCTATTGTGGATTTGAACCATTTTCTTCAACCTTCCAATTAAACCTTTAAAAAAATGTGTGAATAGCAAGATCCATACCTCCCCCTGCCCTTGTCCACTCAGCAGAGAACCTTGCCTCATATTTTACTGAAAAAATTGAGGCCATTAGCTGAGAGCTCCCTCTTCTCCCCTCAGCCTCATATCATCCTGATGCCTTCTGTGACCATCTTTTCCTTTACACGTGTCTGACAAGAAGAGGCGGCCCTTCTCCTCATCCTCCTGCACCATTGATCCCATTCTTGTGTTCTCCAGCAGATTTCTCCCTCTATTATTCCCATTCTTTCACTTATTTTCAGTCTCTTCCTGTCTACTGGCTGCCTCCTTACTTCCTATAACCATGACCATGTCTATACCGTCCTTGAAAAAGTCATTTGATCCACCCATCCCCCATAATTATTGTCTCCATATCTGTAGGGTTCCTATTGGGAAAAAGTCATAGAATATAGTAATAGGTGAAAAGCCACAAAAACCTGAACTCTGTGAAAGGCTGAAGCCCAAACATGGTGACTTGGTAAAAAAATCATAACTTAGCTACTGAATCACATTTTAGAGATTGAGTCATAATTTAAGATACTATGACCTATGAAAGCCAAAAACGAGAATACTGTGACCTATATATGACTGGTACATGATTGGTATATAAACTTATGTTTGGGCTCATTACTAAGCAAAACACCAAAAATATCCACCAATCAGTGATGGTGCACTCTCTAGCTCCTCCTCCCTTTGTCTGTTTTCTATAATTTCATGGGGATTTTGGGGGTTCTTTGCAGGGATCCACTGAACTGTCTAGCAACTGCCTCAGTTTGCCCCTATTTTGTTAGTATTCATAATGATTGATTAAACTACTACCTATAATCAATCTAGAGATACTTGGTCTCTTCCTTTGGTATCAAAAGAACACCTTACGGTTATGGTGGAGGTGCAGGGCTCCCCACCCAAGGGAATTCCAGACCTTACAGGTTGGGAATTATGGTATATTACAGAGGATACTTACAATATCTCTCCTCCTTTTTATGGCTAAACAACTTGAAAAGGCTGTGTATGTAGGAGCTTCTATTTCCTTTCCTCTCACTACCTTCTTAACTCTCTAAGACTGGTTTCAACCAAAACTGCTTCTCCAAAGTTACTAATGATCTCTTAATCACCAAATCTAATGACCTTTTCTCAATCCTTCTTCTCTTGACCACTTTACAGCCTTTGACACTGTGGTTTTCATCACACCATTCTTTCCAGGTTCTTCTTCTATTTGACTGCTCCTTCTCAGTTTTCTTTGCTGGATTTTCAGTTAAATCTTGCTTGCTAACTGTGGCCTACAAGGTTCTGTCCTGGGTCCTCTTCTCTTCTTGTTCTATACTATTTCATTTGGTGATCTCCTCAGTTCCCACGGATTCAGTTATTATCTCTTTGCCAATGATTCTCAAATCTACTTATCCAGTTTTAATCTCTCTTTTCTTTACTTCTCTTTTTGGAGGGGGGAAGGCAAGGCAATTGGGATTAAGTGGCTTGCTCAAGGTCACACAGCTAATAAGTGTTAAGTGTCTGAGGCCATATTTGAACTCAGGTCCTCCTGACTCCAGGACCCGTGTTCTATTCACTGTGCCACCTATCTCCAGTCTTGCATCTCCAATTGCCTATCGGACATCTTGTAGACATGGATGTCTTATAGACATCTTAAACTCAACTTCTCAAAAATGGAACTTATTATCCTCCCCACTTTTTCTCACCCTCCCCCATCCCCACATACAGTCTGTTGCCAAGACCTGTTGATTTTACCTTCCTAACATCTCTCATATATGCCCTCTTCTCTCCTCGGACACTGTTATCACTTCAATGCTGGTCCTCATCACCTCACACCAGACTATTGCAATAAACTGGCTAGTTGGTCTCCTTGCCAAAAGTGTCTCCCCACTCCAGTCTATCCTTCATTCTGCTGACAAAGTGATCTTCCTAAAATAAGTCTATGATATTCCCCTACTCAGTAAACTCCATGACTCCTTGTTAGTCCTCTGCTTGGCATTCAAAGCCCTTTATAACCTTCTACCTGCCCCCTGCCCCCACTAATACCTTTCTAATCTTCTTACACCTTGCACCTCTCTTTCCACTCTGTAATCCAGTGACACTGGCCTCCTGGCTGTTTCATAAACAAGACCCTCCATCTCTTGGCTCTGGGCATTTTCTCTGGTTCATTCCCATGATTGGAATGCTCTTCCTCCTAATCTCTACTTCCTGGCTTCCCGCTTCCTTTAAGTCCCAGCTAAAATCTTACATTCTACATGAAACCTTTCCCATCCCCCTTTAATTCTGGTGCCTTTTTTCTGTGCATTAGCTCCAGTTTATGCCACATGTAGCTTGTTTGTACATAGCTGTTTGCACGTTGTCTCCCCCATGAGACCGTAAGCTCCTTAAGAGCAAGGAATGTCTTTTATCTTTCTTCGTATCCTCAGTGCTTAGTACAGTGCCTGACACACAGTAGGTACTTAATAAAATGTTTATTGACTGATTTGCCAGGGGAGTTAGTATCAGCGTAGCCCTGGAAACTCTGAGAAGTTCTCCCGCATGTTTATCTCACATGAGCCTCACATCAATATTCCAGATCTATCCCCTTTCTGCAGCTGAAGATAGTAGCTCAGAGAAAAGTCAAGTGACTCTTTGAGTTAACACCATTAGTGTGTGTCAGAGGTAGTATTTGAATATACATCTTTCTGACTCCAAACCCAGCACTATCTATTAAACTGTGGGAGAGAGGAAAGGGGTAGAGAGGGTGTTGGCGCCTCCTCTATCCGGCTTGGGCTGATTGTTAAATTTTCACCATTGTTTAGTTTATACCTCAGAAATAGACAAGCTCTACAAATTCGGACTTGATTTATTGTTTTGCTGATTGTCTAGGCAACAAAATAATGATGAAAATGTTAATAATGCAGATTAAACTTGAAAGAGTATGTGCATACATTCCTGCCTCTGGCCTGGTTCTTAAACATTTACTAGCACACCCCTCTGTTGTTCAGTCCTCTTCAACTCTTCATGACCTCATTTGAGGTTTTCTTAGGAAAGATAGTAGAGTGCTTCACTATTTTCTTCTCCAGCTCATTTTACAGATGAGGAACTGAGGCAAACAGTGTTAAGTGACTTGCCCAAGGTCACACAGCTAGTAAGTATCTGAGACCATATTTAAACTGAGATCTTCCTGACTCCAGGCCCAGATACTTTATCCACGGCACACCTAACACACCCCTTTCTTGTTCTATAAAATGTTTGCTTGAATATAGCAGGAGTGCGGCAGAAGGCTTAGGGAATGAAGTCATCATTGGGCTAGAGGCCTGGAGACCATAGGCTAAGAATAATAATAATAACTGGCATTTATATAGCTCTTTAAGGTTTGCAGGGTACTTTACATCAATTCTCTCACTTGAGATTCACAGCACTCCTGATCATGGAACTCTGTCTCTCAGTTAATTCTCCAGATTTTCTGGATGGAGACCATTAGCTGGAGAAATGGATAGGCCCCCAAAGTGAACCCAGGTCCTTGGTGTTGAATCAGCCTCTGACATAAGGGTTATATTAACAAAAGACTTGTAATGGAAAAAGCATGTCCTCATTTAGGTCTGGTGAGAAGCACATGGGGAGAAAAGTGCAGAGGATTTGGGTTTTAGGAAGAAATAAGTTCCCTAATGTGTATGTGCGCCATGCCTAGTATAATGCACAGAGTGGAATCATAGCTCTATAGAGCAGGAAGGGCCCACACAGGCCATTTAGTACAACAACTTATTTTTACCTATCTCTATCTTAGTTTCCTCATCTTTAAAATAGGACTCCACAGAGTTGTCATGAGGATCAAATAAAATGACATATTTATGGTTCTTTGCTTACATGGCTGAGAGGAGCCAAGTCTATCAAAGTTAGTCATCACAGACACCGTGTGTCTGTAATTGTGTATTACGTTCTTCTGGTTCTGCTCCCCTCACTCAGCATCAGATCACATAAGTCTTTCCAGGCAATTATTAAGTCTGTCTGCTCCTCTTTTCTTATAGCACAATAATATTCCATTACAATCATATACCACAAATTGTTTAGCCGTTCCCCAATTGATGGGCATCCCCTTGATTTCCAATTCTTTGCCACCACAAAGAGAGC
Source organism: Trichosurus vulpecula (assembly GCF_011100635.1). Lineage (NCBI taxonomy): Eukaryota > Metazoa > Chordata > Mammalia > Diprotodontia > Phalangeridae > Trichosurus > Trichosurus vulpecula. The sequence goes on from NC_050574.1 coordinate 423,235,594, forward strand.
TGCTATAAATATTTTTGTACATATGGGTTTTGTTTTGATTTTTTGCTACACTGCGCCAATCAGTGATTTATCAGCCATTTTCTTAATGTCTTCATTTTCCTCCTTAGTATGATACTGGTAAAAAGAAATACAATCCCTATCACATTCCTTACATTTTTCTGCATTTCATCTTAAACATAGTAACTGATTACCTGGAAGAGGGAAAAACCTACTTTTAGCCTCCATAATTTTCTTTGGGAAATGGTGGGGGCTGGCCAGGGGTTGGAAGTTGAAGAGGGAGTTGAGAATAGAAAGAAGAGGATAAAAAGTTCAAACAGAAGTGCATTTTTTTAGATCAAGTCTCTTTTTTTTTTATTTAGCAACATTGATGGAATTTTGTAAAACCCTGAAGTTTCCTATCAATCCAGCCTGCAATTCCAATAATAATTTCTAAAAGCTTACATTCACATGATGCGATGCAGCATAGTAAAATGTTTACAAGGTACTTTACTTATAATGACACTGTGAAGTACATGGTACAGGGATTATTAATTACCCTTTGTACAGAATCTGGTATAGTACTTTTGACCAGCTCAACCAGTGACGCCTCTAGTCTTTCTTCTTTTTTTTAATTAACTCTAATCTTTCAAAGATCTTCCTGTTGTTGTTCAGTTGTGTCCGACTCTTTGTGACCTCATGGACCATATTGGCAAAGACACTAGAGTGGTGTGCCATTTCCTCTGCCAGCTCCTTTTACAGATGAGAAGACTGAGGCAAACGGGGTTAAGTGACTTGCACAGCTAGTAAGTATGTAAGGGCTGGATTTGAACTTAGGGCTTCCTAATTCCAGACCCATTGCCCTATCCACTGAGTCACCTAGCTGTCTCTTTATTTTCTGCTACTTATCTCCAGGAGTGTCAAAAAGTCTTGAAAGGAATTCATTTGCATTCTTTTGAAAGTTGAATGTAATAAATATATGCCATGTGGATTTGGTGGGGGAGGGGGAACAGGTGGTGCAGGGGTATGTCACAAAAAAACACAAGCATCCGCACATAGGATATCAGGAGTCAAACAGATTTAGAATTCTTGATCTAAATATCTGATGAGATGGCCATTGATCAGAGGAACTCCACAGTGCTATGACTAAAATCTGCTGAGTCTTTTCTGTTTGTTTGTTTTTGATTCTTTACTCACAGCTATACTGTGCTCATATTTGCTATTTGGTAGTGAACTTACACACATAATACATACATACATATAGAGAGAGCATGGGCATACATATACTACAAAAAAAGTGCAAGGTACTCAGTAAAATGAAGTCATCACTAGAGTTGTGGAGACTGTAGGCTAAGAATAAGAAAGATTACTAATATTTGAATTAATAATTAATAACATTTTATCATTCTCAACTACTAAAATCATCCCTTACAACATTAATTTAAAAATAATTATGAATTTCACTTCCATCGTATTATTCTAAAAGTTCAGCTATTAAATTCAATAAATATTTTTAACCAAAAAGTTAACCTTTTGTATAGGTGAGTAAATTTAAGCTTAGACTTAAGTAATTTGTCCAAGGTCACCTAGGTAGTAAATGCTAGAATCAGGACACTTACTCAGGCCTTCTAAGCTGTTCAAAAATAGAATAAGCTGCCTCAATAGATTTCCTGTTGCTGGAAGTCTTCAGACAGAGGCTGGATGCTTCAGATGGGGGTTGAACCAGGTGACTCTAAGGTCCCTTTCAATTTTGTGACTGAATGAATGAGTCTTATGTTTCTCATAGGATTTATTTAGCACAGTGCCTTGCATTTAGTAGACATTGAAAATATTATTATTGATTTATTTAATTCATTGGCTCAAGCTTGGGAGACCTAAAGTCTGCTCAATTTGACTCCATACTTAAATCAGGTCATAGCCAGGGACCAACTGTATGAGCAGTATGGTTTTGACCCTAAGACATTCCCCTTGTGAGGTTTCTGAGTAACCTTGAGGAATTGGTACTTTGGTGAGTTTGGGGATTGCGAGGCTCAGATCCCTGTACTGCTTTGGCCAAAGTTTGATTCAGTCAAAAATCTCAGAGGGGCCTTCTATGGGTCCTCTTACCTTTGGGGTCACCTGGAGCAGAACTTCTGGAAATTACCAGTATCTCTTATTCCATGCTAAGGACTTCCCCAGCTGTCTCACCATTTGACCAACTCAACCACTTGGGGTTTGCCACATGGACACCTTATGTCAGAAACTCTGAGCTGAAGGGACTGAATGCACTTTGAGTAGGTTTACCCTCAATCTCTGGCTTCTAAATCCACTTAAGAAAATCTGAGACCACCCAATATGTGGACACTAACTCCCCTCACAAGCTCACAGTTCTGCATATTAAAGATGAAGAAGTTATATTAAAATAATGAGAAAAAATCCAAAACTGAACCTTTGGAAAACAAACAAAACCCTTCAGTTAGCAATCTTCTTCAAAGGTCTATGTACATTCCCAGTCATGTCCTATTCCAAGTACCATCAGATCATGGATTTAAAACTAGGAGGTATGATAGAGCTCATCTGATCCAATCGACTAAATTTCTAGATGAAAAACTTAAGAGGGGATGAATGACTTACCCAAGTTACATGGGAGAGTTATATAGGAGAGTCAAGACTTGAACTCAGGTCCTCTAGTTCAAAGTCCATTGAGATGCAGGTTCCTTTCATTGCATTTCCTTTAGATCGTTTTGGGAGCTGCTTTCAGCAGATTTCCGCTGTCCATCTATTGCGCTCTCCTGATTACAGGGCTCCTGTGTGGTTCTCTTTTGTTCCCAGCAGGTGGCACCAAATGCTCTCCCTTCTGGCTACTTCAGCAACGGTCTATTGCTCCCAGCAGAGGGCACCACATGCAGCTCTCCTTGGGCTGTATTGTCACCTTTTGGGGCATTCAAGGTCAAAACACTTCTCTTTAGGCAACGCTTTCTCTGCCTTTGAGTTCAGTCCTTACCATCAGGAAGACAAAGGTTAAGAGTTCTCCTTGTAGTACACCTCGTCTCCAGAAGAGGCAGTGTGGTACAGTGGATAGGCAGTGGATAAAGTGCTGAGTCTGGAGTTAGCAAGACTATCTTCCTGAGTTCAAATCTGGCCTCAGACACTTACTAGCTGTGTGGCCCTCGGCAAGTCACTTAATCCTGTTTGCCTCAGTTTCCTCATCTGTAAAACGTTCTGAAAAAGGAAATGACAAAACCACTCCAGTATCTTTGCCAAGAAAACCCTAACTGGGGTTGGGTTGGAACAACAGAGATTTAGAGAATAATAATAGATATATTATAATGTATAAAATAATGATTTTTTTAAGATTTGCAAAGCATTTTACAAAGCATTTGATCCTCACAAGAAAATCCTGGAAGTAGGTGCTATTATTAACCCTATTTTACAAATGAAGAAACTGAGGCTGAAAGAAGTTAGGGGACTTGCCCGGGGTCTCACAGTTAACAAGTGTCTGAAGATGCAGAATCATGTCTTCCTTACTCTTATGTCCAGAGTTCTTCCTATTACATCATCTAGCTACCTTTAAGTTTTATACTTCTCCTATTCCTCAGATAAGCCTGCCCTCAGGCAGACACCGCTGGAAAAGATCAGAGGATGATAGATTTGGAGCCAGAAAGATCCTAAAGGACAACCCAGTTCAACTTTCTCACTTTACAGATGAGGAAACTGATGACATAGACAGCCCCACATTACATAGACAGTAAGTTATAGATTTGTGATTTGAACCTAGGTCATTTTGCTTTAAATCTAGTGCTCTTGGCACTGAAACATGCTGTTGTTTCCGGAATCTCTTATATACATATAGACACAATAGCTCAGCTCTTAAAGGGCTTGATTTATTTTTTTTAATTGTGCTTTTGTTTTTTTTTAATGATCCTGTATTTCCAAATATCTTTCCTCTCCCCCTACTCAGTGAACCATTTTGGTAAGAAAGATTTTTTTTAAAAGAGAGACATGGATCTGTAATGTTTGTGCCTGTGTGATGGAGAAGGGACTTTTTCAGATAGTTGGAGGACTTTGGGAGAAGCCTCCACAAGAGAAAACACAAACTTTTGCATGTCTAATGGGAGCTATAGACATGTGGTGAGTCTGTACCCAACAAATCCTTTGACTCACATCACTTGCAACCTCAGAGCCTGCTGAAAGCATACTTTCCCTCAATGAAATTATTCTCTCTTGATTTGAGCTGAGTATTTATCTTGCTCCCAGTCAAAGAGTTCATTTAGTTCTGGGTATTCTTTGATTTATCATAATTTGTCTAACTTCATCTACTTCTATTTACTGTTTACTTTGATTAAAAAAAGGTATGCTAGCTTTTTCTGATCTTTTATGTAGCTGCCTTTGGTGGAAAGAAATTAAGCTAATGATAATAAAGTGAACTATTAACCTTCCCTTGAGAGTACCCAGGTAAAGTGGCATTGATCTTGGGCCCCCCAAATATTACATTCCTAGATGACCAGTATTAGAGGTGTGGATAAAAATAATTCTTGCCCATTATTCCTCTTGGAGATAGATGAGGGAAGGAGCAAATGTCCAGTAAGGTCCTCTTCCTGGTTCCCCACAAAGGTAGAAATCAGTCTCCCTTGGAGAGTGGTGGGCCAGATCCTAGATCAGATAGCTTGCTTGCTATCCTTGTCACACATGAGCTATCTTTATATTTAGACAACTACCAACCACATGTATCTTATTACATTGGTGTCATTTCACACACACACCGCTTTACATTGTTGTAGTATTATTCTCTTGGTTCTGCTTCTCTCTCTCTTTCCATATATATATGCATATGTATATATGTACATATATACATACACACATATATACTGAAATACACATATATGTATACATATATATAGATATAGCTTTATCCATCTCTATCTATCCATCCATATATCTATCTATATCTTCCCATGCATCTTTGAACTCTTTGTAGCCATCATTTCTATACCCAGAGAGGCAGTATGGATAGAGATGTGGCCATGAAGCTAAGAAAGCTTGGGTTCAAGACCCATCTCTGAAACATGCTAAATGCATTTCTCGAATTGCTTACCCTCTCAGTGTCCTTCAACTCTCTAAGACTATAAGTTGTAAAAAAAAAAAAGAGAGCACCATTCTGCACTGGCAGAGGAAATTCCTCATCAGGAACTTCCTATACTAATTAAATCAAGGGTCCATTCTATATCTCATCATTTCTTATGACACAATAATATCCTGTTACATTCATGAACCACAATTTGTTTAGTCATTCTTAAATTGATGGATATCTATTTTCTTTATAGTTCTTTGCTGCAATGGAAAGTGATGTTATGAATATCTTACCATATTAGGTAATCTTTCAGTCTGCCTTGCTTTGTATATAGCAGTGGGGGTCTGTGAATCAAAGGATGTGAACATTTTACTCTCTTCTTCTTCTTCTTCTTCTTCTTCTTCTTCTTTCTCTCTCTCTGTCTCTGTCTCCCTCTCTCTCTGTCTCTGTTTCTGTCTCTCAGTGTCTCTGTTTCTCAGTCTCTCTGTCTCTTTGTCTCTCTTTCTGTCTCTCTCTATCCGTCTCTGTCTCTCTCATTGCTCTCTCTCTCTCTCTATTTTCTTGAATAATTAGACCAATTCACAACTGCTTCGATGGGGCATTAGTATGCCTGCCTTCCAACAATCTCTTCAAAGTCAACTTGATCAACCTGCCAAGTGTAAAATAAGGCCTCATAGTTGTTGGGTTTTTTCTTTTAAAGCCTTATTTTAAAAATGTTCATTAAAACTAATGATAGACTGGCTTGATATAGCACAGAATCAAGCTTTGGGATAGCTTTTGAGGATACTTTTAAACACAGCCATGAGTTTTTATTTCTTGCCATATTTGCCCTTCCTCATCCCAGAAACTCAAACCTTATATTCTTAGAGCTTGGCTAATGGATGAAGCAAGCTTTTATTACGGGTTCAGGTGCTTGTTTCCAATTCCCAGTTGACACATGCTAATCAGAAATCGTGACCAAACCACGTTATCCCTAGGAAGTTTAGAAAACAAGATGGCACAGAGCTTTTAGAGTATTGGACTGGAAATCAGGAAGACCTGATTTTCAATCATGCCTTAGACTCTTAGTAGCTTTGTAATCCTGGGCAAGTCACTTACCTCTGTCAGCCTCAGTTTCCTCTCCTTTAAAATAAGGAGCCTCAAATAAGATAACATATGTAAAGTCCCCTGCAAACCTTAAAGTGCTATATAAATGCTAGCGATAGTTATAGAACATATAGGTTTTGAAGACTTTGTGTGGCTATAAGAACTTATTTCTCTGAAGTTCAATTTATTTATATATAAATAAGAATAATAACATTTACCCTACTTACCTCATAGACTTGTTTTGAGAGAAGCATTTTATAAACTTTAATTAACTATATAAATTTGTTATCAATATAATTGCCAATAATAAAATTATTTCCATATAATGCCATATGTAAATTATTTATTTCTATAAAATGTCACTATAATTTAATGTCATATAACATATAATTTAGTATTTTATTTCTATAGATAATATTATATATACATATACATGTGGTAGATTACAGCATATCAACAATGAAGAATTACATTGGAGAAGATCATCAAAGTTACCATCAGTGATGCATGACTAGAAAAGGAGATAGGTTGACTGATTACGCAGCAATAAAAAAAGGAAGATTATGTACTCCATTGACATCCATCTGTAATGGAGGACTGGTGTATGTGAAAAGAACCTTTGATGTTACTCCCCATGTGAAGGGATCTGTGGATCCTACTTCTGGCAGAGCTGAGATGACATGAAATAGAAGTGTCTTGACTTTGGAATACACGTAGATAGTCTGAAACCGATTATGGTCTGCTAACCATGTGGTAGACAGCAGATTCTTTGATTGGCTTCACTTCTGGAACAGGAACCGAGAGTTCTTTTAAAAAAAACATATACAACTTGAGCCCATTCTCTCTCTGGGTTTGACTCCTTCACTTGAGGCATTAGTGAGTGACAATGCCATGAGGGGAAAGGTCTTTGACCCTCTGTCCCCAAGACCAACCCCTCTGAATACGGGCCTTGATTCTTTTCCTGCTGGGCATTTGTTCTTTCATTTTATATGAAGGTTTGGAATCTATGATCTTGTGAATTTCCAAAGGTCAGGAAAGTGAGCCATTGAGGTGTCTAGGAGTCAGGGAGTTGAGTTCAGGCCAAGTTTTGTAGTCAGCCCAGCACTAATATCCCAAATTGCAAAGAGTGACCTCTGGGAACCAGCTAAGCAGCTGCTAAGATCAGATGTCATCTGGCCGTGATGCCACATTTGATCATGAACTTGGGGGGAACCAACCCTATGTAGAAACTTTGCTTAATATGAGCTCACTCTCCCCAAAGAATAAAGTAGCATGGGGGAGAGTGTACCCCTGAGATATGGATGGGAAATGTTTGTACTTTTGTTCTTACTAAACCTTCCAAGTCAGTATCTGCCCTCCCCTTTTGAAAGCTAATTGAGGTTAAGCTGTTGAGTGAAATGTGTCAGTCACTGGTGGCTAATAGTGGGGGCTTGAGTCAATGACATTAGTAAAGGGACACCCCAATCCCTAGAACTTGGAGGTGGAAATTATAATCCAGCTGGTTCTGGGATAGTGAGTCAGAGTGTATTTGCTACTTGTAGGGTATTATCTAGTACAAAATTGTACCCTTTGCATTTTTAATGAGGCCTGTTGAGATTTTTCACTTGGGACTTTTGCTTTCAGATGCCCTGGTTTATGGGATCCTAAGGAACTCCTTCTATATGCAATGGCAAGAGATCTAGGAGAAGGATGATCTATCCTCTGTAGAGGACTTACATGGACATATGGACAAGAGTTGCACAGGATAAGAAGGCGTAGGTGGCTTTATTCAAGGGAGAGATGAGGGACAATTGATATGGAATATTGCATATACTGTCAGTTGGTTTTACTTAATTGGTTTTTTTGCTCTCTCTTATAAGAGAAGCCTCATTTGGAAGGGAGTAAAAGCTATTGCAAAAATGACTGTAATGGAAAACCAAAAGATATCAATTAACTCAAAAAACAAACAAATAAACCCAAAGACGTGTGTAAGATGTGATTTTTACTGTTGGAAGGAGTGTTCACATAAATGAGAACATAGATGAATAAAAATAAGAACGATATTTTAACACTTACTGGTTTATCAAATTCTGCCTTTTTTCCTTTCAATTATTTTAAATGATAGCCTGTTTATTTAAAGATTCCATGGCTGCTGATTTTGTTCTGTATACATGACTGGAGCTTAGAAGTCAGCTGTTTGAAAAACGATAGGTGTTTCCATGTTGGCAACCTGTGTTGTTAGTCTGTCAGGTGGTGGGTATAGATATAGTTCATTTTAGGTGAAGGTTTGGAATCTGTGATCTTGAGAATTTCAAAAGGTCAGGAAAGCAAGCCATTAAGGTGTCTGGGAGTCAGGGAGATGAGTTTAAGCCAAGTTTTGCAGTCAGCTCAGCATTGATGTCCCAAGGAGCAAAGAGTGATTATCTTTTAATTTCATAGACTGTGTGACATCATGGCTCCAAATGAACCTCTCTACCACCAACAGACATAGTAGATTCATTTTGCTTTAGCTAGTTAACTTCCCTGCAGCAATGTGGAGCAATGGACTTGGAGTAAGGAAGAACTCAGTTCAAATACAACCTGAGGTAGTTTACTAGATGTGTGGTCCAGGGCAAGTCACTTAACCTCATCTGTAAAATGGATATAATAATAGAACCTACCTCCTAGGGTTGTTGTGAGGAACGAATGAGATATCTGTAAATGGCTTAGTATCATTCCTGGCATGTAATAGGAGTTTAATAAATGCTTGTTCCTTCCCTCCCCTCCCAAATACTCAGAAGTCAGAAGTAAATCTTCTGATCCTTTTGGATGGTCATCTCTGTCTTAACCACATGCCTCACTTCAGTTTATATTAGAACAACAATGGTTCAGATGCCCTTTCTCTCTGTTTGGCCAGTCCTACACGGAGGGCAGAAGTAGATAGGACTTTTATGGAAAATACATATACACACATACCACGTATGTATGTATACACACATATATGTATATACATACACACATAAATATATGTGTATACATACATGTGTATGTATATGTGTATGTATGTGTGTGTGTGTGTGTATATGTATATATGATTCTAAGAATTTTGTCTTCATTCCTCTTGTCCACTGACTTTGGAATATTGCTTTGGTGCATGTTCTCATAGCTTGGGGCTACTCAGGACAAAACATAGTCAAAGTCTCCATAAGGCAGTCCTGAACCTTCAGAAAGTCTCAGAGGGAGAAGACATTAAACGAGAAACAAAGTCCAAAGGCGAGTGAAGTCAACAAAGGCCAGCTCTGATAATGAGAACAATGATATCTCCTATATACATAGAACTTTCCTTTCCTTGCAACAGCTCTTTGAGGTAGGTAGTATAAAAATTATTATCCCCATTCTAAAGATGAAAAAATTGAGACTCAGAGTAAATGGCTTACACATTCTCCTAGGGATACTCTTGGAACTAAGACTAGAACCCAGGCCTTTTGGACTCCATATCTAGGACCCTTTCTGCTACAGCATTGTGGTCAATAGCTATCATGTGATGTTCTAGAAAACTTTCACTCAAGCTGTTACAGACTAGTACATTTTAAGAGTTTTCAGCTCAATATCTGTTTTTAATCATATCACATTAGATTTTGTGTTGCCAGATCACCCCTGAGGCAAAACACATTCATAGGATCAGATTGGAATGGGGAAAACCATGGAAGAAATGGAGCCCTTCAGGGAGGGGCTCTAGAAAACCTCCAAAGAGAAGAGACATCAGGCAGATTCCTTTTCACTCTGTATTTCATGAGGTAGGGTGACTCTTGGTAACATCTGGGGTTATGCTGGTGAATGTTTAACAACCTGCTTTCAGGGGGTGGGGTGGAGAATGTATACTTAACACACTTTTAAGTTTAATCCGCATTATTAATATTTTCTTTATCATTTACTTAAGTTTAGACAATCAACAGTATAATAAACCAAGCCCTGATATGTAGTTTGCCAATTTCCAAGGCGTACGTGCTCACACTGAAAATTTAAAGATCAGTTCTCATAAGCTCATTTGAGCTGGCACCAGCACACCCCTAAATTAAAGTCAAGTAGGCTTTAATAAACTTATAAAGCTAGATTGTGTTTGTCCTTCATTTTGAAGAGGACCATGACATCAGGAAAATGATGACATGACTTGCAGTTGACTTTGATTTGAGTGAGGCACGGCTGAGGTCACCAGTCTCACTTTCTCCTCTAGACTCATGTGGATCCAATCACCTGATATTCATCAGGACAACTGGAGATGGCCCAGGATGCAATGGGAGATGCTGGCCCTTTTAGGCTAAGGCCTTTTCATGTACTCGCTTAGAGTGAGACAACATCCATTCAGTGAATAGGCTTCTTTAAGAAGTGAGTCAAGAGATGACCCCTTTGACTAGAAAAAAGAGAAAAAAATCAAGTTGAGAGGGGAAGACCCTCAGGGTTGCTGTTGCAAAGAGAAACAGATATGGAGATCAAATAGTTCAAACTACTTTTTTTACAAATGAAGAAAAAACTGAACCCCAGAGAGGTGAAGTGATTTACCTAAGGTCACACAGATGGTAGAACCAAGGACTAGAACTCAACTCTCTTGATTCCTAGCCTAGTGTTTTTTGGTTCATTGTGCTAAAATGTCTTAGAGGGAATATTAAGAAAAAAATTTATTCTGATATAATTTAATTGAATTCATTAAATTAACTGAACTCATCTATCATAGAGGTTATACCTTTTGGATCAATCTGGAATATCAATGGAGGCTCTGGGCTGCAAAAGAAAACACTAGACTATAGGGCTCGATAATTAAGTAGCTCCATTCCTCTTTTTTTTGGGGGGGGAGGGGAAATAGGGGTTAACTGACTTGCCCAGGTCACACAGCTAGTAAGTATCTGAGGTCAGATTTGAACTCAGGTCATCCTGACTCCAGGGCCAGTCCTGACTCTATCTACTGCAAGACCTAGCTGCCCCTATCCTGTAATTCTGTTCTTAACTCGATGGTCTAGCATGGCTGAGGAATGTTCCTACTGGTGAAATGGCTCATCTATCCAACTGTTAAATAGGAAACAAAGTTCAAGGATAATGGAAGTCTGTGTACTCCACTGGTATCCATGCAATGTCAAAAGATTTAGAGAAAATGTGCTCTCTTTCCCCTGTGGAGGATATATAGGGATGTATGGATATGAGTTACATAGGGTAAGAAGGCATAGGTGGTTTATTGGAGAGGTGAGGGACTATGGGTATGAAATGTTTCCTATATCATCAATTGGTTTTGCTTAACTTTTTTTTAATCTTTTGCAAGAGAAGTTTCACTGGGGGGAAAAGAGACTTGAGGGATGGGTAGGAGAAGGGGTATATCCAGAAATGACTCATATAAAACCAAAAGACGTAAATAAACTTTTTTATTTTTTAAAAGTTTGTAGGGGGTAGGCTAATGACTAAGTGTTTAAAGCAAGCAAGGTTAGGAACACCTCAGACTACAGAATAGCAAAGGAGCCATATACAAGTGCCAGCTCCAGGACGTGATATCTGAGGATCAGCCAAAACCACTTGCCCCTGGTCAAAGGTCTCCAGGGTTTTGAAACTGGCCAGTTTCATTTGGCAGCAAGAGAGTGAAGTATAATACGATTAAGACTCAATTTACTGGTGAGGTCATAGAGGTCCTTGGGGTGCCTGGCTTCCCTTCCTTCTGTGTAAGTTTTTTGTGTATCTCTGGGGGTTCTGGTTGACTTGAAAGGATGCCAGCACAAGCATCCCAGAGACAAACAAGGCTGTGTAAACACAGCTGTCAGGATCCCTCTCCCAGCTGGGTGGCACAGTGGATAGAGTGCAGGATTTAGTCAGGAAGACCTGACTTCAAATCCAGCCTCAGACACTTACTAGCTGTAGGATCATGGACAATTAACATTTTAACAATAAATTAAGGCCTGATCTGTAACATTTAAACATTTCCAAGATATAAATGCTCAGACTGAAAATTTAATAAGAATTTGAAGCACTTTGAACATAGTAGGCATTCAGCTAACATTTGCTAAATTGAATTATATAAATATAACTTTAGGAAGGGAGAAAACAAATCCAAACACCTGGGGAGACACGGTAGTGTAGTGGAATGGGTAAAGATCTGAGTTCATATCCTGTCTCTGTCACTTACTAGTTACCTCTTGGCTTTGTTTTTGTCTTGACTTATGTCTTGCCACTGGAGTCAGATGACCCTGGAGGAGAGCATGAGGCTGACAACTTTGCACAGCCCTGCCTCACTTATATCCAAATTACTTGCAAGTCAAGACATCACTTTCCTGATGTCATTGGTTCTCTTCAAGAATGAAGGATGAACAACATTGGTTTCAGTTTCCTGACTTGCAAGACATAAGGGTTGGTTCATTAACATGACTTCTGATGTCTCTCCAAGCTTTAAATCTATGATCAATCCTCTGAGCAGAGCTGTGGCCTTCAAAGTGTAGTCTTGAGACTTCCAGTTGACTATGAGACAAAGTTTTGGGGTAGCCAATTGGTTGTTGTTTTTTATGTTGTAAGAGGACCAAAATGACATTGCTACATTGGGGTCAAGGTACAGTGTGTCTGACTGTGGTGGATCAGACCAGTATGAGCTCAGAAGGCTCTACCACAGCTCAGGAACAAATAGCGGTTCAGTAGAAGGAATGCCAAATTTAGAAGCTAGGAAACTGAGTTTCTAATCCTACCTGTGCCTCTTTCTGCCTATTGAACTTTGGACAAGTCATTTAACTTCTCTGTGTCTCAGTTTCCTAATTCATTAAAGGCAGAGATTGGATTGGATGATCTCTAAGGTCCCTTCCATCTCTGGTTCTATAACCTACGGACTAGTGTTCTATATTATTAATGCTTATATAATCAGAGGCTCAATTCCATTTTGCATGACTTTCGTCATTGGTGGAGATCGATTACTCAGTATTCTTAATGGTTTCCTTCCAAGGCCCTCTCCTTGAAGAGAACTTAGAACCTCCTGTGTCTTCTTTATCAAAGATGGAAGCCAGAAAACCAAGATCTCCCCTCTCTAAAGCTCTTGCCAATTGTATCCTTCATGTAGGCATGGAACATTGAGTAATCAAATTCTACCAGAGGAGTCCTGTGCAAAAGGATTTGAGCTCCTGATTATACTTATAATATACTAAGATCCCTATGTTGCTTTTTCACATAAATTAATGCTCTCCCCAGGATGCGTTAATATTTCAAAACTCAGCAATTGTGAGTGTGATAGTAGAAAAACCAGTAAAATTTCACTCCCATTCCTCCCATTTGACTCTGGTACCTATTTTTTTTATGGTGAGAGGAGTAGTAATTCAATTTACCAACAATGATGAAAATAAAGTACCTACTTACTACAAAACATTGTGCTAACATGGGAAAGGCAAAGTCAAAGTGACTGAGGAGGTATGACTTTCAGAGTTGCCATGATCTCACAGAAAGACGAGTTTCTGGAGAAAATGAAGAAGTCCAAGAAACCATCAAGTATGAAATTATGGGATAGCTGCCCTGGGCCCTCTTCTTGATTGAGGATCTGGGAGGACCTTTCCAATGAAAGATAAAAAGTGAAAGTTTTTTTTAAAGCCTGCCAAATTCAAATGAGGAAGTTCAGAGTATTATATACTCAGTATACATGTTTAACCAAATAATACTGTAAGTATAGGACATGTGTCTGTACGTTAAAACTATAATTTTGTTATTATACTAAATACATCCAAAGTAATTTTAGTAAGAAGAAGCACTAACTGGGAGGAATCAGGAGAGGCCTCCTGTAGATGGTAGCATCTGAGATGTGTTTGAAAATAGTGGCTGACATTAATAAAGTGCTTTATAAAGCATTTTGCATCTATTACCTCATTTCAGGCCCACAACAACTTGGCAAGATGGTTAGTGCATTAGGAAACGGGTGCTAATGGAGATTTAGTAATTAATCCAAAATCACACAGCTAACAAGTGGCAAGGTTTGGTAGTCTATCTCTGATGCCAATGTTCTTTCCTCTAGCCCACAGCTACTTGGTTGCATGCTTGTTTGTCCCACCAAAATGGTCCTGGGTGGAAAACAAAGGTGAGCACCATTAGACTAGAACAGCCTTTCATTTGCTTTCTGTTCATACAAAGGATGCCCATGAAAAACAGAAATAAGGAGGGAGATTCTGGCTTCCTACTATTAACCAGTAACACATTTCAGGCTGAGTCCTCTCCAGGTCAATGCAGTTCATCAAATGTCTATTGAATGTTACGAAGTTCATGTTACTTTATTAGATGCTTCCTAAATTACTCTTAACCAATCAAGTTACAGGTCCAATAACTAACCCCTACACCAGTAAATTTAAATTGTAAATATAGGAGGCAGGGGTATTGGGAGTGGGTTAGAAGTCAGAGGATCTAAGCTTGAATTCTGACTTGACCCCTGTAATGGCAAGCAAAGCAGGACTTTTTGTTGTCTTTTCTTTTGGAATGCTTCTCAGCACTAAGGCAATCAAGTGCCTTTGAGTCTTGCCTTTGTTTCATTTAAGAGTCTTTGATTGAATCAAGAGTCTTTGATGACCTGCTTACTAGTGTGACATTAGGAGAGTCATAGCCTCCCTGAGGAGGATGAGGTGTTCAGGGAGGACTAGCGCCTCTGATGTGAGGGCTTGCTGAACCCTTTTCAGGGCTGGTCATACACCTTTGGTGTCCACCTGTCACCCAGCTCTCACTTGTGGCTTCAAGAAGCTGTAGCATTGGGGGCAGCTAGGTGGTGCAGTGAATAGAGCACCAGCCCTGGAGTCAGGGGGACCTGAGTTCAAATCTGGCCTCAGACACTTGACACACTAGCTGCGTGACCTTGGGCAAGTCACTTAACCCCAATTGCTCCACCTTCCCCCCTCAAAAACAAAAGAATCTATAGCATGTACAGTCACACCCTGGTAAAAACCATTTCAGCAGATGGGCTAAACTAGGTTGAGGTAACTGACAGGCCTCAAACCCCTCAGTGATTTAGGGGGATGTCTGCTGCAAGCATGTGAAGACTTTCCCCTATGGGTGGATTAGACCAATTTGTTCCAATTGGCATGAGTTGAAGCAGGCACCGAGGAGTGCTTAGAGCTTGGTCGGTCATCAAAGACACCATGGTCACCTATTGCATCCTAAGCCAATGCCAGTCATCTTAATTTTTGTCTTGACCCTGGATTTCCGTGTCGCCGGAAGAGTGAGGCTATTGCCTTTGTACAACTCTATCTGCCTCACTTAAATCCAATACATGCAAAAGTCAAGACATCACCCTGTGAGGTTATTAATCCTCTCCAAAAATGAAGGATGAGCCACAACAACAAACATGAAGGTGTTGTACTAGGTGATCTCTAGGGTCCACTTCCTGCTGTAAATTCATGGTCCTCCCATGTCATGAAAATGTCGTTGGCTCCCAGATGTTTCATTACAACAGTTCAGTGTCCACCAAGTAATAAAAAATTCTTTTAAATATACATAATGCTAATATATACCTTTATAGGTTTATAGCTCTCATTTCTTCCAAAGACCTTGTACTTTTACATTATATGTTCTCATTCATACTCATAACATCCTGGTAAGACTGGAACAGATATTATTCACACTTTGCTCATAGAGAAACTGAATACCAAAGAAGGTAAGTGATTTGCTAGTCACACACAATCACGTCCAACTTTTTGTGACCCCATGGACCATATTGTTCATGGGGCTTTTCTTGGCAAAGATACTGGAGTGTTTTGCCATTTCCTTCTCCAGTGGATTAAAGCAAGCAGAAATTAAGTGACTGCCTCAGGGTCACATAGCTAGTAAATGTTTGAGGCAAGATTTGATCTCAGGTCTTCCTGACTCCAGGCCCAGTGATCTAGTCACTGAACCACCTAGCTGCCTCACAATAATCTGTAGCAAAATTCGGATTTGAACTCAAGTCTCACGACTCCCCCTCCTGGCACTGCAGCTTCTAGGCCAAATTTGTAAGTAGTCTCCTGGAATCATTAGGATTTCACAAAGTTTGGACGCTGGGAATTTGCATGTCCCCTGCCCTTATCCATATTTTCCAGTATTGCTACTCCCCTTCTTCCTCATCCCTACCTTTTCATGGTTCTCCATGGGTAAAGTGAATGAAAGCATTAAGTTCAAAATATTGGTTTTTCACAGATAACACACAGGAGGCACTGGAGGTTTTGGACTCCAGCCTCTATCAGGTTCACTCTTGATTTGGTCAGACAGGTGGACAATTTCAGAGGGGTTAATAATAAGCTTTATTCTAGTCTAGTTTTCTCAGAAGGTTGCTGAGAATCAACTCCTACAGCATTCCCTAATCACCCTTCTCACAGGGGCCAGACAAAAAGGGGGGGCAACTACCCCTATATCTCAATGGGCTCAACTGAGACAAGCACAGCTTGTGCACTCCCGTACATCCCCTCAAGCCTCAATGGGGGCCGGTTGAGGCAGGCACATGCATTCCTCTATGCATTACCCATGGCTTCCCCATGAATTCTCCATGGATTCCCCCACTCATTGACCAGTGCCTAATTGATTTATAGGGCAACAAAGAAGGCATCTTGCCAACATTAATCTCACATATTAGCAATATCATCATTCTGCACAAGCGTAGTAAATATTAGTTATGTCACCCCTATATGTCATGGTGCAGTAGGACTGTCTGTCACTATGATTCTGGGAATTACTATCTAGGCGATTTGGGGTTATTCTGGGAGTTATTATCTAACACCTGGAAACTAGACATTGACATGGCTATGGATCCTGAGATACTGAACTCTAAAAAGATAACAAAATCCTCCTTACATACAATCCGAATAGGATCAAAGTCATGAAAGACCAGTGTCATGAGGAAACCTCTTTAAACTTTCATGATGTTCTTTAAGCCCCAGGTACATGGGTACATGCTTCCCCACCCAACCCTGCAATGGCTGCACAAGCCTATCAGATTAACCGAATTCTGTGTTTTAGCCAGTGTATCAGTAAGTCAATAAGAACAATGTAGATGATAATGGTCAAAATGCCTATGTGGTTCTGTATCGCAAAGTATACGAGACTCTCCACGTAGAAGGTAGAAGAAGTAAACCATCTATTCAGACACCAGAGAACCATATCCCACAAGCCACTTATCCAATCTACCAGAGCAGTAAAACGTTCAATACACAATGTCACAACATGGAGCCTTGCCATTTCAAAGCCTCTCTGATCCCCTGCTGGGGTCTTCAAACTCACCGTACAACTAAATCAGCCTGTTCAGTTCTATCACAAGGGTGGCCATTAGCAGCCATAACTGCTCTCGCCCCCCACCCCAACCCATTTCCTGGACATAACTTCCTTTTTCTGTCAGGAAGCTCCTCCTACCACATGTGACTTGGGATTCCTATGACATAAGCAGGTCATATGGCCTATTAATGGATGGGAAAGATCTTCAAATCTAAATTGCTACTACAGCCAGTCACGATAGGAGTGATAACTATGAAATTTCTGCATGCCTTATTGAGGTTCTTTATATCTCTATCACTTTCCAGTGGCTCCTGTCCCACCACAACTCCACCATCAATAGAACCTTCTCTTAGAATTTTTAAATTTTATCTATTTTAATTTTTTTTTTAAATTTTAAACTTAACAAACACTAAAGTGAACATTTCCATTTACACAGTAGAACAATAAAAAAGGGGGATTGTACACAAAACTGTAAATCTCTATTATATACGGCTTGCTGTTCTTTTAAATTCAGCATTTAAGTTTCAAAGTCATCATGCTTGTCTGTGATTCCTCCTCATTCTCCTTCTGCTCTCTTTTGCCCTTTAAAAAATGCTTCAATGAGCCTCTTTCTTTTTGGGGGAGGGCAGCCTCCTCTCCTTCCCATCTTCTTCCCATATTAAAAAATAGAAAAACAAAACACTTATAAGAAATATTTATAGTCAAATGAAACAAATCCCTACTTTGTCCATGCCGGAAGATGTGTATCTTATTCTACAGCTTGAGTAGCTGACCTCTCTGTCAGGGAGTGCTTAGCATGCTTCATTTTGGGTCCTTTGGAATGATGGTTGGTCTTTGAATTGAACAGTTTTTCAGTCTTTCAAAATTGTTTGTCTTTACAATTTTGTTGTTACTCATTGCATAAATAAAACCCACCTTTATAACAAAGAAATACAGTTAAGGAAAAAATGTCTGAAAAAATATGACTTTTTCCTTACCACCAATTCTCTGATGAGAAGCCTGAGGCATGTCTGAATTGGCCCCTGAGTTGATGACTTCACTGCTCATCAGAGTTCTAAAAATCCTTTGATTTATTTTCCTTTACATTATTGTGACTGTTTCACAAATTGTTTTCATTCTTTTTACTTTGTTCTATATCCTGAGTTTCTCTGAATTCTCTGTGTTCGCATTTTATGGCACATTAATATAATAATTCATAATAATAATCTATATGCCGTAATTTGTTCGGGCATTCTCCAACCACAAGTCCTGATATCCAGGGGGTACTGCTTTCTTTTTCACATGTCTGTCTGAATGTATTGCTGGATTAGGATGGAGGGGGCAAATAAAATAAGTAATATTTTAAAACTAAAATTATGAAATGTATTTGTTACTAATTCTCCCCTCCAAAAACATGCCTCATGGTAAAAGGAAATTAAGTATAGATCTAGAACTAGAAAGGCCATCAAGTCAATCTGCTCATTTTACAGACAAAGAAACTGAAGTCGAGGAACATTAAGTGACTTGCCAAAAGTCATAAGGAAATGTCAGATATGGATTCAAACCCAGATCCTTGCATGGCAGAACCAGCACTCTTCCTACTGTACCATATTGCCTTTTCTTTTCTTTATGAGGCAGACATGGCATGCCAGATAGAGCACCATCCATGATCTTGGATTTGAATCTAGGCTCTGTCAATTAATACTATGTGACCTTGGGCAAGTAATTTGAATTAATGGAGTTTCTGTTTCCTTGTTTATAAAATAGAGATAGAGATATTTGCATTACCTACAATAGCAGAACAGTTTTTTTTTTTTTTGTTGTTGCAGTGGCACAGTGGATAGAGTGCTAGCACTGGAGTCAAGAAGATCCAAGTTCAAATCTGGCCTCAGATACTTATTACCCTGGGCAAATCACTTAACTCTGTTTGCCTGAGTTTCCTCATCTATAAAATGAGCTGGAGAAGGAAATGACAAATCACTCTAGTATCTTTGCCAAGAAAACTCCAAATGGGGTCAATGAAGAATCAGACATGACTGAAATGACTGAACAACAAATTAACCACATAGCAGAATAGTTTTACGTGTCCTCAATGTGACAATGTATGTAAAATGCTTTGTAAAATTCAAATGTCTAGTCAACCAGTCAAGAAGCGTGTATTAAGTGCTACTATGTAGTATGTGCTAAGCTCTGGGGATCCAAAGAAAGGCCAAAGCAAGCCCTAGCCTTCAAAGAGCATAGAAGACAACACGTAACTTAACTAAGACCATGGAAGATACATACAGAGTGTATGGTGAGGAGAGGCATTAGCAGCTAAGGGCATGGAGACAGGACAGCTGCAGAAGGTAGATTTAATTTGAGTTTAACAGGAAGCCAGGGAGATTAAGAGGTGGCAGCAAAAGTGTTGGGGCACAGTGCAAAGGCTCTTCGAAGGACAGAAAATATGAAGGAAACAAGCATATATTAAGCACCTAGTTGTGCCAGGCACAGTGCTAAGTGACTTACAAATATATCTTACTTGACTCTCACAATAACTCAATGAGGTAGGTGCTATCGTTATCCTTATTTTGCAGTTGAGGATACTGAGACAAACAGGTTAAGTGACTTGCGTAGGGTCATGCACCTAGTACTTGAGGCTAGATTTGAACTCAGGTCTTCCTGATTCCAGGCCCAGAGGTCTATCCACTGTTCCACCAGTTACACTTCAATAGGGCAGTGTAGCTGGATCATAGAATTTGTGGTCTAAAATGTAAGAAGACTGGGAAGGTCAGAATGGGGCAGGTTATAAAGAGCTTTATATTTCAAACATGGCAATCATAGGGAATCACTGGCACTTGAGGCAGGAGGAGAGTATGACATACTCAGGTCTACCCCTTTAGAAAAATCACCTCCTGAGTGAATGGAGGATGCTTTGGAATCCAGCGAAGCTTGAGGCAGAGAGACTTAAGAAAGCTATTGCAAATGCAAGGACCTAAAACAATTCCAAGGGACTCATGATGGAGAATGCCATCCATATTCAGAGAAAGAACTATGGAGTCTGAATGCAGAGTGAAGTAAACTATTTTGTTTTGTTTTGTTTTTCCTTTCTCATGCTTTCTCCCATTTGCTATAATTCTTCTATACAACATAACTAATGTGAAAATATGTTTAATAGGAACGTATATGTAGAGCATATATCAGATTGCAGGCCGTCTTGGGGAGGGAGGGGGGAAGGAGGGAGAGAAAATTTAAAACTAATGGAAGTGAATGTTTAAAACTAAAAATAAACAAATTAACTAATTAATTTTAAATAAAGCTATTGCTATAGTCTGGACAAAAAATGATGAGGGCCTTAAATTGATTGTGGCTGTATGTGTGGAGAGAAAGGACATATACAAGAGTTGTGAATGTAGACATGACAAGATGTGGCAACAGATTAGATATTATATGCATGTTGGCTATGAGTCTGACTCCACATTTTACATTGTCTTCATTGTATGATGCAGTGCCTATTCTTAGTATTCTATAACTTTTGCAGCCAAAGCTCCATCTGGGAATCTGGAGTTAGGATACCTGACCATAAGTTCTGTCTCCCTCCCAATTTCAGTTTCCTCTTCTGGAAAATGGGAATAATAATATTTATATTATCCACCTTATGGGGAAGTTGTGAAAATCCAATGAGACAAGGGCTGTGAAAACATGTTGTAACCAACCTAAGCACTGCAAAAACATAAGCTATCACGATCGTTGTTATTTTCTGTTTGACTAGTGGGAGAGCCCAGCTGTTGACTTGCTTTTCAAGGAAATTTTGCTTTTTAGATACTATGATTTGGTTTTCTTCTCTCTTTTTAAAAAAATCAAATTAACCAATGGTTTATCTATTTTATTGTTTTTTTTAATAAAACCGACTCAGTTTTATTTGTCAATTCAATGTTTTTTTACAACACAATTTTATTCATCTCATCATTAATTTTTTGGATTTTCAATTTAGTGGTTAATTGGGGATTTTTAGTTTGTTCTTTTTCCAGTTTTTTAATTGCATACCCAATTCATTGGGGTGTGCTCTCTCTTGATGCAAGCATTTAGAGATAAATTTTCTTCTGATTACTGCTTTTGCTGTATCTCATAGGTTTTGATAGTGTAGAAGAAAGGAATGCACTGGAACATTGTGTGTGTATTTGTGTGTGTGTGTGTGTGTGTGTGTGTGTGTGTATCTACTGGGACTATGGTGAAGGAGAAGGCTAGGTAACAGAACTACAAGGTTATGGATCCTTTTGCGGAAACATCATCAACAAGGCATCTAATCAGCTGGCCCAGCCTAGATATAATCGTGGAATAGATGAACCTGTCTTTATTATAGGATCATACATTTAGATCTTAGAGGCCATAGACTCCAACGTCCTTTTTCATGTAGATAAGGAAACTGAGGCACATAGTGGTGAAGTGACTTCCCTAAGGTCATACAGTTTATATCTAAAGCAGATTTGAACCCAGGTGTTCCTGACTCCAAGTTCAGTGCCCCAGCCACTTAACTGTACTGTCTCTGAATCATGGCTTCTGGGTCCTTCTCCATGCTCCATTCATTCTCTACCCCTTACCCCAACCCATTTATTGGAGGTTGCTCAGAACTTTTCCCTCCTCTTTGTTTCGCATGAAAATTTCCCTTTCCCTCAGAACCTTGAATCTGCTACATTAGTTTATGTGATAAGCAAATAGTTACTACATTATCATTCTATAAACTACGCTTTTGTAGCATAAGATTCTCTCACATCCGTGGTGGGTGTGAATGTGTTACTCTTTCTAAGCATTTCTCTTTTAACAGAGGCTTTCTGGGAACAACTCATAAACAACAAAAAGAAACTAAGAGTCAATCTTTCAGGCACTGGGGAAGGCAAATAGGAGCCATTGCTGGATTAGGGAAGCTTTCTCTCCAATCATGCTATCAGGGTAATTACCCATTCCCTTTGAATGGCCCTAATAATCAATTTTCAGGTATAGTTTTAATCCTTAGTATTTGAAGTTCACCATTTTATAAATATTTATCTATACTTATAGGAATAGATTTAATAACTATAAAAATACATAAATTTATATTATAATATGTATGCATATATGAAATATGTATGTATAATATATATATATAACATGTGCATATAATATATAAAAATAAAAACTATAAAAATATGTAAAAATTCCTATAACAATGTTCTCTATTACATGCTTTTTTAATTGGCGTATGATGATTTTTGTGTTGGAGTGGATTTCTTATAGAGCAGGAGTTTTTAACTTTTTTTTGTCATTTCCCTCTTTCATAGACTGGTGAGGCCTATAGACCCCTTTTCAGAATAACTTCTTTTGGAGGTAATCGAGGTTAAATGAATTGCCCTAGCAAGTATCTGAGGCCATATTTGAACTCAGGTCCTCCTGACTCCAGGGCTGCTGCTCTATCCACTGCACCACCTAGCTGCCCCTACCACTTTTAAATAAATAAAATACATAGGATTATAGAGGAAACCAATTATATTGAATTGGTTATCAAAATATTTTTTTTTGTTAATGGATCCCCTGTTAAGAGCTTTTGCTATAGAACATGTCCTCAGCTCATAGGAACAAAATTTTCAAAATTCTGTGTACGTATGTTTATTTCCTTATAACCATCTACCCACCAGCAAAATAAACAAAACAAAACAAAAACAACTTTTTCAGGGAGAAAAGAATAGTCACAAGGGTAGGTCCTTCTACAAGATGGAAGTAATGGATGCAGTGGTCTGAAGTGGTTCTCAAAGTTCTGTAACCCTAAGGAACAGCCTGGACATATTTAAGTTTAAGCAATGTAGCAACAATTGGGCTAGCAGCTGCTGTGGCGGTGTAAAACCAACAACAACCAGCTCACAGAAACGCTGCAAGCCCAGGCTCTTTTGATCTGCTTTACTAAGGAAAGCAATGTTAAGGGGTTAACAATCTTACCTTAATCCAACATACAAATATCATTCACTCAGCTCAGGGTGGAAAGCCAGCACCCTGGACTTCAGAGCAAATACAAACAAATTGCTAACCTCAACAGACAGACCTTGTCTGATTCAAATCTCAATGCATAGATACCAGAGTTTAACAAAGTCCGAACAAACTGCAGCTGCCCAGAATCTCCACATCAGCACACCGCCAAGAGTGAGAGCCCTAAGCAAATAACTCTGTCTTCTCTTTTTATGCACTCTTTAGCTGTCATCAAACGTCATCTGAGCGACCAGAACTGAAACTCTTACTACTGGCTCTTACTACCTCCCTCTAGGACCTTGAGGGCTTCACCACCATGTGGGTTTAGCACCTAATAGCTAGGGCTTTTGGGCCTACTTGGGAGCAAAGATATAATCAGACCTCCCTTCATTGGCCCCACGTGGAGCCCCACCTTAGTTACCAATTCACACCCACATAGGCTTAGCACCTAATAGATAGGGGTTTGGGCCCAGGGCTTAGCACCTAGTAAGACTCAATCAAAGATGCTTAATTTATCATTTTAAAACAATAAGAAAGTCCCAACTTAGTTGATATTGCAAGCAACCCTACTGCCGCCACACTGTTTTTACATAGTCAATGATCCCACTTCCTAGAAAGACTCTGGTAGGGTTGGCATGTCCTTCGAATGTGTATTGCCAGTCTCAGTATCAATTAGTACTAAGCCTAGCTTGTTAGCTCAACATATACCCATAGGGAGGGGATAGTCCACAGGAGGGAAGGAAAGGTCAAACTAATACAACTATATGAATATGGCTACTTCTTTGCTTCATGGGAAAAAGGGATAAGAGATGGCCTGTTAGAGTTCTATCCTGTTATCCACTCCTACCCGCCAAATGAACCTAGGTGGCATAGTAGATAGAATGCAGGGCCTGGAGGCAGGAAGACTTGAGTTCTAATCCAGCCTCAGATGCTTATTTGCTGGGTGACCCTGGCAAATCACTTAACCCTGTTTCCTCATCAGTAAAATGAGCTGGAGAAGGAAATAGCGACCTACAACAGTATCTTTGCCAAGAAAACCCCAAATGGGGTCCCACAGAATTGGACAAGACTGAACATCAACAATCCTCTCCACTGGCTCATTTCTTGCTGCCAAAAATGTGGCCATGTCTCTCCTAACCTGGAAAAAAACCTCACTTGATCCTTCTATCACTGCTAACTATCATCGTATATCTTTTCTGCCTTTCATAGCTAAATTCCTCAAAAAGACTGACTACATTAGCTGCCTCCACTTTCTGCCCTCTTAGAATATGTTTTCCAACATTAGCATTCCACCAAAACTGCTCTCTCCAAAGCTACTAATCATCTCTTAGTTTCAAAATCTGATGGCTTTCCCCCAAACCTCATTCTCCTTGACCTCTCTGTAGCCTTTGACACTGTTCTTCACTTCTTGAGAGTGAAGAATCCCAAATGGCTCTGAGGTTGTAAGTCTGAGGGACTGTAAAGATGGTGTTGCCCTCTACAGTAATAGGGAAGGTAAGAGGAAAGGGGGAGTAAGGTTTAGGGGGAAAGGGAGTGAGTTCCATTTTGGACACATTAATTTTAAGATAGCAATGGACATCCAGTTTGAAATATCTGCAAGTCAGTTGGAAATGTGAGATCAGAAGTTAGCAGAGAGACTGGGGCAGCATAGGTAGATTTGACAATCATCAGCATGGGAGCTGATGGGATCACCAAGTAACATAGAGGGAGAAGAGAAGAGGGCCCAGGACAGAACCCTGAGGGACTCCTGTGGTGAGAGGGCATGATCTGGATGAACATCCATCAAAGGAGACAGAGAAGGAGTGGTTACATAGATAGAAGGAGAACCAGGAAATCTTAGCATCATGCCTGGCACATAATATGTACTTAGTAAATGTTTATTGATTAATAAAATCCAACCAAAATATATGTACTAAGGGGTAACTCAATGGACATTTGTATAGTACTTCACATTGACTTGTGACTGCCATGGAATAGAAGACAGAGAGTTAGCCTCAAAGTAAAAAAGATTTGACTTCAAATACTGCCTCTGACACATTTTGTCTGTGATCCTGGACAAGTCATTTGATGACTTAGCAAGCTGTCTAGATTATTGAGAAGGTAAATGACATGTCCAAGGTCACAAATCACAACCTCTCAGAACTCTGGGCAACTCTAAGATGATAAATTATAGAGAAGGTAAGTAGGGTCTACACTACAAGAGGGAGTTCCTCATCTGGAGCTTCTTAAACCAATGAAATCACAAATCTGGTCTAACAACAATAGTAACACATTTGCATATTTTTATTTGTACTAAGTCCTTTACACATGTCGTCTTCTTAGGTCCTTACAACAACCATATAGGTTAGAGCAATTACTAGCAACCTTATTTTAAAAATGGACAGCTCAGAGAGGGATTAAGTGATTTGCCTAAGGTTATGTGTGGTGGAGCTGAATGGGACATTCAACCATGTGTCCTTACACAGTTCAGAGTTCCTTCCATGAGATAATACAGGGAAATTTAAGTGATTATTATTTCCTAATCTAGGGAAAAACCTGTCAAACATCTAGAACCTGAATTAACATTTCCTGCTAGCTATTATCTCAATACAAGCTAAGAGTTGAAAATCCCAAGGCCTTTTTGCCAGGAGCTCTATTTTCAGCTCTATCATCAAATAGTAGTATTCACCTTGAACTACCATGTTGACCTTTCTGGGCCTACATCTTCTTCATTTGAAAAGTGAGTAGTACTGTTTGACTGTGTTTACATGGAACAACTGACTAATGACAAGTTCTTTAGCCCTATCAAGCATGCCCTAAAGGAAGAAAGGTGTTCTCAGTAAGTACTATAATCTATATAGTTTTTATTCAACCTAGACAATGAAAGAGGTTGAGGACAAAAACACACCAGATGCTGTTTTGGCCACTCACACAATATACCTTCCTGGTTGCCTTATGAGAAAAAGTGTTACATTACTAACACCCAAGGGAAAAGATCCCTAGATCGTGTCTGCTGCACTACCTCACTTAACAATGGTCTTGTCCTAACCAATATAAGCCAGCAAGAATAGAAAGAGAAATATCATTCAAAATAACCACAGAATGTCTAAAACATTTGGGAGTCAATCTACCATTACATGTATAGGAATTATATGCTTGCAACTATAAAATACTCTTTGAAGAAATAAAGACAAATAATTGGAGAGATATTAATTGTTCAAGGTTAGATTGTGCCAACATAATGAAAATAATGCCATCTAAATTAATTTACTTATTCATTGCTATTCCAATCAATCAAAGGGTTACTTTATAAAACTTAAAAAAAATAATAAAATTTGTCTAAGTAAACAAAAAGGTCTAGAAATTAATGGAAAGTGATTTAAAAAGTGGGAAAGAAGGGAGGCCTAACTACACCAGATCTTAAAGTACCATACAAAGAAATAATCATCAAAACCATTTATTACTAGCTAAAAAATAGAGAAGTTGATTAGTGGAACAGAATAAGAAGAAAAGGGGCAGGTAGGTGGTGCAGTGAGAAGAGCACTAGCCCTGGAGTCAGGAGGACCTGAGTTCGAATCCGGCCTCAGACACTTGACACGCTAGCTGTATGGCCTTGGGCAAGTCACTTAAACTGAACTGCCCTGCCTTCTACCCTCCCCCCCAAAAAGAATAAGTACAAAAGATCTAAAAGCAAAGGGAAAGGATAACATAGTATTCAATGACCTCAATTATTGGAATAAGGACCCATTATTTGACAAAATCAACAGGGAAAACTGAAAAGCAGTCAAGCAGAAAATAATGTTAGACCAGATTCTCACACCAATAAGCTTTAAATGAATCCAGGATTGAGAAATATAAAAGATTATATCATAAGTTATGGAAGTAGGAAAAAAAAGATTTTATGCATAGGGGAAGAGTTCTTGATAGAGAGAATCAAAAGATATAAAGTTTTTAATTATTTTCATGCATCACTCTCATTTCTCTTCCCAAATTTTCCTCTACTTCTCTTACTTGATTTTCAAAATCCTTTTTGAGTTCTTCCATGGCCTGTGACAAATTTATATTTTTCTTGGAGGCTTTGGATGTAGGAGCTTTGACTTTGTTGTCTTCTTCTGGTTGTATGTTTTGATTTTCTTTATCACCTAAGTAAGATTCTATAGTCTGATTTTTTTACACTGTTCATTTCCCTAGACAATTACTTGACTTTTGAGCTCTTTGTCAAGGTAAAACTCTGCTTCCAGAGTGGAAAGTGTTCTGTCCCAAGCTTCAGGAGTTTTGTACAGCTATTTTCAGAGTTACTTCTAGGCACCTGCAAATTTTCAGTTATTCCAAAGCTGTATGATCCAAAGAGAGGTGTTTACTCCTCTCTTGGCCTGTGCTCTGGTCTGTGAGTGACCTCAAGCACTCTTTTCTCCCTTAGAACTGTGAGGAGGATTCCCTCTCCACAGTCTCCACAAGCTCTGCCATACCAACACACCTCCTCACTCCAGGACCGCCACCCAGGACTGTGACCCAGATCCAAGCAGGGCAAAGCAAGAGAATCCTGCCTCAGTGCCAGAAAAGAGATTCCTGCAATACTCTTCTGATCAGCCACTTGATCCCCGCCCCCCACCATCTGTGGACCTGGAGCTCCGGACACAGCTGCCACTGCTACTGCCTCCACCGCCACTACCACCATCGCCCTGGGACTGGAGCCAGACTTCACTCTTCTCTCACCCAGGTCTGACAGAGTTTTCTCATTGACCTTCTACTTTGTCTTTGGTGTTGTTGGTTGAGAAGGCTGGAAACTTCCACAGCTGCCAATGATTCAATCTTCTGAAGCCTGCTCCAGCCCCATGGGTGCTGGCTCGGCCCATGCTGGACTATACTCCATTCCTAGCCCGGTGTGATAGACCTTTCATGTCGACCTTACAGGTTGTCTTCGGCTGGAGATTTGTTTCGCTCTGTCATTTTGTGGATTCTGTAGCTCTAGAATTTGTTTAGAGTCATTTTTTACAGGTATTTGGAGGATTTTGGGAGAGAGGTCAAGCAAGTCCCTGCATTTACTCTGCCATCTTGGCTCCACCCCTAAATGAAGTTTTAATTATAAAAATTTAAAAGCTTTTGCACAAATAAATTAATACATTTAAAATTATAAGCAATACAGTTTACCGGCTACAATATTTCCATCAAAATTCTCTGATAAAACCTCATATCTAAGTTATATAAGGAATTAATGAAAATATATAAAAGCAAGAGCTACCCCAGTTCAATCCAATAAACATTTAGTAAGTATCTACTTCATGCCAAGCACTGTGTTAAGGTCTGGGGATACAATTAATAAAAAAGACAGTCCTTGCCCTCAAGAAGCTCACGGTCTAATGGGGGAGACACACAAAAGAAGGCAGGAAAGAGGGTGGGGTGAGGGGAGACCAGGGTGTACCCACAATGGGGCATCTTGTTCCTTGGAGTTTATATCATGCAAAGCAACAGTCAGAGTGGAGTGAGCAAAATTCCAGTTTCTACCCTTTATAAAGTAAGGCATCAGGAGGAGTTTAGTACTACACTCTCCGACCTTCCAATCAGAAGGCAGAGAAGGCTTAAGGAGGTAGTATCAGTCAAAATTAGCATCACAGTTGTGAGATTTAGAGGTGATGAGTTTGACCTAGGAGGGCCATCTTGTTCAGTAGACTTCAAACCAGGCAAAGCAGCAGAGTGCAGCCATTCTATTCCCCCCAAAGATCAATTAGTCAAAGGATATGAATAGGCAGTTCTCAAAGAAATGCATGCTGTCAACGACCATATAAAAATACACCAAACAATGAATAATAAGAAGCATGCAAATTAAAGCAACTCTGAGGTTTGATTTTATTCCCTTCATATCATTACAGACGTTGTGTTTGTCCTTCATTTTCGAAGAGGACCACAACAGCAAGGAGATGATGACATGACTTGCAGTTGACTTTGATTTGAGTGAGGAAGGGCTGTGCAAGGTCATCAACCTCACTTTCTCCTCCAGAGCCATCTGGGTCCAGTAGCCTGATATTCATCAGAATGACTGGAGATGGCCCAGGATGCATTGGGAGATCCTGGTCCTTTTAGGCTTAGGCCTTTTCAGGTTTTCACTTTGAATGAGGCAACACCCATTCAGTGAATAGGCCTCTTAAAGAAGTGAGTCAAGGGATAGCCCCTTTAATTTAAAAAAAAAGAGAAAAATTGGGAGGGGAAGACCCTCAGGGTTGCTGGTGAAAAGAGAATCACTTACAATTGACATTCACTCTGATCCAGGAGAACCCAAAAGCTAGCCATTAAGTGCTGCTTGGGCAGAGACCTATAGTCAATCTATGAGCTCCAGAGTGAAATGGGTTTAAGGTTTGATCTTTGAGAAAGAGAGAGAGAAAGAGAGAGAGAGAGAGAGAGAGAGAGAAAGAGAGAGAGAAAGAGGAGAGAGAGAGAGAGAGAGAGAGAGAGAGAGAGAGAGAGAGGGAAAAGAAGGAAGGGAGGAAGGAATCTAGCTAGTAAACCACAAGTTAACTGGGCAGTTTCTGGCTATCAAAATTTACCTTCCTTTGGAGAGGAGAAGAAGAGGGAGAGGGAGAAGATGAGCATGAGTTACCCATCTGTCTGGGTCCCCATTCAGGCAGCTCAGACTATTCACAGGTTGTGTTTGTCCTTCATTTTTGAAGAGGACCATGAAATCAGGGAAATGATGGCATGACTTCTAGACGATTTTGATTTGCTCATAGGACTGTGGGAGATCAGGCACACTAATGTACACTATTGGTGGAGCTGTAAATTTGTCTAACAAGTTTGGAATTGTTGAGGTTTAGGGGTGCTCAGGACCCCCAAATACCAACACACTGGGTCCTGCCCAAATGAATTTGACCCAAACCTTCTTTCAGCCAAAGAAAAAAAACAAAGTTTATTAAAGATTCGCCATATTGGCTGGACTCTTAAGGAGCCTAAGCATTTGTACTGCTAATGCCAGTGGGCCAGATTAAATCTGAGCTAGATTGAATCTGAGTTAGATTGAATCTGGGCACCTTCATGGAGACAAGATAGATCTTATATACAGAAAGACTGTGGGAGGGATCTAGGGTTGTCCAAGTAGTCTGGGGTGATGGGAGGAGGGGTCCAAGGAGGATCTTTAGGAAGAGAATAAGGAGGGTCTTGATGGGACTGGGGTGACTTGAGGTCAGACTCCAGGAACCAAGAGAATGGGATTAAAGGTGAGAAGTAGCTGAGGGCCACCTAGAGATAACAAACAACTGAGGGCTAGGCTAGTTTAAAGGTAACAGATTTGGGTATGAAAAGCCAGATCAAGTGGGAAGATTTAAAGAGAGTTCAAGATGGGGTTTTCCAGGGCCTATGGACCAGTGGAACTCAAATTCTTTTGGGGTAAGGGATGAAGGTCTCGGCTTGGGCCTGTATCCCATTAGAACTATACTCAAAAAGTTATTAAACTGTATCCTTTGAACTAGAAGTATAACCACTAGGCATATACTCTGAAAGAAAATAAAACAGAAGGAAAGGTGCTGCATGTACAAACACATTTATAATAGCATTGTTTCTTGCAGCTAAGAATTAGAAACTAAGGGGTACCCATCAGCTGGGGAATGATTGAAGAAATATGGTATAAGAATTTAGTGGAATATTATTACATGTATCATAAGACATGACAAAAGACACAGATTAAAAAAACACAGGAATACCTATGAACTGATGCAGAATGAGCAGAATCAAGAGAACAATTTATACAATGACTAAAACATTATAAAAGAAAACAACTTTGAAAGAGTTAAGAGTGATCATCATTATTATTATTCCCAAAGACTAATGATGATTATATTTCCCACCTCCTGAGACAGAAGTGATGGAGTAGAGGTGCTGAACGATACATATATTTTTCAGACATGGCCACCACGTGGATCAATTTTGTTTGACTGTACTTATTTGCTACAAGGAAGGACAGTAATCTTTTTTTTTTAATGGAGTGGAAGTGTTAGGAGGAGAAAAGAGAATAGTAATAGTGATGTCAAAAAATAAAGAGCATCAGTGCAATATTTATAAAATACACTGGAAATGATGGGGTACAGTTTCTGGGAACCCCCTTGAGTCCACCTTGAATCTTCCCATTTGATCTGGCTTTTCATGCCCAAATAACCTAGCCTAGCCCTCCATTGTCTGTCATCTCCAGATAGCCTTCAGCTATTTCCTACCCTTAATCCCATTCCTGGAGTGTGACCTCACCCCAATCCACCAGTCATCCCACTCCCATAAAAAGCCTCCCTAAACCCCTCCTCCCATCACCCCAGACTAATTGAACAACCCTAGATCCCTCCCACAATCTTTTTGTATATAAGACCCATCTTGCCTCCATGAAGGTGCTCAGATATAATCTAGCTCAAGGTTCAATCTGGCCCACTGAAATTAGTGTCACAAGTGTTCAGGCTCCCTAAGAGTCAACCCATTATGGCAAATCTTTAATAAACTTTGTTTTTCTTTAGCTGTAAGAAGGCTTGGGTCGAATTTATTCAAGCAGGACTTGGTGTGGTGTGTCAGTATTTTGGGGTCCAAGCACCCCTAAACTCCTTAAAACCTCAACAGAAAGAGCAGAAGGAAGTTTAGAGATAGAAATAAACAGGTTACATTTTAAACACAAGTTGTACATAATAAATATTCACGTTTTTATATGAAAGTCTTTTTGTATTCTTTTTATATGGAAATGATTGTGTTCATTGATATGTCAAGTTCATAATATTTTAAAAGGCATCCTCCCCCCAAACAAGCGAATCCTGAAACCCACCGTGCTTACCTGGAGTGCCCCCCTTCTTTCCCTCCCCTCTCTTTCTTTATATTTAATTGCTCTGTGTCTGTATGATTATGAGGACTGACTTAAACAAAGAGCAGAAACCACTGCATGACTCCTGTTGACCTAAAATATAAATATACTAGCTCAATGCAATCCCTGAGTGTATGGCTGGTACCTTCAGCAAACACACCTGTTCCTTTGGCCTGCCCCTGTGATTCATCTACATTGTCTCCTTCTTGCTCCATGAACTCAAATATTTTGGTCATTAACAGTTTTTGGTGCTTGATATAATAGCAAAGGAGACGATGTCATAGCCAAGAAAAGGTTTTTATTGAGGGCTGATCAATTTCTACATCAATCAAATCACTCAAATGGACATGTACAGGTAAATACTTGTGTCCCATGCAGGACTAATGGGCACTAGTTGGAGAGTCTAAAGACCTGGGTTCAAATTCCAGATATGCTACTTAATACTTACATGGTCTTGAGCAAGACACTTTATCTCATTGGAAGGTTAGACTAGATGTTTTTAGCTCTAGATCTATGATCTTACAGTGTGAGAGTTTAAAGGTATGTATGCCTCAAAGCCCTGCAGAGGTTTGGGGGCTGATTGTATCTGCATATGAAAAGACTAGGAGTGTACCTACTCATCTACATGAGAGAATGAAATAGGTTTAGGTTTCTAAACCTGGAAAGCCTGAACCCCAGAGCTCTTTGGGAGCTATTGAGCAATTAAAATACATGACCCATTTGGTGCTATGAGAAACGAAGAGGGGAATTGTTTCAGAAAAACCTGGGAAGACTTATGCAAAGTGAAGTGAGCAGAACCAGGAGAACATTGTATATAACAACAACGATATTGTAATGATGATCAACTGTGAAAAGTTAGCTTTTCTAATCAATACAATGATCCAAGTATGGAAATACATTTTCTATGACTTTACATGTATAATTGATATCATATTGCTTGCTTTCTCAATAGGTAGGTGAAGGGCTAGAAAGAGGGAGAGAAATTGGAACTCAACATTCTAAAAATTGAATATTAAAATAAAATTATAAAAAGGAAAAATATGTAAAATCCATGACCCAGTTCGTAGTCTAGCCTTTAAGATATAAAAAATTGGGAGATATATGCAGTGTTCTTCCAACCTCTAGGTGTCACTGTGAAGAGTTAAATTTGGTTGGCTGGCAACTTGCTCCTCACTTCCCCTTATTCACAGAAGGGTCCAAGTACAAAATCTACTCAGACTATGCTTCTCTTTGCCTACTAGGGCCTTCCTTTTTGGCCATCACCTTCTGCTCTAATTTTCTCCTCTCCTTTCTTCATAGCAAGGCTATGTTTTTCTTCTCTTCTCCTTCCTGCCCTCCTCCTCTAGAATCTGGTTGGAGCTTCATTTCCTCTCATAACAATCAATAGATTTGCTCATATTCGGGGACAATAGCCCTAGATACACATGGAATTCTCTCTCATTCTTTGGGAAATTCATAG
This sequence comes from Trichosurus vulpecula, assembly GCF_011100635.1. NCBI lineage: Eukaryota > Metazoa > Chordata > Mammalia > Diprotodontia > Phalangeridae > Trichosurus > Trichosurus vulpecula. The sequence goes on from NC_050574.1 coordinate 423,269,101, forward strand.
AACTATTAATAAAATAAAAAGGAAACCAACATAGCTTTTTTGCCCCCGTGTTAGAGAAAAGATTTCTCTCTTCTGAGCATTAGAAAATAGAATCTCAGCCCCAAACCAGGAAGGGTGTTTTTAAGCCAGTTCCTTCACGGTAGTTAGAACAACCAGAGCCTTTCTCCTGTTTGTATACTCTGACCATGACCAGAATATACAAAGAAATGTTATTGCATAAATCATAGGATTTATTTGTTTTTGGTGAAGAGAAAATAAGATCAGAATACCTAAACAACTAAGATATTATGAAAGAACAAGGCATTTTGACTGCCTATTAAGCAATAAACAAGTGGAAGTGACAGAGTATAGACTCTGGGAACCCTCTTGAACTCTCCTTGAAGCTTCCCACTTGATCTGGGGTTCCTGTGAGGCAATAAGCTTTTCATTATGGCTATGCCCAAATTTTTGTTACCCTTAACCTAGCCTAGCCCTCCATTATCAGTTACCTCCAAATTACCTTTAGCTACTTCCCACCCTTGATCCTATCAAAATCCCTTTTTCTTGGTTCCTGGAGTCTGACTTCTAGTCACACCAGTCCCATCAAGATTCTCCCTAGACTCCTCCTCAAGATCCTCCCTGGATCCTTCTCCAGCCACTCCAGACTACTTGACCAACCACAGATTCCTCCTGTAGTCTTTCTGTATATAAGATCCATCTAGGCCTTATGTTGGCGATCAAAATGGGCTCTTAGCACTTAGTTCAACCAAGTGCCCTTGAAGAGTTTGGCCTTTATTTCCTCGATCAAATTAGGAGTCCTTGATGACCTCCTTGCCTCAAGTGAAAGCCTAGTTTACATGGGTTTGAGTGACATGTTTGTGACATCAGAGGCTTATAGACCACGTGGGTTTAAGTCGCATCTTTGTGACGATTTTAGGTCACGTGGGTGAATCACATGTGTGACTCACCATTGACCCTGAAAAAGATATAAAACCAGGGGTTGGCTTTCCTTTTTCAGAGCTCTGACCCACAGCAGTGGTGGTGTGTGTGACTCTGGGCCAGCCCTTGTTATGAGCTCCCGGGCTGAACTTAGATGTTTGTAACTATGAATTGTATTTGGTCTGTCTGTCGATGTTTGTAATTTGTTTCTATTTGCTCTGAAGTTCAGGGTGCTAGCTTTTTCCCCTGAACTAAGTGAATGGTATTTGTATGCTGAATTAAAGTAAACTTGTTAACCCCTTAACGTTGCTTTCCTTAGTAAAGCAGATCAAAAGAACCTGTGCTTTTGCATCGTTCTGTGAACTGGTAGTTGTTGATTTTACGCCCCCCACAGCAGCTGCTAGCTGGATTGTTGAAACAGGCCTCCATGAAGGTGCTTAGATTCATTCTGGCCACAAGTAGCACAAATGCTCAGATTCCTTAAGAGTCTATGCAATATGGAAGGTCTTTAACAAACCTTGTTTTTCTTTGGCTGAAAGAAGGCTTGAGTCAAATTCATTCAGGCAGGGCCTGCATGTCACTATTTTGGGGTCCAAGCACCCCTCAACCTCAACAGAAGGAAAGATATCCAACAGAACATCTAAGTAAAACCAAATGTTTCTGAATAAACATGACAAGACAAAGGAAACTCAATACCCATTGAAGCAGAGGATCCTGTGAATTCCCAAGAAAGCATGGAGCCAAATCAAAATGTTTCCAAATAGTTTAAGGGTTAAACAAAAATCATGGAATTTGTATTTATGGCCTTTACAAGCAAAAATAATTGGTAAGATAAAAAAAAAACTGAATCCATGGGGGCAAGTCTCTCCAAAGATGCAAGAGAGAAAACAACCAATTGATAATAAAAATAACCAGAAGTGAAGGACAATCTGGAAGAAGAGAAGCAAAGATAAATAATGTTTAAAGAATATATGGGGGGGGGGGCGGTGGAGCCAAGATGGCGTCTGGAAAGCAGGAACTTGCTTAAGCTCTCCCCCAGGTCCTTCCAAACACCTGTAAAAAATGGCTTTGAACAAATTCTAGAGCTGCAGAACTCACGAAATAGCACAGGGAAGCAGGGCTCCAGCCCAGGAAAGCCTGGATGGTCGCTGGGAAGCGTCTATCACATGGAGCTGGGAGCAGAGCAGAGCAGAGCAGAGCCCAGCGTGGGCCATGCCAGGACAAACCAGACTGGGATCCCAGTGGAACAGGCCTTAGAGCCTTGAACCAGTGAGTTACGGCAGTTACCAGGCCTCTCAACCCACAAATGCCAAAGACAACAGAGAAGGTTAGTGGAAAAACTGCTGGAACGGGAGTGCACAGTCATCCCTAGCCCTGGGGGTGTGGAAGTGGTGCAGTTCTGGGGCTGCTTCCAGAGCTACAGCTGTGGTTGCTTCTGGCTCTAGGCCCACCCTGTGGGAGGAATTAAGTGGCAGATCAAAGCAAGCGCAGAGCCTGCTTGGATCTGGGTCATGGTCTAGGTTGGCAGTTCTTGGGGGAGGAGGAGCACTGGTGTGAAAGAGCTTGATGTGTAGAAGTAGCCCTGAAAACAGCAATGTGGCCCCTAAAGCTTGGGACAAAATACTCTCTACTCTACAAGCGGTCATATGCTGACAAAAAGCTCAAGAGTCAAGTAGTGGCTGGGAATATGAACAGGTACCGAAAACAGACTCGGATTCAGACTCAGACTGTGGAATCTTTTTTTGGTGACAAAGAAGATGAAAACGTACAGCCAGAAAAAGTCAGCAAAGTCAAAGAGCCTACATTAAAAGCCTCCAAGAAAAGTATGAATTGGTTTCAGGCCATGGAAAGCTCAAAAAGGATTTGGAAAAGCAAGTAAGAGAAGTAGAGGAAAAATTGGGAAGAGAAATGAGAGGGATGCAAGAAAATCATGAAAAACAAGTCAATGACCCTAACCCAAACCCTAAAGGAGACCCAAAAAATACTGAAGAAAATAACACCTTAAAGAACAGACTAACCCAAATGGCAAAAGAGCTCCAAAAAGCCAAGGAGGAGAAGAATGCCTTGAAAGGCAGAATTAGCCAAATAGAAAAGGAGGTCCAAAAGACCACTGAAGAAAATGCTACCTTAAAAATTAGATTGGAGCAAGTGGAAGCTAGCAACTTTATGAGAAATCAAGATATTATAAAACAGAACCAAAGGAATGAAAAAATGGAAGACAATGTGAAATATCTCATTGGAAAAACCACTGACCTGGAGAATAGATCCAGGAGAGATAATTTAAAATTATTGGACTACCTGAAAGCCATGATCAAAAAAAGAGCCTAGACATCATCTTTCAAGAAATTATCAAGGAAAATTGCCCTGATATTCTAGAGCCTGAGGTTAAAATAGAAATGGAAAGAATCCACCAATTGCCTCTTGAAAACAATCCCCAAAAGAAAACTCCTAGGAATATTGTCACCAAATTCCAGAATTCCCAGGTCAAGGAGAAAATACTCCAAGCAACCAGAAAGAAACAATATGAGTATTGTGGAAACACAATCAGGATAATACAAGATCTAGCAGCTTCCACATTAAGGGAACAAAGGGCTTGGAATATGATATTCTGAGGTCAAAGGAGTTAGGATTAAAACCAAGAATCATCTACCCAGCAAAACTGAGTATAATACTCCAAGGCAAAATATGGATTTTCAATAAAATAGAGGACTTTCAATCTTTCTCAGTGAAAAGACCAGAGCTGAATAGAAAATTTGTCTTTCAAACACAAGAATCAAGAGAAGCATGAAAAGGTAAACAAGAAAGAGAAATTATAAGTGACTTACCAAAATGGAACTGTTTTGCATACATTCTTACATGGAAAGATGATGTGTGTAATTCGTGAGACCTTCCTCAGTACTAGGGTAGTTGAGGGGAATGTACATATATATAGACAGAGGGCACAGGGTGAGTTGAATATGAAGGGATGGTACCTAAAAGAATAAAATAAAATTAAGGGATGAGAGAGGAATAATAATGGTCTTTTGCCTCTCCAGCCACAACTCTCGTTTCCAGCTCCAGCTCTCTTGCTTCTTCTCTTCAGGTACTTGAGAAGACGAGGCAGTGCCCATGAGAAAAAAGCAGCCATATATTTCAGTTGAATGAGAAGCTGTAGGTGGAAGAGACTACAGATGAGTAGCCACCAACACAGTAACATCTACTGGACATCCTGTGGAGAGTATGAGACCAACAGAGAGCAAGACTGGTGAGAGTAGCCTGATGACATCTAGATGTGAGAGGCATGAGCTGCTCCTCTATGCAGACTCCATAATCAAATATACTCCTTGTGTGTACTTCCTAGTCACACATAAGTTCTACATATAAAAGGTACCTTTCCATGTGTTTCCCCCATATGTATCCACTCTTCCCATGGATGCTGTGTGTATTTGTGTGTCACCTTCCCTTTGGCATTCAAGAGGAGGCACAGTACCTAGTGCCACTGGTGAAATGTACTGACCTTGACTCCCAAACTCATTCCTCCCCAACTTTTAGAAAAAAGGCTTACAGGTAGAATAGAGAAACTTTATGGTAAGAAAGCCATGCAATCAGGAAGAAGGAAAAGTGGCTACAAGAAGTACTCTGGAACTCTGGAAGAGTACAGAACCTATGTACAGCAGATGCTGAAGAAGTCTACGTAACACCATCACAGATGACTGCAATGGGTGTAGTACCAGGGCAGAGTCTTGGAGAAATATATTCTCTCTCCATCTCCTCTCACCTCTCCTCTTCCTATGAGATAAGGTCTCCCATCTTGTCCAGGCTTTACGTCCAAAGTCTGTAGGGGAGAGTGAGGTTGACAACTTTTCAAAGCTTGGTGTCACTTAAATCCAATTCACAGACAAGTCAAAACATCTCCCTTATGATATCATGGGTCCTATTTGAGAATGAAATTACCACCATTACCACCACCACCAACAACATATCCATCATCACCATCATCATCACCATTATCAACAACTACAACAGTGGACACTCCTGAGCCTAATCCCACTGCTGATCAGCACAGAAGCTTTGACCTGTCTTCTGACATTGGTAAATTTCTCTTTCTTAAGCAGCGTACCCAATTCCAAATCATCATTTTTTTATGTACATAGTACAGACAACTAGCTGGAATTAATTCTACTACAGGCCATAGCTCCCAGATTAAGTGATCCCATAGCTTCAGGCTGCCCATAAGCCAAACTTATAGGGAGGTACCGTAAGCCCAAAGAAGCCAAATGTCTCCTCTAGTTATTTGCTCACTTTAAGAAACTCTTTGCTCCTTTATGGGCTAGGGAAGCTTGGTTTTTATTTAAAAAACCATACTTTGCATTGTAAGCTTTTTAATATCATAAAGTAAATAATGACCAACATACAAGAATATCTTCTGTTTGAAGAAAAACTATATGATCAGTAGAAGCTAATCCGGGGGCTTGGACCTAATTTAGAACAGTGGGGGAAAGTAGGAAAGTGGTGTTAAACCATGATGAGCCTGGCAATGAATTTGGAATCCATATACCACCAGAGATTAAACTGTAAGTTAATGAACATAACAGGTTGCAAAGGACATTTTCCATCTTCCATCTTGCTTGCTGAACTTTGAAAAGTAAGTGATGCCCAGTGAAGGGTGATGGAGTTATGTGTACATGCTCAATAAATCCTCTGTCTCAGTGTACAATAGATGGCTCAGTGGATGATAGACAGCTCAGTGTGACTTATTTCCCAAAGTTACTTGCTGTTTACATGTGAGACAATGTGCCTAGGTTTATACAGGAAATGTTTTGTTGATATTTTTTATACTATGCCATTTCATTAAGTATTTTTGTTTTGAGTTTGACTATTAAAGGTAAACACATTGATGGGTGTTGCTGACTATTTCAAGGTAAACACATCATTCATGAACTCTGTGATAGTAACATTAGGCCAGGCATTAGGCAGGGAGCTATATGTTCAGCAAAAGGAGAACAGTAATGGAGTAATATAGAGTCCAAGTCAAAAAAAGATTCCCTTTGGATGGTGAGGTCCTCCAAATGCTGGCAGATAACACTGTGCTGATTGTACCAAGTCCTGAAGTATTGAACAACATCTTGGAAAAGATCTGTAAGGGAAACCAAAGAGGATGAATGATGTCTATTACCCAGAGTTGATGAGTTTAAGGTAATGGGGAAGCATATGGTGGGCAGCAAGAATTCTGTACCATATGAATGAATGAATAAATAAATACTTATTAAGTGTTTACTATATGTAAAGAGTTGTCTTAAATATTAAGGATGTGAATTGTCTTTTCTATCTCAAGACAGTCCCTATTATGAAGGTGCTCACATTCTATCAGGAAACAGAAAAAGGAGGTCTCAGCTGCAAGTCAGATGGAAAGGCCTCCATCACCTTAACCTCATGAATTCCTTGGAGACAGTGGCGTTCCATGTCTTACTGCCATATAGCCCACACTGGCAAAATGTTTGTATTGAAAAGATAATTTTTTGATTTCACAGAAAGTGTGGGGGTCAGTAAAAAGAGCTTTACAACTTCCTGAGAGCAATTCAGTCCACTCTCTTCCTCCTCTTCAACTCTGGATTAAGTTTATTGCCTATCTGTCTCAACTAATAATATTGGATGAGTTCTATAGGATGTTCATCCAAATGCATGTAGAAATCTGGGTAATAGACATCATTTATCTTCTTTGTTTTTCCTTACGGATGGATAGTCCAATCTCCTTTGGATGATTATAGATCTTTTCCAAGATGCTGTTCAATATTTCAGGACTTGATACAATCATCAGCACAGTGTCATCTGCAGGCACTTGGAGGACCTTGCCATCCAGGGAATCTTTTTTTGACTTGGACTCTATATTAGATCTCCTCCATTACTGTTCTCCTTTTGCTGAACATATAGCTCCCTGCCTAATGCCTTGCCTAGTGTTACTATCACAGAGTTCATGAATGAGGTGTTTACCTTGAAATAGTCAGCAAAACCCATCAATGTGTTTACGTTTGATAGTCAATTTCAAAACAAAATTTTTGTTTTTTGTATTTTTACATTTTACTGTTGAGGAAACTGAGGTGAAAATTAACTTGCCCAGGGTCAAACAGTGAGTAGCGTCTGGGGCCAGATTTGAACTCAGGTCTGCCTGACTCCAGATCCAGTGCTCTCTCCACTGTGTCAGATTTGGAATCAGAAGACCCGGGAGGGGCCCACCATCTTCAGTACCTCTAACACCAACACTGCCACTCACGAGTAGATAAATCCAAGAGCCTCAGAAGTGGCAGAAACCTTCAGACCACTGATTCTCCAGATCAGGTCCCACTGCCCAACCATCATCCAGGAAAGCTAATATGACTCCAAAAAGGAAATCCTTGCCACCAAAGTCCTTGACACTGTCCAACGGTTCAGCATCAGAAACCAATATGGTTTTATCAATTGAAATATCACTAAAGAATGTGCCTTATCATCTGCTTTGCTACCACACTCTGGGGCAGACCTGAGTTCAAATATGGCCCCAGACACTGTGTGATCCTGAGGAGATTACTTTTCACCTCAGTTTCCTCAACTGTAAAAGAGAGATAAATAGTATCTACCTCACAGGGCTGTTGTGAGCATCAAATGAAATGATATTTGTTTAAACAAAGGCATGTAGCACAATGTCTAGTACACAATAGATACTATATCAATGCACATGCCCTTTTCCTTCCCCACTGTTACCACGCTCATAAAGGACCTCCTTAACATCTTTCCTACCTGGAAAATTGCAATACTCTTATTAACAGCATGATCAATGAGTCTTTGCTTCTTCTCATCCATTCTTCCTAGCATTGAATAATTTTCCTTATTCATATACTGGGTCATATCACTCCTTTTTTCAATTTCCTATTACTGATCAAATAAAGCTCCAATTATTTTGCTTGATATATGAAAGACCCAGACACCCTTATGTCACATAATTCCCTTTCACACCCCTTCATACTATGCTCAAATTGGGGACCTCCCTTTCTTAGATGCATTCTAAATTTTGCCGCCTTCATATCTTTATTCATGCCATTCAACGTGCTTGGACTCTCCTCTTTTCCCTCTTTGTTCAATTCCTGATCATTCTTTAAAGCTCAACTCAAATGCCCACCTTTCTCTATGAAGCCTTCTCTGATCTCTCATCTTCATTATCTTTTCAAACCTTACATAGCATTTTGCTCTTCACTTATTTAACAGGGCTGTTATGTCTTACTTTGAACCAGAGTTATCTTTATATACATCTTTTTAAAATTTATTTATTTTATTTTTAACTTATGAAATAAAACATGCATTTCCATAACATAGAATTTTTTAAAAAACAGATGATTGCACATGAAATTGCATAATAAAGTTATCATGTACATTTCTTTTTTTCCCTTATTTTCTACCCCCTCCCCCGCCAAGATGGCTATCATTAAACATAAGTAGGTATATGTATGTAAAGTCATTCTATTCATATTTCATTTATCACTTCTTTCTCTGGACGCAGATAGCATTTTCCTTCATATGTCTTTTGTTTTGGGTATTTATTTGGGTATTTATAATAGCCAAAATGACTTAGTCAATCAAAGTTGTTTTTAAAGCAATATTGCTGTTACTGTATACAACATTCTCTTGGTTCTCATTTCGCTCTTCATCATTTCATACAAATCTATCCATGTTTTTCTAGAATCCAGAAACTCATTGTTTCTCCTAGCATAGTAGTATTCCATCACAATCATTTAACATAACTTGTTCAGCCATTCCCCAACTGGCAGGCATCCCTGAAACTTCCAGTTCTTTGCCACCACAAAGAGAGTTTTGTATGCATCTTAACCCCCATGTAGACTATAAGTATCATGAGGGCAGGAGGTGTATCTTGTATGTGGGTATTTATAAGATCATAGGCTAAGTGTGTCTCTTGGTCTCCCCTTTTCCTTGAGGGAAAGCCCATGGTAGTGCTCTTCCCTTGGGTGTGCCAGGCAAACCCAGCCCACTGTTCCATGAACTCTGTGGTCTTATGTAGACTTTGCCTTTTCCCAAGCACTTAGCATAATATTTTTGAAGAAAGTAGGTGCCTAATAATAAGTGCTTATGTAATACAATTGAATGAATATAACATTAATCTTCCAAAGACAATTTTGTCTTATATTGAACCTCATTAAATTATTTTGTCTTGTTTTCCTTGTTACATCCACCAACAAGTGGTTATATTATTAATATTTAACAGCCCAAGACAAAGAAAGGAACAAATTACTACATAATATTTAACAGTAGCATCATTGCTTTACAGACCTAAGTGAGCTTCTGAATCTTTTATCTTCCATTCTCATCCTTAATTCAAGCTTTGAGCGTCCCTCTCTGTCTCTGCTCATCTTGAATCCTTCAGAGGAATTGAAAGAAATAAAAACAAAGAGTAAAAGGATGCAGGAAAAATTAGAAGCACCCCTGTAACAATAATGTTGCTTGCAGATGTTGTGGGGGCATAAGACCAGCAACACCAGCACACAGGAGGGATGCTAGCACAGGTTCTTTGATCTGCTTTTCTAAAGGAAAGCAACTTTAGGGGAGGCAGAGCCAAGATGGCAGAGTGAAAGCAAAAACATACCGGAGCTCTCTCACAAATTCTTTCAGATACCCCTTGAAAAATGAATCTGAACAAATGTGAGAGAGGTAGAATCCACCAAGAGACAGAGTGTGGCAGATTTCCAACGCAGCAGAGCCCAGAAAGTCAACAAAAGGGATCTGTTGCACTGGGCTGGGAGAGCACTGAGAGCGAGGAACTACACCTGACCATACTGGAATGGGAGCAGGCCCAGCCCACTGGCTGCGGTGGCGATGCCCAGACCTCTCAGCGCACGATGGGAGTCTGTCAGAGCTAGGTGAGACAGAAGTTCAGAGCCTGTGGCAGCAGCAGCTGCTACTCCTGGAGCTATCAGCCTACAGTCTAAAGGATTGAAACTTACCTTCTTGAACTTCTGGGAGCCAAGGTGATTGAGTAAACTCCAAGAGTAATCATCCCTCCCTTGCTGACCTTGAATAACCCAGAGAATATTGCCTTAGGAAAAACCCTGGAGTAGAGGAGTCAGAAGTAGGAGTTCAGTAGTCTTTTAGCTCAGGAAAATAGGAAGACAGGCCCCTCTTGTGGTGGCAGAAGGAGACCAGTGCAGGAAGGGAGGCATCCCAGCAAGCCCCACCTCAGCGGACCAGCAGGAGTTCCTGAGCTGGAGTTGGAGCTGGCAAGGACCAACACCAGGACCAGAGCAGATAACTGCTGAGGCCACCCATGCCATATAGTGCAGGCCTAGGGGAAGAGGAGACTTCCAGCAGCCAGACCACCCCTCCTCCACATCTCATGCTGTGAACTTCAGTGTAACCCCAGGGAAACTCAGAAAGACTTCACCAGGCCTCCATCCTTGGCACACACCAGTTAGCTCCTGATCAGCACTAGGTGAGCTGCAGCAGTATATAGCTTCTAGCTGACAAAACCAGAGGCCACAGCACACGAAACCAGTAACCAGGCCCCTAGCTCCCAACACAAGACACTTGGGACAGAGTCCCCTGGGCCTCAGAAGCAGAGATCTACTTTAAAAGCCAGAAAAAAGGCAACCACCATGAAGAAGCAAAGTAGAAAAGTAAAAAAGACCATTGAATTGTATTTTGAGGACAGAGAAGATCAAAATACAAATTCAGAAGAGGACAGCAAGGACACTATACCCACATCTGAAACCTCAAAAGGGAATATGATCTGGTCTCAAGGCCAAAAAGCATTCTTGGAAGAGCTTAAAGAGGATTTTAAAAGCCAAATTAGAGCGGTAAAAGAAAAATTGCAGAACCTAACAGGAGAAGTAAAAGAGAGGTAAAAGAAAAATTACAGAACCTAACAGGAAAAAATGACTCCTTGAAAAGTAAAATTGGCAAAATGGAAAGAGAGATACAGAAGCTATCTGAAGAAAACAATTTGTTAAAAATTAAAATTGGGCAAGTAGAAGCTAATGACTCTATGAGGCATCAAGAATCAGTCAAACAAAATCTAAAGGATGAAAAAATAGAAGAAAATATAAAATATCTCATTAGAAAAACAACTGACCTGGAAAATAGATGCAGGAGAGATAATCTAAGAATTATTGGTCTTCCTAGAAAGCCATGATGAAAAAAAGAGCCTGGATAGTATCTTCTAAGAAATCATCAAAGAAAATTGCCCTAAGATCCTAGAACCAGAGGGTAAAATAGTCATCAAAAAAGTCCACTGATCACCCCCTGAAAGAGATGCCAAAATGAAAACTCCAAGGAATATTGTAGCCAGTTTCTAGAATTATCAGGTCAAGGAGAAAATACTGCAAGGAGCCAGAAAGAAACAATTCAGATATCATGGAACTACAGTCAGGATCACACAGGATGTTGAAGCTTCTGTATTAAAAGATCAGAGGGATTGGAGTATGATATTCCAAAAGGCAAAGGAGCTTGAACTACAACAAGAATCAACCATCCAGCAAAACTGAGCATAATCTTTCAGGCAAGCAGATGGACATTCAATGAAATAAGAGAATTCCAGACCTTCCTGATGAAAAGGCCAAAGCTCAATGGAAAATCTGATCTTCAAATACAAGATTCAAGAGAGACATAAAAAGGTGACCATGGAAAAAAAGAAAAAAACACCTTGTTATTCAACAAAGGCAAATTGATTACATCCCTAAATGGGAGGATGATGCTTGTTAATTTTGAGAATGGTATAGTTAGTACAATATCTAAAAGGGATATACATAGACATATATTGACTGATATGATGATTAAAAACGTAATTAAGGGATATAAAGGGATTGTAATGGGAGAAGAGGTAAGGAAGAAGAAAAGTGTAAATTACATCACAGGAAGAGGCACAAAAACATATTATAGTAGAGGGAAAGAAGGGAGAGAGAAGAACAGTGTTTGAGCTTTACTCTCATCAGATTTGGTTCAAGGAGGGAATAACATACTCTGTTAAGTAGAGAAATTAAACTTGCCCTATAGGCAGTAGGAGCAGAAAGGGGAAAGAAAAGGGGTGGGGTTAGAAGGGAGGAAAGAAGTAGTAAAAGAAAAGGGTAAGATAAGGGCGGGGCTGACAGGGAGGAAATATTGAAGGATGTGGTAGTCAAAAGGAAAGCAACTTTAAAAGGGTCAATAATGTTACTTTAATCAAACATATATATGTGTTTATATGTATATATGTATATGCATGTATATATATGTATATGTGTATATGTATAAGTATGTGTATGTGTATGTATATGTGCATGTGTATATATGTATATCCTGAACTTCAGAGCAAATACAAATAGAAATTGCAAGCAGAAATTATATAAACAAAGAAAATAACACAAGTCAGCAGACAGGGCTTCTAACTTTCTGACCATAGCAATACATACATAGTTACCAGAGACAGAAGCATCAACATCTGGGTTTTCAAAGCTGGGAGAGTTCCTTAATGGCTACCCAGAGTCTTATCTGGCTACATCACATGAGCACTCTTCCCATGAGTGAACCCCAAAGCAAAATGTTAAGCTCAGAGTATATATACACTTCTTTGGGGTCAGAGGGCATCAAAACCCTTGTGACCCAAGCTCATATGACTTAGGCTTCCATGTGACTTAAGCAAGTCACATGGGCCTATTAATGGATGAGAAATATCTTCCCCAAAATAGACAGCCCTTTTTAGGGCCCACTTTCCCATTGCTAATTAATCAAGTAATGGGGAGTTCTAATTCAGTGCTCTACTCCCCTTAAACCCAGGCAACACAGTCTAATTGCAGCAGCTTCTGAACCCGAAGGAAACATGTCCGGCTCTGCCCGCTCAGGCACGTAGCTTTAAAATCTTCATAACTCTATAATTACTACACTACTTTCCTTCATATTTGGCTTGATTTTCCTTTCTTAATGAGGACTACAATCTTGATAAGTTTGAAGCTTGCCGCCTCTGCTGTGCATGAATTCTAAGTGGGGGACTGGAAATGGGTGTTGCCATTTTCCCAGCCTTTGTGGATATCTCAGAAGCAGCTGACTTACTCCAGGCTGTGACATTCAAAAACCTGGTTTCTGGGCCAAGCTCAATTATGGATATTTTCATTCCAAAGGGGTCACTTGAGGAACTAATTCTGAGCAGTTAAAAAGAAAGATGAAGACTTATTTATATGTGTACTGAGGTATACTTTTTAGTTCTAAGCAGATACCTGAGATTTTGGTTCCTTGTATACTAAGTATTTTAATCCAATCAATCAATCAACTAATTGACATGTGTTTATTAAGCACCTACCATTTCCCTTTTTGTCAAAATATTATTGTTCCTACTGTTACTGCTGTTCAGATTTTAGGATTGCAAGACTTACCTGAAATGCCATTTGATGGTTAACAGTGCCTTTTCACTATGTGTGCTTTCAGTATGAACTTTAAGTCCTAGTCACTTTCATGTCTGCTTCTCAATTTTTGGTGCCATCACTTCCTGTAATGTGTTCAATGGCCTAACTGTAAAACTTTTTATTGTTTTGAGAATTTTTTGTTAATTTTTATTTGATATCCCTATTTGCTTTAGTTTAATCAGGGCTATTTCTAGTTACGGAGTAGTACTTTTTACTAGACTCAGGCTGTAGAGGTTGCATTTTATATTATCTTAGTAAAAATGGATTGCTAGAATTTTTGAAGAAAGAAAAATGAAGAAACACGAAGCAAGAAGTGACTAGAACCATGAACTGGAAGCTGAGAACATTGGATCTAGTCCATGATCTTTCACTGACTCACTGTGTATTCTTAGGCAAGTCTTAATCTTGTCATGACTCAGTTGCCCCACCAATAAAATGCAAGCAATAGGACTTGCAATATAAAAATATAAAATACAACCTCTACAGCCTTCATATTTCACGGGATATGTAGAAAAAGCTCTAGTCTATCTTACCAGACTTGCACAACATTGATCTCTCTTATGTACTCTACATTCTAGTCAAACTGGCTCACTTGTTATTTCTGGTGCATGGCAATACTTTCTTCCACCTTCATTTCTTTGCACAATCTGTCCCCGCTCTGACTGGAATTTTTTCTCTCTCTGTATTCCCAATCCTTGGAATCCCTGACTTCCTTCAAGGCTCAGCTCAGGGACCATGCCTAAGGAAATCTTTCTTGATTCCCCCCAGATATTAGTACTCTTCCATCAAATGGCATTTCAGGTAAGTCTTTAGAATCCTAAAACCTAGATAATAGAAGGAATGTCGTGAAATAGTAGGAACAATGTATACTTTTTTGTACATTGTATTATCTTTATACATATTGGATCCTCTAAAGAGAGTGAATGCTCCTTGAGGACAGGGACTATTTGCCTTTTTTACTGTTTGTCTTCGTCTTTAAAATATATGTATATAAAATTAAAAAAATATATATATTTTTTTCAAATAGAGCTCCTCCTTCTCTTCCTCTTTCCTCAAGGGAAAAGAAAACCTCCCGTTACCAACATGTATCATCAAGCAAAACAGATTCCTGAGTTATCTCGATTTCCAGATTTAACATGTCCCCAGCATGATGCCTTATACATTGTAGGCGCTTTACAGATGTCTTTAAGGTAAATATGATTCAACTATTATATTCATACTATGATCCTTAGGCATTGAAATAAGATACAGCATGGAGTCAGGAAGACCAGGATCAAAGACCCACCTCAGATGCTTACTAGCATTGTGACATTGGGCAAATATCTTGTCAGTGCTCCAGGTAACATTCTGAGGTTCAGTTGCAGGGTGGTTGCAGATCTGCTTTGGTAGATGGAGCTTCCTCAGATGGAATCCATTGTACCAGTAAAGTCACAGGTCTCTTCCAAAACAGGTCTATTAAAACCCCCCAAAACCAAACCAAAACAAACCTACTATACTAATTCATCATCATGATGTGAAGGTGACCCAGAGTTCTCAAAGGCTTAATTATCAGAGTGCAAGCTGGACAGACAAGTATAGTGGTGGTTGATGGATTGTGTAGATAGCTAAGTTAGCAATATTCATTACTAGGATTGGCTAAAGAGTGATGAAATTTTTGGCTGCATCAACTTTTTAAAAAAATTTAATGTACAATGATCCAAGACAATCCTAAAAGACTCATGATGAAGCATACTATTTGCCTCCAGAGAAAGAATTGATACTATTTGAATACAGACTAATGCATACTATTTTTCTCTCTCACCTATTTTCTTTTCACTATTCACAAGTAACAAGGGTATAAACTCTCATCATCTCTTGATTATTATAATAACCTTTTAACTGGTGTCTCTGATTCATTTCTCTTCAGTTCATACTCTCTTTCATTCTTTTGCTTTTACTCAAGTCTTCTTGTAGGAAATGACTAATATGGAAATGTTTTACATGATTGCACATGTATAACCTATATCTGATAGCTTAATGTCTGAGGTGAGGGAAGGGAAGGAAAGACGGATAGAATTTGGAATTCAAAACTTTAAAAAAGCCCAAATGCTAAACAATTGCTTTAACATGTAATTGGGGAAAAATAAAATATATATTTAAAAATTTTAATGTGTTGATACATTTTTTGCTACAACAGATACTTCTCACAACCCAAACAATATTCCCCCAAAAAGTTGGTTTAAAGAAGAAAAAGTTAGTAACAAAAAGGATAGATATGTCCATCACCTTAGACAACAGTTCCATCAACTCTTGAAGACCATTTATTAAGTTATGAAGAGGGTGAATTTGTTGTTCCTCAGACTCAGGAGTACCCACGAGGAGAAAGTACAGATCCCTGACATAGTCAAGTAAGTTTATTCAGGCGAGGGAAAAGATTAAATAATCCCCCAAGGTTCTTGTGTGGTTATACCACAAGATGCTTATGGATCACCGGGAATTTCTTGGATGAAAGGAGTATGAAATAATGATAGCGTGGCATTAACAGTGGTACACTCTGGACTAGACAAACATTTTAGTGTAGCATTGAGTAGAATTTCAGGTGGCCCTGTCTCATTGAAGCTGATATACTCTGAAATGTGGCAACAGTCAGTGGCTAGAATTGGGTTCCTAAATTACATTTCTGATGCAATATGCAAAGTAGAAAAGTTTGGAAACCTGATAATACAACCAGGATAATTTTCTTCCTTCAATTTTATGTTGATAGAAAGTTTACTTTCATTGTAGGTTTGTAGTTTATGGAGAAATTTTTGTTGCCCTTTGAACTGAAAGAATGACCTATGAAGGTTAAGCAATACAGCCATTCTTTAGAATTAATTTCCCTTTCATTTTACTACCAGCTCAATGCAGGCAAGCACAAGATATGTCCATATTGCATAAGCGTCACATATAAAAATTCGACTACAGATAACCATCCTGGTTTCAAATGCATTTTGCTGGGAATAATCCAAAGTAACTTCATGGCATAATTAAAATTAAAAGCTATACAGTCCCTGGATGCACTGAGGACCTGCAGGCTTCCAAAAGGTTCATATGTCTTATCCTTCCTGCACAATTACTTCAGTTCCTCTTTATATAACCTGGCATGGGGAGAGAGAAAAGGGGAGGAAGGCAATGTCAAAGGTAAATAACAAAGCCCTTTATGAAATTAACTTACATTTTGGCAAATGACTTAATCAGCAAATCATCAACTTTATGCCAAAGAGCATGCCAGAAACCTTCAAGGTGCATAGCATCCATTAGGGTGGATGGAGTGAGTTTCAATCATTTTGAAATCTTCCCTTTGCCCTGTTCTGACCACTTCTGAGGCAGAAGCAAAAGTGCTTGGCCTTTTCTTCAATTTAATTATAACCTTTAGTCCCTTCCTGCTTTGGATGGGATGATAAGAAGGCGAAGCAACTTCTATCTCTCCTGAGTCTATTTTTCTTGCAGTGTCATCTTCTATGAAGGAAACTGACCCTTGGCGTGTGAAGGGTCTTACAAATACTATGAAACTTTTCTTCACAGTAGACAGGATTACCTCACCCATTGTTCATGTAAATGGTACAAAGGGTTCATTTCAGGGGATCATATCACCGAAAACTATTAAAAGGGAAACATGATCGGGTGGGATTGCAAATAGTGCCTTGGAAGACAAAGTAACAATGAGAGACAGTGTGGTCTCTAGAGTTAGGAAGACATAGGTTCAAGTCCCACCTCTGATACATACTGACTGTGTCACTCTGGACAAATCATTTCACCTTTCCATGTCCCAGGAATTCTAAGACAATCAGCTTGTGTGATGATGTATGCTGGTAGAGAAGGTTCCTTACCTGCTCAATACATCAATGTACTCTGATTAATGTATAGCCAAGAAGCCTTGTTAATTGAATCTTGCTAATCAATCCAGCAGTCTGTATGGTATTTCATAAATGGTATAGTGGAAAGAACACAGTTTTGGAATCAGAAGAAATAAGTTCAAATCCCAACTCTACTACCTCTATGACTTTAGGCAAGTCAAGGACATCTCTCTGGGCCTCAGTTTCCTTACCTGTAAAATGAGAGTGTTGGACTAAATGACTTTTAATATCCCTAAGCCAGTGTAGAGTTCAATAGAACTCAGCTAGGTCCCTAGATTATTTGCCCCATGTAATGTTGAATAAACTCCCCAGTATCATCTATGTTTCTGTCTACACTATCCCTTGGAATTCCTCCTCTTCTCCATTCTTCCACCCCAGTCTCCACTTTTATCTGTATGCTTCAATGCTTAAGTCAAAGCCTATCCTCCTCCCCTTTCCCCACAGAACACTTTGTTTTGGATCTTTCTAATCACTTAGAGGTTGCATTTCTATGTATTAAGGCTATTGCACCATCCCCTACTGGACTGTAAGTTTCATGAAGGCAAGAATTGCATCTGATGTGAACTTTATATCTCTCCATGCACATAGAATGGTGCTCTATACACTTCAATTCAAAAAGCACCCAATTAGCACCCATTAAGTACCCAATATATACAAGAGACCACAGTAAGCACCACAGAAACCAAAGACAAAACAATCAACAAAACAACAAAATGGTCCCTATCATTAAGGAGCTTGCATTCTTCTGGGGGATACGACATATGGACAGATAAGCAAACACAAGATAATTGGAGGAAGGAGAGAAAAACTGTGGAAACTTGGAAAGGTTTGGCATGGAAGATGCACCTAGGCCTAGCAAGGAGCTAATGATTCTAAGACAAGAAGGGGATGGTATGCATTCTAGGCATGGGGTCAAGGCAAAGACTTGGGAGATGGTATGGTGGTTACTCACTAGGGCAGTTTCACTTGAATGTTAAAGGATATGAAGAATAGTCATACAAAATGTTTAGAAAGGCAGGCTGGTGATATATTGTGAAGACTTACAAAGTCTTTATTATATAGGTAGCAGTGAAATACCAAAGAGTTTTAATGGGAGAGTAACTCTTCCTATCTGGGCTTTAGGAAATTCATTTGGCAGCTACATCTCTAAAGTATGAACTGGAGAGAAATGAAGCATAGATACCAGTTAAGATGTTATTATAATAATCTAGAGATTATGAGAGCCTATACTCTGCAGGTTACTTGTGCATAGTGAAAGAAGAATGGGTGACAGAGAGATTTTGTGGAAGTAGAATCAACAAGTCTTAATAGCTGATTGGAGAGGGAAGGGAAAGGTGAAGAGTCAAGGACAGCTCAGAGGTTGTGCTAAATTAATGTTTGCTGATCGAATTAATTTATTTTGGGAGGGAAGGTTGTTTTGTTTGGTTATCTGATCTCAATTTCAAAATTTTGAACATTTGGAATAGACAGACTGAAGAATACTAAAATCCAGTTGACTTGATGTACCTTTGGAATGAGAATCAACTTTGAGAAGCCATGTCATTAATGGCTGTTGTTCTTTTAAGACAGTAAAATAAATGTTTATATATGCTTCTCTATTCAATCATTTGGGGCAGCTAGGTGGGTCAGTGGATAGAGTACCAGGTCTGGAGTCAAAACTGGCCTGAGACACATACTGGCTATGTGACCCTGGGCAAGTCACTTAACTCTGTTTGCTTCAGCTTCCTCATTTGTAAAATGAACTGGAGAAGGAAATGGTAAATTGCTCCAGTATCTTTGACCAGAAAACTCCCAAAAATGGAGTCAGGAAGAGTTGGATGCAACCAACAACAGTATTCAATCATGTAGTCAGCTGGCAACTTTACTTGGATGTGGGACACATGCCTGGACCTCTAGGAGGTGATGAAGAAAGGAGTATTTTAGTGAAGTGGCCCCAACTTTGGAAAAGCTTTCTGGGTTACATCAGATATATTTTATTCCAATGTGTTGTTCAGACATAGTAACTGAAGGGTGCACTTCCAGATCTTGCTTGTGGGTTTTAAATTAAAATATCATTTATTTGGATTGAAGGGCAGAGATTGAAGGCACACATTTTATTAATATTTTCCAGTCTGTATGTTTTATGTTGACAGCATTCAGACTGCAGATTGCAGAATCGAAAATTGCTTCTTTTTGGAAATTATACCTTACAGTTAAATGGGGGGGGGGGCAGAGAGGAGGGGTTGTGTATAGCTCTTCCAGTGGTTCAGCATTCCCCTGATGGAAATTTGGGAAATTTTGTGTGGGAACTCCACAGAGGATCAAGTGGGGGTGACAGGAGACCAAGTGGCCCTGTCTTACCAAATGCATCAATGAAGTTTGCTAGGAAACTCGATCTCCTCCCCTCCCCACCCCCCCAACCATACATCAGTATTTGTGGCTCACTGTCTTCTACAGCAAAATGTGCAAGCCACAGGCGGCCACCTAATGACAGGGAAGGAATGTAAAACACTACAGTTTGGCAACTCCAGATTTCATCTGGATGCAAAAGGCCGGGCCCACATCTCCCTCCCAGTTCTCTTTAATTTGCTTCTAAAGTCCCTGAGCCATCCCCTAAGGTGAAATGATGCGGGAGTTCTGGATTCTAGAGTTTGGAGGACCCCCCCACCCCAGCCTGATTTCTGTTGAATGATTCTGTACAGAGCAAACATGCGCAAGTCTTCCGATCTTAGGAAGCTCCACCCCTCCTCCTTTCAATTCCACCTCCTCCAATCTATAGCTTGACACTAATGCCTTACGACTGGTTTGCCAAACTTTAGATCGTTCTCCCCGCCCCCACTCCGTTGACAGTGAAAATCTCATTCACTTTGATGCGAGGAAGCGAATTTGCAGTAAGAATGCGACTGCACCAGCGGGTTTAGCTGGGTAACTCCACCAAGTGGTGGAGAGGAGACCATGCTCTCTCTCTTCTCTTTTTCTCCCTCCCTTTTTTCGATTCACTCTCCTTCAAGCCTTCTCCCCCACCCCCACTTCGCCTCCTTTCCCCAAGCTTAAGGCGGATTCCTCTCTCCGGGTTTTCGGAGCTCCTTTCTCAAATCCACCTCCCGGCTGGGAAGAGCCGCGCCAGGGGTAGAGAGAACGAGAGAAATAGCTCCCCAGAAGTGACTGATGATCAGAGGGAGAGAGCGTGGGGACTAGAGAGGCGGCGCCGGGCTGCGCTGTTTTACTTTCAAACTGAGAAGCATTCGCATAGACACTCTCCCTCACTCTGCTACTCTCATCCATAGACAGCAGCAGCAGCAGCAGCAGCAGTGGGGGCGGCCGCGGCGGCGACACAGCCTTGAGAAGAGCGAAAGATGGGGCTTAACCATCAGCGTCCGGCTGTTAGCAAGTGAAAACGACTGGAGGCAATTAAAAGTCCCTGGATTGGTCGCCCCCCACCCCCCACCCCCTTGGCTGTCACCCACAGAGGCGCAGGGCACAAGGGACTGGGGTGGGGGTGACTGATTTGCCGTGGGGTGAGGGGTGGGGAGGCAAGGTGTGGGGAGAGGATTCCTCACTTGGAGGAGCTGGAGGAGGCTGAAGTAGCTGGAACACTCATATCGGTCTGCACAGCCTAGACTGTGAATCGGTACTTTCCCACTGCCTCACCCTCCCTCGCTTCATTCCTCGACCCTCCCCCTGGCGGCCCCCCCACCCCTCTTCCCCAGTGGCGGCACTCAGCCCCCAGAGAGAGGGGACTGGCGAGAGATTCAGACGCACCGGCTGGGACAGAAAAGTCGCGCTCGGGGTTGTGTGCGATGCCTTTTGCCAAGCGGATTGTGGAGCCCCAGTGGCTGTGCCGGCAGAGGCGGCTGGCCCCCGGCCTGGCTGAGGACGAGAGTTTGGGCTGCGAGGAGCCACCGCCTCCTCCGCAGCAGCAGCCGCCGCCGCGGCCGCTGGGGCAGCGGGCGCCTGCTCAACGGCGGGAGGAGGCTGAGGCACCGCGGCTGGAGGAGAGGGACGAGGCGGCTGGGCTGCCAGAGACCGCGGCGGGGGAGGCGAAGCAGCCTCAGCAGTCACAGCCACCACCGCTGCAGCTACGGAGAGAAGCACCCGGGGCAGCTGCTCAGGCGGAGGCTGCAGTGGTGGCGGCCGGGGCCCCCGGGAGCGAGCCATCCTCTGCGGCTGCAGCGATGTTAATGATGTTGGATTTGTGCTCAGTCAGTAATGTGGCTCTGTCCCGGATCCTCCGGCAGCTCTCCGATGTGGCCCGGCATGCATGCACTCTCTTCCAGGAGATTGAGGGTGACATACAACTGACCCATCGCCGGGTCCGGGCGCTCCAAGGCAAGATCAGCGGTGTCCAGCGCATTTTGGGCACCATGGATCCCAAGCAGGAGGCAGTGCGTAAGTATTTGGACACTTCTTCCACTGCAGCCTTTCGACCCCTCCTCCTCACAGCCTTCAAGGGGTACTGCACCCAATGTTGCGCACACCTCCTCCCATCTTCCCTTCACAAAGTCTGGATGGGTTTTGACACGACTGGCTCCCTGCCCCTACCCGAACTCCATCTCCATCTCCAGGAGTTGCCAGGCTTGCTTTGGGGATTTGTGGGGCGGACACCCCGAGGTCAGGGAAACGGTGATAGGGAGTAATGAGGGAAAGTTTAGTGGGGCTCCCGCTGGACTAGCGTCGAGACGCGGATTGAGGTGGAAGTGCGAGAAGAAGGGAGAAGATGGGGAACAAATAGGGAAGAAAAGGTCGTCGCCCTTTCAACCCTCTTTTTGCTTCCTGGAGAATCTTCAATTTCTCCCCTCTCTCCTCGGGGAGAGTGGAGAAGGTTGGGAATCGAAGGTCGGGTGGCAGCGGTTGTCATTTATGAGCATCTGGAAAGTGCTAGCAGATGTGTGTGTGTGTGTGTGTGTGTGTGTGTGTGTGTGTGTGTGTGTGTCTGGGGGATATCCGAGCTCATGAGCCAGATTTGGTGCTTGCTGTGTTTGACGGTAGAGAATAAGGAATGGGGCTGCGGGTTTCCTGAACAGCACCTGGCATGGTGTGTGTGTGTGTGTGTGTGTGTGTGTGTGTGTGTGTGTGTGTGTGTGTGTGTACGACAGAGAGAGAGAGAGAGAGAGAGAGAGAGAGAGAGAGAGAGAGAGAGAATGTAAACTGGCAGTTTCTGAGATTCTGTGAATGAATTGTAGGGCTTCCTGCGCCAATATCTGCGGCCCAAAGAGTCTGCTGGTTGCAGAGAGAAAAAGGATTTAAGTAGAGAAAAGGAAGGCACAAGCTGAGGGAAAGGAGTAGACCCGGGAATCTAGTACAGGGTTATAACCGTGCAGTCCTCATCTGGCACAGCTGGGCAATCCTTTGCTAGTATTAAATGATAGAAAGGCGGCAGTTCTTCGGGGAGGCATTCCAAAACGGAGCACAAACGGTATTCTCTAGCTCTGTAGGGCACATATTTGGAGACATAGATACACGTGTGTATGATTGTTTAGCTATAGACGTTTATATGCAACCTCAGCCTTTGCTCTGTTACCAAGAGGGATGATGTGCCTGTGTGTGGCGTCTGAAGCGGTTTGGGTCGGAACATGAGAGATGATGTCAGTGGTTTCTGACTTACATAAGAAGCTTCCTGTCTAGGATTTCTGATATTGCTGCATATGCGCTAGTGAAAGGGTTGGCTGCTAGATGGAGGGGAGAGAGAGCAAGGATGGGGGGCAGAGCTTTATATGGAAGCCTCCCTGGGGATTTTCCAGGCATCTCTGATAGTCACTTAAAACCCAACCTTCTCACAATACTCCGATGCAAATTTGCCCCTGCCTTAAGAATACTTCTAACTTCCTGACGGAAATTCTGTCTTTTTAAAAAAAATATAATAGTGAAACTATTAATGTTGATGATCAGTTTTCATAGCTATAAAGATGTGGGGTTAGACTAATAACTGTTGTTTAAAGAAGAACTATTGTGGTGATGAATTCTGGAAAGAATTAGGTCTGTCATGGGAAAAGTAATATTTTACTTTTGTTATTTGCAATGAGTACTTTAATCCTGCCCCCTTTCCACTCCAAACCATAAAGCAGGGACAGGGCCTGTGCTTCCAACAGCTGTTAATATCTGTGTAGTATGGTTTAAGTTAGTGATGATTTCACATAAATGATGGCTGGAGTAAAGGTTTGCAGACTGTGAGTGGTGCATACATTTCCCAAATGTTTGTGAATATCTATTTTTCTTTGGTTAGGTTTCATACACTGGAAACCAGTCCAATAGTAACAGATGTATCATCCTTTTACCACTTTCCACAGGGGAAAAGTTGAAAAAGGTTGGTAGTCATCTTTAGATACGTTGAATTGAATATAATCCTTTAAATTGTTTGATGTGTGAAAAATAATCATTAATAGCTAAACGAGAGGGGTTTTTTTCCTTTTTGTTAGTCTCTCCTCACTAAATTCATGGTGAGCAAATACAGTTAATAGATACATTATCTACTTTGGTTGAGCACATATAATGAAAGGGAGAGAGAGACAGAGAGAGATGTGAGAATAAAGTAACATCTAATAACCTACATCTAATCCAATATCTAATAACCAAAGATTATATCAGAGTAGCTATTATCCAGATCTCTCTTCTTTCACACATATATTTAGGGTAGTGTTGTACTAGTTTGATCTTTGAAGGTATCAGCCTTTAGGAGGGAAGGATACCTTATGCTCTGATTTTCTCTTATGACTTTTCTCCCTTTGGGAAGCATCAAAGGGAGGAGGGGCTTAGACATCCTCCTCCTGACCTCCCAACCTGATAGTCTACATGTGTCCCTTTCTTTCTCAGATCTCTATGCTTCCCACCTTCTGCATTTAAACTATTTACAACACCCAACATACTTCACACCCCAGTGATGTTCTCCTATAAATCTTGTTTCTTGCTCAAATAGTCTTACTGCTTGTCCTGAGAGGTATGATGATGAAATGATTGTTTACTATTTAGCTTTACTCTGAAGATTGTAGTTTTTAAAGGTTCTTGCCAGGTTTTTGTGGTGGTGGTTCAAAGAGAGTCAAAGGGGACAGTTGGGAAAAGATGGATGTAGGTAAGAAGAACCATTTGGCAATGAATGGGCCAGTGTAGTTGGTTGGAATCAATGACACACAGTCAGAATCCAAACTTGCCTATTCTTTGGTAGACAAAAAAGTGATTTTTCCCTACTCTGATCCATTTCAGGGTTTATGGTTCTAATTTACTCAGTCTTTTCATGGTTTGGTTTCTTCCCCTCACCCCCAAATTGGAACTGAACATTCTTCAGTCACCTGGGGAGAACGTATTTGTAGAAGCATCACTAATATCTTTTCATCTAGGGTAAAACCAGTCAGTGTGGGCTATGTCAGAGAGGAAGGTTGAGGAAGTCAGGTGGGTCAAGTGGGGGTGGATGGAAGGCACGGACAGTGAAGGGAAAAGACTTCTTAGCACACACAGAGGCTAGTCTGATGTATGTGTCATACCGGAGGGAGGATAGCCCATCTCTTATCGCCTATCCTCCACCAGTTTATGACTTAGCTCCCTCCCACTCTTCTGACCCACTTTTTCTCCACTCTCTCACTCACCAGCTCCTTTGGGAATTTAGGCCAAGACACTATGATATGGTGCAGAGGAAACTTGTTCCTTCAGGAAAGAAATGAGCTTCCTCTTCCCCATACCCTCCCATCAGAGCTTGGGGCAAAATCCTGAATTGCAGGTAGGTAGTGCTCTACATACCTCCTTCTTGCTTCTCTTTTCCCCTTTGCTACGTAATGTCTCACATACAGAGGGCATACAAAACTGCTGTACCACACTAGTGTGTGCCAGTGTGACTAGTATAGTGATTTGACAAGGAACAAGTGCTCTGTGCCTCTTTCTTTATCTGCTGATGGGACAGATTTTGTATAATGAGATATGAGAATCCTAATATGCCTTGACCTCCTTTTTGCTATGCGGATGAGTCCCATTATAGGTTTTTCCATGTTATAATATGGTAACTAAGAAATTGTAGCTGGCTGATAAAAGAATGTTGGTCTGGGAAAGTAAGCCCAGTGAAGAACCCCATGAAGTCTGTGTACTTCATAGTTTTAGAAACTGATGGCTCTTAGATGGGTTTAGTGTTAATGTGGTCACACTTTCAAGCATCCTGGTGCAATTCTGTTCTTAAAATTGGCTCAGACTTGATCCTAATCACTTTCAGATGAGGGTTTTCAAAATTGCTCAAACTTTTTCATCCCGCTGCCTTCCCAAAGGATCTCATGACTCCCACATTACCCCCTCCACAAAAACAGTCAGTAATTTGTCTTATAATAGCTGCCACCACCAAGCAGCTGTTTGTAGCTCCAGCCTCCTTCTTGACATAGGAACAACAGATCTTAAAGGTTGGGAAAGGCGGTGAGGAGGGGGAAGGTGGGGAGAAAACTGGGTAGGTCTAACATGAGGAAGGGGCCAACGCCTCAGTGTACATAGCCCACAGTTCAGCACTGATATCACTAATAGCTGTTTTGAGTTCTGCAGCCTCTGTGTCTCTGGCTCATTGGAACTGACCTTCTAAGAAGACCCTAGTTTGGGAAATACCATTTCATCCAGAGCAACTGCATACACCTTTACACTTCAATAGAAAATTTCCAGTAGCTCTTTGGATGAGATTGACCCTTTTGGTTTATGCCAGCCCTAATCCTGGGTTTTCCCTTTGGTCAGGACAACCTTCTTTCTTTTATACTAGATCTTTGCGTGCAAGCTAGCAGAAATCAGAGAAAGCTGGTTAATATACTTGCTTCAGTGTTTCTGGCATGCTTTTTCCATTGAAGCATTATGAGAAGCTAACATCCTCATTGAAATCTGTTTTAACCCCCCTCACAAAACAATTGAGAATAGAGCAATCTTTTAGAGGTTAATAATTCATAGTTGTAATTTCCTCATCACCAGTCACAGCACCAGGTTTCTTTCTAGGTTTTTGGGTTTTGCCTAGGACTGGGCTTTTAAGTCAAAACAACTCGACTGATTTACATAGAAAGTCCTTGATACCATGTTGTGGTTTATATTCCTAAAATGGCAACAATGAATATTTTTGCTTCCTGCATGTGATGGCATTTTTTTTTTTACAAAATGGCGTTGAATAATGAGAGGCCCCCTTAAGCTCTCAGAAATACATACATTCATAGCTTCAGGTCCATTGTGAATTATCATTACATTTAATTTGCTAAATCAGGGAGAGAGTGAATCTCTCCTTTGTCACTTTTTGGTTGAACAGGAAGAATTGTAGTCTTTTAGGATCTATGATAGGGGCTTCAATGGAACATAAGCTCCTTGAGAGGGCAGGTACCTTTTCACGTTCTGACCAAGTATCCCCAGTATCTAGCACACTGCCCTACATGCAGTAGTAGGTGCTTAAAAAATGTTTGTCAAGTAGATTTGAGTTGAATATGCCAAGAAGACATTTAAAGATAAAGATCAGAAATTTAATGTTAGAAGGGCCTCCAGGGATCTCCAAATCCCCTGATTTTATAGCTGAGTTCCAGAGATATTAAGTGAGTTTTCCAAGTCTTCCAGAGTCAGGATTTGGACCAAGGTGCTGCCCTCCTCCACTCTGCTTATTTCCACTGAACCATGTGGCTATTTTTTTTTTTTACCGTTTAGCTCATAAAAATGGAGACATGATGAACACACCTTTGAAAGGACGGTTTCTTGTATGGCAGGTCAGCTGTAGAAGTGACTTTGTTTCCAGGGTTCTCTGTGAATCTGGCTTCATTGGTAAATGGGCCATAAGCATTGTAATCTGGGAACTGTTTCAAAACCCTGGGGATCTTATCTTAGGGCCTGCATGTGTTGATACAAAGTTTTGATAGATGTTTACACAAATAAAAATGTTTTCACAGAATTAACTAATAAGAATGAGAAGATAGAATAGTTGTACTGAAGCATTACCCTGAAGAGTTTATCTCCTAAACCATGGCTCTATACGGTACAGGGCTGCTACCTGAATACCTGAAAGTGAAGTTTATTAAGAATAAAAGTGACCCTTATGAGGCTCAAAGAATCTTAGTTTTGGAGGAGACTTTAGTGGTCATTTAGTTCAACTACTCAAAGCAGTTCTTGGCAAATAATGCTTAATAAATGCTTCATTCATTCGTTCATTGGAGCTGAAAGCTGAATTCCTATGTCTTCTATTTCATTTTCACTCTTCCTAAATAATAGAAGGATACTTGGGCTAGTGTGTCATTTTTTTCTCCCTCCTGTGCACCACCTCCTCTACCCAAAATTTTCTGGTTTCCAGGTTACATCACTCCTGGTCCTTAAATCATTCCTTATATTACGTGGTTTTCAGACCCCTTGATATCTTGGTTGCCCTACCCCTTCCAGATTCAATTCAAGTCAGCAAGCACGCATAAAGCACCTACTATGTGCAAAGCTCTCTATCAGGCTCTGGGGGTATAAGGACAAAAATAAAGCAACACCTATATTCAAGGAGTTTACATTTTGCTGGGAGAGAGTAAGGGGTGGGGGTGGAAATATGGTGTAAGCTTAAGTGAGTAAATAAAAAGTGTGTGTGTGTGTATGTGTGTGTGTGTGTGTGTGTGTGTTCCAGATATGGGGGACCACTTTTGCAAGATTTATTGTACATGGAACAGCTAGCTGACCAATTTTCTGATTTGCAAGTTGTTAATATCCCTCTTTAAATATGTTGGCCATAAATGAATAAAATACTCTACGTGTGGTCGCAACAGTGAAGTAGTAGTCCTGATTTTTTATTGATAGCTTTCGTTTTCATATCATCTATATTTCCTAATGTATCTCTCCCCAAGAATACTCCTAGAGAACCATCACTTAAAATACAGAATTAAAAAGAGGAGGAAAACAGTTCACAAAACTAACCAACATATCAACATAATCTGTAATATGTTTTACACATTCATAGTTTCCTGCCCCTGTAAAGAAATGGAGGGGAGAAAAGGAGGGAATGCCTTCTCACATCTTTTCTTTGGAGCCAAGATGGGTCATTACAATTTAATAGCATTTAGTTTTGTACTTGTTTTCTTTCAGTTTACGTTGTCATAGTCATTGTGTATATTGTTTTCATGGTTGTGTTTACTTGCATCAGTTCATGTAAGTTTTTCATGCTTCTCCACGTTTATCATATTCATAGTTTTTTTAATAGTGCAGTATAGTACAGTTGGATTACATTGCATTCATGTATACAACTAATTTAGGGCAGCTAGCACAGTGGATAGAGTGCCAGACCTGGAGTCCGGAAGACTCATCTTCTTAAGTTCAAATCTGTCCTCAGACACTTGCCTATTGTGTGACCCTGAGTAGATCACTTAACCCTGTTTGACCCAGTTTCTTCATCTATAAAATGAGCTGGAGAAGCAAACGGCAAACCACTCTAGTATCTTTGCCAAAGAATCCCCAAATGAAGTCACAAAGAGTCAGACATGACTGAAATGACTCTGGCCATTCCCCAATCTTTGAACATCTCCCTTGTTTCTAATTCTTTGTTACTACAAAAAGTGCTATTGCAAGTATTTTGGTGTGCATGGGGCCTTTCTTTTCATCATTGATCTCCTCTGGGTATATACCTGATAGTTGAATCTCTGAGTCAAAGGGTATTGACATTTGTAGTGCATAATTCCTAATGACTCTCCAGAATGGCCCAATTCAGAGTTTCATTAAATAATGTATTAGTATGCATGTTTTTGCTGAACCCCTTTAATACTCCATTCTAGGATTGTTCACATGAACTACTGTTGAATATCATTTTTCAAATCCTTTATTTGTGCTGTTGATTTTTTAACCTAGTTGTAGGATTTTATATTTGTCTCTATTAAATTTCATTGTTTTTGACTATTCTTCTAACCTCCAGTATTTGTTATCCTAACCTGCTTAGAGTCATCTACAGATCTGTTAAAATATTTTAATCCAAGTCGTTAGTAAAAATGCCGACTAGTACAAGATGGAAAACAGAACCTTGTAACATATCTCTAGGGTTCTTACTCTAGTTCTAGTGGTTCATCAATCTATACTTTTTGCTTAGCAAGTGGGTATGAGGCCAGCAAACTGCATTATCATCTATCCCACATTTTTTCCCATCTAGCCCACAAGAATGTTATGAGAGACTTTGTCAAATAACTGGTTGAAATAAAAATACATTGCAGTTAAAATATTCCCTTTCTCTATTTTGTAACACCATTAAAAAAGGAAATAAGGTTGATTAGCAAGACTTGTTCTTCAAGAACTCACGCTTGTGGGCTGATTGATATCAAATAGAGACACCAAGAGTTGTGAATGGGATTCTCTACAATAGTTATTTTAGTTATTGGAGATGCTACTTCCTTCCCCTCCCCCAAATATAATGCACAGTAGGAAATTGGACTTTCCATGTCCAAAGAATAAAGAAGCCCAAGTCTGGAAGAGATCTAAACATCTCCATATGATGATTCCAAGATCCCTTTTTAAAAGAGAGTTTCAAGTTTGTAGTCCTTGCTTCTTTTCTTTTTCAGAGACTTGCCAAAAGTCTTATTTCCTGTCATGGTACCTTTTCATCAGAGAAATGAGAAATGATATAAAAAGTTTGCTTAAATACCCTTTTATATTGAACTGTTTAGAAACAATTTGGTTTGTGTTGTAAGAGAAATAGTGAAATATGATGGAATCTGAAGTGTTCAAATCTGCTGATTTTAAACCCCTTGAAACCATTTGAGAAAGGCATTTCGTCAAAGTTTCTGTGCCCCCAAATCATATTGAGGTTTTCTTTTTTAAAATTAATTTTTTTATTAACAACAATCTATCTTCTCTTCCCTTCCCCTCATCACAAAGAAAAACAAAATATGTATAGTCAAAACAAATATGTATAGTCAAGCACAACAAATTTCCTCATTGGCTATGTCAAAAACTACATATATATGCTGTTTAATCATTTCAGTTGTGTCCAACTCTCTGTGACCCCATTTGGGGTTTTCTAGGCAAAGATATTGGAGTGGTTTGCTATTTCATTCTTTAGCTCATTTTACAGATGAGGAAACTGAGGCAAACAGGATTAAGCGACTTGTCCAGGGTCACACAGCTAGTAAATGTCTGAGGCCAAATTTGAACTTAGGAAGATGAGTTTTTCTAATTTCAGGGCTGGCACTCTATTTTTTGTGTGAATGCACATGCACCTGCATGCGTGCATGTGCATGTGCACACACACAAACACACACCTCACTCAGGTCCATAGGATGAGGGCAGCATGTTTTATCATAAGTCCTCCAAAATCATAGTTGGTCATTGTGTAGATCAGAGTTTCTTTAGGCTTTCAAAATTGTTTTGCTTTACAATGTTGTTATTATTATATAAATTGTTTTCCTGGTTCTGCTCATTTCATTCTGCATCAGTTCATATAAATCTTCCCAGGTTTCTCTGAAACCATCCCTTTCATTATTTCTTATAGAACATTCCATTCTTATGCCATAATTTGTTCACCCATTCCCCATTTGATGGGTACCCCCTTGCTTTCCAGTTCTTTGCTACTATGAAAAAAAAACTGCTATGAATTTTTTTGTACATATAGGCCCTAGGTATAGACCCAGTGGTGGTATAGGTGGATTAAATGATGTGCACAGTTCAATTAGGGCTTTTCTTAAACCAGATATCCTATTTATTAAGTACCTTAGAAACATTTGGAACGGTGAGGTTTCCTCATTCTTGGTATGGTACAGATTATAGCTTTAAGAGAAATAAGGGAATTTAGAGATAATCCAGTCCAATCCCTTTATTTACCTGTAGCACAGTAAAGTAGCTATTTTATCTCCCAGTTGTACTGGCAGGTTGGGTCCCAACAAGGCAGCTGGCTACTTCTGCTCTCCCAATTCTAGGGAACCTGGAGGTTTAGGGGGAATTGTTTCCAGTGCTATAACTCATGGGCTCCCATTGGTATGTTTCCTCTGTTGATTATTCTTTCACATCAATTAGTTAGACAGATTTAACTAGCTTTTAGAGATGGGAGTATTTTACTAAGGTGGTTATAAGAACAGAAAACAATTCCCCCAATATCTGACATACTCTCCCCCAGTATATACAGAGTCCAGGGAAAAGTGGCCTTAAGTTTAGAGCAAATGTGGCAAGGTGGGGGTGGAGAGATAATTTATAGGACCTGGAGGCCTTTTTTGATGGAGTAATCTAGATGATCCTCAGATATAGTGTACCTTTCTGCTAGGGCCCTTGTAGAGTCCCCACCTTTCCTTTTCGAAGTGTGCCCAGTTTGTTCTCTGCTCCTGATGCTCACGCTGCTGCTAGTCATCGTTGTTCTGGGAACACTTCTAGGATGCAGATAAGTCCAAATCCTCTGATCCTCTGATGTTCACAAGATCACCCCTTGTCAAAAGGAAGGAGACAGGGACTTACTCCTCCTTGCCTTTCCCAAAGAGATTTCTTGCTCAGGGGCTTGGCTGGGACTTCTGCTATCACTCAGTGCTTGGTTCCAAATTGACTTGCTATATTACAGTAGATCCACAAGACAGTCTCCTCAGCTAATCCAAACACGCCTCCTGTCCAGTGTCACTCCATTTTATCTAATGGTGTTCTCTCTGTTGCTGTCTCTCACTGTCTGTCTCTGTCTCTCTGTCTCTTTCTCAAGCAAGGACTTTTTGTATCTAATCTAATACCCTTGATTGATTGAGCAGTTAGTGACTGATGTAAGTGTTAACCCATGTTTAAAGTAGTTAGTTCAAATGGGATAGAGAGATTGGTTGATTGACTCAATTGATTGCTACGCTTACAAACAGATGAAGGAGCTGAAAATACAGAGAGAGCCTGACTTACCCAAGGTCAAACAATTGTAAGATTTTAGATGGAAGATCTTTGTGGGCATAAATAAAAGATAAAATCCCAGACTTGGAGGCCCTTATTATAGTCTGGAATCTGAAGCTGTCCCATGAGAAAGCTAAAATGACATTTGAAGATATGTAACCTTTCAGTTAGAAAAACTTCAGAGTAGCAAAAAAAAAATCTGATTAGCAGCCACACTTTCAGCTTTCAAGTTGCTCCTTGAAATCTGGAGGAGGAAGATTGTTTTGGATTTTTCTGATTGTTGGATATAAATGCACCTATAATTGTGAAATCACAAACCCTCATATACTTTTTAGCCACTTGACTTTTAGCGAGAGTAATTTAAGATTTTTTTTAAAGCAGCAATGAAAATTCATGGATTTGTAGAACATTAAAGCTAGAAGAGGGACAGCATCCAAAAAAAACATAATGTTCATTAGCAGTATAATATCAATATTTATGTTTCTCTCTAGTACGCATCTGGACTCTATTCCTAGAGCCTTTATTTATATTTTAATAATGCAAGTAAAGCTTTATTTTCTTTTTTAATTTAGCATTAGAGTTCTGTTAGCATCAGCCTTCCTCCATCCCCACCTCCTAAACAAGCAATATTTTTTTTTTTACAACATTGCATATGTTTATTGGGAGATGAATTCTAGAGATTAATTGGAGGCAATATACATGAATAATTTTTAAAAAGAGCCAATCTCTCTGTGTATGAGTTCATATTTGTTGTTTAGTTGCGTCTGATTCTATGTGACTCCATGGACATGGGGTGTTCTTGGCAAAGATATTGGGAGTGGTTTTGCGATTTCATTCTCCAGTTTGCCCCCATTTTACAAATGAGTAATTGAGGCAAATACAGATTAAGTGACTTGCCCAGGGTCACACAGCTATCTAAAGCCAGATTTGAATTAAAATCTTCCTGACTCCAAGCCCAATGCTCTGACCACTGCACCACCTACCCATCCCATGATTTCATATACAAAAATCAATTAGCTGTCCATTTCACAACATATAAGATTGTCATTTTAAATTGGGAGGTGGGATTTGGCAGGGGCTGGGTCAGAGAGAGAATGAGAGAGCAAGAAAGACAGAGGAACAGAGGAGAAACCCTCTGGAGGTTCTATGTATCCTTTTGCCTAAGTTTAGAAATTATTTTGGTGTGAGAGAAGTGATTCTGGAACAAAATTTAAGTATCTGTTATCCCCATGCTTTTTTATTCTATAATTATTCTATAGTTTTTTCTTAATTAGCCTTTGCTAATTAAAATTAACCCTATTGCTTAAAGAAATGCATATTATACAACATATTTTTTCTTAGGTTTTATTTTAATCCTTAAGGCTGCTAGGTGACCCAGTTGAATAGAACGTTGGACTAGGAGTCCGGAAGACCTGAATTTGAATCCTGCCTTAGGTATTTTGTGACCCTGGGCAAGTCACTTAATCTTTCTCAGACTGAGTTTCCTCATATGTAAAATGGGGATATTAATCGTACCTACCTTACACAGTAGATAATATATATATATATATATACACATATATGTATATATACACACACTATATATATATATACATACATACAGAGAGAGAGAGAGAGAGAGAGAGAGAGAGAGAGAGAGAGAGAGAGAGCTTTTTAAATCTCTATAAATGCTAACTAGTATCTATTGCTCCTTGTTGGCCAAGTGGAAAATGGGGCAGATTATTTTTTAGAGCTTACATCTTTGCACTAAGGCCTCAGGTGGAGGTAGATCATCCACCATGTATTACCTTGTTATGGGAAAGAGGAACTTTTTTCTAGTGTTTTTGGGTGATTTTTCAATTCAAAATTTCCATAAGTTGTATAGAAAGGAGGAGAAAAACTCCATACTCACCTTCCAGCTTGTGTTTGTAGAAGTCCTCAGTGTGTGTGTGTGTGTGTATGTGTGTGTGTGTGTATGTGTGTGTGTATTTTTATCCTGCAAATGTAGCTCCTGAAATTGTACCTAGTGTTTTGACTGTGAGGTAATCTCTCCCATTGACTAGTTAGTTCAAGTGGATAGAATACTGAGCTAATGAAACCCAAGTTATAGGTCTCATTCCCAAAGTTCTGGTCCCAGACTGTAGACTGTACACTTGATCACAAACTGTACACATAATCTTAGGCAGTCATCTGGTAGATGCCATATCTTTTTGTCTTTGGCTATAAGGGGGGCTAGACCAGGTAATAAGACTGGATCAGTGCAAAACCACCTTCACCAGTGGAAAAAACAAAAAAAGCCAAGCCCCACCACATGCCTCACTGGCAATAGGTCAGTCTTATCTTCTCTCCAGGTAAAGGCTAGCTCACTAATTGCCCTCATGTCCCTGTTGCTGCTGCTTCTTCCTGCTATAGAAATTCTATTGCAGGCTTTTGAAAGGGATCAGAACAGGCATGCTTTACCTAAAGTTATCTGTCCAATGTCATTGCACAGTAACATTAAGATATTATAAACAAATACTGTTTTAAAATCCTGAAACTCCAGTGTTTGTTTAGTCACCTGAATGCCTGAAACTGTACTGCTCCATGCCTGCCCCCCCCCCCCGACCCCATGCTGTTTTGTCTAACACTATGTTTTTGTGCAACCAAGTAATAATGTTCACTGGGGGTGTGTCTAGAAGCAACTATTGTGGGACTTTTGAGCTTTGAAAAATGCCCTCGGGAATGTTGTGGGGATTGTACTAAAACTTTAACCACACTGGAGCATTTCAGAGCATTTCCCTATTTGGAGTAACCAAGGGCTTAGTGGTAAGCCCTCCTCTCCTCTTCCTCACCTCTAGTTACTTACATTTTTATGTGCTCCATATGTCATAATTATGGGTTGCATTGGTACAAACTTCCTGAATTGTACCCCTTTCCTGGCCTCATGTTTGATCTAGTGTAGCACGGTGGAGAGAGTACTTACTTTATTTGAAATTAGAAAACCTGGGTTTGAATTCTAACGCTGAGCCTGTGTGACCTTGGGCAAGTCATTGCTCTCCCCTGTGTCTTCAGTGGCTCATCATCTGTAAAATGAGGGGACTGGGCTAAATGAACTCTAAGGTCGTTTCTAGTCCTAACTCTATGATCCTATGTGTAACAACAATGCTACTTGCTGCTACTGTGGCAGTATAAGGCCAAATAACACCAGCACACAGGAAGGCTGCTAGCACAGGTTCTTTGATCTGCTTTTCTAAGGAATGCAACTTTAAGGAATTTACACTCTCACTTTAATCAAACATACATATATCATTCACTTAGTTCAGGGAAAAAAGTCAGCACCTTCACAGAAAACATAAACAGAAATTACAAGCTGAAATTATAAACAGAGCAAAATAGCACAAATCAACAGACAGGTTTCTATCTGTCTGACCATAGCAATACATACACAGTTACCAGAGAGAGAAACACCCACATCTGGGTTTTCAAAGCCAGGGGGCTCTTAATGGCCACCCAGAGTCTTGTCTGGTCAAATCACAGGACATTCTTCCAGTGAGTCAGCCCCCAAGCAAAACCTGTCTTCCTGCAGTTCTGAGAGTTCTAGCTTAAAGGCTACCCTCAGAGTATATATATATCCTTTTTCAGAGCCTCTTATGACCTAATTAGCAAAAGGGTGTGGGGCCTTCTTACCAGCAAAGGCAAGACTCACTCAAAGGCACTTGATTGCCTTAGTACTGAGAAGAACTCCAAAAGAAAAAACAGCAAAAAGTCCCACTTTGCTTGCCCTTACACTATGATCTCAAGGAACACAGCTTGCCTTCTGTACTTGATCCAGTTTTGGAATTCCCATTGCCTATGTATTTATATATGTGTATGTATAATATGCATATGCACATATGTATATGGAGATAAGTATGTGTTGTTATGTATGGATATGTGTACATGTGCATATGTATACATATATGCATAGACATATTCTATGTATATATACATAAACATACAATATATATATATACATACGCATATGTATATGTATATATGCATATTTAAGTTGGAGACAGACTGTACATACATACATATATGCATATGTATAGGTTAGGGTTGACTCAGCCACTTCGGTTTTATGTGCCAATGTAAAAAGCACTAGGTTTAGAATCGGAGGACCTGGTTTCAAATCTTGTCTCTTTCCCTCAGTGACCTGTGTGACCTTGTGCAAGTCACATAATTCTCTGGGCCTCAGTTTTACTCTAACCTGAGGAGGTTAGAGTAAATGGCATTTAAGGGCTCCTCCATCTCTGATTCTGTAACTCTCTGAGGTGGATCTGCAATAAGGAGAACACAAGTGTTGTCTGGGCATCCCAAGGGCAATTTGGTATCTGACTATGATTCCATATGGGGAGGCAGCTCAATAGCTTTGGAGCTATTGTTGTTGTCGTTTTGGTAATTAGGGTGGGACTTTTTTACTGTTTTCTTTTTTGGAGCATTGTTATAATCTGATGCCTTTGATGAGTCTGGCCTTTGTTTCTTTGATTAAAGTGGGAGCCTTTGATGACCTGCTTAAGAAACTGGGAAAGCGTAGTTCACGTGGGTTTGAGTGGCATGGTGGTGAAGCCCTTTGACCCTGAGCAGGGTATATAAACTCAGAGGTTGGCATTTTGTTTGGGGCTCTCACTCACTGGATGAGTGTAGTGTGATTTGACCAGATGAGATTTTGGGTAGCTGCCGGACTGCCCCCCTCCCTGCCTGCCCCCACCCCCACCCCCGGCTTTGAAAACCCAGATGTTGGTGTCTCTCTCTCTGGTAACTATTGTGATTTGGTCAGACAGCTAGAGGCCTGTCTGTTGATCTCTGTGTGTTATTTCCTCTGTTTATATAATGTATACTTGTAATTTCTGTTTGTATTTTCTCTGAAGTTTAGGGTGCTAGCTTTTCCTCCTCAACTAAGTGAATGATATATGTATGTTTAATTAAAGTGAGATTGTGAACCTTAAAGTTGCTTTCCTTAGAAAAGCAGACCAAAGAACTTGTGCTAGCAGCCCTCCCGTGTGCTCTTACTGTTGGTCTTGTTTGGTCTTTTGCCCCCACAGCAGCTGCAAGCAACGTTGTTGTTGCAATTGCCCAACTCTTCACGACTCCGTTTGGAGTTTTCTTGGCAAAGATAATGAATTTCCTTCTCTAGCTCATTTTACAGATGAGGAAACTGAGGCAAACAGGGTTAAGTGACTTATCCAGGGTCACACAGCTAATAAATATCTGAGGTCAGATTTTAACTTGGGAAGATTCATCTTCTTGGTTCCAGGCCCAGCATTCTATTCATCATGCCACCTAGATGCCCATCATAGGATTATCAGAATTCTAGTGCTAAAAGGTATCTCCATCTAGTCCAATGCTCTCCTTTTAGAGGGGAGGAAATTGAGGATCAGGGAGGTTAATTGGCTTGCCAAGGTCACATAGAAAGTAAGCATGAAGGGGGGATTTGAGCCCAGGTCCTTTGATACAAGAACCCATACCCATGTCCCAAGGGGCAAGGAGCCCTGCAAAAGGGCAGAGATTCAGATCCTAGATCTACTCTGCTAGCTTATGTGATCACTTCACTGCTCTGAGAATTACCTTTTTTTGTGAAATCTGTAAAATGGGAATGATAATAATCTATCTACATCACAGGGATGTTCTGAGAAAAGTGCATTGTAAATCTTAAAGAGTACCAGTGTGAACTGTATTATTACTATAGGCTATGTAATATACATATATTTACATACTATACATATATATGCTACACATTAGGCAAAGCCTGGTTAAAGAGTGCCTGGGGTCCTTAAGCAAGGCTAATTGCAATGGATCATGCTCTTTCTTCTTCACTATCCTAAATCTTAGGGCATCTAGGTGGCACAGTGGACAGAGCCATGGGCCTGGAGTCAGGAACTCATCTTCCTGGGTTCAAATCTGGCTGTGTGATCCTGGGCAAGTCACATAATTGTTTGCCTCAGTTTCCTCATCTGTAATATGAGCAGGAGGAGAAAATGCAAACCACTCTAGTACCTTTGCCTAGAAAACCTCAAATAGGGTCATGAGGAGTCAGATGTGGTCGAAAAACGACTGAGCTGAAATCCTAAATCTCTGTCCAGAGTCAATCTGGCTGTACTTTGAGATCTATGATAAAAGTTCTGCTTCCTTATCACCTTCTCCTCCTAGTTAGGGAGCAGGGAAGGGAATGACAGAGGAGGTAGGAGGGATTGTATGTTTGGTAGAGAGATAGAGAAGTGGAAAAAAGGAATAACTTTTCTGAAAATCAAGTTGTGGTTGAGTACACTCTGCAATAAATGATATGCTATTCCTCAGTCAAATGAGAGCCCCTCAATGAAGCAGTCAGTACCTTCCTTTGTCTTAGATACGAGGGCCCTGACCATGACCTTCAGAAAGTCATTTGGTAGCTTTCTCCAAAGATCTAAACTAGAGTCTATACTTGTGATAGCAAAGAGTTTCTGTTCCTAGGAGAAATGCTGCTGCCTGGAGGCAAAAATCACTCCCCTGACTTTTAATTGGAAGGTTTTCCATAAAAATGAGATGGCAGGACTGTGGCAGTCCCTTTTGGAAAAGGGTGATTTATTTTTTTCTGTAACACAGGAGAGTATCATGTCATGGTGGGTATTGATCTATAATGGCAATGTTTTGGTGTCTGAAGAGAAAGAAATATGATCTTCTTTGCAAGGACTTTTTAAGAAAAAAAATAGAGCACAGTTGTGTGGTCTTTTGATTCCAAGAGAGGAGCTCTTTAAAAGGCTGTGTTCAGAATCATTTGGAATCTCCATGTAATCATAATTTGACATTGGAGTCTTTACTGGTATGGCTTTAGCTCTTAGTTTGAGAGGAAGAGGATCCTTTCTGACCTTAAAATTGCTTCATTTAGTGAGGAGTGGAGAATGAAGTCTTCAGCAGCTTTCACTGGCAAGGTCTACCTACTTTTTTTTATCCCTGGGTACTTAGCGCAGTGCTTGGCACATAGTAAGAACTTAATCAACTTTTTCATTCATTCATTCACTCATTCATTCATTCATTCATTCATGAGCTACCCCTCATTTGCATTCTTGAATTGGCCTTGTTTGAGGAGGTTTTTTGCAAAAACAAGGCAAGTCTGAAAGTTTTTTCCAAGTGGCAAGAGAGAGACCAGGGAGTGCTATGGCAGTAATCTATGTGCTTCCCTGAGCTGTTTTCTTTGTGCTACTTTGCCTTAATTGCCACAGATGTTTGGCTCATAAACAAGTGGCCAAGGTTGGGTGGTTGAACTCTGGAAAGTTTAGTGATTGAGGAAACCCTCACAGCAAATCCAAATACCACGTTTAGAGTTTTATTTCAAACTTGCAACACCACCCCAGCTTCTAGACTCTTTTACTGAAGTCCAGGGAACTGGACTGAGCCCTTTGTAACAGTGCTGTATACTTTTCCACCATCTTCCAACTTTCTTTAGCCTCAATTATGGGTTTGACAAAAAGTACAAGTAATAGGAGATTCTGGAGACATGGTAGTAAGGTGGTTGAAAAGAACACTGACTTTCCAGTAAGAAGAGCAAAGTTTGAAACAAGGCTCTGAATTTTGCTAGCTGTGTGTTCTCTGGAGAGTCACCTCATTACCCACCCCCCCACATTTCATTTTATTTTTAATTTACAGAACAAAACAAGCATTTTCATAATATAGTATAATTAAAAATATGATTGCACATGAAACTGCAAATCTATTTTGTACAACTTGATATTCCTTTAAAATATATAATCAAGTTATCATGTAAACTTCTTTTTTTCCCTTCCCCCCATGACTACCATTAAACATAAATAGGTGTATACATTTAAAATTATTCTATACATACTTCTATTTATCAGTTCTTTCTCTAGATGTAGATAGTGTCTTTCTTCACATATCCTTAATAGTTCATTTGGATATTTATAATAGTCAAAATGACTTATTCATTTAAAGCCATTCTTAAAAAAAATAGTGCTGTTACTGTATATAATCTCCTCTTGGTTCTGTTCCTTTCACTCTTTGTTGTTTCATGCCAGTCTTTCCATGTTTTTCTAAGATCGTGGAGCTCATCCTTTCTTACAGCACAGTAGATCTTCTAGCACAATCACAGACCACGACTTGTTCAGCCATTCCCCAGCCGATGAGGAAGTCACATCATGTCTGTGAATCTCACTTTCTCAATCTTCTGTCAAATGAAGGGGTTGAACTAGACACTTTCTCAGGTCTCTTCCAGCTCTGAATCAATGTTCATATGAAAAAATTGGGATAACAGGTGGTGAAGCAGCTAGAGTGTTGGACCCGGAGTTAGGAAGACCTGAGTTTAAATTCAAACTCAGACACTTGCTAGCTTTGTGATCCTGGACAAGTCATTTAACCCCTGCTTGCCTCAGTTTCCTCGTCTATGAA
The DNA here is from genome assembly GCF_011100635.1 of Trichosurus vulpecula. NCBI lineage: Eukaryota > Metazoa > Chordata > Mammalia > Diprotodontia > Phalangeridae > Trichosurus > Trichosurus vulpecula. Next base: position 423,309,419 of record NC_050574.1, read on the forward strand.
ATGTGGGTAATAACACTTACCTCCTAGAGTTTTTGTGAGGATCAAATGAGGTAATATTTGTAAAGTGAATTGAAAACCTTAATGTTGTTTGCTATTATGCAGTTTTTTCCTACTCTTCATGACCCCATTTGGAGAGTCATTTAGGGACCTTGTTTATAGCCAACTTTTGTCTGTAGGGCTAGAAGTGGGAGATGCTTCAAGTCTAGCTATATGTCTTGAGGTTTGTAGTTGTTCAGTCATTTCAGTCGTGTCTGACTCTTCATGACCTCATTTGGGGTTTTCTTGGCAAAGATACTGAAGTGGTTTTGCCATTTCCTTTTCTAGTTCACTTTACAGATGAGGGAACTGAGGCAAATACAGACTTGCCTGGGGTCACCCAGCTAGTAAGTGTCTGAGGCAAGATTTGAACTCAGGTCCTTGTAATGGTTATCGGGGTGGTGCTTTTTGCTGTTCTTCTCTTAAGTGCCTTTAATGATTCTTGCCTTTCAAATGTAATGGCAGCAAAATGGGATTTTTCATTTTGCTTTGAATACTTCTCAGCACTGAGGTAATCAAGTGCCCCAGGGCCCTGAGATGGCTATATAAGATCCAAGGTTGGCATTTGACTTTGGGGGCACACTCATGGAAAGAGTGTTGAGACTCTGGGCAAGCCGCATCTGCCCCAGGATTTTTGTAACTGAGATAGATGTTGGTGATTCTCTGGTAGCTATGAATTGTGATTTGGATCAGACAAGGTCTGTCTATTGATGTCTGTAATATATTTGTATTTGCTCTGAAGTTCGGGGTGCTGACTTTTCCTCTTGAACTGGGTGAATGATATTTGTATGTTTGATTAAAGTAAGATTGTTAACTCTTTAACGTTGTTTTCCTTAGTAACGCAGATCAAAAGAACCTATGCTGGCAGCTCTTGGTATTGGTCTTGTTAGGTCTTATACCCCACAACAGCTACTAGCAAAATTGTTGCTACAGTCCTCCTGACTCCTGGCTCAGGGCTCTATCTGATGAGAGTTGGGGTTGAGAGGTGCTCAAGACCCCAAAGTACCGACATGCCAGGTCCTGCAGAATAAGTTCGACTAAAGCCTTCTTAGCCAAGGAAAAACAAAGTTTATTAAGGATTGGCAATATTGGGTTGTCTTAAGAAATCTCACTATTTGTGATGCTTGTTTTCACAAGCTGGCCAGATTCAATCCACTGAGCTAGATTGAATCTGAGCGCTTTCATGGAGGCAAGATGAGACTTATATACAGAAAGATTGGGGGAGGGATTGAGGGGTGGTCTGGGGTGACTAGAGGAGGGGTTTAGAGCAGACTGGGGTGACTGGAGTGAGGTCAGACTCCAGGGTGGGAAATAGCCTTCAGGCTACCTGGAGATGACAGACAAGAAGAGAGCTAGGGTAACAGAGCTAGGGTACAGATATTTTGATCAGGATCAAGGATGGGAAACAGGCAGAAGGCAATCCAGAGGTAGCCAGACTATGAAAAGCTAGGCTAAGCTATTTGTGCATGAAAAGCCAGATCCAGTAGGAAGATTCAGGGTGGGGTCCAAGGGGGTTCCCACAGTCTACACCCCATCATATCCACTGGGTCACCTAGTTGCCTTTTGGAAACCTTAAAGGGCTATGTAAATGCTTGCTATCAATAATATGTGTAATTTTTGTCTCATGGGGTTAGGGAAATCAAATGAGATGTATATCTCTCTTTGGAAACCTTGAAGTGCTAAAGAAATCTGAGTTACTACAACAGCTGCTGTTACTACTGGTACTACTACTACTATCACTGTTGCTGCTACTCCTATCACTACCACTACTCCTGCTGCTGTTGCATCTACCCCTACTACTGGTAATGCCTTTGTCAGAATCTTGTTGTGAGGAAAGTGCATTGTGAATTTTAAATTTCTATATATATGTGAACTGTTTAGACACCTTCTGACACAGATGCTTTCTGAATGAAAAAAAAGAATGAATTTAAGACTTTGAGTTGTATGATAGTCTCCATTATCTCCATAGTCTCTACTATTGCCTCCAGCCATTGACCGTCTTATCTTAAATAAGTGGATTGAATTATGAGGCCATCCTTGTGGCTTTTCTCCCCTAAAACTGCTCCTTCTCCCCTCAGTATTATCTCACTATCTTGCCCATGCCTCTGGAGGTCATGTCTCTGGAACCATTGAGTTACGTTAAAGTGCCTGTAACATAGTAGGTACTTAATAAATGCTTGTTGACTGATTCCATGAGAATTTATAGGCAGTTGCAAGCCTCTTCAATCCTTATACCTCTTTATCTCCAGTGAGATAATAGTTTTCTACAATTTTGAGATGACTGTTGATATGAAGAGATGAAGTAAGTAAGTGAATAGCTTAGATTCACACTAGGAATTCTCAGTGTTAGTCAGAACTAAGTTTTTTCTTTCTGGCAGCTTGCTCAGTACAGGGTCTAAGAAGGCCAAGTATAGCAACACACACCATGTTCATCGTTCAATGGGTATTTGAGTGCCCACTGTGTGCATAACACTACACTAGGTGCTAACATATGTGATAAGTGTAATTACTCAAGGTTGTTGGCTGGATACCATGCTAGGAGAAAGCTATGTGTTTATAGAGATATGTAGAATCCCAGAAAAAAAGTGGTGCATTGTCTTTTATAGAATGTTCGGATGTGACTTAATAGTTATCATTAACTCTGCCAGGAACTAAGTGGATGATTTACAACATGTCAAGTAATTTCCCCACATCAAAAATGCATGACTTACTATTTATGAAAAATATAAGGTTTATCTCATTGGTTGCCATGTTTTCTTTTCTAGGTAAACTGTCACCCTTATGTATTTTCTGAGATTGCTTCCAGGGAGTTGTTAATGGCTTTTGAAGAGACCTAAATTCTTTTAGTTAATAGAGATATAGTCAGCAAAAGTGAGCCAAGATATTAAAAGGAAATCTGTGGCTGGGTAGGAGAGAAGGCTGTAACTTAATATATAGGTTTACATGTGTGGGAGGCATTTAGGAAAGTCTAATAAATGGCTGTTTTTAGTTTCAAGAAAGCATTACATATGGCGTACCTTGCTGTAGGGTAGGGAGGAGGAGAAAGGATTTCCCTAGGATTTTAGTAGGAAGTGGATCATTGGATTTTATAGAAATGATTTGTCTGTTTCTGTACCAGCAGAGTGGGTGTTCTGTGATTCAAGGGATCTCTAAAGAAGACTTCCCTGCCTCCTCCCCCAAATCTTTATAATTCAGATGTTCTGGTGTTTGAAATTCCCACTATTAGAGAATCGTAGAATTTTAGAGCTACAGCTTAAAGGTTAAGTCCAATCCCTTTACTTTACAGATAAGAAGAGATGAGAAAACTGAGGCTGAAGGGCTTTCCCAAATGCAATCTTATCTGAGAATTCCCAAGAATTTGAAAAACTTAATGAACATCATACCTTACCACTTGGCAGAAGCAGGTTACCTGGGATCACACAGCTAGTTAAATGTCTGAGGTCAAATTTGAACTCAGATCCTCCTGACTCAGGTCTTCTGATTCCCAGTCCATCAGGCTTTCTCCCACACCTCGGGGTTAAGCACTTCTCTCTTTACCCATCCATTCATTCATTAAGGACTTTTTTTTGTCTCCATAAAACTTCACTCATTCATTCATATAACAAATTTATTGAATACTGATCACTATGAATCCCTTTATTAAAATGTAGTTATCTCTGGAAGGGATAAAATATGTCAGCAACACAGTAGACTGAATGAGTTTATCTAAAGTTGTCCTATCTGATAGGAAGACACTGGTGGTTACCAGGAGTGGCCTAGGGAAGAAAAGGAATCTGAAAGAACCAGAAAGATGCAGAAACGGGAGATGGCCAGCTTCAAAGGCATATGTAATTCTGTCATATATATTTATATATGTAAAATACACATTTGTGTGTATATACAAATATACTTAGAGGTATAAAGGACTTTAGAAACTGAAATTGATTCCAACTCCTTCATTTTACAGACTGGTCACTCCCTCAAATTCACACAACTACTTAGTGGCCAAACTCAGGTTGCCTGAATCCTGAGCCTAAAACTCTCTCTAGTACATGCCATTAATCCAAAAAAGTCAGGTGTAACAATCCTTTATGTAATTAATAATCACCCTGAGTGTCCTGGGGCCTGTATAGAAGGGTAAGTTAGGGATTTCATGTACATGGAGACAAGTAACTTTGGAATCATAGAACCTGTGTTCTTATCCAGATTCTGATGATTATTACCTAGGTGACCTTGGGCAAGTCACATAACATTCCTGAGTCTCCTTTTTCTCATCTGTAAAATGAGGGGAGTTAGACTAGATGGCCTCTGAGGTTCTGTTCAGCTCTAGATTTATGATCCAATAAAATTATTTTAAAAAATTTATTATGTCACCTCTTCTCTATGCAAGTTCCCAAAAGGTTCCCTGGCATCCATCATGCTCTACCTTTCTGTAATGAGACTACAGATTTCTGGGCTTGCTTTCTGGATATGTGTGCCAGGATGTTTTTTATACACCTTCCTTCCACTTAAAAAAATGCTATTAAACTCATTCAAGGCCTTTTTCCAGGGAGATCCTCTTGGCTTAGAGAACTATTAATGACTTGCCTTCTTTAAAGCCCAAATGCAATTTTGCATTGAAGGTAGTGATTAAAAAACTTAGAGCAGGAAGCTGAAGTTTAAATGAGACCAGGAAGAATCCTCAGGTTCGGTGACTGTATTTTCCCCTGGGCTTCTTTTATTTGCATGTGCCCTTATCCTAAAGTTGTCTGTGGTTCCAGGACCTGTGTGAAGTACATCCTAAGCCTTTGCCTTTGGGCTTCAGAGAAATTGAAGAACCAAGAAAGAATTCCAGACTGTTAGAATGAAGACATAGAAAAATCTTTTGCCCTCAAGAAGAACCAGTGATAGGAAATGTAGGAAAATAGTACTGAAAACATCTAAGTACCTTCTGCAGGATCTCTCCTGTCAAAGTGAAATATTTAATTGGGCCTTGGCTCACGGTTTTTTTTTTAATTTTCTGGAAGTAGAGTGGGTTAAGTGCTTGATTTTAAAACATCTCAAAAGTTCCTTCAAAGAGTTCCTGTTTATAGAGAATGAGGGTATCTACCATAGGTCTGTTTTTCGATTTGATGAATTTGTGTTATGAACAAAAACTAAACAAAAGTATTTTTAAAAAACAAAACCCCAAGCCACCCCACAACCAAACCCCTTGTAGCAAATTCCCATTTATCTATGGCACTGATTTTCAAACTTTTTGATCTCAAGATCCATTACACACTTAAAAATTACTGAGGGCCCCAGAAAGCTTTTGTTTATGTGAATCATACATGTTGATATTCACTGCACTGGAAATTAAAGTGGATAAAATTTAAAAATTTTTGTTAATTCATTAAAAATAGCAATAATAAACCAAGTCAGTCATCTAGCACTTAGTAAGCACCTAATGTGCACCAGGCACTGAGCTAAGTACTGTTACGCATTAAGATACCACATTTTAAATGAAATAGTGAGAAGAGTAATATTGTTTCACATAGTTCTGCAAATCCCTTTAATGTCTGGCTTAATAGAAGACAGCTGGAATCTCATATCTGATTCTTCATTCAATCTGTTGCAATAGATTGTTTTGGTTGAAGTATATGAAGACAATCTAGCGTCACACAGATGTGTTGTTGGAAAAGGGAGGAGTAGTTTAATAGGCAAACAACATCTTTGTATTATTATCAAAATATTTTTGACTTTGTGAAGCCCCCAAAAGGGGTTCCTAGACCACACTTTGAGAACTGCTGATCTATATATAGCTTTCTGGAGAATGAAATGTTCCATTTAATTAGCTATGCTAATCAACTGGGAGTTGCCGTAGTATGTATGATATAGTGAACCATGTCGAATATTCAGGTGGTACTTCAGGATCTTTCAGGGCCTAAGGTCATGACTATGACATTATTTGTCATTGCACATAGACAATGGGCTGAATCAATGGATCTCAGGACATGGCTGAAAGTTGTTTGCCTTTTAAAACAATTCCCTGGAATCAAAACAATTCAGCAAATATTTATTTAGTGCCTACTATACGCAAGAGAAGTATGAGGCCTTGTGGGGGATAAGAATACAAACAAAGGAGAACCTTGCCCTCAAGGAGCTTAAAGGAAAAATGTGCACAAATAAGTGGGTAGAATGTGACAACAGGGATACGAGATGGGAACACAGAGGGCTATATATAGGCCTCTTACAACTGGAGCTTTCTTGGAAAAGGCAAGATTTGTGCTGGGTTTTGAATGAGGGTAGAATCTTTATAAAGAAGGGAAATCTAGGTAGAAAAAAACAGGAGTAAAGACATAGAGGTGGGAAATCATAGGTTGTCTTTGGGGAAGAGCAAATAGTCCATTTTGGCTGGAGTGCAGGATGTGTTAATTAGAATAAAGAGAAATAAGGATAAAGCAGAAAAGTAAACATGAACATATACATATGTAATAATATGGATATATACTAATATATATTTATGCAAAATATATACCTATGCACAAGTATGTATGTAAATATTTTTGTTGTTGCTGAGTTGCTTCAGTCATGATCCACTCTCAGTGACCCCATTTTTGTGGCAAAGACACTGAAGTGGTTTGTCATTTCCTTCTCCAATTCATTTTACAGATGAAGAACTGAGGCAAATAGGATTAAGAGACTTTCCCAGAGTCACACAACTAGTAAGTGTCTGAGGCTGGATTTGAACTCAGGAAGATGAGTTTTCCTGATTCTGAGCTCTATCCACTGCACTATCTAGCTGCCCATATTGTATATAAATTCATACATACATACATACGTACATATATAGAGACAGAGGGAAACCAAGAGCAGGCGAGAGAGAGACAGAGACAGATACAGAGTGTCAGTCCCCAAAATCTTACTGTATTTTTATACTTTTAAGAACAGAATACTATACTGAATTTTGGGACATCCTGTACACACACACACACACACACACACACACCCCAAGACCTCACACCTAGAGGTTTATTAAAAGAAATAGGAAGACAATGATTAGAGCAGGAGAGATGATGAGTTTAGTTTTGGACATTCTGAGTTTGTGGTACCATTGGGATATCTGGGTGGAGGTGTCTACTAGGCAATTGGAAATGAGGGCCTTCAGCAGTAGAAAAAAGTCGAATTTAGAAAAAGAGCCAAATACACAGACATGGTAGTTGAATAGCAATCTGTTAAGGAGAAAGAAGGGCAGCTAGGTAGTGGATAGAACACTGGACCTGGAGTCAGAAGGACCCAAGTTCAAATCTAGCCTCAGATAGCTCAGATAGCTGTGTCACCCTGGACAAATCACTTAATCTCATTTGCCTCAGTTTCCTCATCTATAAAATGAGGTGAAGAAGAAAATGGCAAACCACTTCATTGTCTTTGCCAAGAAACCCCAAACGGTGTCATAGAGAGTCAGACATCAGTGAACAATAACAAAAACAAAGAGAAAGAAGACTGGCCAGAGAGGCGGAGAAGATTTACAGCTCTATCCCATTTTACCGAGAAAGCATGATGCAATGCTACATAAACTGAAGAATGAAAGGATTTCAAGAAGCACTGAGACAAACAGTAGAAACTGGAATAGAGAAATCAAGGAGAGTATGGACTGGAAAAAGCCCATTGGATTTGGTGATTTGGTCTATGACTGAATGTGTTTGAGAGAGCAGTTTTATTAAATAGTGAATGTAGAAGCATATAGAAAAACATTGAGAAGAGAGGTGACCACGGGGAGACAGAAAGCATAAACTATATTTTAGGGAAATCCTTGTATTTAAGGAATCTGAAAGGCTATAGGGTTTAGAGTTTGAAGGGGCCGTCAAGATTCTCTCATTTCAATCCTTTCATCTTACAGATGCAGGAAACCATGGTCCAAAAGATTGTATGACTTATCTGGGTCACATGGGTAGCTAGTAGCTGAGCCAGGATGAGAAGCCACGTTTTATGCCTTGTAGTCCAGTGATTTGAAGCAATGTTAAAGGAAGTAATGGTGAATGGAGGAAAATTGGGTCATATTTGGATAATAGATGCCTTTCTTTATTGCAAAAGCACATTTTCTCTCTTCTTTTTTTCTGCCATTTTTTGCCTTTTCCTCCTTCCTACCCCCACCTCCAATCTAAAGGTACAGATGAAAAACAGTGGTGATGTCATTCAAACTTCTTCCACAAGGCATTTTGAAATGAGAGAACAAACCTGTGAATCCTAATATTATAGAGTTGGAAGGGACCTTAGAGATAGTTTCATCCATCCCTTTCATTTCCAATGAGGAAATGGAGGCCCAGAATGCTGAAGTGTAACTCCAAAAGAATAGCCCAACTTTGAACTTCACCTAATGAAATACCAATGTTAGCTAAATTATTAAGTTAATTAGAATTATGGAGAAATGAAAAGAGTAAAATGAATGGGCATTTCTTTTTGCTTGGTCATATGTTCCATTGTTTTTATAACTATACCAAAATATGTATAAAATATGCCCTTTAATTTTCTGCTTTAAATAGAACCATGCCTGAGGTTGGTTTCTGTCTCTTTCTTGCTCCCTTTCTCTCCTGACATCATTCACTCTCAATGACATTTGGTCCCCTTGTCCTTGGGGCAAACAAAGTTATCCTTGCTTGGCCCAGTTAGGTAGGCTCGATGGCACAAACCAATTTGGCAGAACTCTCAGGTCTGATTTCAGGGTGGCCTCTACAGCACAGTATTTCTGGACCAAGAACTGTGGCTCTAGGGTGTGAGACCAATTTATTCACTGTCTACATTCAACCATGCCATGCTGTGGATTGTAAGGAGAAGTGGTTAGATTGGTGATATTCATGAATATGTTTCTCTGGTTGACCTTGATGATGTTTGGTTTCTTGAATTCACTGTCAGCTGACACTCATCCTTAACTTTTAACTTTCTCACCTTCCCACTGTCTTTTCTGGTATCCCTGAACATTGGTGAGCCATTTGGAAGTTTTTCTTTCTTTTCTTTTCCTTCTATTTCCACACCTTCTTACAACTTCCCTGATTAGTTGAATGGGTAAAGTTATTTTTATGCCATTTCTTTAGCCTACATACCTTCCCACCATCTTCTAAGAGTTGAAGTTTGGTCTTTCCAATGTATTGTTCATTTGTGTTTGGATGTCCTCCTGATCATTAAAAAACTCTTTACTGATCTGTCCTTGCTATTGACAGGGACACCCATCCCTTGGTATCTGGTGGGTTGTTTATGAACAGGGTATGAATGGATGGTGTAGTATCTTCCTTCACCTCTCAATCCAGATTCAAAGAAAGTCTTTTTGTTGATCTATGAGGTGTTTGGTCAAGAAAAAGTGGGAACAGAAGGAATTCAAAGACATATTCAGAGAGAGAATATGTCTTCCAGGATGCAGAGCATATTTGTTCTCTTCTACTTCCCCATCATTTTTTCCTAAAAACAACAATAAAATTCCTACACAGCAGGACCAGAGAATTCTTTTAAACTATCTCACTCTTTCTTTTATGCTCTCTTTCTCCACGTGTATACATATATATGTATATATATAGAGATACACACATATGCATATACATACATGTAAATATATACACACATACATATATGTGTACATATTTATTTATTCTGAATTTGGCAAACATTAATGAACATTTCTATATTCAAAGAACAGAAAAAGAATGATATATGATACTTAAAATATTGAATATACTGAATATAGCTTTACTACATTTAGTTACATATGTGTATTATATTTGTCTGTATATGTATATAATCTGTGTGTGTGTGTACACAAATATAATTTAACACAGTTCCAGAGCTGTCCTATTTGTCTGTAGCTCCCTCTGGACTTTCTATTCTTTTCTGTGATTTTTTTCTTTTGTGAAACCTATTTGCTCTTTAACATTTTTAAACTTGATAGCCATGAACAAATTTTAATATTTTCATGTACAAGAAAGGACAGTAAAAAAAGAGAATAACATATGAAACCTATGTTCTCAAGAACTGGAATGGCAATGCATAGTATGCAATCATATCTGTGAAGACTACTTCTCTCTGTCCTTGATTGTTGGCATCAGGAAAACCTAGTTTGACTTTGTGATAAAAAGTTCCTCCATTTCTGCACTAACATTCCCATGTGACGCTGTACATCACAGAACTCATACTGCATATGAGCAGGAAAAAAAATGACAGAGAGACTTCTGGATGAACCATCTGTGAAGAGTGTGATTCAGGTTGATTCTTGCCTGGTGTTGACCAACTGCTGGGCAGATGTATTAAAATATCAGCCCTCTCCTAAAAGGAACAGACTGTTTTCTTCAAGATATCCTGGACGCGTTCAGTTACTAATCTTATGAAATCCTTTTGATGACTGGCCTGCACCACAAAAAGCAACTCATTTACTTTCCTGTCTAAACAAGCAGGATCTTGTGAATAGCCTTTCCTGAAACCGTCCCTTGTGGTCAGAGATTCTTGGTACTGTCATGTGGTAGGGTAGTAGCTCTCTAGCCTTCCACTCCTTAAGTTATGAAAACTAAAGAGGAGTCCCTAGTTATTTAGCTGCACTTCCTGGTTAATTACAGTAATGTCTAGATGGGATTGTGCCATGTGACTCTTTTTAATTAAAAAAAAAACAGGACTGAGAAGTTTTAATAAATGTCCCTGTACCCTCCACTACTGAGTGCTAATGTAGCAGTTCTCAGGAATCCTTAAATACCCTCTCCTAATTTGCCTCAGACAGAAAGCCTACATTACCTTGACATGCTAGCTAATTAAAGATGAAGACTATATTTTCATGAGATTGGAGGAGCCTGCTTTATGGGTTTCACCATCATAGAAGAGGAGCATGGCCAAGCTATAAGCTGATTGTGATAAGAGGGAACAGAAGATAGAAAAGATAGACTGAAGTAATATTTCTTAACACAAAATAAAACTAGGCTTCTATTACTGTCCAAAAAGCTGAATAACTCTTCTTTCTTTCCTTCTTTCCTTTCTTCCTTCTTTCTCTTTCTTTCTCTCTCCCTTCCATCTATCTTCCTTTCTTCCTCCTCTTTCTTTTTCTTCCTTTTCTCTCTTCCTTCCTCCCACCTTCCTTCCTTTCTCCCTCCCTCCATCCCTCTTCCTTCTTTCCTCCCCTCTTTCCTTCTTTCCCTTCCTCCTTCCTTTCTTCCTTGCTTGCTTGCTTCTTTCCTCTTCCCCCCTCTTTCCTTTTCTTTGTTTCTTTATTTCATCCATCCATCTATCTATCTGTCTATCTATCTATCTGTCTGTCTGTTTATCATTAAGCGAAATGTTTACTAACTTTTGGTGATGTGTTGTGAACCATGATTCTCATAGGCCATGCTGGTGGAGTACAGCCTTTGACCAACCCTAACAAACTGAAAAGAACATAGAATCATAATATCACAAACTTAGAGTCGGAGGGGACTTCATAGACAAATCAATCCAATCTCATCATCTTGAAGACGAGGAAACTGAGACTCAGAGATGTGAAGTGACCTGCCCAAAGTCATGCAGGGAATAGTGGAAGAGTCAGGATTTGACCTTGGGTCCCATTGTTCCAAATTTAGGGCACTTTTAATTGTCCAGTTTTGAGATATCACATATGGCCCTGTCAGTGAAAGGGGTGTCTGTCATCTGAGGACCAACCTAGCTAAGTTCAGAGACATATCACTAGAAGACTGAAAAACCACACATTTTTATTATCGCAACTCACAAAGTTGCCTACTAAGTTGTAGAGGGGTTGTCATCTGTATTAACAGAGGGACGACCCCCATAGGCAAAGTCACAAATCTGTGATATATTGAAGCAAGAATAGGACCTGGTCCAGGATTTCTGTCTATCAGTGAAACGCTAATGGCACAAAGAAAGCAGAAAATGTTTGAGAAATAGGATGTTCCCATATGGATCCCTCCCCTATGAAACCCAGATCTTTTGGCATTCTCTCCCAATATATTATTTATTTAGAAACCAAATACAAGTGACATCTAATAGTATCTATGTTGGTGTCTGTCTCTGCAAATCCCTTACTGCATTAAAAGATTAATGTAGTAAATCCTGAGTTATACAGAGATTGTAATTTTTTTCCTTTCCTGCTGTCATAGTGTTGTTTATTTAAAATATTTGCTATTTTTCTCTGCTATTCAGCCTTTACATACATAAACTACTTTGGAGCTCCTCTCCTGAGCACTACTTGTTTTTTTTTTAATAATGAAAAGTTAGTCAATTTTTATTACATCTCCACTGACTCTCTCAGGAAAGATAACTTTAGTTGCTCTCCAACTGCAAGGTTTCTGGGTCCCTTAAGATCTGTCCTTGGGCACTTGGAGACAACTAGACAGGGAGAGGTGACATTTGTCCATAAAATTCTAGGGAAGGTGTTGAAATAACGAGCCGTCTCTAAGACTAGCTACTGTTACTTTTGTTGCTTTTTGGGGTGAATATGCAGGTTACCATGCAGACTTGCTTCAATTTCTGGTTGTGTTGGTATGGTTTAACAATGGGCAACCTATACTTGAAAAAACTTTAAACTGTTCTTTCATTCTTCAACAAATATGAACATTTCCATATACAAAGAACAAAAAAGACTGTATATGCAACTAGGACTTCTGTCACACAGTTTGATTTTTAAAAATATGTATTATGTTTAATATGATAGTTTTAAGATCACCCTGTTTTTGCTCCATTTTAAACTTTTTTTTGCTATGTAGTTAAAACATGTTTTGCTGGTGTTCTCTTCTCCCCTATTTCCAAGGGTTGTTATGAGGATACAAAGAGATAATATTTGCAAAATGCTTTGGAAACCTTAAGTCACTATGTAAATACCAGCTATTTTTTTTTTTTGCAACTCTGTCACTGTCCACTGAAGCACTCCCCTCCTAGAAACCTTTCTTTGTAACAAATAAGTATGGTGAGGCAAAACAATTCGACACATTGTCTGCGACAGAAAACGGATGTGTCAGTCTTTACCCCTGTCCATCACTTTTTTTCCAAGAGGTGGGTGTTCAATTGCTGTTAATGGCAGCCTTATGTCATGTTTAACTCAGATGCCCTCTTTTATAACCAGCACTTGCTCTGAGTTGTGGATTGAGTGACTCTATGGAGGAACTTTCTTTGAGAGCCAAGCAGGTACTGGGTGCAACTGAAAATAATGTTAGCATTGCTTCCATCATATGCAAGGTGCCATGCAGATTAGTTATGGTCCCCTAGATTAAACATGGTTCATGCCTAGAGAATTGGAGATGGTTAGTCAAAGAAATAAAAAATAGAAAAAGATACCCCTTAGCCAAAGGTTATCTGATGTGGTAAAGAGGCCATTGTAATGTCTTGCTCTGTATAAGGGGTTTTTAACCTAAGGTCCATCCCCAAGAGATCAGTGGATAGATTTCAGGGAGTCTGCAAACATAGCTGGGGAAAAATTGCATCCTTATTTCAATATAATTCATCTCCCTTGTAATGTTATATGCATTTTATTTATTAACTTATATTATTTTAAGAAGGGATCCATAGGCTTTACCCGTTCTGCCAATGGGGTCCATAACTCACAAAAAATATTAAGAACACCTTCTCTAGGCTCTTTAAAAAAGACTTTGAGGAAGTAAATCTTAAGATGGCTGAATCTTTAGGAAGGCACACCAATGCTTGTTACTAAATTGTCACCAAGGGCACAAGCACTTTTTCTGTAGTCCAGAAACATTCCCTTACAGAGGGTAACTGGTGTCATTATGGGCAGTAGTAAATCTTATCTTTCAGTTCCACTGCCTCCTTAAGGGTTTCTTAAATTAGTTAATTTTAGTTTTCAATATTCACTTCCATAAGTTTAAAATTTTCTTCTCTCCCTGCCCAAAATGGCCTGTAATATGATATAGGCTCTACATATACACCCCTATTAAACTTATTTTCACATTAGTCAGCTTTTATAGAAGAATTAAATGATGGGAGAGACCATGAGAAAGAAAAAACAAAACAAAACAAAACAAAAAAAAGAAAACGGTTTGCTTCACTCTGCATTCAGACTCCATAGTTCTTTCTTTGGATGTGGATGGCATTTTCCATCATGAGTCCTTTGGAATTGTTTTAGGTCTTTGCATTGTTGAGAAGGTATAAGTCTATCAAAGCCAGTCATTAGATACTGTGGCTGTAAGGGTTTTCTTGATGGCGGCCAGGGATTGTGCTCTTCAGTGATGCTGTAGCATTGAACATCAATAACAGTGTTGCCTAACTCCTAATCCATGACATTATTTTTAGTGGTCTACAGACTAGTAAAACTTTTACTATTACTTTCAAACTATTGTGTTATTGATCATCTATACCAGTTTGATTAACCATTAGTCCATGGCAATTTTTTACTAGTCTATGAAATCTTTTTACTGTCAAAGGTCCTTTTTAAAACCTGTAAACTTTCAATATTGAGTCCTCCTTTTTCTCTTGCTTCTTCTTGGGTCCTGCTTCTCCAACCCACCTTTATCCTGCCTTCCAATCTCTGCTTAAGTTGCTTCAAGCCTGCATGGGGCAAGTGTGGGAACATGCAGGAGGAAGGGAATGGTTCCCAGCAGAGGATTTAGATATTTTGCTAGTCTGCATTATAATTTGAATTGGGAAATATTGATCTGTACCATTCCTTTGGCAAATATGCCTAGTTAGGCTGTTGTTAATTATTGTTCTTGATAAATGTTTATTGGCGAATGGATTTGAAGGGGGCAAGAGTGTCTTGAGGTAACATCGCATAGTGACTAGCTGGACTTAAAGACACATCCTGGCTACGTGACTGGCCAAATCACTTAACGTCTCACTGCTCTAGGCCACTTTCTTAGATGCAGAGAAAGTGGCAAGCTGCATCGACAGAGGAAGCTTCCTTATCCATGGTTTGCTTTTACCAATTCCCTGTCTCTATCCCTAGTGGCATCTTAACATTTATTTGGTGTGGCTCCTGGCATTAAAAAAATGGGAGATTGAATAAACAGTGAGAAATTAAGCCAAATATAAAATGCTTTCTCTTTGTCGGTCTCTTTAAGGTTCAGAGCAAGCTGACTCTGTTTTCTACATTTCTTTTGACAGGAGTATAGTTGGATATTAAAGTAGATTCAGACCCTGTGAATGGCTTGTCCCTGGACCTCTGTTTACCTCTGTGCTTTCGTAAAGTGGTCTAATCCATATCCATTCATTTTACAGAGTTTTCTTCTCAAGCGTGAGATTTATTTTTAACTTGCTGTCTTGTGGAACGATTGCATCCTTTGTTTCCAGCAGAGAAAACGATTGTGATTTGAGTCTGAGGACTGTGTGCCAATTTTTCTCTAAAAGTATGTTCCTAAGTTTTGAATTTCATTAGGTAGGTCCATGCACACTGACAGCAATCTGTCTTGCTAAAAATTCCATGTTCTCAGTGTTTACAACGTGTGACTATTACAGGCATGTCCAACCTGACATACTCAATGGGTTCCACAAAAACATAACATCAGGCAATACTGTGTCACAGGAGCAGTCAGTCCCATTGGTGTAATATCAACACTATGATTGGGAGATGGACTGAATAATAATAATAATAATAATATTAACAATTACCGGTATTTATATAGCACTTTAAGATTTCAAAAGGCTTTATGAATATTTTATCTTCCTTACAACACTTCAGGAATGAAGGCACTTATTATTATTATTATTATTATTTGCATTTTATAGATGAGAAAACTGAGTTGGATAGTTTAAGGTCATATGGTTAGATCTGAGGCTGACTTTAAACTCAGATCTTCCAGATTCCAGGTCCAGCCCTCTAAACATTGTGCCATTCAGTGGCCTCCTAGCTGGAGATCTCTGAGCTTCCTGACTTTCTGGGAGAATATGGTTATCATGCGATGATAGGCTATAAATAGCAGTTCTGACTTGGTAGAGAGTTCCTTATACCCATGAAACATGGGATTCAGTTCATTTCCTTTTCTTTACTTACTTTCTTTTATATTTATTTTTTCCCCAAATAGAACATTGGCTCCTTGTAGGCAGGTATTGTTTCATTGTGTGTGTGTGTATGTGTGTGTGTGTGTGTGTGTGTGTGTGTACATGTGTCATAGTAGTATAGAGAAAAAGCAGAGCCAAAGAGGCTTGAGTTCAGATGCTGCCTCTGACAGGCTTGAGGCTCTGGTCAAGTCAGTTAGACTCTCAGTTCTGAGTCTAGGCAACTTTTGAAGACTTTATGTTTCAGAGAAGCCACTGAACTACATTGTTATCCTAGAGATAGCAGTGAAATCACAGATCTGGTCATCATTCTCCCTTCCCCTACTTGGTTAAAGCACTTCAATGATATTTATTGTGAAATAACATTGGTCATGAAGGCAACTTTCTGCTGGAAGTGCCTATTTATGTATGTGTTTATGATTGGCTTTTAAGAATTGATTTAAAAAAAGTAAGAATTAGAACCTTTATAAAGTTGATTTCAAGGGTTGGAGTACAATGTACAATTACAAATGAAAAGAGTTAGTTATTATCCAGGAGAAGAGAAAACAGAGGCAGAAGAATGGCCACTGGACCATAAAAACACCGACCTTTGCAGGCATCTGGCCTGGAACTCCTGGTTGTGCTCTTTGTTCTAGCCAAGCTGATTTCTTTGCTGTTCCCCATCCATGACATTCCTTCTCAAGTGTCCATGTTTTTGCATAGGCTGTCCCTCATGCATGGAATGCACTCCCTCCTCATGTCTACTTTTGTGAGTCCTTAACTTCGTTCAAGGCTCAGCTCAAATTCTGCCGTCTACAGGATGTCTCCCTTGACTTGCCTCTACCCTAAATTCCCACTGCTTAGTGTCTCCCCTTCTAAAATTATCTTGTATTTACTCTTTATATATTTTGTACTTGAGAGAAAGCATGACTAAGTAGATAGAAATTGGTCTCATGGTCAAGATGACCTTGCGTCAAATCCCACCTTTAATGTAAACTAACTGTATGGCCCAGAGCAACTCAGGCAACTCTCAAAAGCCAGAAACTGCAGATCTGACTTGGTAGAGGGACTTTCTCCACATGAAGTTCCCTATACGCATTAAAAATCAGATTCAGTTCATTTATTTCTTTCTTCTTACTTTCTTCAATACTTATTACTTCCCCAAATAGAATGTTGGCTCCTTGAGGACAGGTACTGTTTTATTTGTGTTGGTGCGTGCGTGCGTGTGTGTGTGTGTGTGTGTGTGTGTGTGTGTCTTTGTGTGTGTACATGTGTCCCCACATAGAAGATACAATAAATTGTATTGAGTGAATGAATGAAAGAGTGTATGGAAGAGAAGGAAAGAGGACAATTAATTGTTCAAACAGTAGGAACAAAAGTAACTAGGATAGAGGCAAGAAAGTAGGTAAGAGCAAGGGAACCTTCATATCTTAGATCCTTCTCAGTTGTTCAAAAACCCTTCTGAATTGTTCATCTTAGTTTCATTCTGGCTTTTTGGTTGATTGTCAAATTATGGTTGATAGAAGATAGGATGGTCATTCCCTTCACTCAATTTTACTTTGAGTAGACATAGGGAACTACTTACTGCTCTATTCTCCCCTCTTTCAGCAATTCTTAGTGCTCTGTTAAATAACCATCTTTAATAAAGCCTTTTATATTTAGCTGGACCCCAGGCATTCAACTGACCCTCCTCTCCTCTTTGCTCACATCTCCTACAGGCAAGAGGGAAGACTGACTCCCAGTACCTTATGAAACCATAGCCTTTTAGGACTGGGAGGGATCTTCACTTTTAACTTGAGGAAAATGAAGCCTGACAGAGGTTAAGTGACTTATCTGAGGCACCATAGATAGTGGGGAGGTCAATTCTACATCTCAAGATTCCTTACTTTCCAATATTCTTTCTAGAACTGAGATTATTTAAATACAATGAATATCTATTACATAACTAAGTGGAACAGAAAGCTATGCTAGGTAACAGAACATCTAGAGTTCTTTGGTTTAGACAGAACTTAAAGAAAATAGGGACAACAGTATGGGCCATTGTACCAAGGACCTAAGAGAAATTAGACATTATAAGAGCATAGAATGATAGATCTTGGACTTGAATAAACCTCAGATGTCATCTAGATCATCCCTCTCATTTTACAGATGAAGAAACTGAGGCCTGGGGAGGTTTAGTAATTTGCCCACGGTCACACAAAGAATAACTTTCAAAAGTGGAATTTGAACCTAGGTCCTCTGACTCTAAAGCAATCTGTCAATAGACCTAAAAGAAATATAATGCAATTTGCAACAAGGATTTACACAGAATCCCACAGCACATTTAATAAAAAATCTGGCAATGGATCTAAAAGAATTTTAAGGCATCTTCTCTGTTCATTCCCCTTTTTGCTTGGGTTTCAAAGTAGTGTCTGAGCACATATGTTACAGGACAAAACTTCTCCCTGGAAGTTGGCAACAATTGAAGAAAGATTAGATAGCCCAAAATGGGTGGCATAGGGAAATGTGGGCAGAGTGACTGTAGACAAATTTTGTGACTCAAACAAGAATGTTTGTGTGCTTAATGATTTTAAAAAATTATTTGCAAAGTAACACTCAATTTTTCTGGTCTCTTGCTGGGTTGAGTATTTTCATGCTGAGAATGAGGTTCACATAATAAAACTGTTTTCCGTTGAGATCAAGGTTGTGTTTTAAGTATCCATACAGTATAAATAAATAATAAAGGTATGACAGAAACAATTAAAAACTCTCAGAATGGCTTATCTCAGGCCCACTGAGAAATGAGGACTTAACATGCCAAACTGTACAAACCGATTCTATACTGTGGTGGTCTCCTTGTCATGATAAAAACTTTCTCCCTGCTCTTTCCTGAAAGTGATACCTATGCCTGACATCAGCAACAACACCACTGTCTAGGATGGAGATGGATGAACCCACTGGGATTATGTTTGAGCCGCTTAAACACAGATTGACTACAGCATGGTGTACTGCTGATGGGGAATATAAA
Source organism: Trichosurus vulpecula (assembly GCF_011100635.1). Classification (NCBI taxonomy): domain Eukaryota; kingdom Metazoa; phylum Chordata; class Mammalia; order Diprotodontia; family Phalangeridae; genus Trichosurus; species Trichosurus vulpecula. Next base: position 423,328,341 of record NC_050574.1, read on the forward strand.
GATTCTGGACTGTCAGCAGAGATAATAACCAGTTCATTATCTTCTGAGATAAAGGTTACACAGCCTTTCAGCAGCTACACATAAAGGGGCACAGGCCAAACCTACCGAAAATAATGATGTGTCAGTTTTACAGTCTTAATGCCCACATCAGGTTAGCCAAATCACATCTAAATTTTCTCTTTCCTTCTCCAGTAACCCCCACCACCCCCACCCCAACTGTTATTGAAGCATTTGTCATTTGATTCAGCTTATTTTGTTATGGATTTTTCTTGATAGAATTTCAAGATTTTTTTTTCAGATTTCCAAATAACATGGTGACAAATACGATTTCCCTTCCTTTCCTCCTAAGCCCCCGGGCCTATTCCCCGTCCCAAAGTTCTTGCATTTGCACAAACAGGATATTTCAACACCTTGTTGAACGAGACTTACATTTCTTGAGTCATCCTCATTTGCCTAGGAGCTCAAAGGTGTGAAAATTGTGTAAGGTGTCAGATGTGCCCGTGTTACTTTTCTTCAAGATTTAGAAAGCTGTGTAGTTTGGGGCCCCTATCACCGGAGAAAGAAAAATGGTAGGTGAAAACAACTTTGAAAAGACCAAAAAATTCTTGTGTGTTGGAGGTTTTGTTATTATTGGTAGAGAATTATGGCTATGAACCCCAGACAAGATGAAAGGACCACTTCAGTTTCTCTTTTTCATCAGCGTTGAATGCCAAGTCCTAATAAGGGCCATGACCTCTAGTAAATTATATTTGCTCAAGGCTGACCAGTCACAGAAAGAGGTCATGTACCCTTGATCCAAATCATGAATGTGACAAGTGGCGCTGCATACTTTAGAAGCAAATCTCAGCTACCCTACTGTTCCTTCAGTCTATGGGAGCCTGGGGGTGGGGGTGGGGTGGGAAAGCCAGGTACTTTCTGTGCAGAAAGAAGGTTTGAGGTAAAATCTAAGACTGCTGACGGTCATTGGTAAGTGTGTGTGCTCGCGCACACATGCATGCGTTTAAAGAGATCACAAAATAATACTACCTAAGGAGAATTAACTGATCTCACACAAGAAACTGGAATCACCAAATCCTTGCGGATAGAGATGTAAACATTATTTGGAATGCTTGGAATCCAGCCCGACAGTGTGAAATCATTTAATGTGCGCTCCTTCTCCTTCCCTTCTGAATCCCGCTTTCCTTAACTCTAATGTTTCATTTTTCCATATGCATTCATTCCATAAACAGGTTGGTTGTTCAGTGGTTAGAAAGCACCAGTTCTGGAGTCAGAAACATTTGAGTTCAAATTTGGCCTTGAACACTTATTAACCCATGAGTAAATCATGGGGATAATAATAGCATGTACCTATAGTGAGGATCAAATGAAATAGTATTTGTCAAGTGCTTAGAATGGTGCCTGGGACATAGGATTTTAATAATACATTTTAATAAATTAATTCAATTAAAACAAGTTTTAATAATAAAAAATTAAAGGCTTATTACCCTTCTCTTTCTCAATAACTTTAAGCAATTTTCCCCCTGAAATACTATTTTCTAAGCGGTGTGGACCTTCTGGGGAGGTAGTATGCCTTACTCCTTGATTTGGACTGAGGGAGGCCTGGGGTTCAAGTCTCCATTCTTCCACTTATTAGCTGTCACTGGACAAGAGAGGGGGATGGACTTAATGACCTCTAGGTCTCCTTGCAGTTCTTAGAACCTTGTCAAATATGTATGGCTGCAGTTTTCACAAAGATGTTTAAATGATACCTGCTTATCTAGTTAGATATTTCTCTCTTGTACGAACCATAAATTTCAGAGGGATGTCTAAGTGTTAAAATTTGATGAACGTTAGTCATATAATGTTAATTGTATAAAATAGCGAGAACCCACTTGTACATACACAGACATGAAAGCATGTGCGAGTCATATTTTTAGAGATATATGTATATGTTGAGTAAAAAAAAACATTTTTAGAGTCCAGAACTCTTTTCAAAGAAGTTAATATATAAAATAAAGGTACAGATTGTTTTTACAGTTGAACACTTATTTAACATTGAGACCTATAAATAATAATAATATTAATAATGACTAGCATTTATATACTGCTCTAAAGTTTTCCAAACACTTTACAGAAAATATTTCATTTTATACTCACAATAACCCTGGGAGGTAGACGTTATCATTATCCCATTTTATAGATGTGGAAACTGAGGCTGAGAGAAATTGTGTTCTGAGGACATATTTGAACCCAGGTTTTTCTAATTTCAGGGCAGCTAGGTGGCACAGTGAATAGAGTGCTGGGCCTGATGTCAGAAAGATTCATCTTGAGACACCGCTAGCTGTGTGACCCTTGGAGAGTCACTTATCCCTGTTTGCCTCAGTTTCCTCATCTGCAAAATGAGCTGGAGAAGGAAATGGCAAACATTCCAGTATCTTTGTCAAGCAAACCCCGAATGATGTCACAAAGAGTCAGACACGACTGAAATGACTGAACAATAATTTCCTGAGTCTAGGCACCTCTACACCTAGTTCCATACATAAATGAGTACATATATTTTAAATAAAATCACACATTTAGAACTGGAAGGAATCTCAGAGGCTATCTACTTCAAGACCTTCATTTTACAGATGAAAATACTGAGACCAAACGAGATAAATTTCATATTAAGGTCGCACAAGTAATAAGCACAGAGGTAGGATTCAAATCCAGATCCTCTCAGTCCAGACTCAGTCCTCATTCTGCCATACTATACTGCCTCCTGTTATAGTTCTCAAGAGCTTTAGTCTCATAGGGGAGGTAAGATATATACAAATTGACCTAATAAAAATCAGAATGCGATAAGTACAGAGGAGAGATGCATGTTTAGAAATGAGAGTGATTACTTCCAGCTCTGGGTATCAGAAAAGGCTCCAAAAAGGAATTGTTATGTGATCTAGGCCTTGAAAGATGGGTCGGATTTTGAGCAGATAGGGATTGAGAGTTTGTGGAAAGAGTATTCATAATACTGGGAATGGGCTGAGCAAAGACATAGAAGTGAGAAAGTTCAGGAAACCAAGTTTCAAGGTCTTCTTGTATTTAAATCCTTTGTATCATAGATAACAGGTCTCATAGATGCAAAGTCTTTTAGGTCATAGGTTTAGAATTGGAGGTGGCACAGTGGATAGAGAACTGGGCTTGCAATCAGGAAGACTCGTCATCTTTATGAGTTCAAAACTGGGATCAGACACTTACTAACTGTGTGATCCTGGTCAAGTAAGTTACTGTTTGCCTAGTTTCCTTGTCTATCAAATGAGGGGGAGAAGGAAATGGCGAACCACTCCAGTATCTGTGCCCAGAAAACCCCAAATGGGGTCACGAAGAATCACTCAGCCGAAACATCTCAACAACAAAATATCTACGTATGCGTATGTATACACATAAACTTATATGCATAACATAGAAAGTTGAGAATGCCTCTGTCAGTTCCACAATTTCACATTCTGAAAAAAATAGTCAGTTTTCTCTTTGCAAGTTGTGGCTACCTTGTTTAACACATAAGGTGTCTTTCCCCCAGAATGTAGTTTTCACGTTCACCACATTGTGGTCATGTGTTCTGGTTAATTAATTCTGTCGCAGGCAATGTTCATGTTCACATGAATCTTTTAATGTGGTCTGTTTGTCTGTGAGATACTCCTGTCATGACTCATTGGGAATTGAAGGTATTAGACAATTTCAAACCAAGAATTTATAAGAATTAATTGAAATGAAACAAAGCTACAGGCCCCAACAGAGAGATCAATGCCATGTTTCCAGAACTGCCATTCTATTTAAAAGACTTTTCTTTATACATAAGCATTCCATAGCAGTTTGAACAGAAATGGGAAATGCCCACACAAAAAGAGAAAATGATGTTTGTTTTGAAAAGAAGATTTATTGGGATAATATAATCTGACTTGTATTATCTCCTCACCTGTTTTTCCTCAGGGAAACTATCACTCTTTATTAACTCCTTTACATTGAAGAGACAAAAATGATAGACAAGTTCAAAAATAGGTCAAAGGAGCTCATAAGCATTGAAAGAATAAATCCTTTACTTTTAATACCTGCAGAAGCTAGATGCAAAGGGACACTACCTTACTAGAGGCAGGAGATCTGATAAGAATTTCATGGACTTGGGGCTGGTATTCAAGAGTAGTACCAGCTGGAATGATTTATCCTCTGAAATACCAAGCTGAAAAACAACTTTTATTTTAAACAACTGATACATTCTAAATGGGGAGACCATAATATACTGACAAGATACTTTTCTTTTCAATAAATCACAAGAGACCATATAATTTCAGTAATTAAAAATGAAGAGGAGGGAAAAGCCTTTTTTTTTGGAGGGGGGGGAGGGCAAGGCAATTGGGATTAAATGACTTGCTCAAGGTCACACAGTGTGTCAAGTGTCTGAAGCTGGACTTGAACTCAGGTCCTCCTGACTCCAGGGCCAGTGCTCTACTCACTGTGCCACCTAGGTGCCCCTGAAAAAAAACTTTGATGGAGAAGTGGGGTTCATTTTGTCTACTGTCCTACTAATGCACAAAGACCTAACTTTGGCTGATTAAGTCTGGTGGAAAGTCTTTTAGGCTTGTGACATGTTTAACCAAAACAGTTTCCCTCTAATAGGCCATCCATACTTAACCACAGAGTTCTCTATTACGTGTTTAACAGTAGTTCTCTGAGAAAAAAAAAGTGTGTGCATACACATGTACATACATATGTATATGCAAATACGTAAGATAAATTTAATCTGTGCGAACATATTCTCCCTCACTTTTTTAAGCCTAGGCAATCAACAAAACAATAAGTCAAACCCTGATTTGTAGATTTGTTGATTTCTGATGTTCCCTCTGGCTCTAGTACATCTTTGCCATGATAAGAATGCATTGGAGAGTATTGGGTTATAATTTCAACTTAATTCAATCCAAGAAACATAGGGTTAGCACCTCTCATATAACCTTCATGAAGCTTACAATCTAGATGGCAGCTATTTAAAATATAGTGGAAATAGTTAATATATTTTAAAATACATACAAACCACTTTAACTTTATTATTATTAGCTACATAATTTTGACATTATTACATAACATTATTATATATCATGTTACACACCATTATGTAATATTAATGTACTAGCCAAATATGCAGAAACACTTTGACTTTATCTTGAGATATCATGTATATATAGTGCTTTACAAACCTTAAAACACTATATAAATACTAGCCATTACTAATAATAGTAATAATACCTTTATTATTAATCTCTTTCAAAGTATAATTTTTGGACCTCTTTTAAGCTGTTATTTAATAGATTGTTATGACCAGTTCCAATAAAATAATGTCTTTGAGTCATTCAAAAACTTTTTATTTGCAAGTACCATTCTTTCCTACAGCTGAGAAATTGCCCAAGTGATTAATGTATTGACAGTTTAGAGTAAGGGGAAAGAAAAACACGAATAGGAGTTTTCTCAGGTTGAGAAAGATTTTGCTGTTTTTCATATATTCATTTATTTGATTTTATTTTATTTTTGGGGGCAAATGGGCTGAACATTAAAAAAATTCATCTCTAGGGAATGAAAGGAGTGTGTGTGTGTGTGTGTGTGTGTGTGTGTGTGTGTGTGTGTGTGTGTGTGTAAGTTATAATACCCCCAAAAGGTAGTCTATCTGTTTATCAGTGGTCTTTAGCATAAACTTTCTTCTCCCCGGGACTTACTGCCCTTTGGAAACTATGCCTGGAGACCTGATTTAGTGAGAATTTACCTAGTCCAATTTGTGAAAGTCATGGGACTTTGCTCTGGGCTAGGAGGCTGTTGGATGGGGAATTAAGCCAAAGTTGAATGATCCCATGACTGATGTAGAATTAGAGGTTTTAACCATGTGGCACTCCTCTATCCAACTGCTCCTAGCCTTGACTTCTACCAGGCTCTCTATGGTATTACACTTTATACCTCTTTGATTTCATTTCTAATTCTACTGATTGAAGTGAGATCAAAATATGCCAAGAAGCGAGCAATCTTGCTAACTTTCTCTCCATCAGATAATTTCCCAGGCGTAAACTGGTTGGTGTAAACACTTATTTCTGATTGTGTACTGATTTCTTTCCCTTCTTCCTTATCTTCCTCTCTTCTCCTTCTTTCATATCTCTAACAATTCCTCCTCCCTGCCCTCCTCCCAATTCAGCTTTGGAGAGAAAGAAATAGCCTTAGATTCAGAAATCATTGCTCAGCAGGGGGAACTAGTTTAAAACTTCAATTTCTATGCCTTAACAGTGGAAATCTGTTTTGAACCCTTGAACTTCCTTTGTCGTTTAAATGACCACCTACAGAAACTGGCTGGCGAGAATAGCAGAAGCACAGTAGTCCCTTTTATAGGAAAAACAGTAGCTAGAATTATTTCTCCTTTGCAGGAATTCTATAATGAGAAGGCATTTCTGCATGGACAGAATGGTGGAAACATTCCAGAAGTTGGAGATGTCTGAACTGCCCAGCAGTAAATGATCGGTATATTGTAATAATCAATGTTTCTGAGCCTGGGAACAGGGTTCTCATTCTTTTTGACAAAAGTCGGTTACTATGCATTTCTGTATACTTTTGTAACCACTTTTATGAGCTCATTCAGGATACTTGAGGCCCACAAGTAACAGTAGGAAGAGGATGGAGAAGTTATTAAGCTTTTGGCCTTCCAGAGGTAAGATGGTATGCTATTGTGGGCACTCTCGCATGTGAATTAATGAGACCAAAGAGAAATTTACATGGATACCCACCTCAAGCAACTCAACTCTAACAGGTTTGTGCATCCTGAAGGCTCTAGGCAAGGTTTACATGCAGACCAGCACATGACAAGATGAAAGATGTAGGAGAGAACTCCCAGTATGGGAACTCCTTCCACCAAGAACACAGGTACAGACTCTTTATAACATACTAGTTAAATCCTAGGGCATTGCCTGAGGCACACAGAGGCTGTGAGTTGGCCAGATTCACACAGCTCATTTAGAGTTGGAGTCAGAATTTGGAGCCAAGTCCTCCAGACTTTCTCCACAATGCCACACTGCCTCTACATATATGCCAATATATCTGTGAAAATACAATTAGAATTTGAGGTCATATGAGGTAAATGCCAAAGCAGTATTATTTCACTCGAAAGTCAGTTACTGCTGTTGACTTTCTGTGTGGCCACTGTTTATTCTGTTAGCTAGCTCTGCAAGAAATTATGAACAGTACATTTAAAACTCTAGTCATAGATTTCTAAAAATCCCTTCAAGAAAGAAATGCTTGTTCCAAAGAGTTATCTAAGTAGATGACTACATCTTTATAAAACCTGCAGGACAACCTCCCCCAGCCCCAGCCCCAGCTTATTATGGGATGACGTAGATAGATACATTAGTGGGGTTTTTTTCCTGGTGTTTTCTCTGCAGATGTATCTAGGCTTATGAAACTAGGTAGTGGAAAAGACACATAGCTTGAAGCCAGAAGACCTGGGCCTGAGTCCCGGGTTGGCCACTTAGATGTTTAGCCTTATGCTAGCCACTAATGTCTTTCATTCTCAGTTTCTTCATCTGTAAATTAATAATACTAGGACTGCCTTCCTCAAAGAGTTAGTTGTGGGGGAATGTGCTTTGGAAACTATAGGACACTTTAACTACTGAATTGTTATTATAATGGTGAACTATTATCAATACTGTCAAAATCTGATATTAGCGCTTGGCTGATTATTCGTATTTGAAGAGTTTTCATCTCAAGGCTTAACATATTACTTTTTTTTCCCCTTTGGTAGAGAATGGTGATTGTCTTAGGTTAGAGAAAGCATAATGTTGAAACTCCTACCAAAGGTACAAATCAGCATTTATTCCATAATTTATAGTCTTAGAGTATTTCCAGGGGCATTCAACTAGCATGCGCCTGAGATATGACTTCAATCGAAGACTGAGCCTTCATCTTCTTTATGAAGGCATAGATGTCAAACTCAAACTCAAATAGAAACAGGCCACTAAACTGTTCATAAGGATCTCTGCAAGCCCCGTATTGACTTAGAAAACCACAAATTAACATTATCCATGTTCTATTGTATTTTTATTTTGTTAAATATTTTCCTATTACATTTTTTGTGGATAATTTTTCTTTTTTAAAATGTATTTTATTTTTAATTTATGGAATAAAACAAACATTTCTATAACAGTATATAATAGTATAATAGAAAAGTATAATAGCACACATGAAACTGCAAATCTATTATGTACAACTTGCTATTGTCATGTAAATTTCTTTTTTCCCTTTTTTCTTCCCTTTCTCTCTCCCCCAACCTCTGTCCTATTACATTTTGATCTAGTTCCAGCTACACTTGGAAATATTGCTGGCCACTGACTGCAGGCTGTATGTTTGACACCCCTGTTCTATACTATGCTGGGCCTTAATAAGTTTTTATTGCATTGAATATTTAAAAATAAATTTTAAAGAAATCATCAGTGTTTTAATTTTTACATTGAATTCATTTCCAAATAAACCCTCCCCTCCCCCCCATATAGCAAACCTTTCTTTATGACATAGATTCAAAAAGGAAAAAAATATTCTGCAAAATTAATTGTCACATTGACTACATCTGATGGCATATATTACACTTAAATTCAAGAAAATTTCCTTTAACCAGTAACTTCAGTGCACTAAAAATGTCATTTAATTTTTAAAAATGAGATTTACGTGCAACCTTTATTGAGTAAAGGGAAGGCTACCCCTTATGTCTAATGGGAGCTGGAGCAAATGCAATGTAATTAGGTCATAGTGGTTCCAGTTTGGTTTTGTTCTTTTCTGAAAATGTTCTGAAATTATAGAAGTCCTCGCCCCTCCCCCCCCACTGCTTTGTTTCTCTGTTTACCAATTAAGAGTTTTATTTTAAAAATTAAATATAAGTCATATAGTATTTACTTAATATTTTGTAAGAAGATCATAGATTTAGAGCTGGAATGGAACTTGGAGGTCATCAGATCCAAACTAACCCCTTCCCCTCCACCCCCATTTTATAGATGAAGAAACTGCCTGGGAGATGTTAAAGTGACTTGCCCATGATTACACAGGCAGTAGGTGGCAGAGCCAGGAGTAATATCAACTGTGATTTAAAAAAAATTCTTTTGGACTATCCCTCTTCCTGATATATCCTGATAGAGCTTATGAAATAAGTACTCAGTACTTTCAATGGCTTTCCTTTTCATGCACTCTCAACCACTCTTTACTCACAGGGTTATTGTTACAACCTATTAAGATAATGCATGCTGGCTGTATGACCTTGGACAAGTCACTTAACCTCTTCATGCTCTTTAAGACGATAAATTACAGAGAAAGTACCAATTTGCATTCATAGAGGGAGTTTCCTTATCAATGAAATTGGTAAGGAATTCCCTATACCAATGAAATCACAGGTCAAGTACTTTATCGTCATTCATTTGTTCAGTCCTGTATGGCTCTTCATGAACCCATAGCATGCTGGTGTCCTCCACTATCTCCCAAAATCTGTCCAAGCTCATGTTCATTGCTTGCATGTCACTCCCTATCCATCTCATCTTGTACCATCCCCTTCTCCTTTTGCCTTCAGTCTTTCCCAACATCAGGATCTAGGTGGCTTGGTGTATATATAGAGTGCTGGGACTGTAGTGAGGAAGACTTATCTTCTTGAGTTCAGATCTTAGACACTTAACTACCTGTGTGAAGCTGGGCAAGTCACTTAACCCTGTTTGCCTCAGTTTCTTCATCTATAAAATGAGCTGGCGAAGAAAACGGCAAACCATTCCAGTATCTTTGCCAAGAAAAACTCCAAATGGGGTCACAAAGAGTCACACATGACTGAACCAACTGAACAACAACAGTGATTCCTACCTATCTTCCTATCTAGCTACATACATATACATATATACATACATAATGTATGTAGATGTGTAAACACATATATGTATTTTTATGTTTATATATTTTTATATTTTATATGTATTATATATTTATGTGTATTTATATATTTTATATGTGTTTTACATGTATGTTTTAATGTATGCACACATATTTGATTGCATATATCTATATGGAGAGAACACTTTGCATACATTAAAACTCTACATAAATATGACCTATTATTATTATTCCCAGTTTCATCTTAGATGTCTGTTTGACTTCTTCACATAGTATATCCAGGCATGGGGTATTATGGTCTAAATACTGAGTTGCCACTGTCACTGATGAATAAAAAAAAATCCTTCAAGAAATGCTGAAAAAATCTGTTCTATTTTTTAATTTTAAAAATCACAGAACGATGTTTAGCACTTATTCATACCCATTTGGATGAAGAAAAATACAAAAAAATGCATCATGTGGATTCATTATGACCTTTGTAGTTACCAATAATCGATTTCAATTGATCAGCAATGTTCCCTGGGCATCTAGACTTCCATATGTCTAGAACAATGTCACTGTTTAACCCAGTGCTATACATTCCAAAGGATCACTCAGATACTTGTGGTGAAACATGGAACCTTTTGTCTTACTGGTGGCAGATGTCCTAGGGGTTGGGGGAGGGGTGGGGAACTACTGTTGTACTTTTCACCTATCAACTAATTTTCTGGTAATAATAAACAATAGATAACCACATAAACTGTTTTTCTTGTACAGTGTACTGCTGAATTCTAGTGACTACAGATTGATAATAATTAGTTGGAATAGATAAATATAGGGGCAGGGAGGGTGAGATGGAAAGAAAATAAATGCCTGTAAAGTGAAAACTTTGTAAAAGAAATGCAAATATACACACAAATATAATAATGTTCCTGAGAATACAATTATTTGTCAGAAACATTCATTGCTTGAGGTAGAAATCATATAAGAGGTATAAAGATGCACTCAAAGGCATTGTCTTCAAAGACTTTTATTGGGCCATTCCCTCTCTCTTTTCATCTCTTCCAGAGGAAGGGGCTCCTCTGGCCCCTAAGGCCATAAAAGACTGACTGAACAATGACATGGGGTTGCTTATAGATACAATATGTAGGTGGTGCTTGAGAGACCATTAAGTAACCAGGGGCATAGCCTTAATAATAACTGCTTAGATAGTTTAAAGTTATGAAGTACATCACAGAAAATCCATAAAGTATATCATGTAAATATTATTATCCAGGTAGAGAGATGATAGATAGATACATAGATAGATAGACAGATGAATAGACAGAGCATTTATTAAGCACTTAGTATGTGCCAGGCACTGTACTAGTAGTTGGGGATAGAAATACAAAGAAAGACATTCTCCAACTTCTGTTTAGAGAAAAAGCTGAAAAGCAGATGGATTTGGTGAAACGGAAGAGGAATGAAACAGTGAGTAAAAATGGCTTTGGTACTTTGTCAAATGAAGGAACCAAAAAAGAACTCACCAGTGATAGAAGTTGGCCACAGGAGTGGAGGAATTTTCTTGGGTAAGAAGGCTGCTGGGGAAAGGTGGAAAAGTCCTGAGAGTCTGCCATGGAACCAGGAAAGGGTTAAAGGAATGTGAATGGCTGGCTTGGGTATTTCATCAAATGTCCATTTCCAGGTGGAACTCACCAATCAGAGGATTATTTTACAGATGAAGAATCCATGGCTCAGAGATATTAAATGATTTACCCAAGTCACACAGCTAATAGAGAGGGGAAGGAGACTTGAATTCAGATCTTCTGATTCTAAAGTCAGTCTTGCTCATTCTATTGCACCACAGACTTCTTCTCAGCTGTGTCCTACCTACTCTCAGGAAACTGGTACCTTAGAGATTACCAATAGCTCTCCTTAGTCACTCTTGCCAACTATGTAGCACCAAGGAAAGCTGAAATTCGACAAACCTTTCCACAACCCAGGCCAACCAATTTTTTAAAGTTAATTTATTTATTTTTAGTTTTCAACATTCACTTCCATAAGTTTTAAATTTTCTCCCCCTCCTCATGATGGCAAGCAATTTAATGTAGGCTCTACATATACATTCCTATTAAACATATTTTCACATTAGTCATGTTGTATAGAAGAATTAGAATGAATGGGAGTAACCCTGAGAAAGAAAGACATAAAACAAAACAAAACAAATAAAAGAAAATAGTCTGCTTTGATCTGCATTCAGACTCCATATTTCTTTTTCTGGATATGGATGGCATTTTCCGTCATGAGTCTTTTGGAATTGTTTTAGGTTCTTGCATTGCTGAGAAGACCTAAGTCTATCAAAGTCATTCATCCACACACTGCGGCTGTTACTGTATATTGTTCTCCTGGTTCTGCTCACTTCACTCAGAATCAGTTCACATAGGTCTTTCCAGGTTTTTCTGAAGTCTGCCTCTTCATCATTTCTTATACACAATAGTATTCCATTACAGTCATATATCACAGCTTGTTCAGCCATTCCCCAACTGATGGGCATCCCCTCAATTTCCAGTTCTTGGCAACCACAAAAAGAGCTGCTATATTTTTGTACATGTGGGTCCTTTTCCCATTTTTATGATCTCTTTGTGATACAGCCCTAGAAGAGGTGTTGCTGGGTCAAAGGGTGTGGACATTTTTATAGCCCTTTGGGTGTAGTTCTAAATTGCTCTCCAGAATGGTTGGATCAGTTCACAATTCCACCAACAATGAATTATTGCAGGCCAATCAATTTTACCATAGAATATCTAATTTGGAAAGGACTTTGGAAATCAACCATTCCAACTGAACATGAATGTATGTGTGTGTGTCTAAATATATATCACTATAGGAACATAGGTTCCTGTGATTCCTCCCATTTTTCTTAGTTTCACCTTCTGAAACCAAATATAGCAAATCTAGTTCCTCTCCTATATAGAGTTCTTAAAATGTTTGGAGATGACTTTGCCCTCAGAGGATTTGTTAATCAAGGCATCACTTGATAACACTGGAGTTGAAGATAAATCTAGAATTCTTGCAGTGAGCAGTCAAGACTCTAGGATTCTACTTTAGGCTCTACTCTTTTACTCTCTCCCTTTTCAGACGTGGGTTTCCTTTAACTTCATAAGGAAAACCACAGAGAGGAAGATGTTCTCCAAGAGAACAGAGCCCATTGTGAACTCAGGAAAGTGGCTAACTGAGAGTAGTGAGTTTAGCAGCCAAGGTTCTTTGACCACAGATCTCCACTTCCTCTTATGGCATATTTATTTGTGCTGGGAACATAAATAAATGTTATTCTTCTTCTGTAAATATTTTTAGTTGAAGCTTAATCCTGGTGTCTGTCTGGTCGGGTAGAACATCCTTTCCTTTGATGAGATGCATCCTAAACCTTGAAAGTTTTTCTATCGGTTTTTAAAAGGTTTTCATTTTTGGTATAGACTCTTGTAATGTAAATATGTGATATATATATTTTATATATAAAAATTAATAAATATACTGTAAAAATAATTCTTAGAGTCTCTCTAATCTCATATCTAAATCCTTCACTTGTTTGTTATGAATCCTATAATTCCCTCCCTCATTTTGCTTTCAGAACTTAGGTTTTCCTGGTTTCTGTCACAATTCTTTTAGTCATAATGGAGCTACAGTTTTTTTTTCTTTTAAATTGGCATTTGATTGTCTTTGACAGGATTTGTCTTTGATGTGGTCTCCAAACTCTGGCATGTCTTTCAGGATAATAAAATTGCAAGCTTTGGGAGGTAGCTATCTCTTCTCTTCCTTTTTTTTTCTTTAAGCAACCATAAAAACAATAAGGGAAACGGAAAGCAAATGGGGAAAAGAAAAATAAATCAATCTTACTTCTGTGGCATGTTTGGCTGACCTCCATTTTTGAGTTCCCTGAGTTTTTATGTGTCATTGATTAAACATGGTTTGGTGCTTTAGGAAAATGCGTATCTTTGAGTAATTCTTTTAAGCTTGTGTATGTGTCCTCAGAAGTGTATGGAAAGAGTTGTGTATTAGATAGTATAGAAAGAGCATTGGATTCCTACTGGCCAGAAAATCATTAAGAATGGCCATTTTGGATCATAACTATAACTTATCTTACCGAGTATCCCATTGCCAACAGAGGTCTAAAAGATTGGGTCAAGTGAGGGCTTGTTCATCTTTCTTGATAACAAACAAGTATTATGTTCACATCTAAATAGTAGTTTGAAGTACAAGTTTCATTATACTCCACACTTAAGAAAACTGAGGATTAGAGGTGACTTATCCAAGGTCACATAGATGGTAAATGCTGGTAAGCAGAATTCAAACTCGTGTCTTCTGACTCCAAGATTGAAGAGAGAAGCTTCTACAAGAGCTCAGCTTCTTTCTGTCAGTAGCCATTTATGATCATTTAATTCATTCTATTTGCCCCCACCTCTTTGAATTTCTATTTAAAGAGGACTATTCACTGAATGGGCATTACCTCACTCTAAGTCAGTACATGAAAAGGCCTTAGCCTAAAAGGGTCAGGGTCTCCCACTGCATTCTGGGCCATCTCCAGTCATCCTGCTGAATATCAGGCCACTGGACCCAGATGGCTCTGGAGGAGAAAGTGAGGCTGGTGACCTTGCACAGCCCTCCCTCACTCAAATCAAAGTCAACTGCAAGTCATGTCATCATCTCCCTGATGTCATGGTCTTCTTTGAAAACGAAGGACAAAACACAACACAATCTGCCTCTATCTCCTGTTACATAAGTTTATCCTAAATGTACCTTCCTCCAGACTCGGGTGCTCCATGGTCCTAGTATTTCAGGATTTGGTAAACAAATCCGCATTTCCCTTCTTTGTGCCTTTTCTGATTTTATACATTTAAAAAATTAGCTTAGAACAGTTAGGACAGCTCAGACAAGTGTGGGGCAAAACCCTAGAGAGAACTTCCCTTTGGGCTTCAGTTTCTTAACCTTCCAAACAATGGGACTGTACTAGATTGTGCATAAAGTCCCCTTTGCCTCTTCCCAGGAGTCTGCAATCCTAGCTGTCCTGCACTGCCAATCTCTTCTTTCTGAAACAAGTAGTCTGTCTCTTCAAATAGCAAGTATTTGAGACTCAGCACTTTTATTGTCTGCCTTTATGCATATATATATATATATACATTTAATATATATACGTGCACACGTGTGCACAGACACACACACGCACACACACATATATCCTAAAACACTTTGGAAATTAAAAGGCACTACACAAAGGCAAATCATGCTTAAGTTACTTTGAAGGTATTGTATAAATTCAAGGTGCTATTATTATAGTTTAAGTGTGATTATGCTTTCTTTTAAACTTACTATTTTTTAAACATTTAATTTGTGATTTTATTTTTCTGAAGTACATATATAAAAATTTTAACATTTTTTTTAAATTTTGAGTTCCAGATTTTCTCCCACTCCCTGCTCCTTGAGAAGGCAAGTAATTTGATATAGATAATGCATGTGCAGTCATGCAAAATATTTCCATATAAGCCATGTTGCAAAAGAAACACAGACCCAAAAAACCCCATATATTTCCTATTTTGGAGTGCACCTGTGTTATTTGTAGACTGAATAATATTCCCTTCCTGAATTCTAAATTAGAATTCAGAGCAAATCTGCAAAGTAGAGTTTTTGTACTTAGTATCTGGAGATATGGGGACTATTGAAATAATAGACTTTGAAACTGGGGTATGGGGGGGCAGGGTTTGACTTGGTTTAGAACTTACTAGTCCTTAAAAGGATTTCCTTTTTATTTTTTTATTTTTTTTGGAAGATCTGAAAACTACGTGTGTACTACTAAGTGCAGCTGTTTAGATTTTTAAAGACTATTTCTCCCATTATAAGCTGCTTTAGGCAGCTATATCAAGGCACAGCAGAGTGTGTGGAGGGAGGAGGGGGAGCTTTGGGTGGGGCTGGGGGGCGGTGAGAGAAGGTGTTGGTTCCAGGTTGGATAACGACAAAAAACCTGGTCTTGCAGACCTTGATTTGATTTCATTGTTTGAATAGGAAGCAATTTCTCTCTGTGGGATTAATGTATTAGATCACTGGTGTTGTTTTTCCCCCTCTCACAACCATATCTTTGTTTTTCTTTAATTAGTAGAGAAGAAACATCTTAGAGGAAATGTTTAGATAAAAACTGTGAAGAATTAGCCTTTTGAAATGGCTCCTTTCTTTTTGACTCAGGCCTACCTGTAAAAATAATATTCCTTATTTCTTTGTGCTCATCAATTAGGAAAAAATATTCTTTATGCAGATTGTCAAAATAATAAAATTTTAGAATTGGAAGGGAATTTCTAGTTCAGTCTTCTCATTTTACAGATGAAGAAACCAAGGTCCCAAGTGATTTTTCCAGTTGCTTAGAAAGTTGGTGGTACAGAAGGGAATGGGGCCCAGATCTTCTGACTTGAAACTCACTACTCTTTTCACTATATTATGTCACCTCTTCATTGGCCATGAGTTCTTAATATTTCTTCTCCAGCCATATTGGGCTCATTTTCCCTCCCCCAGGATCTCCATGGACTTGAACTAGTCAATAGATCAACAAATATTTAGGCTCTCTGAGTCTCAATTTACTCATCTGTAAAATATGAGATATAATTCTTGCACAATTTACTTTACAGGAATGTTGTAAGAAAAAGCAACCAATCCATCAATCAATACACATTTATTAAGCACTTAATATATACCAGGCTCTGTGCTAGGAAGAAGAAGGGACAAATACAAAAGTGAGATAGTCTTAGCCTTCCAGGAGTTTATATTCTGTTCTGTAAACTTTAAATTGCTACATGGAAAATAGTCAAGTCTATTGACTTCACTATTTATTCACAAAGATTTTAAGGTGCTGAGAAATACAGGCACTTTCTGGGTTGCAGGTGGATGTGTCTTAACTGGTTTGCTTTTGTCTTGGCAGCAGCAGGAAAGAGAGAGACAGAGACAGAGTGACAGAAAGAAAGAGAGAACAAAGAGACCGAGACAAAAATAGATACAGAGATGGAGAGAGACAGTGGAGACAGAGACAGAGAAGATAAACAGAGATGGGGGGAGAGAGACAGAGACAGAGACAGAAACAGAGAGAAAGAGAGAGAGACTGTCTCAGGGTAGGTTAAACAAGTATTGTATTGGTTTTAATAAAAACCAAACTTCTTTTCATCAAATTCAGCTTTTATGGAATCTGAGTACAGGCTACATTCACATTCTTAATTAGAGTCCATATTTTCCCAATTTCAAATCCTGTGTTTCATAGTTTGACTTAAGTGTCATTTATAGCTCTGGTATTCATGAAATTTGTTCCATCCCTTTTTGAACGCATATTTCTTGACTTTTGCACCCTATTGCAAATTTACATTAAACTCATCTCACTCAATAACAGTCATATTTGAAGATGGACTTTAATTCTGTGGTATACTTTTGTCTTCATTAAGAAAAATCATTCTCTGTTCTTGATATGCATTGTTGGTTACCCAATGACTTTAATGGACCTTAGGAATTAGAATGGGAAGACATTTTTGAGGTCATTTAGTGTTAACTCATTTTACAAATGAGGAAACTAAGGCACAGAAAGGTTAAGTGATTTGTCTAAAGTTGCACAGATTGTAAAGTACAGAGAAAGGATTCAAACCCAGGTTTCTTGACTCCAAATCCAGTGTGCTTTCTACTATTTTTGTTGTTCAGTCGTTTTGGCCATATCTGACTCTTCATGACCCCATTTGGGGTTTTCTTGGCAGATACTGGAGTAATTTGCCATTTCCTTCTCCAGTTTCTATTATAGCCCCTACTCTACTGAGTTATCTCATAGGATATGATTCTAGAGACTACTTGCATTTTTTAGCTTGTAAAAATACAGTAATCATGTAAAAAATAATAGTAAACTTATCCTTAAGGGTTGAGAAATGAATAAAACATCTTAATTTAAATGGAAATAAATGTAAAAAGACAGTTATTGGAACATATAAGTGTATACATGGAATATATATAGACCCACATATTCTACCACACATAGACATATATACACACATATATACATAAATTTACATAAATGTATTTCTTTTAAAAATATACCAGATGCACTTTTAAGTTTAACCTGAATTAGTGACATTTTCTCAATCACTTTTTTTTTGGAGGCAATCAGGGTTAAGTGAAAGGGTCACACACCCAGTAAGTATCTGAGGCTGAATTTGAACTTAGGTCCTCCTGACTCCAGTGCTCCAGTGCTCTGCCCACTACTCTACCTAGCTGTCCCCTATTTATAGCTTTCTTAGGTCTAAAAAATCAACATAACAATAAGCCAAGCCGTGATGGGTATTGTTTGCTGATGTTTTGAGGTATGCGTGCTTACCCTGAAAATTTAACCATAAATTTTTCCAAACAGGTAAGATCCAGCTCCAACAAAGCTCCTGTTAACTCCTTTCAAAAAGATCTCATTGTAAGGGTGTTCCCTATGCTTGGGAACAGCCTATATTTGGACTAATATTATATCTCCTGGGCACCTACTCTGTTCTCAGCAATGGACTAGACACTGAATTAGTAGGATGATAGTGCTTCTCCCCCCAGACGGAAACAACTTGCTACCCAGATTTTAATTAAGAAGCATTAATTGAGCTCACTGTGTGTGGAAAATCCTACAGGCACCAGGGAGATATGGCATAATTGCTTACACTTAGACAGTAAATTACAGTGTGCTTGACCTACATGATATCATTTGATCTTTACAAAAATCCTGTGAGGCAGGTAGTGCAAGTATTATAATTCCCATTTCACAGATGGGGAAACTGAGGCTGGAGGCAATTAATAGACTTCCTACAAGATCACAGAGCCAATAAATGGTAGGCACGAGAATTAAACCTAAGTTTCCTGACTCTGAGTCAGTTCTCCTTTCTCTCATATTTTTGTTGCTGTTCAGTCGTTCCGTCATGTCTGACTCTTCATAACCCCATGAACCATAGCATGCCAGGCTCTTCTGTCTTCTCCTATCTCCTCAAGTCTGTCCAAGCTCATGTTTATTGTTTTCATGATGCTATTTATCCATCTCATCCTCTCCCATCCCTTTTCCTTTTTCTTTTAGTCTTGCCCGATATCAGACTCTTTTCCAATGAGTCCTGTCTTCTCATTGTGTGGCCAAAGTATTTAAGCTTCAGCTTCAGTGTTTGTCCTTCCAATGAATAGTGTGAATATTCTCTCATATGAAATATATCTACTTAGCATGAAATGATACTCATGTATATGTATACATACATACGTATATGTGTATAGGAAGAATCCTATTATATATACATATATGTACAGACATACATACACACAAACACAACACACACATAATAACGTTCTTCCTGAATCCAAGAAATGCAGTCTGGTCAGCGTTCCGAAGCATGTGCATTTTAGATATATAGAATACTCAT
Organism: Trichosurus vulpecula; assembly: GCF_011100635.1. Lineage (NCBI taxonomy): Eukaryota > Metazoa > Chordata > Mammalia > Diprotodontia > Phalangeridae > Trichosurus > Trichosurus vulpecula. The sequence goes on from NC_050574.1 coordinate 423,347,633, forward strand.
ACAAGGGCAGTGGGGGGAAGCAAAGATGGAAATGAACGTGTTTGAACATGTTACTGGCCAGAAATAGCTGGATGTAGTAGAGAGAGCCAAAGGTATGTTGATAAATGTTGAACAATCATTTGTGAAAAAAGTGTAGACACAATAGACTTCTAAGTTTAATTAGTAGTATTGACATTTTCCTATCACTTTAAAAATGATGTGTTTGCAAATTTTAGAGGTACAAGTGCTGAAAACTTAACAGTCAGCTCACAGTCAGTTCAAGCTGGCTCCAGCATATCCCTGGAGAGAACTGACTTGGAGAGAGTCAAGAAGACCGGAGTTCTAGTCTCGCTTCTGACAGTTACTAGTTATGTGACTATGGGCAAGTCCCTTAACCTTTCAATGTCCCCAAGACATTCTCCAAAACTCTAAGTTACCTGTAAGTTACAAGTATGCACTGATGGCTTGGAGAGCATTTTTGCAATAAGAGTCCTCTATTCTCATGAATCTACAGGGCTGGACCAGAAAATTAATGTGGTGATGGTTGCCTAGCAACAAGAGTAGATATGGTCCAAAGACGTGCCTGGAGAAGAGAAATTGGCTTGCCTATATCACTATGGAATTTTTAGTGGCTTTTAAAAGTCCCAGGATCATCCTAATTTAGAGTTATTTCCCAACAGTAGTCAATAATCAGATGACGTAAGAGTTTTCATATTGATATTTTATCACAGTGGCTACAACTGGTGTTTGGTATGGGATTTGGTCAGTGTTTTATGATAAAACAGGTACCAATATCAAAAACACTACATGGTGGTATGTTATTTTCTTGACACTTGTTAACAATGTTTAACTGTGATAGAGAAGGAGGAGCAGATTCCATCTCAAGAGGTCATCTAACTCACCTTCATCCACCTTCAAGCAAGACTGTCCCTAGCCACCCCAGTCAAATGAACTATGAATTAATCATCAGCTTTGAAGGGTTCAGTGAGGCAGCACAACATCATTTCATCTTAGATGAGTGAAATCTCTGTCTTGCCCGTGGACCTTTGTCTGGCCCAACCGCCACAGAGTTAGCAACATTCAGTAGCGGCTTGTCTGAAAAGGCTCTCCGGCTAGATCAGGGTTTGGACACATGGGCAGGCTTGATTAGACTGCAAAGAACAGATCTAAACCCAGCTTCCAGCAATTATGTCAGACTGTCACTAGATTTTCTGTGTGTGTTCAAAATATTCCACTTCCCCATCTGTAAAATGGAGATAATCCTCCTCTACCTTGCAGGGCTGTTGTGAGGATTTAATTAGCTAATGTTCGTCAAGTACTTTGAAGATGAAAAGCACTGTGAAAGTGCTAAGTCGTATTAAGAAGATGCCAGGAGTGCCCCTTGGACATACTCTATTTCCTTTCCTTTTTCTCTTTAGCATTGATGTTTTCCTCGATTTTTTTTTGATGTGTGTATGTGTTTCATCCTACAAACGCTTGGCGTAGTAAATAGAACAATATAGACATCTTTACAATAACAAAGAAAACTCTACCTTGTTTCATGCCTTCACACTAATTGGCTCATTTTAGGCTTATCAACTGGCGTCCATCTACTGATTTTTCAGTCCGGAATATTTTAATAAGCAAGTTTTGGTGGTTGTTTTGAGGTAAATGGTTTTTTTTTCTGACACTGTTCCTGCTAAGGCGGAATCACCCCTCATATTCCCTTGGTGGAAGGAATCGTATGTTAGATCAGTGGGCAATGGTCATGGATGACTCTGCAGTGTTCACATTCTCTCTGTGTCTTTGAAGCTTATGTAGCAATGTGGTTGCCAAAACGAAAGAAGAACGTATTGAGATTTTTTGGGGGGGAGCGGGGGGAACCTCTGCACCTGTCTAGCATTTACAGTTTCTTAAAATAAAAAAGCAGGCATTCCAAAATTCTGTAGTAGGCACAAAAATGGCAATAATCCCTTTTGCTATGTATGCATATGTGGATATATGTCCATGGGTGTATGTTGTTCAGGAATTCAAGAGGAAAAAAATTATAGAACTATTCAATCACCAATTGGAATATTAGGAACTACCAACCTTATTATTTAGCATGGGTATAGTACCTACTGTGTGCCAGGTGCTGTGCTAAGCAGTTCACAGATATCATTTCTTTGATCCTCACCACAACCCTGAGAGGTAGGCTTCATTTTTCAAACTGTCAAACTTCATATTTCAGTTGAGCCAACTGAGGCAAGCAGAGGTTAAGTGGCCTGCCCAGGTCATGCAATTAGAACTCTGGTTACATTTCTTGTTATGGGTCTTCCTTGCTTTATTCTAAAGGTGCACTTGGAAAAAGCTAGGTGTGAATCTCATTTCTGTGAATTGAATATCTCCTCTGTCCTGGGGTAGTTTGTTGTTTCAGAAGATATCTGAGTTGGAAAAGACTCCACAGCCCATCTACTCCAACAATATCTGGACAAGAATACTCTTGGCTGTGAGCCCCCAAATGGTTACCTGCTCTTTGCTTTAAAGAGCCCAATAAGGAGGGACACTATATCTCCTGAGGCGGTCTGTTTCACTTTTGGAAAGCTCTAGAGTTAGGAAAATTTTCTTTACATTGAGTCCGGGTTTTTTGTTTTTCATTTTCATTTTTTTTACAACTTCCATCCATTGTTCATAGTTCTGCCTCTCTTGAGCAAAGGAAAACAAATAGAATCCTTCTTCCTCATTACAGCCCTTCAAATACTTTGAGGTAATTATCACTTATCATTCCTCTTCTTCCCCCTCCACACCCCGCCCCCCCCCCCCCCCCAGTTCTAAGTCTTCCCTGGTCCAGGCAAGTTTCTTCAACAAATCCTCATGTTGCATGATCTTGAAGCCCTTTCTCATCCTGGTTACCCTCTTTTGTGTACTCTATTTAAATGAATCTCAGAGTAAATCCTTTTGAAAAGTGATGCATCCTCTTAAAAGTGGCAACAATCGCCTGCTACTCTATTTATGAATCACGGTTCCATTTACTGAATTTTCCTCAGGAAGGTTACAGACGTAGAACAAAAGACAATGTGTATAAGGTTTTCCCAAGTGAAGCTGTGAACATAACCCTATTGGAATCACTTACAGGTGTGATAAGTGGGTTTGTAAAGGTTGATTTAGTTACTTTTTAATATTTAATACTCTTCCTCTTTCTCCAGCTAGATGCCTCATTTGATTTGCCATCTAAATGAAGTCCAAATGATAAGTGACTCAATGTTTGTGACATGGAATCTAAACACTGGGCTGGAAGTTTGTTTTTATATGTCTTTCTCTTCTAGCAACATCTTCTTTATTTTAAGCCACATTAATACTACTCCGAGGTTGAAATTGAAGTAGTTAATGCACTTTTCTTTGAATGCCATTCTGATAAAACCTCCTTCTTGTCTTAAGTCTCTTCTTCTCTGTCTTAGTGAGGAATTCCAGAGTTCACTTTGAGTTGTGACCGGTGAGTGCAACTAAACCTGTCAAACCTGTAGAAAAATATGCATTATATGTTCCAGCTGTTCGTTAAATATGTTGCTTAAGAGCTATTTTGATTTTGTTACCTGTCAAACATACATAGAGTGGTTGACCCACTTACTTGGATGTCATCAGCTAACTTTGTTTAGACACCATTTTTCTGTGCTATCAAATCAATGACTGGAGGAATAGACGCATCAGCTGAGACTTTTGCCAGCCTTGCTGAGAGGCAGCATGGGGGCATGTAATGGAAGTAGTTCCCAACCTGGAGCCAAGGAGATCTGAGTCTGAATTTCCTAGCTGTTTAACCATAAACAGGTTAAAATAAAAATGACAATAATTTTAGCACTATCCTTGGGATTGCTGTAAGTCACTTTGTTTACTATTTTAATGTAAGTCATCATTTTATGTAGCCCAGATCTGGTAGGAAACGAGAGTTGTGTATTTTGCCTTCCCCCACCCCCATCCCCAGTCATCTCCAGAAGGTCAGATATTAGGCAAGGGCAGCCTAACACCTCAGCCCTAGCAAAGCTCACTAGGTTGCCTTGGAAACTGAATCCTATTGTTCCTGGTAAGGAATGGTTTCCCAGAGTACTGTGGACTTGGACTGACTATCTGAAACTCAATTGAGAACTCTCTCCAACTGCATACCTTCTATTGTTAGGCTTGTTGTTAACCTGAAACAGAGAACCTGAACCCTGTGTGTGTTGTAAACCCTTCTGGCAATCTGGTGAAGCTTATGGACCTCTCTTAGAATGGATTTCCATTATTCCCTTAGCTACACACTGTGTGAATTTTAGGTCCCTACAGGACCTCACCAAATTGTCCTGTGCCCTATTATATTACAGCTATTTAATTGAGGTGGGGTCGTGTCTGTAATTCAGTATGTGATACCACACCTGCTGTATTCACAATGCCCAATAACATTTCCCTCTTGTATAAAACGTTGATCAGTGATTAAAGTTTGAGGCTCCTAAATGGTTTCCCAGAAGCTATTTAAGGGAAAAACAAACCTAATGAAAATTGTCATCCTATGCCATTGTGAAATGTTTTTGGCCCCAGAGAAAGGGACAGTCTGACAGTGTGTTATAAATGCATCCCCATAAGACTATCTGACTTCAGTGCCCTCGATGTAGTCTGTGGTGTTCCAGATTGAAGCATGGGACTGGAAAGGAGGGGCCAGTATGGTCTAGGTCAGGGAGCCCTAAGATCTTTTTTTAAAAATTTATTTTATTTTCAATTCAAGGAACAAAACAAGCATTTCCATAATACGGTGCAATAAAAAAGATCATTGAACATGATACAGCAAATCTTCCAAGTACAACTTGCTGTTTATTGCCTTCAAATATAGAACAAAGTTATCGTATGAATTTCTTTTTTTTTCTTTTCTTTCTTCCCTCTCCCCACCCCCACCCACCCTAGAGATGGCTACAACTAGACATAAATAGGTACATATATGTGAAGTTATTCTATTCATACTTCTATTTATTTGTTCTTTCTCTAGATGCAGATAGTATCTTTCTTCATATGTCCTTTATTTTTAATTTCTGTATTATATAATAGAAAAAATGATTTAGTCATTCTAAGTAGCATCCTTTCAGGGATTTATAGTCAGCAACCAGATTACACATTCCCCCATATCAGAGACCATGTCATACTTATGTTAGTATCTCCCCTAGTTAGAGGAGCTAGTCAAAGAGCCATAGAGACCCAGGTTCAGTCCTGACACATGCTAGTTGTATTAGCCTGGGCAAGTCACTTAACCAACCTCATTCACAACTGTGGAATGAGAAGATTACACTTAATGAATGGGCTGTGAGGTCCCTTCCCTGCTCTCAATTTATGATCCTGTAAGTTGCAGGGAAGGTGCCTACCTGCATTGGCAGAGGGAATTTTCTTATCCTGGAGTTCCCCGAATCAGTGGAATCCCAGCCCCAGTCCTTCTATTTCTCCTATTTGCTGGCTCAGCTATTTGCTCTAATGCATGCCTAGTAATTAACTGATGAACACAATGCACGACTCCTTGATTCTGCTTAGGGAGCTCCTTGTCTGCACTGATATACTTTTCCTCCATTTTTCTTAGGGACTTCACTGTCAACAATAGATATTCTTGGCACCCATCCCTCCCCACAGTGATCTCAAGGCTTTGGAAAAATTAAAAGTAGTTCTTTGTGACAAAAATGTCAAAGAATTCCCAGTCCAGGCTGCTTTGGGATACTAGCTTGTGTTATTTAAAACTAGAAAATCTCCATGCCCTTTAACCTCCCCCTCCGGAACACTAGGAAAATGAAATTGCCTTCTCTTGAAAGAATCAGCAGGTGGGTTAATTAGTTAGTGATTATGAAATGCTTCAAGAAGAAGAAGTATTTGTTGTTTGTATGCCAATGTAAAAAAAAAAGTACTGGTATTTTAGTCCTAATTAAAATTAATCATAACCTTGGAAATTGCATTAAACTCAGGCCCAGTGGCTTCTGGGCACTGAAACTGAATATTGGTGGGGTGGATAAAGAGCCTTGAAATCAGGAAGATCTGGGATCAAGATCTGCCTCTGACACATATTGCCTGGTTGACCTTCAGGTAGTCACAACCTCTCAGTGTTCTAGGTCAAACGCAAATAGATACAGGGGCTAATAAACTTCACATAGGGATCCTTTGAAGGGTGCATATTGGCTTAGAAAACCACATATTAACATTATGTTTTCTTGTATTCTTATTTACTTGGTTAAATATTTCCCAATTACATTTTAATCTAGTTTGGATTTCACTCAGGAGTGGGCTGCCTGTTTCCAGGCAAGTTTGACACACATGCTGCAGGCCAGTCTCTAAGAACATAAGTTACACTGTGCTGACCTGCATTGGGAGATTTTCTCACCTAGTACCAATAAAATAACAGTATAGTCCCTGTTCCTTCATTTACTGACTATGACACACTCTTTCTTCTTGGAGTTGCTCTCATGTCTACACATTTTACCTTGATGCTGTCTAAGAGGGGAGTGGTAGACAGGCTCTATGAGCTTAATATTAGTGGCATAGTTCTCTGAGGGAGGTTGCAGAATTTGCTTTCTGGGGCATCTAAAATTGATAAGTTCTATTTGGAGCAAGTCAGGAGGCATCTTCTCTAGATGCAAGGAGATTGTTGACAGAATGCCTTCTCAAAGGCTCTTTTAGGTCTTTGAGTTGCTAGCTGGCCAACTGAAACGTAAACCTCCCAGCCTATAGAACTAAGGAATGTCCAGCCTGGGTTTTGCTTGCTCCCACCAATCTAGTTGTTTTCTGCTAGATGATGTAGGATGACTTTACTTCTTCAGTAAAAGTAGCTACAGAGACCCAAGTTCAAATCCTGTCTCTGATAAATATTCGTTAGGTTACTCTGGGTAACCCAAAATCATTTTGGTTTTAGCATCCTCAGAGCTTATGACTCACTCTCAAAAGCATCCCATGCATGCATCACTGACATTGAAGATTTTGCCTCAGTTTTATTTGGCCTCCTTGTTGAGTGATAGCATGCTTACCCTCATCTCTCTTGTTATCTAAACTTCATTTGGTATAATACTGGTACAATAACATTCTAGAGGCCATGACTTAAGTCACTTTATGTCTCTGGGGTTCAGTTTCCTCATCTGTAAAGTGAGGGAGGGAATTGGACCAGTTCTCTCTAGTTCTAAAATTACACCAGTATTTTGCTGAGTGAGTGGCTAGAGTGCTTGAAATAATGGGACACTTTAGGTAGCTATTGTAAACCGTCTAGTTCTTAGTCAGCAAAATTAGTGGTCTTGCAGTCAATTCCCCTTGCAATGGGCTGGTATTCCCTGCTTCCCCACTGCTACCGTGAATCTCATGGTATTTGGGCAGCTTAATTACTTGGTATCTTTCATCTGAAGATGTTAAAGCACTTCTAAGATATCAGTCATCAATTTGCAGAGTACCTCCCTGAAGGGAGAGACAATATTATGCTAATTTTTATAAAAGAAAGGGCTAAGGTACCAAAAAAAGTCAGACATGATCTGGGACTAGAACCTGAGATTTTATTGAATTATCTTTTCTAGAGATCAGCAAAAGGACACTTTCTTGGTATTAAGAAAGTTCCCACCAACTGATTAGTTCATTGTATCTAAACATGAGATTTCTCGATATGACCAATCTGCTTATTGTATTATCAGATATGTGTTATTTTTTTCTGTTTGTCGGGAGTGAAGCTAAATTTGAATAGAATTCTCCTATTCATAAAGACGCTTGAATTTTTAATTTAATTTTTGATTTTTCTTTTAAATGTGTGTGAGACACAGTGAATATAGAAACACTCTTGTTGAACATTTTCTGAATTTCTTTAACTTTTTACATGAAAGCACATTTTTATTAACATTAAAGCAAAAACCTTGTGAATTAGGTAGTAAAGGTATTATTCTTCCCATTTCCCAGGAGAGAAAACTGAGGCACAGAGAAATTAAATGACTTGTCCAAGGTCATGGTTCAAATCTGTGTCTCCTGATTCTAGACTCACTGCTTTTTCCACTGGACCACAATGCTTTCCTTTAATTCAGATGTGGGCATCCTGTCAATCAAAATGAGTCCCCAGGTGTTTTGTTGCCTGGGAAGTGCTTACCCAACATGATTGCCCAAATAAGTCATGTGTGCAATTCTATGGCTGCATCCATTATACCCCCAGTTGAAGATTTGTCTTGTTTTAAAGTCAGTTATAAAAGGCATAAACTATGTGAAAGTTTATTTTGGGGGAGGGGGCAGAATGCCACAGTATTAAACTTTGAAAAAAAAGTACAGTTTTCTTACGTACGGAAAACAGAGGTCAGATGCTCTTGGTGACCAGCCACTTTAGGGAATTAGTTGGCTTTCTTTTGGAGCTCCTGACTGCCTTTTGAATTTATTTCTTGTTATCTCCCTTTTGTGCTGGAACTTATATGAGGATATATAGACATAAGCACAGATGCACATATTAAGGCTGCCCTTTTTTCTTTCTTAAGCAAAGAGCAGATTTTGTTCTTACAGCTTTAGGTCTTTGTAGCCAACAGGCAGTTCTATGTTGTACCACCCAACTCATCAGTTTTGTTTAATCTCTGAAAAGAGAAAGATTAAGTTTGGAGTATGTGGGGAAGAGATGGGCCAGGACCAGGGGAGGAGAGAACAGTTTCAAAGTGAGGAAAGTGAGGCATCCGCATAGAAAATGGCATGTTGTTTTTGAATGGCACCTACTGATTACAGGCACTTACGAGGCATTGGCTGATGGTGTTGAAGTAATTGTGCCCAGTGGAATGCTGTCCTCATCAGCCTCCATAACATAATTTTGCTTGATGACTTAGTATCCCTTTTCTTTGTGCTCCACACCTAAGGTTATGGAGGGTCCCAAGAACTACAGTGTTTCCCAGGGTCCTTACCCGGTGGTAGAATCAAAGGGTTGCGGTAGGCAATACTAGGGGTGAAAGCAATGGATTCCATGAGAAGAGTGTTCATATGTTGGTGCTTCTTAAACAAACAATTTTCCTCCTTTGAGTCCCATGACTCTGATTTTCAACCCTATTCACCTTCCCACCCCCCAGCACATAGCAGTAATATTAATTAATATTTATGCAGCACTAGATAATTTGCTATATCTCTTTTGAATCTCATAACCACACTGTGAAGCTAGGTACTATATGTGTTATCCCCATCTTACAGAGGAGGAAGCTGATTCTGAGAGAGATTTAGTGACTTGCCTATGGTCACAGAGCTGTATGGTCAGAGGCAAGATTCAAATACAGGTCTTCCTGACTCCGAGTCAAGAACTCTATCCAGTTACTCAGTCAGCAAGAATTTATTAAGACCCTACTATAGTCCAAGCACTGGTGTTACAAGTGTATGTAGGTACTGTGTTACATGGATAAAAATTAAATAGTCCCTACCCTCAGGGAGCTTATAATCTAGCCATGGGAATCACTATGTACATATATTGGCATATTATAAATAGCTAAAGGGTAATATTGATTGGGGGAAGGCACTAGCATATGGGGAAAATCAGGAAAGCCCTCATGGGGAGCTGAATGCAGAGAGATGCAAGGGTCCACTGTTAGTAACCAAGGTCTGAAGGCTCATTTGAATTCAACCTCCTCAGTTGAGGGACATTTGTAGAGTGGGCTATTTAGTGGTCTCTTAGGGTTAGGTGCATATTTTCTTGTTTATGTGTGTTGATATGTGTGAATATGTGTAAACGTCAATGGTATCACCCCTGCATGGAACCGTGACAACGTAGGGGCAGCTAGGTGGCTTATTGGATAGACTGCTGAGTGTAGAGTCAGGAAGACCTGAGTTCAAATCCAGACTCAGACACTTACTAGTTGTGTGACACTGGGCAATTCACTCAATCCTATTTGCCTCCGTTTCCTCATCTGTAAAAGGAGCTGGAGAAGGAAATGGCAAAACCACTCTAGCATCTTTACCAAGAAGACCCCAAATAGAGTCATGAAGGGTCAGACACAATTGAAATGACTAAACAACAAAATGGCAATGTAGCCCAAGTGTTGAGATGTTAAATTCATTTGGATTTGGTCTCCAATTACATCATGTTTTTCTAGGCAACTCTATGGCATCAGAAGAGACATATGGGGGAATGAATTCCAGTCGGATCTCCAGAGAAATTAGAGAAGGGGATCTTTGCTGGGTTTTGTATTTATAATTTCAATCTTTTGTGTCTTTGCCTAGAACAACAACAAAAACAAAGCCTTCAGGGAAGATTTATTTTAGGATCATATCCTCCTTTTATTTGTCCATTTGGCATATGACCTATCATAAAGATTTAACATTAGAAAAATAAACAAATGCTTAGGAGTGGAGAGTAGCCTCTAAGCCCAGGCCACTTCTCAGGATAAGAGCACAAAATTAGGCAAATGAGGACCAGTTCATTAGAAAATTATAATTTTAATAAAATGAGTAATTTCTATATACTGCCTTACTTTATATGTATTAGCTTAGAAAGACTAGACTGATTCTTTCCCATAAATTGTGACAATTTTCCACAAATAAACCTGTAATTCTGGGTCCACATTTAAGTTATCGATGAAAATTATATGAAAATCGAGGCTATGTAATGCTAATGGCCACGAAAATTAGTAGCTATTATTTCCCTCCCATTTTTCCACTAGAAATATCACCAACATATGAACTTTTGGCTCATAGCTCGAGCTAGGAGGCATTGTGGTACAGTAGAAAGAGTGTTGGATTTAGAGTTCAAATCCGAGTCCTGCGGCTCGTTATCTATGTGGTTAGTCACCTACCCTCAGTTTAAATGTCAAATGATGGGGTTGGACTAAATGGCCTCTAAGATCCATTTCATCTCTGATCCTTTGTTTTCTAGGATCAGCAGCTACTCTCTTCTCATTCTGTCTGGAAATCAATTAGCCACATCTGCCATATTCAATAAGAGCTCTTGACATAGTAATAGCACAGATTCTGAAAGTGGTTTTGGATTTTGCCCATTGAGGGTCACTGGGAGATTCTCTTGTCATCTTTAATCTTCACCATTGTCCTAAGAGTTCTCCAGGAGTTAAAGATATTTTGGAAAAAGAACCAGAGGCATAGAAAACTTCCACTCCCATAACATTTTAAGTTTACAAAGTATTTCCCTCATAGTAACCTTGTAATGTCGGTAATGCAAATATGACCATCTCCATTTTGTAGTTGAGCAAGCTGAAACATGGAAAGGTTAGATGGTTAAGTACCATAGAAACAAGGTATCTTTCTACTATTCCAGAGTCACGACTAGGGTGGAAGGACTGGGACTTCCACTCAAAAAAGCAATATCCAAGTAGGCAAGCTTTATCCCAGTGATGTTCTTCTAGTCTAGACCATTGGTTCCGGACCTCATGGTCTTCCACCGCGTGATCCAGCTGGCCTGGATCCCTCACCTGCCCCAGGCCACCATCCCTGATGCCCCAACGTAGGGCCGTTCTTCCCTTTCCCTTGCTACAGTAGAGGTACACTTCCCTCTGCACATCCCGCCTCAACCTCCTTTCCCATTGTCAATGCCCTCAGTTCAACTGACTTTAACCCAAAGCTTCCAGATATAGCGCTGCATTTTATTACTTTGAGAGGGATGGTCAGAGACCCCATTTCTCAGTGACAGTCTTTTTTGATGAACCTGTGGAGATGTTCTGATGCCTTGTCTTACTTTGCCCATCATTCTCAGTGCAATCTGGTTCAGAACCAATTTTTTGGGGGGCACCCACGAAACATGACTCCCCAAGAGCACTTGTGGTCTGTCAGCCCTGTATCTGAGCAGAACACAAACCAGCTGTTTGGCTCAATTAGCTGCCAGCTCTTTTGGAGTCTCCAGTTGTAGCTTTCATCCAAACAGTGGCCCCCTTTGCAGTCTTCCAGTTGCCTGTCCCCTTTAATTAGTCCCTTCATTTCACAGTCTGTTATTTACTCAGTGCCTGTAAGATGATTGAAGGGTCAAAGTTTGTTTTTTTCCCCTTCATAACCAGCTTAACACTTTACCTAGATGTTTGGTAGCATTTAAATGATTCATACAGTCTGCAGTAAGATATTCTTTTGGGCAGGAGGGGAGTTAGAGGGGGAGATACAGTGGTTAGAGGTGAAAGGGAGGCTGAATCCTTTTAAAAAAAAAAGAGTGCTGAGTTAATTCTGAATCAGGCTAGAAAACACTCTGTTTTCTAAGAAGACACATCTGCCTTGGATCCTTTCCCAGGGGGTTCAGTTACTGAAATCACAAAGGACTGTGCTATGAGGTAGTTACACTGATAAAGTTGGTCTCCCTCCCCTCAGTCCCGCCGTTGACATGTGCTGCCAGACCTGCATCCCAGTGAGGCTTCACTGCACTCTCTTCTGGGAAATGAAAAACCCTTTTCTACTTCTTGGCTGTAGTGAGTTTCATGTGAAGGCAAACCTTCTTCCTTAGTACGTACACCCCATGCTGTAGGTAAGGGTCTTGACTCTGCAATCATAACTGTCATGTCCTCCCCTTGGTCTGGCATGTGAGTATAAGCGATGTATGTTGCCTCGCCCCCCCCTTTTATTCTTGTGAGATTTGGGGGAGCTCTGGAGATGAAGAGACAAGAAGGAAAAAGGAGAAGAGAATGTAAAAGGGACACACAAGAGGGGGTGATTATAGAGTAGTTTGCACTGGATGAGAAATAGGAGAGAGAAATTAAAGCCTTCAAAAGAACAGGAGCAGTCTATTGCTTCCCTTTTCACCTCTAGCACTGACTTCAAAGGAGCCTGCCTGTACCAGAGTCCTCTTTATCAGAAATATACTAGTTGAGAAACCCTGCAGCATAACTGGTCTCCCTTTCATTTCTGTTCCATCACCCCTCATTACCTCTTTCCTGGTCTATTGTCACCATCTCTCAACTGAACTCCACTTTAGTCTCTCCTCCCTCCAATCCATCATGCACACTGCTGATAGACCTATTTTCTTAAAGCGTATCTCAGACCATGTCCCTGGCCTGCTAAAAAATCTCCAATGGTTCCCTATTATCAACTAAATAAAATGGAAACTCTCTAACCAGGACATTCAGTGTGCTTCATGATTTGGCCCCTTTCCAGCTATTCCTTCCAATATATTCCCAGTGCCCTCCACTGTAGCTAAATTGAACTATTTGCCATTCTTTGAAAACATTCTTTTTTTCCTCTCTTTGTATGTCTGTTCCTATTATTCCCTCTGGATCTCATGAGTCCTCATCCTCCATATTTGGATATTGAAAACCACAATGCAATGCACCAATTTTCAAACTTTTTGGTCTCAGGACTTCTATATATGCTTAAAAATTATTGAAGATGCTGAAGAGTTTTTGCTTATGTGGGTTATATCTATTGATATTTACCGTATTGGAAATCAGAATGGATAATTTTTAAAAATATTTACTAATTTATTTAAAAATAACTCATTAAGGCTAACATGAAATATTTTAATGAAAAATAGCTATATTTTCCAAAACAAAAAAATTACTGAGAAGAGTGGCATTTTGGGCGTATATTTGCAAATTTCTTTAATGTCTCGCTTAATCGGAAGATAGCTGTGTGTTCCTATCTGCTTCTACATTCAGTATGTTGTGATATGTTGTTTTGGTTGTCAAGTACATGAAGAAAATTTGGCTTCACATAGATATGTAGTTGGAAAAGTGAAGCATTTTTTAATAAACAAATAAGTTTAGTATTATCATGAAAATAGTTTTAACTTCATGGGGTCTCATTGAACTGAAGGAAACTCAAGAACCCCCAGGGGTCCATGAACCACATTTTGAGAACTGCTAGTATTGTGGAAAGATCGCTGAATCCAAGGTCAGAGGACCAGGGTTTCAATCCTGGCTCCGTTCTTGCTACTTGTGTGACCTTGGGAAAGCTCTCTGGGTCTCAGGTTCCTATCTGTAAACTGATAGGTTTGGACCAGATTCTACAACTCATTCTTGAAGAATAGGGAGGGACTGAACCTGTGATTTCATTGGCATAAGTAATCATATAAAGAAACTCCCTCTACAATCTAGGTAGGTAGGCACTTTTTCTTTCATCTTAGAGCACCAAGAGGTTTAGAACTTGCTTAGGGTCACAGCTGGTATATGTCCAAGGCAGGGATTTGAACCCAGGTCTTCAAATGCTGCTTCCTCAAGGAAGACTTACCTGATCACCCGAGCCAGAAATGTTTTCTTCCTTCTTTGACCATCTAGAGTACCAGGTACTTCTTTATGGCATCTATTTTGTTGTTCACCAGCTTTAGTCATGTCTGACTCTTCGTTGACCCCATTTGGGATTTTCTTGGCAAACATACTAGAGTGGTTTCCCATTTCCTTCTCCAGTTCATTTTACAGATGAAGAAACTAAGGCAAATAAGGTTAAGTGACTTGCCCAGGGTCACACAGCTAGTAGGTGTCTGAGGTCAGATTTGAACTCAGGAAGATGAGTCTTCTTGACTTTAGGTCAGGTACTCTATCCACTGGACCCCCTAGCTTCCTCATGTCATTTATTACTTTCTCATAAAATTATTTATGAATTTTTCTTTTCTCTGCAAGATTGTAAGATTCTTGAAGACAAGAGTGACCTTTTATATATCCTTGTATCTTCACTTCTTCTAGTATTATTGCCTTGTATTAGTAGAAGCTTGAAAATATTTGTGGAAAAACATGAAGAAATTATCCTCTTCTATTGAAAAGATACTCTTAAAATTTTCAGGTGTTAGATATCCTTTTGGGTTACACAGATATATGAGAATCAGCTTTCTGATTCTCTGAATTGAGCCAGTATAGCTAATAGTCAATCAAGAAGCATTTATTAAGCACCTACAATGTTTCAGGCATTGTGCTAGGCACTGCAGATATGAAGACTAAAGAGAAGTAATCCCTGGATTTCAAGGGGCTTATATCCTAATGAAGGAAGACAAGATGTGCATGTGTACATACAGACAAAACATCACAGCATGTGTATATGTGTATGTGTATGTGTATGTATATGTACGTATGTATTTACATACATACATGTATATATACACAAAATAAAATGCAAAATGAATTTACAGTTGTTTGTGGAGTGTAGAAAGGAAAGAATTGCTGAACATGGAGTCAGGACACCTGGTTTAATCACTACCTCTGATGCTTGACACCTGTGTGTTCTCAGTTACTCCTTTTGCACCTCTGTTTCCTCATCTCTAAAATGGACATAATATCAGGACATCATCTTCAATGCCTGTGTCATAGACTTGTTTTGAATATTAAATGAGGTAGTATCTGTAGAGGCAACTATTTCTTTTTCCTCCCTTCCTTTCTTCCTTCCTTCCATCCTTCTTTCTCTCTCTTCCTCCTTCCTTCTTTTCTTTCTCTCCCTCTTCCTTCTTTCCTTTCTTTGTCTTTCTTTTTCTTTCTTTCTTTCTTTCTTTCTTTCTTTCTTTCTTTCTTTCTTTCTTTCTTTCTTTCTTTCTTTCTTCCTTCCTTCCTTCCTTCCTCCCTTTCTTTCTTTCTTTCTTTCTTTCTTTCTTTCTTTCTTCCTTCCTTCCTTCCTTCCTTCCTTTCTTTCTTTCTTCCTTTCTTTCTTGTTAAAATGTTCCTTTCCATAAAAGATGTTAACGCTAATAGAGGCTTAGAGATTTGTACCCAGCGAAGCATCAGTTCAGTTCAGAAAATGTTTTTGGTTTTTATCCTGTTTCAGCAGTTTAGAAAATATTTTGGTTTGGTTCTGGGTTAGCCTGGTTCTTTAAGATTGAGATTTGTGTTCAGTTTGGTGTTCAGAAAGTTAATGAGGCTATTGTTTTTGGTTCACAATTTAGTTTCAAGTCTGTGGTCAAATGGATGAACTGAATTTGATTTCTTCTTTAGGAGAGCTTGCTTGCCTTAGCATTAAGTCATTTGTCCAACGAATTTACTAATCCTGAAGTAATTGTGTATTGTCACTAAAGACATCATTCCTTGACAAAGTGAGGTGAGGAGATTGGTTGTAGGGGTACTAGAAGGGATTCATCACGGAGTAAAGGACCATGGTACCCCTGAAGCTTGGGTTGAGTCCAAGGAAAGAAGATAGATGCTTGCTGGCATGGCAGGGGACTTTGCCACTTTATTTGGGAGCAGGGAACATTCAATGCTTGCTGTCAAATGAGACAAAGATAGGAAGTAGAAATATGAGCTGCACTTTACTCATATGTACATATTCAGTGGGAAGCAGGGAAAGAAGCCAGATGCCTGGATCTCAACATTAAAAAGCACAAATTGTTGGCTGGGATTATTTCACTTTAATTTGGCATTTGAATTTACTGATTATATCATATTCTTCCTACTCATCTTCTAAAGTTTCTATGACACAGTAAGGATGCCAAAGAAAACCCAGTTTGGTTGTTGGCAAGAAGAAGATGGCTTTGCCTTTAAAGCTTATGGCACAAGAGGCACTGCCCTGGTTATCATGTGTCAGCCATCCTGTGTTGGTCTCAGAGAAGGGACCAAGGTCTAAGTGGACCCAGGGCAACCTTTTCACACCTCATCAGGACAAATGTGGCCAGGAGTGCATTTAGGGGAACAGAACAAAAGAAGCTGCTGAGCCAAGGAGAAGCCACTTTTCAAGTGATGTCTTTAGTGGGTAGAGGGATCACTGTCATTTTTTTTCTCCTTTAATGTTTCATTGATGCTTATTTGAAAAATATTGCTCTCTCTTCTCAATGACAGTACTCCTCCCCCTCCCTTCCCCCTCCAATAAAACCCTTCCTAGTAACAAAAAGGTACAGTTAGGGCAAAACAAGAGGAAGATTTGGGCCATCTTTATTGATGTATGCTTCATTTGGCATTTATAATCCTTTTCCTCTTTGCCAAGTGGTGGGAAGCATGTTTTGCTATCAGGCCTCTGAAATCACTGTAGGTCACTGCTTTGATCAGAGTTCTGAAATCTTTCAGTTTTATTTTCCTGTGTAATATTGTCATCATTGTGTGAATTCCTCTCCTGATTTTACTCATCTCATTCTGCACCAGTTCATCCTTTTCTGATGATTGCATCTTTATGGTGTAATGACATTCCATCATATTAATCTACCACAATTTGTTCAGCCATTCCCCAATCAATGGACACTTACTTTGCCTTCAGTTCTTTATTAGCACCAAAAATGCCTTCTATAAATATATTTGCATAAATGGGACCTTTCCCTTTGCCTTTGACATTCCTGGGATATATGCCTGGCATCACTAGGTCCCTACTATTACCAGTTATTTCAGTCTGGTTTTGTTTCACGAACACTCACATTCCTCCCTGCACATTGTTCTTGAATTTTAGTTTTTTCATCCCTGGTCTTTCATGGTTTGGCATGAAGATAGGAGCTAGGAAAAAGGATGATAATTTTTAAATTGCTATCTTTTAATTTGGCTCTTTAAGGAGAAGGGAACTGAAGCATAGGCTTCTTTCTTGGGAGAGCCTCAGTAACTGTCTGGAGTCACTGTTATCCTCTGGTAGGAGGTGGCCTTCTTAGAATTTTCAGCTCATGGTTCAGTGAATAGAGTGAGCGTTAACGGTTCTTTTGGAGCCATCCTGTTTATCTGGTCAGCGTGGCTGCCCTGAACATAATAAAGCTGTTTGGGATCTCTTGTGTCCAATCCCCCTAAAGAGACTGTCAGTCCCTTTGTCACTTGACCCCATAAGGAGGCGATGGCTCTCTGGGCACCACCCGTGAACACCAGGCTTGCATGCTAAGAAGCCCTGCTTTCACTGCAGTCCCTCCCCCAAATCTTTCTCAAGCTATAGGACTGTTTGGTTACGTGTTTGGTGGCTGTTGGTGTGTCCTTGGCAACAAATGATATAAGAGCAAGCCCACCAGTGAGATGTTGCCTTGGAATTAAAATCAAAAGATTTGTTCTTGTTTAGAAAGCGTGAAAATAATGCCTATACCCTACAATTTTGTTGTTGAAATTTCACTGTTTTGCTTCTTTAAAAAAAATGTCCTGTATGTTGAATTGTAATCTAAGAATTAAGTCCTCAGAGTCTCTGAGGTTTGGGAAAACCTCATCCAAATTTTATAGGAAATGGATACCCTACTTTACAATGAAACCAAAGAGTTTTAATCCCATTTTCTACTCCTTTTCTCTCATTACTATGTGCCATTCATTTTCTTCAAAGATAAGTAACTTAATGTTTAATTCAAATTTTTTCCTCTTACCAGCTCCTTCCCAGCCTTGTACTTTGACTTCTGTCTATAGACTGCAAGCCTTAAGTTACTAGACAACATAAGAGCACATTTGTTCGTGGAAACTACTTCTATGTGCATCTATAAGAAGATTTCAAAGTGAAAATCAATCCTTTGTTTTAACGAACATTTCTTCCACAATCAAGAGTTTGTGTTTTTGAAGTATTTGTTGGAAGTTATACATAGATATATACATATATATGTATATGTATATATATGTGTGTATACACACACACACACACACACACATATATATATATATATGTATATACATGTATGGTAATAAGCTACCCCTCTATTGCTTCTAGTTGCTGGTGACCAGCCAATAATACACCTACATATTGCTTGTTCAAGCTTCTCGATGCTGTGGATTGGGATTGATTTCTTCCCTTTGTAGACATTTAAATTCCTTTGTAGTCTACTGCCAAAAGTAAAAAGTAAAATGTGCTATCCAAAGAGGTCAGAAAATCAAGTGGTTTGAAGTTTGGTTCTTTTAAATTCACCTCTACACTGTTGCCCTCACCTTTCTGGTCTTTGTCAATTGATCGACCAACACACATTTATTAGGCACTTACTAAGTTTCAGGCACTGTGCAAGGAGATGGGGATACAATTCTAATTCAATCCTAATTCTCAAGGAACTTACCTTCAAATAGTCTCAGTTTTTTAGAGAACATCTAATATGAGAGAAAACAGAGATGAGAACCCAAGTTTTCTGATTTCCAGTCCAGTACTCTTTGCAGTAATCCTGTAGGAATAATATATTATAATTACTTTTTATGTTTATATGCTTTTATATTTTATAGATTTAAAAGTTGGAAGGAACTTTTGGGGTCGTTTGGCCCAAACTACTTATTTTACAGATGAGGAAACTGAGGTTCAAAAATTCTCAAGGTCATACACATCTCATGGAAAATAGCAGAAAACAGCCCTTTCAATCACCTTGAAAAATGCTATTTTTTCTATACCTTTCCTCTTAGAACTCAAGAGGCAGTGTACTGTAGTGGATAGAGAAACGGCTTGGAATCCAGGCAGAGTGGACCTGCATTCAAGCCTCATCTTTTAAACACATGTCCTTATGACCTTGGGAAAATTACTTAAACTCTCAGTGCTCTAAGTAATTCTTGAAGACTAAATTGCAAGGAAGGTGTTGTCCTATATTGATAGAAGTGTCCTCATCTGGGATTTACTTACACTAATGAAATTATAGGTACTGTTTCTATCCTCTTTCTACCTATCTACATGGCTTTGGCCCAGCTAGGTTCTCATTCTTTCTCTTGGTGATCTCATCAGCTCCCTAAGTGGCTTTGGGGGAGATAGAACTGGCCCCAGCTGGATGCTAGGCTCTCTCTCTCAGACTTATTGAAATACCACACAGCCCTGCATAACCACACTTCCTCCTCCCACTCACCTCACCCCCACCCCCCCCAACCACACACAGCATCCCCGTCCTAGTCCCTCTATTCCTTAGCTCTCTGGCTAGGCAATTCTGAGTGCTGCCATGTTGGTGTTGTTGCATCTGGGGGTTGATTTCTATCTTTTGGAGTTTGGGTCTTAGAGGCTGTGGGAGGAGGAGAGAATGGGTTGAGGTGTGGAGTTGAGCTTTATTTAAAGCCCATATACATGTCTGGCCCCTTTCCCTCTCCTCCTTTCTCCTGCAGAGATTTTGTTTTGCAGCACAGAAGACTGCTGGGATACTGGCCACCAAGGCCCTAGCAAAATTCTGCACCTGGCTCTTGGATCTCCCTTGCACTGGAAAGAGGGAGTTGATTGGAGTGGGGAGTTGGGTTTTGTCATAAGCCTGTTGGTTAGATCAATGAGTGTAGCATTGCTTCACTGGATCTCCTTGACATTATCCTGATTCTTCATTCTCCTTCCCAAAATCTGTTCCTTCCCATCCCAACTTCCCTATTTCATCTCAAGATATTCATGATGATGAATGATCGATGAATATCAGGTCACTGCACCCAGATGGCTCTGGAGGAGAAAGTGAGGCTGGTGACCTTGCACAGCCCTCACTCACTCAAATCAAAGTCAGCTACAAGTCATGTCATGGTCCTCTTCAAAAACGAAGGACAAACACAATTGCAAACAAACTCAACATTTCCAAAATAGAGCTTCTTCACCCACTCACCCCTTTCTCTCATCCAGACTCCCCTATTTCTGTCAAGCTTACTAGCATTTTTGCAGTCTCCCTGGTTTGCAACCTTGGCATTATTCTGACTCTTCCCTCTCCTTCCCAAAATCTGTTCCCTCTCATCCAAACATCCCTATGGAAAGAGGGTAGCAGCATCTTTCCAGCCTTCCAGCTCAGCAACCTTGTTGTTTCCCTGACTCTTCACTCCCCCTCTGTACGTATGTCTAATCATCTGCCAGTTTGCCATTTCTATGTCCTCAACATCTTTTGCATCTGATTCTTTCTTTCTAATTACACAGCCAACACTGTGCTCAGGAACTCATCACCCCTCACCTAGATTATTGTAATGGACTTCTAATTGGTCTCCCTGCCTCAAGTCTTTCCCCTCTCCAATCCATCCTCCACACTGCTGCCAAAGCAATTTTCTTTTAACGTCAATCAAACCTGACCATGATACTCAGTGAAGTCCATTGGCTTCCCATTGCCTCTAGGATAAAAACCAAAAACAAACAAACAAAAAAACCCTGCTCTGTTTAGTTTTTAAAACCCTTCATAACTTGACCCCAATTTATCTATCCAGCCTCACTGGATATCATTGACCTTTCCATATTCTATAAAACTCTGAGGGTCCTCTCTTCTCAGATTGATTTTTTTTTGCGAAGGCAAGCTAGGCCATCTTTTGCCTCAATTCTTACCCAGCCTTAAATTATTGAATGGGTGTTGCCTCAGACAAACTAAAACCTGGAAAAGACCTTAGCTCAAAAAGACCAAGGTCTCGAGCCCATGCATCTGGGGCCATCACCAGCTGTCTTGCCTTATGTCTTGCCACTGGACTCCAATGACTCTGGAGAAAAGAGTGAGGTTGATGACTTTGCACAGGTCTGTCTCATTTAAATCCAATTCACTTTCAAGTCAAGACATCTCCCCCCTGATGTCATTGGTCCTCTTTGAGAATGAAGGATGAACAACAACAAACCAAAACAAACAAACCAACACATCCAACCAAACTGGTCTTCTCTCTGTTCCTTACACACAGTACCCCATCTCTTGACTCTGTATTGGGGAATTAATACTGAGAAAGCAAATAGATAATTGCAATTGAAATTAGCATGAATAAAGACCAGTAATTATTAGCATTATTAAGTACATGGCAAGGGCTTTTTTAAGCCCTTAAATGAGCTAACCTCTTTGTTTATTTAAATTATAATCACCACAGATCTGGCTATGTCACTTCACTGCTCAATGAACTCCAACCACTTTCTCTTGCCTCTAGGACGAAATGGAAACTCCTCCGTTGAGCTTTGAAATTCCTTCACCACTATATCCCAACTTTCCAGACTCATTGGATGTTAGTCCTCTTTCCACACTCTGTAATTCAGCCACATTGATCTTTCTGATCATCAGAGGAGACACTCCATCCCTTCTTTCTGTGTTGTTGTATCAGCTGTCCCCTCCAGTCCTGGACTGGATTCTCAACTCAACACCACCTCATAGAATTCTTCTCTTCCTTCAAGACATAGCTCAAGTACTATCTTCTATGTGGAAGCCTTTCCTAGTTCTCCCAAATGCTAACTTCCTCTTTCTCAAACTTCCTGGCATTTCACTACTTTGTATTGATTCTCTTTATGCTTTTCCTATTTATATTAATATATGTACTTGTCTTCCCTGTTAGAATGTAAACATGAGAGTAGGGATTCTTTTATTCTTTTTATTTGTATTTCTAGTGCCTGGCACAATAGCAGGCACTTTATAAGTGCTTTTAGATTGATTGTTGAAGTTTATTAGATGGCAAATATAAAGAAAAGAGAATAAATAACAGGTCTATAGCCCTATCATTGGCAGCTGAGTGGCACAGTGGATAGAGTATCCACCCTGGAGCCAGAAAGACATGGGTTCAAATTTGTCCTCAGATACTGACAAGATGTGTGAGTCATTTACCCCTGTTTATCTCAGTTTCCTCATGTGTAAAATGAGTTAGAGAAGAATGGCAAACCACTCCAGAATCTTTACCAAGAAAACCCCAAATGGGGTCAGGAAGGGTAGGACATGACTAAACAACAACAAAACAGCCTAATCAAGTCTGCATGTTATGATGTTTGGGTATATCTTTCGTGTTTAACCAAATAGAATTAGACTATCCCTCCCTTTTGTCTATGTCTTTCTTCCACTCACCCCATCTCAGTCACACACACACATGTACATGCACATGCACACGCACACAGTTTTCTTCAGAGGAAGTTTCTAGGTCTTCTGTCCCAAAATCAATATGCTTATTCAGTTTGGACTTCTCTGTCTGCAAATAATCCATTTCCCCAGTCAGTACAATAAGTAATTTTTCCTAGTCCATATAATAATAAACATTTGAAGGTAACTGACCAAGAAAGGAACTTTTGGAGAGGAAAAATGAAGCCAAGGAAGTCCTGGAAAGTATATCATTATCTCCTTATGGATACAAATATTTGTTGAAGAAGTAAATACACTATTTGTGCATGTATGTATATGCATGATGTGAATGCTTATCCAGTGCACATATAAACATATATACCTAGGTGTATGTCTTCTTTAACATGTCTGAGGAAAAGAAAGCTATTTATCCATGATAGAAGCAGAAAGATTATGGATGATAACTACGAGGAAGAAAGGGAGTCTTGTGAGCTTGCAGCATTGTATTCAATTTACTCCATAACTTCATGTAATAT
Organism: Trichosurus vulpecula; assembly: GCF_011100635.1. Lineage (NCBI taxonomy): Eukaryota > Metazoa > Chordata > Mammalia > Diprotodontia > Phalangeridae > Trichosurus > Trichosurus vulpecula. The sequence goes on from NC_050574.1 coordinate 423,370,559, forward strand.
CTCAAGGAAAATGGGCAGATTAACTTTATTTTAGAAGTTCACTTAGTAGTACTACGAAATTCATGGCCCTATGTCCTGACTGATGGACTGAGGTACTCAAGGTCAGGCATTTGATGTGGAGGAGTGGAAAGACCATTGACCTTGCCCTGACATCCACCTCAGATTTCTAATCTGTAAAATAGAAATATCACCTGTACTCCCCACCTCACCAATCTGTTTTGAAAAGGAAGCTTTGTAAACTTTAAATAACACTTTCTATATCGGAGCCATTATCATTACATTATTATTATTATTATTAATTTTAACAGAGTGATTATATATGACTGTATGCTCTTATTTAACTTTATGAGTCATCAGTTCCTGGTGGGCAGGGACCATGTTCCTGCTTTCTGGCAGAACTGTAACTAGCACGTGAAACAAGTGTATTTTAGTGGGGTTGGAGGGAGGGGAATACAGTTGTGGTTCATATAGTAGTCTCACCAAGGGTCTAATTGTTCTGGGAGGAACAGCCAGTCCCCCAAAGAATCTCAGCCATTCCTTCTGTTGAGATCTACTAGGAAGAAGAGCTTAGGAGAGTATGTTATTTCAACAGAATTCTGGGGGTGGTCACTGGGGACAGATGGACCCTGTGAAGGACTGGGATAGTCCTTGCAGTACAGGGATAGTGGTCCCTGTAGGAAGTGTTTCCTGTCCCATCTCAGTGCTCTGGGGCAGACATTCATCTTGTATTAATTATGGCATCCAACATAGTGCTGTGTGTATAATATTAGCCTGCATTTATATAGCTCTTTAAGGCTTGCAAAGTACTTTAAATATGTTATTTTATTTGATCCTTACAACAATTGTGGGAAGTAGGTACAGTTATTATCTTCATTTTTACAGATGAAGAAATTAAGGATGAGACAAGTAGAGTGACTTGCCCAGAGTCTAGTAAGTGGCTGGGGACAAAGGAAAAGGGAGGGAGGGAGGGAGGGAGGGAGGAAGGAAGGAAGGAAGGAAGGAAAGAAGGAAAGAAGAAAAGGAAAGAAAGGAGGGAGGGAGGGAAGGAAGGCAAGAAGGAAAGAAGGAAGGAAGGAAAGAAGAAAAGGATGGAAAGGAGGGAGGGAGGGCAGGGAAGGAGGGAGGGAAGGAAAGAAGGAAGGAAGGAAGAAAAGAAGGAAGGAAGGAAGGGAAGAAGAAAAGGAAAGAAAGTAGGGAGAGAGGGAAGGAAGGCAAGAAGGAAAGAAGGAAGAAAGTAAAGAAGAAAAGGAAAGAAAGGAGGGAGGGCAGGGAAGGAAGGAAGGAAAGAAGGAAAGGAGAGAGAAAGGAAAGGAGGGAGGGAGGGAAGGAGGGAGGGAGAGAAAGAGGGAGGGAAGGAGAAAGGAAGGGGTGAGGGAGCAAGGAAGGAAAAGGGGGAGGGAGGGAAAAAGGGAGGGAAGAAGAAAGGAAGGAGGGAAGGAAGAGAGGGAGAAAGGAAGCAAGGAGGGAGAGGAAGGCAAGGGGAAAGAGGAAAGGAATAAAGGGAGGGATGAGGGAAGGAAGAAGGGATGGAAAGGAAGGAGGGAGGGGAGAGGAGGGAAGGAAGAAACAAAAGAAGGAAGGAAAGGAGGGAGGGAGGAAGGAAAGAGGGAAGGAAGACAGAAGGGAAAAGAAGGAGGAAGGGGGGAAGGAAGGAACAAAGGAAGGAAGGACTTAATGTACCACATGAGATGTCAGGGGCTGCCCCTCTTTTTTTGTGTTCTCTTTACCAATTGCCCTCCCTGCCATCTCTAACTGACTGACAGTCAATCCTAAACAGATTTATGGAGGGCTCCACTTTCTAAGGCCTTAAGATTTAGAACATACAATGCCTGTGTAACTAATATGGTTCCAATGAGACTTGAATGGCACTAATGCATGTGATGTTATTTTTTTAAACATTACTTTTTAAAAAAATTGAATGGGATATATTTTGTTTTGACGTACTAGACATTTCTTAACCAAAACGTAGACTCCCTCCCTGCTCCCCCACAGCATATACATTAGGGATAGTTTTTGGAGATGTGAAATTCCCTGTATGTATGTGGCAGTGCAGACCTACTGTATGCTCTTCAATAGCTATCAGAGGTCTTGCAACAACTTATTCTACTTTTAAAGAAGCTTTTGTTGGTTGTGATCCAAGCATATATCATGTACAGTCTCAAATTCTTAAACTAAATCTAAGTCTGCTTTCTCACCTATACTCTGCCTTCTCATCAAAGGTGGGCTTAATGGTAGAGAATTATTATTTGGAAAGACCAGAAATATGAAAGAACTGACAAATGTTGATGCTTCTGAAGGAAAATCTCTTCCAACCCCACAGCCCAAATCAACTACACCTGAGAAGCTTCTGTTTTACCTCTAATTACTGAAAAGCTAACTGAACTTTCTAATGTCTCTGAATTCAGTTCTTATGTATTTTTAAGTTGAATATAAAGCTCAGAAAAATGGAGGTGAAGGATGAGGTTAGAGAAATGTGGAAGTTTTAAATTTCTTCTTTCCCCTCTCTCCTACTCTTCTTAACCCTAAGCAAATGTTGTGGGTTTTCTTGGCTTTGTAAATTCACTTTCTATTATAAAAAAAAAAGAGGAGGAAATTCCTTTTCTTCCTGTCTCTCTCTTTTCCTTCTCAGTTCAGGAAAGGGTGAGCTGGAAGGAGGTAATAAATAAGTGATACCTTTGCTTAAAAAAATAATAATAAGTCTAAGAAAAGATGTTTCTAACCTTTGCTCTCCTGCTGCTATGAGCTATTTTTCTTAGTCAGAAGAAGGAAAAATTGGGTCAAAGTTAATAACATGATGGTTGTTGATTTTTCCCCCCACCTCCACTTAAGAAATGAACCATAAATGAAAGGAGTACAACCCTCCTGTTTTTCCATTTTACATGCTTTACAATTCTAAAATGGATGAGAGAACTAGCCTTTTCAGTATCATGCCTCAGAGTCCTTGCCAGCTGTGAGCAGAGGTGACTATAAACAGCCTGCTGTGATTTACTGGGAATACCAAAAAATGGCACATCAGCCTAGAAACTATGCAGGTCCTTATCCACCCTGTAGCAAAACTACACATATAAAGAAGTATAAATTTTTAGGGGCAGTTAGGTGGTGCAGTGAGTAGAGCGCCTGCCCTGGAGTCAGGAGGACCTGAGTTCAAATCTGGCCTCGGATACTTGACACATTCACCAGTTGTGTGACCTTGGGCAAGTCACTTAACCCCAACTGCCTGTCCTTCCCCCCTGCAAAAAAAAAAAAGCAAAAAGAAGTATAAATTTTTAAAAGAAAACACACAGAATTTCAAGAAACAAGTCACTTAACCCTATTTGCCTCAGTTTCCTCAGCTCTAAGATGTTACTATTCAGTCATTTTCAGTCATGTCTGACTCTTGTGACCTTATTTGGGGTTTCCTTGGCAAAGATATAGGAGTGCTTTGCCATGTCCTTCTCCAGCTCATTTTACAGTTGAGGAAACTAAGGCAAACAGGGTTAAGTGATTTGCCCAGAGTCAAATAACTAGTAAGTATCTTAGTCAAGATCTGAGCTCAGGTCTTCCTGACTTCAGGCTGGACGCTCTAGATGCAATCTAGATGCTTCCACAAAACTTAATCCTGGTTTGCTTGGCTATAATCTTGAGTAAATTCTTTAATTCGAAGGACTTGAGCTCATTCACCTGTCAGATGGACACAGTGATACCTGGCCTTTCCTGTCTTATAGAAATACATATTCATTCATTCATTCATTGAACAATTATCTATCGAACACTTATTATATTAACAGTGGTGAGTACACTAGTACCATATTTATAGTAGTGATGTTCAGTTGCATATATAATATAGACATAGTCCCCGTTCTCCCAATTTATTTATTATAATTATAACTAATGACTAATATTTCTATGGTATTCCAGTTTTCAGAGATTGTGCCCATATTATCTCATTTGAGCTTCACCCCAATCCAGTAAGATGGGTGCTACAGGTACTTGGCACATCATATAAATGCTTGCTGACTTGACTTATCCCCATTTGACAATTGAGAAAAGTCATGTTACAACATAAGATGAATTAATGCTATAACCAGCACTTAATTCTTGTGCCAGACTGATTTTTCCCCATTTCCTCCTGTTTGTCAAAGTTGGCTCTGGTTGTAGGCTGAAATCTTATCACGGTGCTTATTGTCAAGAGTGGCTACAATATCCTATTTAAATTTTTTAAAAAGTGCTGTGAGAATCCAGGGAAGCTATATCTATATCTATAGCTATATCTATTTGTCTATCTGTCTGTCTAATCTCATAGAATGCTTAATTAGAATCCAATTAATTAATTAGAATCTAATCTCACAGAATGCTTAATTTAGAAAATTAGGAGAAAAAAAAGAAAACTGCCCAGCGATTTACAGGCTTGTGATACAGAATAAACGACATTACCATGACAAGCCTCAGTTTCCTCGTTTGTCAAGTAGGCATAATAATACCTGCAAGACTCACTTGACTGAGTTGTTGTGAAGCTCAACTGAGTTAAAGTACATAAAGCACTTTACAGTCTTTAAGAGGACAGCAGTTTACTTATCTGAGTTAGAATGGGATTGTTGGTGACTGTGCAGAGCTCTCTAAGATTAGCCCTTCAGATGTAAGAAACCAGTGTGGGCTAGAGCCCACACTTGTGGGATTTGACTTTTAGCGTGGGACACATGAACTCGTTTATGAAATATTTTTATAACTATTTCAATATATTGAAAAGTGAGTCACTTCTACCTGAAAGATGCTTTGTCTTTTGAGAACCTAAAGAAGGGGTTGCCTATTGAATCCTAAATTCACACGTGACTGAGATTCAGTCAGTTAATAGGCATCGTTTATCTCATCATATGGGGTAAATTCATTACTGTCCTCTGGACATCTACCAATTCCCAGAAACGTCTTCCTCCTAGAAGCTCACTTCAGCCCTAGAAATCATCCATTAGATGTGCCCTCCAGCCCTGTGGGCTCCCTCTGATTGGGTAGTTCCTTGAAGAACTTACCTTTAAGGCAATGCACCCAGGCAACTATGTCTCTAAGCTTCATTCTATCTTGCCTCTCCCCCCACCCCATTAGATACTTTCATCTCTTCCACCACCCTACCCCAATTACCCACTCTTTTCAGCTTCCACCATTAGACAGTAACCTCCCTGAGGGTAGGGACTATCTTTCTTTCCAACTTGCATTTCTATTCCCAGTACTTAGCTCAGTGCCTGGCACGTAGTAAGCACTTAATAAATGGTGTTGATTGACTAACTACAATTGATTTCCATTGTAATCCAAAATCTCTTATTTTAAAACATCACTTTATCATTCTAGGAAGGAATCCCTGGGCTTTACCAGATTGCCAAGAGGTCCATGACACAAAAGAGTTACCTCTGCAAAGAACCATTGCTCTAAAGGTTAGGATGGATTTGGCTAGTTAGTTGAAAAGGAAGAGGGAGGGCTGCCCAGGTGTGGGGATAAGTATGATCAAAGGCTTGGCATCAAAATAAGTATGGTGTGTTTGGAGGAGTTTGATGAGACCTGCTTGGCTGGAACTGAGGGTTCCCACTGTTAGGATAAATGAGTGTTCTTAGCTCTTCCAAACCAAGGTTGCATGGTATTTTGTGCTACAAGAACTAGGGTGAGGCGTAGGGAGGCAGTTTGCAGCGCAGAGTGTAATATCTCACACATGCAGCATTGTTACTATCAAGCACAGATCTGTCTTTGAGGAGGACCCAGTCATATCCATTGAAAAAAATCTGTGCCATGGCCCAATCCCTCAACAGTACAGATCAATAGTATGGATTCAGTTTTTAATGCCACTCTGGGTAATCCGGGGGCAGCTGTTACAGGCACCATGTGGCATTCTCCTTTTGGCCAGGGGCACATCTTTCAAAGGGCAGACAGAGTACCCCTTATCCCTTCTTTCCAGTTCCATGATAGGACGGGAGCACTTTGAACATCTAAGCCCATTAACTGTGCCTTTTGTTTTGTTTGAGGCTGCTCACTGACTTTGGTGTCTGATGGCAGCCCTTTTCATCAGCCAGCCCTGATTCCCCCTCTCTATGCAGAGCTGCTGCTTGCTCCCTCCATTAGACTTTCCTGGGGCCTTGTGAAGTTAATGGAAATGAGGGAGATCTGTGGGAGGAGAGAGAGGCTGTGGAAAGGAATTCTCTTGTTCCTCTTTTCCAAGGCTGAGCCTGACGGTGCATGTTTTATTAGGGGTCCAGCGCTGAGTGAACTGAACAGCATGAGATGAAAGTCTGTCGGAACTCCTTGATGGTAGTAATGACTGCAAGGTCCTCCTTCTGCCACCCCCACCCCCACCTTCATCCCCCAGCCCCCTTCTCATCTCAGCACCAATGCAACCCCCCATTTTACCACATTGTTTTGATTGTTCAGGTCTGGGGCCCTTATAAGCACCACCCTCCCCCCCCACCTTTTTTTAATGGTGCAGGTCTGGCTGATTGAAACCACATTTTTATATGTGTCAAAATCAGTTCAGCCCTTAGAAAGAAATCATAATATAAATTGGATCATATTTCCTAAGTGGATGTCACCAGCTAATTCCTTTGTTATACCATTTAGCTACAAAGGATTAAGTGAGTGTTTACTATTAAGAAGTTACATATGGGTTTCATTAATTCACACACTCTGGCGTGGCTTTTGACTAATATCTTGTCAAATAGGTTAGCATTTTTAAAAATTTCTCTAAAACCACTGAGATGCAGTGAACCATTATTTCTAAAATGAAACCAATCTTTCAAGCAGTTTCAGAGGGAGCAGGAAGGGGAGTGAAGAGGTCATCAAAGTCAGTGCCTGACAAACTTTTGTGATTTCCACTACCTCTGGTCTCCTTGAAAAAACCCAGAGGAATAAAAGATGCCCAGCCTCCTCATAGTTTCCTTATTAATGAGCTGTTCTGAAATAGAAAGGTCATTTGCAGGACTATAAAGAATATATCTTAACATTTCTCTCTTTCCCTCTATAGTTCTTTCTATTCCCCATCATACTTAGAATACTAAAGGTTTCCACATTTCTCCTCTTCTTGCCTGAGTTTCCTTTTCTTTCTGGCTGAATAAAATTTTGCATCCCATCCTGAGCTTGAGCATGTGTGAAACTAGTGTTAAAAGCAGTTTGAGAAGATTTGTCTCTACAGAGCTGATCTCTCTGCTTTTTAGGTAATAGTGGTTGTCCTAGAGTGTATGGCATGTTTCACTTCATTTTGCTACATCTCCCTCCCTCCCACTCCCAAACTTCCTTGCCCTGACAGCCAATTGGGGCCACACAGAAAAAAAGTCTTTGTAATTATCTCCTTCTTGGCAACTGCTGTCCATTCTAGACTTGCCTTGTTTGTGTTATATTTAGGCTGTCCTCAGCACCTGGCAATGCTGGGCTCGTTTGAATGGTCAACAGGGTACCAAGTTAGGCTAAGGGCAGCTAGGTGGCTCAATGGATAGAGCACCGGGCATGGAATCAGGAAGAATCATCTTCATGAGTTCAAATCTGACCTCAGACACTAACTGTGTGACCCTGGGCAAGTCACTTAGCTCTGTTTGCCTCAGTTTCCTCATCTGCAAAATGAGCTAGAGAAAGAATTGGCTAAACCACTCCATTATCTTTGCCAAGAAAACCCCAGATGGGATCATGAGGAGTGGGGCACAACTCAACAACAACAAAGTTAGTCTAAAGTTCTTCATTTGGTGATCAAGCCGTCTATGGTGTGCTTTGCACAAAGCTTATAGTCAGAGCTGGTCCATTATACAGAGCTGCTCCCTGAGTTTAGACAAGGTGGAGCCGAGTTCTTTAGTCATTATCATCACTTGTAATGTTGCCAGGTGTGAGTAAGGTATACTGTACTTTTTCTATGCCGTAGGTAGAATGTTCGACTTAGAGTCATGAAGATGTGAATTCATTTCTAGTCTCAGACACTTGCTAGCTGTGTAACTCTGAGCAAGTCACTTATTCTGTGACACGGTTTCCTCATTTGTAAAATGGTGATAATAATTACATCTGCCTCCCATGATTTTGAGGGTCAAATTATTTATGTATATATATAAATATATATATATATATATTTATGTACACACACATAAGCATACACATACAATTTTGCAGACCTTAAAGCTCACTCATATAAACATTAGCCATTATTATTTTTCTACTCTTTACATCATTAACTCCTCATATGAAAAGTAATACATCAGGAAAGTATTTTATCCGAAAGACTATGCTTTTCTTTGGACAGATTTCAATGCAACCATATCACTCTCACCAATTCCCTTCCTGCTAATTGTTTTTCTCTTTTCTACATTGCATCACACCTGGCAAGAGCGAGTTGGCCCTACTCCTACATGATTTTCCATCCAGGGAGAACTTTATGTGACAAATATACATCTTACGAAAGTACAGCCGGTTGGCTGGTTGTGGTAGTTGAAAGTTTTTCTGGTCTTAAGTAATGGTGTTCAGATATTTGTTTTGAGTGCTGTCTCTGTTTACTTGGAAGACCCCAATTCACATGCATAATGGGCTTTTAATTATGTGGTTGTTCCCAGAGAATCAAGTGAGTTTGAGAAAGTGCATATCTCTACATATCGTGTATGGCTTTGGTCTTCTTTGCTGTACAGCAAACAAGTTGGTGATACTTTTAAAAGTAATGAGCCAAAATTATAACTGGCAGAGAGGTGGGATAAAGAGTGGGAGAGGGCTGATGAATGCATATTGACTCTTATGAATGAGCAAGGAAGGTTCTGGCTATTCTGATCTCTTGTGAGTGTTGGGAGGATTTGAACCAGCAGCCCAGCAGAAGCCTGGTATAGGAGCCTGTTTCAACAATCCGGCTAGCAGCTGTTGTGGGGAGGTGAAAGCCCAACAACAAAAACACTACCAGCATGCTGCAAAAGCACAGATTCTTTTGATCTGCTTAGCTAAGGAAAGCTACCTTAAGGGGTTTGACAAACTTACTTTAATTCAGCATACGAATATCATTCACTTAGTTCAGGGGAAAAAGGCAGTATCCTGAACTTCAGAACAAAATACAAGCAAATTACAAACATCGACAGACAGACCTTGTCTGATTCAAATCCCAATAAATAGTTACCAGAGTTCGGCAAAGTCTCAGCATCTGGGTTTACAAGCTGGAGGGCTCCTTAGCTACAGCTGCCTGAGTCTCTGCATCAACACCATCCCAAGTGAGAGCCCTTTACAAATTACAAACAGACAGACCCAATACAATTCGTAGTTACCAACATCTAGATTCAGCCTGGGAGCTCAGAACAAGGGCTGGCCCAGAGTCACATGTGCCACCACTGCTGTGGGTAAGAGCTCCAAAAAATAGAAGGCCAACCCCTGGTTTTATATCTTTTTCAGCTTCAGGGGTGAGTCACACATTCGAATCACCCACGTGACCTAAAATCATCACAAAGAGGCGGACTTAAACCCACGTGGTCTAAGAGCCTCTGATGTCCCAAACCTATCACTCAAACTCATTTGTTAAACTAGGCCCTCCCCTGAGTTAGCCCCACCTTGGGCCCCACCTTAATTACCAATCCACACCCACATAGGTTTTACACCTAATAGGGGTTTGGGCCTGGGGCTTAGCACATAGTAAGGCTCAATGAAATACACTGAATTACTCAAAGGAAACAAACCAAACTCTTCAAGGGCACTTTTTGAACTAAGTGCTAAGAGCCCATTTTGCTTACCAACACAGAGCCATGCCAACACGTGCTTCTAAAGACTGGTGCATGTGTTATCTCTGGATTAAGTACCCTTACTTGCAGACCCTTGAGATAAAGAAATATACAGCTAAAGATCATTATCACCTGCCGTTATTTCATCATGTATATATTTAAGCTTTTATTTTAACAAATAAAAATAATTTATTAAAAACTAGGTAAAATAACTTGTTTAGTCATTTTAGTTGTGTCTGGCTCTTGGTGACTCCATTTGGGATTTTCTTGGTGAACACACTGGAGTGGTTTGCCGTGTCCTTCTCCAGCTCATTTTACGGATAAGGAAACTGAGGCAAACAGGGTTAAGTGATTTGCCCAGGGTCACACAGCTAGTAAGTGTCAGGCCAGATTTGGACTCAGGTCTTCTTGACTCCAGGCCTAGCACCATCAATACTGAGGTTCTTACCAACATGTTCAAGTATGAAAAATTCATACAAACAGCTTATTAGAAACAAAATTTATTTTTGTGATTTCTCTTGATACTAACAATGACTGCAAACTTGTCCTAACTTTACTGTTATATTTAAGCTAGTATATTAGTGTCTACCCTTTAGTAAATAAACTATCGGAGGATTATAGATTGAGAGTTCAAAGTGACTTTTAAGGTCGTCCGGCTCCAACTCCTGAACTGAGAGAGAATTGAAGTGCTTTGTCCAAGGCCACATGGACAATAAATGGCAGAAATGAAATTTAAACCCAGCTCCTCTGACTCCAAATCCAACACTGTTTCCATTTCATCTCATTGTCTATTTGCAGAAAAGAGCAAGGTTTCTTATGGGGTACTCATTTCATTGTCTAGTCATTTTCAGAAATAGGGGTGCTAGCAGATAGATGTCTGTTGTCCTCCAGTGTCTTCCTTGCCAAGTTCTTGATACTTTCTCAGTAAGGTGACTAATCTTCATGTCCACTTAGGACATATGCTCTTTCCAGCCTGAAAAACCTCAACACTGTGTACTATGAGTCATCATCATCATCACCACCATCATCATCGTCACCATCACCATCATCACCATCACCATCATCATGCATGGCATTCCTCTAGTACTTTGTTGTTTGTAAAGCACTCTAATACATATATTTTCCCCAGTTATTTAATTTTCAAAACAATCCCATGAGGTAGTTGAGGATATATACTGCTAACCTGGTGAAATAGCTTGAGTCTAATTTTAAACATTCATGAGCATTTATTTATTTAACTTTTGGCCAGTAGGGACTGAATTACTAACCACACCCTAAAGTCTTTTGCAACTCTTCAAATAATTGGTAGGAATAACAGGTGGATTTTTAAAAAACATTACAGTGTTTATTATTGACACTTTGGGAGTGTTTATAAACCATATGTCTACTTCGGAAAATCTTTAGCCACTTTGAGCCAGTAAGTTCATTAATGAAGAAAAGGAAATAAAATTCCATTCTAATATTTACATGTTACAGCTAAAATTCACATTCTGGATAATGTCAAAACTAGTGACTTGATATTGAGAAAGCAAACAGATATTTACAACATTACCCACCCCCCACCCCTTGAAATTAGCATGAACAATGACAAGTAATTATTAGCGTAATTAAACATTTGAGAGATGCTTTTAAAAACTCTGTTGGTGAATTAATCTTCTTTGTTTATTCTTTGCAAAATTAACATTAGCATAGACCTGACTGTGTCACTCCCCTATTTAATAAAATTCCACCGATTTAGAATGCCTAGAACAGAGGTAGGGAACCAGCAGCCTCAAGGCCACAAGTGTCCCTCTATGAGGCCCTTTGACTGAATCCAAACTTCAAAGAACAAATCCTTTTATTTTGTTTTGCCCTTTGACTGAATTCAAACTTCACAAAACAAAACCTTTTGTGAAGTTTGGATTCAGTCAAAAGACCGAATTTAAGGATGTAGAGGGCCACATGTGGCCTCCAGGCCTCAGGTTCCCCACCCCGCCCTAGAATGTACTTCTTCCTCACCTCAACCTCACAGAATCCTTTTCTTCCTTCAGTATGCACTTTAAGGACCATCTAAATGAAGCCTTTCCTGATCCCCTAGAACTGCTAGTGCCCTCCCTCTCAAATGATCTTTTAAATAACTACTTTGTATTTATTAGTAACACCCTGTTAGGATAGTTCGTTCATTTTAAGCCTAGGGGCAATATTAACAGCCCCCAAGTTCACGTGATTCCTTCCTTTTCTACTTTTGGGAGTATACATTACACAAAAAGTTAGGAATATCACAGTCACCCCAAACCCCCAAATTACTAACATTTAGGCAGAGGCTTGACTCTGAATTAATTTCCATTTATATTTATCTCTTGTTAATCGCTGGCCCCTTTGTGGTTGAGGCAAAACACAAATTGTAACAACGTTTGGGTGAAGAAGTAGCAGGATATATTACAGGGACAGTTAATAGACAGGAACCAGGAATAGAAATTAGTGAAAGGGAAGACTTTTTGGAACTCTCCTAAGTCTTTAAGGTGATGGGTACAAATCATGGCATCGGCCCAAGGCTTCTGCTTCCAAATTCCTGAAGGGCCACTGGCCCCTCCTTGATCCGTCCCTGCTCTGTCACGGATCATTCCTATTTTCTCCTTTTCCCTACCCCGTATTGATGCCCTTGTTTCTTTCTCTCCACTGCCAGACTCCTGAACTAGCTCCTTTTTTTAAAATACAGGTTCTTTAGGATGTGACCCAGTTCCTTGTTCAAATTGAACAGACTTCTTGTCAAACCTATTTAAAATGTCCGATTGATTCAAGGAGATGTCCTGGATTTGTTCACACCCAGTGATGTTCTTACCCAATCAATGTATTGGAGCTTAGCATCTTGGCCTTTGCTTTAAATGGGGTAGAGTGATTTGATTGATTTGTTCAACGACACTCTTATTCAGATAAAAATAAATTAATTGATTGATCAAAAGATAGATTGATAGAATAGTTATTAAACAGTAGGTGCCTGGTACTAATGCTAAGTGCTGAATATACAAATATAAGCAAGCAGATAATTTTTTCCTTCAAGGTGCTTACACTCTATTAGGAGAAGATAATTTGTATTTACCCTTTCTACATTTATTCTACAACTACTTATATATGTCCTTGTCATCTCTCATGTTAGAATATACATTCCCTTTGAGTAGAACTAATTTTATTTGTTGTGTGTGTTTTCCCCCAACGCCTAGCACAGAGTGTGACACTTAGTAAATACTTAATAAATGCTTGCTGGTTGTTTAGGATAATAGGATCATAGATCTGGAACTGAAGGTACCTTAGAGACCATTTAGTCCAATTTCCTTATTTTACAGATGAAGGAACTGAGACTCAGAAAGTTGATGTAATTTTCCTAAGGTGACACAAGTCCAATCAATCAATCAATAAACATTTATTATGTGCCTAGGATATGCCAGGCTCTGTACTAACCACTGAGGATACAAAAAAGGTCTCTGTATGTGTGGGGAGATGGTCCCTGCCCTCAAGGAGCCTACAGTCAAGTGGAGGAGACAACATGCAAGCAGATATATACAAAGTGAGCTATATACAGTAAAAAAAAAACATGAAATAATTAGCAGAGGGAAGGCACTGAAACTAAGAAAGGTTGGGGAAGGCTTCCTGTAGAAGGTAGGATTTTAGTTGGGACTTAAAGGAAGCCAAGGAGGTTAGTGGTCAGAGGTGGAGAAGGGAGTGTTAAAGGCATGCGAGAGGGCCAGAGAAAATGCCCTTCTAATGTCAAAAGATGAAGTTTGGTTTAGGCTATAACATATACATATACATACTGAAATAATCAAGCTATTATTTCTTAGTTCCTTTTCTTTGCTTGTCCACCTTCCAAGAGCCCCCTTTCAAGATTCCCCCTTCCAAGCTAATCCATCCCTGCTCTGTCCCAGACAAAACATTATCATAACAACTAGTGCCTCTGAAATTCCCTGAAGCCATACATGATTCATGCCATGGATAATCATCTTTGCCTTATAGATAGATGAAAGAACTGAGATGCTAAGAGGACTTTGTCTCAAACATTGTCATTATCATTTCTGGGGTTAGAATCATCTTCTGACACCTGTGCTAGTGTTTTTTTTTTCCCACATCTAGTCAACTGAGAATCAGATTATCATTAATGGTGGGTTTGGTGAGCTTCCTTGTTAATACTTCTGTGACTTTCCTTGAAGACCTATAGTCCTCAAATATAACATAACATTCTCTGCCCATGATATCTCCTCTCCAAAGAGACTAGAGAGTGATATGGCAGAAAGTGGTTATCATTGTACTAGAAAATATTTCCCTAGGTAAAGTTTGTTACCCATAAACATGACATCCTTGAACAAATGTCAATGACATTTAGGAGATGAAAAGTGTGAAACTGTTGGATCTCTTACTCCTAAGAACAAAAGACATCTTAAGAGTGCCTAGCCTGACTTTAATGCTATTTATTTCTCCCTTTTCTTGAATTTTATGGCCTACCTTAAATTTACTCTCATTTATACAATGTTGTATCTCTGGAAAACAAATTCCCTTTCTCCTCCACTGAACACTTCCTATGGCTTTAATCTAAATGATTCTCATCTCCCAGCATTCTGTATACGTCATGAATTCCAGCTGATAGCCCCACCCTGGAAAGGATCATTCTCTATGCCCACAGGATATGAAATGTTTGCATTACCTGGTACCTTCTTACTGCATACATATTACTTGTTGTAGATGCCTTTCTTGACTTTGATATTTCCTATCTGGCTTTTTAATGAGCATCAGCTATAAGTTTACAGAAGAATTTTTATCATATGTATCCAAATATGGAAAGAGGTAAAGGGCCTGCAGGTGGGGAGGTATGTGTTTGTGTTTTCAACTGGAGTGGGTAGAATGGTCCAAGTAGATTTGGACAACTGGAAACCTAGATGTTGTTTTGTGTAATACATTTAATTAGTGTGTGTGTCCTGGCAATTTTATTTTTTTTAATGTAAACATTTATTGAATATATAATCACCAAGCATGTGATTTTTATTCACTAATAAAACTATAAAATAATTAAACTTATTTAAAAAAAACAACTACATTTTACTTTAAAATACAGATGGGAACTGGACCTGTGATTTCATTGATATAGGAAACACTCAGATGAGGGAACTCCCTCTACCAATGCCATTCAGCACCTTCTCTGCAATTTATAGTCTCTAAGACTATTCCCTATGCCATTCCTACAGCAGGGGCAGCTAGATGGCCCAGTGACCATGACATTTTTGAATGTTGGAACCAGATTAAAATGTAATTGTGAAATAGGTGACAAAATAAATTAAAATACAATAGGATATAGATAGTGTTGGTATGTGGTTTTCTAAGTCAATATGTGTCCCACAGAGGTCATTATGTATGATTTATTGGACCCTGTTTCTATTTGAGTTTGATGCCACTGATCTAGAACACTGAAAGGCTAAGTTAAGATTGCCCAGGTTCACATATGTTCCAGATTTTCTGGCTCAAAGGCCAGCACTGAGATGCATTGTATCTCACATGGTAGAGAAACTCTTAAAATGAGACATAAAAGAACATATTTTTTTGATTCATTACAGGGTGTCTGGGCTCATCCAATGCAATAAATATGTATGTATGTATAATATACATATATATGCCTAGGATAGTATTGAATAACTTTATTGAGGCATCTTTATGTTCTCTGTGGTAATAGGCCTTTCTAGGTCAGTCTCACTTTTTATATTATTCAAAATGTATGAATTAGATATTTTTCCTTCTAATTTACTGCTGTCCCATCAGATGACCTCTTACCATTTTTGTTCAGTCATTTCAGTTGTGTATGACTTTTTGTGATTCCAATTGGGGTTTTTCTTGGCAAAGATACTAGAATGGTTTGCCATTTCCTTCTCCAGCTTATTTTACATATGAAGGAAACTGAGGCAAATAGGGTTAAGTGGCTTGCCAGGCTCACACAGCTAGTCAGTATCTGAGGCCAGATTTGAACTCAGGAAAATGAGTCGCCATGATTCCAGGCTCGGCATTCTATCCACTGTGCCATCTAGCTGCCCTTATCTCTTAACTACATCTACATAAATGGAAGCTAAAGAATTCAGAGGGTTATCTAAATTAATGCATGCCAGTTTTAAAAGACATTCTAGTCTTGGATGAGAGAGGAACATTGGAGAGGGTTTTTTTTTATTTTAAACAATTGGTTACAATTTTGTAGATGAAGATGACTCCAGATTAGTCTGAAATTTTTAAAAAATAGTTGTTTGAAAATATCATTTATGCCATTCAATAGCCATCATTTTTGTTGTTCATTGATAGTTTTTTTTTTAAAATAAACTGGCATGTGGAGTAGAGTACCTCCAAAATTTAAAGAACTCCTTTCCCTCTCCTCCTTCCCACTTGGTTCTTTTTGTTTTAACTGACATTCATTTCATTTCAGTTCTTCCCTTTGAAAGGGTTTCACTCCTCTGTGGAGTGAAAAATTTGCAAATGTTTGAGTGTAGAAACAAATACCTAAAATGGCATAAGCAGCCTGAATAGTTGCAAATGGATTTTCCTGCCAAACTGTGGGTGATGGTATTTTGTCCAGACAGCTTTGCTTTCCTAATTGGAACCATTGCCTTGGGATTGCAAACTTCAGGGTTTAGCTCTCTCTACTTCCCTTCTTCAATCCTACAAATTTATGCTGAGACTCTGATTATAAAGCTGCTTGATTTGTCTTGGCCCTTGAAGAGAAGTCAGAGTTCCCTAACTAGTTTGGACAACAGGGAAAGGTGAGTGAGAGGGGTCCTGGTAGCAGTGGAAACCTGCAAGATCTCCCTGTCTCACTCATGTTTCGTTCTGTCCCAGAAGAGAGTATGAAAGGCAACATCTAGATCTTAGAATCGTAGGGTTTGTTCACAGGGGCTGTGAGCTGGATAGGACCTGCCTCATTTTATAGATGATTAAACAGTCTTGGAGAGCTTGTGATCTACTCAGGGTCACATAGATAGTACTGTAAATGGGGTGGGGTGGGGAATGGAGGTTCCTGTCAGGCAGCACCAACACTTGCTGCCTTGCTGTCAGGTCTTGGTTCTTACTACCCTCATCACAAAACAGTATTTATAATAGTTTGCATTTAAGTATACAACAATTCAAATCCACAGAAGCATCAAGACCAAATATATTAAAAGTCTAATATAATACAGATAATTTCTAAAACAGCAATTAGTACTATGCTATGATGTTATGTTAGGTGTTCTAAGTTTCATAATTTTAGTTTCCTATGTATGCTGGGACTCACTTTATTGAGAAAACTCCTTCCTCCTTTTTTTCTTCTTTTTTAGGCTATGTTATAATCGACTGCCTTAACCATCATGACTTCTTTTACTCAACATTTATTTTCCCTCTATCATAGGAGTTTCCATAATGGGGATGGGAGGAGTGACATCATTGCTTATATACAACACAATACAATCGAACATAATAATATGAACTACGGGATGTTCCTGAAGTCTGGACACATAGGAAATGTGGAGTTATTGCATTGAGTTCACGTGAATCTTGCAAAGTGCGTCAACCTTTGCATCACAAATGATAGAAAGCATATTGAAGATGTTATTTGTTAATATTCCAGTTAAATAAAATGTTGAAAATTTCATTCATTTCATTTCTCGAAAATATGCATTTTTGCCTATGTGTCCAGACTTTAGGAACACCCTGTAGTTATTTAACAAAAGCCAAAGTAAGCCTCTTCTAAATCAAAGCAGGAAAGCATCTTTCCTTGGTCCAGGAGATATGGCCATTCACTGAAGCCCTTGGAATTGTTCCAGCCCTTGTGGGACTTTACTCTTTTTTGTTTACCTGACACTCAGAATACCTTTTTTATTTTTTAGGTTCCTCCTTTTCCTTCCAAACAAATACTATGATTAAATATTAATTTATTATTGGTACCTTCATTCTCTGAGAGAGTTCACCTATTTTGAAAGAAGTACAATTTTTGTAATTTTTAAAAAGAGAAATAATATGTGATTAAAAAAATGCTGGCAAAGCCACTGCTATTTTTAAGGGTTGTTTTTCTTAGTGAATTAAAACCTTAGTAATGTATGTTATTTTAGATAATGGAAAGCTTGTAGCCTAACATGGATCCATTGTTATAATCCATTCTAATCAGAGGATACAGTGGATCTTAAAGAAGAGGAAGCAGAGTAGTGAATGAACATAGTGGAATTGTGTGTGTGTGTGTGTGTGTGTGTGTGTGTGTGTGTGTGTCCTTAGAAACAATGAATACAAGGCATACAGAGAAAAATAGGAAGACTAATATGGACTGATACTGAGGAAAGTGGTCAATACCAGGAAAACAACACAAGCAATAGCTCTAGTAATCTAAATGAAAAGAATACTAAAAAACACTCATAACTAGTTTTGACCTCAGAGAAGAGATCGGTGGTAGAGAGAGGGGACTGCGAGTGCAGAATGTCAGTTTTTCTATGAGATACAGTCATTGTGCCAGCTCGTTCTGCTGAATAGGTTTTGTTTGTTAGAAGGGGAAAGGTGCTAATTGGGTGTATGAGATGGCTCTATCTGTGAATGACTGTGTTGTGGGAAACAAAAGGCATCAATAAAACTTATTTTAAAAAGAAGAGGTTGTGTGGGTGGTAGATTAACACTGAATTAAAGGTTCCCCCCTCCACCAAAAAAAATTCCTACTATATGGTATGTTCATAAAAATGCTTAATAGGTAATGTTGCATTGTAACAAACTTTAATCTGACTCAAAAGTTTTACATTTTGGATTGATATGTGACCTTTAGTTGCAACATAACTTTCCTTACTTAAAAGGAAGTAGTGGTGGGTGGGTGAGACGTCGGGACCATGATGATGTGTTAGCTTAGTTGGTATAATAGAAGCTCATTTAAACTTGAAGTTACTCTGAGTTTATAACATCCAACTTTCAAGTCACATCTAATGATTTTTCCTTGTCAAGTTCATTTGTTGACCTATTGCTTACAGGTGTGTTGGGAAGAGCCTTGAAATTGGATTCAGGAAACCTGGTTCTTCTTTTGTCATACTAGTTGCACATCATAGGACAAGTCTCTACCTGTTTCCTTATCTACAAAAATGGGAATCCTTGCCCTGTCCGTGGTTGTTGTGAGGATGAGATGAGATAACGGATATAAAAGTACTTTGAGAAGTAAAAGGTACCATTAATATGTTAGTTGGTATTAGAAGGTATTGCTGTGGCGTTCTAGCCAAGTGCACCATGTAAATCTGATGTCATTACCAGTTTTCTATTTCATTGTTTGATTGCTTCTACCGCCCAATGAAGGGGTGATGGTAGCTATTGAAGTTCTGGATGGTGAGAATTTGTTCCCTTGCCCTTGTCATGTCTTCTGGCCATGCCTTAATGCATGTTTCTGTTCTTTTGTGATAGCTGTCCCCATGTGCTTGACTACCTTCTCTGCCTGTTTCCAGTCTAGCTAGATCAGAGGGTGCTGTACAAACCAGCTTTCTTCAACATATGGGCACAGGGCCATGATTCCTTCAATGAAGCTTATAGGGAGTCACAGAAGGGAGGGTACTAAAGAGAAATTAAAGCAACCCACAGAAGAAATCTGCCAGGGAAAATGGTAATGCTATTTGAAGTAGAGGCAGAGGTAGAGGGGAACAATGGGGAGCTTTCTGTATTCCCTTAACCTGCCCCTTTGTATCTCCCACCTAGTCACCGGTTAATAGTCTAAATATTAACATAGACTTCTTAACAGTTTTTTTTGTGGCCCTAGTCTGTAGTCTGGTCCACCCCAGGACCCCTTATCAGATCAGATCAGATCAGATCAAATTACATCAAGGCAGGTGCTGTGCTAAATTCTGAGAATACAAATGCAAAGAAAAGGAAGACCAGATCCCTACCCTCAAGGAGCTTACTTTCTAATGGAGGAGGAGGTGAAAGGGGGCTGGGTTAAGGGAAGTACCTGTATGGGTGCAAGGTGGAGTCCAGAGCTTTGGGATCAGATCCAGTTTAGAAATGAGCACAGCTGGCCTGGATGCGTCATCAAATGGAGGTTACCGGCCAGAAACTCACCAATTGGGGAGGGTGTCTCAGCAGTAGTTTTTAAATGGATAAAATAAAATACATGGGATTACAACAGAAACTAATTAGTTAGCTAGCATTTATTAATCACCTACTATGTTATGAGTGCTGGGGATACAAGAGAAAAATAAAAAAAAATAGTCCCTTTTCTCAAGGAGCTCACATTATAATGGGGAAGAGAGCATGCGAATTATGTTAAAATATAGATATGCATATATATGCATAATATATACATTCATTGATGCATACACACACAACTTCATGGACCTCTGTTCAAGAACTCTTGCATTAATATATTATACTCCACTGAGGCAATTGATAAGACTGGAGAAATCATAAGTAGTCATTCTTCAGGAAAAGACTGAGGACACTTGAGTTAAGATAAAGTCTGAAGAATTTACCAGGTTGGGTTTCCAGTCCTCTCCAGATACTACAGTTAGGCACAAGGTACAGAAAGAATTAGTGTCTCTGGGACAGGAATGACTGTGGTATCACTTGTCCTTATTCTATTTTCCTTACTTCTCATCCCAAACTCCTGCTGTCATGCTGGAACTTCTCTAGCTCAGAAGCAGCTGGCCAGTGTCCCAGCGTTGGCATAGTATTTGCAAAATGCTATTTGAGACTTCAGACTAAAACTTGTTAGGATAAAGTTTCTAAGGAGTTCTGTCTGAGATGGGTGCGGGTAGCATCCCACCCCTGCATCCATACAAATGCCTCTTCACATTTGTGTGCTGGGATTTTCACAAAGCAGTCTGAATATATTTTTACATCAGCAGTCTTCCTCCAGGGGAGGGATGTTTGGAATTTGTAGTGGGGAAATGAGATCTACCTTCTAACCAATCAGTCTTTACCATGTAAGATCCCAGAGAGCAGACACTGCATCTTTTTATGGGATAGCGCACTAAGGTTACTTTAATTCATGTGAAGTAATAATGGATTACTCTGGTCACAGAAGATGATGCACTAAATTTAAAAATGAAGTTCATTTGTTACCCAGAAGGGCCTTGTATATTAAATTATAAAAATGTGGCCGTTGCAAGGTCTTTCTGAGCCCTAGGATACAGATAATTGGCCTTAGGCTTGAAATCATAGAAGGAGCAGAGGAAAGAGAACAGTGAATTGAGCTGGTATCTTTTAACCAACTGTAATCAATCCAGCATTGGGGATTAATAAACTTCAGGAACAAGGGGAAAATAGCCCCAAAAAGAGAAATTAATGCAACCCATAGAAGAAATCTGCCAGGGAAAATGGTAATGCCATTTTAATTAGGCCAGGTCTTGAATGAGAGCTCCATTAAAACCATCTCTTCTGTGCAAGAGTCTCTCTGTACCTCAATTGTTCTCCTTGTGTGCTTTGCCCAGCTCCACCAGCTGCCAACCTGAAATAACGTTACATTTGAGTCACTGGTTTCCAAAAGGATGACAAGGAGGTTGTGTGTTGCTGAATGGGACAAGGCTCGTCTTCCACTGATCCCTGCCAACTTGGGTCTGGACTTGGGCCATCCCAGTATTAGCCTCAATTTATCATACGATTGGCTGTTTCAAGGAACAGGGGAAGAATTGGCTGGCTGTTTTGGGAGTGGAGTGGGGAGAGGATGAGAAGAAGAAAAGGAGGGGAGAATGAAAAAAACTGGGTGGATATCCAATAAGTCAACTTATGATTAGGTTTTCCTGATTCTCTAATAAGGTGGTTTTTCTTTACTCTTTGGTTCCCTTAAGTTTCAACCATTATTTAATATCATATAAGCCCTAGAATTCACAGGCCATCACACTTTCTCAACAGCTTTACTGTGGATTATTGAGGAAGACACAGTGATATGTTCTGGTAAAATCTGACAGGTCTCAAATGATGCTAAAAACACCTGGATGTTTAATTGAATGCAACTCAGACGCCTCACTACGTGTATACTATCCCTCATCTTTAGAGTCTGTTCTGATTTTGGTCTAGCCTGGAAATGGTAGTCCATATGAAAGCAGGCATGGGAGACACCACTTAGGTCTGGCCTGGAAGTCTCTAGGAAGCTATGGCACTTTTATACTGACCTTGGGTGTACGGAGATTCTGTAGGCTGGGCATTAGGTGACTTTAGTTTGAACCAAAACATCCTCCAGCCTCCATGTGATCCAGAATCTCTAATTAGCCATGCAACTGATTTACCTTTTCCAGGATCCTCTTAACTGAAGCTTTCTTGTTCATTCCCTAACCTAAGGGTCGAGCTAGACTACTGCACGTTTCTTAAAACCCTCAGTTTTAGCCCATAGGTCTAGGCTAAAAGTGAACTTGTATGTTCCCAGGCATATCATACCTGATGTTTTGTTGACTTTTCATGACCCCATTTGGGGTTTTCTTGGCAAAGATACTGAAATGGATTGCCATTTCCTTCTATAGCTTATTTGACAGATGAAGAAACTGAGGCAAACAGGGGTAAGTGATTTTCCAGGCTCACACAGCTAGTAAGTGTCTGAGGCTGGATTTGAACTCAGGTCTTTCTGACTCCAGGCCCTGTGTTCTATCCACTGTGCCACCAACCTACCCTCCTACTGTGTGGGTGGGCACATGTGATGATGATAAATAACAGTGGGAGAGGGGTATGGTGTGACTGGTGGAGGCATTGGTGCATGGAGAATGGCTGGTTGCTATGTGTCTTAAGCATTTGAATGTTTTCTCCTAGCAATACACTGTTCTCACTTAGTTTCTAAGGAAACTAAGAAGACAAAGGACTGAGTTGTAGGTGATTTATCATTCTATTTATTTAATTATTTATTCTTTTTTTATTTTTATTTATTATGTTAAGTTTTATTATTTATTTATATTTATCATTATTTCCTTTACTTCATTATTTATTTTACATACTTTATTACTATGTATCCTTTAGATACTCTATTTTATAGTTATTTATTATTTTATGTTATACAGCAAGATTCATGGTAAGCAGTCACGTATGTGTGTTTATATCTGCATGTTAAACAGTTGCATGTTTTGAGAAACTGGAAAATATGTAGTTGGCTCCAATAAGAGTAGAATTAATAAAGAATAAAAAGGAGAAGGGAGAGAATAGATAATATTTCATATGAAAAAAACCAGGGGGTTTAGAGAATTGCAAACCCAAAATGAGTCAACACCTTGACAGTGTTGATTTATATTGGACGATCTGAGTACTACTCTGAGGTTTTTTGTATTGGAATACTACTTCAGGACCAGAGTACACATATCGACTTTCCCCATCATGGTTTGGATACATTGCAGGTTGGCATAAGAAATTAAATGGGAATTTTGGGGGAGTTTTGCAGAAGTAGTAGACAACACCTGAAGGCCAGCAGACAACACAGGAAAAAATTTAGAAACTCAGAAATGCATAAAATATATGCATAGTATTGTATGATACAACATATTTTATCTTTTAATACCATAATAATTCAGACTTCTTCCTCTGGTATGAAGGGAGAGCCAAAAAGTTTTACGTGAATTTTCCAGATCACAGGCATGCCACACACCCCTAACCCTTGCTAAGTGGAAGGGACAACTATACTCTGTTTTGGTCAGATCCTATCCAAAATACTGTGTTTAGTTCAGGCCTCCACACTTTAGAAAGAACTTTGACACATTGGAATGAATACAGAAAAAAGGTGACTAGGAGAGTGAGGGAACAGGGAACCATGCCCTATGAGAAACATTTACCCTGAAGAAGAGAAGACTTTTTTGGGGGGCGGATCCTGGGGGAGCCATAGTAGCTATCTTCTTGTATTTGAAAGACTGTCAGGTGGAAGAGGGAATAGACTTTTTATGTTGGCCTTCAGAGCACAGACTTGGAATGACGGTTTGAAGCTGTATAAGCAGGGGTTGTTGCCAGGTGAAGCCAACTTGAACTAGAGAACCAATTGTTCAATTTTCAGTGTGAACATTTACACCTTGGAAAATGGCAAATGCTACAAATCAGGGCTTGATTTGTTATTTTGTTGATTGTTTAGACTTAAGAAAGTGATAGAGGAAATAAATACTCATAATGTGATTAAACTTGAAAGTATGTCCCGTGTTCCCTCCAAGGAAAGCTGGTTAGTAACATTTACTAGCACACTCCTGTGTAGAAGGATGCATTTTGTCTTGACCTAAGGAAAAAAATCCCGTTAGACTGTCCAAAATGGGTTGGCTTGCAATGTCAACTATTCCCCATCACTGAAGATCTTCAGATGGAGTGAATGAGCACTTGTTGAGAGGTGTTATAGAGAGTATTTCAATCTAGGTACAGTTTAGATAGGAACTTTTGAGGTTCCTTCCAATTCTCAGACTCTGGAATTCTCTGATATGTATGTACTTAAACTCTCTTTTAGCCTAAGGCTTTAAAAGGAAAATATTGGATAAAAGAAACCCTGAAAGTATATAGATTTGATTGTGTCTTGTGTTTTCCAACCTTTGAAGTTATTTGGCTGACTGAGTTAAAAGAAAAATAAAAGCATTACATTTACCTTCTCCTAAATATCTACAAGGACTTGCAAATAATATAGAATGTCAAGGTTTCCAATCAATGAGTCATTCTTTGTGTTGTGATCTCTCTCTCCCTACATTTCTTGTAGGAATTGCCTTGGCTTTGCTTCATGCTCATTTAACTCTTTTTTATATGATCATTTGTGGATTTATTCCTACTTCCACTAGATTATAAGTGGGGCCTGTGTTTTTTCTTTCTTTGTATCCTTAGTACCAAGCATGTAATGTGTGTAGTAGGAGTTTAATAAATATTTGTTGGATTGAATTGAATTGAGTGGTGTTGTTAGGTAAATGTTGAAAAATAGCTCTGCGGATATTTTCACATTGGTAATGGATAGAGAGCCAGCCTCAGAATCAGGAAGAGCTGAATTCAAGTTCTGAGGCTGTGTCACAACTCTCTCAATTTCTCTGTACTCTGGCAGCTTTCTAAAGAGTGCATGCCAGTCTGCAAGACTGGGAGGAAATTTCCTTTCTGGGAGTTCCCAATACCAATAAATCACATCTGGCATGGTATTAACAAGTCACTTCTTCATAAAGTCTTCCATGACCACTATAGCCTCCATTATTTGGCACTTAGGGGCAGCTAAGTGGTACAGTGGATAGAATGCCAGACCCGGAGTCAGGAAGATTTCTCTTCCTGAGTTTTAATCTGACCTCATACATGTTCTAGCCACGTTATCCTGGGCAAATCACTTAACCCTGTTTGCCTCAGTTTCCTCATCTGTAAAATGAGCTGTAGAAGGAAATGGCAAACCACTCCAGTATTTTTGCTGAGAAAACTCCAAAGAGTTGTACAGAACAGAAAAATGGCTGAACAACAAAAATTGACACTTAATAATGTACTGTCTAGCATTATAGACTTAGATTATCCAACTTTCGTCTAATTGTTTCATGGGTTACCATAGCCAAATACTTGGACAAGTATGTGGGTAAATGGTTAAATTTTGAATCTAGAAGATTCATTCCTTTCAGGGGTAGGGAATCCATGGCCTCGAGGCCACATGTGGCCTTCTAGGTCCTTGGGTGTGGCCTTAGATTGAGTCTAAGTTTTATAGAACAACTTTTATTAAGAGGATTTGTTCTGTGAAGTTTGAATTCAGTGGAAGGACTACACTTGAAGACCTAGAGGGCCACCTGTGGCCTTGAGGCTGCAGGTTCCCCACCCCTGATTCCTTCCAAACACACATAGAGACTGATAGGTCACAAGCCTTTGCCCATAAAACTTCCACCCTTTAGTATCTTGGCATAGTGAATAGAACTCTGGATTAGAGTCAGAAATATTAGTTTTAATCTTAACTCAGACATTTAGTGCCCTGGGTCAAATCACCAAATCATTCTTAGCCTTAGTTCCTTATCTATAAAATGGAGATAATAAAACAATCTGCCTGACAGGGCTATTGTGAGGCTCCGACCAAATAACGGGTGTAAAGTGCTTTGCGAACCTTAAAGAACTATGTAAGTTTTAGTTATTAGCTATTGACAGTCATGTGAGGTTGTACTTTGATTTAGAGGCTTTAGAAATACCAGTTCTGTTACTTGTTATTAAGAGAATCATTGAAAGAACTTCACTTGGATGGTTTCAGAAAAACCTGGGAATACTGATATGAACTGATGCAAAGTGAAGTGAGCAGAACCAGGAGAACATTGTACATAGTAACAGCAATATTATAATGATGATCAGCCGTGGAAGACTTAACTACTCTGATCAAGACAACATCTAAGACGATTCTAAAGGATTCATGATGAAAAATGCTATCCACTTTCAAACTGCAGATTGAAATACATTTTTTTTCTTTTTTTTACAATATGACTAATATAGATATATAGGTTTTCCATGACTTCACATGTATAACTGATATCATATTGTTTGCCTTCTCAGTGGGTGGAGGAGGTGTGGGAGGGAGAGAGAGAATTTGGAACTCAAAATTTTTTAAAATAAATGTTAAAAATAAATAAATGGATGAATTTTTAAAAGAAGAAGTAGAGCCCCACCCCTGATCATTGACAAGTGCTTGGAAAAATTTAATTCCTAGTGAAAGTTAAAAGTTCAGTTTATGTACTTGGGACTCACATCTGCCAAAGACTTGTAGTGCTAGAAAGAATTTTTAAAATCACCAATCAAATTTTACTTCATTTTACAGATGACAATAGTATCAATTTGATTCAAGGAAATAAAGCAACTTACCTATGGGCATTCGTTTAGTTTGCTGAAAAGTCAGGGTTAGAAGTCATCTAACACCCCACACCTTTTTATCTACACCACATTGCCTTCCAGTATCATTGTCATTGTCATCATAGTCACTGCCATCAATCCACATATAACATTGAATTCTGTATGGGAAAAATGTGTTGAGAATTATAGGGCATGTTTTCTCCATAATTCCCAGGGTTTGTCAAGTCAGATGATTATAGAAGCATAGCATTGGAAGAGATATCTGGTCCAATCCTTACCAGAATCTCAAGTGTAAGATCCCAGGAATATTTCCCCTGAAGCAAATGTCTCTCTGTTGTGAGCCTAGCTTTGTGGGTTATTTGAGTTTTGTCTTTTCTTGCACATAGTTTACTGCATAGGAATGATCTGAAGAAAGGAAATCTCTCAGGAAAGCAAATTTCTATTGCCCTGACCCCTCCCCGCCTCCCGCCCCACACCTTTGATACCATTTCCGGATCAATACAAGCCGCTTCACTGCAGCACCAAATTTATGGTATCTGGAATAGCGATGGAAAATACACGGCAGGAATGAGCCAACGATATTAAAAACCCAGTCTTCCAGATGCTGTTAGCATATTCTCTGAAGGACTGTCTAGCAATCTTCAGACAGTTGTACCATATCTGTTAAATGCTACACATTCCTTAGAAGAACGGCAGAGTAGAACATGTTAGCATGCCGCAGATCAGCAGAGAACATGGATGGCCAATGAGCTTATTGATACCCGGCTAGGTTTGTTCCTTAAAGTGTTCTCTTTGAGGGGGGTAACCCCTTGAGTAGGGGCTTCTGAAGAATGGAACACGTGCTTCTGGCTTACCGTCTATTGAGTGACAAGAATGAGTCGGAGGTATCAGGATCATAAGGATTTTTAATACAATACCACTTGGGAATGTGGGGAAAGAATATGAATCTAAGGAAAGGGAGATAAAGAGTCCTATGGGTGGTCCAGCTTACAAAAGTCTTAGCAAATGTCCCAAAGTGAAAAAAATGAAATGAATTAAGGAAACACTTTGGGGACTTAGATTGAAACTTCATTTTTGTGTGTGTGTGTGTGTGTGTGTGTGTGTGCATCATTATATATCACCAAGAAGCCAATATACAAGAATGAAGGGAAAGGGCCCTTGAACCCTTTGCCAGGATGGAATACAGATGAGTGGGAGGATTCCTTTATCATGGATACTCATTTCTAGATCTGCAGTGATTGTTTTTAAAGGGAAGAATGGTTATAATTTCCTTCAGGTGTTGGTTTTCTTTGGCTAAATCACATATGTTCCAGTAGAGAGGTGTATTAGATCTCTGCTTTGAGGGACAAAAATCACTTTTTAATTCCTTGCTCCTTTGAAATATGTAGAGAGGGAAAAAAAAATCACTTTTTAATTCCTTGCTCCTTTGAAATATGTAGTAATAAAGAAATAAATCCGTCTTGACCCTAGTTCATATCCTTTTAGTTATATGTCTCCTTTTTGGTTATTTGTGTTGTTTTGTTTGGTGTCATTTGCCTTGCCTGATTTTAGATTGTAAAAGTCTGGAGTGATCAGGGCTCTGTTTGCGGTGCTACTTTATTATGTATGATGGCTGAAACATGATAAATGCTTTATGAATATTTATTGATAAATATCGGAACATTCTGGGAATTCACTCTTTATAGATATCCAACTAAGACAATATTCTGAATGCACATCCATCTAACTTATACACTTTATTTATACACACACACACATATTGCTATATATCCTATAACATAATAGAACGCAAATGCCTACCATCTACTTCTTATCTTTATTCTGGAGTTATTTGTATATACATGTATGCGCATTTGCTTAAGTACTTACAAACAGAGAACCATTGCACAGCCATTGGTACTTTATGGGTAATTATTCATTTGGTTTTAAATAAAGCTAACTTTGCTTTTCTGGTCTGGCTGGCATCATATTCACCTCATTTACCATGAGATAACAACAATATCAAGGTAGGGGTGGGGAATATAAATGCCATATGGAAGTTGTTGAGAAACAGATGAGAGTCATCTGAAAAATTCCATTTGTTATTGTCAGGTGGTTTAAGGAATGTCAAGATATTAGGGCATTAGAAAGGATTTCAGTACTCAAGACAGATTACAATTAAACAACATAAAGCAACTCAACAGGCAGGATTGATGTCCAACTAAGCCTTTAATAATGGTATCTAATTAGTGGCTAATTAATGAGTAAAAAGCTAGTGCTGCATAGTAGGCAGAATTTGATTGAAATAGGTTGCATGGAGTAGGAACTGAAAAGTACCTCTTGGCTGAATGAAAAGAGTGAGAATAATCTTCTTGTAGTCATACCAGCAACAGAATGAAAGGCAAGTAAAGAAACCACACCCTGGGACAGTTTACAAAGAGAGTTGCATCTTTAAGAAAAGGAACTGTGAACAGTGCTATCTATTGCCTAACATCAGGCTACTGACATTTCCTCTTTTATTATGGATGCTGAGCAGATGTTGATAAAGTTCATAGGAACAAACTTGTCCACCCTGTGGAATGCATATCCACAGCTTTTGTGCTCTTCACTTTCACGTAATGAACTAGGTGGAATGGTGTGAGAAACTGGACACCCTCTCTGTGGAGTCCACTCATCACAAACTCTATTGAAGATGAGATTGATGAAAACCACTTCTGAGCCTTGATTGCCTGTGCATGGCTGCTGCTATTTTCGATGGCTGCTGGTTCTAAATGGGAGGAATGGATTTGATTTTCTTGGCTCCTATCTTTAGCATGGAATTACAGACTTCCAGTTGAAAGGAGTGTTGGAAACCATCTAGTGTAAATCTCCCATTTAAGAGATGAGAAAAACGGAGGCCCAAGATGGTTGTGATTTGCCTAAAGACACAAGCTAAGTAGCTAATGGTAGAATCCAAGCATTTTCTCATTATACTATGTAGGTTTTCCAAAATTCTCTTATTCCATATAATAGTTTTACGAACATTAATTCGAGTGCTCTTATCGAAGCTGCTCTTTTTTGTTTGTTTTATCTCAAAAGAAGGCCACACATTCATCCTTTGAAATGTTGTCTGACTGCAGGGGTGGCACTAAATTTCTTCATCCTTGGCCTTGCTGGTTAAATGTCACATTACATTAGAATACAACTTTGTAGTCTTCCTCCCTCTCTACCCCAAGAAAAAATACCAACACAACCAAAATAGCTTCTTCCTGTTCCTGCATTTCAACTTGAATCACAACTGCTTCTTTTTGCATTTCAAGATAAATGAAGTATACTTTAATAACCTTTCACTCTTTCTAGAAAGTGACACCCTGAATATCATTAGTCCATGTTACTTGAGGACAAATAGAGAGTGACATTTTCTTTCACAATGCTTATAACTGCAATCTTATTGGGCTTATTCTCTCGATGAAAAATTTGCCCATCAATTGAACATGTTTTTAAACCATAATTTTCTCATGTAAAACAAACCAATGTCGTTTCATAGTTGCATAGGTTGAATTATTTATCCTATTGATTGTCATTTTCCTAGTCAATTAACTAAATAGTTAATTAGGTATTAACCTCGTAATTAAATATCCTTGATCTTAAACAGAAAGAGATTTATTTCTTACTCATGAATGTTTCTGAAACAGTCTGATTTGTGATGTGTGGGTGGAACTGTGAGATCAATATGCAGTGAAAGCCATGTAGTTAGATGGAATGAAAATTTGAGAACAAGATGTGTTATACATGGACAGTAGCCAAGGTTACTCCCCAATTGGCTTGGTGTTATTTTCCTTCTATTTTTGTAATGTTATAAAGGTCTCTCTATACTAATGCATCTACTCAATTTGATTCAACAATAATTTTAAAACACCTACTATGTGGCAGGCACTGAAGATACAAAGACACAAATGAAACAGTCCCTGTTCTCGAGGAGCTTACCTTCTATAGGGAGAATGCAGCATGTACAAAGATAAGCAAATGTAATGTCCAGTAAAAAGTAAAAATGAAGGAATGGGGTGAGGAGAGAACTATCACATAGAGGGTTGAAGAAAGCCTTTGTGTGGGCAATAGCACTTGAGCTGAGCCTTGGAGGGAGCTCAGGATTCTGAGAAACAGAAGTAGGAGACAAACCATTCTAAACATGGGGGAAAGTCATTCTCTTCCCCACCACCTCCCATCCCCAAGGTGTGGAGGCAAGAGACAGAATGGCAGATTGTATCAGTAAGACAATAATAACAATGTAGATGATAATTGTCAAAATGCCTATGTGGTTCTGTATCGCAAAGTATACGAGACTCTCCACATAGAAGGTAGAAGAAATAAACCATTTATTCAGACACCAGAGAACCATATCCCATAAGCCATCTACCCAATCTAGCAGAGCAGTAAAACATTCAATACACAATATCACAACGTGGAGCCTGGCCATCCCCAAACCTCTCCAACCCCCTGCTGGGGTCTTCCCAAAGACAAACACGTGAATAACATGTGAACGACGTTTGAATGACATGTGAGCGGCGTGTGAATGACATACGATCAACACCAACATGCCATGCAAACATGTAAACGGCACGGGATTGCCACCTGCATGGCATGCGAATGACATGGGATAGACATGCGAGTGACATGTGGCCAACACAGGAACGACATGTTAGCAACACATGAGCAACACAAAATATAGTTGAGTGACATGCGATCAACACAGAAATGACATGTGAGCGACATGCGATTGACGTGGACGTCATGCGGTCAACAAGAGATGATATGTGAATCACATGCAACAGACAAAGAAATGGCACGTCATATACACAGATGACATGCGATTGACATGTGAGCGACATGCAGTCGTCACAGAAATGACATGCGAATGACATGGCACCAAGATAGCTATGACATGTGAATGGCATGCCATAGACACAGAAATGGCATGTGAATGCCATGTGAGCAACACACAATTGACACAGAAATGTCACGCTGACAACACAGGAATTACATGTGAGTGACATGCAAGTGACTTGCAATTAACACAGGAATGACATGTGAATGACATGTGAGCGACATGGACTTATTTTTGTTCCTTCTCACATCAACTTTGCTTTGTGAGCTATGTTTTATGGATAAAGAAGCTGAGATACAGGAAGGTTAAAATGACTTGCCATGGGAAGAATACAAAAACAGGTATGAGTGGCAGAGAGATGGAACATAGCTCCAAATCTGACTATAAAAAAGCCTTTCTTGATGGATTCAAATCAACATATTCTAGTTCATATCATTCCATTTTACCCAGAATATACTCATTTCCAAATACATTGACTTATACATAGGATTATAGGACACAGAGCTAAAAGGCATGATAGAGATCTAGTCCAACCCTCTTGTTTTACAAATGAGGAAACTGAGACCCAGAGGAGTAAAGTGACTTATTCAAGGTCATACAGGTAGTAAATACTAAATCCGTGATTTAAACTCAAGTCTTCAATTACAAGTTCTATTGGTCTTTCTACTATAACATGGTTGTATAACACAAGTATTCTATATGATTCAATCAACATATATATTTATATGATTATTATATCTGTGTGTTTGAGTTCTCTACTAGTCTTTAACTCCTTGAGGGGAAACTGCAACCCAGAAAAATTAAAGTGTTTTTTTTGTTAGATCAGATCAGTTTAGATTAGATTAGATTAGGTTAGTCTTAGCATCTCCACTGACTCTTCTTGTAGGATGTAGTTGAGTAAAAAGGACATTTTTTTTGTAATCAAATAAATGGATTGTTTATCCTTTAAACCTGCTTTTCTGTTTCACAGCATTTGATTTCATATGTGTTGGTTTCAAATACATGGATACTATCAATGTTACTATATAATTAATAGATTCCTTTAAGACAGATATCTTCTCTTGATGTGGTGTTACAGTCATGTTCCTTTACTAGCATAGTTAAAACAATGGACAATAAAAGGAATTCCAAGAGAATCCCCCGTTCACACTTTGGAGCTTATGCCCCAGTG
This sequence comes from Trichosurus vulpecula, assembly GCF_011100635.1. NCBI lineage: Eukaryota > Metazoa > Chordata > Mammalia > Diprotodontia > Phalangeridae > Trichosurus > Trichosurus vulpecula. The sequence goes on from NC_050574.1 coordinate 423,402,963, forward strand.
ATGAAGTAAAGTTAATGACAAATCATTTTACAGGAACTAGACCAGACAGAAAATCTATATGCACAATTAGGAAGCTACTACAATTAGAATCAAATAGGAAGAAGTCACTAGTGATATCATTAAATGGTAGCTTTTTCCCATTGTTATCTAAGGATACAGGGAATGCAATGCTCTGGGGAAAGGGGATAACCAGGTCCTTAGAGGTGGAGATAGAGTATATATTTTGGCAAAGTGGGTTGATGGGAGCTTAAACTCTGAGAGGCAAAATTCTAGTTCCAAGAGGAATGTTCCATTCATCAGACTATATATTCCATCAATGGTACGGAACGAGCTAGTTCTTCATATAAGTTAACAAATCACCATGTCCTTTTGCGGATTTGATTTGTGATGTATTCTGCTTGATCCTTCTCTAGTTTTATTAAAATCAAGATGGAGGGACTAGCCATTGCATAGGTGATAAACAATCAGTGAAAGTAATTTATTAAAGATTTCCTATCTTGGGGCAGAGCATCTTCAACCTAGGTCATAGAGAGGCGATCATAAGAGATTTATTTTAATCATTGGGACTTTTAAAGTTATGTGTAAAAGCCAACATATAGCAGCAAACCTAAAATTTAAAGCCTCAGAAGTTGGGAAATGTCACAGGAGGCCTTAACAAAGAGCCTGCCAAAGTAAGATTGAGAGGATGAGAATTTTTCCTATGTAATAGAAGGGACACAGCATCCTGGAAAGTATGAAAAATCTGTAAAACTATGTCCTTTTTTGGCCTTTGTTTCTCCAGTGCTTAGCATACTACCTTGAATGTACTGGGGAATTGGTAAATGTTCATTGAATTTGATTTAATTGAACAGAAAATTAGAGAGTTGAATTTGGTAATCTCCAAAGGCCCTCCAATTTCAAAATCTGAGGATTCCCAATAAGCAAATGGATGAAATCTTTGCATAAAGAGGAAACAATCATCTCACAGTGGATATTTATTGACTTTCTGTGATGAGTAAGGCCATGCTAAGGGCCCCTGAGTTCTACGAGACCTCAGAAGAGGAGAGATTGCTAATGACTTAAAGGATCAGGGATGGTTTCATTTAGGAGGTTAGCAGGATGTTGAAAGATAGGTAGAAATTGAACAGGCAGAGCAGCATAGGAAGGACAGATAATTTGGGGTGAGGGAATTAGTGTAAGCAAAGGTATGGAAGTGGAAAAACATGAAGAATGGAGGTGAGAGAGGAACGGGGAAAAGAGTGCTGGCCTCAGAGGCTGAATCCTTGTTCTACCACTTAGCACCTGTGTGGCTTTAGGCAAATTATTTAACCTCTCTGAGGCTCATTTTTCTCATTTGTAAAAAGAGAAGATTAATATTATTGATTAGAGATATGCAAATTAAAACAACTCTGACATTCTACACCACACATGTTAGATTAGCCAACATGATAAAACAGGAAAATGATGAACGTTGGAGATTTGGGAAAATTGGAACAATAATGCATTGTTGATGGAGTTGTAAACTGATCCAACCATTCTGGAGAGCAATTTGGAAGTATTCCCAAAGGGTTATAAAACTGTGCTCACCCTTTTTGACCCAGCAACACCACTTCTAGGTCTGTATCCTAAAGAGATCATAAAAATGGGAAAAGGACCTACATGTACGAAAATATAGCAGCGCTTTCTGTGGTGGCCAAGAATTGGAAATTGAGGGGATGCACATCAATTGGGAAATGGCTGAACAAGTTGTGGTACATGAATGTAATGGAATACTATTGTTCCATAAGAAATGATGAGTGGGTAGATTTCAGAAAAACCTGTAAAGACTTACATGAACTGATGCTGAGTGAAGTGAGCAGAACCAGGAGAACACTGTATACAGTAACAGCAACATTGTGCAATGACCAACTTTGACTTAGCTCTTCTCAGCAGTGCAATCATCTAAGACAATTCCAAAAGACTTACAAAGGAAAATGCTATCCACATCCAGAGAAAGAATTATGGAGTCTGAATGCGGATTGAAGCATACTATTCTCTCTCTCTCTCTCTCTCTCTCTCTCTCTCTCTCTCTCTCTCTCTCCCCTCTCTCTCTCTCTCTCTCTCTCTCTTGTTTCTTCATTCTTATGTTTTTTTTTCTGTAGTTCTCTTTACAACATGACTAATGTGGAAATATGTTTAATATGATTGCACATATATAGCCTATATCAGATTACATAACTGTCTTGGGAAGGGGGGAGTGGAGAGGGGGGAAATTTGGAAAGCAAAATCTTATAGAAGTGAATGTTGAAAACTAAAAACAAATAAATATTTTTTTAAAAGAGGAAAGACTGAACAAGAAGACCTCCAAAGTTCCTTCCAACTCAGAATCTATGAGTGACCTTTTTTTTTTTCAGGTTAGCACATAGGTGACATGGTATTATAGGAGGTAAGACTAGAAAGGAAAGTAGGTTGGGACCAAATTGTGGCGGGGGGGAGCTTAAATGTCAGAATAGAGGGCTTGAATTTTATTTTGTTGGAAATCTCCCTTCACCTCTTAGGTGCATCAATCCATACCCTGAGAGGAGAAAGATCAATGCTTAGCTCTGAGCACAAGCAAGCTATAAGAAACATAGGGTCAGGCAATAGGAAGTTTCTTCTGTTGAACTCTACTTTACTCTCCTAGAATCCAGTGATTCTGAGTGTTTCAGAAATGGGAAACACTCCCAGGTCAGACAGGCTGCTCTTTACTAAATGCACGCTGTTCTCCTTATGTCATTGAGTGCGCATTGTTCTACGTTTATTCTTTAGAGTAAACAACACGTATGGCTGGCTGGCTAGAATAGCAAACTCTGGGTAGAGTAGTTTTAACTGGCAAGTTCCGCAGCTTAAGATGCCAAAGCCACATTTTCTTTCAGAGCAACAAATCAGACTAAATATCCATGTAGGAATGGCAGCAGGGGGAAGGGACTACAATTTATTATCCAAAGGTGTCAAAAGAATAGGGGTGGGGATTGGTTCATTCCTCTAGCTGCAGAGCCCAAATGGAAGTAGGAAGGTCAAATTTTTCCAATCATATCCAAGAAGCAGCAAAATCCCCCTACTTGAAAATTTCTAGTGTAAATAAAGATGATTTACATGAGCAGATCATGAATGGAGAGCCAAGCCAGGAAGTATGGGTGTGCCAGTAAAACCTTGACATACACCAGAAGAAAAATGGAAGTACAGCTTATTAAGCTGTGGGAAAGAATACAATGATGGGAGATGGAATTTTTTTGGACCCAACTCACATTATAATAAGTGGGTATAGTGTGATTGAACTGCTGCCCATTTGCATTCCTTATCTTAGATATTTGGGCCACCAAACTAGATGAGAGAGAAAAGCTATTTTCTAATGTGCGTAAGAAGCATTTTGTGGTTCCTTAAGTGTATTCTCAGCCTTCTGCTGTATATGGAAAACTTTCAACACACACACACACACACACACACACACACACACACACACACACACAAGCTGTAGGACAGGCCTAGTGAGAGAGCTGTCCAATTTAGATATCTGCTATTACCCCCTAGAATATGGCTCTCTAGATTTCTAAGGTTTCTGTTCATCTGTTGGTTTCAACAAAAAACTCATGTAAAACTTGGCAGCCCTCTGTAGTTTTGACTGGAAACGGGGCCAGATTTGATGGTTTGGGCTGGGTTTGCCTCTGCATATTCAAGTGAGCTGGAATTCAAAGAAAATTACAAGCAGTATAAGCCCCATGTGCACTGAAATTCTCCTCTTCTCCCCTTCTACTCCCTAAAATGTGTCTTATTTAATGCAAATCTCTGTGCTGAGACAGTTAAGCTTTGCACCAAGTTGATATACTATTTGACTTATACTATTTGACTCGAGCCCAATGGTACGGAGGCCAGTGAAGAACTTGCTTGCAGTGGGTTGTTGGTAACCCTCTCCCTCCTTGAAGGGTCATGTTCTTACTCTGACCAGCAGACCTTGTGTCAGGACCTGAACATGTGAAGCTTTTTAAAAATGACAGACTTAATAAAAACAAAAACCTCAATAGTTTCACTTTGGCAGGTAATAGGAAGAGAAATATGCCTCCTTGTTCTCCCCTCCCACCCGGGAATGAGGCCATAAAGGTCAGAAGAGAGAGAAAGAAGAAAGTTCGAGCACTCAACCCAAGGACTAATCTGTCCTGGAAGCTCAGATTAGTTTTAAATTTGGCACTGTAAAATGGCCTGGGTGCTCTAGTTCACCTTTAGCAGTCAGAGGTGGTTTCAATACAAGAAATCTTAGTCCCATCTCCCCACCCCACCCCATCCCACCCCTCACCCACATACACACTCTTCAGAGTTGGTGCCAGGCTAGATAGGGGCTGCCACATCAGAAGTCAGCCTGATCCTAAAGCCAACATGCTGCCCTGATGGGGTTGATAGCAGCTAATACCTTTCAGCTTAGCTCAGCATTCTGCCCATCCCTAGCTGCATTGAGAATGAAGTACCATGGGGATAAACAGCCTAAGAAGGAAGCAAAAATCTCCAGCCCAATGCCTTTCCTTCTTGTAGTGAGTGTTCAGCAGTTGCTGCTGCTGTCTATAAACTGAATCAGTCTTGGTAATGATTCCCTGGAAGTCTCAGCTCCAGTCCCTCCCTTTCTGTCTATCTCTGGGTGTGTCTGTCATCTCTTCTTTCCTCCTCATGTTTCTAATCTGTAAGCACCAATCATTCCGTGCTGAGTTTACCCAGCAATTATTGGTGCTCTCCATAGAGCTTACAACTGCCTTGTTCCCAAGTGCTGTGTTTCCAGACATGCCTAGTGACCAGTATCCTGGAACCAGATTACCAGAGGTTTTTCCCACAAGCCCATATTCTCAAGTGGCTGCTCCTACTACCACTCACTTGTAATTTAATGGATGTACATGTGTGTACACAGATATGCACATTTTCTACTCATCACCTCTCTCTCTCTCTCTCTCTCTCTCTCTCTCTCTCACACACACACACACACACACACACACAAAATTTTGACAGCAAACTGGGTTAAGCTGCCCCCATCTACCTCCTTTCTCTGCCCACCCCTTTGCTGTCTCCAGTTGGTTTGCCATTCGCCTCTCATTTCACGCTGCATGTAAGAGAGAAATCTCATTATTTCTGATTTAGGTGCTCATATGCCCTCCCCTCTACATGTCATGCCAGTTGCCAGCTTGTTACAACATCACAAGCAGAATTCAAAGCACTGATTTATCTGCCAGGGGATATGACTCTGGGGTGAACAGAGGGAGGGGGGCAAAGGGAGGAGAGGAGAGAGGGAAGGAGGCAACACTGATAAGTGGTACAGTTTTTAAAGCCTTGGTATCTTAACGATGCTTGAGTTTGCTTGCTTATCGGCAGCTTTTCTGCTGAATGGGCAGGCTGCATGATAAATGCAGTACATTCTATCAGAAGCCTGAAAAAGAAGAAGAGAAATCTTTTTTTTTTTCCTTCTAGATAGAATAGGGGCGACCGCATTAAAGTTCTGTGGCAGCTGTTGAATAAAGCTGTGCATGGGATTTTTAATTCCCTCTCTTCCTTTGCCTTCTGGCTAGTTGTGAATGGTGATGACTAGTCATGTAGCTTATGATCAAAGAGCTTTCATAAAAATTCTCCCTCCCCTCACTGGGTTGAGGGTTAGAATCAGACATCTTATCTGTTAGCTTTCTTTTCACAACTGCCCATATTATGGATACCAGAGTAGAGAAATGGATGGAGAAATGTGGAAGGGGGAGATGAAATGACAGTTTCCTTCTAGTCAATATCAGTTTCTGGAGGAAGGTCTCTTGCCAGGCTCTAGAGATGTCCAAGGATAGCATGTTGCATGCCCTTAGTGCATTTAGATAAAGATTTGTTTGCTTTCAAGGCAGATATTATGTACTACTTTCCAAGCAATGTCAGGAACCGTTTTGGCTTTTCTCTATATCACACATTGTTTAGCCCTGTTCCTGACACTTAGCCCTTGATAAATGCATGTTGACCAACTCACAAAGGAATAGTATGGGTGATAATGTCTTAAGGAGCTCAGAGGAAGGCTTCGCTGAGGACTGCTCAATTTAGAATTGTAAGAGTAATTAGAGGTCACCTATCCCCCCTCCCTCATTTTATTGGAGTCTCAGAAATCAAATGACTTGCCCAAGGTCATACAGATAGATAGAAAATGGCAAGGCCAAATCCAGTTTTCTTTCTCCCATAATAGGCTTTCGGACTTAAGCTAGTCTGGTGGATGGAAGGGATTTAGATAGGTAGATTAGAGAGAGGAGGGGAGGAGGACTTTTGAGGGGAGAGGTCTAGATTAAGTCCCAAGGCCTCCTGTAAGTATAAGGAGCCTGGGATTTGGATTCAGAAGACTTGAGCTTAAATATCCCAGCTCAGTCACTTACTGTCCCTGTGATCCTGGGAAAGTCATTTGATTTTTCTGAGACTCCACCTAAAATGAGGGTGTGGGGATAGATAACCTCTAATTGCCCTTGCACAGAGAGGAATGATCTGAGTAGAAGCAAAGAGAGATTGATTTAGTGGAAGGGGTGAGGGATTTATCAGATACAGAAGAAAAAGAGTTATATCCTTCTTCTGCCACATTTGAAACATTTTCATCAGCGAGCTAGTTCACTGAAGAAGAGCTCTTTACTTCCTTCAAGTAGGGAGTAGTGCACATCGCATTGGAATTGTGGGCATGCTGGAGAGGTCCTGGTGTGCTGGTTTGAACTAGAGCGCCTTTCCTCAAGTTTACCAGCCATACCCAGGCTCTTTCCCACACAGGGCAAGACCCTCTGGCATCTCTAGGTGGGCCTGCTTTTGTGTATCCACGTTATTCTGGGTCTATATCAGTGCAGAGAGATGAGTTGGTCTAATAATAAATCCTTCAGCCATTAGACCAAAGCCGATTCTTTCCTGCCAGTACCATTTTTAGTACAGAATATCAATAAAAATAATTATCAGTGTCATAAACAGCCCGATGACTGGATGTTACAGACATCACATTTCAATGCAAAGCAGACATTTAATTCCAAAGGAATTGTGCCCCCCAAAGCAAACCTCTTAAGTGCATTAAACATACCAGGAGATACTAGTAACTTCCAGTGACATTTATTTTAATGAGTTGCTGGAGTGATTCAGTGTCTAATGGGCTCTGACATTTTGAGAAGAGAAAGACAAACTTTGCCACTTCTCGTTCTCATTGCCCTCCCTATTATACTTTCTTCTGTTACTCTTGACTTTGGCCTTGCAGCCATGGAAACTTTGTTTACTGCAAGAGACTGCACTGTGCTCATCGGGATTTGGATGATATACAGTGGTAATCTATTTTTGTTCCTTCAGCACTCCACGACAAATTAATTTTCCCTTTGTGTTCCTGGTGTTCCTATGTTTGTATTAGACAGGGTAAACTATCCTTTGTATTTGTCCTTCTGTCTTGTGCACAGAGGAAGTGATGACAGGTTTCTCCTATGCATGAGCTAGATTCATTGTTCCGGGGCTCTGGATGTGGCCAGCTTGTTCTAGGAAGAGGGAATCACTGGGAAGGAAGGAGGGGGGGTGCTTTTTTTTTTAAACAATGTTCTTTCTTGGGGTTGGTGCAGCTAACTCTTCACATGCTGCAGTTGGGGGAATGGGGACAAATGGATCTTTTCTTGAGGACTGTGACTTCACCCCAGATAATGCTATCACTTTCAGCGACCTTTTTAAAAAAAAATTCTTAGAGAAGTGAAGGGGAGCTAGGTGGCACATTACTGGGCCTGGATTCAGGAAGACCTGAGTTTAAGTTTGGCCACAGATACTAGCTATATGACCTTGGGCAAGTCGCTAACCCTGTTTGACTCAGTTTCCTCATCTGTAATATGAGGTGGAGAAGGAAATGGAAAGCCACTCCAGTATCTTTGCCAAGAAACTCCAAATGGGGTCGTGACACCAGTGAAAAATGACTTAACAACAACAAGAAATGAGAAGAGTCTCTGAACTTTAATACTCTATCCAACCCTTTTTTTTGCTTTTACCAAAAATGCTTCAGTGTGTTTCTGCCTATTGAAAAGATGAGTAGGGGGCACTTGAGCTCAGACACTTTTATTTTTTGACAGTACAGTGATTTTGATTATCTTTTCCATACCCTTTCTTCAGAGAGGTAGCAAGATATATGGGATAAAGAGCTAGCCTGCAACCCAGAAACACCCAGGTTCAAGACACATACTGGCTGTTCAGCCTTAAGCAAGTCACTTACGTCCTTGGTGCTCTAGGCAGCTCTCTACGATTGTAAGTTGTCAGCTTGCATTGCTAGAGAAAATGTCCTCATCTGGGAGCTCCCTATGCCAGTAAAATCACAAGTCTGGTCCCTACCCCAGCCTTGTTTCTTACTTCATTCCTTATTTGTCTTGGATGGATCTACTCCCCACCCCCACCCCCACCCCAGATCCATTCTCTACTTAGCTGCCAACACAGCCTTTCTGGGCAATGCTCTGATCATGCCACTCTTTGCTGCCAATTATTAACTATTGTTGTTTACTTATTTTCAATAGTGTCCAGCTCTTCAGGACCCCTTTTGGAGTTTTCTTCACAGTGATTCTGGAGTGGTTTGCCATTTCCTTCTCCAGCTCATTTTACAGTTGAGGATACTGAGGCAAACAGGGTTAAGTGACTTGCCCAAGGTCACACAGCTAGTAAGTGTCTGAGGCCAGGTTTAAACTTAGGAAGATGATTCTTCTCCTCTCCAGGCCCATTGCTCTACTGACTGTACCACCTAGCTGCAGTATAAAACACTTTGCAGACATTTAAGTACTATATCAGTGTCAGCTATTATTATCATTAATGATAATAAATTATAGACCGAGTTTGTATTTTAACCTTCTGAAGTTTTTGTGTATCATGGATAGTAGAGGGGGAGTGAAAGAAAGGATTGATTTTGGAATTAGGCAATTTTTTTAGACTTCACAATCCAGAAGGACATCTCCGTCTTCCTAAGAATTAAAATTCCTGACTGTCTCATGGCCAAACTTTAACATTAGCTTAGTTTCCTGTAGCCGGCTCAACTGGATCCCTAAGAGCTCCTCTGATCAGTTGTGAGTCTAGTGACTTATGGCAGAAGGTGGTTCACGTAACCCATATTGGCCAGAAAACTGGTTGAATGTTTAACCCATGTTACATAGTAAAAGAATACTTGATGTGGACTTGAGAACTGGGGTCAAATCCCAGCTCTGGCACTTACTAGCTTGTGACCATAGGCACATAATTTCCTCATTTATAAAAATGTTTTTACTTGTTTTTCAGTTGTGTCTGACTCTTTGTCACCCCATTTGGGGTTTTCTTGGCAAAGATACTGGAGAGTGGTTTGCCATTTCCTTCTCCAGCTCATTTTACAGATGAGGAAACTGAGGCAAACAAGGTTAAGTGACATGCCTAGGGTCACACAGCTAATAAGTGTTTGAGGCCACATTTGATGTGTAGGTCTTCCTGCATCCAGCCCTGGGGTTCTATCTACTGTACCATCTAGCTGCCCAATAAAAATGAGCATGATATTAATATGTAAAGTACCTGCCTCACAGGTTTGTTATGGGGGGAGAAATGGTTTGTAAACCACAAAGTATTATATAAAGATTTATTAGTAGATATGTGAACTAGGAACAGTACTCAAAGTCAGTCTTCCCATTGTACATATAGTGAAAACATACCAAACCCTATAATTGTGTGTTGCAGGAAAAAGGGAAGAGGTAAAGAAAAGGTGAATAAGGCAACCATATCAAAGTTGGAACCCTTAGTTGCCTTCAGGGTCCAGTTCAAGTGCTGCTTCCTATAGAAGACCTTTCCTGGCCTGTTTCCCTGCACTTATCATTAGTAGTCTCCTTGAAGTTACTTTGTCCATAATTTGTATTTGCTTATCTGCGTGCATGTCCCCCATTAGAATGTAAGCTTTTGAGGGCAGGAGTTCTTTTATTTTATTTTTATTTGCATTCCCTATGGGTCCAAAATGGGACTTGAACCTACATTTTCCTGGCTTTCAAACTAGCCCTCATCCACTCTGCCCCTTGTGGCCATATTGTAGGCATAATAAATACTTCTTAAATTGAAAAATTGCAATGGGGTGGTTCACTAGAACAAAGCCATTCCTAATGTTGTTGTAAGACTAGCTCCTGGAACTTACTTTCCCATTCTAGGGAATGGGAATTCTCCATTCTTTCCTTTCCCTACCTCTAAACTTACCACCAACTGGTACAGACCTAGACATTTAATCCCCAACAGCCCAGTGAGCATGTTAAAATGTTCCATTTGGTCAAAATGCTATCTAAGAACTTGAATAAAGCTTTGAGATCATCTTTTCCCCTTCTTTTCACCCCCAACCACATAGTCTTTTGAGATGGCAGCACTGGACACACCCCTAGAAGGGCCCTGACAGCACAGGACTGATTGGAAAGAGCCAATATTGTCTGAGAGGGAAAAAGAATAGGTACAGAAAAGACAGGAATGAAAGGAAGGACTTCCTGCTTTTATTCTGAGAGGCCCAGAGACCCACACTGCCTTTTAGCTAACATAGAGCCTTCCGTGGCTGCCCTCTCTAACCTCTTGCTATTCTAGAGCTAGCCTAGAAGCTAGAGAGAAAGGAATACCAGGCTTCTGTTATTTTTCACCTTTTGGCACTAATTGGAAAGGTGCTTTGAAAATCCTGAAATGCTTCATAATGATGTTTAGTCTATTTATCAGCAGTGCAGGCATCAACAAATTCAACAGATTGGCTGAAAGGCTGCATATCTGTAGAAGTGCTGATCCCAGGTGGTACTGGGAAAACTGGGGTGGAGGTTGGGGAGAGGTGGTCAGATGACCCAACCTCACAGTCATTTTGAAGACTGAGGAATCAGATAGCACTTGTCCAAATGTGAGGGACCACAGTTTTTGTTCTGTCTCCTTGAACTCCACGTTTGTAGTTATGGCAGCCTGGTTTGAATAAAAGAGGCCAGTGCTATCAGGCTTCCAGGTCTAGCAGCTGGGTCAGATCTCAGGAAGCCATTAATCATTTGTTTTTCATCACATGCTGATAGTGACTAGTTGGTATTCTGATGAATATTGAAAGATAATATTTCTTATCTTCCCACTTGTATTCTGTGGCCTGGGAGTATGCTTGGGTCAGGAAATCAGGCAGTTATTGTGAGAGAGAGCTAGTAAAAATAATTGCCTGGCATTGTATGAACCCCCAGTACCCTGTGAAAGCTAAAAAAAAATTCTGCATGGTATTTAAAATAGGTGGGTTGCCTTTGATTTGAGACTCTTGAAGAATGTCTTAGAATTTTTGACTGCTAAACTGAAATGACCTTAAAATTTAATGCCTAAGTTCTCACATGTCAGAGAGAAAAGTAGCTGATGTCTATGGGTGGAAAAGCAGAAGGGCAAGGGAAGCCAGCAACATCCTTGAGGTCCAGCATGATAACAGAATTGGGGATATCAAATACTGAGGACCCTGAAGTTTGAATCATTTGCCACATGGGACAAATCCACCACAGACATGTTGAATTACTGTTCCTGGCCATGCATTCAAAAGGCAGAAGAGGTTGCCAAGGTTCTAGGCTTACAGTGCATCTGATGACATCACTACATTTACATGGGTGACATTAGCATTCTCAGGTTCCAGATTTCCAAGTCAACTAACTCCAGTTATTTTCCCCTCATTCCAGTGGTCTAACACCAAGTGATTATTTATGTGGGATATTGTGATGAAATAATGAAATAATTGGCATGAATCAAAATCCTAAAGGATGCCACTATGCTAAAAAATTGCTACTTCCATTTTCCTGTTTTTTTCCCTCTCTTTCCATAGGACTCTTTAGTTCTAAAACACTTTTTAAGAGACTTGTAGCCCCTGAAAAAGGTCTTATTGTGAAGGAAACTGTGGTATTATGAGTCACAAAAGTGCTTGTCTGTTTAATTTCCTTTTTTGACATCCATTTAAAAATTAATTCACATATTTCTACAACTATTTTTAAAAATTTAATCAACGTAGGGAGTTCTAGACAAAGAATTTTCTCTACTGATTCAGACTGGCCCCTTGTCTGTGACTTATGGTTTTAAAGTAAGTGACTTGTCCAATAGCAAGTATATGGCAGAGAAGGCACAGGGAGGGAGTGTACAGTAAAGTGGATGGAGAACTGGACTTGGAATGAGAAAGATGGGTTCAAATCCCACTTCTGAACAATTTATTTTTCAATTTTTAAAACATTTTTATTTAAAGTTTTGAGTTCCAAATTCTACCCTTCCTTCCCCTCCCCCTCCACAATTTTTTAATATAGCATATGTATTTTACTGTGTTGTCAGGAAACAGTGTTGGATTTGCAGTTGGAGGTCCTGGGTTCAAATCCAGTTCTGCCACTTGTTACCTAAGTGACTTTGGGCAATTCACTTTGTTTCTCTGGGCTTCAACTTCCACATCTATAAAATGAAGAGATTGGCAATCTTGAAAGTAATTTGGAAATAGACTTAAAAAAAAGAAAGCCCAAAATGCCACCCTATACCCAATGACCTAGGGTCCACTGTTCCCATATGCACTCAAATATATGTAACAGTACTTTTATGGTAGGAAAGAACTGAATAAAAATCAAATGCCTACCTATTGGAGAATGGCTAAATAAATTGTGGACTCTACCATAAAGAATGACGAAAATGAAGAATGCCAAGAAGTGTGAGAAGACTTTCATGAGCTGATGCAAAGTAAAGTAAACCAAACCTGGAAAACAATGAACATAATAGAACAAAAACAATGAAAATGAATGCTGTTTAATTATCGTTACTAAGCTTGTTCTTGAAGAAGAAATGGGGAAACTGTACCTCCTTCCTTTCTTTTAAGAAGTGGTAGACTATGCGTATGGAACATGACATACGCTATTAGAATGGTTAATGGGATTACTTATTTTTGAAGAACTGCTTTTTATTCTTTTTCATTCTCTATTATAAGGGATAACTTTCTGGGTAATGGAAGGGGGAGGGATATATTGAGAAATGAAGATAATGTAAAATCAAAAGATACCAGTAAGTTAAAAAAATTCTTTTAAATAAGGGGGTTTGTCTAGATAATCTGATCTGTAGGATCTTTTGTGATTCTAAATCTATGATCTTATAAAAGAAAAAACAAAGAAAATATCTTTCCTGATTTTTTTTTTAAATTTCACTTCTTAAATCACAGTTCAAAATATCATTTGGGGATTTTTTTTTCAGTGACAGTGCCTGATTGTTCCTTCTTTCCATTGACCCTATACTTATTTTAAAGGGTGAAATGCTAATTTCAGATATATCTTGGCACTCATCTCTAGCTTTCATCTGCTCCTTCCATGAGTGGAACTGTGGACTCTGAGTGTTTGGATAGGAACTTGTCATTGGTATCCACTGGGAAGGGCTGGCAGCAAAGTGTGTGCTGTCAACTTTTGGGTTCTTGCCTGTTTCTGGCGGAAAGGATAAGAGACAACTCAATAATTTTAGAGGGAGTTCTTTAAATGCCTCAGTGAGATGATTAAGGATTAACGGTCCAAGTGGCAATTTATCCATGGTCCTTTTCTACAAATTATGCTCCATTTCCTATGTGCTTACTTCCCAAATACTTTCCCCAAATACTAAAATAGAGAACAGGAACTGAGGAAGTGACTATTGACTTCAGTGTGTTTTAAGATGGCTTGTTAGAAAGGCTTCTAAGAAGATGGCGTAGTCTTCTAGGACCTTCCCAGTGGACTGTTTGGAGCACAGAGGGTCAGTGAGAGTTGAAAATAGTTCCATGTGTAGCATTCTGTACTCTATTCAGGTTGCAGAAATTTGTCTGGGAGCAAACAAAACCCAACTGAGACTTCCCGCTGGCTAACAGAGAATACTGGGCAGGAAGACAAGCTGGTCCTCCCCAGTCAGTTAGCCTCCTGTATAGATGGCTGGAAGTGATTGATATTCAATGGACTACGGTGTTGTATAGATTATGGATATGTGAGGCTGAGCTGTCCTCTAGGGTTCAGCTGCCTCATTAGACATCACTGAAGTGTGGCTAGAGTAGGCTTCACTGCCTCTGGGCTTACAGGATTCTATGGAGTTGAATTCATGCTTACATGCTAAGACCTGTAGCTTTCTAAAGGGAAACTGCCATTAGAGGTGCCCAAGTAGCTTTTCCAGCCTCAGCTCCCTACACTGGCTCTTCCATTGGCTGGCTTAAGGCACATGCTTCTTTCTCAGAAAGTTTATCTCGTGGGAAGAGTGAAGAGGCTTCACTCCTTTCTGCTTCAGTTTCACAATGGGCCAGGGAGCCTTTCACATCTGGGAATTCCCTCTGTTTCCCTTGCAAAGATTGAGGGCTCCTGTTCTTTCAGTCTCTGGCTTTTGTCTCTTACCTTTTCCCAGTCTTCTTTCCTCTATAGGAAAAGATTGTGACACCACAAAGAAGGCTTGCTTTTTTGAGCCCTGGGTCTTGGCTTGCTTTTGTTCTTTGTTAGCATCGAGGCCAACTCTCTGCTGAGGTCAGACCAAAGGGTTTTAACAGGGCCGTGGACTTGTGAATGTGTGGTATTAGGTGACTGCCTCCCTCCCTCCTCAAATTCTAAGTGTGAGAATTTCTTGCCTTTACACATATTGGCAGCTACAATGTTCCTTGCTGGGTAAGCGGAAATATATTGGAAAATTAAAACTGAGAATTATGATCTGTTTAAAGCTTGTGGAAACCATGCCACAGTAGGTTTACTTTTTAAAAAAAATATGAAACTATGGTTACCATACATTTAGCACTGGAAAATAACAGTCACAGGTGTACATTTATTCCATACTTCAAAAGACATAGGTCTTCTATTTCTGGTCATGGGAACATGTTGGAAGAATAAACACTAGCCATGTATTTTTAAGTTATATGCTTCTAGATTGCACATAGAAAATGTACCTTAAGAACAATGTTTCTTAACTTTTTGGGGGGGTGGCGTATCATGGATCCCTTTGGCAGTTTGGTGAAGCTTATAGAGCCCTTCTTAATATGATGTTTTTTAAATACATAAAGTAAAATACATAGGACTATGTATTTCCTTCTTAGCAATAAAAGTTCTAGGACAGCTCAGTGCCTGTCAGAAGGGTTGCTTTGACCTGGCACTCTACGTGGTCATTCTCTGGCTCATGTGTTTTTTCTGTAGGTGAAATTTTTATTGAAATAGTTATCAAAATATTTTATAAAAACAAGTTTATGGATTCTAGGTTAAGAACCACAGATCAAAAAAACAAAAAAAAAGAACCACAGACCTAGAGAATCCTAAGCATTCTGCCTATAAAATGAATGATTTCAGTGCTTACAATAGGGCCTGAATTGAGTGACTTGAAGATATAAGCTCTTTTCTTTGTCCTTAGGGCAGATGATAGATTGATTGTTAGAAGAAAAGGTAGCAACTTAGTTCTTGACCTCTCATCTCTGAAGGTTCTTATCGATGTAAGAAGTTTTTGGAATGGATATTTCTTTTCATTTCCCAGAATCTTGGAATTATAAGGGATTCTTCCTTGTATCCCCAGCACTTAGCATAATGCCTGGCACATAGGAAACCCTTAATAAATGGTTGTTTTTGGCTATTTAGTTTAACTCTTACCCAAACAAGAATCTTATTACATCATAACAACAAGTGGTCACCCAGCTTTTTCTTAAAGTTCCTTAGTGAGGAAGAACCCACAATTTCCTGACTACTTTCCGCTTTTGAATAACTCTTATTTAATAATTAATAAATAATAATAATTAGTAATTTAATAAGATGGTTTTCTAACATGGAGACCAAATCCCCCTTTTGGAAACTTCTGACTATTGTACTACTCTTTGGAGTTAAGCAGAACAAATCTAAACTGTCTTATACATAATAGCTCTTCAAATAATCAATAGTAAATATAACTAAGTCTTCTTTTCTCTGGGCTAAACATTCCCCCTTCCTTCAACCAGTCTTTGCATGATGTGACTTTGAGAACTTGAACCCAGATCTTCTTGACTTCAAGGCCAATTTTTTATCCTTTATGCCATGTTTACCATTATTATTTGTATGCTTGCCAGCTTGTCAATGTCATCCCTTTAATGTAGCACCTGGAACTGAACAGCATGTTCCAGATCTCCAAGACCCAGAAAATCTTTATAGATTTAGGCTTCATTCTTGCATAGGCTTTGAAAAACAGTAAATCTTTGTTGAAATCTTTTATTTTTTATGTGTTTTATGTTTCCCACTGCACTCTTTCTCCTGGCCTTCCCAGAGAACCATCCCTTTTAATAAGGAGAAAGGAAGAAAAGAAGTTCCTCAAACTAAACAATATACCAAAAGGGTCTGATATTATGCCCATGGTCCCTCAGTGATTGGGGCTGGGGGGGAAAGTATCTTCAGATATATCTTCTTTGGGCCCAAACTTGGTCATTATAATTTCATAGCATTCAGTTTAAATTGTTTTGTTGTTCTTTCCATTTTCATTGGTGTAATCATTGTGTGTATTTTTTGTTCTATTTACTTCATTTCATATCGGTTTATATGTCTTTCCATGCTTCTCTGTATTCATTATGGCCTTTGTTCTTTATAGAACAACAATATTTTATTATATCTATTTGGCATAATTTGTTTAGCCATTCCCTAATTGATGGGCATCTACTTTGTTTCCAGCTTGTCTTGTGTGTATTTTAGAGACAGCGAATAAAGCTCATTTGGGATTATAAGATCACAGACTTAGACTTGGAAGGAAACTTAGAGATCATCTCTTCAATACTTTCATTAGTCAGAGGAGCAAACTGATGTCTAGAGTTAAGTAACTTATTTCAAGGCCACAGAAATGGTGAGTGGACAGGTCCTCGGATTCTAAAACCAGCCCTCTGCCATGGTCTGTCATGCTACCTTTAACAATGCTACCTATCATAATCTATGTAAATTTATCTAGATAAAAGTTTGGGTGGGGATAAGAGATTCTGGATACCTGTATCTATTGAGAGGCCAAAGAACCCTTCTTGGAGGTATCTGACTTTATCAGATTGGATTCTGACTATCTTCCATTCTAAGGAAACTCTTGCTCTCTATGAAGACTTTGGAGTTTCCAGTGAAGATAGTGACATCTACCCTTTTCCCTTTGTCCAGGGATCATGAATCATAGAGTATTGCTTGGCATCTTACAGGTCAGTATTTAAAGTAGCTCAACATGGCTGAACCACAGGAATTAGAAGCAAACTATTCTGAAAATAAATGGCAGGCAGTGTAGCATAGTAGGAAGAATGTTTGGCATTGGGAAAAATAGCTCATTGATTGCTGGCAATTTACATAACTCAAGACTCAGTTAGCTCAACTGTAAAACTGGGCCACCTCAGAGAATCTCTGTGAGGTTCAAATGAGATATTTGTAAAATGCTTTGCAAACTCAATAGCATCATATAAATGTCATTTATCATTATTATTTTCATTCTTCTCTTATTCTTATTGTTTCATTCATCTTATCCCCCTGCCCCGCTTGGACTATGTCTATGGTTCCATTTGTGTAGGGAACGCTCAGTGAGAAAACTCCCTTCATCAGTGCAGATTGGTAGCTGCTCTGGCAATAATAGTCATAGAGAACTATTGGGTTGGGGAGTGGACCAAGATGTTAAATGCCTTGCTCAGGATTACGGGACCACCATATGTTTGTGGTGGGAATTGAACTCAGGTCTTCTTGGTTTCCAGTTCAGCTTTTTATCCATTATGCTAGGACTGCCTCTATTATTTATTCTTGCTGTAATTCTTGTTAAAATCATTCTCTTTATCTTTCATTATTGTTGTTGTTGGAGTTCAGAAGAAACAGTCCTGGGACAAATCGGTATCTTGTTATTCTTTTATATTTAACGTTCTTGGCTTATTGTGTAGTGGGAAAAATAATTATTTTCTTAATTGAATAAAAGTGTTGGGGTGTAAGTTGAGTGAAAGTATCTTTGGGACATCTTCAGTAGCACAGAAGATGATGGACTTGATATGTACCTCATCCTGTTTCCTAACAGTTTTTATTTTTTCCCCCTGTAGGTTTCTATATTTTGAAAGTTTTCCATTTCTTGTAGCTTGGAAATCTTTACTATTAGACACCTCTCAGGGCTATCGTAAGAACCAAATGAGATACTACATGCAAAATGTTCTGTAGACTTTAAGAGGCTGAATTAGTGGGGTGGTGTAGTTGATGGACTGTTGGACTTGGAGTCAGGAAGACTTGGTTGTGAATTCCTCCCTAGAATACCTAATAGCCGTGTGACCCTGGATAAGCACTTAACCTTTCTGTGCCTCAGTTTCTTCATCTGTAAGATGAGGGGTAGCTAGGTGGTGCAGTGGATATGGTTCTGGGCTTGGAATTAGGAAGACCTGGGTTCAAATTTGGACTCAGACTAGTTGTATGACCCTGTGCAGGTCACTTAACGCTGTTTGCCTCAGTTTCCTCATTCGTAAAATGATCTGGAGAAGGAAATGACAAATCACTCTAGTATCTTTGCCAAGAAAACCCCAGATGGGGTCATGAAGAGTTGGACACTACTGAAATGACCGAACAACAAGATGAGAAGGTTGGATTTGATGGCCACCTCTAAGGTTCCTTCCATCTCTAAATGATCCTATGCTATACACACATAAGTTCCCATTATTGTTGTTGCTGTTACGTATCACCTTTGAGAAAACAATAGGGATTCCTATAATAGATATTGCTGAAATGGTGGAAGGCACAGCAATGGTGGAGGATGTATCCTTTGTGATTCTGATAGTCTTTGGCATAGTTTTGGACTTTGGGAGGTTTCTTGCTCACTGCTAAAAATCATGGTTTGCCAGGAAAGGCGTCCTGGTTTGGTGCTGAAAGTGTTGCCCCTCAGTTCCTTGGCCCGGAATGAACAGATCTGTGAGATAGCTGGACACTCACTTCGGTTCTCACGGTCTCTTATCCTTCAGTTTCTTATGACGTGACAGGTCCTCAGTGCCTTTTCTCCTTTCCCCATTGCCAGCAGGCCCCACCCTCTCTTTTATTCCTCTGTAGAGGTCTGCGGTAGTCTTGGATATTTGGTGGTGTAATGTTATAGAACCGGGAAGGAGAGCCTAGATGAATGACTGTAATTCTAGTGCTCTATGAAAGGCAAAGGGAAGTAATTGGAGCTCTTTTGACAGCATTAACAGGTGTGAGACTGTGCCCAAGTTTCGAGACAATGGCTATTAAAAACTGGGGAGAGTAAAGACCCTAGAGTTAAATGAATTCTAGGAAGATGTTTTCAGCTGAAACTTTTAACTCTGGGTTCAAGTTGTATTTTCATTCAAAAGTTTATCCAAGACCACAGGTTTCTGTGCCTCAGGTCAGAAGGCCTAACCACAAAATAACATGTAAACCCATAGCTATGTATACCCTAGTGATTTTGAAGATTAACTATTAACCATTTAGTGGCTGACTAAATGCAGAGGTGTTATGGGAAATGAGAGGAGAGGGTGTGCGTGTACGTGTGTGTGTGTATGTGTGTGTGTGTGTGTGAGTGAGAGAGAGAGAGAGAGAGGGTAAGAGAGAAAGAGAGAGAGAGAGAGAGAGAGAGAGAGAGAGAGAGAGAGGGTGAGAGAGAAAGAGAGAGAGAGAGAGAGAGAGAGAGAGAGAGAGAGAGAGAGAGAGAGAGAATATACTCCCACTTGCAAAGACTTAGCAAAAAGCAAACAAACAAAAAACCCAGATCTGACAAATTTGCATTGTCTTCCCTAGCACTTTATCATTCTTGCCCCCCCTCTCCATCTTTGTTCCTTTCACCTTCTCCATACATCAGTACGTAAAGTGTAGAATTTGACTATACTATGAGATACTTTTAGGTGTACTCTATCTTTCTATCCCCTGACTCCTACTCGGTTGTGTCGGACTGTCCATGACTCCATTTGGGGTTTTCTTGGCAAAGATGCTAGAGTTGTTTGGCCATTTCCTTCTCCAGCTCATTTTACAGATGAGGAAACTGAGGTAAACAGAGTTAAGTGACTTGCCCAGGGGTGCACAGCTGGTGCATGTCTGAGGTTGGATTTGAACTCAGGTGCTCTTGACTCCCGGTCTCACACTTTATCCACTGTGCCATCTAACTGCTCCATCCTGGCTCTCTACACAGAGACTTAAACAAATAAACAAGACTCAACAGCCTCAGAAGTCCCTATCCCTAGATATATGATCTTATGGGATATGTGTAGGGAGATACAAAGTATCCCAATAGAATAGAAATAGAAATAGAAAGGGGGAAACTGTTTCTTTAAATCTACTATTCAATCTCCATTAACCTACTGCCTGATTTATTTTAACATCTTGTCACATGGACCAAAAAGGTTGTGGCAGTAGGGAATTTGGCTCAGGGCCCTGACATGAGGGGCAATGCTTCTATCTCTGGGGGTGCCAACACGGAAAGAAGTGCATGTTCCTCCTGCAGTGGTGATGCCAGGGAGTGGGGGACTACGAGAAGCAGAGGAATACTTTGGGGAAGATGTTAGCATCCTAGGAAGGAGGATGCCCTCTCATTTTCATGTCACTTCCCAGATTATCTTCTTCCTGCCCCCCCCCCCAGGGATTCTGTTGCCATCATACCCCTCCTCACTTCATTCCCCCATTACCACAACAGTCCAAAGGTACCCAGCCAGGGCTGACTATCTGTACACTTCCTGGCCTGAGAATCTTTACTTTGCAGAACTCCTAGGATTAGTGGCAACGATGTGCGGACCTCCTCAGGAATTCTTGTTGTCTCTGCCCCTCTCCTGACACTGCTTGATCTGATTTGCCCCAGGTGCTACAATTCCCAGTTATATTGTATGGCTCTTGACCAGTGATTAACCTCATGCTACTTAGCTTCTCAAAAGCATGTTCTTCTACCAGTTCTGGAGAAAACTTCAGTCAGTTCTCCTGTTTGCTTATACTTGTATTAGATGCCTTAAGTGGCAGCTTTTTGTATTTGTTGGTGGGGCAATCAGGGTTAAGTGACTTCAAGTGTCTGAGGCCAGATGCGAACTCAAGTCCTCCTGACTCCAGGGCCAGTGCTCTAACCACTGCACTACCTAGCTGACCCTAGCTCTTCTAGGGAGAGTTCTATGCACCAGAGAGAAAGGTAGCTGGGTTTATACCTACTCCCATATGGAAGTGAGTGTGTGGTAAATATGGATGATGACAAATGACAGAGTAGCAGGTAAGAGTGAACTGGGATACATTTTGTTGAAACATGCGAGATATACTATACACATCTAGACAGTATGACCAATTAAGGTGATATGAGATTGTCATCTTCCTCCGGAAGAGAGGGAATCTTTGTCAGGAATGACTTCCTCTTCAATTAGAAAGACACTGTCTGGAGTTGGCTCCTTTTAGGATTCAGTTAAGGATGAGTAAATCTACAAAGCATGGGGTTTGGCTTGTGTTTATCTTTTAAATTATCTGGTACCTGGATTTTTGTGCTACAATTTTGTTCCAGAACTCTCTTATCCTATTTGGGTTATCAGAGTCAGCTTTTGGCAAAAATGTGATAGATACAAAGTTTGTCCCCACTGTCCTCAACCTTTGCTTTCTACAACCTTTCCATGACAGCCCCTCCCTCTTCTGGAACTCTGGGTGTGTGGGGGGGATGGGGAGAGGGGAACAGGGTGTTCTATCCCTTCCTACTTCCCTGAGATCTTGCTCTCAGTTAAGAAGCTTGTATCAATTGTTTATCTCTTAGTGTAAAGTTGAGTTAGTGTATCACCTCTTCCAGGAATATTTCCATCTTAAGCCTTTTTTCTAATTGTGGAATGAAATTCCTTATTAAAGGAATTTTGAGCATCAGTAGGAGAGTATGTTTTTAAAAGGAAGATCTCTGAAACCACATTTCCTAGGAAATCTGAGTGGAAGACCCTGTTTATGCTTTCTTCTCCAAAAGAAACTCATTTAAGTGAAATTGAAGCTTGAGTTTGATTCAACAATTTGAGTCTTCTTTGACCTAATTTTTCAACTCAAGCTCTATTTAGTTGTTCCTATTTGAGAAATTCTGGGGAGATCTAGTCTCTAGTTCATGCTCTGCCACCAGCTGTAACCTTGGGGAAACCATTTAATTCCCCTGTGCTTTCATTTTCTCGTCTATGAAATAAAGAGGTGGGGCAAAATGATCTTTAAGGTACCTTTAAAAAATTCTTTGCTCCTATTAATGTTGAAATAAATCTGAACTTAGTCATCTTTGTGTTTTCAGGAAAGAATTTCTTTTTTCCCCTAACAAGCACCTTTATTTGTAACATTGAAGTTAAACAAAACAAATCATTACATTGCCTGTGTCTGACAATATGTGCATTCTGCATCTATGGCCTACCACCTCTCCCAAGAGAAGGGAGCTATGTTTCATCATGCATTCTCTGAAGTCATTGAATCGCTGAATCAATCTGAGTTCTGATGTTGTGCAATGTTGCTCTCCTTAACATAAAGAATCAATTTCTTGGTAAAATCACTAATCTACCTTTGTTCCACATGTCCATAACATGTTACTGAGTATTTACACGGGATTTGTTCCAACAGAACTTAGCATCCTTCTTATATCTTGCCATCTTTATATATTTACCTGGTAAATATTTCTATAAAAGAAAGGGAAATGTTCACTTTAAAAGATCTTATAAAAATATCCCCTTAGGGATGGAAGAGTAGAGGAGGGAACATTTTACGCTTGAGAAAATTAATCATTTCATAAAAATGTAAGCCACCCACCTAATACTCATAGTTATCTTTCCATAGATGTCAGCTGGGAATAATAGACATGCCTGTTGCAAACTGCCTGACACAAACAACTCAGTGTCTCTCCCCTATTGTCCTGAAGTATAGTTTATGAATTTTTACTGCCCAAGTTTTAGTCCTAATAGGAATCGAGGTTTTTATAAATGATTTTTGACACCTATCCTTACTGTCTTCTTCCTCCCCCTCCCTTTCTAGACAGGTTTTGCTGTAACCTGCTTTTAGCTACCTTTTCAGATAAAAAAGAGAAGAGTTTCATAGTTTGCAAGGGTAAGAGGTGTTTCTAGTTTGAGAGATTCTATATTTGAGATCCCAAAATATAATGCTGCTGGTTCTGAGATATCAATGTAGAAGACTCAACTCTCCAATGGAATGCTATATCAAAGAATATCTTGGCAAACAAATTTCAGAAATTGACACTGTAGGACACTAATCTGGCAAAGTTCATTTCACAACTAGTTGACAACCAAAAAGCAACAAGATATCCCCCATGCTCCACGAACAGCTTGGGCTGTTTATCATCATTCATTATTAAAATATGTTATCATTACAGATGCTGAACAAGCCCATTTTAAAGCTCTAGCACTCTATAATTATTTGGTTGATTTTGAAATATTCCCAACCCCATAACACACACACACACACACACACACACACACACACACACACACACCCTGCATATAAATATAGGAATATGTAAAGAATTTGTTCCTTGAATAAAAATACAGGTGTGGATAACTCCCATTGTGGGAACTCTCTCCACTAATAGACATCCAAACCCATTTATGGCTTCATAGATTAAAAAAAGACTTAGGGAGATGCCTGAAGTACTTAGACAGTTCAAGTGACTTGTTAGTAAGTGTCAGAGGCAGGATTTGAACCCAATTCTTTTTCACTTAAAATCTAATATTTTATCTACAAAACCAGAGCTACGAATTTCTATAACAGGGCAATATTTGACTCATACATTTATTCTCCTCCATGATTAAGGAAACCATTGGTCATTTTTGTTTGTGGGAAAAAGAGGCAAAAAGGAAATCTAATGCCTTATATGGTGTCATGCACAGAAAAAAAATGTTCATGACGAACACTTGCTGAATCACTGGTAATGCAGAACATTTTGCTGTTCAATTCTAATTATGCATGACTGTATTTGAGAACAAGAGTGAAGATCCTGCCACAATTTCTTTGAAGCTTATCATAATCAAGGAAGAGAGGGAGAGAGAGAGAGAGAGAGAAATAATGGAGACAGAGACAGAGACAGAAAGAGAGAGACAAAGACAAAGTGTATTTAATCTTTTCACCAAGAAAATACCTCCAGTAATATATTTTTAAATATATGCATTTAAGACTCCTTCTTAGACTCTTTGCATTTGGTTAACCTGCTCATTGTCTACCACAGAGTAAGCATTTGATAACTTTTGCTTGAACTAAATTAAAATTGATCCAGAAGTCTAAAGTATTATAAATCCTTACCCTTTCTCTAAGATATGTAATCAACTCATTCCCTGAACTTCGACTAGGTTTTGAAGTACACAAAGGGAGTAGAAAAAACTTTCCCGGGAGCTATTCTCCTCTCACACCTGCCTCCACAACTCGATTCATCTGATAGCAGAAGCTTGTCTCAACTCAAGATTTCAGGCAGGATCATTCTCATGAAGTGTAACTAAAACCTAGAAGCACTAAATACTCCATCGACAGTGAGGAAGTAACTCTGTGTAGAAATAGGGGTGGTCACATTCTGCCTATCCCATTTGGTATACTTCATGTAGAGTTTCCTTGGAGCATACTTCTTTGGTTGTTTGTCTGAGATGCCTAGAGACTGAGATGCCTAACTGCTGAGAGCTGCAGTTAGATAGATAGTAGATAGAGCGCCAGGCCAGGAGTCAGGAAGACTTGAGTTCAAATCTGGTCTCAGACACTTACTGTGTGACCCTACTTGCCTCAGTTTCCTCAAATGTAAAATGAGCTGGAGAAGGAAAATGGCAAACCACTCCAGTATTTTTGCCAAGAAAATCCCAAATAGGGTCACGTACAGTTGGACATGACTAAACAATAACAACTGGGGATGACATGATGCCATTGCTTCATTGGATCAGATTGGATTAATCTTGAACCTGTCACCATGTATCCAGTGTGGGGGTTCCCACTAGCTGTGGACACTAAGGAAGAAGAACTAAACCCAGAGTTCCCACAACACCATGATATAGAGACTTGAAGAAAAATTCCGGAAACATCCTAACTCACGCATTTTGAGATTTATATATGCCAACATTTACTGCTAAGGCCTCTTCTTCCTGTGCTCCTATAGATTTAGGAAGATTGTAGGCCTGCATATAAAGAATGTATTATTTTTTCTACAGAGTACATCTACTTCATAAGAATGGTCTTCTCATAGCCTGGAACCTCAAGGTGAGGCAAGCTTTTGCTTTGAGATGGATCCGGTGTGGGTGGAGAATAGCTCCTTTCTACCTTAGGTTCTCCATAACAGACAAAGTTCAGGGAAGGAGTTGATTACTCTTGAAAAGAGATGATAAAGATGTATAACCCTTCAGACTTCTGGACCAATTCATATTTAATTTGAGCAAAAATTATCAAATACTCACTATGTGGAAGACACTAACCAAGTGATCTACATAAATAGAAGGCATCTTAAATCTATAAAAAATTTTATTGCTGGAGAAGATTACACACATACATTTGTGAGGTTTAAGTATCTCATTATTCATTTTTGATTCCAAATCTGGGATATCTCCTAGACTATATAATAGGGACTGTAGACTGTATTATTGCCAGGATCCAGGTGTTTCTATATTTGAAAAAAATAAGGGTAGGCCTCCTGTAGAAAACACATGGACAAATATATATGATAATTCTATAAATATAAATGTTCTTAAATAAAGGCATATACTTCTGCTAATTTTTTATTCACTTATATCTTTGAGTAGAATATAAGCTCTTTGAAGGCTGGGACTAGTTTTCATGTCATCTTTGTATGCCAAACACTAGCACCACACTTTGCACATAATGGATGCTTAATAAATGATTATTGGATCAGATTGGATTTACCCTAAATCTGTTAGTGATTTGAGAATTGGCTTTCACATTATGCCAGATCACTTTGCTTTTAACTTGAGAAGGTCCACATGTGAGCAGATAGAATGAGATTAATAAAACCTGATAGGTGGAATAAGTCGAATAAGGAAATTCATCTCCTGGTAGATAGGAGAGGAAAGCTTGTACCCTTCCTGGTCTAGATTCTTGGAAACATTGGGGCCTTTAGGCTTATAGAGCAACCAGACAGCGTAGTTTTGGTGGAATTGCTTCCTTAAGTCACAAACCTGGGTAACATTGAAGTAAAATGTTTGCAATACTGAGGCAATGATTTATTTTTACCAGTAACTTTTCCCTATTTTGATTGTATCTTATCAGTCTTTGGAGGGCATGGCGGAGGTGGTAGATGCCTCATATAAATTCATCGTGTGGGATCATTTCAATGTTGCTTGTTTTGACACAAGCCTGTTTCTCCTCCTATGAATTCCTACCTGGAAGAGGCTATAGGAAAGACTTTGTAGTCTTTAAAGTCTGTCTTGCTACATTTTTAGAAAGGATAGTGACTTGAAATCTCTGAAAATGCCACTTCAGTATTTCTTTAATAGGAAATCTATAATATATAAGACTTTAATGGATCTGTAGTCAGTCAGTGCAAGTATTTCCCCCTTTAGAGCAGATCACAACTTATTCATGTCTTCTTATCCTATGACTCATCCATATTCTTTCACAGATATTCCCTAGAGGAAATATCCAGTATGTGGAGGCCTTTCTCCAAGGTCTTTTAATATACACATACATACACACACACACATACACATATATATACACACACACATATATATATATATACATACGTATATATTATATATACATGATATGTATGTATATATATAGTAGCTATCAGGGCAGTATTCAGGCTGTTCAGCTGTTCCTTACTCCATCAAATGACCAGTCCACCTTGTTCTATGATTATGCATATCCTCAATGATTTCTTTTATATCTCTTCACTACAACCTACTTTTGGTCATTATGTATTACTCTGTAGTGTTTTATGTTACCTACAGCTTTAATTCTTCAGAGATCGTGGCTTTCTGAGGCTGTCATCAATACAGCATCCTTGGAAGAATACTTGTATTTAAAAGATTGGTTTTGTGCTGGGGAGCAGTTTGGGATTGTTGGAAACACTGGAGAGCTTTTAATTCTAGACCCAAAGAAGGTACTGTCCAGCTATAGTACCTTTCATGATTCTATGGTCTGATACCCTAATTAAATGCACACTGGTCATCTTAACACATGGTGTAATCTAGCTAATACGCACTTTTCATCCATTTAAGTTTCCTTATTGGGATTTCTTTGGGTTTTCTTTCATTTCATTGAGGAGTATTTGAAATGTCCTGATCAACAGAGATGAAAGAATTGCTTTCAACATGAAATCAAAAGCAACAAGAAACATTATTTTCCAGGGATATCCAGGTATTGACATCAATTGCAAGAGGGTGATTTTGCAATCAGCACAATATCATCCCCCTGCAACTGATATTAGTGTGCATAAACCATAAACTACAATTATCTTTTTGGCCATGCTTACTCATCACAAGCACTGAAAGAAGAAATAACCAAGCATCCCATGAAGTATTTCTTGTTGCCTTTGAGCTTATGGTGAAACAAAGTCTGCCATTTCTGTTGATTACCCTTTCAGGGAATAGCTATGAGCCCTTTCCCCATTAACCTGGAATTAATGATATTCACTAAAATTTATAACCATCCTGGAAACATCTGTAAGTAATCCATGGGGTTATACTAGTGGATCAAAATTAGCAAAGAGCCCTTTGGAGAGACAAGATAAAGGGAAAATCTCATAGATATGATCAAGACATTTTGGTAGGGTTCTATGAGGTCCCATGCATTGAAAAGACACCTTTTGTCCTAGAGAAGGAAAGACAGAGGCCCAATGTAAAATAATAAGATGCCCTATATGGCAAGGATCTTAGTTCAAACTCCTTAATTTACAGATGGGGAACTGGAGGCCGGAGAAGTTAAATGACTCATCCAGGGTCACATAGGTAGTTAGTGACAGAGCATGGTATGGAATCCAGGTTGCCTGGCTCTTAATTTGGCATTTTTTCCATTGCTTCTCGTCTATCAGGGAAAGTACCTCTCTAAATTGCACTGCTAGAAAAAAAATAAGAGCCTTTGTTATTATTTCTAATAAAGAAATATTTCCATATGAGTTTTAAATATTGGGCTCTATTATTCTGCTTGAAATGGTTTGACTTCAAATTCAATTCTTAATGCTAATATTCAGTTTTTAATGTCAATTATCTGTGCTGATCCTACCCTGCAGTGTCACAGGTCAATTGTTTAAAGAGCATTCTTCATATTGTTTCAACTGTATCCTTCATGCTGTTTCAGTTCCTCTCTGCCTTCTCCCTCTCCCTACATGGTTATTTTCTTTTTGATTTGTAGGAAAAGGGTTAATACAGGATTTTTATCATATAGTTATTTGTCAGTTTCTACCAAACTAAAGCTAAAAAGTGGACCAGTGTCCTAAGGGATGTCGGGGAATGTCATTTGGAATTTGTTGATCTTGTGACTTTGCTTTTGCCGCTGTCCACTAAGGAAGGACGGAGGGTGGGTTTCTAGGCAGAATTCCCCTCTCCGGCTTCAGTTCTGCCCTGTCTTTCCTCATTTCCCTTCTCTTGAATTTCATCCTCTTCTATGCTCCAGTTAGCAAATGTGCACTACAGTGTTCAGGCTAGAACTGGAGCAGTAGCAGCAAGGCAGCTAATTCCACTTGACTTAAGAGCAGCCTGGTTTTAGAAACCAGAGGTTTCCATCCCACCCAGCATGATTGCCTTTATCTATATATATACAGATATAGATATAGATACAGATATATAGGCATAGGTATACACATACATGCATGTACATATATGTGTATATACACATGTACATATATATATATATACATATATATATATATATATATATGATGGAGGACCAGTACTCCAATTCACATCTTTACCTTTTGTCATCGTTTCTGTTATTTATTTGTTTGTTTGTTTGTTTGTTTCTCTTTTGGTAACACAGCATTCTCCTTTGAACTGTTCTGCTGACTTTACTCATTTTGGTTACGTCTAACTAGAGAATCCTAGAATAATGGAAAGAGTGTTGGAAAGAAAGGAATGGTGAAGGTGATGGTTTCAGAAAGACCTGGAATGAAATGATGCAAAGTGAAGTAAACAGAACCAGAAAAATGCACACTATAAAATCAATATTATAAAAATAAATAACTATGAAAGACTTGGTGACTTTGACCAATATAATAATCCACCAGAACTCATAGGGAAGAATACTATCCACCTCCAGATAGAGAATTGATGAACACAGAATGCAGATTGTAGTTTGTTTTTTCCTTTTATTTTTGCTTGCCTTCCCCTCTTCCCCAGAAGATGGTTAATGCATATTATATGACTTCATGTGTATAATGGGTATCATATTTCTAATAATTTCAATAGATGAGGGAAGGGGCAGAGGGAGGGAAAGAATTTGAAACCGAAAATAAAAATAACTTTTCAAACGAAAGAAAATTATATCCCATTCAAAATTACTCTCACAATTTCTTACTTCCTGACCAACCATTTTCATATCAACTGCTCTTGGTCCTGTTATCAAAGAAAAATCTGATTAGATATTGTTTCATTGTGCCTCCAGCTTAGCATCATATGAAGAATTGAAGATTTTGATATTCAGTGAATGTGTCTGTATATGTGTACATGTGCATGCATGTGTATATCTAATGTTATATAAACATGTACATGTATATGCATACACAGTGTATTGTGTATGCACATACGTGTATGTGTGTTTGTGTACACATATATGTATGTACATGCACAAATGCGGTGCATTGTGTAAATGTGCACATGTATGCACACATGTATTGTGTATGTATACATATGTGTATTTATATATATGCACACATATATGTGTGTACTGGCATGTGTTTGCAGACACATGGATATGGGTATATGTGTGTATATAATAAGGAAAACTGGAATCCTTTAATTTAATTAGGTTGTATGCCTGTTGGCTCCTGGAGACTCTCATCTGATCAAGATGCATATCCTCACAGACTCATCCAAATGGGAAGTTATGAAATGAAAACAATAAGTAAAACATTCACATAAAATATATACATGTGCCGCACATTTCATACTCCCTTTCTAAATTGAAAACATTTATGTAGTAGCTTCTCCATGTCCTCCTCCTTTCTCATATGTGTGTGTGTGTGTGGGTGTGGGTGTGTGTGTACACACACACCCACACCCACACACACACACACATATATCTATCTATCTATCTCCATCCAGGTCTCTGTATTATCTCACCTTTTTGGGGTTTTCCATTTCTCCTAATTTTCAAACTGGAACACTGTCAAATGTTGTTTGATAGTCATTGGCTTGCCTTTCCTTTGGCTGCATCTTTCATGGCAATAAGAACTATGGTTGCTTGGTTATTGTCCTTCATTCATTCTCAAAGAGGACCTAAATGATATCACTATGTGAGAGTCAGGTTACAGTGTGCCCAACTGTATCTGATCAGACCAATACAAGCTCAGCATGCTCTGCCACTGGTTGGCCACAAACAGTTCATGTGAACACTTAGGGTGCATTCTCTAAACTTCTGCATCTCATGTTTCTTTTGAACTATTTCAATTCTACTTTGCTCATAGAGCACAGCACCTTCTTTGATGAGGGTGCATCATGCTGGGTGGTCCTGTGCCAGTGTCTCCCATGTCACACGATCAATTCCAAAGTTCTTCAGAGAGACTTTGAGTGTCCTTCTTCTGATCCTCATGTGAGTGTTTGCCTTGTATTGTGAGTTCTCTATAAACTATAGTAGCACAACAGAGTAGATTTTATCCACACTCCCCATTGGAGTCATAGTTACCTACTCTACGTTTGATAAAAAACAGTCTTTAAGGCTTTAATTCCAACCTATGCTTTCATACACTTTCCACAGAATAGATAGTAAGCCTGACGTCCTCTCTTTCTCCAAAATTCTCCTTCATATTTAAGATGTATGGTCACTTTCCATTAGCCTCTACATGAGAATCCCTCCTACTGGACATTTCTAGAAAGAATTTCTCTAAATCTTCAAATTTTACTGAATGTCTTCTGGCATCCACTTATCTAATTGTTCCTGGGTTAACTATATTTTCTCTCCTTGTACCAGGGTATCTGATTTCTTTGTCATATGTTTATTTCTATGTTCACATAACAGACTCAGTGACTTGGCAGCTATGTCATGTCCTATGCTGAGTTTGGCTTCCTTTATATTGACCCAGCTTGATGTCACTTTCTCCCTCTCATCCAAAAGAACAAAGCCAAAACCAGCCAAGGAATAGAGGGGAGTTAGAGTGCTGTGCATAAGGAACAGACAGAAGGCCAGTTTGGTAAGATCTAAGAGTGCAAGAGGAAGAATAATACATAATGAGTTTCCCGAGCTAGGTCTAACCTATGTCCCTAGTGTTTGAAGATAAGATGATTTACTCTTTTTCCATTTACAGTGGAAGTGTATATTAGGAAGGCAGAATTTATGATTTCAAAGAGAATCTCATATGTGCCTGAAAGGTTCGGAACCGCAGGATATAACGAATTCTCTAGGCAGAAGGCAGGAGAACTAAAGCATGTATTTACACTCCACAGTAACAGTCCCACAAACCAGCATCCCCATTTTGATATTTTGATCAAAAGCTTCCAGCCCCAATAAGTCCGCCTCACAAGAGTAACCAGGAGGCCACAGAGAAGCGAGATGGTATAAGGCAAAATCATATACATGCTTCCCCTCTACAGTAAGAAGATTACCCAGTGGCCTCCAGTCCTTGCTCAGCACTCCTCGCTCCACATGGGTCAGCTCTACTACTGGCAGCTCAGCTTTGACTGTAGGCGTCTCTGGCTCCAACCAGAAAAGGAAAAAGGGATCTTCAAGCTGTCCTCTCCCCTCTTATAGAGTTTTCAATATCCTCAAGCGCCGCCTGAATGACCAGGGCCGATTGGTTCTTGAGTTGGCCCCTCCCCCTAGCGTAGACCAGGTTAACACCCAATAGGGCGTGGCTGTGGAGTTAACACCTCCCCTCAACCAGCCCCATGACTCATCACACAGGAAGTTCTCCGCTTCCCGGAAGAGAAGCAGCAGCAAACAGCAAGGCTCAATGAGGTAAGCTGAGTCACTCAAGGAAAACAAATGCCACTCTGGCCACAAAGTGGAACCATGCAAGCCTAACACCCTGATTAAGTTTGCCTTCAGCCTTGTTTTCTTCAATTCCACCATTGCGGACTGACTCACTTTGACCTAAGATTCATTGTGACCACTGGATTCCTCTGAATGTGTACAGGCTATTTATTTCCCTTTATTTCTCTATTTCAGGGCTCTGTTTGTTGTACAGTACCAGTGTACCCTAACTTGTTTCCAATTCTTGGTTTTGCTTGACTGAGTTTCTCTAATGGCATCATTAATTTTTCGTATTTTCCTTCATCTGGTTTCTTTATCACTCACAAATGAATTGGAGTCAAGTTTCTAATGGTCATTTTGCTAGTCTCTAAAGGCAACTGACCTTTATTTTTAGTTACTTTCCATTCCACAACCCAGCTCATCAATATTTCAGGCCTATTGTGATCATTGAATCCCAAGGGATTCTACTTTAAATCTGATATTTTATTCCTGATTCAGTTGTAATAGATACTGAAGAATTTATAATTTTGATGCTTATCACATGTCATGTGAAAATTAGCCTCTCAGGAATCTTCAATCATATAAAAAACTTTTTATCCAATATCAGTGAAAATAGGGAAAAATAGGAATAATTTATTGTATGAAGTTTGGGTTAGACCTAAGAAATAACTTTCTTACCAAAAAAATTTATGAAAGCTGATCTTTCCTTTTTGGTAACAGTTGTAGAACTTGGATTTTTACTTTTCTTGAGTAATTTATTTGATTTCTTGTTTTAGTTACCTATTTTCTCTTCAGGCATCTAGGTGGCACAGATAATAGAGTTCCAGGTCTGGAGGCAGGAAGACTCATCTTCCTGAGTTCAAATCTGGACTCAAACACTTATTAGCTGTGTGACCCTGGGCTAGTCATTTAATTAACCCTGTTTGCCTCAGTTTCCTCAACTATAAAATGAGCTGGAGAAAGAAACATCAAACCATTCCAGTATCTTTGCCAAGAAAACCCCAAAGGGGTCACAACAAGTTGCACAGGACTGAAATGACTGAACAACAACATTTTTAGTTACCTATTTTCTCTCCAACAAGAGATTAAAAACTCCTTGAGAATGGTGCTTTTCTATATTCCCCAGAACCTAGCAAAGTGCCCTGGTCTGGAAGGGACGTTAGAGGCCATCACTCCCAGTCCCCTCATTTTACAGATACAAATCATAGAAGTAGGACTTGAATCCAAGCCCTGTGACCACAATTCCAGCATTTTCTGAACTCTACGGCCGTCACTAGGTAGGCACCAGTAGATATTTGTTGAATTTCAGTTGTTGTTATTGGAAGTTGTTATTGTCATGACCAGACAATAGAACCTGAACCCTTCTATTCATTACGTTGCTTTTTTCTGGTTGCATAATGATGTTGGAAAGGAATGAGGTGAAGGTAACATAAGACCCGAGGCAAAGAGCCATTTAGAGGCAGTAATTTCTCTACCTGTTTGACCTTGGGCAAGTCACGTACATTCTCTAAACCTGTGTCCTCATCCATAAAACAAGGATTTAGACTAAGATCCCTCCTGGTTCTCAGTCCTATTCCTATTTGGCAGGCAGCAGATGGCTTTTCTTTCCTTGTTACTTTGGTGATGCACTAGGGTGGGCTATTGACTAACTCTGCCCCTTTTAACTTCTTTGCTACATCATGAACCTATCTGTTGCCTCAGTTTCCTCAACTATAAAATGAGCTGGAGAAAGAAACATCAAACCATTCCAGTATCTTTGCCAAGAAATCCCCAAAGGGGTCACAACAAGTTGCACAGGACTGAAATGACTGAACTAGGAAACACTGTGCTGGAAGATGGAGATCGGAAGGTTCTTTCCTTGGACATATGGACATAGGATAAAAGATCCAAAGCTGGAAAAGATCTGAGAAGCCATCTTATCCAACCCCTTTACTTTAAAGAAGAGAAAACTGAGGCCCAGAGAGGGTGTTATACATGCAGTAAGTAGCAGACTTAGATTTAAATGTAGGACCTATGACCCCAAGTACAAATAACCAAGCACTTGTGATGCTTCTCTATAAATGTTAAAACAACAAATAGCTCTTCTGTATGTGAACTCTTTTAAAGTAGTAGAGTGGATGGACAGTTTATTTTGAAGATAGGATCCATCTTTAAGGATAGAATAAAACCCATCTGTCTAGTGTTGTTTAAGATGCGATTTCTGGGCTTCCATGATACCAATATTTTTGTTGTTGAGTTGTTTTTCAGTTGTGTCTGACTCTTCATGGCCCCATTTGGGGTTTTCTTGACAAAGATACTGGAGTGGTTTGCCATTTCCTTCTCCAGCTCATTTTACAGGTGAGGAACTGAGGCAAACAGGGTTAAGTGACTTGCTCAGGATCACACAGCTAGTAAGTGTCTGAGGCTAGCTTTGAACTCAAGAAAATATGAATCTTCCTGACTTGAGGCCCAGTACTCTATCCGCTTCACCATTTAGCTGCCTTAGCTGGAAACATATAGTATGCTTGTTTTTTCAGCTGTAATAAGCACCTGGATTATTAAATCCCCTAGGCCCCTCACATTAGTTTTATTTTTTTTTCCAGAGGGATTGTGATTTGTATTGATAAAGGAAATCCTCACACTGATAGAATCATAGATCTCTGAAGTTTTGAAGTAAATCAACACATTTCACATATACATATGATAGTTGTAGTAGAGAGGACAGGGGATTATAAAATGTAACCATGATAAGACTTAGAAAAGCTGACATAGTCTTATTTTTTTTAACGAGTTTCTCCTTTGGAGGTAAAAAGGTAGTGCCCATGGACAAAATGTTTCATGTATGTGATATATGTATGTGACTTACCTTTTGAGCCATTAACTGTCATAGGATGTTAGATTTTTTATTGCTGTTTTGACATCTGTGGTATTTATTTGATGCATTCCTTTGCATCGAGTCTGCTATGTTCCTGTCAACTTATTTATCACATGTGCCCTTCCTCAACTTGGCTGTGTTGGCTTTTTGTGTTTTGCTGGGGGGAGAAACACAACAAGAAAACTCAAAGGATAATGAATATCAAATTTTTTTCCATTTCCTTCCCCCCATAAAGTTCCGAGTATCCCAGGTGTGTTTTTAAACTGGCTGCAGGGGATTTTGAATGCTTCTCAGAGAGGGGTTTATTTCATTTTTATTAAAAAAAAATCTAAAATGCTCTAGTTGGCTTTTTAAGAAAATTTCTAATGGGTGGGGGACAGTTTGAGATGTTGGAAATAAAAGAAAACTCCTCAGTTCTTGCATTTTCTTGCCTATATTTACCCACGCGTTGCCTACAAAATGCTGAGGGAGCCATGTAAACTGAAAAAAGAAGCAGCAAATTGCCCCCTCCAGGTAAGTAATGGATTCATCTGAGTAAGGGAAAGAGCTTTATTAGTCTGTATTTAAAGCCAGGGCCAGATTGGCCTATTGGATTAGGTGCCAGAAGCACTTAGTCCTAACCCAACTTGCTCACTGACTCACAGTATGGCTTCAAGGGAGTCCATTAATATCTCTCCTTCATGCTATCTGAAAAACAGGCAAAGTAACAGACTGGAAGCTCCCTCTGATGGTTCTTTAAGGCCAAACTGTGTCGTGTTACAGTAGCCCAAATGGCTTTGAATAGGGTCTAAGGATGGTTCACTTTGGACTCCTTTATGTTCTGTAACAAATAAAATTTAGTGAGGCATCTTTATTTCTGGGGTGCAGCAAAACATATATGCACAGGCTACCATATAGATCAGAAATAGGATTATACAGACCACTTTCTAAGGAAGACTGCTTTAAGAAGGCTAGCCATTCCATGTGATACTTTATTTGAAATTTTTTTAATTTATGGAATAAAACAAGCATTTTCATAACATAGTATAATAAAAAATGATTGCACATGAAACTACGAATCTATTATGTACAACTTGCTATTTCTTTTAAATATATAATAAAATTATCATGTAAATTTCTGTTTTTTTCTTCCTTCCCCCATCCTAGATATGGCTACCATTAGACACAAATAAGTGCATATGTATATGTAAATTTATTTTATACATACTTCTATTTATCAGTTCTTTCCCTAGATATAGATAGCATCATTCTTCATATGTCCTTTAGAGTTAATTTGAGTATTTATAATAGTCATTCTTAAAACAACATTGCCGTTAATGTATACAATGTTCTCTTGGTTCTGCTCATTTCACTCTTTTTTTCATTCTTCATTATTTCATGCAGATCTTTCCGTGTTTTTCTAAGATCATCAAGCTCATAATTTCTTATAGCACAGTAGTATTCCATCACAGCGATATAACTTGTTCAGCCACTCCCCAATTCATAGGCATCTCTGCAATTTCTAGTTCTTTTTTTTCCCAATGTGATTCTAACCTCCAGGTGTGTGTAAATGATAGTCACTAAAGTTATTATAAAGACCTTCTCAGTGACTTTGTTGTTACAAGTCTGCATATGGTGCCTTTATACAACTGTTTATAAAGAAACACTTGTTAATATCCAAAGTGAGCTAACCATGAAGCTACAGAACGACAGACGCCACAGCATTACGATGCTTTCCAGCCAAGTCTGCCTTGCTTCAGTTGTGAGAGTCAGCAGGCATTATCCTGAGAGTCGGGAGACCTGGATTTGAATCTTTGCTCTCTGTTCCTTTCTACCTCTATGCCTTTTGGGGAAGAAATTTAACTTCTCTGGCCTTCAGCTTCCGTATCTATAGAATGAGGGTATTGGGTCAGAGGATCCTGGGGTCCTTCTGGTTGTAAGCCCCACTCTATTTACTCCCTTTACCTTAATTAGGTATTTTGGCTGCCTCCTCAAGAGGCGATATTAACAATCTCCATTTCATGGAAGAGGAAGCAAGAACCTTACCTGCACAGCTGCCAAGCCCAGAGCTTATGATAAGCTATGAGAACTATGCTAACTCCTTAGAACTCAGAGTCTTTTAGCCTGTGATCTGTGAACTTTTTTTCCAACATGTTGATAGCTGTATTTCAGTATAATTGGTTTCCTTCATAATCCTAGGCACTTTATTTTATGCATTTGACAACATTATTCTGAGAAGGGGTCCACAGACTTCACCAGGCTGCCAAAGGGATCTATGACATGCAAAAAAGGTTAAGAATATCCTAGAATGTAGACATACACAGATGTTTTCAGGGCTATTGTCATTTAAACATCTGTACAATGTGCTACTGGGCTAGGCTCTCTCATCATCCTGAGTCCACCATTCTGAGGATTCCAAGTCTCTTGGTTCTGCTCACATTAATTGACGAGGGAGAGAACTTTTCTCTCCTACCACAGCAACAAATAAAATACCATTCATGGGTGATAGGGAGAGCATTCCTTTTTGGACTGGCAAATGCATACATGTGTAGGTATTAGGGTATTTCTGTTTCTATAGCAGCAGCTGCACTGGTACTTACAGGGAGACAATAAAATAAATCTGGCAAAACTGTTTAGTATGTCTGAAAGGATCCTGGATGACTAGTCAGTCCATTCCCCCTTAACCACTAAGTGATGATTTTTGTCCTTCTGATATATGTATGTATATGTGTGTGTGTGTGTGTGTGTGTGTGTGTAAAATATAGCATCTAAAAATAAACTGCAGCCCCATTGCTTTGACATTTCACTTTAAGACTTATTTTATGCAGCCATAAGGCATCTATGGCCAATTTAACTGGAGACATTCTAGGGTTTATTCACCCATCAACTATAGAGAAGTGTGTTCCATTGAGTTATTTCATTCTGGTTGGTATATAAGAATTTATTCATTTGACCAGGTCTGCAAATGAAGTGACTAAGCTACATGTTGTTTTAGGCTAAGGGGGAAAAATGAAATTACAAGAGTCATATGAAAGACTGTCACTGATTAATTAACAAATTAATACAGCATGGTTTGTGGTAGTTTTCCTCTTCTCTCTCTGGAAGTTGTATAGTTTTACACTGGGCCTTGGACATTACAGTTGTCCTTTGCTTCTCTTGGTATCTGAGTCTTTATTTACTGTGAATTGAACCAGGGGTGGGTATGCCTGCTACCTCAGGCGAAGTAGATGGATGATTTATTATAAAGGCTATTTACAAATGCCTGATCAGAGAATCATTCTTTTCTGTCTTTTCTTTTTGGCCATCAACAGCAACTTTCTAATTATTCCTTTTTTTTGCAGTAGGCAAAAAAAGTTATACCTTTCTCCATGTTGAACAAAACCTAAGGCATAAATGCACATGCCCATTTGTGTACAATTGTCAAACCTTTGGATAAGTTACGTAGACAAACAATCATGACTGAAAGGGCATGATCATTTGAGTTTAGGATGTGGAATCTGGAGACTAAGCTTCCCAGCAGGTGACTGTGAACCATAGCTGATGCCCCCTTCTCCTTTTGTTATGTTGTAACCAGACTTGGGCTTCTGTGCCCTTCTGCTCTGTTCTGTTGTTGTTTTTCAGTTGTTCAGTCATGTCCTGCTTGCTCTTTGTGACCCCATGAACCAACTGTCCATAGTGTTTTCTTGGCAAAGATACTGGAGTGCTTTGCCATTTCCTTCTCCAGTTTTATGTAAGCAGGGTTTAAGTGACTTGCCCTGGGTCACATAGCTAGTAAGTGTCTGAGGTCACATTTGAATTCGGATTTTCCCAATTCCAGGCCCAGTGCTCTAACCATTGTGCCATCTAGCTGCCCCAGGGATACTGGTTGCCTGCTTGCAATTTCTTGGAACTGGTTTAAACAACAATAAAATAGTAGATTATCATGGGCTACAGAAGTATTCTGTTAATGCTCTGCTTTCACCTTCATTTAAAAAAAGTTTTAGTTTAGAGCCTTACTTGCTATATTATCTATCTATGTTCTATGCTTTCAAGTAGATAAAATTTCAACATGATCTCATTAATTTCCCATGGGTAGATTACAGATAGCTCATTTTCCATTCTGTGTTCCTCTTTAATCCAGATACCTGTTTTCTCCCATGTGTAGTTTTATACACCTAGGCAGACTTGGGCACCACCTGGGTCATTTTTCTCACCCAATTCTGCTTAGGTTTCATTTAAACATTCATTTTACGCATGCCAAAAAAAAGTGCTTTTACAATTCCAACTAGTCCTTCACAGTGATTCCTTGGGAGCTTGCCTCATCTATGTAACTAATTCCTTTGCTGCTGGTTTTTTTGTGGTTATTCATATTTGAGACTTTAAAAGCAAGCTCTATTACTTCTAGACCAGCACCTTCTTCCTATGTATGGTGTCAGTGAGGGTCTGATTGGCCAATAATAGGTCCTAGCCCAAGCCTCATTTGGTCATTGTTTGAGTTTTGATGGCTCAGAGTGAATGTAAATAGCAGTTGTTTCTGTTCTGACCTGAAGACCTGAGGGTCTTCCCCTCTCGGTTTGATTTTTTTTTATTTTTTGATTTTTAAATCACTGAAGGGGTGTTGCCTCAGACAAACTGAGACCTGGGAAAGACCGTAGCTTAAAAAGGCCAAGGTCTCCCGCTGCATCTGGGGTCATGTCCTGACCTATGTCTTGCCACTGGACTCAGGTGACCCTGAAGGAGATAGTGAGGCTGATGACTTTGCACAGCCCTGCCTCACTTAAATCCAATTCACTTACAAGTCAAGACATCACTGTCCTGATGTCATTGGTCCTCTTTGAGAATGAAGGACAAACAACAAGTCAGTGAGGGTGAAGGCTTGTTCAGCTATGAAATATGCTTAATTCCTCCCTATTGAGCTGTGGTAGAGTATGACCAAGCTAAGTCAGGCCAAGGCAACTATTTATTAAGCATTTAACTGTGTACTATAATTGAATAACATCCAATTGGAAGTACACAATGTGTGCTCTCCTGGCAAAGGGTACACTCACATTTATAAATTGTGAAGTACTTTCTTCACAATAACTTAGGGAAATAAATGACATTATCTCCAAGTTACAGGTGTGGAACTGAAGTCAGAGAGCATGAATGACTGATTCATGAAGATGTGGCTAGTAAATGGTAGAGCCAAGACTCCAAGTCCTGGTAGTCTAAATCTTAGTATGGCAGTTATTCCATTATGTAAACGCACAAACATACATTCTATGCTAAACATTCTCTTTTCATTACCTATTTAACATGTGTATAATACAATAAGAGCTGGTGCTACAAATCTGATAGTCCAACAGCACGAATGACATTTTTCAGTTCAGTTATAATTGATGTACATAGGAATGACCCCACATCACTGCAAAATCCTCAAATGGCTTCTGCATCATCAACGAAAGAATAAAAGTATAGTTTTACTGCCAATAAGTCTTTGAGAACTGGTCATCCCAAAGGCCTCACTGTGATTTTGAGCTGTACAATGTACAAGTAAAATACATTAATTAGAAATCCCAATCTCCAACATTTATTTAAATGTTGGAGCATTTATTTAAAAGGGCACTCCATTTCACTATTACAAAATAATAAGAGGCATGCTAACATAGGGTAGATATTTATAATTTATGAACCCAATAGTCATAGGAAAACTGTAAAAAATGTATACAACATAAGCGGCTAGTTGGCACAATTGAGAGAATGCTAGACCTGGAGTCAGGAAGGCCTGAGTTCAAATCCAGCCTTATGGATGTACTAGCTGTGTGACTTTGGGAAAGTCATGTAACCTTAGTTTTCCTCAGT
Source organism: Trichosurus vulpecula (assembly GCF_011100635.1). Classification (NCBI taxonomy): domain Eukaryota; kingdom Metazoa; phylum Chordata; class Mammalia; order Diprotodontia; family Phalangeridae; genus Trichosurus; species Trichosurus vulpecula. The sequence continues at coordinate 423,443,562 of NC_050574.1, forward strand.
TTCCTCATCTGTAAAATGAGCTGGAGAAGGAAATGGTAAGCCACTCCACTATCTTTGCCAATAAAAGCCCAAACGGGGTCATGAAGGGTCAGACATGCCTGAAAGTACTGAACAAAGTAGGAGTCAGGGGCCAGAAGTGTGGAGTACACCTAAAAGTATCTCTTATACTATATAAATATGACTGAACAACAATACTAAGGAGATTTTCTCTAATTTTTAACTGAAGGAAAGCCCCATAATTTTACAAAGATAAATTTAAATGTCATGTAGTAAATACCTAGAATATGTACAAAATGTCCAGGTACCACGGTACCATGTTCTATGGTATGGGATCATCTTTCTTTGAAGAATTTAAACAAGTAGCATTTCGGTATGACTACATTGGCATAGTGACACATTTTGTTGTTGTTGGTATGCTCCTTAAATCATGTAAATCTGTTACTTTGAAAATAATGGCAGCTGCTAAAAATCTACCACTTTGTGTAGAAGTAAACAACTAGAGTCTAAAAAAAGGAGTCTGAAATGGCTGTGTAGTAGAGGCATAATTTAAGTTCTGGGTTTCCAAAGAAAAAAATACAAAAGTGACAACCTTTTATCAGTCCTCTAGTATATAGCCCTATTATAGGTTCCCAGAAATAAAGGGGATACTTAGACAGCATTGTAGATTTTTAGTAAATAAACTTATATTTGTATTGTACATATAAATATATGAATATATACATACAAGTGGATGTATGTATATAAGTATATGTGTGCCTGTGCCTATCTATACACTATATATATATGTACATGCATACATACATATACATACACGCACACATACACACATATATATATGTGTATATATATGTGTGTGTGAATATATATATATATATATTCACACACACACACACAATGCCTATACCATTTTACTGTGTAGACCTGGTATCAGTGATATTTCCTAGGTTTCTACATTATAAGTGTATATATATGTATGAGCACTGGACTTAGAGTTAGGAAAACTGGAGTTTGAATACAGACAATTTCTAGCTTTTTCTCACTCATAAAACAGGGATGATCATAAGAGCACCTACCATACAGAGATATTGTGCACCTGAAATGAGATAGTCTATGTAAAATATTTTGCAATTCTTAAAGTGCCAAGTATTTATATGTCTTCCATGTGGCATAGTGTTTGAATGAGCTGGTCTTTGAACTAGGAAGACAAAAGTTCAAATCCTGTATCAGATACAAGCTGTCTATATGACAATGGGCAAGTCACTTAAATTTAAGTTTGCTGGTCCAAAAGATTGGTCCTAGAGAATTGAGAAAATCTACCTACTTCCCTTTTTTGCTGTAACAAAAATGTTGCTTGCTGCTGCTATGTAGGTATAAAACCTACAGTGCCAGCACACAGGAGGGCTGCTAGCACAAGTTTTTTGATCTGCTTTTCTGAGGAAAGAAACTTTAAGGGTTTACAATCTCACTTTAATTAAACATACATATATCATTCACTTAGTTCAGAGGAAAAAGTCAGCACCCTGAACTTCAGAGAAAACACAAACAGAAGTTACAAGCAGAACATATAAACAGAGCTAATAACACAAATCAGCAGACAGGGCTTCTATCTGTCTGTCCATAGCAATACATACATAGTTAACAGAGAGAGAAGCACCAACATCTGGGTTTTCAAAGCTGGGAGGGCTCCTTAATGGCTACCCAGAGTCTCCACATGAACACTCTTCCAATGAGTGATCCCCCAAAGCAAAATGCTAACCTCAGGGTCAGAAGGCAACACAACCATGTGACTCAAATTCATGTGACTTAGGCTTTCTTGTGACTTAAGCAGGTCATCAAAGACTTGATTCAGTAAAGGCAAGGCTCAATCAAAGGCACTTGGTTGCCTTAATGATGAGAAGTACTCCAAAAGAAAAAACAGCAAAAAGTCCCACTTTGCTTGCCATTACATTTACAGAGGTAAGGGATCATGAGTGTGCATATGTTGATTTTGCTGAACAGATTTTTTTTCTTATTTTAACTCATTGTGGTAAGTATTGGCTTAGAGGAAAAAGGAAGAATATATTTGGAAATGAAGATGATATAAAAACAAAAGATATCAATAAAATTCAAAGAGCATGAGGTACATTTTTAAAATAATGTTTATCTTTTGTTATTCTGAACTTAACAAACATGAGCAGTTCCATATACAAAGAAAAAAGATTACACATGAAACTGCAAATCTCCATTATGTACAGCTTACTTTATTTTAAAAAATGATATAGTAAATACTTCCAAAGTATCTTGTTTGTTTTTGTTTCCTTCTGAACTTCCTTCTGGTTTTTTTTTGAGGGAGGGCATAAAAACCTTTTCAATAACCCTTTTTTCTTTCTTGTCTGCTGTTTTGGCATCACTACACCTAGTCTCCTTTTTCCTCCTAAGAGATCAATATAGGTGGTCCTAAAAGTCTTAGTGCAGTCTTGAGCTTTAATAGCTTTGTACATATACACACACATACACAAATATAAATGTATGTGTTGTCCACCCTAATTCAGGGATTCCTTTATTTTTTTACTTGTATTCCCAGCTCCGAGTAGGTATTTCATAAATGCTGGTTGATTGATTGATACCCCCAAAAAAGCCTCATTAGAGGTCCAAGGAAGAATTCTATTAACTACAAATTGGTCTGCTAAAAAAGGAATGAATATCAACTTAGAAAATCATTTAACTTCCATAAACACTAAAGAAGCAAAATAGATTACCATCTTTATTGCCAATTTAGTCATAGAATTGGTTTATAATTCTATTAGATGATAAGGAATGAAATCTCCATGATTCATACACAAGTTTTATCTTGCCATGTCTTCCCACCCTTAGAGCATTAATATCATTTGAGCGTTAATATACTAACAGTCCTGACCCCAGCAATGTTTTAATGGAATATACGGGAACTTTTTACTTAATAAGCGATTCTTTTGATCATAGAGATAAACTTTGAACCAAACTTCATGAAAAACATGGGCTTTAGTCCCTTCTGAATGTCACGGGGCTCTTAGAAGAGACTTGAAATCAGGTATCTTTTGTGTGTGCCTTTAAGGAAAAACATCAACCAACTGCGTATTTAAGTAAACCTACCAATTGCTGAATAAGAAAGCAACACGAACGATAAAACACTACAGTGTTATATAACTATATAGATCAACTACGGTAACAACAGCCGCAGTAGTAATAATAAGCAGCATTTTATAGCTCATTAAGGTTTGCAGAGTGCTTTACAGATATCTCATTTTATCCTCACAACAACCACTGGAGATAGGTACTATTATTACCCTTAGATTACAGATGAAGAAACTGAGGGAGATAAAAGTCCAGTTATTTGCCCAGGTCATATTGCTGCTAAGCGTCTAAGGCCAGATTTGAATTTAGGTCTTCTTGACTCCTGACCTTGCCCTCTGTTCGCTGCACTACCTAACTGCCTAGCACTTTGAAAATGTGATTTAATATTTTAAATAGAATTTGTTGCTCCTTTGTTTTTATGACTAGATTTCCCCTGCGTCTTTCCTTCTCCCAAAGGAATTGTCCATTCTAACAAAAAAAGTTTTTTTTTAAAGTAAAAGAAGAGAAATATATATATACACGTACACACATATGATACACATGCACATATATGGCATTATATATAGTCTCCCACACATATGACCCTTCCCCCATCCACCTCCCCAATGCCAAGGAGTGAGGGGAGGTAACTTTTTTTATGGAGACCAAGTTTTATTCTTTGTAATTTTGCAACTTTGATTCTCAGATGTTTTCTAGTAGTTGTCCTTCCCATTCTGGTCATTATATGGATTGTTTTCCTGGCTCTGTTTACTTCACTTTGCATCAGTTCATAAAAGTTTTTCTATACTTCTTTGTAGTTTGTTGTTGTTGTCCCAATGCCTTTGGGAATTTGCACAATTCTTTAATGATCCTTTGTTGAGTCATTTTTTTTCAGTCATATTTAGCTCTTCCCCATTTTGAGTTTTCTTGGCGAGGATACTGGAGTGGTTTAGCCATTTCCTTCTCCAGCTCATGTTACAGATGAAGAAACTGAGTAAAGCAAGGTTAAGTGACTTGCTCAGGGTCACACAGCTAGTACGTGTCTGAGGCCAGATTTGAACACATGAAGAGGAATCCTTACTGACTTCAAGCCTAGGGTTCTACCCACTGCCCCACCTACCTGCCCCTCTCAATTAACAGTGACTTAATAAGAAAGCAAACAGTCTTGCCATGCTCTCTGTGTTCCTAGTGCTTGGCTCTAATGCATTTCAGCCTGCTCATGCCCATCATGTGCCTCTCCATTGACCTTTGGGTGATCCTCAACTTCAATATTTTGGTTACTAAGCATTCCGTGACTCATAGCTATTCGGCAGTACCAGAACACTGGCATTAAAAAAAGATTGGCCTTTGTTTCGGGGAGAAGCTTTGGGTTATGAAAGGAACTGAGCAAACTCCCAAAGGCAAATCCAACAACTCGTCCTGAAACAGCGCACCTGGGGATTCCACAGTGAAACCAGCATATGGTTTAGTGCAGAGGGAGCAGGGAGGAATGAGAGTGAAGATGTGTGAGTGAAGAGTGAATGTACTCTCCTGAAACTGAGTAATGGAAAAAACGTGGATGTGTTACCCCACCTTACACAGCCATCTCTATGATTCATGGCAAAAGCAACATTAAGGCCTTCCAGTACAGAATCTTTGCATGTCTTTGAGACTATCCGGTCCAAGCCCTTTAAATTACAGCCATGGAAACCGTCCTCAGAGAAGTTAAGTATATCACCCAAGGTCATACTGCTAGCTACTCGCAGAGCTGGAGCAAAAACCTTGTCTTTCCACTTTTCCATATTGCCTTTCTAAGCCTTTTGGTATTTTATTTTAAACATGAGTGAGTCTCACGTTTGCCACCATGAAATCTAAAGAACCAAAGGATAAAACGTTGAGTAATACCTAATATTTAATAGATCAGTGATCTCATCAATGTGGAATTTGCTCTCTTCATGCTACCCATCTATGCACGTCTAGCCCATCCTGCTTGAATCTTGTCCATGTTCTCTCGTAAATTCGTCACCATGTGTTCATCCAACATGCTTAGAGCCCCCTTCTTGGGTTCCCCTGACACTGTAGGGATACCAGTGGAGCACGCAGGCCACCTCCGGGTATTATTTGCCTTGGGTCCATGATCAGGATATCTCTTTCTTTTTTTCTAAGTATATGTTTCTAAGGTGACGTCCTTTACCTTATTTCTCCTATGTAGTTCCTCATCTTTAAAGTATTACAACTTTCTCAGCCCCTCCACCCATCTCATGAATTTATTGTCCATTGTCCAAATTTAATATTTTGGACACCATAATATTCCATGACAATATTGGTATTAAAAAGGAAGATTCATCTCAGGGACATGCTATGGATTATTAAGTGGTGCAATGGATAGAGCACTTCTCTAACTCATCTTACAGAGGAGGAAACTGAGGCAAATAGGGTTAAGTAACTTGCCCAGGTTCACCTAGCTAGTAAGTGTCTGAGGCCATATTTGAATTCATGAAGGTGAATCTTCTTGACTGTAGGCTGAACGCTCTATCCACTGTGCCACCTAGCTGCCCCATATTCTAGGTAAGGAACATGAAGCCTAGAGAGGTTGTGACTTGCCCGCAATCACTCAGTTAGTAAGTGAATAAGGCAAGATTCTAACCCAGTTCTTCGTGACTCCAAGTCCACTCCTCCACTGACAGCTTGGATATACACATAGTAGGTCATGTTGCCTACTGGATTGTAAGCTCCCTGAGAACTGGGACAGTATCTTGTTTCACCCCAGTATCCCTGGTATCCAGCACCATGCCTTGTCTGGAATAGTCACTTGATAAATGTTGGTTGAACCTGAGTCTCTCTTTTTAAAGAAATATTTATTAAATGTAAGTCAAGGCCAGACCAAACTAAAGGTCAGGTCAGGTTTGGCTCCATCTTAAGAAATTTTATATTCAAGAAATGTCTGCCCCGTGACACTTGTATTTGGTGGCAGTCCTGGCTTCAGTATTCTCCTCTGAATAGCCAAGTCCTGCAGTGCTTCCTAAACTGTGGGTCACGACCCAACATGGGGTCGAGAAAAAGTTGGCAACAGTAAAAGGTTTCTGAATGTACAATGACCAAAAATGAATTAAAAATCAAATGTGTAATGAATCTGAAGTGTTTCTGGCAGTGCTTGCCTGTGTCACATCGTGCAACTTCGTTGCAGCCTTGGTTCTGAACGCAAAGCATGCAACCTTACACGGCACACACCATGAGGCTATGCAACACCAAAGAATGCTATCGAAATGCAAAAAGAGAAGCCTTGCCTTAGGGGACCATTTAGATAGAACCAGGTTTCTGAGGTCCACTGGGGTCCACTGAGATTCCCAAAGCATCTATGGCCCTTAAAAAACATTTTGACAAATATATTTCTATTTAATCAATTTCCTTTAAAATCCTATGTCTTTTTTTTTTTTGCATTTAAAAACATTCTGAGGAGTCCACAGGCTACACCACAATCGGTAGGGAATTGGTAGAGAGAGTTTCCTTATCAGGAGTTCCTAATGTCAAGGACATTGCTGGCCTAGCCCCTCTCTCTATCCCTACCTAAGGCACACCAGTTTCACTCTTGTCACTCTGAAATTATCCCCAGGAGGGAAGGACAGGGGTAGTCAACATCCCCAGCCTCCCGCTTGTTATGTCATTACAAGTTACAACCACCACAGGAGGCAGGGGTAGGGCACTGGGGGATGACACAAATAAAGGCAAGAACCCCTGAAGAAAGAACTGTTGTAGGCTGGCTTAGGGTAGACTTTGGCCTTGCCTGATCCCTCCTTTCCTCTGCAGATGCTTCATTGCTGTCTATGTGGATTTCTCGACTCCAGAAGAGCTAGGCTGAAGCCAGGGATTGCCTGGCTAGTACACCCAGCTGCTCTTCATTTTCTCATCATTTGCTCCATTGCTTACACTCAAAGCTACAGCAGTGCCAGTGGGCCTTAGTGACCTCCCTGCATCCACACTGATGTGAGGTTGGCCTTTAAACCAGGGCAGCCCATGGAGAAGGAGGCCTGGCAGATAAGCCACATGTTATTCAATGTCTTTTTTTTTTTAAAAAAAAAAGTTTTATGGATGTCTTTTGTTTTTACATCACAATCGTTTTCCAGATATTTTCACCTCCTAATCCATCAATCCACTCCCATTCATTTGAACCCTACTTAATAACAAAGAAAAAAACCAGTTATATAAAACTACCAATTATAATGAACTGGCTGAGGTAGTTATATGCAACACTTTGTTCCTTTATTTCCCATCTCTCTAATGAAACTAGGAAAGAGTGTTTCATTATCTACTCTCTGAAATAAAGCTTGGTCAGCATTATTACAAGTGTTTAGATTCTGGCTTTAATTTAGTGATTTTAAAAAAGTTTTGCATTACTATAGTCATGGTGTATGATTGCTCTGGTTCTGCTTAATCCACTCTGCGTGAGTTCACACAAATATTCCTATTTGTCTTTGAATTCTTTACATTCATCATTTCTTACAATGTAATGACAGTCCATTACATTTATATATACACCACAATATGTTAAGCCATTCCCTAATTAACAGTCATTCACTTTGTTTCCAGATTTTCTTACCACATAAAATGTTGCTATGAATATTTTGGCATTGACAGGGATTTTCTCTCTTACTATGATGCCCTTGGACTTAAAGTAATTTAAAATAGTGACTTAAAGAAAATGAATAGTTAAAAAACCTTTCCCAGACTTCCAAGTAGTTTTCTGGAATGGTTGGGCCGATTCACAAGTCCAACAACAAATATATTCATGTACCTCTCTTCCTACATCTCTTCATCACTGACTATTTTTGTCTTTTATAATCTTTGCCAGTTTGATGGGTAAAACTTTAGAGTTGCTTTAACTTGCATGAAGAAAGGAAACAAGCATTTATAAAGTACCTATTATATGCCAGGTACTGTGCTAAATACTTTACAAATATTATCTCATTTGATCTGCACAAGAACTCCGAGAAATAGTTGGAATTATCATCCCCATTTTAGAGTTAATGAAACTGAGGGGAACTGACTTGCTTAGGATCACCCAGCCTGTAATTATCTGAGGTGAAATTTGAATGCAGGTCTTCCTGACTCTAGGGCCTGTGCTCTGTCCACTATGGCACCTCACTGCTTCATGATTTTTATTAGTGATTTGAATCATTATTTTGCATATGGAGATCTCTTTCAAATGGGTCACCTACCAATACTATAGGTTCTGTGGCTAGTGATTCCTTCCCTGATGTGAAGACCACATAGCCAAAGTTTCTTCTGTTGAGGCCTTTAGGACAAATCAAATAAAAAAGGAACTAAACCGGTGAAGTCCAAGTTTTAAATCACTTCTTTCTGTTTTGCCATTTGTCCCGGTTTATAACAAACAGGATGCTAAGAAATTGTAAAGACAGAATGTCTCTCTTTTTGTTCCAGGGTGTTACCCACAGCATGAGAATCTGTCCCACTCACTCAGAACAGAAGACAGCACACTATGCCATCCCTTGACAATCATTTTGAATGTGTTTGTGTTTTAGTTTTGTGAGGAAAAAGCCCAAAAAGCATTGAGCAAGACTTGTGTGTCTGCCTGTGGGCATGTTTTAAAATAACTCTGACTGTTTCATTAATCATATTTATTTCTGGCTAAATATGAACCATTCCATTGCTGCAATCCTGAGGCTTCTTTTTTTCTTATGAGTAGAAGGACGGCGTAGTAGAGATTCTCTCTCATTCACATTACTGCACTACCTTTTTATGTTTAATATTTCCAAGCTATGAAATAAGATATAAGACATATAAGCTATAGATGTGACATTTTTTGTTTAAATGTTTTTGTGGAGTAGCTCCCTCTTTTTCTTGTAGGGAAAGCTCATTTCACGAGAAGGGGTCAGATTACAGGACAAACCACATTTGAGACTTTTTTGGTTATGGTTTTTCTAACACTTTAATGAGCAAATGTCATAACTGACTATTATGAATAGGTTCTAGAGAATGTTTCCTGATTACTTCTAATTCCATGTATGTGATACACATAATAGAGAATGAGTTCCATTTGGCATTTGCAAAATTACAGGAAGCCACATCTCTGAAGATATTTAAAACTAGACTGTTCCCACTGAATGTACTATCAGGAACCATTTTTACAAAAAGCTCCTGAGGGGCTGGGGCAAGATGACCTAATAAACTTCTATATCTATGAATTTTGCTTCTGTGGATCTGTGATGACATGAGATTTTTTTCTCTTTCTGTTACATGAGCATAGAAAAAGCAATGTTTCAGAAGGGTAAGATCTAAGTATAGATATAAGGTATGCACACCACAGCAATAGCTGGGCCTTGCCATCTATCAAAGAAGCAAATTCCATAGGGATTTGAGGTTGGGATTGTGGGTAGTATTGATGGCTGACACTCCATTTTGACTAAAAGGAGAAGCACTTGATCTGAAAGGTTAACCCCTTCAGGAATTGCTCCTTCCTTATTCCACAATTTTTAATAATCAAGCTGCCATACTGTGACAGCATCACAGAGCCATATACTCTATGATAACACTGACATCAAGACCTATTACTCCAAATAATCCTACCACATGCGTTGGACATCAAGCATCCTGTTTCAAAGCAGGTTTCCCAGGTGTCGGTTGCCTGATGGGCAAAGTTTGGAAGTCTAGCCACCCCCACTAAACGTGGAGTCACCAGAGTGCCTGGGAGTGCTTACCTATCAAGTTGTCCCTCAATCTCCCCTTTCTGAAATTTCGTGGAGGTGAGGGGAGAGTTTAAATGTCTTCCCATGGTTGTTACCCTTTAAACTTAGTCTTTAAGGCAGATTGGTATAGTAAAGAGAGTTGGATTTGAAATCAGAGGATGAAGATTCAAATGTTGGTTCATGTACTCACTACCTTTGTGATCTTGGGTAAGTCAATTTCCTTATCTTGAAAATTAGGAGACTGAACTACATGACTTCTAAGCTCCAAATATCTGATTCTGCAGTCATTTCATCTGTGCCACCCCTTACTTCTTTTTCCTTGAAGTAATTAGTATGAGAGTCATGTGAGAACCCATCCCTAAGTGACTGGACTTTGTGAAAAGTATTAGGAATCCTTGAGAGAATAATGGGCTCTTTTACCCCTGGGTTCCTGGCTCTCTCAGCTGGAAAGCAAAGGTTTCATTTCCTTCACTAATTTATTTTTCCTTTCAGTAATAGTGAGCCTTATCCCCCTGCACTCCTTCCCTTCCTCCCTCCTTCATTAACTAACAACAAATGGATGTAACATTCCTGGAAAAGTTCAAGATAATATGAGATTAAAATAAAAGATTATCTATTGAGGCAGGACATTAAGACCAAAGGACTAGTGGCCTCAGCAACCTTTTTGTAGGACCTGGGCAATTAATGAAATCCATCACCATACCCACAGTCACTCCTCATATTCATATAAGTATTGTGCATTTTTCAAATTGCATTTACTAATGGCATACATACATCCTAGCATTTTGAAGTCCCAAGGATCAGAGGTCACCTAATGCAATCCCCTCATTTTTCAGATGAGAAATGGAGGCACAGAAAAGTTAAGTGATTTTCCAAGATCATATGGGTAGTGCAAATCAGAACGAGGGTTCAAATGACTCCAAATTCAGTATTATTTCCCTCAGTTGGCACTTAATCATTTGATCCTCACAACAACTCTTGAGAGAGAGTTACTGTTATGGTCCCCATTTGACAGTTAATGAAACTGAGGGGAACTGGTTAAGTGACTTGCCTAGAATCAGATCACCCAGCTTATGAGTATCTGAGGTGGAATCTGAACTCAGGTCTTCCTGACTCTAGGGCCTGTGCTCTGTCTACTGTGGCACCTTACTACTTCATGATTCTTGAAGCATTATTTTAACTTTTTATGCATATATATCTTATCTCATCTCTCCAACTTGGGATCGCTAGGCGGCACGGAGGATAGAATGTTGGGAATGGAGTCAAGAAGACCTGAGTTCAAATGTGACCTCAGATACTTGTTAGCTCTGTGACCCTGGGCAAGTTAATTAACTTCTGTTTGCCTGTTTCCTCATCTGTAAATTAGGGCTAATAACAGCACCTTCCTTGCAAGGTTTTTACAAGGATCAAATGAGTTAATAATTGTAAAGGGTTTAGCACAGTATCTGGCGTATAGTAATCACTATATAAATGTTAACTATTATTAACTAAATTATAAACTCCCAGAGGACAAGGATTGTACCACATTCTTCTTTGTAATGAGTACAGTTGTTCTTCAGTTGTGTCTAACTCTTCGTGGCTCCATTTGGGGTTTTTCTTGGCAAAGATACTAGAGTGGCTTGTCATTTCTTTCTCCAGCTCATTTTACAGATGAAGAAACTGAGGCAAACAGGGTTAAGTGACTCCCCAAGGCCACACAGCTAGTAAGTGTCTGAGGTCACATCTGAACTCAAATCTTCCTGCCTCCAGACCTGGTGCTCTACACACTGAGCCACCTAGCTGTCTCCTAGCTGAGCACAAATCCCAGTACAAATTAATACTTCAAATAGTTAGGGTTTAGCTGTTTTTTTTAATGACTTTCTTTCACCTTTATTATTGTTGTTGTTTGTCAGAACATGGACCTATGATTTCATTATTATAGGAAACTTCCCTAACCAATGTGGATCAGTACTTGTTCTGCAAATTATAATCAGAGTTGCCTGGGGCACTCAGAGGTTGACTTGCAAACAGCCCATGTGAAGTCACTTGCGATTTGAATCTTAGGATCTTTGGGATCTTTCTACCTCTGAGGCTGGTTCACCATACATCTTGCTATGTCTTTCTTTTCAATAAATATTCTTGCCTCACAATATCCCAGTGAGATAGGTGTGTCCATTTTTATTAGAGTTTTAAGGATGAAGAAACTCAATCTCAGCAAAGGTCAAACAGCCACCACCTAGATTAGAACCAAGGTCTCCTAATGATTGCCATTGTGCTTTCCTCCACACTAGACATCCTAGCAGAACTTCTGTCTCTCTATAACATAGGACAGACCCCAAGAAAAACTGGCTGAAAACTTTGCCTTTGTGTCTGCTGCTGCCCCAGCCCCAAAATGAATTAACTGTAGGTTTAAATAAAAACATACTCATTTCTTTACTTTCCAAGAGCATTTGTAACCACCAGCAGCCACCACAATGAAAAACCCACAGGAAGAAACTTTTCAAACATGGCTATGTTGTGGCTCAGTGAGTGGTTTCAGTTTCTTGGATATTTATTAGATTCACTTAAAAGGCATTCATTGTCCTGAGGCATCTGAGGATGCCACTGAACACTGTGGACCAAAGCTCCCATTCAAGAATCTAGAATTCCCTAGAATGCTTGGTGGAAAAAAAAGAGCTCTAACCACTGCAGAGGAGCCATTTTGAAAACTAAGCTATTTTCCAAACTATACTTATCTCTAGGTTGACATCTGCACAGTTGGAGGGTGTATTTGAGTGGATGCGAGCACAGATCCATTGTCACATTTACGTATCTGTGCTTGCAACAGTAACTTCATAGGCTTCAGTACATACCCAAGAGAAGGCAGGATGTGAGGTAGATGCCTCATGTACATTTCACATATTTTGGAATTCAGGGTTTTTAAAAATAGAATAGAATTTATTCCATGGGACCTTGAGGGTTCTTTTAAAATGAAATGTGCCAGTAAGTATGTTTAGATTTAGTTTCCTCACCTGTGAGTTCTAGTCCCTAGGTGTGGTCCGGTGGAAAAGCATTCTAAATTTGGTGGTAAAGCACCCAGTTTCAGATCCTGTCTCTGTGCCTTTCTACTTGTATTTCTATAGGCAATAATTTAGCCCCTCTGGTTCTTACTTTCCTCATCTGTAAAATGAGGGGTTTGGACTAATGAACCTCTGAAGTCTCTTCCATCTTTATATCTACATTTGGGAAAGTGTATTTTAATTGTTGTTCAGTTGTTTCAGTCATGTCTGACTCTTCATGACCCCTTTTGGGGGTTGTCTTGGCAAAGATACTAGAATGATTTGCCATTTCCTTCTCTATCTCATTTTATAGATGGAGAAACTGAGGCAAACTGGGTTAAGTGACTTGCCCAGGGTCACACAGCTAATAAGTATCTGAGGCTGGATTTTAACTTGAGTCTTCCTGACTCCAGGCCTGAGATTTTCTCAGGGTGAATTGTAATTTATTTGTGAATTTCTAGCCACTGGAAATATCCAACCCCTATAGCATGCTTGCTGATCCATAGAAATGTCATAACATGAAATCCTCCAGAATTCCCCATTCTGCTTTAGGTAAAGGCAAAGAAAATAAAAAACTTGATGGGAATGGGGGGGCAGGGAATGCTGACTCCCTCAAAAGCCCAATTAGTTGTGTTTAAAATAATGTAAACATGAATTTCTGTCTTAAATTTCTAATTTGATGACTGAGAGAGGGAAGCAATGGTGATTGTTTTAAAATTTTCATTAATTTACATATTCATTCATATTAAAATCTGTCGTCATTCCTCAAGGTGGAAGTATAGATCCATTGCACATGAAAATCTATCCTGTGCTCACCATTTCCATTTTTTAAGGTTTTTGCATTCTATCTTTATAGAGCCAAATTTAGCTTGGTAGCCAATTTCTCCTAGTATACTTTGAACTCATTTAATAGCTAGAACCTCACCTGGTGTTCATTGTCACTATATTGCTTATTATCAACGAAAGAGAAGAAATTTCGTAGGGAGATTAAGAACCCTTGGCTCTTTGATTTCTCTCTTATTTCTCCAAATGGTGCTATAGTAGCACATTGTGGAAATAAAGGAATTCAGGGGACATTCGGGAAATTTTTTGCCACTATACTACATTAAAGTGAATTCAGTTCTTCACTGAGTGGAGAAGTAAATGGGTAGAAGAGAGAAAAAGTGATTTTTCATAAACGTCACAATGGGAAAAACTCCAGTAACTTATTAAAAGTATTGTCTTGTCACAGAGATTCTTAGCCTGCAATGTGTGAACTTGTTTAATACACACACGCACACGCGCGCACACACACACACACATTATATGTAATATATATAAATACAATACATATATATTTTGATAACTGTATTTCAGTATAGTTGTTTCCCTTTGTTACCCTAATGTATTTTATTTTATTCACTTGAAACCATTATTCTGAGAAAGGGCCCATGGGCTTTCCTATACTGTCAGAGCCATTAGTATCCTACCTCTATAGAAAAAAAAGTATGCAAGAAAAACTTTTAAGTTTAATCTGCTTCATAACATTTTCTCTATCACCTTCTTAAGTTTATACAATCAGCTAATCTATAGTCAAGCCCTGATTTGTAGCTTTTGCCTATTGCCATGATGTAAAGGCTTATATTGAAAATTTAAGTCCAGACTTCTCAACCTACAAATGCCAAAGACCATGGAGCAGGTTAGTGGGAAAACTGCTAGATTGGGGTGAGAGCGGTTTGGCCCCAGGTGGCGAAGGTTGACCTGGCCAGTGGCTGCATCAACAGCAGCAGCAGGAAGGTCCTGCTGTTGCTTCCAGAGCTCCGGTCGCAGCTGCTTCTGGGAGTCCCTGGCTCACACAGTGGGAGGAAGCAAGCAGTGAATCAGAGCAGGAGTGCAAGGAGTGCTTTGCTGGTGCAGAGGCAGGTTCTCTTGTTTGCTGTGCTTGGATCTGGATCATGGTCCTGGTTGGCAGTTGTTGGGGGAGGAGGAGCACTGCTGTGGCAGAGCTTGTGGTGACAGCAGAGTAGAAATAGCTCTGAAAACAGCAGTGTAGCCCCTAAAGTTTGGGATAAAGTACTCTCTACTCTACAGTCATGCCCTGACGAAAAGCTGAAGGGTCAAGTGGTTGGCTGGGAACATGAACAGGCAGCGAGAATGGAATCAGACTAGAGAATCTTTTTTTGGTGACAAAGAAGATCAAAACATACAGCCAGAAGAAGTCAACAAAGTCAAAGAGCCTACATCAAAAGCCTCCAAGAAAAATATGAATTGGTCTCAGGCCATGGAAGAGCTCAAAAAGGATTTGGAAAAGCAAGTTAGAGAAGTAGAGGAAAAATTGGGAAGAGAAATGAGAGGGATGCAAGAAAGTCATGAAAAACAAGTCAATGACTTGCTAAAGGAGATCCAAAAAAATATTGAAGAAAATAACACCTTAAAAAGTAGACTAACCCAAATGTCAAAAGAGCTCTAAAAAGCCACTGAGGAGAAGAATGCCTTGAAAGGCAGAATTAGCCAAATGGAAAAGGAGGTCCAAAAGACCACTGAAGAAAATACCACCTTAAAAATTAGATTGGAGCCAGTGGAAGCTAGTGACTTTATGAGAAACCAAGGTATTATAAAACTGAAACAAAAGAATAAAAAAATGGAAGACAATGTGAAATATCTCATTGGAAAAACCACTGACCTGGAGAATAGATCCAGGAGAGATAATTTTAAAATTATTGGATTACCTGAAAGCCATGATCAAAAAAAGAGCCTAGACACCATCTTTCAAGAAATTATCAAGAAAACTGCCCTGATATTCTAGAACCAGAGAGTAAAATAGAAATTTAAAGAATCCTCTGATCACCTCCTGAAAAAGATCCCAAAAAGAAAACTCCTAGGAATGTTGTCACCAAATTCCAAAGTTCCCAGGTCAAGGAGAAAATACTGCAAGCAGCCAGAAAGAAACAATTTGAATATTGTGGAAACATAATCAGGATAACACAAGATCTAGCAGCTTCTACATTAAGAGATTGAAGGGCTTGGAATATGATATTCCAGAGGTCAGAGGAGCTAGGATTAAAATCAAGAATCACCTACCCAGCAAAAGTGAGTATAATGCTCCAAGGCAAAATATGGATTTTCAATAAAATAGAAGACTTTCAAGCTTTCTCAATGAAAAGACCAGAGCTGAATAGAAAATTTGACTTTCAAATGCAAAAATCAAGAGAAGCATGAAAAGGTAAGCAAGAAAGAGAAATCATAAAGGACTTATTAAAGTTGAACTGTTTTGTTTACATTCCTACATGGAAAGACGATGTGTGTAATTCATGAGGCCTTTCTCAGTATTAGGGCAGTTGAAGGGAATATACATATATATAGACAGAGGGCACAGGGTGAGTTGGATATGAAGGGATGCTATCTAAAAAAAATAAAATAAAATTAAGTGGGGAGAGAGGAATATATTGAGAGAGAGAAAGGGAGAGATAGAATGGGGTAAATTGTCTCACATAAAAGTGGCAAGGAAAAGCACTTCTGTTGGAAGGGAAGAGGGGGCAGGTGAGGGTGAATGAGTGAATCTTATTCTCATCGTATATGACTTGAGGAGGGAATAACATACTCACTCAATTGAGTTTCTTACCCCACAGGAAAATGAGGGGAAGGGGATAAAAAAGGGGGGGTGATAGAAGGGAGGGCAGATAGGGGGAAGAGGTAATCAAAAGCAAACACTTTTGAAAAGGAATAGGGTCAAGGGAGAAAACTGAATAAAGGGGGACAGGATAGGTTGGAGGGAAATATAGTTAGTCTTTTACAACATGAGTATTGTGGAAGTGTTTTGCATACACGTGCAGCCTATGTTGAATTGCTTGCCTTCTTGGGGGGGTGGTTGGGAAGGGAAGAGGGGAGAGAATTTGGAACTCAAAGTTTTAAAAGCAGATGCTCAAAAAAAAGTTGTTTTCATGTACAATTAGGAAATAAGACATGTATAGAGAATGGGGCATAGAAATCTATCCTGCCCTACAAGAAAGTAAGGGGAAAGGGGTTGGGGAGGGAGTGGGGTGACAGAAGGGAGGGCTGACTGAGGAATGAGGCAATCAGAATATATGCCATCTTGGAGTGGGAGTGAGAGTAGGAATGGGGAGAAAATCTGTAACTCAAAATTTTGTGAAAATCAATGTTGAAAACTAAAATATTAAATAATAAAATATGAAAAATTAAAATTAAAAAATGTTTAAAAAAGAAAATTTAAGAGACAAGTTTTACATGACTTCATATATATAAATATATATATGTATGTATATATAATTGATATAATATTACTTGCCTTCTCAATGGGTAGAGGAGAGGTGGGATGGAGGAAGAAGTTTTAGAACTAAAAAAAATTTTAATGAATGTTAAAAATAGGGCAGCTAGGTGGCATAGTGGATAAAACACTGTGCCTGGAGTCAGAAGAACCTGACTCAGGTACTTCCAGCCTCAGATACTTCCTAGCTGTGTGACCCTGGGCAAGTCATTTAACCCTGACTGCCTCCAAAAAAAAAAGAATGGTAGAAATAATGTTGATATTGAAAATTTAACTTATTTATCAGTTAGTTGCACCAAAAATGTTTTCCTTTTGGTATTTTTTAAAATAACTACCCAAAGAGATTATACCAAAATATAATCAAATAGAGCACTAGTCCTGGAGTCAAGAAGACCTGAGTTCAAATCCAGCCTTAGACACTTCCTAGTTTTATGACTGTGGGAAATTCACTTAACCCTGTTTGCCTCAGTTTCCTCATCTGTAAAATGAACTGGAAAAGGAAATGGCAAACACCTCCAGTGTCTTTACCAAGAAAACCCCAAATGGGGTCATGAAGCATCAGACTTGACTGAAATGACTCAACAGCAATTACCAAACAGTAATGACTACCTCCAAACATGCTGTATTCAACCACACAGGGTCTAGAGAGAGGGGGAACCTGTTAGTCTACAACCTTTCCACCCCCCAGCCTTCTATGTTTATTTTTCACAATATTTAGCTGAGGTAATAGTAGGTATATGGCAGGTTAGTGCCAACCCTGAATCTAGACTAAATTAAGATCAGGTCCCTACCTTGATTTGCAGGGTTTTTATTCTTTTCTCTGTCTCTCTCTGTCTCTGTCTCTGTCTCTCTCTCTCTCTTTCTCTCTCTCTCTCCCTCGCTCTCCCTTCTTCCCCCCCCCACTCCCCCCTCCAAAGTTCACAGGATTCCTGAAGGTACTTGGCAGTGACATTTGACATATTTGTGAAAACTGGTTAGTTTTTGGTTGTACTGCTTGATTGTCGAGTTCTAAATAGTGTGAATGATTCTGCCAGGCTCTCTCTGCGTCCCTTAAACAATTGTCTGGAGCCAGCATATCATCCAAAGGCTCCTGGCGATCTTCACGCAGAGTAAAGTCAAATTTGTCATGTTTTTTCTTATACACAGGAAATAACGAGAGCTTTCTTAGACTTTTTTCCTCTTACTAGCTGTCTGTGTTTCCTCCATTGGCTTTACAGTTTGGTCTTAACAAGTTCACTGTGTTTGGCTTTCTTTTTTAACTGTTGTGCAAACTGTTCTCCAATTAAAATAAGCAAACCCAGGGTTGTTTGGAGGTATGATTTTTGAAAAAATAAATACATTCTCTGTGGATTAAAATCAGACACAATAGAGGGAGATATCAACTTTGCTTTAATCATAGTCAATTCTTACATGGCAGGAAGCTTTTTTAGTTCAGGGTTTCAAAGAGAGGGCATTCAGAATTGGAATTTAAACCTTGCTCCTTTGATTTCTGAATGAATGAGATATGATATTACCCTACTGGTCCACAGTCCACTTCCTTCCAAGCAGACCTAACCGCCCTACTGTCTTTCTCATAACATTATCTGCGAAGACTTCTAAAAGAAGTTGTAAACTTCAGGTTGATGTAGTTTCATCCTCTGGCCTTAGCTTCAAATTCTATCTCTTTTTCCCTGTGTACAATTCTCTAGCACAGAATCACTGAATTTCAGAGTTGGCGATTACCTAAGTAGTGACCAGACCCAAGCCATTGCTGGGAAAACATTTCTTCTGAGTTGGTGCTCCTTGCATCATTGTCCTCGCTCAGGTTCTCCTCAGGTAAGAATTCGTCAGAGAGTTCTTTACTTTCTTATATCACTACATTTCTTCCCATTGCTTCCACGGTCAGTTTTTTTTTTTCAGTGATGTCTGACTCTTTGTGACCCATCTGGGGTTTTCTTGGCAAAGATACTGCAGTGGTTTGCCATTTCCTTCTCTAGCTTATTTTACAGATGAGGAAACTGAGGCAAACAGCTGTGTAGAGTCACACAGCTAGTAAATGTCTGAGGCAGGATTAGATCCCATGAAGATTAGTCTTCCTGATTCCAGGCTCCATCCTCTATTCACTGCACCACCTAGCTGTCTTTGCTTCCATCCCCACTCCCAAAATCAACATCCACTTTACTGCTAACAGTTTCCTCTTTCATTTATGTGAACTGTCTGAGATGATGTCTTGCATGCAGGCCACTACATCCTGGATCCAGTAGACCCCCTTCCTTCCTCCTTCTTTCATTGGGTTTGTTGTTTTTCTGTCTAGTACTGGTTAGTCACCCATAGCTCCAAAAGAGCAAATACAGGTAGGGGCAGAGCCTTTGTTGTCCTTGATTTTATTTACCTAAGGGTGCTGCCTACCCTTTGTATCCTTGAGTAAACATTAAATGCTATATCCTGTCGAGATCTAAGGATTAGTAACAGAATCTCCAGAGGACTGGGTTGGCTTTGAGTGGCTGCTCTGCCAGGCTGCGCCCAGATTTTGCCCTAAGCCTTTGACTCTTCCCTGGAGAAATCCCCGCTCACTGGATTGGCTGGTTCACTTATGCCTCCCCTGGGGACTTTGGTTTAGGGCTGAAGGGTGGGACCTCTACTAAGCTTTCCCTTTCTCTTAAATCCTTAAAAAATGGAAGTATTTTATTTCTCAAACCCTTGAAAACAAGTTGGATGGTTTCATTTACGTATCAGTTGAGAAAGTCAAACCAATTCTGGGGCTTTTTTTAAATTCAGGGTTACTCTGAACATAGACATCAAATTGACTGTCAAATATCATACCATATGTCAGAAGTGTTGCTCCACCAAACACCACCATCTTGTACATGTGCTAGATTAAGTCACACTATCTTAAAAGTCTATCCAAGAAGTGAAAAGAAAGCATATCTCTCTCCCTTCTTTGCAGAAGTGACAGACTATAGGTGTGGAATTCTGCATGTGGTTTCAAATTTAGTTAAAGTGGTAGTTTTGCTGAACTGTCTCCTTTCTATTCTTTTTCCTTTGTTTGGCCCCTGGAGAGGGCCCAAAGCAGGGGGAAATATCTGTGGTTGTTGTTCAGTCCTGTCCCACTCTTTGTGACCCCATGGACCATACTCTTCATTGGCAAAGATACTAGAGTGGTGCCATTTCTTTCTCCACTGGATTAAGGCAAACAGAGGTTAAGTGACTTGCCCAGGGTCACACAGCTAGTAAATGTCTGAGGCCAGATTTGAATTCAGATCTTCCTGACTCCAGGCCCAGAGTTCTATGTACTGAGGCATCTAGCTACCTCTAGGGGGACATATGAAAACAAACCATATAAAACATATAAACATACAAACATATAAACAAAAAACCATATAAAACAAACATATAAAAGCCAAAGATATCTTTTAAAGAATGTCACTGTTATATGGGTGAATATGTTTACCTACAGGGACCACTAAAGGGATAAGGCCTGGAAGTTTCAAGTGCCTGCTTTCCATTACTACAAATCTCTTCTCTCTCTCTCTCTCTCTCTCTCTCTCTCTCTCTCTCTCTCCTTTCCCCCTTCTACCTCCCTCTCTCCCTTCTTCCCCATTTCCTCTTTTTCCTCTCTCCTCTCCCTTCTCTCTTCCCATCTTGTTCCTCTCCCATCTCTGTTCCCACCTTTCCCCTTCCCACTTTCTTTCCCCTTTCTACCTTTTTGCTCTCTCCTTTTTTCCTCCCGTTATTCTTGCCCCCTGCCCCTTTTCCCCCTCACTGACTCCCTTTCCCTCCCTCAAAGCTCTCTCTCAACTCATGCTGTTTGCTGTCTTTTAATGTTCCCTCCTGCCAGGTAAAAGGGACTCAGGTAGATATAGTTCTGAATCACAAGCTGTACAATAGTACTTAGTGTTTTCCAGCTTCAAAGTGCCTTCTCAGTGAAGGCTAATTAATGCTAAGGGCCCTCCCAGAGTGGGAGAAAAGTACCTGGGAGACTACCCAAGATGGGATTTGATAGAGTCCAAGCTAGAATTTGGCACCAGAAAGTCTTGATAATTGGCCTGGTGCTTTAACTGTTATACTTTTCCTCTCGCTTTATTTACCTTTGTCTTCCCATTTCAATTTTTCCTCTACCCTGCACCTTTCTCTCTGCTTTTTGCTTGTCTCACCGCTCTGTCTGGGTGTGTATGATATTGCCCAAGTACCTACCCAATCCCCATCTTATTTTTTTTTCTAACTAGCCATAGGAACAGGCTTATTTCCTAAGCATATCAGAAGGCTGATGGTCACAGCCTGATCTGCAGATTGTTAACTACTTTGGGCTGCTTGTCAAAGAAGGGTGCTATGTAAGCGGAAATGATGTTTTAATTTTTGCATTATCCTTCCTGCCACAAGTTGAGTTGCCTATAGTATTTTCTAGGGAAACTGCTTAGAACAGAAGACTGGGAGATGATGTCACTATTCTCTGCTTTATAGACAAAGGCTGTGAGAAAGAGGGGAGGGGAGCAAAGAAAGAGGATGAATACATGAAGGAAGGAGAAACAGGGGAAAGGGGGTTATATGGTGTGTGTGATGTCATCGGATGCTTCCAAAGTAGAGTAAATTTAATGGTTTAAACTTGGCTCTACATTTGGCTGTATTATAGCATCTCCTGTGGTGTCATTGAAGCTATGGCCAAGAAAGGTAATCATTTTCCTTGGATAGGGGTAGGGGTGAATATTTTCTTCCTTTCCATCCCAATTGTAGTAAGGCAGCATAGAAGAAAATGTGGACAGATCTCTATAAAGTCTACCAAATTCCAGTTCAGAAACTTTAAATTATTCATAGCTCTTATAACATCGTACACTCTCCACTCAAAAGAAAAAAGTTGATTTTGATTCTAGTGTTTATGAGAAGCACAGAGGTAGCGCCTCATTTTATTATTAATGATCAGGGCTCAAATTATCCTAAATGACGAGTTTTTAATTTTGTACTAATTAGTAAAGTCTAGATTTGTGATATAACTGCTGGGGTTTGGCTAAAATCCAACTACAATATGTTTAGGGCTTTTTCCCCCTACCCCTCTGGTGTCCTTCTGTTAATGTGTTAATTGATTTCATTTTGATTTGAGCCTTATTTATGTACGTTATTTATGCACCTTTCCTCTAGCTTGGGAGGTGGGTGGGGGATTTTTCTTCACTCTGTCTCTGCTTCAGGGTCACTTTGACTTTAAAAACTGAAAGTCTTTTTTTGTAAATAGTATTTTATTATTCCAATTACATGTACAGATAGTTCTCAACAATCATTTTTATAAGATTTTGAGTTCCAAACTTTTCCTCCCTCCCTCCTTTTCTCCCTCCCTTCCATCCCCCTTCCCCAAGATGGCAAGCAATCTGATATAGGTTATACATGTGCAATCATGTAAACATATTTCCACATTAGTGGTGCTGTAAAAGAAGGAACAGAATAAAAGGGAAAAGCCACAAAGAAACAAAAAACAAAAAAAGTGAAATAGTATGCTTTGGCCTGCATTCAGACTCCATAGTT
This sequence comes from Trichosurus vulpecula, assembly GCF_011100635.1. Classification (NCBI taxonomy): domain Eukaryota; kingdom Metazoa; phylum Chordata; class Mammalia; order Diprotodontia; family Phalangeridae; genus Trichosurus; species Trichosurus vulpecula. Next base: position 423,466,088 of record NC_050574.1, read on the forward strand.
CTTTCTTTGGATGTGAATAGCATTTTCTATCATGAGTCTTTTGGGAGTGTCTTGGATCATTGTATTGCTGAAAAGATGTAAGTCAATCATAGCTGATCATGCACAATGTTGCTGTTACTGTGCACAATGTTCTCCTGGTTCTGCTCACTTCATTCAGCATCAGAAAGACTTATGTCTGCAGATTTTTCTGAAATCTGCCACTCATCATTTCTTATAGCACACTAGTATTCCATTACATTCATATACCACAACTCGTTCAGCTATTCTCCAATTGATGGGCATTCCCTCAATTTGCAACTCTTTGTACCATAAAAAGAGCTGCAATAAATATTTTTGTACCTGTAGTCCTTTTCCCTTTTTTATGATCTCTTTGGGATACAGCCCTAGAAGTGGTATTGCTAGATCACTGTTTAATTGCACTCTATGTAGTTCTAAATTGCACTCTAGAATTGTTGGATCAGTTCACAACTTCACCAACAATGCATTAGTGTCCCAATTTTCCCAGATTTTCTCCAATATTTATCATTTTCCTATTTTGTCATATCAGCCAGTCTCATAGTATGAGATGGTACCTGAGAGTGTTTTAATTTGCACTTCTCTAATCAATAGTGATTTGGAGCATTTTTTTCATATGACCATAGAGAGCTTTAATTTCTTCATCTGAAAACTACCTACTCATATCCTTTGACCATTTATCAATTAAGGGATGATTTGTATTCTTATAAATTTGACTCAGTCCTTTGTATAGTTGAGAAATGAGGCCTTTATCAGAGACACTTGCTGTAAAGATTGTTTCCCAGCTTTCCACTTTTCTTCTAATCTTGGTTGCATTGGTTTTGTTTGTGCGAACCCTTTTTAATTTGATGTAATCAAAATCATCCATTTTGCATTTCATAATGTCCTCTATTGTTTGATCATAAATTCTTCCTTTCTCCATATATCTGACCGGTAAACTACTCTTCGCTCTCCTAATTTGCTTATTGTATCACCCTGTATGCCTAAATCACGTAGCCTTTCTGATCTTATCTTGGTATATAATATAAGATGTTGATCTATGCCTACTTTCTGCCATACTATTTTCTAGTTTTCTCAGCAGCTTTTGTCAAATGAGTTCTTATCCCAGAAGCTGAAGTCTTTGGGTTTATGGAAGAGTAGATTACTGTAGTCATTTCCTACTGTGTCTTGTGTGCCTAATCTATTCTACTGATCTACCACTCTATTTCTTAACCAGTATCAAATAGTTTTGATAATTGCTACTTTATAATATAGTTTTAGATCTGGTATGGCTAGGCCACCTCCTTTGCATTTCTTTTATTAATTCCCTTACTCTTTTTGAACTTTTGTCTTTCCAGATGAATTTTCTTCTTATTTTTTTCTAGCTCTATAAAATAATTTTTAGTAGTTTAATTAGTCTGTCACTGAATAAGTAAATTAATTTAGATAAAATTGTTATTTTTATTATATTAGCTCAGGGTACCCATGAGCAATTGATATTTTTCCAGTTGTTTAGATCTAATTTTATGTGAGTGAAAAGTGTTTTGTAATTCTGTTCATATAGTTCCTTGCCTTGGCAAGTTTATTCACAAATATTTTATATCATCTACAGTTATTTTAAATGGAATTTCAGTTTAAATTTAAATTTTAAATGGAATTTCTCTTTTTAATCTCTTTCTGCTGAGCTTTGTTGGTAATATATAGAAATATTGATGATTTGTGTGGATTTATTTGATATCCTTCAACTTTGCTAAAGTTATTATTCCAAGAAGTTTTTTAGTTGATTCCATAGGATTCTCTAAGTATACCACCATACCATCTGCAAAGAGTGATACTTTTTGTTTTCACATTGCCTATTCTAATTCCTTCAATTTCTTTTTCTTCTCTTATTGCTAAAGCTGACATTTCTAGTACAATATTGAATAATGGTGGTGATAATGGACATCCTTGTTTCACTCTGAAACCCTAGGGAAATTGGTCTAGAATTTACTTTCTCTGCTTTGGCTCTTCCTGATTTAGGTATAAGCACTGTATTTGTGTCATAAAAGAAAACTGGTAATACTCCTCCACCTATTTTTCCAAAAGGTTTATATAGTACTGGAATTAACTGTTCTTTAAATGTTTGGTAGAATTCACTTTTAAATCCATCTGACTCTGGAGATTTTTTCTTAGGGAGTTCACTGATGGCTTGTTCAATTTCTTTTTCTAAAATGGGGTTATTTAAGTATTTTATTTCTTCTTCTGTTAATCTGGGCAATTTATATTTTTGTAAATATTCATCCATTTCACTTAAATTGTCAGATCTATTGGCATACAGTTGGGCAAAGTAGCTCCTAATTATTGTTTTGATTTCCTATTCATTAGTGGTGAATTCACTCTTTTCATTTTTGATACTGGTAATTTATTTTTTTCTTTATTTTTTAAATCAAATTAACCAAAGGTTTATCTATTTTATTGGGGTTTCTCCCCATAAAACCAGCTCTTAGTTTTATATATCAATAGTTTTATATATCAATAGTTTTCTTACTTTCAATTTTATTAATTTCTTCTTTGATTGTTCAGAATTTCTAATTCGATGCTTAATTGGGGATTTTTAATTTGTTCTTTTTCTAGCTTTTTTAGTTGCATGCCGAATTCATTAACCTGCTCTTTCTCTATTTTATTCATGTAATCATTTAGAGAGAAAAATTTTCTCCTAAGTACTGTTGTGGCTGCATCTCATAAATTTTGGTATGTTGTCTCATTTTTGTTATTCTCTTTGTTGCAATTATTGATTGTTTCTATGATTTGTTGTTTGACTCACTCATTCTTTAAGATTAGATTATTCAGTTTCCAATTAATTTTTGACCTATTTTCCCAGAGCTCTTTATTACATATAATTTTTATTGCATCATAGTCTGAAAATGATGTATTTAATTTTTCTGCCTTTCTGCATTTTATTGTGTGGTTTTTATGCCCTAATGCATAGTCAACTTTTCTATAGGTGCCATGTACTGCTGAGAAAAAGGTGTGCTCATTTCTATACCCATTCAGTTTTCTCCAGAGGTCTATCTAATTTTTCTAGAATTCTATTCACCTCCTTAACTTCTTTCTTGTTTATTTTGTAGTTAGATTTATCAAGTTCTAAGAGGGGGAGGTTGAGGTCCCCCACTGATATAGTTTTGGTATTTTTCCTCTAACTTACTTAACTTCTTCTGTAAGAATTTGTATGCTATTCCACTTGGTGCATGTATGTTTAGTATTGACATTACCTCATTGTCTATGGTAAAAGACAATGTAGAAAACAAATTGTTATGGCAAGACACAGTTTCCTTCCTTGTCTCTTTTTATTGGATCTATTCTCGCTTTTGCTTTGTCTGAGATCAGGATTGCTGCTCCTGCTTTTTTTTTTTTCACTTCAGCTGCAGCATTGTATATTCTGCTTTGGCCATTTACCTTTACTCTGTGTGTGTCTCTCTGTTTCAGATGTTTCTTGTAAACATCATATTATAGGATTCTGGTTTTTAATCCCCTTTTCTATCCACTTCCATTTTATGGAAGAGTTCTTGCCACTCGCATCAACAGTTATGATAACTGCATATTTCCATTCATCCTATTTTCTGCCTGTTTATACTTTCCTTTCTCTCTTTCCTTTCACCCTGTCCCCCCTCACCATTTTTTTGCTTCTGACCGCTGCCTTCCTCAATCTGCCCTCCTTTCTATGTGTCCTCTCATTTTATTTTCTCCTTCCCCTCCTAATTCCCTGTTGGGTAAGATGAATTTTTTTACCCAACTAAGTGTGTATGTTATTCCCTCTTTGAGGCAATCTGATGGTTCAAACAATGCTCACCTCCTCCCTTCTTTTTCTTTACTATAATAGGTATTTCATGCCTCTTTGTGTGATATAATTTACCTCATTTTGCCTCCCCCTTTCCTCTTCTTCCAATATAATCATTTTTTAACCTCTTAATTTTTTAATCATCTCATCAAAGTCAACTTATACTCACACCTGCTAAGTATATTCTTTCTAACTGCCCTAATAGACATACAGTTCTTAAGATCTACAAATATTATCTTCTTGTGTAGGGATGTAAACAGTTTAACCTTATTGAATACCATGTTGTTTTTTTCTTTCCTGTTTACCTTTCTATGCTTCTCTTGAGTCTTCTATTTGAAGATCGAATTTTCTGTTCAGCTCTGGTCTTTTCATCAGGAAAGTTTGACAGTCCCCTATTTCAGTGAATGTCCATCTTTTTCCCTGAAAGTTTATGCTCTGTTTTGCTGAGTTGTTGATTCTTGGTTGTAATCTAAGCTCCTTTGCCTTCCAAAATATCATATTCTAAGCCCTCCTATCTTTTAATGTAGAAGCTGCCAATTCCTGCATAATCCTGACTATGGCTGCTTGATATTTTTTTGTTTCTGACTGCCATATTTTCTCCTTGACCTGATACTTCTGGAATTTGGTTACAACATTCCTTGGAGTTCTGTTTTAGGGTATCTTTCAGGAGGTTATTGGTAGATTCTTTCAATGACTCTTTTACCCTCTGGTTCTAGGATATCAGGGCAGTTTTCCTTGATAATTTCTTCACAGATGCTGTCCAGGTTCTTTTTTTTTCATCATGGCTTTTAGGTAGTCCAATAATTCTTAAATTATCTCTCTTGGATTTATTTTCCAGGTCAATTGCTTTTCCAATGAGTTATTTTACATTTTCTATTTCTTCATTCTTTTGATTTTGTTTGATTGGTTCTTGATGGGTCATATAGTCATTAGCCTCTACTGGTCCACTGCTAATTTTTAAGGAATTATTTTCTTCAGTTAGCTTTTGTACCTCCTTTTCCATTTGGCCAATTCTATTTTTTAAGGAGTTGCTTTCTTTGATCAATTTTTGTTCTTCCTTTTCCAAGCTGTTGACTCTTTTTTCATAATTCTCTTACATAATTCTCATTTCCTTTCTCAATTTTTCTTCTATTTCTCTTACTTGATTTTCAAAATCATTTTTGCACTCTTCCAAGAGGACTTTTGGGACTTAAGATCAATTTATTAGAGGCTTCTCATGTAGGCATTTCAACATTGTTATCCTCTTCTGAGTTTGTTTTTTGATCTTCCCTGCCACCATAATAACTTTCTATGGTCAGAGCTCTTTTTTGTTTTTTGATCATTTCAAAAAAATGAGCTCTGCTCCTGAGGGGCAGGAGACATTGCTCCAACTTCTGCATTGGGGACCACAGATCTGATGACTAGCTTTTTGTGCTGGGGTGGTCTGCCCGGGGTGGTCTGTTGTGCTCTGGGTTCTGGGGCTGGCAGTATGCCTCAATCTTTGCAGCTAGAGGGCTCACAGCTGGCCTGCAATGCCACTACCCTGCTAAGCCAGGACCATGGGGCTCAGTTGCTGATCTGTGCTGTGGCTAAGATCCTCCCACTGACTTGCTCGGACACCACCTGCACTGGGCTCTGCTCCCCTTTTACCCAAGTAAGAAAGACCTTTCCTGAAGTCCTTCTAAGTTATCTTGGACTGGAAAATTGTTTTGTTCCATCTTTTTGTGAATTCTGTTACTCCATAATTCTTTTAGAGGCTTGATTTAACATTGTTTCTGAGGGAAACTTGGGAGAGCTTAGGCAACTTCTTGGCTTCTCTCTGCCATCTTGGCTCCTCCCTGACCACAGGATCACTACAAACTCAAGATCATTTACTCAGATTAAATGAACTAATAACTTCAGAGGAATTTGTTGGGCACTTGATAGTTTTAACAAATAAAGTAGATGATTTCTGAATTCTGTTTTCACCCTCCCCCTGTTCTTTCAGGTTTGTTTTATTTAAACCAAGTTCTTTAGACCCTTTAATTTTCAGGACTAACCAGTTTCTAGTCAAAGCTAGGTGTTAAATTCAAAAGGAAATTCATTTGGAAGGATCCATTACATTGCTTAGCTTTATAGAGGAGGCAATTGTATCAGTAAGTCAAGATTCATGACCCTGAAGATGACCTTGAACATGACTGTGTAGGTTGAAATCACAAAGTATAAGACATTCTTTAGGTAGGAGGCAGAGGAAGTATAACATTTATTTAGACACCAGAGGATCAAATTCCAGAACCAGTAGTTCCAATTCAATATAGCAGTAATTCTATTTCAAAACCAGTAAGTTCATCTCAATGTAACAATAAGGAAATTATAACACAGTATTACAGCAAGGAACCAAGTCATCCTGTAACCTTCCCCCTGCTGGGGCCCTCCCATAAACACTCACAAATCCAAACTGTCTGCTTCTCTCCCCTCTCAGTTTTCTGGTCTCCGAAGATCCCTGGTTGCCACTCTCCATTCTGCACTCTCTCTGCAGCTCTGTTGACTCAAAGTTCTTACTCCTTCTCCTTGGGCTGAATTCTGAATTCTGACCTTACAATGGCTACCTTCTGGGTATATATAACTCTTTTCAGGACCTGAGGGCTTCATGCCCAAAGGGTATAGGCTTGGGGCTTAGTACTTAGTAAGTAAAGAGTGTAGGTTTAGGGCTTTTTACCTGGTAAGTAAAGGGTGTAGGCCTGCCTACAAACTTCTAATCAAGCTTCCCTTAACTGGCCCCACCTGAGGCCTATTGAATGGGTGGAAAAGGTCTTTAATCACTGATTGGCATCACAAGGGTGTAGGCCTGCCTCTAATCAAGCCTCCCTTAACTGGCCCCACTTGAGGCCTATTGAATGGGTGGGAAAGATCTTTAATCACTGATTGGCATGACTGCAATGAATTGGCTTCCAATTGATCTTCACCATACTAATTTCCCACTAACTAGCTATGGGACTATAGGCAAGTTACTTAAATAAATTGACCTCCAAGGTTCCTTGAGAATTCATTTCTGCTGTTCCAGTTAAGCAAACTTAATTTCCATCACTTACTTTCACGCCTTCCTTCTCTAGAATGTTCCCCTCCCTAACATTTTTTCTTGCAACCTTCATCTCCTTCAAAACTCGGCTTAAAAGTCACCTAGACAAGGAAACCTTCCCTTTATTAACCTTACCTGACAAATAACTCCTTATCTTCTCATGCCCCTTCACACTTATGTGACCAATTTACACTTGTACTTGCTAATATCTGCCTTGGCAAATGCTTGTCTTTTGGTTCTTACATGCACTCATTCTTGGACCAATGACCATTTCACATGTTTCTTTTCTTAGCTTCAGCTACTTCCTTGTGTTTTCAAGTTGATGTCACATTTTCAGGCATTCCTTTCTTCTCTCCAGTGGAGTGGTTTTCCAGAATCCAAGTTCACAACATGGAAAAAAAAAGCATTGTATAAATAGCAAGTAATTACAAATAGCCCCATCCCTCCATTACCCCCAGAAAGACTAGTAGCACAGCTCCTCACGCTTCCATTTTCTTGTAGTGTGAAACGCTGAGTTACATTTTGAACATAATACAGGCCAACCTCAAATAATGTTGCCTCTGGCCAATGTAGGTTTCCAGCAATGGGGTTAATACATTATTGCCATCTCCCACCTTAACTTTGCTGAACCCAGAGTCACATGGGTTCATTCTTTGGCCCATCACGTGATATTCTTTAATAAATATTTGATGAATGAATAAATGAGTTCTTCTCAACCTCAAACTTCTGACTGTGAAAGCCTATTAACTTTCTTGGGCTGGTGTCCATTGATTCTCAAGAAGTTCAAAGATTTCAGGAGTAAGTGCTGACTTATCTCTCTCTTAAAATGGTAAATTAATGTTTAACATAGTTCCCTTCTTTCTCTACAGAGAAGAATGTTTACTCATTCATTCATTAATTATACAGTGTTTCTCTGTAGTAGAATTGAGTTTTTAAGCTTTGTATTTTCTTAATTGATTGCATTTACAAGCAAATTTATACTGAAAATGGCCTTTTCTCATAGAATCAAATGATTTAGAACTAGAAAGGACCTTAGAGAAAATCTAGTCAAACTCTCCATTTTACAGAAAAGTAAACTGATCCCCATAAAGCTCTGGCAATTTACCCAAAGTCACACAGGTAATGATTGACATAACAAAGATTAGAATTCACATGTTTTGATCCGAAATGAAGGCTCTTTCACCTCTGCCTTTTTGATAGATTCATTCACAGAAATGTGTTAGTGATTTTAATGTATTATCTCAAGTTTAAAATAATTGTGCTATTTTTATCATTCTCTATGTGAAATTTCAACTACGATGTAAAGAGAAGAAAGAAATGAAGTTGTGGGCCAAGAAAGAGGGATAATTATTGTCAAGTTTTTTGGGGGGGCAGGGAACCTTTCTGCTCAATTAATGACTCAGGAGTGTCCTTCTTATATATTGAAGTCTTACCTCTCTGTAATTTTTTTAACTATTGACTGCTTCCTCCTTCTAGAGACTCCATCCTGGTTCTCTTTCTATCTCTTTGACCAATCCTTTGTAGGATCATGATCAATATATTCTCCTTTCTATAGGGGTATACTCCAAGGCTCTATTCAAGACCTTTTTTAATTTTCTATTTGTTCTCATCAGTTCACATGGACTCAACTATCATTTCTATGGAGATGGCTCTGAAATCTAAATATCCAGTCCAAATCTTTCCTCTGAACTCTAGTTATACATCTCAAAATTGCTGCTGAATATTTTCACTATTTTTACTGAGGGTTCCTACTCTACCTCTAAATTATTTTTCTCATACATTGTTAATGATCCAGAATCTCACTATTTCATAATCTCCACTCACAGTCATCTTATTCTCAACATGTCCAAAATAACCCATTATCTCGACTGTCCTCCTTTCTTCACTATTTCTGTTGGAGGCATCACCATTCCTATACCCACCCAGGTATTCTGCTTGACTCTTTCCCTCTCAACCATCATTTCCTGTATCTAATCAGTTCCTAATCTTGTCGATTCTCTCTCCTCCTCATCTACTGAATTCATCTCCTTCCCCTTTTTCGTGTCTTAGTTCATCTATCATCACCTCTAAATTGGACTATTATAGTATTTTCCAAGTCAACCTCCCTACCTTCTCTTCCCTCTCTAAATAATCTATCACACAGTCCAAAATTGGTCCCAATGCCTTTAGAAGAAGACTTACAAAACCTTCTGTTTGGTATATGAAGTCCTTTACAACCTGCTCCAACCTGTATTTCCAGACTGACTTCCTATTACTTCCCCATATGTACTCTACACTTCATCCAAGATGATACATGTTATTTTTCATTGCTTTTTCAAGTGAGATAATTATTATAAAGTGCTTGCCACAATGCCTGGCACATAGCAGGCACTTAATTACTTAATAAATGCTTGTTTTCTTCCTTCTTCCCTCACTTCCTCAACCCTTCTTTCTTCTCCCTCCTCCCTTCTTTCTTTCTTGGAATTGTCCCTCATACTTACAATGCTCTTTCCATTCATCTTTACCTATTGGAACTTCTCATCTCCTTTGAAGACACAGATTAAGTATGGCATCCTTCAAGAGGTCTTTTAAGATTTCCCCAGTTGTTAGTACCCACCCCCAATCACTTTGTATTTATTTTGCACATATTTTGCATGTATTCTGTAATGATCTATCTGTGAAGGTGGTATCCAACTAATAGATGTAAGTCTTTTGATGGTAAAGTCTCACTTCTGTATTTGTATCCGTGGTGTCTAGCTCAGGGGATGATATTTAGTAGGCACTTCATAAAGGCTTATCGATTCATCAGTTGAGCCTTTTATGATGCTTTCACAGGAGTTAAGGATCATCTCCTTTCTGTTTGTTGAAGAGACTGATGAAAAAAAATAACCCTTACTTACCTTGTCTTCTTTCCAAAAAAACAACAGAAATGGATTACATTGCTTCCAGGTATTCCTTAAGGTGTGAAATGCTTGACACCATTTCCTTGAGAAGATCTTTTTAATTGCAAGAGATAACTTTAGAGATCAATCCTTCTTTGAGCTCTCTATTTCTGAGAAGAAACAGAGGCTAGGGAGATTCCCATTTTTATTTTCCCCAAATTATCTCCAGGTGATCAGGCTATGGTGATAGGTTGAAATATGAGTCATAAAATTTTCTTATTGAAATAGCACTGTATGTTTGCCAAGTATAGGGAAAATCAAAGCCTTCTTGTCATGTCTAAGCAAGGCCTAAACAAATAAAGGCTAAAAGGCTGGCCAAAAACAGGGAAGGGGGAAAAGGGGGGAAGAGAGAAGAGGAGGGTGGAGAGATGTGAAACTTGGACATACTCCTCCCAGCCAAACACAAGACTTAGAACTTGAAGGTGAACTGTTGTGGGTTTCTGTGTTTTGTTTTAAGTTTTGGCACTTACTGGTACCTAGGAATTAGAGCTTTGTGGGGAGCACTGTTCTGTGATGGGATAGCTCCCTTTAAATTGGATACCCTGCATAATAAGGTATGAAAGTCAGTGATTACAGGTTTGAACTTGGGCAGAACTGCCTCTGGATGAAGACAGGGCTGTATTTGGGTTGGAAGCAGAGGTAAGAGGTAAGCAGAGTTAGAAGTAAATAATCAGAATCTGTAAGAAATCTGGCCAGTAAATGTACTTTATTGTTTCTCCATGAGTAACTTGACAGGGCACTGCCATCGATGTGGCTATGCCAAAGCAATTGGGTGAACTTTCTTAAAAAAATAATGAAATACAAATATACTGAAGTTAATTTTTGCAGACTATCAGAGTTCAGTGTTGAAACAACAGGAAGGACAAGAAACGATCATTCTCTGCCTATGTGACTTAGTACAGACATTGTTGAACCACCTCATGGATGTGAAGGCCTCTACCCATTTATTTACATTGTGGTGATGAGGTGGGAGTGAGGCCTGTTTCATTTCCAAGGGTTGGGGAGAGGTCAGCAAAGTCCAATGTTTTAAAAGAGGAAGGCGTGGTGATGCCTATAGTTAGCTTCCTTTTCTTGCCAAGCTGATGTCAAAAGGCTTTACCCAGAGATGGGGGCTTTTGTTTGGGGGGATTTGATTGATTTATAGGAGACAATGGTGTGTTGGGTGCTGGGGAGGGGAAGAGGGGGGAAACAGAGCAGCCAGACCCAGGAGCACACGACTGCTGAATCAGGGCTGTTGCTGAGCAGATGGAGGGATCAGGGAGAGAAACAAAGCTTTAAGCTGTTCCCAGCACATCTATTGAAAAGGATAACGGATGGAGTCAGGGCCAGTCAGGCTGGTGGGAGGACTTCCTGAAAGCATAGTTGGGGAGATATCCGTCCAGTCCACTGGTTGAAGCTGCAGAATTAGCAAGGCTTATAAGGACTTTACTGTCCTTGGAGAACCAATGAAGTGCTCATTTAAAAGAGATGAGGGAAGGAAGAAGCGTCAGGGTCACTATGTTTGCCCTTGAGCCCAGGGTTCATTAGGGTCATGCTACATCCTGACCTACAGGCTCGAGACTTACAGCAATCTCTCTTTGGGCCCCATTTTTCTCTTCTATAAACTGAGAGGTGAGACAGAGACCTCAATGCTTCTTTTCTTTTAGGAAAGGTTAGATATTACAATGGATACTGTATTGTACTTAGGGTTAGGAAGACCCCTCATTTCAAATTAGCCTCAGGCATTTACTAACACTGCACTGACTTTCTAGATCTGTGAGCTGTCCTTTGTATGAGGTAGAAGCTATAAATTTAGGTCCCAGAATAGCAGAATAGGGAATCTTGGACAGCTTAGACAAACCCTATGTACTCTATTCACAGCTCTGCCCCTAGGACTGGCACCGTTCACCTCCCCAGTTAGCTAGGTTTGGCTGGTCAAGTTCAAAGTGACAGCCTCCATTGTAATATGTCCTGGACACGTTATAATGGAGGTGACTTAAAGCAATCCCTAGGATTACATGGACAGTAGGTGGCATCACAGAGGGCATATCACATATGGCACCTCCTAGTATTTTCTGTCTCTTCAAATTGGGCAGCTATGGGACTTAGTGGATAGAACACTAGGCCCTGAAGTCAAGAAGTATTGAATTCAAATCTAACCACAGACACTTACTAGCTGTGTGACCCTGGGCAAGTCATTTACCCTTGTTTGCCTCCATTTCCTCATTTGTAAAATGAGCTGGAGAAGGAAATAGCAAACTGTTCTAGTATCTTTGCCAAGAAAATCCCAAATGGAGTCATGAAGAGTCAGATACAATTACAACAATTTCTTCAAATTATACTCTACTTACTCCACTGTTTACCTGTAGTATCCCCAGTGCCCCCTGTAAAATATCAGCTACTTGGAGGCAGGACCCATTTTTTATTTTGTCTTTGTATTCCCAGTGTCTAGCACACAGTAGGCACTTAACAAATGACTGCTAAAACAAATAAATAAAATGACTTAATAAATAAATAAAATATAAATGAATCAATGTGCTACACTCTTGAGGAATACAAGGAATTCTCTTTAAGCATTTTTAAAGTGTATTATACTTGTTCTACTTGGCCCAGGAAGGAGATTGAGCATCAGTGGGTGGAAGGTAGAGAAAGAAAGATTTAAAAGGACTTTCTAACAATTAGAGTTGCCACAAAATGGAAAGGATTACTTCTAGGAGTAATAGGCATTCTTTCACTGGAGATTTTTTTAAAATAGTTTTATTGCTACTTTTGTTTTCACATTGCCTGGATTTCCTTCCTGTATCCTTCTTCTTCTATTCCAGAGACTCAAACCTTATAAAAATAGTTTTTAAAAAAAGACAAAAGGGAAAGAGGAATTAAAAGAAAATATTAAGTAAAATTGATCAATACATCCAAAAAAATTGGCATTGTAGGCAATGGTTTACATTCACAGACATTCTGCCCCCTCCACCTTATGGATGACCGTTTGTTAGGGAGGCTTTCAAAAAGATTTTGCTTTAGTCTTGGATCAGATTTGATGACTCCTTGGGACCTTTTATATATTTGTGATTTCTTACATTCTGTGAAATGTAATTCTGTGAAATATAAAGGCAGTTCCCTGCCTTTAAGGAGTTTAAAGCTTGATTGCAGAGATACGTAATATATGTGTCTATAATGAGAAGATACCATTAAGTGGCATTACATAGTAGATTTTATAAGATCATAGATCTAGAGCTGGAAAGAGACCTGAGGAACTATCTAGTCCCACTCTCTTATTTGAGATATGTGGAATTTTAACCGCTGGAGCTACAATGACTTGTCCAGAATCACACAGGTAGTAACCATAAGAGACAGGATATGAACCCAGGTCCTTCTGACCACAATACAAGGGGAAAGGAAATTCCTCTAGTACTGGTTATTCTGAGGAAGTCTCTCATCTAAGTACTTATCTTGGTTAGCTTCAAAGATCATCCACATTAGGCTGGTACTGACATATGTAAATAAATGCTTTATTAGGAATTCAGACAGGAAATAAATCAAGAAAGACTTCATGGAGGAGGTAAGAAATAAGATGGGCATTGCCTTGAGGTCTTTCTGTAGAGGAAGCAATGTCCATATTAGGAAAGGACGATGCTTGATATAAAGGACAAAGTCCTCTGGGGAGTTTAGAATTAACTTCCAGTATGTATAATGAATATCTCTTCAAAATCATATGGCACTAATGTTTAAGAACTGGGGACTGAGAGAAAAGGAAAGTGACTAGACCAGTGTGATGCAATGAAAAGATTGCTGGATGTGCACCCAAAGGTGCTTTGATCACTTATTACTTATCTAGCCTTGGGCAAATCACTTAACCTCTGATGACTCAATTATCCTAAGATATGGATTGAGCAGCTAGGTAGTACAGTAGATAGAGTGCTAGTCCTGAGTCAGGGAGATGAGTTTTCCTTAATTCAGATCTAGCCTCAGACACTTTTACTAGCTCTGTGACCCTCAGCAAGTCACTTAACCCTGTTTGCCTCAGTTTCCTCATCTGTAAAATGAACTGGAGAAGGAAATGGTGAACCACTCCAAGAAAACCCCAAATGAAGTCACAAAGAGTCAGACACAACTGAACAACAACAAAAACAACGTGAAGGCAACTTACACGGAGCAAGGGTGGGAGTGGGTTGGGGGTGGGGCGTGACTATAGGTGATAAACTCTTGATTCGAGTGATAGATGAATTACTACTGACTTGTTGAATGACTTTAGGAAATGAATTTCTCTTCTCTGAAACAGTTTCCTTCCTCAGGAGGAAACATAGGAAAGATAATATTGGCTCTTTCTGGCAAGTGTTGTGAGAACGACACCCAAAAGGGATACCCTTGGCTGCCAAACACTTGGTTCTGGTTCGTAGATTCAGGAGTTTGGGAGGCTTTCTGAGAGAACGTGAGACACTCTTCAGCAGACATGTTCACCAGAAGAGGCTCAGGCTCTTTCTGTCTGAGCTTATTAAAACTTTTATCTTCTACTTCCGTTATAGGGACGGTAAGTCTTTGGAGACACACTTTATAGAGTACTGCATACATAATAGATGCCCAATAAATGTTGATGGCTCTCATAATTTTTCAATTTATAGGTGAACATTTTGAATGCCAATAGCTTACCTAGGTATGGTTACAGAGCAGGGAGTAGGGTGCAAATTTACCATCCAGTGACTAACAATTTCAGTTTCAGTGGGAAAGGATGAGAACCCCAGAAGCTGTTAGGGGGCTGAAAACTTTTCTGGGAGTGAGGTAAAAAGAGGTTTTTCTTCTTCATAACTCAATCAGTCAGTTTCTATTGGTTACCTGCTGTTCATTAATGAGCTGGACCCCCAGGCCACATCTAAAGGCTGGCATTAGGACAAGGGTTGATCTCCACAATGGCCTGCAGCCAACATTGTCTAACGAGGCTGCTGGCTCCCTTTGAGGAGGCCTGCAGAGATTTTGCCAGCATTCAATGTACTTGCAAACCCACTGTGACGTTGCATGAGGCCGTTTGTACATTTCTGCCACTCGCCTGACCTGCTGCGACAAAGAAGCCTATTGGGAGGTTTGGAGCTGCTGCCCAGCCTTTTCTGGCCTGGCCAGGGCTGTGCCAGCAGAAACAGAAAGCCTGCCAAGGTTTTACCATTCACGTAACAGACTTGTTTAACTTCAGTAATATTCTGCAGCTGCTTGGAACCTCGTAAGATCCTCAGTGTTAAAACTAGCGCAAAACTGTTATGCCTTGGTCATTATCTTACCTCATTCTTCCTCTAAGGGCTAGGGAGAAAAATGGATTGATGGCTTACAGGATTCTAAGAAAGGTCAAGTAAAGAATTTGTACCGAAGTGTGTCATGCGCAAAAGGCCCCTCTTGGGATAGATACGTCTCTGGCTTACAATTCCCATTATTTTTGTCGTAATCTGATATTTTTTTACCCTATCCTCTCCAGTTCTCTATTGGGTCAAGTACAAATTCAAATCTATCCCCTAGAAACCTGTTTTATAGGTATTCTTCTTTTTTATAGCTACACAAAGAAACACACCTAAATAAACACAGACTAGAGTTTTAAAAGACATAAGAAGATGCATCAGAGCCCCCTAGGAGTTTCATTGTTTGGTGATGGTAAACCAGTCAGAGGGGGTGAGAAAAATAACGTTGAGAAAAATGACCCCATTTAACTATGCTTCAGTTAGTTGTAAAGGAGTACGTGTCTACAAAGATATCAGGACATAAAGCAGCTATGTGTGCCTTCTGTGTGGCAGTGGCAGGGCTGGGGTGGGGGAGGGGAAGCCTTTTAATGAGTGTATGCAGGTTAATTTCCAGTTTGGGAATTGTCTTTACAATGGCTGGGCCCTTTGGTAAGGAAAGTGTAGATGTAGGATACAATGGGGAAAAGTCCCCACCCATTACAAATACACTTCTTCTTCTAATGTAACTCAGGCCTAATCATGCAACTTGTACCATCCTCTAACTCCTACTCAGTTTGGACTCAGTGATGCCAGATGAAAGCTCATCATTTTCCTAAGTAATTTTCAGACAGTGAAGCAGGTGAACATCATTCCTAGAAGGATTGAAAGAGGTGAGTAATGCTCAAGAGTTGTGGGTGGATCACACTGTTCACTCTCTGCTGAAAATGCCTCGAAATCAAAAGCATGCTCCAGAGATGCACAGACACATTCACTCCCAGAGGTAATGGGGTCTGAGGTTGATAGACTGGAAGACATAGCTCGATGAGCAAGCATAGTTATTATCTGAAGGTCTCTCAAAAGGTATGTGGATAGTGTCAATCAATAAGCATTTATTAATCACTTGTTATATGCCAAGAACTGTGCCAAGCACTGGGAACAACAAAGAAAGTCATAGTGATAATAATAATTAATAATAATCACAGTGGAAGGTGGTGTACTGGGGGTGCTAGCTTTGTTCATCTCTCACTACTGGGAAGTTAAAATAAGATATCAGGGCTGTCAAGAGGAGGTCCTGGATGCAACTCAACTTTCTGTCACTTTTCTCTTGCTTAATACAATCCAGAATATTAATGCTTTTGTCAGTTCTCTAGATTGTTTTTTATTTAGGGGAGAAAGGGGCAAGGAGGGAAAGAAGGGAGGGAGGAGATCCAAGAACTCCCCTCTGCCAGAAGTGCCCTGATTCCAGAGTACCCACGTCTAGGTCTTCATGAAGCCAGTGATGCCTGTGTCCTCTTCCATATTCCCTCTCTTTGGTTTTTATTAAACTGTCTGCATTTTTTAACTAGCCTATCAGAGCTACTGGCTGCCCACTATTTCAAACTTTTAACTTTCTAACACATTGGGAGAGAGAGAGGGGATATTTCTGCCATGATTTGCTTCAAGGAAGAGACTATAACCAATTTTTTCAGTGTGGCAAGAAAGGGTCCTTTCCCCATGTTTTATTGGTTGTGTTATACTAGCCCTTTATTTCTTCATCTGTGTGGTTGCACTAGATGTCCTATCATGTTTCTTGTAGCTCTAAACCCATGAGCCAATGATGTCTGATTTTCTGAAAAACATTTTTTAAGAAAGACACCAACCCAATAGGCCCATTGTTTCAATATTAACATTTTACAAGTATTGCTGTATGGCATTGAGATGTGAAACATTACAGCTTCTGAAGAAGCTATTATGATTACTACTACTAACAGTAATGATGACATTTATGATAATAATAATAGCCTAGATTTTCTTGGTATGTAATAAGGATGAGCATCACATGTAGAGCAAATGAGATGAGCAGGCCATAACATGTAACTAATTAAGAACCCTAGAGACATTACAGGAGTTGAGGAAGTCATCAAGAAATTGTAATGCAGGAAGAGATGAAGGGCTGGCCATGTGGCCAGAATGAGGGATGACAGGTGGGAACCTAAAGTGCTACACTGGTTCCCACTAGACTTTTGGAAAGAAACAAAAATGCCTTTAGTTTGTTGGGTGGACCCCCGGGTGAATTTTCAGGGGAATATAGACAGGATGAGTAGACATGGATGGATTGTGGTGTGCATCACTGTAGGGAGCTCTCGAATCAATGAAACCACAGATACATTTGGATATTGATCCAATGACTTTTAAACCTCGAAGACTGAAGGACACTTGCGACATATCTTGCAAATGGAAAATTCTATTAACCTAAAAGGCATCATTACATGTTAAGATTTCATTTGGAGGAAATTTAGCAAGAGTCTGTCTATGTAGTCAAAAGACCTGGGTTTGGAGTCCTAGCTCTTTTACTTGTTAGCAGTATAACTGTGGGCAAGTCATTTAAATTTCCCAAGCTTCTAATTACTCAATTACAATCTATATTCCAGCACTTTTTAGTTGTGTAAATGTAACAAATCATTTAACTACTTGAACTCTCTGATCCTTATTTTCCTTCTCTGTATATGTTGTTAAGTCATTTCAGTCATGTCCAACTGCTGGCCGGCACATACAAGTAGGTCCTTTATTGTAGTTGTTTGGTTATTTCAGGCATGCCCAACTCTTTGTGACCTCATTTGGGATTTTTTTTGGCAAAGATATTGAAGTAGTTTGCCATTTCCTTTTCCAGCTCATTTTGCAGATGAGGAACTGAGGCAAACAGGGTTAAGTGACTTGTGTAGGGTCACACAGCTAGTAAGTGTCTGGGGCCAGATTTGAACTTAGGAAGATGAATCTTCCTGGCTCCAGGCCCAACACTCTATCCCCTATGCCACCTTGCTACTTCTTTGCATAATGAGTATTGTTCTTCTTGTTGTCATTAATGAATAATGTTAATTAATTAATTAATAATGT
Organism: Trichosurus vulpecula; assembly: GCF_011100635.1. Classification (NCBI taxonomy): domain Eukaryota; kingdom Metazoa; phylum Chordata; class Mammalia; order Diprotodontia; family Phalangeridae; genus Trichosurus; species Trichosurus vulpecula. The sequence continues at coordinate 423,484,127 of NC_050574.1, forward strand.
TATTGTTAACCTCATTGGATCGCTGTTAAATTAGATAATTTATATAAAGTGCGTCACAAACTTTAATGTTCTAAATAATGTTGGAATGATGATGAAAATGACCATGATAACGACAATGATAATAATATGGATATGTGCCTCTCTCCTCTTTTTAACATGGTCTAGTTCATGCGTGCCCTAAAGTGTTCAGCCCAGATCCTTCAGTAAGAGAGAATTCAAGGGAAGAATCTCCTTTGTTTCCACCGCACGCCTGTACTATGCATTATACAGAGACAACTCCAAATCATGCTATGCACATGACTTGCCCTGCCATGTGTTACTGTGAGAAAAGTGGTACATTCAGAGGTTTTATTTTTAATCCAGGGTTAAGCTTTTTCATGACAGAGGCCAGTTATTTCTGTGACTCTACTGGTTTTGAATAAAGAAAGGCCTTGTTTAGATCATGAGCAGAGGTTTTATCCAGTTTTCCCCAAATCTTACCTTGTTTAGGCACAAACACTAGGTCTTTACATTTATTTAAAGGGTCTTTACTTCTCAGTGGAAGTATAGTGCTAATTCCATTTTTTAGAGCTTCCAGTCCCCTGCTCTTTGCTGTCTTATTCCTGTTTATGTTTAGTGGTAATTCCTGACTTGCGTGGCAGCACCTGACCTAACACTCAATGGATTATAGTCAGCTTTGCCCAGTGGTAAGTGAGTGTGAGGAAACTGAAAGCTTTTTCATGTTTTTTAGGAAGAAAAGGGAGGGAGGGAGCTAGAAGCAGCTGCCATTTCTCATTCTTGAAATGGGAAGCAGCATTTATTCCAACAAAGGAAACATTGGATAAACT